>NC_081535.1:21074319-22571819 GCF_030273125.1 Centropristis striata
CGCCTAGGCAAAACCAGTGAATGAATCTGCTGTTAATGGGATTTTCTACCTGCTGAGATAATCTGGGTGCAAAACCTATAGATAAGTGTTTGACTGTTCTCTCACAGAGGGGAAAATTCATGTATTCTGCTCAGCCAGTGTCATCCCAGGACATCTGGCAGACAGCCAAAGGTGGGCATAAAGACCAACCATATACACTCAGGCATGGAACAGGAAAACGGGTTTGAAACATTAATTCATCTCCTTGAAGCGAAAGTGGAGATGTTAAAGTCTCATGCAGAGAAAAGGTCAGAACGCCTCTATAGAGAAGATTCAGACTATAACTCTGGTTGTGGGAGACTCCATTATTAGAAACATAAGACACTAAAACATGCTACATTGCAGATGCGATGGTCTTCCGCATTAAAGAGAAACATCCGTTGATAAGCTGATAAGCAAACACACTGAAATAAATCATCCTTTGATATGTTGGGGCCAAAGGGCAGCAATAAGCCAGGATTTCGTTGAAGGCCGTTTTTTTATTACTGGACCACTGATCCACATGGAAGGATCAACAGGTTCAGCAGATTCTTATCACTGAACACATGGCTCGGCAATACTTGCAGTCTAAAAGGGATCAACTGCATTGATACCTTCAATCTGTCCTGGAGACGTAGGCATCTTTTCAGGACAGGTGGCTTCCACCCAAGCAGATCTGGAGTTAAAGTACTGATGGAGCTTTCTTGTTCAGCTGTGACACTCATCTGCCACACCAAAGATGGTGCACACAGCCTCAATGTCAGCTTGCTGACAACCAGCTCATGAATCAGTTTCCTAATTCCTCCTCCCTCGACTCTCCCCTTTCCCCTTCCTCATCCCTTCAGGGATTCATTGATAGAATGGGATCACTGGTTAGTGCTGCCATTAAATTCTCCCCTCTGCGTCACTGCCACTTTGTGGGCCCTCACCCCAACCGAGTACATTGTGAAACACCAGTCTGTTTTAATAATGTACTTTAATTGTCCCCTTGGGGAATTTCATTTAATTCTGTTGTTATTTTCCTATTTATAATCACACATGCATCAAATGTCTAAAGAGACAGGCTGTTCTCATGAATAGTTCACATGATTTCAGATGAAAACTGATGCACTGAAATTACATTGCTTTCACGCGAAATAGTGACCGGCAGCGTAGTATAAATGTCACATAAGGGACAGTGGATAGATTAAACAAACCCCAAGTTTGAACCAGAAGACTTGGAAACCAGTGTTCATGTCCCACCTGTGTCCCATTGAAAGTTATGTTTGGAAGTCATTTCTTGTAACCCTAACCCTGTTCAGTTTTTCTAACCTTACACAAGTAGTTTTGGTGCCTAAAGTTCTGTATCTACAAACCTGGTCCGTCTAGGATTTTAACCGGCTACCCTCCAGTTCCCAGGTCTTTGTGATCTTCTTCTGAACTGCATGTTCCTTTTCTTTTTTTGTTCAGGAGTAATAAAATGAACTCAGCTAAATCTGCTCTTATCAAATTTCAAACCAATTAGTCCACTTTAAATTGGCAAAGAATGCTTTTAACACTTTAGCTTTAATAAATGGCCGGTCTTTGGCAGGCAAATCGTATTTAATGATTGAGTTATCAGTGCAACCCCATTTTATCTTTCACTCAAACTTTTTTAGACCAAGATAAGTGCAGCAGTTCTTAACCAGCCAACCAACCCCAACTTCAGTTCTTTAAACAAAGCCAGAGTGCGTAAAAAAGAGATGGAGTTTTGTTTTAATGCAAGCAGTTTTCTCATGAAAAATGGGCCTCTTTTTAATGTGTTGTATGCTTAAAGATCTAGAGGTCACCTAAATATTGACAGCTGTCTACCATGTGCATTGACCTCGACTGTGAAGTTATTGATGTTGATGTTAACAACCCCCAGGACTGGATGACTCAGCACATGCCAAAGCCCACACACAATAAGAGGCATTCTGGGCTTAATCCTCTCCATCTGGAGAAGTTCAGACACCATGTTTTACTTCAAAACCTACTCTCAATGAGAAAGAAATGTAAACAGTCGTTAGCTACTTCCATCCTCGATTCTGGACATAGAAATAATGTTTTCAAATGAATTTAGCTAATGTAAGAGCCATCTTGCTTCTTTCTCATTTCTTTCTATAGTCTACATCCGTAGCATCAGTCATGCAGGATGTATAGATCGGCAAGCGAGTGACACATCTTGTTATTGTTCTTATGTAGCGTAAATGAGCTGATAAATGACATGATAATATGATATCAGATTGGTGCATCGATTTGTGCATGCCCTGATACCCGATCTAACGTTTCAGGCTTTATCGGAGAGATTTCCAATACTGGTAAAAGAACAAACAAAAGAACAACTCCATCTCATCATCATCTCTCCACCACAGCCTTGGAAATGTTAAGAGAAATATTTCTGTGGGCTGTGGTGACTTAAATTGCTCTTTCTGATCATTCCTGTGTTTCCTTTGAGATAACTGTCTCAGGGCACTTTTGTGTCAGTCAATTATCTTGTTGATCATTTCAGTTCTGAAAAAATGTTGATGCCATTGCTCTCTCCAAGGCAATGGCAGTCTCTGGTAAGACAAAGGTACCATTGAAGAATGGCATGCTCGTAAAAACATTTTTAAAAGCGTTGAAAAGAAGAATGAAGGTTGCTCATTATGACATCTATTTAGAACTGAGGAATGCACGTCCTTCTTCCCTGACATAACTGCCTAGAGCAATAACAATGATCATGCCTTATTTGCTACCGTTGGCTGGCTGATCAGCCCTCCCGTGTCAGTAGCCCTTGGACATTTAATGCACTAAATTATGCCATGAATGCCTCCTTCTTTACTGACAAAATACAGAAAATGAAACAAGCTGTCAGTTCCTCCACATCAGGTAGACGGTCTGTATTGTCCTTACATGCACCTAAAACAGCATGCCAGTTTAATCCTATAAACCATATAACCTTGGAGGAAACTGTGCAGCATTTGAAATTCTCCTCCTGCTGTCATGATATACTGCTTACAGGCTATTTCAACAATGTTTTAACTGCATGGCATCAGATCTGCAAATAGTCACACTTTTCTACTCACAGGCTATTTCCCACAGGCTCTAAAAACTGCAGTTAATAAGCCACTCCTTAGAGAAAGAAATATCTTGACAACTCACTAATGACCAATTATAAGCCTATATCAAACCTCCCATTTCAAAGTTAAGTCATTAAAAAGGCTGTTTTTCAATAGCTTAACACCTTCCTGCTATGAAATAATTGTTGTGGTGTTTTACAGTCAGAATTTTGACCAAACCAAAGCACAGAGACTGTAAAGGTTTTTGAATGGCATCCACTAAAACACAGACAGTGGAAAAGTTTCAGCCTTATTATTAGATCTCAGTATTCAACACCGGCGACCACAGCATATTACAGTTGTACCAGACTGGAAAACTGGTGGGAATTTCTGGCATAGTGCTGATCTCCTTTGAATCCTATTTTTTAGGACAGAGACTATTTGCATACACAAAAGTGGAGTCCCCCCAACTCTCCATTCTCAGGCCTCTCCTGTTCAACACTTACATGCTCCCACTACCTTACGGAAAACAACGTATCTGAACTTATTTATGCAGACAGCACAGTGCACATATTTATATGAAAATATCAACAGGTGATTTTGTGTCTTTTTTGACAAGTCTTCCAACCCATACGATCACACATACGTTTGTTCCTGCCCTCTAATATGACCCACAGGAGTGTTTCCTATTTAGTGCCCCTACTGGTGGCAGGAAATCGTAGTTACATTAGCTATGTTAAGTTATAATACGATGACTTTTGGTCTAACTTGGGCCACAAGCAGCGGTCTTCTGAGTCATGTGTTTGTTTGACCCATCCACCCACCACAGCCTCTTCCCTCTGTGGACTTTGTCACTCTGTATATTCTGTCACCTGTATTCCTTATTTACTCCCATCTGAAGAACTACAGCCACTAGAGGACGCCACCTAACAATAAACATAAATATGGGCCTTAAAAAGCTGCTTGCACAAACGACCTATGGGTTCGTCTTTTGGGGAGAGAACAGCCTTATTATTTTATATTGCATTGTTCTTTCTTTTATATCTTGTCTCCCTACCTTTATGTCTCATATAAAGCACAATAAAGTGCCTTTAGTTGAAAGGTGCTATACAAATAAATGTCCCTTGCCTAGTACAGAAATGTGTCATTACTGTTGGGTTTATTTATATTCTATGACTTACATGTTTGTGTTTGTGTGGGTCCCATCAAGGTCCATCCACCCCTATGCAAACCCAGAAGTCCTGAGCTTCTCGGTGGAGGACGGCAGTTTGGCCTACATGAAGTGGATGGATGAAGCCATTCCAGAGGACTGATCCATCATTAAAAACAAAGCCAATTTCTGAATGATGGCAGCTGAACAAGGACTCTGAGCCAAGCATACAGGCTGTTGTTTGGAGATGGATTGAATGGTTCATAAAGCACTCTGTTCAACAAAAGTTCAATACGTGACATTTACACTATTTTGTTGCTCTGACCTTTTCATTGTAAATTCCACTTTGTACTGTGGAGATTTGATTTCAGTCCTTTAAAGAGCTTTTTGTACCAAAGTCACTGAAAATATTTATTGACTGGCAGGTGTAAGTTAACACTGCGTAACAGGACACCTCAAACAAATGTCAACTGGTCCGTTTCAAATCAATTCACAAATTTTATGCAAATTGAAGCTGTAGGTAACCATAAACGTACTTCTCCTACAGTAGCACAGGTTAAACTGGCCACAAACAAACTTTAGACAATGGGTTTGTCAAGCAGATAAAAAGAACCCATATTTATGTTTGTAGTTAGAAGCACCCTCTAGTGGCTTTAGTTAATATGAAGGATACCAATGTGAAAGTGGTGTTAAGGAGTGTAACGGCAGAGGCAGAGGTTTAAGCCAGAGTTTGGCATATAAAGCACAACAAGGTCCACTTTCTCTGGGAATGAGGGGTAGTGGATGGCTTTAACAAACAGGGCCCAGGAGACCAGTGTTGCAAAAGTCAACATTGTTATTTGGAGTTATGTAAATTAACTTCATTGCGTAGCCCATGTGTAGCTACATCATGTATTATGTTAAGCGACTTTGAGAACCTTTTAAAAGCGCTATATAAATCAAATGTGTTATTATTATTAATTATTAGTTTAGGTATGAGGAATGGATGGTCTGCCACAGTAGGGGTGGTAATTTAGAAAGCATTCTCATGGGTGGAATACGAGGTGGTTTGTTTGTAGGAACACATTCATGTGGTCATACGGTTTGGATGACTATCGTTGCCATTAAATCAGTGAGATATTACAGTCAAAGGTGCCCAGATTTGGAAAATAATGGTCTCAGTTGAGGAATCACCACTTTATAGTATGCATTCTTTGCCTACACCTCATTATGCATTATTGCCCTTTCTGCTTTTTATATATTTATTAATTTGAGGTTACATCACTTTCTAGAAATTAAGTCAGGTTTAACATAATAGTTTTAATAAAAAGCTTGCATTAATAAAAAATTAAAAAACTTTAAAAAAAGATATGTTTTCTTGATAAAGCATTGTTATTGAACATAACATTGCATATATGCAAGCTTGTACTACTTATTATTATGAATTTCAGGTTATGATGAAAGTCAACTATTTTTAAAGTTGTTTTCCAAAAGACTTAGACCTCCCAAAAAGAGAAACTTGACAAGCAAACACTCAGAAAGACATGGCACCAGATCAATCTGCATGTACATACAGTTCAATAGATTATTGATCTGTCAGGCTGTAGAAGACTTCCTTTATTGGTAGAGGACACACAACTGTTTGTGTATTGCATTTATAAGTATTAGTAGTAGTTTGTATCAAGTTAGCGCAGCTCGTACTAAGAAAAATTCCCTACCACCTTGTACAGCCTCAAATTAATCAGCACTCCTGAGGATAAATTAACATCTCTCCCTTGTATTTCTAATACTTAATCATAGTTTTTTCATTGTCATTGTATATCATGATGCTGATCTGAGCAGGTCTCCCCTGGAAACACATCCCTGATCCCCACAGGCGAAGTCTTGACAAATTAAACTTACATTTAATCACAAAAACAAGCAAATTTGTTAATCAGCTCTTGGGCTATACTTCTTGAGAGCATCGCAGGTCTTGTTATCTGTATTCTTTCACAAATATGGATTAGAGATATGGTACACGGCTGCAGAGGTTTAATTAATTAGACTTTAAAATTTGCTTTTAATATCCTAAATTGCAGCAAATCTGCCAGTTATACCATGCCATATTTAGGGTTATACTGGTCAGCTGTGCGTGCTTACCTCACTAAACAAAAATATGCACTAAGCCTCAGTCTGCAGAAAGTGTTTCCGGCATGAGGCCCTAACAAAGGAACTGCAGACATGGTTTAGTCGGGTGTTGTGTCTGTGGAGCCAAAATAATCCTCCCCACTAGGTCCAGAGATCAGGTCAATGGGTGGCTATGTGTGTATGTGGTTGTTGTTTTTTTACTTCAGTGCTTATGTACCTATTCACATCAGTGAGTGTATATATATAAATGCACAGATGCTTGTGTGCCTTTGTGAGTAGTTATGGCCTTCAAGTGATGAATGACACTGTGAGGAATAAATATTGCACAAAGTGAAAGAGGATCTTGCAATTTGATTAAATGTTCACTAGATGGTGGTGTTTCAATAAACATGCCACCACTGCCAGACATTCACATCAGAGTCAGTTTGAATTAATGCAGCTTGCCTATTATTTTTGAATTGTTCATTCATTCAACCTTTATTTATATTTATTGAGTGGCTACCCTGTAGAAGGAAAAACTAAATATAGAGATTTAATGACGGAGAAAAGGCATACACTCTTGAAAGAAAAATACTAAAAGCTATTAAAACTTTTTTAAAGGAAACAATTTGATAGATAAATTAGGATTATCAAGATGTAGAATAATATGCAAAAAGCCCTACAATTTTGCAACTAGGTTTTTATAAATTAATAAAAAATAATTATAATCTCAAAATACAGTATGTAGAAATATGTAGGAAAAAAATACCCTACATTTTGATATAATGCTTGATAGTTTGATAGATGAATAAAAATAATTTTAAAAAATACATGTAAAGTGCTTAACAATTTTATTAGACCACCGGTTTATACAACAGCTATCCTAAATTCACAACATTAGTTATTACCAAAATCATTTTTTATGTTTCTGTAATGGTTAATACACCAGTATGCAGAAACTCTTTAACTGAAATTATATTCTTAATGCTAAAATATAATGGCTATTGTTATGTATGAATTTTCAAATTCACTATTTTCTAAAAAAAAAAAAAATAGTAAAGCACATTATTATTTCTTGATTAAGATGTTAAATTATAGTTATTTACTTGCTTCCTGAACAGAAAAATGAGTGGTTGAATGTTCTGCTTGATTAATTTCTGACTCCTCAGAGAAGCCCAGTGACCCGGCTACAATCTGGGTATAAAAAGGTGAATTCACTTTGTTATTTCCTTAATAAATAGGAATATTTAATTTTTAAACAAACTTTTGAAAGATTTAAAAAATATTTATGTATTCTCATTTTTACAGGTGGTCTAATAAATCTGTTAAGCACTGTATGGAGAAAGCCCTGAAATGTTTCAATTAGGTTAGATAGTTTATATGGATACATTTAAATTATTAAAATGTAAAATGCAGTTACAATAGAGATTGGGAGGTTTAAGACCGAACGTGTGGAACATGAAGTATGAGTCAGGTCATAGAGCGTGTCTGATAAAATGCATCTGAATGATGAAGCAGTTCAGGGAGGTTGTATGGTGATTTTCCAGTCAGGGTTAAAAAAATACCTCTTGAAGAGAAGACCACCCAGCTCTACCATATAAAATACAATGATGTGTACCATAGATATCACAAGAAATGTATGTTAAAAAGATAGGTACTAAGAGGTTGTGGAGATTATTTTCTCTCTACTTAATATGAAACGAGGTTCGACTTTATAAAGTGAGCAAGTATAAAGATGCATATTTAGTTTTTACTCCACTAAATCGTCAAACACTTTGTGTATACAGTCTCTCTCACTCACTGTTAATTATTTTCTATACAGTACGTTCAGTCAAAGCCTCGTTGGTTGAGGCGATTAAAGAAAAAACATATATTTCTATATGAAAACTAACTAATGTGTGTAAACAAAGAGACATATGGCTTTCTCCTTCTCTCCCTGTGTGTCATTAAATTCTCCATGGGATGCAGATTTACAAACAGGATAATTAAGAATAAGCTGTAAGAAACAGACGCTGATAACATGCTCCCACTGAGAAATTCAATAAACTGGGGATAATAACACACACACACACACAAACAGAGCTATCTGATCCAGCAGGGTAGGGATTGTAAGCTAAGGAGTTTTTTATTAACTGCGTGTATAAATTGGCATCACAGCAGTTTTAAAAATATTAATAATTAAGAAAAGTAGTCTGTAGCTTATATGAATGCAGTTTTCAGTGTAGTCAGCACACCAAAACATGCTTTTTTTCCCAGTTTACATTGTGTTGTCCTGTAGTTTTGTCTAACAGCACTGCAACCCAGGTTTGGCTCGTGGGCAATAAGGTCTACAAACTCACTAAACATTAAACACACACATCCCATCATATCCCTTATTGTTTATTTTATTTTCCTCACCAGGGCTGACACTAACAATTACTTTTATTATCATTAAATTTTCAGATTGGATTCTTAATCAATCTTTTGGCCTAAAAAATGTCATAAAATAGTGAAAAATGTCCATCACTGCTTCTCAAAGCCAAAGGTGATATGTTTCAATGTCTTGTTTTATCAGTCCAAAACCCAAATATATACAGCTTATATTTTAAACACAGAAAAGCATAAAATCTCAAAATTTGAGAGGGTAAAAACAGCATTTTTGCATTAATTAACATTACATTAAAAAGTAAGTCTACATGGTCGCACAATAATTGTGGTTTCATTTTCATTGTGATATGTTTGGAAGAGATTGATTAATAAAGTTTTGAGAAGATATACACTTTATCTGTCAAGAATGAATCACATTGTCACAATCATTTCATGGAAAGAAGTTTAAAAAAAATGTATTTCAACTTCATGGGCGACCGTGTAACATCAAAATAGTTGGCTACTCGACAGAGAGGTCAACATGGTAGTGAAAGGGGGACTGTGAGAACTCAAAGCTTAATTAAAAAAATACTATTGGAGCTGCTCTGCTCCAAAAAACAAATTCAACTTGAGATAGGCTTGTCTTGCTGAACCTACAAGGACATACTATAGCTTTTACCAATTATATTTACATTTACATTTAGTCATTTAGCAGACGCTTTTATCCAAAGCGACTTACAGGAAGAATAAAAGCAATCAAGGTATAGTGCAATAAGAGCCATTAGTGCATCAATAAGTGCTAGTGACAATTCTTTAAGGAGTAGAATTGTCATGTGGTGCTAGGAGAGAAGATGCTCTATGGAGAGCTGGGTCTTCAGGAGTTTTTTTAAAGGTAGAGAGGGACGCCCCTGCTCTGGTAGGAACTGGTAGTGTGTTCCACCAGCAGGGAACAAGAAATGCAAAGAGTTTGGATTGCCTTGGACCAACGGGGGGCAGAGCCAGGCGCCATTCATTGGAAGAGCGCAACGGTCGTGAGGTAGCATATGCCTGAATCAGGGCGTTCAATTATATTGATGGATTTCTGTTCATTTAAATGATCCCATTTTACTTTTTTTTTTTTTTAAATTGAACAATCTGAAATCTTGTGAACAAGTACAACATAACATGGCGTGCAACCTCTGACAGGAAGCTGAGCAACAGAATACAGGAAAATCAAGGTACAGCAGTCAAGTGTGGCTGTTCTTTTATTTTAACAAGGTTCAATTGGTTATTTTACGCAATGTTAAGATAAAAGTGGGCGAAATGACATGTAATGATGCCTGTGACACCTCTTATACACTATATTCTCCTTCACTGGATCCAGCAAAGAGTTGTACTGCACAGTTTGGCCCTTACAGGTAGATATTTGCAGATGAATAGCATGAGAGATCTTCCTCTGAAAACAGATTTAAGAAAATTGGGGGTCTCATGCTATTGCTGCAACGATTACAGCATCCACCATTCATGTCTTTGTTACTTCACTTTAGTTTGCAATTTTGGAAGAAGTGCAATGCTTGTGCAGAGTGGCACAATCTGCAAAAGGGGCTGGAGCAGGCCGATACATTGTAGGTAGGAGGAATATCTTAGCAGAAGACATGTAGGTGATGGGCTGGGAGGAGCTTCTCCAAACACAAAACTGCTCTTTCCTGAGGAGGTGCAACATGATTATTCAGCATCCCAGATCTGCTTCTAAGAGTGGATGATCTACTTTTTCATCTGAATGCATATTTTAGAATAAAATTAAATCTTTTCTGCATGTTTAAAAGTTTTTGCTTCATGAAAAATTAGATGTGTATTAAATAATATGCCCTCGTGGTAGACCAAGATGGAATTTTAAATAGGTTGAGAATGAGCTTTCATATTGAACATAGCATGGCTCAACTTGTCACAAGGCAGCTATGTTTCATACCTGCCACAGAGCTTTGGGCTCATTGGCTGAAGCTCCTGCTGTCCGTTAATTACACTACATGCTAGAAGCTAACTAATAACCTAGATGAATGATACATTATTTATGCATAATGAGCAGACAGACTGTGAGAAACACTGGCATTTGATAAACTTTGAGGGCCTGAGAGAAGACAGCAGAGAACAGGGGATAACATTGGTGTGACCTTTTCAAAATGGACAACTCTGAAAATGTGCTGTGAAGTGCTGCCAAGTGGGACAGCCAGCTGACCAAATTAATAACTGCATTAATTTAATAATCATCGAGTCCAAAAAAAAAGGTCTCATTAGTCGTTTTGACTTTGAGGGTGCCAGCCCCTGCTCTGAAAAGTGAAGTCAATGGAGAAGTGGTTTAAAGCTACATTCTTTCTAATGGCCAGTGTGGGGAGGGGGGTTGGGGGCGACTCCATTGGCTGCAAGAAGAAGTCAGATTGTATTGAAGTCGATGAGAAAATGAGACTACTTCTCACTTGATTTATTACCTCAGTCAACATTTTCCCAATTAATTTATGGTCTTAATTGCTAGTTTAAAGTTTTTTTTAACATAACATGATACTAAATTATGGTCCAGTTTAGAGTAAAATAGACAATAAAGCAGGGTATGCTTTGGGACATCATTACCTTGTGATTGACAAGACAACCTGTCCATCAGAATAGAGGCATAGCAAAGCCTGTGTACATTAAAATAGATCTGAGCAGGTTTTTGTGTGTTGTCAAGTGTGTCTTCATCTTAGAACTTTGACCCTTTCACACTGTATATTAAGTTTATGAAAAGTTAACTGCCGATAAAAAAGTTTTGTTCAGCTTACAGTTGGGTTAAAAGTCACTCTCGCTAACTCTGACTGTTAGTTTGTTGTTTAAAGCGTGTTAGCATTAGCATCCCAGTTATCACAGTTAAGGTGAATAATAGATGCACCCTTGCTAACCTAGCTAGTGCTAGTGGTAGGCTAGCTGGTAACTAAGTGATGCTATGATAACAGTGCCTGGCTCTGCTGGGCTAGTAACCTATATTACCTCCCCAGCTCCAGCCTGTCATCCAAATATGGTCACTTCTGGTTAAAAAACAAGATGGTGGCGGCCAAAAGGCCAAATTTAAGGCTTCAAAATAGTAGTTCAAAAATCAACAGGTTATTTCAGAGTGGCTACTCCCACTTCTTTTAAACAGTCTATCATACGGACCATGTGTGAAAAATGGAAAAAGTTATTGACCCTTTCAAAGGGCATCCAGGCAAGCATAATGTCGTGTGTAAGCAGGCATGCATAATGACGCTGTTTTAGAAACAGGACATCCTTCAAATTATAAACTGCAGATTAAATTTGCATAACAGACCTGGTGTCATGTATTGGCTGCAGGATTTTAATCAAGTGAAAGACAACACGTCATTCGTCTTACAAGCAGTCAAGGACAACATTAACAATCTCTGACTAATCCAAGCAAGTACACACTCTGCTTCATTTACAATGTTGCTGTGCACTTTTTTTATATTGAACCTTGTGAGTTTTAATGGAGTGTGTGGATTTCTTTGTGGTTCTTTTATAGACACGGTGGCCTTTTGGCACTGGCTTTAACTTCACTAAAGATAAGATCTCTGACGCACAGCCAAACTGATGTTGTGGTACATGTAAGCTCTGAATTGGCTTAGCGTTCTGGGTTGCAAGGTTACATGGAAGGGAGGGACACATAATGGCTCAGTGCCTGAGTGAGTAAGCCTATACTACAAGGTGATTGCTTTCTTCCCCTCATCAGCACCTCCTCTTCTTCAACCTATCCAGATCCCTCCCATCAATAAGCTCCTCCCACCTCCCTGCCTCTGTGTACCTCATAAATCACCATCTGCAGTACATGTGTTCTGTGTGAGACGCACCCTCGTGGAAAATGAGAAAGAGAGGAATTGGAGACACTTGGTGAGGTAATGAAGAAGCCAATTTCTTCTCCTCCATACCTTCCTCCTGGCTCTGTTGCTCCCTCCCTCCCTCTGCTCGCTCCCTCCCTGAGCTGCTACGCGGACTCCGTCATCAAAACACACAGTGAGGCGTGCTGGCTTGCTCACACTCTGTAGCTTGTGGACACACACATTCACACACAGTCTCACGCTGGAGCCAACATTCAAGATGCAGCAGCAGGAGAGCATGTCTTCTGATTCCCTGTCAGGTAAATGCAAAACTAGATGTGTATCTCTGTAACCCTGCATCATTATGCATCTTCTTTCTCCTCCTTACACTGTTAAATGACACATTTTCTCTCTCTTGTTTCCCTGGCTTCTGTCTCTCTCCCATTCTCCCTCTCTGGATCCATCTGTCCATATTCCTTCTTGTGTGTGTTTCTTTTCATCTTGTGTATTCCCATGAGTACCTGTGTTGTGCTTTTAAGAGGTAATAACCATGATAATTGTTATTGTTGGAAAAACAGGAGGTGTGGCTTTTTCCATATGGCAGTGCTGGAGGGAGTGCATTAAGGTGGAGTAGCTCCGGCTACTGTGACTGCTTCACATCCAAAGCACAGCTGTGCAAGTACATATGGACTGGAGAATATTGCATTCTTCTGACCTAGATACAATGACAAAGCTTGTGCTACTTTAGCTTGTTTTCCTTTGACTTACACCGTGTGTAATGTGTTTGAGTTCATGACGTAAAGTGCTGTTTTCAGTGTCCTCCTATGCAGAGACAACACAATTTGCATGCTCATTACTCATGCCTCATTACTATAGAAATTCAAAACTTGAAAATTTAGAGATGAGAGCAAGGTTGGTTTGGGGAACAGTGACAGAGTGTGTTTGCATGTGCTGTGGTCGGCCTGTGGATGTTGAGAGTTGTCCTTGGTGATGAGGACGATCCTGCTGGGTATTGAGCTGGGAACTAGACTACACTTTCATCAGTTATGTAATGCATTTGATTAGAGCCACTACAATGATAACCTGGAGGTAAAGAAAATAATTACTTACACAAACTGAATGTTGGGTTACTATACTGGTGGAGACTGTGGCATTTAAAATCAATAGAGCTATAATAAGAGCTTGTTTTTTTCTTCCCTTGTTGCACAGCTTCACAACTCATTAAAGTTACTCAAAGTGAGCCGGAGATCTACAAAAACCTGAGAGTAGCAAATAATGAGAACTTTTATGGTGAAGGGAAAAATTTAATTCTGACTCTATTTCAACTCTGAATGACTCTGAAGATTAACAGCTAAAATAATGTGTTGGATTGCTCATTAACACACATTTTTCCATTGGCCACATTATTCAAAAGTTAACAGTTACTTGATTTGCTGCTGAAGTTACAATGCATTTGTTTATGGTTTGATCAGGGCGATCATATGCCAGCATGCATTGGGCAGAAGTTCTTTATTAAATGAAGAGAAAGAAACATAGTATTCATTATAGGTTCAGGTTTCAGGTACAGGTTCATTTGGATTGTAAGAGGAAACTGACTAGCAATTTGCACAAGCCAGGGCAATACGAAGGAAAGGGTGAATTTTTATTTTCTCTGTGAGTTGAACCGTTAAACCGACGGATCTCTTCATCCATTTTTTATTGTTTTTTTTAGCTCCAACCAGCTTATCTTGCAAGGCAGCAATATAATTTTCACAATATCAGCAGACCACATGAGAATCGTGTATATATATATATATACATACATATATATGTATATATGTGTGTATATATATATATATATGTGTGTGTATATATATATATATGTATATATATATATATATATATATATATATTTATATTTATATATATATACATATGTGTGTGTGTGTGTGTGTGTGTGTGTGTGTGTGTATTTGGTCTGGTAATGGGGCAATTGGAAGTTAAAAGCTGTCAGTTGCAACAACCAACCCCGTTGATGGAAGCTGTTGGACATTTTGCTTGGTGTGTTTTTGTCTCCTGTTGTTAAAAGTTATGTCTGACATTATTTTTAAGCAAGTTGTTTTGGTGCCTAACCTTAACCAAAGTGCTTTAATGTGTTTAAAACAGCAATCATCACCTTAACAGTGTGTTTAAAGCAACAATGGTCACATGTCACAATGAAAAAAGGTTATAGTGGTTAAGAAATGTTCATAATATCAGTGGTTTGCAGAAATCTAAAATACCAACATTTACTCTTGCGACTGGATTGACAGCTCTATAGGTTTGTCAGGGTCAGAAGTCGATCAGTCTGTCAGGTGGTCAATCCACAAAAATGACCCCACCTTTTCCCAGTCACAGTTTTTTCCCTAGGTGGCTAAAATTTGATTTGACCGTTAAATATGTCTTCAAGAAGGTGTGTATGTTTGTTTTCATGCTAATTGATTTGAAACGGAGCATGGCAAAGGGAGTGGTCATCACAAATCAGTGCAGAACTTGCAGATGGATTCACAGACTTTGCACAACATTCGGTGTAAAGGTTAGACATGAGCCAAAGGACAGCTGATCAACTGTTTATGCCAAGTCGCAAAAATGGGGTCCTGAACTCTTAAACCATTTGTCATGGACTATTGTGAAAGACATCATTGGTTTCAGCAGAGAGTTCCTGTTTCAACAGTGTGTTTGCCCTGCCCAATGGTTTTGCCCCGCCCCCATATATAACTCACTAACCATTTTTCATCGACACTTGAATCAGCAGATTTCCTTTTTTATTAGTGAAGGTTATACCTATACTTTAATCTTGCCCTCTTTCATAACTTAGGGCAGTGTTGGGGTTATGAGTGAATATGGTTATGGTTATGAGTGAACCACTGTCTTTTTAATCCATCCAAACATTAGGCATTTTCTCCTTTATTTTCTCTATTTCCCCCAAGTTTACCAAGTTATGTATTGTAGGAGCATTTTTTGTGAGTCAGATAACAAGACAAGTAGATATAGCTTGGTAATTGCAATATCATTTTTGTTTTGGCCCCCCTCTGCCCATACCATAATGTCTGATATTTTTTTCCAGTGTGGCAGGTGATCTGAAACAGGAAAAGAAAGAAAATAGATAGTAATGATGGAAAAACAGCTTGTTTTCTGTTATGTTCACTTCAGGTAAGATGCAGTGCCGGTTGAATAGCAGTAAGTCATTATCTTCAATATGTTCTATAAACAGAAACCTTGTGCCTGAGTTCTTCAGGTAGTGTTTGTTTGAATGAAAAATAATGATTTTTAAATTGCGACTCCCAGTTGCACAGCCGTATTTGGAGGACGCCAGAACCTCGTGTTGTTGTGGCTGCTACGGCATTGTTCATGATTTACTGACACTTCAAGCATCACTCTCATTCTGACAACTTGCCTGTCACCCATCACCAGCTCCATGCGGGTTCCCAGGTGAAATCATCATCAGTATTCCTTCAGTTCAGGTTGATTCATGTCTTCTCTGCTGCACTTAATCTGTGCACAAACCAGCAGCAGAAAAACAGCAGCAGCAGCACAGCTCTGAGGAGTCGGTAGTACAGATGCACTTTTTGCTTCATAGGCTTCTTGGACAGATGAGCGTTATTAGTAGTGCAATCTCAGCGTGAACAAGAAAGCCATAATTTTCCCCTTAAGTGTATTGTTTTGGCCTACAGCAGTGACAATAGCAGGTGGCGAGCAGGATTACATAATGCGTGCGAGTGCGGGAGAGAAATGTGAAGGTTCACAGGGAGTAAAAGCGAGGAGATGTGTAAACCAGCAATAAAAGGACATGTTGGATGCATCAGGGAGGTAAACAACATGCACTCTTTTAGTTATGCATTCCTGCTGCATGCTACACTGCTCTCCTTTCTGATGACAATACATTTTTCTGATTGCCTTGGCACAGTTTCTACAACAGTTTGAATGTGCAAAATTCTTAATCAAAAGAGCCAAACTGCACAGAGAGTAACTGGCAGCAGAACATTTCCTGAAATATGGTGCGTTTTCCTCAAAGTAGGAGCAGAAAAACAAAAGCCACAGAACTCTGGCAAAAACTTGTATAAGAGAAACATGAGCAAGTGTGACAGTGCACACACAGAACATGCACTCTACAATTACCTGCAAAGAGCACATTATGGAATCAAATTAAAGTGAATCTGGAGCTGAATTTGACTTTTCTCATTATTGATTCTCACATATCATGCCTTCATTTTCCTGCATTATTTGGCTTGGCTGCTGTACCTCTATTCTCCCTCTGTCTGACACGTGCCAACATAGTGCCTATCACTTTAAGCCCCCTCCTGAAAATGCCCAGTCTGCTCTAATTGATCTGCATTTCCAGGTCTTCCACATCTGTGCTCTCCCTGTCTCTATATTGTCAATGCAGATGTAATTAAGACTGTAACGTCGCATATAATGACACTTTTTGCCATGAAAAATCACCAATTAAAGCTTCTTAACCAAAAACATCACAATAGTAGTAAAGTAAGGAATATGATCCAAAACTGAGGAGAAGTTAAACAACATCTGCAACCAACATTACAGAATTCCCTGACGTTATGTAGCTACATCTAGCAGTAGAATCACAGTAGCCGTGTTTCCATTAAAGTCTAATTGAATTTTGAAGCAAAATTTTGAAATATCGCATTAAAGAAAATGCAAATTAGGGTTTTCATCAACTGGTTTAGAGCAAATAAACAAAGCTGCATGAACATACTTTGGCCAGAAGATGGCAGTATAATGTATGGCTGTAGGCTAATCTGTCAGTAAACAGGAAAAGAAGTAGAGATTGCAGAAGAGAGAAAAAACAACAAAAAAGAGGTTGCTAATTGGACAACTTTGGTCGCCCACAAGAGAAAATGGAGAAAAGTCTTCAGGAATGTGATTCAATTGGGCAAGTTATAATTGTAATTCCATGTCAGCTCAGAAACAGCTGATCAGTCATGTGATTTAAATGTTCCTCATGTCTAAATTTATTCTGTAAAGAGATTTCCAGCTCCCATTTAGTGCATTAACTATTTTTCGAAAATGACAAAAACCACCTCAAGCAAGCGTAAAAACCTTTATGCACATATTTCGAAAAAAAAATTTAATCAAATTTTGGTGTTTCCATCAAGCTTTTCTCATTCAAATCTTCATGATGTGCATAGAAATGTGTTGATGGAAACACAACTTGTAATGGAGTTTAGCTCATTGATGTATAAAGCGAATTTGCTCCAGCATTAGAGGCAGGGCCTAGCCTGGGTATACCCAGACTGCCTTGCGCGCTCAATTTCATTTCGAACTGCCAAAGGGTCTGGCAACCAGAGAGGTTTCTTAGCCCTGTTTTAGGGATCCAATCACAGAACGGGGAGGGACGGCAAGACGATGATGCGTACTACCCGGCATACGGAAGATTGTAGTTTTCTTACAGATCCAACATGGCTGCAGCAGACGCAAAACTCTCTTTAGCTGTAGATGGTGTTTTAAATAGTTTAAAGCGAAAGTTGAAAGGCGAAAGGTCTCTCGGCGGCTCCGCTGTCCCCCGGCTCGTAGCGAGATCACCGGCGTTACGGTAGCGGGGCTAATATCGGTAGCGTTACGCTACCGGTACCGTAGCGGGGCTATTAGCTATTAGCCGGTTAACGCCGGTGATCTGGCTACGAGCCAGGGGGCAGCGGAGCCCCCAGAGACCCGCAGCAGCTTGTTTATTCCCCATAAAATCAGTGGATGTGTGTGGCTGAATGACATGAGGGGGAATAAAGCGTGAAAATAAATAATCTTGCAGAAAGCGAGAACTGGAGAAGCAAAGCAGCAAGCAACACTCTCACAGACACACACACAACAAACATCCATTTCTGTTGCTCTACATATGTCATCTGGTATAACTGATCTGATTGGCTAAGAGCTACCTACAGACGCTTTTGATAGACATTCTAAGCGCCCAATAAACGGCTCCGGAGGATCGTAAACCACGCCTCCTCTACGGAGAAATGAACAGCTGGTTTCCAGACTAGATCTCATTTGAGATTAGCTAGGCAGGGCCCAGTTCATTCCTATGAAAGTTGCTCATTGGTGCATGAAGCCAAAAAAGTTTGACTTGTGTGTATAAAGTTCCCCTGTACTTGGGTTACCCTGTACTGATTTCCGACTAACTTCCAGTTTAGCACTTTGCTAACTTGATAATGATTTCATTGTACGGCTCTTCTAGACTTTCCAAACATGACCCTTCAAGCTTTCCTTATGCATGCAAGGGCACCATTATCAATAACTGTTCAACAAAAATTCTAAAATATGTAACATTGCATGTGGACATAGTAGAGTTAAATTTCAGAAAGAGCACATTGGCAAATGACATTTGTTCATACTCCTGTTATCCTTTTCACTACTTAATACAACACACATGTAAAACATTCTCCCAAGAACTAATTCAAAGAATGACATTGACTTAAAGGATAACCTTTTTTAAAATAGGATTTTTTTTTCAGCATTAGAGTCATGGACAGCCAACTACTCCAAGTTCAAATGCTGTAGTTTCTGCATCTTTCTCCTTTAGCAATATTTGGTTTTCATATATTCATCCCTCTAACCTTGATTTTTTAACTTGTGTGGATGTAAAAAGGGATGGTGGAGAAAACCACTGCGCACATTATGTGAGAAACACTGGTGAGCCAAGGATGAGCCATCACATAGAGGGCAATAGATTTGAATTTAGTTTTTTCTCAGTTCACAAATTTAAAAATATGGGGTTCGACACAGTAACAGAAAATTAATTTTAGACCTTGTGTGATCATCACAGCATTTAATCTAGTATCCACTGTGGGGGCATAAAGGCAAAATAAGTGCACTTTACTGTTTATTGTGCACTTATAAGTGATAATGCTCCAGGAACACGGATAAAGGTAAAGCTGAGAATGATTTGACTCAAAGAGTGCAACATTGTTCTTTAGAATAACTAAAGCTTCCAGAGAGAAGCAGTAAAGGACCTTGGTGAGTCACAATTGGCTAAATAAAAACAAAAAGATACTGGAGGGCAAAACTGCAGCGAGTATTCTGAGACTACAGAATATAAATCCTCGGCAAACCACAGGAGTCTTGAGCACAACTTGTGTTTCTTCCCAGTAAAACTGGAGCTTCTATCTATAAAGGCTTTAGCCAACAAAGGCCTGCATGGAACACTGTTATAACAGGAAACTGCACAACACATATCAATCAGATAGCAGTGAGACCAATACTCCGCACTGCCTGCACGGAGCCTATACTGCAGATACACAGGTGCCCAACTGCCTGAGAATAGAGGCGTCCACATGGCACCTGAGCCAGAATTTCAAAAATGGAGCAGTTTTGGAGAGAATACATTGTCCATTTAAAGCCCCTTTCCTCAAGCAACAATTTTTCTTCTTCAGATAATCAGAAAGTCAACTTTCACATTATTTGATTAATGCAAAAGGCCATAAAGTGAGAAATAGATTAGTCTAAAGACTAAATAATTCTCTTGTATTGTGAATTAAAAATTTTCTCCAAATTGTTATTAATTATTTACCTTTTTTAGACTGTATTTGACTGTATTATATATATATATATATATATATACATATATATATATATATATATATATATATATAATTTCATATTTAATTAAATTAATTGTATTATTGTGGAAGGAAATATTAAAGAAGCCTTTTTGTATAATTAATAAAATCATTAGAAAATATCTACAGTGGCCAAAAGTAGTTTTTTAATGATTTGGCCACTATACTAAAGGCGTTTAATATTAGCTTTTCATTATTTTTCTTATATTTTTGAGTGCCAGAATTTCCTTCCTGTTTATCCTGCTTTCTTCCCTGTTTTCCAAGAGTACCTGACACATTTTTGATCTACTGTCTAAGCAGCCTCTTTCAACTTTTTTTCTTTCTATTTGATCTCCCTAGAAATTGTAGTGTTCCAACTCAAAGGAAAGATGAAATCAAATCTGAATCATTATTTAGACCCAGCATGTTTTCTTTGGTTTAAACTCAGAAGAATGTTTTGCTCCACAGAGAAAATTACGTTATCGTAGTTGTGTTTTCATTTTTAAATCCAATCCATTCATCATTGGACATTCTAGCTAGTCATATCTGATATTACTGATGCTGATGTTTCAGAACGAAATAGAATAATTAAGATAACAAAAAAGTTATTAAGAGCATTTGTTGTGTGAGCGCTGATGTTGGTTGAACATTGGATTGGCCATACCATAGTCATACCAGTAGATAACCATCATACAAGATTGGCATAAATCTTGTTTTTAGCAACCTCTGAACCTCTAGCTATTTGTCTGATATCAGTTTGAATGTTTGCCACTTAAAATGCACATTCAAAAACACTCAAACAGAGTGGGTTAGCAACTTGAAACATGAAAATATAGTTGGATTTGAGTCATGACATCTATGACCGGATTGTTTTTTAGTAAGTTTACTCTCAGTTAACAGTTTAAACCAAAGTCAAAGGCAATTTTATAATCTGACTTGGATGCAATTTGTTTCTTGCATTAAAACCTAATTCTCAAAAAGTTGAGACATTGTATAAAACGTAAATAATAACAGAATGCATCAAATTCAGAATGAGTGCAAAAAAAAAAAAAGTTGCCCAGTTTGGGTTTTAGATATCATGCAGCATTTGACAGCATTCCAACTTTTTGGAATTGGTGACGTTTCTCCACACAATACACAAACATCTATAGTTTTTGTGGGTGATTTAGGTCCAGATGACATATTGTCGTCAGCTGATGGGTCAATGCTGATGGGTCAGCCAATGGGTGCCAAGGCATAATTTCAACCAATGCTCAAACATGATTAGACAATACTACTTAGACTACACACTTGGACTATACATGAAAACCCGAACACTTCTGATACCAAAAACCTTTTATAGAGATAATAATTTTAGGGACCAGGCTTCTGAAATACTTCCAGTGGCTAATGCATACAGACTTCATTCTAATAATTTATGGCTGTCTTGTTGTTGTATTTCTTCTCCCTGGACTCAGCCAAAAGCCTCTGCCAGTCTTCAATCAATTTAAACCCTTTTAAAAGTATGCTTAGGTGCACCACATTGATCTGTACCCTCACTCTTCTCAAAATGTTTTTTGCCAATGTGGCATCTAGTTAGATTTGAAATTAATGGAATCAAAATGTCAAATGCGGCTTTCAAAACTGTCGAATGAAGACTTTCAACCAAACCTTCTGTTCATATATCCATCAATTATAGCAGCGAGGTCATTAACCTCAGTGCCACCTCATATGGAACAAGAACATCTCCTTCTTGATGGCGGTCCAGACAAATGATGCTCAACCAGCAGCTACTGAGAGACCAAAGTCTGGGTCAGTTTGTATGTAACCAAAACATCCTCCATCACAGTCAAGTGTAGCACTTCCTACGCAGCTCCCACTCACCAGCTAAGCGATATGACTCAATATCTATCAAGTCAAGGCTTAAAAGTTAAGGTGAATGGGGTTCACAGTCAACTACAAAATGGATTTTTTTTTTTTCTTATTGACCTTCTTGAATCCATTCGCTTGGTATTGGTATTCAGCTCCTGAACTTCTCTGTGTCCTTATTTTTTGTTTGTTTTTTACTCATTTTAGGAGTTTTTTCAAAGCCTTGTCCTCACACAAACACAGGGACCCAATGTTACTCACAACAAGTCTTTTTTCACATTTAATTTTCACAGTCCAGCTGTTATTCAGAGAACTTCACTAATTGTCGGTGCGTGTGTGTGTGTGTGTGTGTGTGTGTGTGTGTGTGTGTGTGTGTGTGTGTGACAATGAGTGGGCATGCTAACGAGCCAGTCAGTCTGACTAGAACAGGTGTGCTTGTTGACAAAGTAGGAGGAAACTTACTCCAAACAAAACTGTCCATGTCATATTACGGAACTACAACAATGGCAATTTAGTTTTATGATTTTTAACCTGGAAGGTTTTGTTTCCCTCTCCACTTCCATGGCTTTTATTTCAGGTGACATTTTGTGGCATTTTTATATTTATTTAGAATTTTAGAATCTTTTTAATCCTTTTTAGCAAGACAAACATCTATGTCTTGCTAAAATTCCCAGAATGTAATATAATCTGCCTCAGACTGCATATGTGGCCCTCCTTTAGTTTTTTTTGTTTTTTATGTCAAGCCAGATGTGACAATAACCTGAAACAAAAGTTGCACTGAAATTTACTTCTGGCGATAGTGTTTCTTCAAGCATTTGCCCAAACGTCCTACTTCTGTCCCAGGGCCCCTATGCATAAACTACCATAAAGTTTGTCCCTTCTGCAAAATATTTCCCTCAGTTTAGTGATTCTTTTTGGCACTGCATAAAGCCACTTCTATCTTCTTGCATAAGTGTTTAGACCAGGGCGTTTTATTGTGGTTACTGTCATTATACAGCACATGTGCTCTTCAGTTACCATAGTTACGCTTTACTCACATCATGGTCCTTTAAAGTTACTTGAGCATAATTGTCAGTTTGAGCTAGCTTCTCCAAAGTGGACAACAAAGAGAAACACAAAACATCAAGTTGTCCTGGAAGAATATGGAAAGTAACAATAACCCAGCCACAAAAAATATGCAGAAGCAGAAGATGTGGCAAGAAGTAACTGACAGAATCAATGCATGAAATCTTACTGTGACTATTAGTGCTTTTCCTTAAGTAAGGGATCTGAATACTTTTTCCACCACTGTTCTTCAGTCACCATAAATCCAGCCGTTGTCTTATGATTTCACTTTTAAGAGTCTGGTATGAATTTTTTAAGGAAAGCGGTTACTAAAGACTCTCTAGCAACACATAAAGGAATATATAATTAGCTAAGGGCAAGCTCATAGTTTAAACATTCTAAGAAAATCTTTATGTGATTTTATGCAACTTATTATATCTCCAAAAAGACCTCCCAATCATATGTTGTTTGTTCCAACCCTCAACTGTGACCCACAGAAGCATTTCTAAATCTAGTGCCCCTAACGCTGGCACTATTTTTGTTGCTTATACTTTTTTTCCTTGCTTCCCTCATTCGGTTTTACACTCCATAACGGCTCCATATCTAACTTCTTGTAGCGACTTTATCCCTAATCTCATCTGTTTTTCAGTACTGTTAGCTACTTAGCTTAGCAGCTAGTGATAGCTTCTCTCTCTCTCCTGCTCTGTGTGTCAAATTCTTAGCTACTCCTCGGCCTCCTTTACTGATAAATGTACATGTAATTAGCGTATTAGTTTTGTTGGAAGTGAGGCTTAATGAATTGTAAGTGCGCCTTAAATTTACATTTTAGACTGTCCTCCACCGACATCAAAAATAAATTACTTTTTATGTAAATCCACGATATCTTATAGCAAATATTTGTTTACTGCTATATTAACTGAATGTCTTGTACAGCCCCTTTAATATGAAAAATAAATTCGTAACACCTATAAAGCAACACCGCGTTATATAGAAAACTATAAGCGACTATGGGACCAATACTGAGGAAACTAAAATAGAAGGTTCTGCTAGATTACAGTCTGTATAATTTTTCCTTTTCTAAATTTATTATTACCCAAGTGGTGTTCGATGTTTGTGTATGCGACCTTGCATTGATCCTTTCCAGAAACCCTTAGTACACTGGAGTGTGACAACATTTTCCTCTACTGCTCTAACAATAGGTTTTGCCAGTGTAGATAAAAAGAAGATATTGTAGGAAGCGGATGAAGGTTGGTACATGTCCTTCTGTTGTCATTGTATCATGTTTGCTTTAAACTGCTCAAGTAGTCAGTCGCCTCGGTTGTATTTGCACCAGTGTCTCCAAGACAACCCCATGTGTGCTTGGCAAGTACTGTTCAGCAATAGTGATTTAGCTTGAACACATTCATATGTAAGAAACTGAACTTTTGATCATTTCCTCACATGAGTGAAAGCTGCAGCTGTAAGATTACATTTTAATTGATGACCAGAAGCTACGAAACTGCTCGAGCTTCATATTAATGCCGTGGGTGTTAAAAGCAGCAGCAGCTACAGAGACTTTTTCTTCTTTTTCCAGCTCGCTCCATTGTGCCATTGACTATTTGACACCACTCTTCTGGCCTCCTGCCCGTACTATCTTCATGCTCCAAGAGTGCATTTAATACTGCCGTCTCTCCGAGCCTGTTATTTGACAGCTATGGTTCAGTGAGACCCTTGAGTCCGCCTGACTTTAAATAAGTGGTTGTCAGTGGCGCTGTGACATCCTCCAGAGCTGCAAATGCTCCTTGTGGAATCTCATCTCAATCCATGTTCAAATAAGATTACCTTGTGCATTTGCATCATCTCTGTCTCTGCGTTACCTGCACCCTATAAGTTGTGATTGGTGACAGAGCCAGGCAGGCTTGTGGCATTTATTTGCTATAGCATGGCATTTCCAGAAAGCTCCGCAAGGAAGTTCAATCACCGTCTCCGCATGTGGGCTTACCTTGTGGCCTTTTGCAGCATTGCTTTGTATGAGCAGAAAACAAGATGAAGCTTTTCATCAGCGGCACGGCGAATCCCGGGGCTTTAAATCTCTTAAAGCTGCATCGGAGCATGAAGGTGTAGCCAGCAGCGTGTAGACAGACAGGATTTATGACTTACAATTTAAATGGATGCATCTCTTTCCTAAGTGCTTATTCAGTGGGTTATGATGAGTGCATACTATCTCTGACCATGGATATTAAAGTGAATATGACAGTTGTATTCTTAGTAATTTGCCCTATCAACTGGCTTATTACTGGGCCAAGAACATAACAGCATGAAGCTTTAGGATTCCAGGTAAACAGTGAGAATACAGCAGTCAGTAAGATTCAAGGAGTTTTTGCACTGTTACATCATATTATCCTTATAGCCTCGAGTCAGTCTACAGTGGCCACCCAAGCTACTGGAATACACTTTTGTGTGAAGTAAAGCACAGGCATAATTAATAAAATAATTCATAGCTTCAATCCCTATATTTCATCTCAAAATAACCCAGTACCAAGTAGTATTAAAACATCTCCTGTCAATTAGTACATGTGTTATATTATTTTTTTCATACCTTAATCCAGAAAGAAATAATGGTGATAATTGCATCGTTTTGCTTGCAGCCAATCAACGCGAACATTTTGTAATTTAATGTGACATGCAATCCCAATTAATAAACATCATCATGCACAGGTCATTAGCAGGTAATATTTACATAGTGTCTCCGTTACCAGCATGTGTCCTGGCCACACAGTTCATCTCACCTCGCAGTCACCAAAAAACACTTTATACATGTCTCAAAATGAGCTCATTTTACCGTAACACTGGCAACAGCTCTCACTCAGAAAGCATACATTTCCTCTCATAGCACACTGACTTAAGACAATAATAACAGGTGCATTACATAAATGATGATCTTTGGACTTTAAAGTTTGAATGGTGATTACATTTTTAAAAAAAAATCAGTATCTCATTACAGAATAATAGGTTTTACTTTATTAAGTATGAACTGAAAAGGCAGCAATATCCTTCAATATTGCATATTTAGTTCTTGTGAAAAATAAAAAAGATTACACAAACTAATTCCAGGGCTGCAATAATATACAACAACAACATCAAATTTATTCCAAAGCCGTCAACTTCTATCTGTTTGGTAACAAGACTAATACACATGGGTGGCTTTCGGCTCAAATTGCAATTTGCTGTGTTTGGAATGATTATTATTTGATTTTTGGGGAAATAATCTGCAAAGATTTTCAACAGAATTACTGCAGAAATCCACAAAACGTACCATCATTCTCTTTTGGATGCATTTTGATAATTCTAACACACAAAACAGTGTGTCAGCATTTGAAGGATGTCCTGCAAATATAAAGTGTTTTGCAGGTGGTGGAGTGTGATTGAAAAAATGTGGTCATTGAATGCATTTTGTTTAAAAGCAATGAACGGTTATTCACAGTTTGGTCCACGTAGGCTTCTATGTCACCAGATGTGAAGTTTTCACACGTCTGATGGGTATTTTGGTGAGAAAAGTGAAGAATTGTATTCCATTTTCACGATATATACCAAACCTCTAAATCAGACTCCTGCAAAAGTGTGATTTAGGTGAACTGAGAGGCTGGAATCCATATTATGTAGGAGTCGAAGGTGCAGAGACTGTGATGTGGTGTCAGGTCTCTTTGTTTTCATAGCACTTGTGTGATACCCATGAACAAAACCTGAACTATCCAGAAAAAAATGACCTCGCTAACATCTGTTTTCTTTAGATTATGCTCCAAACGCAGTCGTCTCGGTACAAGAGACAACAAGGCAGCCTACATACTTCTGCATCTTCTGTGTTTGTGCTTGGATCACATCCTCTCTCACAGTTTTTTCTGTCGCTCACTCACTCTTCTGTTGCTTGAACAGGAAACCAGGAACACAAATTGTTTGCAAGGCATCTCCTTCTAACTTAAAATATTGATCTAATTCCATTAGGGCCTTTTATGCTTTCTCCATCAATACCTGAAAGAAGGACTCTGTAGCAACCGGTGAAAGGTGAGGTTTATTGTCATATTGCAGAGGTCAGCTATTGATGCAGGGGGAATGAAATGCTAATATTGTGCAGCTATTGATCTGAGTCGGACACTGGTATGTAGAACACAGGAGGGAGCAGCACAGCACGGCTGTAAGTATATGCAAATAAAATGTGTCCATGCTTGTCTTCCGAGTTAGATCAGAGCATCTAGTTGCTATCTGATTGGAACACTGCTTATCTTTTACACACAGTGTGAAACGCACTTATCCATGACACCGTGCTTTCATTGGACACAGATATCAGTGCATGCATTCACAAGCCCGATGAATACATGATCTAGTTTCTTTTCCCTGTTATTTATCTGAGCCTCATTAAAATGTGCTTGATTACATAACTGCCCCACAATCCAAGGTAACAAACAAAGATAGCAGAGTAATGTGTAACCTAATTATTCACTTCTATTTGGTTAAAAAAGGATCTTGTTGCTTCAACATAGAAACACTTTCCAAAACCATACATTTATTTCTTAAGAGCAAAAATGTGGAGTAAAAGGGGAAAAAGTGAAAGGTAGAGTGTGTCATAAAAAGGATAATATGCAAGACAGATTATTCATCCCATATGGAACTTTGGCATTTAATTCAATCAATAGTCTTTTAGCTGGACATAGTGAATGTAAAACATGTATTGCATGTCTAGACCGCGACAGTGGCCATTTTTGTTGTTGGGTACCACCTTTGCCAGTAATTATGTATCTTTTTAAATAGAGCTGTGTATCAGTACCTATTAGTTTAAGCTAGGGATGCACAATATTGGATTTTTTGCCGATATCCGATATGCCAATTTTTTTCAACTCATTTAGCCGATTATCAATACTGATATTTTTTTCATGCACAACTAATACCCACGATCAGGGCAAATTTGGCCAATTTCCCAATTGACATAATAAGTAAACATAACCTGTGTTCACTGGGAACATGTGAAAAGTGCAACTGTACAGCAATTAAACCCAAATTGAATAAAACTAAATGTGCCTTACAGACTGCTGCTTAAATTCAAATTTAACTAATCACCAATAACAATAATTACCAATATGTGACGACTCAATCTGCACTGTGCAAACAAAACCACAAAAAGTAAAAAAATATAAGCAGCTTCAGTCCCTAATCAGAACATAAATAAATAGGTGGGCTCAGACTACACTGCACAATTCTATGAGCTACAAACAAGGTGCAACAGAGAGGTGATGTGCATCCCATTATTTAATCAGTTAATTATATCGGCGTATATAGGCGTGTGGGCCGATGTCCAATAATTAATTTTCAAGCCAATATCGGCCAATACCGGTTATCTACGTGCAGATAACATCGTGCATCCCTAGTTTAAGCTAATGCCTAAAAAACCCCAAGTAGCATTGAAACATCTCAAGTCAAAAAGTACCAGTGTTATGTACTCTCCTTTAAATACTGATATTGGTATATTTCTTTAAACCATATATACAGCCTTATGTCATAGAAATACAAAAATGTAGCTTCTTTGCCCCACATAGTTTCCACAGACAGGGCAGTTAACTTGACCAGCACACTTAATTTGTATATGTTTTCAATAATTGGCCAGTTTAGCACCAGTCCCAGGCTGATTTGGGCACACTGTCCCGAGTAGGGTCACTGCAGACATCTTTTTTTATCTCCACAGAGGACTTTGTGGAAGGGCCCCAGTACCTTATGGCAGTCATCTCTTTTAAAAAGTCTTTACAACATGAGAAAAAAGTGTTCTTCTTGCATCTAACTCCTGTGTTTTGGCTGCCATATTAGCTCTGATGATGCCTCACACTTTGGATCTGTCATTAGATGTCCTCTGGCTTCAGCAAATAAGAGCTTCTTTGTTGGTTTGGGAACTTTTTGTACCTTTTGAAGAAAAGTGGAAAACTTCATGTCTGCTAAGGCAAGCGTCCATGTCCATGCAGGTCTATGAAGCAGAGGCCCACCTACCCTCATGGTCCAAGATTTTTGCCTAGACTTCATCTTACCTGTTAAATGTCTGTATATCTTCACTACAAAATCCACCAAGGCCTCATACAACCTTTGTTTTCTGAACAAATCATCACATCAGTAATTAAAGGCCATGCAAGCCCTCGGAGGTTTTTCCAGTTATGTAATGGGACCACTGTTCGGATTGAAGATAACTGGTTCTAAGTTGCAGGTCAAACCTTTTCACAGCCTGACCTGTTGCAGGATGAAAAACACAAATACTCTTAATTAAACAAGGGCTCTGCTCTGTGAAGGTGTTCCACTTTTAGGACCTCTGTATTGTGCATGCTGACTGACTGGCATGGCTTACTGAGACACTTAAATTGGAACATGGAGCCCTCATTGGTGTTATTAGTTGCACTTGTGAGTGTCCTGCTGTGACAGTCAAGGAAAAAATTAATCACACCGAGTCTCTGCACTAATAAAAAAATAAAAGGTGTACCTTCTACCCCTAATGTCAATGACAGTCTTTACACCCCCACAGTCTTGAGAAGAGGTTTCATCAAGTATAACTTGGAAACGCCGGAGGAGCATGGGGGTTTAATATAATTTAGTCTGTTATTCTATTGTACAGTGCTGCGGATTATTAATGTAATTATATTTTACTCTGGGCTCCATTGACATTCAGAAATTGTACTGCAGGTGCAGTTATGTTTGGCTGTTTTATAATTAATATTTTAAATATAAATGCCCACTCCTTCAGCAGCTCTAGTGCAGTTTCACCTATCAGTAGATGGCAGTAGTTATTGAAAAATGTCTAACTGGTGCTTTTGCGTGGGGAAAAAACAGGTCTGAAAGTTGCACAAGCTGCTTTACCTATTTGTTGGTTCCATTTGTAGATAAAAAAGGGAACACAAAGTTCCAATAGATTTTGTTAAACGATAATATTCAGTTCCTAGTTTATTCTCAACAGTTTATTGCAAAATAAGATAGCTATGTTAAGCTAGCTTTATGGTAAATCTTTGTTGCAAAGTCCTTTTTTTTAATTTTTTAGTTATGGTTACTCAGCTGTAAGTAACCTTACCTTATAGAGAACCCTATGGTTAGTTACCTCTTTGATCATATCTGGAGCTAGCGGGAGCAGCTAACATGATATAGACTGCATAATGATGATGTATTACTATTTATCGGGGGCGGAAGTAACCAAAACATGCACACATTACTGTAACAAAGACAGTTTTTAATGTATTTTTTAATGTGAGTAATTTTACTCTTTCTAAAAGTCAACTATTGCACTTTTTTAGAGTCTTTCTTTCAAGTCTCATCTCCAGAGTAAAAGTAAAAGTCACCTTAAAAGGTCACAATTAATTGTGCAACAATGGAACAAACTAAATAAGCCAAATCAGCAGCTGCAGAAAAAAAAAAGTTTATCATGGCATTTACTTGAACTGAGCCGGAGAACAGTCAGTACAAAAATGCAAAAAAAACAACAATTAATATTAAGGATTATGTCAGTATCAGATTATGGTTAGTGGTATTGTGTAGTGGAAGAAGTTAAAAAAGAAAAGAAAAAGAAAAGTTGCATCGACATTAGCCACGCCCACATGTTTTGCATCAAGAACAGGTCTTCAGGTTTGTGAGACCTCTCTTCTGTTGGACTGGATTATAAGTAGCTGTCACATCTATGAGCTTCTCTCAGCTCTTAATGTTTGGAAACTTTGAGGCGGCGCTGGGACAGAGCGGCTGAGTGAACTGCTTATGTTATGCTTTGAGAATGAACGAGCAAAGTAGAAGCTGGAGCAGATAGTGGACTCCATGATGCTCAAAGCTCACAGTGTTCTTCACACAGGTGAGTGCAACAAACTGTCAGTCAGGACGTCAGTATTGCTACACTGAAAAAAATTGGAGTGACATTTACTTAAAAAAAGCTAGGCAAGTTTTTCCACACAGAAAGTGTTTGTAATCTTTACTCAGGCTGTAATATTTAATATTAAAGTAATATTTATTTAATAAAACCACTTTTTTAAATTTATAAAAATACACAAGTAAATTGCAGATTCACTGATGTCCCTCAATTACATTTTACTTGGAAATATCAACTAATCAAGCCAATGAACTGGTTTAGTGAATATTACTTGGAATGAATGATTCAATTTACATACAAAACTTAATAACACTTAATAACAAACAATCACTAAGTAATGTACTACATGAAAAACTGCTATTTTAAAGTAAAAGCACTGGATTCGTATTTCTTTGTAGAATTTATATAGATGATTGAAATAATAATTACAGGGCCAAAAAATCTTTTTTTTCCAGTGTAGGCAATTTGTGTAACGCTGTACGCGTGTACGTAACGTAACGTGCCGATCCACTAAATGCTGCGTGCTGCTCTCCTGTTTTAGTTAAAATATCTTCATTAAACAAACATTGCTGTCTTTTTTTAGCATAGATAATACACATGCAGTATAATTATTTATTAGACAGTGTGTGATATTCGATATATTGGGTAGAAATATGTTTTCACAACCCTAGCACAACCCTGAAACGGAAGAACTACAACTATGGTGCTGATGTCGACATAAGTACTGAAGAGAGGTCTAGGGAGTTGTAGTTTTTTTTTTTTATAAAACAGGGTTTCCCCTAAAATTGGAAGTTGGAAATACTTAATTAGTGGCTCTCCAGGGGTTGAGGGGATGTCAATCACATTTTTGGCATCAGACTTTAAATATTGTCTTGTTCAATGGGGGATTTTTTATTTTTTCAGCATATCCTAAAGCACCCCACCCCAACCCCTTAGTGAGTATGTTCACATTATAGTCCATGTCAACACCTTTCTATAACAGTAGGTCTCATGTCTGTAACCCTTTTTGTCCCTTAGTTATAAGCCTTCAAATATGCCCCAAGGTTAAGGTTCAAAGGTCAATATCTCAAAGCAAGAATTTTATAGAACCTTCAAATTGATATATGTTACTCTCCAGTCCAAGACCTTTCCGGTGATGTATTTGATTTAGATCTTTGACAAAGTTGTATTGTTTTCAAATCTTGGACATGTGCCGTAATAGGCTAAGGTTCAGACAGCACTTTGAGGTATTTGGTCAAAAATATTATGATTTTTAATTTTCTACAAATCACCCAGCCCTTATCTAAGTACATCTTTACACAAGAACAGTGACAGTGACGGTACTTTTACTTGAGTCACATATTCTAGTACTCTTTCTATCGCTGCTGTTTATCTACCTGCAGGAGCAAACCACACAACACAACACAATCAGGAGAAAGGTAAGGTGCTGTGGCTTTATTCATCTTTGACTTTCCATTTGCCGTGTTTGCAGTTACCAGAAACCACATGACAGCTGCAGCATTCAGCCTGTGTAAGATAATGTCTGGCAAATAGATGTGGTTAGATGGAAGAAGTGTTGAAAGAGAAAATTCTTTAGGTGCACAGCAAATGAAAGAGAAAGTGGACGAGACATGTAACATAAAATTCTCTTTATCAGAAGAATAGTCTGTACTTTACCTTGTGGAAGCTTCAGAATGATTTGATCCTCTCGTTCTGATTTTAGTTACTGTATTTACCATTATTTTCCTCTTAAATTAGATCCATATATAGTGTATGGTAGTTTAACACCAAAACTTTGAGTGAGCAACATGATCTCAAACCTAAATGACAGATAGGTCATTTGTCAATACCAGCCATAACGACTAATATGAGCGTTTTAAAAATATCACACGCGTAATTATACTGTACATACATGTACACTTCGCGGTTGTAAAAAGGGTCTGCAGTTTGGTTGAATTTAGGCTACAAAACCACTGACCTAGGTTTAGGGCAAAACACTTCCCAGTAAAGCGTTGTAAAAGACAGTTAAAAAAAGTAAATAAATGTACGTGACCCATCCACCATCACTCCTGTCTGCCCGAGTGCAACTTCTGCCATTTTATACAGTCATGAAATATTATTAGACCATTTTTAGACTTGTTTTCTTCAATTTATTGTTCTATATTCATCCATTTATTGTTATTGTTTATTGTTTAATGCCTGGTACAACTAAAGGTACATTTGTTTGGACAAATATAATGATAAAAACAAAAATGCCTGGATATCAGCTCTTAAATAAAACTCTTATGAGCTATTTTTCTTTGTTGTCATTATATTTGTCCAAACAAATGTACCTTTAGTTGTACCAGGCATTAAATGAACAAGAAATTGAATTGGTCTAATAATTGTTTCCATGACTGTAGTCCGCATCGCCGTCATTCATACTACAGCCACTAGAGGGCCGTGGAGGACGGTCTGAAATGTAAATGGGCTGTAATTTGTTGCCTGTACAAACGACCCATGGGGTTGTTTTTTAGGGGAGACCAGTCTAGGCGGTCAGTTGACCAGTCTGTTGGTAGATCGATCACCCACTGATTGGAAGGGCGGTGGTTCGATACCTGACCATGGCAGCCTACATGTCGAAGTATCCTTGGGCAAGATACTGAACGACAAATTGCTCCACATGCCCTGTTTATCGGTGTGTGAATGGTTGAATGAGCACAGTCTGTAGTGTAATGTGCTTTGAGTGGTCACAAAGACTAGAAAAGCTCTACATAGGTGCAGTCCATTTACCAATCTCAAATGAGATGCTCAATAATGCTCCTGAAAACATTTATTGGGTTGTTATGCTACTGTCACAGTCTAGCAAAAAAGCTAATTGGCTGAAAACAACACAAGCCAAAGGCTTATTAAATTGGCATTATTATGTTATATTGCTGAACAGCATCAGTAGTAAAAGGTGTTCTGTGCAGGAAAATGCTGTATATGTATACAGTATATCCACATATCCTAATACCCCAGCCTGCAAAATATCGATAGACTACAGAATACGTTCCTGCCATGAGCCCTGATCAATAAATCTGCAAGGCTATGAAAAAAAATCCATAAAATTTTTATCACATCAGCGAGTTGTCCTTGGTCCGTCTGTCAACCAGAGTCAATGAGTTCTGTCAAATTTCTCCTACTGGAGAATTTAAATAAGTGTTTTTTTATGGCATTGGTGACTTTTGTGCCTTTTATTTCTTTCATTTACTTTCTATTGTAGATGCTGAACAGCTTTGTTGGTTAAGAGATTTACACGATGAAAGTACAAGACTCAGCAGCACCGTTTACTGAAGGAAATGAAGCCTCGCATGCCAAGCCACGCTGTCATGTCTCTCACTCATGATGCCAAAGCTTGCAGTCTGAATTGCGTAATTAAATCAACACCAGGATGAAAAACGTGTCTTTAAAAAGCTCAGCTAAATGGAAAACGGTGTGTGCTTGACCTGCTCCTATCCACAACGTGACTGCAAGCTGATGAGATGGAAGCTGTAACTCTACCTCTGTGTGTGTGAATGTGCATTAATGTGTGACTTAGTCTAATGGCACGCCGATGAGGCTACCTGGGATATGAAGCTCAGTCACTCACACAAAATGATCAAAGAGAAGCAGCTGACAGGGTTGGGAAACTTAACGCGTGCATTATTTGCTTTTTTTGCACACTCATGTCCGGCATGCAGGAGGAATGCCACATGAGATTCTTAAAAAATGCATGTCAATAATTCGCTGTGCAACGTAGGAATAATATATGTCTCATTATATTGAATATTCGCTGTGAAAGTCTCTCAGAGCACACTAGTTTTATATTCTGTTTCCCAATTTTACATTCCCAAGAAGAGAGATGAAAACCTCCGGTTTCAAAGTTGCAACCCGCAGCACCAACACTTTGGCGTGAACGGCATGAAATAAACAGGATTTTGTGAATTATTATTTAAAGCGCACCTTGTATTTCAGTGCCTTCTCAGTTGCTTTTTCATCAAGTATTGCTACAGTATATATTGTACATATCAAATGATGAAACACATTGAAGCACCATGCAGAGATGCCTCTCTGCACGGACCTACTCTCTTAGCAACAAGAGCGTCTATGTACTGTACCATCAAGCAGCACGCCCTGACCCACATATGCCACTCTACTGAACTACACACAAGAGCTGCACAACAGGCGATCTGAACACTGTAAAACTTTTCAGTACTAATTTACAGTAATTCAGTGGCAGCAGCTTCACCTGCAAAGTGTTGTTTTTTTTTGTTTTTTTTATACATTATCTTACTGTATTTTAGAAATATAGTGTCCAACTAGAAATTAATTTTCAGAATATTACTGTATTTTTGTAAATTTTCAACACAACACAGACACATTTTGAGGTTGAAGGGCATATGTTGCTGTATAAATAAATACTTGAAAAGGAATGCTTGTTGTAGGTGTGCTCCTTGTATATAATATAGTATCATAACATTACTAGTATTAATTGTTTGAAATCTCTAAAGAATCTCATCATAGTGTACACACACCGGCAGTAGCCCCTGTGGCCCTTTCAGAATTTCCCCAGAGGAAATTTTCTAGTTTATAAATACTGTCGTGCTAGAAATTAATTTGCAGAATATTACTGTATTCTTGTAAGTTTACAACACAAGAGTTAACAGTTTTGTCAGTAAATCATTAAATATTTACATCACACTATACATTTTTTTATAGTTTAAATTTAAATGTGCAGGAATAAACTGGCAGCAGCCTTGCACAGTCCTTTTTTTTCTTTCTTTTTTTAGCACTTTCTTCCTGTATTTTAGAAATGCAATGCCCTGCTAGAAATCATTTTGCAGAATATCACTGTATTTTTGTAAACACAATAGTGTACACAGTTTTGCCAATAAAGGACTATCTAATATTTGCAGTACCCTGTAAAACTTTCAGTGTAATTTTGCAGTAATTTACTGTCATTTACCGGGTATTTACAGTTGTACTGTATTTCTAAAATACAGTGTGTTTGTAGAAATACATTATATTACTGTATACTTGTTGACAGTTTGTTGGTAAATTACTGAATATTTACATCACAATGTAAAACTTTACTTTGTAAATTTACAGTTAATTCTTTTAATTATTGTCATTCTCTTAAATGCTGTAATTGCATATTTTGTCTGCCAGATTGTATTGCAATACACAGTTTGACACCGATGGTGTCAGTACAGTAGAATGTTGTTCAGATTTTGCTGTAGGTTTAACAGTGTATCTTCACAGAAATATTATAGTGGATGTTGAAAGTGTTTAGCCATCAGAAATGTGCTTTCTCACTGCACTCAGTGTGAAGAGAAAACACCACAGATGCTAATCAGGGTTTTTTCTCTGTAATGAAACTGTGGGATTATGCTCTGTGTTGATGCAGATTGATTGCAGTCACAGTAACAGTAACCCATGTGTGAGAATTGATGGATTGCATTTCCCAGTGTGAAAAAAAGCATATGTATTGCTTTTCTGAGATTTATGTCACCTCATCACAGGAGATGCGAGAGAATCCAATTTATGCCTGTCTCAGTTGTTTTATATTTATCATTTCTTCACCTGACATCCACAGAATGATTGAAGTGAAGAAAGTGGAGTGCACGCAGCAGTCATTACCTCAGTGGCATTTCTTATTAAGAGAAGAGTTTTTGTGTTGGCTGAGTAAAACAGTTATTTGAAAAGCAAATAAGTTGAAAAGCAGCTCTCTCTTCACTAGACAAGGAGCCTGTGTGCATTATGTTTCCTCTTAAAGGTAAACGCTATTTGAACTGTGATATTCTGCTCCATTATCAGGTGAACAAACTTTTTTTCCCCTTCACAACTGATATGTTTCTTTCTGTGATTCTCCTTCGTAGATGTGCGGTGTCCGTCGAGGCACTGGATGTCACGTGGTCACTCCTATGAAGAGCAAACTGTTTGGAACCCGAAGTACTGCGTGGTTGGTGACTGTCAGATGCTGCTTCTGAACGAGGAGGAGGTGGTGAGAGCAGACCGTACCATCTCCTGTCTGTCATGTCCCTCTGTGTCATTGTTGTGCTTCTCGTCTGTTCATGTTCTTTATTTTTTTGTCCTTTGTCCTTTGTCCTTGTTGTTTCCATTCCATTCTATTCCGTTCCATTTCTCCACATAGCTGTGTATTTTCCAACACATCTTAAATTCATGTAAATATTAGGGCTGTACAGAATAGTTCAACATTTGAATGCATATTCAGCATATTTTATTGCATCCCATAAATGGCTGCATAGGATTGCTTTTGACTTGTGTGATCCGAATATTTCCAGTAACTCCAGAGCATTGTAAGATTGAGATTCACTTTATTTGTCCCAGAATGGGGAGATTTCAAGAGTTACAGCAGCAAAGTGGATAGCAAAAAACAACTAGAAAATTCTGAAAGGGCCACAGGGGCTACTGCCGGTGTGTGTACACTATGATGAGCTCGAAGAGTTGCAGGACTAGTAGCGGGACGAAATTGTGTCCGGAAGAGGAAGAAGAAAAAATCCACAGTATAACAATGACGCCCCGAGCACTGGTCCCTACAGCTATAGCTGTATGGGACCAGTGCTCGGTGCGATTGCCCCGAGGCCCTAACTAGAAATATAATAGAGGTATTAGCAAATAAACAAGTAAAAAATAAAATAAAGTATGAACAATTTACAATATGAATTAAATTAAAAAAATATAAAAAGTATTAACAATTAAAAATAAAATAAAAACTTTAGGAACATTATATACAATGTAAAGTGTTTATAGTGCAGTGATTGTCAATGTCTGGTTTGTGTGGTCTACTGAGAGCAGTATTGATTGTAAAGTCTGACTGCAGCAGGAAGGAAGTAATGTCCAAAAGCCAAAATTTATTGAAAAAGATTGTGATCTCATGAAATATTTTGACACAATCTATATTTGTTGGCATTTAGCCTTTCATAAACAACATTTTCACTGCGGTCAAACAGTTTATTGCCCTGCTTCCCCTACACAACGGGAGTGTGAATAATGTATGAATACATAAAAATAAATAAATTAATAAAAATCAAATACATGTACAATAAAATGTAATTTATCTGTTTAATGCATAGACTGTATATAAATAATGGACGTAGTGACCGTGACGCCACCCATTGGTTTGTGGACTGCCCGTTGGAAGCATCGAGTTCAGTGTTAGACTCGACGCCATCTTGCGCCGCCATCTTGTTTCCGATACACGGAGCAGACCATATTTGGACTGTGGAGGAGCGAGAGGGATCTGACGACACTGACTACAGCCTCTCTACACCTCAACCTGACTGAGAGAAGTCGCTGCTAATTCATGTTAGCATTAACTGGGATGTTCATTTTAGCTAGCAAAAATAACAAAAACAAAACGTTAATTACCTCAGAAAACTGGGTAGCGACTCCTTGGAGTGTCTGTTAGTCCAATCAAACACTGAACAAGACATTTTAATGAACAGAACGTTCAAATAAACTGTCATTAAGTAAAAATATAGTGTGAAAGGGTCAAAGATATGAGACCAAACTGGTAAACGTCCTTTTTTATATCTATATAGCTTTATATATAATTTTATTGACACAGTGCCATGGATACACATTGTTCTGCTTCTCTCCTGATGACGGCTCGCCTTGTTAGTGACCTGTCAATCAAAGGTAGCCACGCCCCAAATCACCTATTTTCTTCTACATGGGGCCAATATTCGAACTATTAACATGTATTTGTCTTGAAGAAGATTTTAGTGTATTTTAGACTATAGTGTTGTCCTAAAAAAAATCTGAGGTAATAATTCAAGTGAGAAGTTTTCTCATTTGCATTGAAATGAATGGACAGAAATGTTTTTGCAGCCACACTTAGCACCCCCTACTGGACTTTTCGGTAGAATGCAGCTTAAGGCACTTCCTGGTTTGCCTCCCTGCTCAGACCCGGAGGTTGCCGCCTGGTTTAATGCAATGCATTGTTAGAATATTCATTGGACAAGAAAAACTTCCTCAACTGTGTGAAACACAAAGTTGACCGAAACGAAGGGTCATGTGCAGCGTGGCAGTCAGAAGCTGTGGGTTTATTGTATTACCAGGTTGTACCACTATGTGGCCTAACTCTCTTTCTCTTTCCACGTGTAGACTTTGACTTTAATGACCCACTTTACTGCTACTAAGTTACTAAAACAATGTGGCAGACAGTATTTCATACCAGTTGTCCAGCATTAGGTCCTACGTTTTATATATTTTTAATTTTGTCTAAAACAGCAGTTAAACAGCGACATAGGAGAGCAGGGCTGGACTGGCCATTTAGCATACCGGGCAAATGTCCGGTGGGCCGGCAAGACTTTTGGGCCGAACCACTTGAAAAAAACAAAAAAACAAAAACTTTTTTTTTTAATTTATTTTTTGGTTGACTGATTGTCCAATGGTCAATAAAACAGGTACAGGTAGGGCCGAAGGCCAAGGCCCTCTCCTCCTTGGCCCCCTCTGCTGTCAATCAGCCAGTTATGTCACGGCCCGGCAGTCTCATTGGCCAATGGTCATCAAAAATCAGGTAGAGGGAGGGCCGAGAGCCCTCCTCCTTGGGCCCGTCGGCTGTCCATCAATCAATCAGTCACGGCACAGCCAGAAAATAAAAATGTAAAAGAAATGCATAGAAGTAGCCGATAAATTAAGAGAAAAACAAACGACAATCCCTTCAGGCAGATGCTGCAAAAATGCACTAAACGAACTATGACTATAACTATACTATAGTATAACTATAAACGAAAAATGTTGGAGCTGACTCAGCACGGCGCCGCCAGGTGATGATGGAGGAATGAACCTATAGGGAGTTAGGAGAGAGAGGTGGAAAGATAGCAGCACCCGGCAACATGCGGTAAGAAGCAATAAATATTTCTCTGCCTGACTCAAATATCATGAAGTGAGGTTAATAACTTTATTTTGTTAGCTTGCTAACTTTTTGAACACAGTGTAGCTTGCTACATCAATGTATCGTGTTTAGACGGTGTCTTGTTTACAAACAGTAACGGGTGCGCATGCAGCCAGGGGGCAAGAGTAGGAAGAGAGGTAAGTTTCTGCTGCCTCCTCTGTGTGTTTGGCACGTCTGAACTTTTAATCAAGTTTAACAGTTATGGACTTTTACTTGATGGCTTAATTGGTTGAAGTTCATTGACTGGCACAGCAACATGCTAGGCTAGCTGTTGTTACCAGTTTAACATGCTAGGCTAGCTGTTGTTACCAGTTTAACATGCTAGGCTAGCTGTTGTTACCAGTTTAACATTCTAGTGCCTTGTCATAATTTCATGTTGGTCAGTTCTGTTAGTGTTTGAAGCTGATTTGCTGTTGTCTGTGCTAGCTTGATGTTGCTGATAGATTTGGAGTTAATAAACAGACGAGCAGTTGGACGTGAAAATTATGATATGAGTGTGACAGTGTTAAATTTGCTAGTAGGACATTTCTGTCTCTGCAGGCTAATTTGCCCACCCAAAGGGATCTTTTTAGATATGTAAACATTTGTTTCGTGAGCATTAGTAGAACACCATTTTAAAATGAGCATGGAGTTTCCACTGTACTTTTACAGTACTGTGTGTTCTTTTTTTCCTGCAGGCCTATTATCTTGCTTTGTTGTGCTGCATGTTATTGCATTTATATTAAAAAGTGAAACTTTTCTGACTTCCTGTGTTTTGACACTCTAGGATGAGGGCTACTTATGTAGGCTAAATGTAGTGTAGTGTGGAGTGATATAGTTCAGATATCTATATGGTTAGGAGAGTACTAAGATACTTGGTGAGTTATCAGTTGTGGGGCAAAAAATGCCAGGGCTGATTTTTTTGTCCCAGTCCAGCCCTGTAGGGGAGTTGAAAGACCACAATTTTGGATGATGGTTACATTTTTGGGGTTTGATTTACTTATGGTCATTTAACATGTTGTACAAATACGTACAATCTACTTTGGGTTTGCCAGCCCTTTTTCATTTTCCAAAAAGGAAAAAATTCACTGCTGAAAAGTCTCCCTCATAAAAGACTTAAGTCATCTTATGTAATTCCTTGCATGCCTCTCCCCAACTTTAACCTGATCCCATTCATTTCAATGAGAGCCACTTACCAAAAGGTTTATCACGATTATGCATGCACTTATTGCCATTGGTGCCAATAAGCTGTGCACATTAGTGTCTATGGCTGAACCTGGCCAATTGGGTTGCGAAATGAATAGCACAAAATAATATTTAATATTCCATTGCAAAAGCCATTTCTTTTAACTAATGCCACTATCTGAGCACCATCAGCAACAAATGAAATTATAGCTGCCTTGGGTAATTTCTTGAGCTCTCTTCTCAGCACAGCAACAGGGACACAACACGGCCCTTTTAGGGAAAAAAGCATCTTGTCAAAAACAATTTTGGTTAATGGTTGGAACTCGGACACAACTCCTGTGTTTTTAAATTCACAAGAGCTCCCGAAGAAGGCATAGTTATTGGACGTGCCAAACCTACATTCCAACATGGCTGCTGGAACTGCAGCTGAAAGTGTGGCTTCAGATTTTCTTTGTCTGCAAGTACTGAGGTATGCCATGCTGAAAATGGAACCATAATTGCAGGGAGGAATTATTTGAATCGACCCATTGGCAGCCTTCCCGCTACAGTGCTTTTTGGTTCACAGCAGTAAAGAACAACAGCTTTTAAATGCATCCATCTCAAGACCCAGACTCTGAAAGGTCATATCTAACACTGCTGGATTTCTGTGATGTCAGCAAACTGCAGGTCAAAATGATGATACAGTTTGATAATGGCTCGCTCCAGAAGAAGGTGTGATGACACAGTTTAGACGGATAAACAGTTTTTTAGAACAATGGGTCAGAGCATCAACTGCTGTGAGGTCAAACATGCACATATGCACTTCTGATTTCTCTGTATTCTCTGGCAGAATAATGTAACACGTACTTCACATCACATGCACCCCTTTTCGACAGTTGGTTCTACCAGAACATTCTCAGAACCGCTTTGCTTCTCCACCGGATAGAGAGCCACGTCATTAAGTCACTGTATGTCTGCGTACATACAGACATACATACATGCATGCTTTTATCCAAAGCGACGTACAAATAAGAGTTAATATAACACAAACAAGGATGAAGTCAAGACACATAGCGGCCCTCATTAATCAAACGAGTAGAAACAAGCGCAGATCTGAGCGTATATTTCGTCTTACGACAGGGTTCCTGTGTGATTTATCAAACGATCGTATGTCACCAATCACAGCGTAAGAATAATCGGCTGATAAATGTGGCAGCAGGAAACAAGCGTCATTTAAATTCCATGCCATACATTTGGAGCACAGTCTTAAATGTTTTCACAGCTTTTTGGTTGAAGGAGGTAAACAATGTTGTAAAGCAAGTTTTAATTCTAAAAGAAGAGGAATTTCTCAGAGTCAGAAAGTGAAACGCTGACGTCCAACAGCTGCAACACTACAAACTGGTTTTGTTTGGATGCATAAAAAGTGAAAAGGAAGCTGTCAGCAGAGTAGTGGACCATTCAACTCCCAGTGAGGTTGAAATATTTAATTTATACATCATGATATGTAATATTATTATGTTTAATAATTTTTAATATTATGTTTTAATGATAAATGACGTAGCCTACACTGTAATAAATTATTTAGCAGTCATTTCATTTTACTTAATGCATTTGATCAAATTTATTAAATATAAATGCGTCCTTGATTTTGAGGCAGTTGTTTAAGTAACTTTAACATAAAAAATATTTGAGATATAATCTACTTATTTTGACCACATTAAATATAATCTTTATGTGTATGTAATTCTAAATCAAGACAATTTTGAATGAATCCAACACAAAAGAATTAGTCCGTTTTTAATTGACAGGCACTTCCTGTTCAGTTGTTATTAACTCAACTTGTAACGTAGTTAGATTTAATTAATTATATTGCGTGCAATCTGTTGTCTCAATTTTATTGAGTAGCCATAGTTTATCTTTTTTTACAGTGTAAACATGCTTTAATTTGTCACCATTAAAAAACAAAACACGGCAGAGTTTTATCAGCTCCAGGCATCGATACTATAGTCTAAGATCAATTCTCCCTCAGATTGTTAATTGTATCCTTTGGATCCCCATTAGTCTTCATAGAGATGAAGACTATTCTTCCTGGGGTCCACATTAAATCAAACAATTATTACACAATTACATCATTACAGCATTTATACAGAGAATAACATGAAGTCATTCATCCTAACGTGGTTATAATGCATATTACCATGATTATAATATATATAAAGTAGTACAAGACATGATTATAAAATAGTTACATGATTATAGAAGAGTATAAGAGGTAAGCATAAAATGTACCATGATGTTCAATGCAGATGTATTAACATGCTTGAGTACAACTTAACATGATTTCCTATTTCATAGAAGGCTATGGCAATATAATATTATGACGAAACACTGCTTCTCTCAGTTTCAGTTTAAAACTCAGATGTGTGGACTTCACACTGACTCAAATTTGTGTACATGAGCTGAGACCAGATGATAGATCTGATCGTACCCTCCGGTCATGTCCAAATTGATAAATGCCGAGCCTTGCGTAGAAATGATCTTACGTCCACTTTATGCTCACTTTCTGTCGTACGCTTGTTTGATAAATGAGGGCCAGCAAGAGTAAGTGCCTTGGGTTAAGTTTGAGTCCATAAGGACGCAAGTGCTTGTAGGTCGTGAAAGCGGTCAGTGTGATACTTATCATAGTCATCAGTGTAGATCAAGTGTGAAGGTCTTCAGTAAAGAGTAGGGGCTTCAGTCTCTTCTTAAATATTGAGAAGTCTCAGCAGATCGGATGGAGTTTTTTAAAGTTCGTTCCACCACCGGGGCACTAAAGGGGAGAAGAGTCTGGTTTCAGACGTAGAGCCGTTCAGCGGCGGAGGAGCCAGACGTCTTTCACTCGAAGAGCGTTGTGGGTGGGAGGGTTTGTGGTCCTGAACAAAGGGATTCAGATAAGCAGGGGCTGTGCCCGTTGCCATTTTGTAGGCAAGAGACAAGGCTTTGATGTGGGCTGCGGCCGGGAGCCAGTGCAGAGAGATAAGTAGCAGACTGGTGCAACACATTTGTGCTGCCCGCCTTGATTTTTAAGGGCGGCTATTACATACTTTTTAGGACTGAAAGTAAGAAGTTAACGTTTAGTAACACTAGACCGCTAACGCTAGCCTGTAGTGATTGCATTGCAGTCAAACAAATCAAATGAATGATACACGTTTTAGTTTACTTGTTGGTCATGATAATCCCGCTCCAAGCCCCTGTCGTAAATGGTTTTTGGTTCAAGACCAGCAAAGAATTGGTGCCGCTCTGGAACCAGTTTTCCTGGCCATTCAACTGCCTTGGTGGAAAAAGTGTAAAAGTTGTTGATTTGATTCATAGAAGAAATTTAGCTTAGTTTAATCAATGCAGATGTTCTTCCATGTTCCTCCCTCTGGCAATTGATGATGCCACGCTTGCACAGAAAATGATTCAGATGAAGCCTTTAACATCTTGTGAAGAAGTCAAGCGTGTTCCAGTTTCACTTGTGATGCAACATGTCTAACAAAACAGTTGAGTTGTTTTGAAATGCACTTAAATTATTCAGATTTAGCCTCAAATTAAAAATGAGAATAGTCTGAACTTGCTCATTGCCTTTAATGTGTGAATCCGACACAGTTATTTCATTGCATGCTAAACATCTTGTGGTAAAAAAATAAATAGATGTACTATAAGGATTATGTCTACAGTAAGTGCTACACTTAGGTTGGCCTGTATAGTCCCGTATAGTTCCATAACACCATGAGCAAACAATAGAGTGAACAAAAATGGTCGAAAGTGAGAGGAAAGAAAAATCAAAGTGTGTTTAAAGACTTAAGAGTCCCTGCACAGAAGTTTTGATTGATTTTTGTTTGTGGAGGCGTTTTGCTGTAGGGGTTTTTTAAAGTACATAGCCATTATTTTCTTTATGCCTTTGTTTCTATCTTTTTGTTTAATCCCCTTTTCAATAAAACCTCCAACCTGTTCAATCACATAGGTCATTGCTTCCTCCCCTCTAATATGAGCCAAAGAAGTTTTTCCTGAATAAGTGCCCCTACTGGAGGCAGGAGATTAACATAACCTCATACCTTAAATGTAGTGGTACATTTTAAAAAAGGGCTGAAAGTTGTGAATCGGTCAGTTGGTTATGTTTAGGCAACAAAAGTTGTTTAGATTCAGGAAAAGATCATGGTTTGGGTTAAAATGGGCCGGCTTAAATCATGTTTGTAAGTAATGTACGCAAGGTAACCTATGTTATGTTTGTGATGCAAGTAATATCTATGATGAAAAATAAGTCAGTGTTGACTTGTGCCTTCACATGGGAGTTTGTTTGACCCATCCATCCACACCGACCTCCTTTCTACACAGACTTTATCACTCTTTATACTAGGTCACAGACTGTAGACAATTATGGATGTAGTGTCTTTGATGTCTGAAGAGCCGAAATGAAGCTCAAAGTGGGTGGCTCCTGTGGCTCCGGCCATCGCCATCATGGCAATCCCTGAATCCTCATAACGTTGGCTTCTCCAAAACATAAGTGAAGAGGTGGAGCAGGGGTTAACAGCAGTAAGCCAAATGTGAGGGCAGCCGTCTATCCACAAATTATTTACCCTATTTTTTTACTTAAACTGTGCGATATAAAAAGAAAGAGAAAAACCTTCACAGTTGTCATGAAAAGGAAATTAGATAAATACACCAAAACCACTGTTGCACCAGGTTATAATGATTATTTCTGCTGTAAAGTTGGACATTTTAACATGGGTGTCAATGAGGATTGAGCCTCAAGTGGCCAGTTGAGGAATTGCAGTTTTTGGCATTTTCCTTTTCAGCCCAGGATGTTGTTGCTTGGTAGTAATATGCTGCTTGTACAAATAACCTGTCTGACCTATTTAAGTGCAGTGTCACTGAACTGATGCTGTTATTGTTATTTGTAATAGGATGTGTATTTAATAAGTGATCGTGGCCTTGTTTGCCAAAGGTAATTAGGCCCTTAGCTATTTGCAGCCAGTGTGACTTGTCCCAAATCTTCAGATAAATGATGCTTCTACAGACACAAAGAGAGCCAGAAAGGATGAATCAGGAGAGTGAATTCTAAACAGTGTGAGAGGGGATAGCAATCTCAACATTCAGCAAGAGTGTCACATGTCTTGAGGGCTGCAATATGAAGGTAATAAAACTGAAAGAAATGTGTGATTCCAGAGGGGTTTATGGAGTTTGGACTTTTTTTTTTTTTTTCATTTTCACCTTCAGCTTGTTGTGAAGCTTTCGCTTCCTCTGGGCCTTAAAGCAAACGGTTTGTAAAATTAGTGATCAAATTCAGCTCATTCCACTAATCTACATTTCTATACATGACTGCCAGTAGAGGGGGCTCTGTCAAAAGCTGTCAAAAAACTGAATTGAGGTTACTTTAAGGGGTGTTTGGATTTAGCCTCAATTCAAGTGGGATTTGCCAATTTGCTAAACTGCTGTAATCAAATCAATGCTCACGTCCATGGCAAAAGCAATTATCTTAATTGAATTTTAAGAGAGTGAAAAGATACATCACTGTTTCCTTTTTGCAGTATTTTTCTTCATTTAGCCTTTTAACCGAAAAGCAGTAAAATGGGTTTCATATCAGATCATTTAATAATCAAACTTTTAGTTCATGTAATTATATCTTGTTTTTTAGGCATTTTTTCTCCTCTTTTGTAATATTTTAGGCATCTGAATGTAGGTTGTGCTCATCCTTCAAATGAACTGAGTATTACAAATAAATATTTGAATGAATTAATGCATTATTACAACCATAGATTATATTCAAATCCCCCAAATGCCTTTATTCATGGAAGTCAGATTTCACGGCCCTGACATTACGTTACTGTAGCTATTCTAGACAGAATCATGGCAATGAATTGTGGGACTCAAATTACTGCTCATATTGCTTAGTCATTATGGCCCACACCACTAGACATGTCAGTGAGAGCTGTCCTTAGACCCAAGTCCCATGAGGCAAGTAAAGAGGTGGCTCACAGAGAGGATGAGAGAGATAAACAGCTGGACATGGAAATAGAGGGATAGAGAAAACAAGTCGAACAGGGCTGGGGGGGCGCATTGAGTTGAGAGGTGTGAGGATGTTCGATAAGCCATTATCACTCCTTTTGGAGGACATCAGGCCCTTTCCCCTTTTTCTTTCAGTCACCACCGGCCATCCGTTCGCCTTTGTCTGTTTAATCTATTGGAGCCAAACGTTTGGTATGCAAGCTATAGGAAGATACGGGCTGACACAGACTGATGTGGTGCTAATGCCTGTTTTGTTTTATCCAATGGCTCCTCATTTATCATCAGCGTTTGTGCTCTATTGGACCAACACAGCATCAAACACGGTGACCAGAATAACCACGAGAACATAGATAAGAAGCCTCGGCCGCTATTGTATGTGCATTTCTTACATTTCTAGCAGCTTCATTTTTCTCTCCGTTGGTTTTCATTCTTCTTCCGTGCGCTATCTTCTCTGTGTGCCTACTTTGTATCTGTGCCTTTTGTTTAACTTTTCAGCCTTTTATCTGTCTTGAATTTCTTGCTCTATGTCTCTGTCTCCCTCTTTCTCTCTCTCTGTCTCAGCAGATCCGTTCCTTGTTTTTGCAGGAGAGGCGCCCTGCGTCATGCAAGGTCCATCTTCTGCGGCGCACCATCAGCGTCCCGGTGGAGACGCAGTTCCCAGAATTCCACAGCCAGCTGTCCACTGAAAGCGGTGAGTAGCCTGAGGACATACCTCTGCAGTAATCAGCATGCACACACACTCACATCCAGACAGTGGAAATACTTAAATTACTTTCTTGTGACTGTTTGATGAAATAAGAATGATTAATAACCTTTAAATCAAATATTTAACTCTTGTTCAACATGGTTTCAGACATATAAAATGTATTTTATTATTAAGCACTCATCTGCAGACTCTTCCTATAGAAAGGTTAAATATAACCCAAGAAAAGCACTTCTTTCTGCTCCTCAGTGACATAACCAGACAAACACTTACACATGCAAGTGAGCCTTGCATTGCTCACATGCCTGGGTGAGCCTTTTAAAAGTGCTGATGCTCTTTTCTTCTACCTCATATCCACTAGATGGAGAGCTTGCTGCTTCATAGCACTTCACTGCACTTCAGACAGACTCTGAAAAATGTGCTGCTCCCTTTCAAATGACAGATGGCATGTTGCACTTTCCTTATTGCTTTTATGGCCACGTGTAATATAATACCATTACTTTCCGGATGTGCCAGTCCGTGCGCTTATGTCTCCGGACAAGACGGATCGGCTCGGTAAAAACTGGTGAGGTTTGTAGATGTGATGCACACACAGAATCATACACAATGAGACACTAGGTGGCACTGAGGTTTGACATTCAAGTATTTGTATCCCACAGTTACTGTTGCTGGGCTGTCTACTGGCATGCAACCTAATATGAGCCGCCTTTAAATCAGCTTGCAAAGGTCATTTAGTTTAAGTGCTTTTTCATGATGTCATTATTTCACAGTACAGAGCAGAACATTAAGTTTATTGAGTTTAGTCCTGAGAATCCTGTGATGTTGTCGGACAGAATAAAGATAGAATTCCTGGTTTGTGAGACCACAGCTCTTTGTTACTACAGTGATTTTAGTAATGCTTTGTGCTGTGATTAGAATCAAGCTTTCAGATATTTTCCAACCCTTGACCATAAGAGGAAGTGTTAAAGGCACTATCAGTAGAATTTTCTTAGAAAACAATGTGTACATTTGTACACATCCAGAAAAAAATCCCTCTGTCTCCACCTGCAGTAACCTTACGTTTTCCTTGTGTTCGGGGAGTTTCTGGGCATCAGACTTCGGGCACTGGGTGTGTAAGCTCTGGCCAATGTAGGAAGTGGGCTGGACTCTATTAAAATGTAGCAACAGGTGCCAAATGCAAGCACAAATACAAAAAAAGCTATTAAAAATGCCAGACACATTGCCGAAAAAACACAAATATAGCAGGCAAAACGTCAAGGGGACAGATAAGTTTGTTCTAAAATAAGAGTGGCACTGCCGAGCATCACTCAGTGTTGTAGAGCCGGGGAGGAGGACCCAATTAAACCCAATCGATATGGGATTATTGAGACTGATTTTAGAGGGGAAAATCAACCGATAACTGATATTGCAGCCGATACAGTCATTTTTGAGCTGGAATGAAAATAGACCTTTTTTATGGCCCAGAGAGCTACTTTCTCTAACTTAAAACTTTAAGAAATTATTTTTAACATTATTATACATCATAGAAACAATGTATGACATTGTCAGACAATTATATACATGATAAGTGAGAAAATAATGAGTAAATAGGAATAAATTAATTACTGTTTAGTTTCAGTCAATTGCTTTAAAAATAAAGAATAAAATAAATAATATCTAGCACCATTTATAAAGCACACTATGCATTTTGGGTTACTTTAAAGCATTAACAAATGTATTTCTTACCCCTTAATGACATGAAAAAAATGAATTTTGAGGAATCTCTATTCTCAGGTAAAAGGTTTTAGTTAAGCATTGATTATTTGGTACAACTTTAAGTGTCTCAATCCTCCTTTTCTCATTATATTTTGTGTTATCGGCCCAAAAGCTTTAAATACCTCCATTTTTCTTTCCGTCCTGGAATTTGATTTGGACACTTCCATCATACCCTTTTATCTCCCTAGTGAGGTTGCATTCTTGTTAAGAGTATGCCAAGGGCTAGTTGATGAGACAAGCAGGGATGTCCTTCTGTCTGCTCAAAGTGACGGCTGTTAGCCAACATTTTTTGCATAGCACATATTTGACTTTAAAGTAATGCCATTTTTTTCTGCAATTGTACAGCTGTAAATCACACACACAGGACCAGAAAAGTGGGAGCAGAGGAGAGGTTTTTTTGTGCAGCTCATTTTGTGATCTATATTCACTGATACAGGTGATGACGTGATGATGAGAAAGGAGCATAAGACGCATTGTAACACTGCATCTGTGATTAGTCTGAGTTTGTTTATCTGAGACGAGACAGACAGGCTGCCAGCTACTTCACTAATCACAGGGTACCTTTGCAATGCTGCCAATTAAACTTTTCCATGATGATGATGTAAGATAATTTCTGAATTGCTGATTCAGATTTCCATAGTTGAGCCACACTTTCCTGCATGTTAGCTAGAATACATTACAATACATTAATATTCTACTCTATTGGTTATTTGTGTACCATTTAAATATAATTTCATACTTTCTGTTCTGTCACCTTTTGAGGTATTTATCCAAATTAATATTTCACAACTTACTGTTAACATTGGTGATGGGGTGAGATAATAGAGCTTCATTAAAACACCCTTAAAGAGTTCACTGGCAAACAATATTTCACAGGAACAAAAACAAGTGTTTGCATCTTTAAATATCATATTGGCAGAAGGAATGTTGTTTAATTTGTCCCTGAAAAACAAACAGTGATACATGTTCTAGTCCCCTCTTCAGTCTCTAACCTTTAAAGCTGCATTTGTGCTCATGCGTGTGCACCTGTATGCTTTTCAAATCATATTCCACATCACAACACTACAAACACTCCAACGGTTTGACTAAATTATTCATTGGTGTAGGCCCCACCTGCTCTTGTCCTTGCATGACACAGGCTCTAAATAAGCAGCATGATGAATAAAAACTACACTTAGATGAATAGGAATCCACAGCAAATCAGAGAGGGCTCTCATCTCGTCTCATCCTCCGACTGAATAGTGAGCTGCTGCCTGCTCTGTTCTTTTGAACTCGTCGAGGTTCTGCCACAAACAAGCTAGAGACGGAGAACGCTGTTACGCTCCCACCTGAACAGCTAAGCTTAATTTTACTGAGGTGAAACTTTTTTCTGGATGCTGCTTTGGGAAAAGTTCTCAACTGTTGGTTCTTTGTTTTTTGATCAAACTTTTATGATTATTTGCACAGAATAAATATAGACATACAGGCAACATTACAACAGTGAATAGAAATAACAAATGGAAACACTGTATGCATAAGGAATGGTTCGAAACAATAATATGGGAGAGCCACAGAAAGCACACAGAGTCACTATAATGTAAGCAAGTAAATATACATGTCCAGTCATACATCTGCTAATTTTGTACCCTGCTTACATATTGCACATACATATCTGGAATAGGCATAACATAATAACCAATAATGTAAAAGGCTCCTGCATAAGCAGAATTGCTTAAATCTTATAAATTGAGTCAGTATTGTAACGCAATATAATGTCTGCTACAATTAGTGAAAGAGATTGTAAAGCCCAAATAGGGGACACAAAATGTTAAAAAAAACTCTCTCAGACGCCGGGCCAGAGTGGGATTTAAGAATAAAGTTAAATTTGAGAACTAAACAGATAGCAATGGGATCAGAGGGAAGCCAAATCAGGCCAGGGGTCGTACATTCAGGGTGCCAATGGCCCCGTCATTTTGATCTAAACTACATTTGTGTAAAGTAGGGATGACGCCGATCGATCGGCAACTGATCGGATTGGCCCGATATGATAAAAAAAACGATCGATCGAAAAATCAGATCAAAGGTTAAAATCACCGATCCGATCCATCGCCGAATGGATAGTATCAATAAATGATTAAACTTTCAACATGAAGCTCTTGCCTGTTCTTGACTGCCCTATAGAGGCCATTTAGGCATATTGTTTTCCACAGTGCCACTGCTGCTATGAAGTAATATTAAAGTTACTGCTATGCAATAAATAAGGTCAATCTAGGTAATCTAATAGTATCTAGTAAATAAATGATTACAAGGTCAACATAAATGAAAGGCTATAGGCCTGTGCATGAGTGGATGAAATGATGGGGGGGGGGAGTAAAATGTAAATATTAATATCGTCCCACATGATCGATCGGTTGTGATCGGTAATCGGATGGTGAGGCTTTAGGTGATCGGTGATCGTATCGGTCCCAAAAAACCTGATCGGACCATCTCTAGTGTAAAGTTTTGCAACTGTTGGAAGCCAATATCTCACCTGGTAGAATGTGCATCATCTACAAGGTTGGGTCCATACCACTGCAGGTTTGCGACATGCAGCCAAAAAAAAGAGAAAAAGAAATAAATTGCAATGGTATTTTGCACAGTTATCAGGCTCAGGACATAAAATTTAGAAAGTAGGCCAAGAGCTCTTTTCTACTTTAAAACCCCCTACTACGTGCACCCTTGCTCAGAAAGTTTTGTGATTGCTTCTTGTATGGTTGGGACACTATCATGGTGACATCTGTCTACAGAAAGACATATAGATCGGCCGCTGTGGTAGCACCCATCGCTGCAGTTTGTGTATGTGGAGGCTCCCATCTAATTGTAACCTTCTTCTTGGCAGCTGTCAGACCAGCCTAAAATACACGCTGTTGGGTTTTTTGTAATTGAAGCCGAGAGATCGTTTAATATCAGAACAAATGGAGACAGGGGAACAAGAATGTCTAAAATAGTGGACAAGTTTCTGTCACCACTTTCCAGAAATTTGGCATTCCCAAGATAAAAACTGTACCCAAATGGCATAATAAACTATTCGTGTCAGCTTTAAGTTTCATACTGTAAAGTTTCTTTTCTTGGATGACTGGTTTATAGTATTCCACAACTCATTCAAAACTTCGGATAAGCTCTGGGATATCTGCCTCCCACCTAAAACAAAAGATTATATTTTTCTATTATTTTTTTTTTAACCCCAAACACTTAGTTTGTAGTAATAAGTAATAAAGCAAAACAATAGCCAACCATAACCACCCTTAAAATGAAGCATAGAGTGGAGATCACCATGATTTGTAGTTGTTTTGCTGCCCCTGGACCTGAACATCCTTTAGTCCTCCAGAAAACAAAACACTCAAACTTTTAAAAAGATTTTTTATGAGTTTAAGTTTCAGGGTAGCTGTTAGTCTTCTGAGGTTTAATAGAAGTTGTGAACCTGCCCATGAAGACTGTGAAAAAATAAACTACAAAATGTAACAGACAGAAAAATAAGCCTCAAATACATTGAGATTCTGTGACATTAACTGAAGACAGCCAGTCATGAAAGACATTCCTGAAATATCCATATAATTAAACAGATATGTAAAGGGAAATTGTTTAAAAATCCTCCTGGCCAACAAGAATATCTGATCAACACATGCAGGAAACATTAGGTTGAAGTCACTGCTATAAAACAACATTTATTAGTAACTAAAACCAAGGGTTCGGGTTTTTTTGCACGTTCAAGCAAATAAAAAACACCACAACATGCAATTGCTTTTGTGTTACTATTTCATGCAGATCCATTGTGCCCATTATTGTGACTTTAAGGACTATCAGACCACATTGTGTGTCTGAAGTTTTAAAAAATGCTGGAAAATCCAAAGGCTTTGCTTACTATTCCTTGGCACTGTTTGCTGCCCTACTTTCCAGTTTTTAGTTTCGCCATAAATATTTTCACTGAAGCTGTAACACTTTAGATAGGATTAAATAGAAGTGGATAACTGACCAAAGGCTGTTGAATGATTTGAACATGCCTTGTAGCTGAAATACTGCCTCGCATGTATTTTTAAGCATCTTAAAATTCCCTCTGATGTTTAATTTAACAAACAAAGTCCTGCTTGACTGCATCTACCCCTTAGAGTTTATTATTACAATTAGCTTTCATTAGCCAGAATGATATTGTTTGACTCAGTGCCAGTCACTCCAGTCTATGCTGCCAGCACACTATTAAATAATGGATTATTTTTGTGAATGGTCTAGTCCACACAAACAGATATTTTTTGCAAACAATGTTCTAAGGTATATATATATATATATATATATATATATATATATACATGTTTATTGTTATTATTTAGCAGTGACCTCACACTGCAAAAAAAGAAAAGTTGGGTGAACTCAAAATTTCAAGGCAACAAACGTCGATAAAATTTTAAGTTGGACAATTAAACTAAATATTTTTTGTTTTGTTTTTGACTTTGCTCAACTCTGAATTCAGATTTGTGTCAACTCAACTGTAAGTTGTCCTAACTTATAATTTTACATTGTAATAATTTTTAATCCTTTCTTCTGCTAACTTCTGCAATGTGCTGAATTGGCACGATTGTAACGCCGCTATGAAATGTCAGCTATTGTTGCGACCATAATTTTGAGTTAGCATTGATACGCTAATGGCTACTCTTGTAGCTGTAACAAGCACCGCTGCTAGCATCAGTTAGCCGCTAGCATCAGTTAGCTAGCTTTCGCTAATGATAGAATTTCACCGCTTTCCCGCATTTCACAACAAAGAAACAAGAGTTAGCAGAACTATTGTCCCTTGTTGTGAACCCCAACTTAAAGATATAAGTAACAACGACTCACAAACTTGTTTTTGAGCAGACAACTGGCTTCCTTTGTTGTTATTGCCCTAAATGTCAATAATTTATATTTCCAAGTTTTACCAACTTTAATCACTGTTTTAGGCCAAAAAATACAAGTTGGCTTTTTTGCAGTGCAGTAGTGCATCCTTTATTCCTCATTATAGTGGAAGGGTAACTGTACTTTTTTGTTCAAACATGTAAAAAAGTCCTGTTATAAGTGACACTATTTTGGCCATGACCACCATTGCACAAAATGCTGCTGTATTTGTGATGACTCACAAAGGCTAATACTCTAAGCTAAAACTAATAGTTTTATAAAAGTAAATAGCATTTGTGTGTGGATGAAAGGCCAAAACGAACAGAAAAAGCTAGGTTTTAAAAAAAGTTTATGTGTGGACTAGACCAGTGTCTTTTCTCACATTTTGACGAAAAAATAACTCAAAACATCCACAGGTTCAACGTGAAGGTTGGTGGGGCTCCATCTGAGTGACGTAGTATCCCAAATAGTAATAATCAGACTGTTGCAGTCAGTAGAGATGCTGTGATAACACTTCTTTTGAAGGATGAATACCATCGCTGAACTGGACATTGCAAAGTTATACCCAACATGTTTACATCTAACCAATCCAGCCATCATTCCAGCCAAACTTTACATTTCCAGTTTTGTATCATTGTAGATAGGCATGTCACAATATTTACAACATGGACTTATCACCATTTTTTTTGGCTGACCTTGATATTGCCTGCTATGTTTACATGTGGGTTTGTTTACTTAATAATGTCACCAGCACTTGCCTAAGCATGTTTTCATAGCACCTGAGCCCAATGAATAATGAAAAATACTGAAATGTTTTAAAAGTGAGTTGTTTTATTTAGTGAGGATAGTCCGATACTTTTATTCATGTGTGAATATAGTTCACTGATCTTTGAAAGGGTGTACTTGTATTATAACCCTGTTATATTATCATTACATGAGTGGAATAAATTGGTCTTGAAATTACAATATCTTTATCACAATTTCTGGAATAATATATTGTCTAATAAAAATTGTTCATGACAGGCCAAAATGCACTTTTTGGGGTTTTGGAGTATAGGTCAGACAAAAAAAGCAATTGAGAAGAAGTTTTGAGCAAGTATGCAAAACATATTATATATTTCATAGACACAATTGTTGTTTAAACTGAAATAATGGTTGCAGCCCCACTGTTTACTTTCTGCATAAGCTTTCAATTCAGGTCGGCATAAGCAGCATGTGCTGTTCTGCGTGCCAAATTGAGACGTGTGGAATCCAAGCCCAGCCAGCACAACCGGGTCAGAGTCCACCCTTTGTAAACCTCCAGGCTGCAATACTACCAATATACGATATAACACCATGTGAATGTTTTCCAAACTGATGTTCTCTTTATGACGAGAAAAAAAAAATGCTGAGCGTGTAAAACTGATCAAAGTGGAAACATTCAGCACATCCACAACCCTCTCCACCCATATCTCTCTCTCTCTCTATCCACCACATTGTGGAAACTGCTCCTCTTTCCTCCCTCCCATTCCGTGCTCCGGTATACTCTCTCACTCTCTCTCTCTCTCCACTCTCCAGAGAGGGGCTCAGTCAGACAGATGTAACACAGCAGTAGAAGCCTGAGCTGAGCTGGCAGGCTGCAGGGGCCAGACCAGAGCCAGCAGCTCTGACTGGAGAGAACAGCAGAGAGGAGACGGAGGTGGAGGTGGCGGTGGCGGCAGTAGAAAGAAAACGGTAGTTGTAGTAGCAGTTTCAGTTCAGTTACAGAGCCGACCTTGCCTCAGGATATGGGTATGTTAATCTGGGCGCTCATCACACTGTGAAGATAACATGGACCCTGACACCAGCACCCATCCAGAGGCACAGAATGGTGAGTGAGATTTTCAGGGTGGGAGGGAGAAGACTAGAAATGATGTGAGCGATTCTGTGGAAAAAGTTGGAGCATGTTTGCGGACAAGTGAGTTAGGTCACATGGTTTTCCTGTTAACTCGCTACTATGACTCGGCTCTCCATTTGGCTCTTAAGCTGTTGACTAGGGCCTCTGTGATCCAATGAATGAGACTTCAGTGTGTCCTTTTGGGAAGGGGGTTGAGGGGTGAGGGGTGTTACATGGGTATGTAATGAAATCAACAGCCTGCTAACAGCATTTTGCCCTAACGGCCCTTTTCATCATTACTTTAACAGCATTGTAAAGTTTTGCTGCAGCTAAGAAACTTCATGTTGGCTGATGTCTCTCTGGAATCGTCTTCCGTCCGTCTTCCGCCTGGCTGTTTTTAGTGCGAGGGAGCTCTCCTCTTGCTCTTTGAATGGAATAATTAACTGTGGCATATGCAAGGGCTGTGGGTGTACCATTTCTGTTCAAAAGCAGCGAGATAATTTGATGGTTATGTGAATCTGTATATTTGTATGCTGTGTAGCGGTTGCACCATGTGGGTGTTTGCGTTCAGAGCGGCACGAAAGAATGAAAGTGGGAGAGGGAAAGAGAAGGGGAGAGACAGAAAGAGAAAGAGTTATGTACACAAATAAATCCAGGGGGATCTAGACTGCTCTGTAGGCCAGTGAGAGTGCTCACTCTTTCTCTTCCCCCTCATTTTCCGCTGCCTCCTTTTTTTTTTTCTCCACTGCTCCAAATGTTAGAGCCTAAACTAGATAGTTAAAAGGCAGAAAAAGTGGTGTATTATTAACTGGGCCAGAAAAGACGATGCTTTGTCTTCATGGCCGATGGGAAGGACTCTGCAGTGCTGCTGATGAAGAATGTGGTTAACAGAATGAGTCAACAGAGAACATATTTCCAAGAGACCCAAGTTTCTCCTCACCAGCGTCTAAGCCACATTGCTTTATGCACTGGGCTGTCTGCCATGATGGAGAAGGGGAAAGAAAACTGCTGAAGACGAAACTTCGCAGTTTTTATCCATCTCCTGAGGCTTGGAACTTCTGTTAACAATCTTACCCAAATAAGTGGGAACACTGAGCATTTTCTCACCTTCACATGAGGTTTCCCAGCATAAAATGTGAAATTCAAACAGCGATTGACTTCTGTCTCCTCTTGGCCTCTCTCAGGGCCCACAGCTTCATAAGATCCCTCCTAAAGGTTCAATATAAATCGAAAAGTGAGAGTACAAAGGGTAATAATATCATCCGATTACACTCTCACTTCAGGCAAGCCTCAGGAAGAGTTCACGCTTCCTGAGGCTTGTGGGCATCAATTTTCACTTTCTCTCTCTTTCTCACACACACACAGACCCACACAAATGCATATGCACAGACATCACTGCTGTTTGTACCAAATCTAAATAAAAAAAGAGCAGATGCTTGCTATGCATTTTGTTATGCGTTTTGTGTTTTTATGTTGCACATTGCTTTGTGTACTTTGCATTTAAAGTAGATGTTGATCGGTTGTCTGCATCTAGCCGGCCATTATAGCAAAGACACTTTGTAACTTTATACACCTATTTCCTGTTACAGATGGCAAATGGTTGATGCTCAATATTCTCTCCCACTGTACAGTAGTGGGTTGGCTTTTTTGGTACAGCTTTACTGGTTTTACTAGTTTGTTTGCATCAACAATCATGTATCCCCCCCTGCTGTGTGGAGTCCCTCAGGGGTCAATCCTTGGACCCATTCTCTTTTCACTGTAAATAAGTGAGATGTAAATGCATCAGGGTCACTTTTTCAGTCGCTTTCAAGACTAGTCATGTCATTGTTATGCCGATGAAACGCATATCTATTTCTCTGCCAAATCCAATAGCCTTGATCAACTTTCTTTCTATTGTAATTGCTTAACTGCCACCAAAGATTGTAATTTTTCTTCACTCAAACCATGAAAAAACAAAAATTCTTTGTTTTTAGTTTTTACTTTACCACTGCAGCTGATCAGCTTATCGGTCCCTTTCTCTCAAATATCAACTCTACCGCCAATAATCTGGGCATCATCTTTGACCAGCCTATGACTTTTGGCTATCACGTTACTCTACGTTACGTTACTAAATATGTTACCCGGTTCTATTTTCTTGAGCTGAGAAATATCACAACAATCAGATGCATCTTTTCCTCCTTTGATCTTGAACTCTTAATTCACACTGAACTTTTCTCCTGTCTTTATTATTGTAATTCCCTCTACATGTGACTCAGTCAAGCTGATCTAAATTGCTTTCCGTTGGTTCAAAATGCAGCTGCCAGGCTAATAACTAGAACTTACAGTCAGTCCCAAATTATCCCAGTTCTCAAATCCCTCCATTGGCCTCCAGTAAAGTTCAGAATAAACCTCAAGATTACATACACACTGCATGACCTTGGCCCCAGTTACATTTCTGATCTCCTCTTCTTTATTCTATTTCTTGACCACTCTGATCCTCAAATCATAGCTTTTTATCCATTCCCCACTCCAACTGCAAAACAAAGGGTGATCACACTGTTTTAGCCCCAAACCTGAGGAATCCTCTTCCCCAATTTATCAGATTGCTGAATCTTTATAGGCAAGCTTTTTTTTTTTTTTTTTATAGCTCTCCATCCGTCTTATGATTCAGTTTTGTCTTTCTCTCCTAGTGCTGTATTTTTACTTTATTAATTTAGATATTTTCTTTGTATGAGTGAAGCAATTTGTAACAGTGTTTTTAAAAGAGTGGTACTTGTTCATATAAAACAAGCTCATATAAAAGTGTCACTCACTCATCAAATATATGAAGTCAACCTGCATCTTAAGTTTTAATACACAAAAGTCTAGCCAAAAGTTCTCTTTGGAATAAACTGTGAATCCCACTACAATTATTTCTGTATTAGGCATCAAAATGAGCACATAGGAACACAGAGATGAGAGGGAGTGAAGTATAAAGGGAGAGGATGAGAAAAGTCCTTATCCATGGCCTTCATTGACATGTAAATAGGTCTGCATAGTTTTCGTCCTAGTTGAGAAAGGTTGAATGCCTGCTCATGTACTGGAGGGGAAAACACAGGGACATTTTTTTGTCTGAGTCTGCTTGTGTGTGTGTGTGTGTGTGTGTGTGTGTGTGAGCGCGCACAGAACTTTTATGAGACGGGGATTAAACTTGTTGAGATTTCGTCTCTTTCGCTATAAAGCATTTTTGTGAAAAACAAGGGGCTTTTCTTTCATTTTCCATTTTGAGGTAAATTAGGGTTTGTGACTACACTTCTGAAATTTCCCAGATTTTCTCCAGATGAAACTGCGGTCTTGTGGGTGACAGCACTGCAGGGCTTTTTCTTGAAGAATGTTCAGTTTTAATAAAAGATTTATTCTTGTGTTGTCATGTGCTAAAATCTAGCCCGACTGTGGAGCCGGGTGGTTCATGGTGTGTAAATTTAGGAACAAGTCTGTCAGCTTATGAATTGTAATCTTGTTTTAAGAGAAGAAACTCTATCTTTCCCCATGCCTCAAGGTCAAGTCAAGTTCATTCTTGTGTACAAGAGACTTTCTTCACTACGAGGTTGCAGCCTTGGCAGATGAGTGTTGTCTGGAGGGTTTACAGACTGATAAAAACATGATGTTTCGTCTGTCCAGCTTCCAGCTGTAAACATGTTTGTGTTTGGCACTGTATGCGTGTATTTCTGTACTTTTGGGAAGAAAATCTGGATTTAATACCTTCGTTGGAAAGATATTTTGGCAAAGGTCAATATGGCTTGGACTTGGGTTTGACGTTAGGGGATAGATAGGCCACCAACTCCTGAGAAAAATACCTTGTCAGATGTTCAACTTTCTTCACTACCTGGTCGCTAATTTAGTTCGTCTGTCTGTTGTTTGTTGTTGAGCAGTTGGTGTACAGCATGTCGTTTTTGCTGCCAAATAAATGTGTGGGCAATGAAGGCAAAACATTGAGCTAGAAGAGGCTGCAAAGTAGGGTTGGTAGTTGTTTCTCTTTTGGTTCATCACCATTGAAGTAATTTGTTTGATTACTGCAACTTTAAATCTGGAAAATTTGAATATTTGTTCCAAAGCACCTTGCATTTTAAGTTTCTGGCCATCTGATGAATGCAAATCATCACAATTCACTTTCTCCTGGCTCTGTTTCTGGTCTCACCAACGCCTGAGGGAAAGATCTGACACTTTAGCTGCTAAATGCTCCACTACGGTATCTTCACGAGCTAGTCACTAGCTTAACGGGAATATTTGCCAACTTCAATTTGTGTTGGTAGATGTGATACATTCTGCAATGTGTGCTTGTTCAAGAAAGCCGAGTGCTCCTTTTCACAGAGCTTTACCGGCTTTGTCTACATTTACCAGGATGCATTGCATCACAAAATGTCAAAAATTAAAATATACTTGCAGAAAAATACAACCATACCATTTTCACATTATATACTGAAACAAACAGGTAAAGACAAGGTTTAAAATTGTCAAATTTTCTCTTGAAAAATCACTTTGAGAGCAGTGAGAGTGAACCTAAGGAGTAAAAACTTGGGCTGGACAGCTAAACGAAGGCAAACTTATTTTGCTGTGAAAACAACTTTGCAACTCTCCCTCTGTTTCTTAATCGCTATAAAGAACTGTAAAGCTGCATAGTCAGGTGATAATTCTCTACTGTAGCATTATCAGAAGCTTTAAATAAAGAAGGCATGCTGCTTGTCATGCTTCTCCAGAGGTCAAGGCAAGTGGCACTGAATTAGTTGAGCTGGAAAAGAATGTGGGTGGCTGGCTGTGTATTGTGGCACAGGCTTTGCTTACTAAACTAGCTCTGATGACTTCTGATATGTGTTGGTCTCTATTTGGAAATAAAGAAACATACATATATTTTTACTTAAATCAATGTTTTTTCACTTCTCGTTAGTTCCAAACCACAGGCCTATTGTTACTTTAAGACCTGGTATCTCTCAGGAAAACATTCGGATTGTGTCTACATCCAATTGAGGCTGATTGCATTTCACACTCGGCTTTAAAATTCTTTTCAAATGTATCTCGAGTGGCTGCTTCTGAAGGGATTTCGCCTCTTTGCTTATATTTGACTTTATCTGTGGGGAAAACTGTGGATGTTTCTGAAGACAAGGAAAAAATATATATAAAACCCCTTCATCACACATTTTGGGCTGAGCCATGCAGCCACACAAGAGGATTGCTGTGAATATTTGCATAATGGATAGTACTACACCATAAAACTCAAAATGAGAAGAAACAGCTGGATTCAAAAGAGCCAGAAGAACACACAGAGAGAAGTCCTCAGTGGTCTAGCTTTATTGAGCTATATATATATTTTCTAAAAACTTGACTAGGTGGTCCTTCTGAGGGGTCAAAGGTGCAAAGGTGTTGACACAACACTATATATTTGGATAAATGTATCCTTGACCTGGACATGTCCTTATGTGGCTGAAACAATCACGTCCTGATTTGTCCTCAGTGCATTTTGAGGCTCTTTCAGTCCTGTATTTAAAGCTTTCTGCAACTTTAAAAAGCCTCTTACTGGCAATTGTCTCAGAATAACTAAGACTAAGCATTTTGCCTCTTAAAAAGTTTGCATTTTTGTCAAACTGTTACTTTGTCGGATTACAACTGAGTGCTTGGTTTGAGACCATTCTTGTTTGTGTTGAAAAAAACATGTAAACACACACAGAGGAGTTTTAAGTCATTGTGTTTGTCTTTTGTAATTTATGAGCGTGTAATTTGTGATATATGTTGTATAAGAGACATTCAGACGATAAAATGCCAAGACGTCTCCAGCAATCTTTTGAGTGTGGTGTTCTGTTTGTTGGTCTTCTTAGAATGTAATTTGCCTGTTTATGGTGTGAAACCACAATAAAGCAGTTGGCAAATAAATTAAAATTAGTTTGCCCCGTCTCTCTTCATATCACTCTTTTTTTAGACTCTCAGCTTTTAGCTTAATGCATGTAATTTACTGTACATCTCAGTAACATCAAACAAAATTTTGATCCCTAGCAGGCCCACCATCAGGGGAGGTCAAATGGTATGGATGAACTGAGCCAAGGCCCAGGAAAGCCTATGTAAAGGTCTATGGTTGAGCCTTAAAGGGGATCAAGTACAACAATTTACTCACTGACTTATATCTCTGGTCCGACTTATCATTAAAACACATTCCTGATATGGTGAAGTTTTGACTGCACCATTTTCACAATAAAACCCACATGTACCACTAGTGTAAAGATGTAAATTAACTGTACCCTATCAAAATTAGGTCAAGTCAAAATACCTCAGCAAAAATTAGAGGCCCAATAAAAAGTCAGGTTACAGCTAGCACAACAAAATAAAAAGAGACAAATTTAGACAAATTTCTAGCCAACAAAGTGTGAAGAAGCACCAGGTGTGTCAGATGAAGCTGAATTTGCAAAAGTTATAAGCTATAGAGCTCAGTTTTAAAGCTTGAGAAAAGAAACTGGTATCATATGAAACTAGTTGACCTAAGGCATCCATTAGTAGCAACCATGTAATTTAACCTGAATCATTGCTTGTGTTTGACTGTTGATACAACACAGACTCTACCTTCCTCTGACTGAACTGGAGGTAAAGTTGTCTGGATCCTTAAAAAATTCCTGTGGTCAAGAGAAGGCCATTGGTGACTCGAGTTCTCTCGCACAGAACTTTTAACTCTATTTTGGATTTACACAGTAGTAAAAAATGTTGTAAAAGGGATCTAACATAAAAGTGCAAGAACATCTCTCCACATTTTCTTTCTTTATGTGATCCACTTTGGTCATTTTATTGTGAAAATCTTTGTACAGAAATTCAGCATTTTCTAAACCGTAATAAAGAAATGCATTTTTGCACAAGTGTAGTTGACAGTAAGAAAACAGCAGATTGCTAACTAACAGCTGTGAGGTCCACATGGGAGATGACACATGAAAAGTTCATCAAAGTTCTTAAAACTAGTCCGGTGCTGGTGGATATAAATAACACTGTAAGAGCAGAGCTAAGCAATAGCCTCACAGAGCTGACTTGCGGCCAGGAGCAACAGTGGCACGACTCCATTTGGCCCCCATTTGTCAGAAAGCCACCCTGATGAGAGACTGTCAGTCAACAGCTCTGCTGAGGAAGGGAGGAGGAGGAAGAGAGGAGGGGGGGGGCAAGAAAGAGAAAAGCAATGCAGAGTATATGAGACAATGGAGAGTCGAGGTAAATTGTGAAAATGATTGTGCATTATGTCGAAGTTAAGCATGTTAGTGTGGTTCTTGTGTGTGTGTGGGTGCGGCCGTGTTTATGTGTGTCCATGGCATGTTTTTCTTTGGAAGTGTGTGATGTGTGTCTAAGTCATAGTGACTGCAAGGATGCAGAAACTGAGCCAAACACAGCCATGAGCTTGTTACACGCTCACAACAAATTTATGTTGGGGAATGTGCTTTTCATGTCTTTGTAAATGTAAATGTGCTGGTCCCACACTGAGAAAAGAGTGCCAGGAAGGGCGAGAGTGGTGAGCTGAGGAAAGGAGAGAGTTGGAAAATATTGATGATTATGTGAAAGGAAACTTGTATAGCCAGAAAGAGCACGGTTACAAGACTTGAGCCTTTTCCTTGGAGATTCTAATCAGAGGTAGGATGCTAGAATGACGAGATAAACTGATCTTAATCAGTGTTTTGTTTATCCTTCCTCATTGTTTATGTGGTTTACCCACTGACAGATCTGTGATGATCCACTGGAGTATTTATTTCAGTGCCAACGCTGATGGGAAAATGCAGCAACGTGAGCCTGAAATGAGAGCTTTGAAGAAGCAGCGAATAAAAAATTCAGAAGTTTGATTTAAATTGTTTTGCTATTTGCTATCTGGTCTGTTTTTTTATTTATTAACATAACAGTAAAATAAATCCACAATCATGCTGTCAAAACTTCACATCATGTCACAAGCTCTTCTGTATATACCGTATATAAAAACTCCCACATGTGAACATAAGGTTATGATATGACAACAGTGATATAGTATCTCATAATCCAACTAATTAATGTGACTCCATGATTTCAGTTAATTAAAAACAGCTAAAGCAAGACTATTTCAGGACTTCAAAGGGAGCACTGAAGGCAACTATGTATGTGTGTTTGTGTCTAGGATTAAGCAGCCCTGTTTGGTTTGTATATGTATGTTTCTGTAAATTCTGTCAGAGACACTTTCATTATTTCATATTAAACACAATTTACTGTTTATACCAAAAGCTAAGGCTGGTACATTAGGAAAGAATAACAGCATAGCAATGGCATACATGTTTAGATCTATTGCTACACTTCACTCAAAGTGATTTTACACCACAGATAATCACTCACACATTCACATACACAGTCATGTTTCCATTAACAAATTTCTTTGCACATCTTGATGGAAACATCACAATTCAATAAAACTTTTGGAAGTTTTTACGCTGTTGATGTGGTTTCTGTCTTTTTTGAAAAATAGCTAACGCACTAAATGGGAGATAGAAGTGATGTTTCCAAATAAGTTCTGACGTATTCAATATTTAACTCACATGAGTGATCAGCTGTTTCTGCTCTGCCAGAAAACCGAAAAGAAGAATCCAGTTCCTGAAGACTTCTCTCCACTTTCTCTCGTGGGTGGCAAAGTTGTCCGATTAGCAACCTATTTTATTGTTGTTGTTTTTTCTCTCTTGCAGATTAGCCCACAGCATTACATTACACTGCCATCTTCTGACCAAAGTACATTCATGCAGCTTCGTTTATTCGCTCTAAACCAGTTGATTGAAATGTTCTTAATTCGCATTATCTTTAATGCGACACATGGAAACAGGGCTAATGATTGATCGCAGAGAAACATAACTAGTATGACACAGGATATCGTGCACAAACGCACCATCTTCAAATAACCAAGCTAACGTTAATAGCAACTGCACAAGACCCATATTTAAAATGACACAGTGCAGAATGGCAGCATTTCATGCATGCGTCGCTATGATGATCAGCTGAATAATTCATTACACTGCTGTCCGCAGTGGAAAACCAAATAGAGGAAAGGACCTGGTACAAATAGGGAGTCAAGCCGAACCATGCAGTTTAAATGAGGCAATCTGAGTTAATTATGTTACTCTTTTGGAGATTCTGCCTTTATTAGATAGTAGGGTTGTCAAAAGTATCGATACTCAAAAATTATCGATACTAAAACGTTGTATCCGGATACAATACTCATTTTCAAAAGTATTGAGTATCTGAAGCTTGTTATCATAGTTGCAGTTTCTTTTTGCACAACTGTTTTTTATTATAAATATTTAACCTGTGGTTCTGTTAATTTTTACATGTTGCATTTTTCTTGTTAATAATTTTTCTGTTAAATTTTGGGGTCTTTGTTTTTATCCTTGTGGTATCGAAAATGGTATCGAGAATCGAATATTTTCCTGAGTATTGGTATCGAGTTGAAAATGTTAGTATCGTGACAACCCTATTAGATAGTTGGCAGTAAGAACCGACAGAAGATGAGGCGTATATGACATGTGATAAAGGTCCTAATAAACCCAGGACCTTGGCAGTTGCCTGGTATGCATGTTAGACCGCTGGGCCCCAGGACGCCGCAGCTCCGGCCTTTTATAAGTTCAATTCTCTTTGGAATCCTTCCACTAAAAGCACTTGCTGGCATGGTAGCAGCCTGACCCCACGTGCCGCACACAAGTGCCTTTGTGTCTGTAAATGGCAAATGATGGCATTCCTGACAGTCCCGACAACTGAAATACACATTCATGTGTTTCTCTGCTTTAACTGGCAAGAGGAAACCAGAAACGGATTTGAATTGATGTCGTTCTATGTGCTAATTTTTCTCTGACTCAGTTTTCTGAGGAGCAGTGTCATTTTGTGTATGCATTAAGTTGTGCCTATGCACAAACATTTCTTCAGCATTCTAACACTCAGTATGGAATTACTTCCAGAAACAGATCATTTAGATACAGTAGATGCACATTAGACAGACTGTTTGTTTCCTGTTTGTCATGCTGGCACTTTCCATTCTTTCTTTGTTTACTCTCTGTTGGCATACTGTCTGTTTTTCTTCATCTCCCTCGTATATCCTGTCCTTTTTTTTTATTTTTGCTGTCATGCTCTTAACTTTATTTCAGCAGTAACATCACTGCTTTTTCTAAGAATGATCCTTTTCAAACACTCAATTCTTGTCACACATTTTACTTGCAAGAACCTGACTTTCAGAATCTCTTGCTTAGAGTGAACAAACGCAAGGTTAAACATAGTCTTCATTCTAACTTTTCACACGTTCTTGGATATAAACACACACAAATGGACTGAGGGAAATAAACAGGGTGACAAAGGGCGAGGGATTAGTGAGACAGAAAGGGAGACAAACAGAGAGGCAGATAAAAGGAGAGGCGTGTCAGAGTTGTCTATAGGAGCAGACTTCACTGCTTCACTTTGTGTCCCTGTGTAACTCTATAGCCCACATACCAAAGTGCTCACTCATTATGTCACTTCAGCCTTTGGGTTTCTGTTTTCCCAATTTTACTCTCACCCCTTTTCAGTGTTTTCTTTCCTGGTAACTATTTGTTAGAGGTGGAATTAGACTTAAGCCAAACTGACCGTAACGAGACTAGTCTTACAGGTTTAATCTAAATCTGCTCTAAAACCAGCAGGGCACTATTAGCTAATGAACCAGTATGTAGTGCTTAATACAGTATATGAGTACTATAACTGAAATATATTCCAGACTCAGAAGAATTTAAGATCGGCACGAGCCAAGATGTCATTCAACATAATGGAATAGAAGCACATGACGCAACTAACTGTATGACAAACATGACAACATTGCATATAACCCCAATTCTAAAACTGGTTAGGACTAAAACATACATAAAACGATGATTTGCTGATCATTTTTGGACATATATTCCATTGGACTTAAACTGTACAAAGATCATATATCGTATCTTCAAACTTAAGTTTTGACCAGCTTTCCAACTTCTTTGGAATCAGAATTGTTGATCCAAATCACAGCTTCAAATCAGTTTAAAAACAAGTAAATAAGAAAAGATGCACCTGTAGAATAAACTCAACTTCTTGCAACCTGCAAAAACTACCAGTGCTATAGAAAATACATCCAAACCAGCAACCTGAAAAGTGTAAAAAGTTACACAAAAGTACAACTAGTACATAAACAGCTTATGCCAACGTGGTAGAACATACTTTGCCTACCCGTAGAATCTCTTAAACCTGTTGCAGATCCAGTTTTTAGATTGCTTTTGGCATAAGTGAATGAGATTTCCTGGCTACTTACTAGACAGACTGGAGGTGGGCTGAAGCATCTGATTGGCTAAGTGCAAGTATTGGCTCTTTATCACACAAATTAGCAAGACAGTTTCTTTGCCATATTATTTTGATCATTTATATTATATCAGAATAGTTTTTTTTTTTATCTCTGAATCAACATATTTTTTTCTGTTTTTTCTTTCTCATTAAAGTAAAAAAAAAAAAGATATTGCTATGACTGCTTTACCTAGTCTGGGCTCCTATAAACTTAATATTGGTTCAAATAATGAAAACAAACACTTGGATGGTCAGTTTACCACAGTGACGTAAAGATAACAGCATTGAAACTATGCCCCTGCATGTATGATTCATGCAAATTCCCATTGACAGTGGTCTTAAATATTTCTGAATTTTTGTTTTGTTTTTAGTGGTATGTAAAGTGGTTGGTTACAAGCAAAAAACATTGGGAAAAACCTCACTAACTGTCACTGTTTTGGAAATTTGGAAGTGATCAGTAAAAAGGGAGTGACACCACATGCCACAGTGTGTCAAATAACTCTTATCACCGAGCTTTAGTGCACAACAAACTGACAAACTCCCAACAACGTGTTTAACTGCAGAGTTTTATAGTCGTGCTGAATGCCTCAGTAGCAAGAAACATATGAAGGTAATAGATCAACATATTTATCCCATCCCAACAATGTCGCTGACTAAAGAACAATTTGTATCATTTCACGTTTACTGGATGTGTCTGGAAACGGAGCTGTTTCCATTTTGGTTTTGGAAGTCAGGACTTGCTAAATGTGGAGTGGAGGAAACATGTCTGTCATCAGTTTATTCCAACCTCTTGACTTTCTCAGTGCTCCGTTGCTGTAATTATAATAAGCATAATTATAAATTAAAAAACAGTTGAATAAAGGAAACATCTTGTCATCACTATATCAGTTCTGTTTAACCGTAAACACAAACTTGCTCCTTAAAGAAACTGAACGGCCTATTAAAGTCTAAATAGATAAAATTACACACAGAGAGCTTATAAAAGAAACAGTAGAACCAAAGGCCTCGTTTTCCATATTTTATCTTTGTGTCTTGTTCATTTTGGTCTGGTAAATGTTTCCTATAGTGCACATGTTCATGCCACACCTATTTTCTGTGAACATTGTTGCTTTTCTTTTCATTTTATGGCATAACTGTAGGGATGGCAGTGTTGATCTGGTCTGTCGATCTCCCTCTTGGGTCCAGACTGTAATATTTCAACCGTTGGATGGAGTTTCATGCATTTTGATACAAACATCCATGCTTCAGAAATGATGAATCCTAATATATTTGTTGACTTTTCCCCTTGTGAGACTTTTAGGTTGACTTTTGTGGTTTTTAGTGAAATTTCTTGATAAAAACTGCATTGATTCCCATCCAAAATGCAACATATTCATGTCCATACTTCAGTTTTAGTACTTTGGTACATGATCAAACACCTGCAGGACGATTGCCATTCCCATCAGCTGCAGCTGTGCTTTATGCTTAGTGATAATTAGCATAGCAAACAAGCTAAACTAAGATGTAAAACCAACATGGTCAACATTATGCCATTTTTACATCATTGTCACTGTCTACATACCTATATACTTCGAGCTGCTGGGCGATAATTCAATATGATAATTTATCGCCATTTAATGGAATCATATCTTGATGAAATCATAAATTGAGATATCGTCATACGCAATTACGTCATCTATATTGATAATAACAAGCACATAATCACTAAAACTACTCAGAACATTTGATGGCTTAATGTATGTGTATTTATCTGTTTTTAAAACTTATCATTTAAAACTGCTATGTTCATTTTGCACTAATGTTCTGGATTAAACAAGAAGATAGTCAGTCATTTTTATTTGTCAAGTATTTAATTTACTCCAGAATAAACCAAAGGCTTTAGCTTGTCATATAGAATTATCAGAAAACATGCTGTATTTTGTTTATATCGTGTATATGTATATATATATATATATATATATATATCATTATGATGATGAAATGACCTATATCCAGATGAATTTTGGCCATGTCGCCCAGCCCTATGTAGCTGTAGACTCCTAAAAAAAATACTGTCTTCTATCATGTATTTCTTTATGAAACTATCATATTACAGCAACAATAAAGAAATGATGTTGATTAATAACAGCAACCTGTACTTGAACATGCTGCTGCTTTAACAAGATGCCTAGCAGTTTCAGAAAAGAAGAAAATCATCATATTATCTTTATGACACAGCCTTCAGTCTTTAGTGTGTTGAAAAGCTGAAGTTGAAGCAGCCAGCAGTAAACTGGTGTGAATTGCAGGAGGAGGGGGAGCTCTGCTGTCACTTTTGTGGACAAATGCCTGGCTTGACAAATGTCTTGCCAAGGACGGCAGCAGAAACATGAGAGTGCTGTTCTCCTCCTGGCAGGAAGAAGGGAGGGACGTGGGAAGAGACAAGGCAACATCTCTAAACAGCTTCCTCCTTCTGTGACATAACCGTTACCTTTTGTGGTAGCTTTCTGTGGTGACTGAAAACAAGTTGGAAACTTGCTCGGATTGATTTTGCAAGTTAAAACTCACTAAGTAGGGACGTAAATCAGCTAATTTCTGTATTTTGCTGCCATACATAGGGTTTTTGTCATATATTAGTACATTAGAAACTTTATAATATTTTATAAAGTTTTATAGTTTGTGCCTGAAACATGGTATAAATACATTTCTTTGGCTTGGCACTGTAATAAGGATAGAATACTTGTTTTTGAGACATTAGTGAGGCAAAGCAAGATGCCACTGTGTGCAAAGACTAGTCATTTCCCTAAGAAAAAGCAGTGATGACCATCCACACCACTGCTGCAGAGTGAAGGCTAAGTGCACAGCAAACTCCAGCTAATGCTTTAAAGCTGGAGTGTGGTAGTGAGGCCCGGCCTGGCCCCGCGGTTTTTGGTCAACCGCAACAAGCCCTCCGATTGGTTGGATGGGAGGTAGGAATTCGTCTCTCTGAGGTCTAAACTCCGCCTCCTTCTCCTCCTCCCGGCCCCGGGCGCTGAAGCACGACGGCATTCCCAGTGCACACACACACACACACACACACACACACACATATACATACAGTCGCTCTCTCATTTGCTTTCTCTTATGAAAGGGGCTGTAGAGCAGGGAGTTACAGACATTTGAAGAGCAAGGAAGTGAGAGAAAAGACAAAGAGAGAGTTCTCCTGCTCTCTGTCTGTCTGTCGGTGTGTGGGTGAGCTTTTTTTTTCTTCTGTGATCCTGAGAAGGGGGAGGACCTGAACCCTGCTAAGAGTCAATACCCCTGCAGGAGTCCACAGGATCATACTCACACACTCACACCCTCTCTCTCTCTCTCTCACACACACACACACACACACACACACACACACCACACGCATACTTGCTCAGTCCACTGCAGCTACTGCAGCCTGAATGAGTGCAAAGCAGAGGGAGAAAGAGCAAGGAAGTGAGAGAGGAGGAGGAGGAGGAATCTCTGGAGTTACTACTTGTTGCTTTTGGGTTTTCTGTGCGGATTGAGGATGATATTCCCGCTGGATTCCCTGCGGCAGTGGGACCTTGTCTGAGGTGAGCACTGGCTTTTTTTTTTATTTCATTTTTTTATTTGCTTCTAATAAGTCTGTGAGAGAAAAAAAGGGGGGTTAAGTTGCAGATTTTGTGAGCTTTTCTGTGGGATTGCTCTCTTGGTTGGAATGGCGGAGGGGGGTTGTAAGAGAGGAGGAGGTGTGGAGGGAAGCTTTTCACGTGCCAGGGAAGTAAAATTATCACACTGATCTGTCAGGGAAAGAAGGAAAGTAGGGGGAGAAAGAATCTTTGATGGGAGAAATGAAAAGGGCTGTCAGGTTCAGTAACTAAAAGTGCTGTAACATGTGATTCAGAGCTTCTACAAGTGGGACAGCAGAAGATGGGAACAGAAATCAGGACCATGCGACATGAATGTGACATTAAATCCAAAGCTTTTCAGTTTGTTTGTTAGAGGAGTAGTCCCATTCTAACCCACAGTGGCAAAGGCACAAGGTAGTCTTTAACTACTTTAGCAGAGTGTAGCCTTCATTTATCAGCTCCTGCATGATTACAGTGTTTTCTCTGACTCTACCACAGATAGCAGCTCACTTGAGTGTGCAGCCTCATCATCATTCCTCCACCAACATGTGTTTACATGCTGCAGTCTATTATTCACGTACAGAAGTACTAAACGTCAACAAGTTTATCTAATGTTGCTCTTTGAGAGCTGGGTGTCAATAATTGCGGTGACATTTCTAATTTTCTGACCTTTTCCATAAAATACTTATCTGTTATAGCAAGCATGTGTGGTCGAACATGAAAAAAGATATCCAAGCAGAGGGTTTTTGAGATGTTCTGGGTTTTTTTTCTTTTCAGTAGTAGTGCAATGTGTCCGGGCGTGGGGCGGGCATTGTTGTCCTATTATTAGAGCAAGCCGGGCCGGCAGCTGTGGGGAAGGAAGTAGGCTCGGAGCAGCCGGAGAAGAGGGATTACTGGGAACACTGAGCGGGAATTATGGACCGACTGGAATGACATTCCTAAGGTGGCAGAGTCAGCGAAGGGGAAGATGAGCGAGCTAGAGCACCAGACAGGGATCAGTGTGGATCATAAGAGAAGACGTAGAGGTCGGAGGTCAGCAGTGATCTGGATTCAACACCCTGCTGTATTACAGATAACAGCTGTTGTACAGCTGGATAACCTGATTTATTGACATGGATTTGTTAAAGGTTGCAAATAATCATTTTTGTCATTAAAGGAATATTTTACGCCAAAATAATCATCTGTACAGAAGTTACTCACCCACTGTTTAATTGAAATCCTGAAAAAAACATCTTGCATGCCTCCACAGTTACAATTCTCTATGAATTGAAGTAAAGGGGGCCCCGCTTAACAATAGCAAAACTTTATTAAAACATCCTTTTACAAACTCTCAAACAGCATAATCCAAGTGTCGAAACATTTTTGCTAAAACTTTGCTAATTTGAACATTTGCATGAAGTGCGCTTGTCTGTGTGTAAGACTGTTTATACGTTTTTTGAATAATAAGATTATAGCCAAAATGCATGTGTCCATATTCTCATGAAGGGGTCCATATGATTTCCTATGAAAGCTTTCGATGCTATTCACCTACGAAATACGATATTTGACGCCCGCTATTTTACCTGAGAGAACAATAGCTGTTTTAAACACATTGTTAATGCTGTAAAGTGGTTACGTTTAGGCATAACATTCCTTAAGGTTAGGGGAAAAGAACAGGGTTAGGCTTAAGAAACACGTCTTATAGAGATAACTTCTGGACACAAACAAACTGGTCTTCTTCTTTGTTGGAAATCATATGGAACAGTTGTTTTAGGAAGTACTGAGAATGCAACTGCAGAAATTAGACTTGGATTATACTGGATAAGTTGTGTGTCAGTTTGAAAATGGATGTCATGAAATAGTTTTTCTCTTATTAAACGCATTCCCCTTTTACTTCAGTTTCATCAAATAATGTTCTCTTTTTATGGATTCTTTATTAACTCACAGTCATATTTAAAATCCAAAGTTTTCTAGGTAACACACAGGGTGAATAATTGATGTATAAATGGTCATTTTGGGGGTGATGCATTCCTTTAAGTGAATCTTTTGCTTGTTATTATTTAATTAAATGTATTTTAGTATATACAATGTATGTAAACAGTGACAAATGTCTGTCACAGTTCCTCAAAACTTAAGTTGGTATCTTAAAGTTGCTAATTTTGTTCAACAAACAGTCAAAAAAAAAAAAGATGTTCAATTTATAATGATATAACACAGTGAAAAGCAGCAAATCTTTAATATTGGAAGCTGAAATCTGCAAATGTTTTGCATTTAGCTTGATGACAGTAAACGCACCAACTATTTAATAAATCAGAAAATCACACCAAAATCAATCGACTAATCAGCTAAATGTTTCAGCACTAGCTTTAAATAAACACCTCAGTAGAATGGCTGTATTGTATTCCAGACTGCAGAATGTGTGTGACTGATGCATTTTATTTATTGCCCTTAATTCAAACTAAAATTGCCGAGCTAATCTGTCAGTGAGTCTGCTCACTCACTCTTTGTAACGTCTTTATCTCCGGAGGCCCAGGCAGCGGAAGCTGACCAAGTGTTCTTCGGCAGTGAAAGTGGAAGGAGTTCTTGCAGATAGTGATTACTTGGTGATTGACTGCTGTGATAAACTGCTGCCTCACTGGCTAAAGAGATAATAGCATCCCAGAATTACTCACATATCTCTGCTATCTCTGCCTCTCTCCCGTTGTAAATCTCTGGTGTGTATTCCGGTGCAATACACTTGCTCTGTGCTATGAGATAAACACAGCAACAAGGGCTTTGTCATCTGGAACTTTGACGTTTTTGCATTTCTTTTTGAAAGTGGATGTTTAAAGTTGTCAGTCAGTTCCTCCTTACCTGAAGTGTTGACTAGAGGCTGTGATGTGTTTAAAGAGGAGTGACCTCTTTGCCAACAGAGCTATTGTGAAACTGTCTCAGCAAGGAAGACAAACCTTAAACAAATGAGAAAAGAATCAAGATTAACATCTCTCATCTTGCGCATACTTGTTAAGATATTTTTTAATTGTTATGAAATCAAAGATCACGCAGCTGCATGTTGATAAGTAAAGCAATGATTGAGGCTGTGATTCAATAGCAAGAGTGCCCTGTATTTATTCTGTACAACATAATCCACTTTGGAAAGATATTTAATTCTCTAACATGCTGTTATGTATGTGTAGGCAGGGTTTGCCCAAAGATTGGAAATAAATAATTTTAACCATAATTTTTCTGATAATAATGAAAAATATTTCAGTTTCAATTCACTCCTTGAAAAATGCTTGATTTTCAACATATTCTGCTGTTAATTTCCACTCATGTAAACCTAAAGTCTTTTATTATTTGAAATAAAAACAAACACAATATTTGTTTTATTCTCTTCTGGTGTCTTATACAGGATGAGCTAAAGTAAGAGCGAGATAAGTCGGCTGTTAATCCTTTACTCTGGGAATTGCAGGCGTTAAATAATCAAAAGATGCAACCAAAGTCAGTAAAATAAACAAAATGTCGATATATTGTTTGTTGCGAGTATTAATTGGATTCTGTAAATGTGATTGCAATTGCAATTTTGTTAACAATTTAGACGTGACGATAAAGGCTCTTTGGTCTGGGACTTTGAAATTGCTTTTAAAGTGGTTCTGTTCTCCTCTTAAAAAGCTGCATGAACCCTGTGGGGGGGCTGTATTTTAATATCAAAGTCTTTTACTTTACATCCTGTCCACAGTGTCTCCTCATCACAAACACCTTACTAGCTTCCAGGCTTTAGCAGCACATGACCTGCCCTCATTTCCCCCACTCTCTTTCCAGCTTTCCTTCCCCCCCTCCGACCTGGCTCTCTAAAGAACAGCTATGTAATTAGTTAGAGCCATAAATCACAGACAACAGAGGGGGATTTTGATATATGTTTGACAGCAATAAACGGAGGTGGTTTCATTGTGTATGTGCATTTGTGCTTTGGCGAGTTAAAAGGGGTAGAGCGTGTTTGTTGGCATAACGAAATTACACACACGTGTTTGTCAGGGAACATTGTGCATCTACAGACACACTCTCTGTGTGAGATAAACTGATCTCTTTTATTTTAGATTACATGTTCAGGCATGTAGCTGCAGCTGTTTCCTTTGTGTGTGCACTGGCATTTGTTGCTCCTTGATATCATAATCAACTTATATAATTAACCATTTCATTGTTTTCTGTAGCGCAGACCACTAACGAGGGCTGTGGGAAGTTATTTATTGTCGTCTTTGTTATAGCAATTAAGTGCTTAACATCTGCATTTAGGTTGTGTTTACCCAAAACACTCCTGAACCAAACAATTACTCCCACTGCTCACCACTGAGGGAACATACACTTCCACATAGAAATGCACAATAAACAGGGAGTCTATAATCTCACTGGAAAGAAAATTGACTATTTTTAAATTGAAAGGATTAGAGGTTGTAATTGTCGATATTGGTCTCCCTTCAAAAAGGCAATATAGGGCGTTTGTACAGGCAGCAAAACACGACTCATATTTATGCTTTAGACTGTCCTCTGTCGCCATCTTTTTCTGATGCAGTAGTATGATTGGCAGCGATGTGGAGTTTGAATGGCGGATGTCAGACTCGGGGCGGGATGGGTCGAACAATGGCAGACTTTCACCTAGGAGACAAAGTAAACAACTTTTTACGTAACTTGTTTTTTTTTCATACCTCACTTTTTTACGTAGTAGTTCAATGGCTCATGTCGCCCTCATAACTACTTCACTTCTGGCATTTATGTGCATTTATTTACTGTTTAAACTGTCTTTGATAACGCCTAACCATGAAGTTTTGTCCTAAACCTAGGTCAGTGGTTTTGTAGCCTAAATTCACCGAAACTGTAAACCGCGTAGAACGCTCTGTGCCGCTTATGTAGAACCTGATAATGTAATAAATTCTCGATAATGTAATAACCCCGATAATGTAATAAAAATCTGCACTTGAGTCCATTGAAAATGTAATAAAACCTGATAATGTAATAACTGCCCGATAATGTAATAATGTGCATTTCCCAATAATGTAATACACTTTTTTACCACTAATGTAATAAAGTATAACATTAATGGGAGGTTATTACATTATCAGGTTAGCCTTCATTTCGCAAGTCCTGATAATGTAATAATTCCCCAATATTGTAATAATTTAACAGCAGACCACCCATTACTTGGGTTCAAGTGGTGATACTGTGTAGGCAACTCTAGCTCAAGAGCTCTAGCGCCACCAACAGGTCAAAGTTGAATATTTGTTAACTTTTGACCCGTTCATCCGTTTTTCACAAACGAGGTATCCATGACACACGAATGCATTCAACAGCTTCTTGAAATCTAAAGGTGCTTGGTGTTATACTTTATTGGACTCAAGTGCAGATTTTTATTACACTATCGGGGTTATTACATTATCGGGAATTTATTACATTATCAGGTTCTACACGCTTATATGAGTCATTATGGGTGGTAATAACAAATGTCTGTTACTCCGTCCATTAGTTTGTTTGTCTGTGATGAAAATTTAAATGGAGGAAACATAATTGCACCAACTTCTAAATTGCCCAAGTGTATCTTGACCTCTTTGTTGTGACCAATGCACATATCAGCCCTCTGCATGCTGCGTTAGTGTGTATTTGTATTGACTGTAGGTGAAGCGTGCATCAAGGCGTAGGCTGCTGAGCATCTCTCATAATAAGATAATAAGATAATAATATGTTGATATATTGACTCTCATTATGAATCCAGCTGGAGTCCATATGTAGCTGTTAATAATTGAATTCTGCGGCCCCTCTCAGCAGATGTAGCCCTCAACAGAGGCTTTAACCCTGACTGAGCTTTCTGACATTCACACCCTCCACTGAAGCTGCCAGTTGAACGGATGTATGGGCTCACTGTGGGTCTGGTTGTATTCATGTAGGCTTAGAATTTCAATAGGCACATTGCAGTGTCAGCATGTACTGTATGTTGTAGGCTGCCATGCTGCACGCAGATGTAGTTACAGTAGATGCTTCTATGTTCTCAATACATTTAGGGTGCTGTTGAAGACTCGCTAGGAAAGTCTGTGAAATCAATCTGCAAACAGGAAAAAGGTCTGTTAACAGCTGAGACTTTTAGGTGTTTGTTGTTGACATTTAATTATCAGGTTGCGCATCAAAGAATCTTTGACATATTTCATCCAAATGTTCGAATGTAACATGTCAAGCTGTACATCAGAATATGCTCTATATCCCAGTACAATTACTATGGCAGCTTTCATTCAAGTCCCAGGAGTTGTTCTGTTATTCACTGTCTATTCAACATTTTTTTTTCTCTGAATGACATCATCACTACTGTCAGTCTCTGTGCTTCTTAGCTTAAGGGCACAGTCGCAGGCTAATGCAGGCAAGTGTCCGTGTCCCGCCGAGGCGATGTTGATGATGAGTGCAGGATCAGATGCACATGGACATCAGTTTGCTGGTTTCTAGTCTGTTTGAATTGTTGTGGTTGTTGGTCTTGTGACGGGAAAATGCACACTGGAACGCAGAGAAAGATTCTGGCTGTGTTGCTGATAAGGGGGAGAAGGAGCCATTTTCGTTAACTAAGAAAACTATAGCCAATGAAAGCCAAGTGGGGTCGGCCACACACACTTCTTTGCTTTTAGTTGAGACTATGACTGCCAGTCAAAGTTTACCAAAGTTGAATTCCACGCGATGGGAATTTGCTTTACAACGAAAGCAAATGTTTTCTTTCTTTATTTGGTAGGCAGTTTTCCGGAAAAAGCAAAAGACCTCGGAATTTGAAAATCCAGCCCTCCTCCTGCAGCTCCCCCCTATTTGTCCTCCGCCGCTCCCACCAGACATGCACGGGCATATGCCCATTTCATAAAATAACTTTTCCAAGTAGTCATTCATTTCAATTATCCCCATCCTGATTGTGATCCTAATGCTGTTATATAGGGGCAACTCTATGAGAATTTCTGTTCTGTATTTTTTGCGAACTTGTAAACTACATAAACATGAACTTAAAGTAGCCGCAGCCATGAGCCTTAGGCTCAGTAACATTAACTCTCCTTCTCTGAAATGCTTTGCCGATTTCCACACATATTTTATTGTGTTTATTGGCAGACTCTTATAGACTCTATTTTTGAAGTCCATCTTCTTTTTTTCTGGTTTGATTTGCAGTGTAGGCAGTTGTTGTCCTTTCTTGAATAGCAGCTTTCTCAGCAGGATTTCCACCACTGAATCAGGCTTTCACCATCTGAAGTCATCTGCATTTGTAGAAAAGCCAAATGGAACATCCTGGCTCTCAAATGAACTGTGATTGGCAAAGAAGTCTACCATCACAGTAGAGATTTTCTAAAATCTGAAAACAGAGCCAACAGGTGGTGAATTTTTGCACAAAAATCCTACATCTCTTAATCAATTTCTCAAGTTAAACCTGAGATGCCAACACATGACAAGATTATGCATCTAAAATATTAAATGTTGTCACCAAACTAATGATGTTGCAGCAATGCGGTAGAATTTAAATAAGACGACGTATAAATAAATAACTAAGGCAATGAGTCATATCCACTTTCACATTATGTGGGCTTTACAGCGGACAGTTCTGGGATGCAAATGTCTCACAAGGAGTTGATGTTCTGTGAGATTGCGTGCATTGATTTGCATATGCAATGTTATTTGTGTTGTGTATATGTAAAGGTACAAAATTTATTGTGTGTGCCATAATGTCTAACAAAGCCTTGTTGCATTGATTCACAAGGAGCCGGACCACCCATTGAGATTTCAATGAGCCGAGAGATAACAGAGCAAATATTCCAGGTCCCTTCCCAGTGGGTGTCCAGCAGTGGTTCAGTGTCTAGTTAAACAGTTTAGAATATTTATACTGCCAACATCTCTTTCCTGCTTTCAAGGTTAGTTTTTAGGGTAAGATTTATTCCTCAAAGTAATGCAGAGTGGCACAGAGTGTTTGTGTGACATTGCTCACAGCAGGATGTAGAACAACACTGTAGTGTAGGTAGGACAGAAAGTGTGTGCAGTTGAAATGTCAGTAATAATCTCTCATTTAATAGGAAATATTGTGTGCTATGTCAGCTGTGTTATCAGACGATTGAATGGACATAATCAGTGGATAGCAGCCCATAAGAATGGGCAAGTAGGGGCTTGAGAAGGTTATCAGCCCATTCAGTGGGTGCTTGCTCAAAGTGCTTACGTTTAGTTAAAATGCCGCAGTTTCATTATGACTATGCCACCAAACCACAAAGTCACTGGTTAGACCTTAAAAAAGTAATAAAAAAAGTAAAATAAATGCATGTAAATGCTGGAAGTTAAGGTGTTACAAGGTGACAGCAGCACTGGAAGTGGCAGTAAAAACGTGACAAATGGATGTTAACTGATTTTAATTCCAACATCGTAGGCTTTTGTTTTGACACGGGACACAGACCCCCGTCTCCTGGGTGAAAGTCTTTGTTTGTTTGACCCATCCACCTCCCCTTCAACCAGACCCCTACTGTTGACGCCCATTCAATCAGCTGATATTTTTCAAATTCTGTGGCTACGTACAGTTGGTCAAAGTTAAAGCAGAAAGTTGTTCTGTAAAATGTCTGGATGTTTACGGTTTTGGTAATAAAATGACAATTTGTTTTGGTTTTCTGCTCCGTAAACATTTGACTGAACTTGATTGATCAGTCTCGTAGTGTGACTGTGTTTCAAATGTTATCATTAAATATAATAATGACCAATACGTAGAAAATGAGACACAAGTCGTAACAGATCGTCCTTTTTAATGGTAAACTTGTAATGCTCTGTAAGAAATTGTCCCACAGCAATGCAAAAGAGGAATCTTTACGCTTGGGCTTCTCGCTCTTTTATATTTTTCTCCCCTCTCTCTTCAAATCTGCCTTGACATTGATGTAGAGATAAACAGGCTTTCATCACAAAGTTCCAGACAGAGTGGTAAGCAATAAAATCTGCGGAGACAAAAGCCCATCACTGAATCAGGCCCCTGGCTGTCAAAACAAAATGAAACTGGACTGAAGAAAAGAGCACGCACTGTTTGCATGCATTAGTCTTCCTGCTGCACGCTCTGAGAATATTCAGCTTTTTAAAGCCACAATTCGAGGTGTTGACCCCAGAAAAACCCAGCATGGACAATATAGTTAGACGCTTTTTCAACTACAATGCTATAAGTTCTGTTGCTGCCTAAGTGCACCTTTGACTGTTTTCTAATTTATGAGGCTCCACAGATGAAAAAGCTCCTTGAACTTGAGATTAAAGTCTTGCTAACTTGTCTCATGTCACTCAGCTTTCAGACACGCCACCAAACAACCATCAAATGTATAAATATTCATCTGAGGCTGGTGGGGCACTGAGGGTTCATTTGAAAGGATCTGAGGCCTGCAGTGAAGCAATTAATTATTAAATAAAACAAAAAAGTGTTGCACGCAAATGTAGAGTTTACATACAAACTTGAGAGAAAGTTGGGAAAGGGACTAACTCCTCGTTTCCACATAGCTCCGTGTGCATGCGAGTCAACCAAAACTCCATTCATTCTTATGAGAACGTTTTAGAGCTCCTTTATTTTTTCGGCTTGCAGAATTAGCCTAGAAAATGTTGGAAAGATTTTAACTTTAATGGCAGATTTCAAACAGACCATATGAATTGTATGCCACAACATTTAGCAAATTAGCCAACAGGCTATTTTTCTCAATCCTTTATCTTAAATTGTGTCATTTGAGTAATGTTATTTTGCTAATTTTAGCAAAATTTGGTTAGCATAGGCTACACCACCTAGTTCAAAGTTAATTAAAAGTGGGAGAGATCATCTCTATATTCATAAATATGAATTTATTTGTCAATAGGTATAATACATTATACATGTATTTTTTGCCCTGTTTTGCCTTAGTGTGCATAATCCATAATCCGTATCCTTAATTTGGAAAAAGACACACATTAACTTTTCTCCCATCTCTATCCATCTGTAAAGAGATGCATTTCTTTTCGTTGATAACTAAAGGGGCGTAGTCCAAGTACTATACAGAATTAATGACACAAAACTGTTCAGAAACAAGGCGTAACTCAAACTACATCCTGACATCTCAACCTTTCTTATCACGTAAACTTACATGAACATATCTCATTTGTAACGTATCACAATGTTTTATTAGTTTCTTTGTTATCAAGCAAGGGCATCACATTCCACAGAGTTGTGGCTTGTAATTCAGTTCAATAAAAAGACATGCTGCTTTTTGAGAAAGACTGACTGAACATATAATAGACAGTTCAATTTCATAAGCTTATCTCCTGGACATGCAGTCCATCCATCTTTACTTAAACATGAGAAAGGGTGTTCTGATAGCAGTGGTATTGTTTAAGATCCATTTTTGACACTTTGTGAACACACCTTTCATGATGGATTATTGGATTTAGAAAGGAAAATATTCACGCACACACACACACACACACACACGCACACACACACACACACACACATACATACATGTTTACAGGCTAAATCAGGACATGTGACAGAAATGTGATAAATGAGGACATGCCTTTCCTGAAGTCCTAGAGACCTGGGAATATCTGTTGAAAATTTGTCTAAGGGTATATTTTGGTTAGACCTGATTTTAAAGGTACTATGCTGAGGACAACACACACACACACACACACACACACACTGTGGGAGTGAGAGAAATATTTTTGGTGACGTAACAGCTAAGGTGGCTGAACATGCTGTGGCAAAAACAGAAAACAGGAAAGGGGGAAATGAACTCCACTCCCAAAGGTTCCCCTTTCCCTCCCAATGTACCTCACTTCCTGTCACATAACTCTGCCCTTCTCACACACACACACACACACACACACACACACACACACACACACACACACACACACATTTCTAATCATACAACAATTTGTGTTGAATTGGCAAGTATGCAGATATAAAATATAGTTTAAAAGAATGATTTATGAGGTTATAATAGCCTGATTTTAAGTGCAGCATTGAGTTGCTTGTCAGTGTCTTTGTGGAACCAACTGGTGGAGACTGCACTGTCCCAGATAATTGTACTCCTCCTGTGTCCTGCCCTCGATCTCTCTGAATATATACACACATCCAGCAACACTGCATGTATACACACGCACACACACACACACACACACACACTGACAGAAGTTGTACCTTTTGTCATTGGGGCTGTACCACTTTGAGGAAAAAGATACAGGCCCTGTGTGAGTGAAGCTACAGAATCTGCCTTTTTCTTCCCTCTGGCCTCACTGCCAACTTCCATTTCTTCTGCGGAAGGACACAGACATGCACACAAACACACCCACAATGTGTCTGTGCATGTGTGTCGAAAGAGAGACGCTGTGAGATTGCTGTTTATAGCTCGGATGTGGATTCCCACGCTAGATAAAGTGTTGTTGATCAGAGGGAGGACTGCACTTACAGGCCACGTTGATTAGCAAATATAATTCACTTTAAGTGTTTGTCTTTGCTTCAAGTTTGTGTGTCTTTGTCCATGTGTCTGTGTGTGTGCCGACTTGTTAGACTGCCATGCTGACAGCGATGGAGTCAGAGGGCTTGTTGCCATAACAGGAAATTAAAAAGGTGTAGCTCACTTTGATCAGCTGTTAGAGCTTTAAAGTTTTTTCCAAACTTTAATAACACCTTGTGTCTTTCCGCTTCACTTGTTCCTCTTAAAAGCTGTCACTGCTACTGTATCTGTCAGATATCAAGGAGCCATGCTGCTTTCTGAACTCATCTTTCAGACTGATACAAAACAAGCACCTAAAAATAGAGTGAGAGCAACTTTTATGGTGCGAGGAATTAATTAAGTCATGGTAGCCAAGAGTGATGACTGAGTCACTTTTTCCTTCTACTTTAAAGTAGATTGATGGAATATAAGCCAATGTTTTTGCAAGTCTGTATTGGTATATGAATCTATAGTGCATACAATGATTTAGATTTTCTTTATAGAAATGTAGTAAATGCTTTTGGAATGGGTTGAATTGGACTGCAGCCAAGCTCCACCTCCTGACATCTAAATCGCACCCTGTCAGAGCTGAGCCCCGTCTCCTTCAGTGTCACAGCGCTGTAAACTCAGCTTGAAACATCTGTTTTCAGACAGTCTCACACTGACCAAACAAATGAAGAGCCTATGCTTCTTGTCTAGCTGTTGCCGTCACACAGCAGTAGGATTGACACAGGTGTTTCCAGGCAATGCAGACTTCACAGCAGCGCTACTTTCATGAATTAGTTAAATCTTCTTATGTGGCATTGCGATCTTATGGTGGACTTATTAACCTAAATGCTAACAGGAAAGCTGTTGCAAACAGGTTCTAAGTGTATATCATGAAATCATTCTAATAATGAAAACATCATTTATTGTAGTAAGCCTATAGGTTACTGTAAGAACTGTATTTTCCTCAGTGCAAAGATACATTCATTGCTGTTACAAGACAAGAATTTCAGTGTTTTGTGACCCATAAATTAAACGCAAAAAGAAAACCATCTGCTGCTGGAAGTTTACAACCCTGACCCTTGGGATGTTTAAGAAGTATTGTATGTTTTATCTTCAAACTGAAGCTTTGTGGTTTTTTTGTAACTATACACTCTGATTTCTGAATTTGATGCATTTCACTCAGATTCATTTAAAGGGTAATTTCACCCAAATAATGAAAAGAAAAGAAAATACGTTTTTTGGTTTACTTTGTCTGTTTTTCAGCATTATGACAGTAAAGCAACTGACCTTATTTTAATGAAATTCTGATGGAAGGGTGTAGCATGGGCCCCATTACGAGCCCATTGAATTTAGGAGCTGATCCAAATCACACAGATTATTTTTAAACTTTTTTCAACATTGCAAGAACGGGCATGACCGTGGTGAAAGTTTGTGCTCTAAATTCAGTCATGGAAAAAAATAACCAATTTCGTTTTGTTCATTTTAATGCCTGGTAGAACTTAAGGTACATTTCTTTGGACAAATATAATGATAACAACAAATATAGCTAATAGGACTTTAATTTAAGAGCTGATATCTAGCCATTTCCCATGTTTTTTCTTGATCATAACCAAAATCATGATCAAAGATATAAGGATGACATCTTCAAATATTCTTTAATCTAATAAGAACTGCAAATCCATCACATTTGAAAAGCCAAAGAATAAGTTGATAAATTACTTGATTATGACAACAATTGGTAATTAATGACCTTATTTTGCCACTAAGTCCATCTCATACTTAGGGTGGTAATAAAAAGGGTGGTCTAATATTTTTTTCCATGACTAAGTGTTCTACTAACTAGAGATACAATTTGAGATGTCTTTCACTGAAGTTTCATCAAAATATTGAAGGTACATGGAATTACATGTAGAAATTTGACCAGTGACATCACTTTCCAGAAAGCTTATCATTGTTCTCCACAGGAACACACTGTCTACAGTTTTCATTGTAACTACTTTTTACTCTAGAAATAGTCCCTATCAAACTGTCAACAGTGTGTTCTATAGAAACTGTCCGACCCACACCCAGCCCCCTAACCTCAATGGACAACCCCCCACCCTCAACCCCCTCCACAAATCCCAGTTTAATTTGTTGAGTCATCTTCATTGTATGGCACATCACGAGTGTATGTTTGCCTTTGTTTCAAGAGGAGCCCCTCTATAGGATCCAGCCTCTGTGTGTTTGTGTGTTCATGCATTTCTGCAGCACATTGACTACAATTACAGAGATGGAAGTTGGCCCTTGCGTGCCTGACTGTGTACATGTAGGTGATAGCTCAATTACCACTCAGCACATTTGCACGTATCAAAGTTCAGCGGCTGATGGATAGAGAAGTTTCACATTCACATTAATTTCCAGCTTCAGTATTGCCTGTATCGCAAGTGACCCCTCCTTACCCTCACTCCATGGGCCACTTAAATTTCACATGGCCATTTAACAAATTCTGCCTATTGTTCATATGACAATGGAGTCTCTGTGGCTGAATGGGGAGTAGAGACCCTTACGTGGGCTGTGACGGAATTCCATAAATTCCAACATAAAGTATCAAGTTTTACAGAATAAAACAGGACATTATGAGATATGCAGTTATTTAAAGCCACGTCAACACATCAACACAGGCGTGGTTGGTTTTGCCCACATTTGCTTTGTCACGGTAGAGTCTAGTGTTAATGGGAATCTTGAGTGAGCAAAGAAAAGAAAGTGAGCAGTTAAAGGAGTAGAAATGGTGATTCTTCTTTACAAAGAAAGAGGGATGTTATAAAGAGCAGCAATAAAAAGCTTAGGAATGAACTAAGAGGAGGATAATTGAAGCAATACAGTCCCACTTCTGTAATGACATGTTTCCTTACCTATAAAACCAGCTTCCTGGCTCTCTCTGTCCTCTAATTTTATTCCTGCAGGTTTATAGCATGTCCTGTCAGAGCAAAGACTATTACAGATACCTTACAAAAAGAATTTGGATTACTTATGGCCGCAATATTTCATCACCTTGTATAAACTAATAACTATCTTCTAGTCTGTTGCCATGAAGCAGGACTGGTTGTAAAAAAACCCACCCAAAAAGGAACATTGACAAAAGTAGGACACAGAGAAATCCGGAGCTCGATGGCACCGAGTTTTCAGCAGATTGTGTTCAAAAAACAATTGAAGTTAGGGAACGGTTCAGGAGAACAGATGCAAGTTTTGTTTTGTTTTGTAGCCTCAATCATGCAACAACAAACTGATCTGCATATTAGAAAGTTTGTGAAATGCCTCCTAACACAGCACAAAACTCATTTCTGCTTCTGTTCTTCCATCGCTCTCCAGTGGCGTGATGTTTGACCTGGGATTTAAAGGCGAGTTGCCATGAAGATTAAATAAGAACGGGATTATTAAAAGGAGATAGACAGTGGAAATTTGTGGGAAGCTTATAGCGTACTTGTGCATGCATGTGCACGTATCTCTTGCCCCCCAGTGGGATCAATAAAGTGTCAGTCTATTTGACTTATATGCAGATGTGTGTCTATAATCCCTTCTCGTGTTTGTGTGCGAACTGTTCTGCTGCTCCCAGTGTGTTTTCAGGCTTTATTTGTTTGATCTACAGAGGATTGATTTCTCTGTGTAAGCATTTGCTTAAATGTCAACAACAGAATGTGGGCTATTCACACTGTAATGCTGACATTGTCTCTTTGATGAGCGTTGGCCTCAATGTGTTTAGTGTGTCACTCTGTGTGTTTGTGAGAGAAACAGGGTAAAAGTGTTAGGTGGATTTAGTGCCAAAATAAGGTAATTAATTACCAATTGTTATAATCAAGTAATTTATCTATTCATTCTGTGGCTTTTCAAATGTGATGGATTTGCACTTCTAATCAGATTGAAGAATATTTGAAGATGCCATCCTTATAATTTTCATGATACAGAACTTTAAACTAAAAAACAATACTAGTGTAACACAAATATAAGTCATATACCACACTGCAAAAAAGCCAACTTGTGTTTTTTGGCCTAAAACAGTGATTTAAGTTGGTAAAACTTGGAAATATAAATTTCTGACATTTAGGGCAATAATGTAAGTTAGCACAACAAAGGAAGCCAGTTGTCTGCTCAAAAACAAGTTGGTGAGTTGTTGTTACTTATATCTTTAAGTTGGGGTTCACAACAAGGGACAATAGTTCTGCTAACTCTTATTTCTTTGTTGTGAAGCGCAGGAAAGCGGTGAAATTCGGTCATTAGCGAAAGCTAGCGGCTAACTGATGCTAGCGGCTAACTGATGCTAGCGGCTAACTGATGCTAGCGGCGCTGCTTGTTACAGCTACAAGAGTAGCCATTAGCGTATCAATGCTAACTCAAAATTGTGGTCGCAACATTAGCTGACATTTCATAGACGTTACAATCGTGCCAATTCAGCACATTGCAGAACTTAGCAGAAGTAAGGATTAAAAATTATTACAATGTAAAATTATAAGTTAGTACAACTACAATTCAGAGTTGAGCAAACTCAAAAACAAAACTTCAAATATTTAGTTTAATTGTCCAACCTAAAATTTTTATCGAAGTTTGTTGCCTTGAAATTTTGAGTTCCCCCAACTTTTCTTTTTTTGCAGTGCACAGTATAAAGAATAAAAATACTGTAGGATAATATCCAACCTTAGTAACCCTAGGCTCTTGTGAATGGAATTGTGATAGTAGGTATTTATCTCAATTTTATTGCACAAAGTGATTCATCAATTCATCATAAACATAATCAGGTTGATCAAGTAAATAATAAAAAATAATAAGCTTCAGCCCCAGTTTGATTTTTAAGTAGTCTCAGAGTGATCTTGAAGTTGTTATATCTTTATTTCTCTGTGCACTTCACTGTCCAAACACTGCATGCAAAATGTATTTTGCAAATAAAGTATGATTAAATTGGAGCACTTTGGGTCATAAAGAAGCCATCTCTTGCTTACACTGACACAATTCAATTATATGCTTTTACAAACACTTGAACAAGAAGCATTGGAGAACAATTTCAGGTTAGTGTTTGTGTTGTTTGTATTGTTGGGTGCTTTGTAATCTGAGCCGGTCCTTGGTAAACAGAAATGGTGGTAGCAGACCTTGAGGTTATAGGACTCCCCCTCTGCTGTGAGCTGGACCATTGTGTTTTGGAGCTCAATGGGGGCCGGTAAGACCTGAAGCCCACCAGTGGAGGAGGGAGATAAGACGAGAGGTAGACAGCCACAGGAGAGACCACTGGCCAAGCTTCAAACTGCACAGCCAGACTGACAATAAGCACCTTATAAAATGACACTATAGCACTATAAATACTGAACTTCGAGGTGTTTGGCAGGTTTTTTATTTTTCATTTTTATGTGCCTTAATTAACTGCAAATGTAGCTGTTGTCTTGTCATGGCTGGTTGTGCAGTGAAAAGGCGTATGTGAACAAATCAAGATCTAATGGAGATCTATTGAACTTGTTGTTTAATTACTTTGTTCTCATCTTTTTTTGCATTTTCCAGCATATTACATTAAACTGGTAACAAATAAAAAATAAAAATAACAAAAAATGATAAGCTTTTTTTTTATCAACAGAAAAGAAAAGGTGTGAGAGACAAGATAACCTTAGATTGATAATATGGATGAAAGTGTGTGAAAAAGTCATGTTTCTGTTCATACCCTGGTTTAGGAGACAGGCTTTGTTGCACGTTTGGAACAGCAGATAGAAATCCAAATGCATAAGGATACTTTTTTTCCATTTATTTTGTACAGACAGCGGTGTAAGTGTCAATGGCAAATTTATTTAAACAGCACATTTCAGAAACAACACAATTCACAGTTACATACACATTAAAAAACAGTCATTAAAGAGCCAAAAGAATAGAAATGAGAACACAACTAAATAGAAATAAATGGGTATAAAAACAAGAATAAGAGTTACATAAGAGTGCAGTGCAGGAAATTATTGATTTGTTGATGAATTTTGGTAAACTATTTTTATCATTAAAATAAGGAACATTTTAAACATTTCTGTATTTCACTGAACGAACACTGAACAAACACTTTCCCAAAAGGCAAGGGGTCACAAGAGACTACTGACAAGCATCTGCTCTGCCATGAAACTGAAAATATCCAAATAATAAAAAATGAAACATGTAGGAGGAGCGTTTCAGTTAGTGCTTAAATATTCTAAGCACTCAAATATTCATCATCCTTGTTATCGGCAAATCCGGTTGATGCAGTCTAATGTGTTTTAGCATGTTGGATGTATGTTGATCAATGGATAATTAATTTCCAATTGTTGTGATAATCAAGTCATTAATCAACTTGTTCTTTGGCTCTGGCTTTTCAAGTGTGATGATTTTGGAGTTTTTATCAGATAAAAGAAGATTTGAATGTAATCCTTATGGAACTTTAAACTTCGATACAATACTAGTATAAAAAAAGATATGTGATAGCTCTTTCTATAAGACATTATAAAGAATAAAAAGTCAGAGTCACAGAAATACTGTTGGATATTATCCAACCTTAGTTACCCTAGGCTCTTGTGAATTGTGATTGTAGGCTTTTCCCCCAATTTTATTGCAAACTGGATCAGGATGTGTGTCCATTCTTTGTCTTGTACACAACTCTCTCTTAGTTGCTGTTGTAGCTTACCAGGAACCTGCATCCAAACCCATTTAAGTAGCACTCACCATAGTGTGAGGGACTTGTTGCGCTAACCTCAGCACCTGTTGCCCAAACAGAACTTGAGCTTGTGAACTTTGGTTCCACATTATGTGCATCAATCTACATTTGGTGTTTTCTTTTTTCTAGAATATTTTATTTTTTCAGTTTTCAATTCAACAAGATATACATGAAAACACAAACACACAACTCCAAACCCCTTCCCCAACCCACCCACAAACTGAAAAGCGAGAAGAGAAAAAAAAAAAATAGATAAATAAAATTAATAAATAGTGAAAATATTAATGATATAAAATTAATTAATAATAAAAAAAAATAAAAACCTCGGAGAGGCAAGGAAGACAACAGAAAGCACTGACAACAAAGAGAATGCAAAAACTACAACCCGTCCACCATAGAAGCTGGCAATGTGTCCATAGATGCTAAATAGGGCTGCCACATCTCTGTAAAAGTATCACCGGTATAGTTATTCCTGAGTGTTTATGTAATTTTTTCAAGTGGAACACAGCTATTCATTTCTGAAACCCATCTTCCTATAGAAAGTTGGGAGTCAGATTTCCACGTGATGGCGATGCACTTCCTGGCAACGCACAAGGCCAGTGAGAGAAACCTCTTTTGAGCTTTTTTTAATCGTGCATCAATATTTGTAGTATCTCCTAATAAGCAGGTTTGAGGATCTAATGGGAGATGTAGTCCTAGGAGTTTTGTCATGATGTCAGAGAAATCATGTCAGAATGTGTTAAGTTTTCATTTGGCGTTTTCTGTGTGCAGCTCAGTGAACCAGACCATGACCCCAATATTGTGCTGGTTTGGTACAAAAACACAAATTGTTACAGGTCTAATGAATACACACAATGCTCATGTTCTTTACCAGCACCTGCAGAAATGGCTGACAGCCTGAATGTTAGCTCTGCTGGCTGTTAATGTCCTATTCAGTAGTTTCTTTCTGGCTGCTCATCTGTTGTCTATTATCCAATCTGGGATTCAGATTTGTGGACTTTTTACTGCAAGTATTTTGGAGAGAATTCTTTCATATACTTATCACAGGATGGGAATCCCCCTTGGGTTTAATATTGCTAAAGCATGTGCAGTATCAGGTGCAGGGTGGGTTGATGTCATGTTTATTTATTTGACATATATCAGTTAGTTTAAGAGTTTCCACACATGCCATTTTCTCTCACCAGTTCCCCAAAAATCACTTGTTTTCCTATGATAATATAAAACAATGCAATGCTGCATTGTACTCGGTTTGTGACGACCACTGGGCATGTGTGAATCTGTATATGAATCCAAGTTTCTTGAGCATGATGCTGCATGAATGTGCATGAGTGCCTTTGTTGAACATTTGACATTAAAGTTGAAAACAACATTGCCAGAGGTCTGGCTGTGCTCGTCTCAAGTGGTTGCTTCATTAGTGAGACCTCTCTCATCTCCTTCTCCCTCTTCACTACTTATTTGTGCTCTTTATTCCTTTTAATCATCGCTACAAAAAAAAAGAAAAAGAGTTTGCCCCGCTCTCCTCCTCCTCTGTCATGCGTATCTGTTTGTCCCTGGCCAACAGTGTCACACAGACTCCTCTGTTCTCTGTCTGTCTCTAGTCTTGTATAATGAGTTCTGCTTGGGATAGTACATTCTGAAATTTTGGCCTTTACTCTAGGGCCAAGAGGGAGTGGGAAGCATGAATAAGAAGAGGAAGAAAAGACAGCATGGGTAGATGGCACCAGTCTGTCACTATAGCAGCAGGAGTATTAAGCTACTAGTCAAACGTCGACTTCAGAGAGAAATTCAAGTTATGCGGCAAACTTTAATGACTGGCTCTCTGGGCATGGGAGTTCTGGCTTTCTTAAAAAGTAAGCTATTTTAGGGCCCTATCCAATCCTGTGTATTTGTGTATTCGTTAAATGTCACTTCAGATAGCCGGAGATTTTCGACGGGCTTTGATCTTCTTCCGGACATCCCTTTAATCCACTCAGACACTGCACTTTCTCTGTGATAAAAACATTTGCTCGAGAACAGACAGGCCCCTCTTATTATCTGTTATTAGAGAAGGGTGGTTGATTTCTCTGCCCATCTGTTTATCCTTTCTCTCCAAATTCTTAAGGATTAATTCAGATTAGGAGCTGATCGGACACCCCTATAAAGATGTTGGAGTGGAGAGTTAGCCCGTATGATATCATATATCTGCTATACAACCATGTGATTACCTCTATCTGCTTTCAGACTTTTCCATTTTCTTGCCGTATAATTGAAGCCAACCACAACAAGAAAGCTGAATTTGAGTCAAGGCTAGTGCAGTTATAGCCAGAACTTTTTCCTGCAATGTGGTGCAACATGTTTCAGTTAATACTGGTTCTGTCATGTGATGATCCACAGCCATTCCCACGGTGCATTTTATGTGTCTGCATCTGTTAAAGCCATCGAGCAACAGGACACTTTGAAGTGTCATAGCTGAGTGCTGCTACCAACAGCTGTACATTAGCATGTTCTCCAGAAGGGGTCAGTAGTGATACAGTTTAGATGTGCTGTTTGGCTCATTCTAAGCCCACAGGATGTTACATGTAAGTGTGAAGTCTGTCCTTGACTCAACTAATGGAAAAAAAAGATTTTCAAGTATTTTGATCCTGATAAATAGTTACATGTTGCCCAGTTCCTGCTTTTCATTTGTGAGGATGTGCTGCTTGTCTTTGTCTTTTTTTTAATCGTAAATTGAATATCTTTGGATTTTTTGAGTGCAAAACAAGCAGTTTAATGCCACTACCTTGGACTTGGATATTGTGATAGCCATTTTAAACTCTCACATGTATAGACTATTTTTATCATTTAGAACATCATCTCCATGTAAATCAATTATAATTAGTTCCAGCCATATCTACAATATCAGGCTGATTAATGCCATTTTGAGATTATCGCCATCAGCCAATGCCTACACTCACAAGTTTGATTATTTCACTGTTAGAGTACTTCACTGAGCCAACACCAGGGACAGCCCCTGTACTAATAGTGTTTTTTTTTTTTTTTTTTTTATTCAAGTTGCACATTCTCATCTTCTCTCAGAAACAAGGATATTCTGTTATTTGCTGATAAATGCACATTCAGCATTTCCTTTTTTTATTTTACAAAGTTTAGTTGTTTTAACGCCTGTGGACATCTACTTAGGATACTTTTAAAACCTTTTAAAATCAATGGTGCAGACAGAGTAAAGATCTACTAATGCAAAGAGAGACTACAAAGGTCTTAAGTAAATGTTTAAGTTCAGCAATGTTGTTTCCCATTTGTTAGTATTCTAAATTAATAATTTACCAGATACAGGAAAAAAATGAGCGTCAGCCATTGAAAAATCCCTAGCAGTCGACCACTGCAGTTACCAGTTTATTAGGTATGCAAAAATTAAATTAATAACAGTCCTTCAATAAATTCCTTAGTTAATAGTTTATGGTGTTGTTGAGTTGTATTGCCATATACTGACAGGCGTCTCTGTTGTTTTGGCCACCCCATCTCTATCAGTGAGGGCAGGCTCAATAATAGAAATGCCTCTCTGTATAATGCAATACAACATCACCAGTTCAGCTCTGCAGCATCAGGATGAGAGAACTGGAAAAAGAAAAAGACCAACTCGCTCTCATCTGTTGACATTTATAGGAGTTTGTTGCTGTTTACACCAAAGCAGCAGTGACTTTATTATATATAATAAAGTCAAGTCGTCTTTTAGAGGGTAAACTATTATCTGCCCAAGGATATTCAAGCAGCAGTAGCAATCAATTGTGTCTTATCCACTCCTCGTGATCCATACTAATATGTTTTGTCACTTCGAGACCAACAAGTTTCATTTGGACTCTCAATCCTTGAATCTTTATGGTTTCTTATCACATGCTGGTTATTTCAGAGCAGTCTAATCCCTGTGCCTCTCTCTGAGGTGTTTTGCTCTAATGGGGGGCTATATTTTAGGTGTAATAGCCAGTATGTGCCACTTTCTGCGTGAGGCCCACTATCTATTTTGAGACAATAGATTGCGCCGTGCTGGGAATCGATACATCTCTCTTTGTCTTTTTGTTTGCTCTCAAAGTGGAATTAGTTCCATTTTCCCCATCAGCTGGAGACTTCACCAGCATTTCTAAGTAATGTTTAACAGCTTAAAAAGTTCACTGACTTTCTTGGTTTTGGGACAATTTAATTCACACAAGTATATTTTATATTCTCAGAAGGCTTTTTTGCTGTTACCAGTGGCCACTGTGTTTCTTTTGAGTGTCCTTGTGTGTGTAATTAATGTTGTCCCTGAGCATGTGTTAAAGGAATATATAGGAGATATAGAGGTGATTATGTTGTTTTCTTGAACTCTTCATAAAAATATGATAACATACACACAGAATAAAATAAAAGTTGAAATTTGCATACAAGAGAAAATTGCTAATCCTTTGTGACATTATATAAAAAAAACTGTACTAACAATTTATTAAGTTCAAACTCTTTACTGGGACTGTAAATATACACTGAATTGCATATAGAATATACTCTGAATTGGATTAGCTCTGTTCTTATTCACTTTTCTTTTGAGGTTTTAGATGAAAAACTGTCATTGTTCTTAAACTACCATCTCAAATGTGACAATGTTTACTTTGCATTACTTAAGATGTATACTAAACTCTTTAAAGTCAACATTTGATATTGTACATGGTACTGAGAAATTTATAAAACTTTGTAAAGCTGCAACGATTAATGAGCAGTAAAATCTGTAGCTATTTTGACATCAAATTGTTAAAATCATTTTTCATGCAAAACTGGAAGAAAATGCAGTTTTTAGCTTCCCAAATATGGAGATTTTCTGCATTTCTCAGTTTAAAATTACATTAATCTGCAAATATTTGGGTTTCAGACTGACAGAACAAAACATCTAAAAACATCGCCCTGGACTTTGAGAAATTGTGTTGAACATTTTTCACTATTTTCTGATGCTTTATGGTGCAAACCATGAATCAATAATCTAGAAAGTAATCAGCAATCAAGTAGCAGGAAAACAACATTTCTTTAGCCCCAGCTGGTCTAACTTGCACTTTTCTTTTTGCTTTCTTGTTTGCTGCCATGCTGATTCCTCTCATTCCTCCATTGGTCCATCAACAGGTAAGACATTTTGACTTTTACCTGTGATTCCTGATGTAACAGGTAGCTCTATTCACTCTAATCTCCCAGGTTTCTTTCTGGTCTCGAGAGTCTGACAGCAGATGCTTTCCCCCAATTCTGAAAGCATTTCATTATGTTTGATTAACATAAATTCATTTAGCTCCATATGCTGCTATTCAACTTAACATTAAGCCCTTGTCGTTGACTCCTGGGTGTGTTTTGGTCATAGAGAGGAACAGGAAATAATGGCTTCCCTCAGGCTGTGCATACATTCACTTGCAAACACCAAACTGAAATGTTTGCTCCTGCTCAGTGATTCTCTACTCAGCACACTTAATGGCTCATGCTGATCACAACAGTAAAGTAAATGCGTTCATCTTGATATATTTATATTCAAGTCATTAGTGCGTCTCTATCCGCCTGCAAGACTTGTTGTTTCCCAACCCTTTCCACTTTGCTCTTGTAGAATAACTATTCAGCATGCTGACTGCCTGGAAAGTGGGCTATTAAATACCTTGTGGAAATGCCTGGTTTTGAAGTAATGCCATCAAAGTGTGTTAAGAAACTTGCAAATCAGCATTATCTTTATTACACCCCATTCTATTAGAAAACACAGCACCATGTTAGACATAAAGGATTAGGCTGTCAGTAGTGTTATTTTTATCATGCCATTGTCTGAGTTACAGACATTTCATTTCCTGTTTTAAAAAGGCAAATCATTCTCTTAAACAGCTGGTAACTGTAGTTTTACTGAAACATTATTTAAGCTAAGGTAAATGTAAAGGTAAAAGTGCATATGATGGGGACTATTTTCTGCAGTAGATGAATACACATTTGATACTATTATTACTAGAAGCAGGATGGTGTTCGTGGCATCTACTCTAATAAACTGCAGCCGATTGTCTCTGTTCATAATGAAGGAACTGTTTCAGTGTAACAGTGTGGCTCCCATATGTGTTTTTAATAGTTTTTAGATACAAGACTTGACTAGAAAGGACTAACCAACTTGAGCATTTTAATGATCATCTCCCCTTTGGTGTTAACTCCTTGTATGAAACTTTGTGGGGTGTTTTTTAAGACCCAAATTTGATTGGTAGCTTTATGAGTACCTGATCTCAGACTGCTTCACTTTTTAAAGGGACGGCTCACCCCAAAAATGAAAACTACATTAGATTAGATATTCCTTTATTAGTCCACCAATGGGGAAATTTTCACAAACATATTACATATTTTGTATGACACAACCCCAAATTTAAAAAAAGAGACACTGTGAACAACATTAATAAAACAAAGTGCATCCAATTCAGAATTCTTTGTATATATTTACCAAATCATACACTCTGATTCATAAAATCACAAAGTATTAGCAAATTATCCATTATTTTTGGAAATCTTGATTGTGAGATATTGGCAATGTGGAAGGAATAGTCTGATACTGGCAGCTCACCTGAGCTCGCTAACATTACAGCTTAGCCAAGCAGGTCGCCATTTATATATCCTTCCCACGCTGTCACAAACACGAGCCTCTTATCCATGAGCAGATATACAATATTAGATGCTTTATACTTTAATATTCTCAAAATTAGATTAGGACAAATGTAAACAATTTGTTCTAGTGTCTCTTGTTTTTCATGTGCTGAATATCTTGCTTCCTTTAATGTAGCCAATATTCAACATTACAGCATAACACTTTGTGAATCATTTATGCTACTTGTTTGGGCCCCATCCCGCACTGCGAGAACTGGCAGTAACATTAAAACAAAAGCCTGTGGTCTACTTTACCTTTTTTTCTTGACCTTTTATTGGCCCTCTGGAGCCAGAAGAGACCAGCAGCAGTACACGAACTCTGCATGACCCTGATTCTCCGGTCCTGCTGTCTATAGGCTCCTGGCCTGACTAACAAGAGCTCATTGTAGGTATCTATTCCCACATTGACTGTTAGGCAGGCAGGACAAATCAGTCAGCTTTGTAATTAAAAAAATAGTGTGGCCTCACACCAGCCAGAGCAACATGACTTCAGTACTAGCCCTTATTTGTGTATATTTATGTGACATCACAGGCTAAACCTCGACACACTTTGTGTTTATCACTGTTTTCTCCATGAGAACTTGATAACGGTGTCTTCAGGGTGTTTCCTGCAGTGCCCTGCAGCAGCGAGTGAAGCCTGGAGGTCCTTACATTCCCTTCGCTACCCGATACGAGGCTCTGACTCGCTCCGGAGTGATGCATACCTACTAATGGTCCTGCTAAAAACTCTCTGTGGGACCGGGGGGAACAGTCAGGCCTATGTTAGAGACATACAGAGACATACACACACTGCTGCATTCTGTCCTTGTGGGTTTATGGGCTGAGGTAATGACAAAAACTCCACACAGCGTGCAGCGTTATGGTCCCCACTGCTCTCACTAGCAACAAGCGGCATCACAGTGAACAATTGTGCAACTATAGAGGTAATGCAGAGGGAGAGTATGAGACAGCAGGAGAGGGATACTTACATCCATTTATCTTGGGACTGTGGGAGGCTTTGATTACAAAGAGGTTGCATTTTGTGTTTTTTACTCAGGCTGTTGTTTGTGACCATGCATATTTGTGACTGCTATGTATGCTTTTGTTTCTGAATTCTTATTCAGTGATGTCTCTGTGGGTTATCACAAGTTTTATAGAGCTTTCAGTCATGATATATCTAATCGTGCCCTTCATCAGTGAATTAATCAGTTAATTCAGTTATAGTGTGTAGGATTTTGTAGGTTCGATTGGCAGCATTGGAGTATAACTTTCATAATTATGTTTTCATTAGCATATAATCACCTAAAAACAAAGACGAAGATTGGGTTTTTGTTGGCACCTTGTTTCTACAAAAGTCCAAACAGACGAAATAAAAAAAATGGCTTTTGAGAGGGCATTGTTACGTTTCATAAAGACGTCTCTACTCATAAATTGTGTATAATGATGAACAGCTCCCCAAAAGTGAAGCCAAAACATCTTGATCGCCCCCTAGTGGCTGGCTGCAGTATGTCAGCAGATGGAACATGGGCCAACCTAAAAAAATCTAAGTACACTTGGAATACATTATTTCCAAAGATGGTTTCTGTCATTTAAGGTCATTATTATCACTCGAATGTTTGTTCAAATGTTACTTTTTCTGATAAGTTTAGTTCTAATAAGATATTTGATTCTATAAAAGGGGGTGTAACTTCATGATCGACAGCTTTAATTGATTGTGATTGATTCTGAAGTTTATGGGTGGGACCTTGATGCCATGGCACCAACAGCCCATCACTACTACATAATTCTGGCTTCAAATGTGCAAGATGAAAGTTCCTGTTTCTGGGATATTTTGGCTTCATTTTTGTGCAGTGAGAGGAAGTGGACCCGCTTTGTCCATCTTTATATAAAGTCTGTAATTCTACTACACACTTGGAAAGGGAGTGGTGGGGAAGGGGGTACTCAGTTGGTTAAACCTCACCCCTAGACGAATTCCTACACACTGCTCCTAAAAGTCTAAATATGTGATACCATCAGTACACACTGTCTTTGTTGTTGGCTACGGGAAGCAAAAGTTTCTGGTTTTGAAGGACTTCTGATAGGACTAGGACATTGTTGTTGTAGTAATGGTATCAGACAGGAAATCCAATACTTGGAAGCAGAAGGGATAACTTGACTGTCACTCTTTAAATGTGTAACCACAATTTCTGTTCATTTGCTCAACATTAAACATAAAATCATAGTTTGTTGTTTCGTAAACTGGACTACAGGTTAACACAAAGTCACCTGCTGGTTTTACTTTGCTTTAGAGTGGATTTCTGCCACTTTGTAAGCTGCAAGACAAATAGTAAATGTGTGTGGTGCTGGCTGACTGCCCTGACTACTTGCTGCTCTGCACAAATTACAGAGGAGTGAGACTGCTCCACAAAAATCCCTAACACATACTGACAAATTCTGACTTAAGATGGTACAACACTATATAAGTGCAGGTCCATATTGAAATTCACATTATATCATTATAAACACAAGATAGCATCAATAGCATGCTTATGATACACACAGTTTTAAAAATAAAGTAATTATCAACCATGTCTGGCTTTTATCAGATTACTTTTTATGGAAATCGCAATGAAAAAAACATTCTAACATCTCCCAGTCCCATTGTGCACACACATTCATGCGTCCTTGCAATTGTGCATGGGTGTCATTATGTCTAGTTGTGGACTATGGTCCATCTGCCTGACCCTGTCCTTCAGAGCACTCTCTGATTGGCTGTTTGACACTTTTTAACAGCCTATTTACATCTGCTTCTGATAGGCCATCACTCCCTGCCATGCCTTTCTTGCCTAGGGAGGCAAATTAAAGCGGTTCAGCTGTAAAACCCGGAGCATGACTTTAACTGGATCAGGACTCACTAACAGTGGGTTGTTGTTTTTCCTTCTCTGTAGGGCTTGTTTACCGACCAGCTGCTGTCTTATCTGTGAGTCTGTAACAGATTAGTTTGACTGATGAAGGGGAGTAAAACAGTCTATAATCTGATAGCTGTCTAGTTAAATCCATTCCACTGGATCCCTTATCTTTGCATGTTTTCTCTGCAGCCCAAAACTTTTTCTCCTGTTGTTCTCAAGCACAAAGCACACACACACACACACACACGCGCTCTCTCTCTCTCTCTCACACTCTGTTACACACACTCACACAGGAGTTGAAGATAGTGGTTTTGGATACATATCTGTGTTACAACAGACTCTTTCACTTCTTTATGAAAGAGAAGGAACTGGCTTTTTGACTGTCTATAAAATTCCTCTAGTGTACTCTGGAACTGGGAACAGGAACAGCTTTCCTGTCATTCAGGATACACACTCACAGTATTCCGGACATCATGCCTCTGGGATCTCGCTGTGGGAAACTTTGAGGGGGAGTGTTCAAAGGTGGAGCTTAAGTCTCAGCTTGTGGGACAGGACACAAGTATTGAACAGAGGTGGATGCTTTATGGGTTTAATCTTTCCTTTCTCCAGTGGGTTTCACAATGGAGTGGATTTGATCAGGACACAGTCCACGAGGACTTAGGTAGACTGTGAGTGACTGCAAAGAGGACTCTTTAGGGAAGTTTGCGATAAACAAGAGTTGAAGTCCATGAGAATGTTGCCTGGAGTTTATCTGCACTGAAACCAGATTCAAGAAGACTTGTTGAGATATCTTTTGAGTGGAAACTATAGCACCATGGCCGGGGTCACTAGGAAGGGATCTGGAAGACCCTCATACTACTACAGATTCCTGGGCAAGTCCAGACTGCAGCGTCAGCGAAGCCGGTCACGCAGCCGCACCAGGCCGGCTGCCAGCAGGGGTAATAAATACTACTACTACTGCTAAAAAAGTTCGCTAGGCAGCCTTGTATACACCACAATACACAGGGTTTCGTTTCTGCAACATGTAGCTGATAAAACTCAGAAAAGACAGATATGTAGCTCACTAACAGGCTAATCATCATTTAGACTTCTCTTTACACATTTAGCGACACAGGAAGAGGCTGTTCCCCTTTTCAAACCTTTTTTATTATTCATATGAGAACTACTTACATGGTAACATTATTTTTGGACACCATAGCAACACTCATGTGTTTGTGCTTCATGAGAAACACAGTGAGCTGACAGTTTGGTGTCACTATTCACAAGGTGATGCTACTCTCAAATTGCACAACCACAACTTGACAGCTCACGGCTCAGTGTCAACTTGTTTGAGCTCCATTCTGTTCAGACGTGAATATTTTTTGTTCCTACACTGTAAAACTTTTCAATGTAAATTTACAATATTTTACTGGTAGCAGCTTCACATGCAAAGTAGTTGTTTTTTTGTGTTTTTTTACAGTTTCTTACTATATTTTAGAAATGCAGTGTGTTACTTTACTTACACCATATTAGGCTACTGTATTCTTGTTAATTTACAACACTTAGGTTCACAGTTCTGTCAGTAAGTTACTGGATATCTACAGTACCCTTTAAACCTTTTAAGTGGAAATTTACTGCAATTAATTGGAAGCAGAATACTGTATTTTTTAAACAGCTTTTTAACATTTTTTTTTTTTTTTTAGAAATACCGTGAATTTGCAGTAAAAAGTATATTACTATATTCTTGTAAGTTTACAACACAATTAGGATCATCGTTTTTTATTACTTAAACTTAAATTACTGTACATGTATAGTACAATTTAAAACTTCTCAGTGTAAATTTACAGTAAATTCTTGTTAATAATTTCATTCTCTGCACACATTTTCCCCAGATTGTATCCAATATGATAATAATAATAATAATAATAATAATATTGCAAACATACATACAATTTGGCTCAACGTGCTTCACATTGTGACATTAAAAGCAAAATTAAAAATTAAAAATGCAAGATAAAAACATTATTTGAAATGTACTAAGAGAAAAAGATACAGTTGAACAGCAGAAAAACAAAAGTAGTAAAACTGGAAGGTGAAAAAAATCAAAAAGATTAAAATATACCGTTTGACACAACAATTTAGCAACAAAACAAATGCTTCAAGTCAGTTAGTTAGTTTTCTACACTGAATAACTACTTTTCTTCAGCTAGCTCGTGTCCTCCAGCGATCTGTTTCTTTCACTTTGCTGCCTTTTTCTGCCTCTCAGTACTCCTGCACTCGCTACTGGAGGCACTGTTTGAACCGCAAGGTTATAGTGATAAGTCTGCCCCCAAGGCTTAGCTCAAGTTACTTGAATTGAGAGAAAAAAAAGTAGTAGCTCTGAAATCTTCAGCCTATTGATTTTTTGTTCCAAGTGAACTGCTGTAACTTGCCAACGAAGATATTAAGTAAAAGACTGTTGCGTATCTGTTGCTCGGTTGCTGTGGATATGATGCAAACTTTGTGGAGACAAATTGCAGGAAAACATCAGGCTCACTTTCGCTGAAACTGAACCCTGCTTGTATTTGTCTTTGCCCATAAGTTGCATTATGTAAGTGTAGTTAGTCTTTTATAGTAAGAGACAGACAAGGACACCAGAGAGAGACAAACAGAGTGTGCAGGTGCCCGTTTGTATGTCTTTACTTTGTTTCTCTATCTGATGAAAGAGGTGCTTTGAAGTCTCCCCCTGTCTGTATCATTCAAAGACATGCACACATGCACACATACACACACACACACACGCGCACGCATGTATTTGAGCGTATGCACAAAGACGCACACACTCTGCCTTGATCTTTGTGGCTAAGTGCAAGCTCCTCTCACAAAAAAAACTTTTTTACACACTACACATTAACGCAGTGACACGCAGACAGGGTGAGGAGAGGTTATTCCCAGATGAAGGAAAAAGACCACTCTCGAGAGCACCACACACTTTGATTTTTGTGGTCAAGATAGTTGAAAGAAGTTGTGGTTTGTGCTTTGCATGTCCCTAAACTTGTAACTGCGTGTTATTGTACATCAGTGGAGACTTTAATGTGGGCCCGTCGGCAGAATCCATCACATGGTCATCTGACCTAATCTCCTGACTCGAGGGAATTATTATAATTTAATCAAAAGGAAGCAAGTGGTTTTTGATGCTGCGAAGAACGTCAGAGCTGCTGTCTCTGTATCTGCGTCATGGCCAGCATTATTCATATTTTTTAGTAGTGCAACAAGTACTGATATTCCACATCTGTTTTGCTTTCTAACAGCAGATATAAGTAGTATTTTTTATGACTATCACATGACTACATGTATGTGAAAAGAGTCGCTTGTAGTGATGAATCCCACAGAGGATTATCACACAACTATGCAACTCCCCTCAGCTATACAGAGCTTTAATCCTCAGATCATTGTTTTGGTTTTAAAACTCACAACCCAACAGTTTTGGTTGAGTCTCACAGCTCTCATCAGTCTTGTTGCCAGAATAAGCAGGCAGTTGTTTTCACCCACCTGCACCAAACAGCAGATGCACCAAGTTAGTAACTAGCTAAAGAACTAAAGAAGTAGTGTAGCATTTAACTGTTTTTGTTGTTTTATGAGTAAGTGGAGACCAAAACAGAGCTAAAAGTGCAAAAAGTAGCTATATCAGTGTACTTTTGTTTCTGTTGCTCTCACACGGCAGTTGCGTGCATTTGACATGCACATGTGCTAATATATAAATCCAATTAGGAAGCTGGTTACACGTATGCACCGCCAAAAATGTGCTTTTTCCAGGAGAGATCAGGATTGTCTAACCCCCTGCCCTGATTATGTAAACCAGGTTTCTTGGTTTCGTGACACAGATGATGAGCTTACAGTGGAAAGCCAAAAGTAACCTGGGTACTTAAGCAGGTAAAATGCCACGTTGGGCTAATCTAGCAACTTACTTGCTTGATCAGGTAGAATTAAACACAGCTGAGGATGGAAGTAGCTAATGAGTGAGCTAGCGTGTCTGCTTGTCACCTGCTTAAGAGTTGGACATGCATTGTGCTGACTGGGCACTCGTAAGAAATTGATGGTGGGTAATGACAAATTTTAAGAGCTGAAGTGTAAGCAAGCATTTCAATTATCCTGTAAACAGGGATTAAAACCTGTGTTGGTTACCATTGGTCATTTTGATTTATTTTGCCATGTAAAGTAAAGGCACAAATCATACAGCATGCCTATTTTTGTTAGACGATATGTTGTTCAATAAATGATTGCCATAAACGATATAATTGTAATTTTAAGACCAATTTTCTGCCATTTTCTGCCATCATGATAATATAATAGGATTATAATGCAAGTACACCCTTTCAAAGAGCAGTTTTAATTCTTAAGAATATTCACCTATGGATGTGAAAAAATAACAAAATATCCTCAATAAATAAAACAGCAGACCAGAAATGACATATAGCAGTGTCTCTGTATTTTTCATTTCTGTTCATTGGGCTTGGTTGCTGTGAAAACATGCTAGGCGCTGCACCCAGGACTTATAATAGTCAGTAAAACCTGCTTTTTGTCTGGCTTCATGTTGCCTAAAGTGTAGGTGACATTATAAAGTAATAAAAACCTGCAAACTAGGGCTGGGCCATATGGAACCAAAAGTCATATCCCGCTATATTCGGGCTGAATATCGATATACGATATATATATCCCTATATTTTTTATCTCAAAGTGAGAGAAAATGTTCAGTCAAAGTCAAAGCCAAATATGTGACAAATAGTTTTATTGAACCTGATTATTTAAGTGAAAATAAATTCTGTATAACAACAGGGGTACCTTTTAAAAAAAATAAAGCTCCACAAAGTACACATTTAAATAAAAAAAAATATAAAAATAGCCTCTGAAAAAAAATGGGCCAATCTTTTTCTGAAATAAATATATTTAAATGTGATATGGAATTAGACCATATCAGATATATGTCTCTTTTTATCTTCAGTCTTTCTTAACAAATTTAAATTATAAAGTCCTGGCTGTAAATTTTTCCATCCCATCAGAATGAGACATTTTGGTGGAATAGCAGTGGATATCTTTATCAAAGTAAAGTTTCCGTCTCTTGTTTTGTTGATGTTCAGAAGACTTACTGGACTGAAATAAATGAGAAAAGAATAACAAACATTACAAAATAACTAAATATGACAAACCCTAAGGGCAGCTTTTATATATAAAGAAAAAAAAAAAAGAACTATATCGATATATCCGATATGGTCTAATTCCATATCACATTTAAAGATATGTAGATATATTTTTTATATCGATATATCGCCCAGCCCTAATGTAAACACAACGGGTGATATTCAGGTCAGCAAAAATAATTATTATGTCCATATTTCACACTGCAAGATGTAATTAGCACAGTACACCTGAAGTATTGCAAGAACACCTTTATGTGATCACCACAAAGACCCAGCAGCAGCTCTACTCCATGATTTCTTAATCATATCACTACTGCAATATCAATGTAAAAAAGAAGTACATAAACAGTGATAGAAGAGTCCATCTGTGCTGCCCGCCCCTCAGTGTGTCTGTATGTTTTTGCAAATTTATTTGAATATGGCTTGTGAGAAGGAAAAATAAACTTTTTTTCTCTCCAGTAAACAGTTCTATGTGCCTGGAGCTAGATGATGCGATATCGCTGAAATGTGTCTCATTCGAGAAGCCAGGCAGCACAGTCTATAAAGGCAGTTCCTGTTCACCAACACGAGCAGCTATTTGAGTTTATCTTGAGGAAGTTAGTGCAGCCCCCTCTCTGTGTGTTCGCTGTCACTGGACAGATCAGGTGGCGGTTGCGTGAGCTCATGTGTTATTGTTTTCTCAGCGTGTGTGTGCATGTCAGCGAGGCGTTATCTGCGAATGGAAAAGTTATATCAGCCCGGTTCACCATCACATCACTCTGGATCTGTTTCCCCCTTCTTTCGCAGGGGTTGCTGACATTTACATACAAAATGACTGCTTATCTCAGAGACGGGCAGAGAAAGAGAGAGCGCATTGTCTGTTCTGACTTGTTATGCTGTTTGGAAACTCTTGATGCAATCAAAGCCTTTGTTCTAAATTCTCCTGTGAATGGAATATGTTCACTTTCTTTAGAACAGATCCCATCATCTATCTCTTTTCATCTTCAGTCTTTGTTAACAACTTTAAATTATAAAGTCCTGGCTGTAGTAAACTTTTCTATCCCCTCAGAATGAGTCATTTTGGTGGAAAAAATAAGTGGATATCTTTATCAAAGTAAAGTTTCTGTCTCTTGTTTCGTGCCTGATGTTCAGAAGACTTACTGGACTGATATCAGCTTGTTATATGAAACTCTAGCACCGGAAACCTTGCATATAAATATTTTTTTGCAAGTTAGACAGTGTGAGGGAGCTTTCAACTTTTGATCTACTCGTCCCTCTCCTACGCATCTGTCTCATGAAGTAGATGTGCCAAGAGTTTTTCTGGTTGAGTTGTTATTGCTTGCCATCATATTGTTGTATGTGGTATCAGATAGTCTGCCATCAGGGGTTCAGCTTATCCTGTTCTTGCTGACCCATATTTTCACTTGAAAGCTGGCAGCACCTTACCTTAACACCAGCTGCCAAATGTGTTACAAACACACACAAGCATACTATTTTAAAACATTCATCTCTTACATTATTCCCCAGTCTTCCATCTCATATTTTAGTAAAGATAAATAAGATAAAAATGACTCTGATATACAGTCTGTTCAGTATAAAGCTAGAGCCAACAGCTGGGTGGTTAGATTATGGAGACTGGCTCTGCCTAAAGTTAAAAAGAGAAAAAAAAAGGCTAAAACTAGTTTTAGGGATGAACCATTAATCGTAATTTTAACAACATTCCAATGTGGCCTTGAGCATATCCAAATTGCAGCAGCTGTAATATTTGTTAAAGGAACAATATGTCAAATAAACTATTCTAAATTAAGTATTGTGGATCCCAGCCTGAGCTTTTTAATACATTTTTTCAATGAAAAGGAGAATGTGGCTCATATTGCATTTCAAATAATTGCAATTAGATATATTTATTATATATTATATATTTATCAAATATCTTTCAGCCCTATAATAAACATTATCTCTAGTGTCCAAGTATAAATAGTAGTTTGTGGTCTTAGGGGTCTATTTAATTGCTGTGAGTGGACAACCAGACTTTGTACGGATTAAAGATGATATAGTGTTAATTATAAATTATTGCACACTCGTATTGTAGTCATCATTTTGTCCCTTATTAACTGTTTCTTACCGAGTACCTGTATTTCCATGAGATCAGTTATTAAAAAAGTTATATTTTCATGTCTGATTTGATTATAAAGCAGGTCTAAGTGTTATATAAATACTGAAAGGGAGGATAGGCAAATTTTGTCTCCTTTGGACTGAGCCAGACGAGCTGTTTCCCTGTGTTTACAGTCTTTATGCAAAGCTACGCTAACCATTTCCTGGATCCATGAGAAGACACCACTCTCATCTGATCCTCTCATTTACCTTTATTCAAAAAGTTGCTAAGCATAATTGCAAAATGATTCCTTTAAAAGTGCAATGCTTTGATGCTGAACATTTCTTGAAGTAATACAACATCAGTACAGTACAGTATAGCTCAATATGACATACAGTCTCAGTGGGCTGTACAGGCCCACTCTAACAATGGTTGCACTCTTAAAACGAGGAAGAACGAAACTAAACAAAAAAGGGAAAAATTACAAGAAAGGGGAAAGGGAAACTTTGTCAGAGGAAGTTTAGTGCTGATGGGAACCAGACAATTTCAGAACAATAAAACAAATCCAACAGTAGTAGTTGCATAACAAGCCAACATGTCCAAAGAGGTATAAGCTTTAGACAGTAAGTGCTGGAAAAATGTTTGACTATATTTTAAATACATTGACAGACGCAGGCACTGACAGCTCTGTGACTGCTCCAGTGAGAGCAGCAACCAAACACAACTCAGCATGCAGTAACAGCAGCAAAGTAACAACTGCGTGAAAGTGTGAAATATCACAACAGTTAAAAAAAAAAAAGCCTGTAGCTTGCGAGAAACTGTTTGAACTACTCAATAACAACTCAATAATGCATTACCACAGACAGTTATGGCACGTAATCATATTCTCAATGGGTCATTATCAAGAAGCACTTTTGATCCGGGCTTCTGCGTCATGTTTAGTTTCTGCCAGGCTGTTTATGATGTAGCCAGATGATGGGAAGTGAGGACAGAAATAAGGCTGTTGATGGGAAACATGGCCAGAACAGCACAGCGAACATAATGACTGCATACGTTACATTTGTGTACACAGGAAGGCTGGAAACAAGTCTGTACTAATGATTCATGCCTCAAAGTGTTAATCTACTTTAAATATTAACATGATGGAGATGAAACATAGATTTAGAGCTCAGCAGCGCACAGTTCAGACCTTAACTTTACGGCCAGTGGAATCACTTTTCCTGTTTTCTTTCAAACAGATTAGCCCTTTGATCTGTTTTTGCAGTTTGTGCCCGAGCATCCTCTCTGAGATTAAGGTCATGTTTTAGTAAAACAAAGGCTTCACTAATAAGCAGAGGCAACCCCCATTCTTTGATCATTTTGCCTTAATTTTCAGCATATAAAATCAGGCCAAGGGACAGGAGAATATATGAGATAACACTGAAGAAATTAACAAAGATAAGAGTAAAAAATAATTTCCTATCTGCTTTGTCAGGACTGTATTATCAGCATGAATGGATTATTGAACTGGCCTATTGGGCACAGGCCCAGGGGCCAGAAGGGTCGCCCCCCCCCCTGGCCTTTACCGACAAAATGTCACTCAAAGAGACATGTGCCAATAGATGATGATGGATTATATGGGCAAAATGTTCTATCCCCATATAGGTAATTTCAAATCTTGATAATAATACATAATAAAGAGTAACAAAACAATTGCAAAGAGATGCAAAATGACTACAAAGAGATACACAACGGCTACAATAGGAGCAAATCGACTACAAACAACCACAAACAAAATCAAAAAGACAAAAAGACAAAAACGATTACAAAGCACAAAACAACTACAAAGAAACACAATACCATAAGGACATGTGTATTGACTGCAACAAGACACAAAACAGCCATGAAAAGAAGCTAAACAACAATAAAGTCTGCATGTCCTGCTCCTAAAGGGGAGAGTTGTTGGGGCCTTTTGCACATCTCTATAGTCCCGTAATCTGCCCGTGATTATAGGATGAGAAATGAAAATGTAATCAATTGCCTCTGGCACCATATAATGGGGAAGCAGAGACATGAGACAGGGGGCAGGGACAGTTAATATAGCAATCAAGCAGTGAAGTGAGACCGCCAGGATTCTCCACATCATCTCAATGTTTAACCCAGGATTACTTTCTTATCTGTCTCATCTCTGGAGTCTGTGTCCTTGTCTACCCCCTTTTCCCTCAGCTTGGTGAATCATGGAGACGGGCCAGATGACGCAGTCACTTTCTGAGCACCCAAAAGAGTCCAATAACAGGGGGACAGGTGCAGGCTAATCCCCCCCTAATCCATAGATATCAACTCAGATTACAAACCAGAGCCGGAGAGCGATTTGAGGGGAAATAGCTGTAGAACTATAGAGGATCATTGCCATCCTGCACCCTGAAAACATATAGCTGACAGTACGTGCAAGGAAGCATAGATTTTTCAGATGCAATAAATGCACACTGTCAAGGTTAGATGAATTATAGTGTTTATCTTACTTGCATTTGTTTAGCCATTGCTATCCTTTTCTTTCCTGGAACTTTGCTAAAAAAAAACATTGAAAGCAGTCCAACTTGGTTTTGCTTTTAATTCCAACCACAATATGTAATGAAAAAAAGACACATGCACAAACACATTTGCATCCAAAACCAATCCATAAGATCGGATCTCAATAGTCATGCACAAGTGATGCGCATAACTACATTGTAAAAAAAGATAAACAATAGCTACTCAATAAAATTGAGGCAACAGATTGCACGCAATATTATTAATTAAACCAAACTACGTTACAAGTTGAGTTAATAGCAACTTAACAGGAAGTGCCTGTCAATTAAAAACGGACTAATTCTATTGTGTTGGAGTCATTCAAAATTCTCTTGATTTAGAATTACATACATATAAATATTATATTTAATGTGATCAAAATAAGTAGATTATATCTCAAACATTTTTATGTTAAAGTTACTTAAACAACTGCCTCAAAATCAAGGACGCATTTATATTTAATACATTTGATCAAATATATTAAGTCAAATGAAATGACTGCTAAATAATTTATTACAGTGTACAACTTTGCCAATAAAGTCGGCCTGTCAATCTAGTTTTACCTTGTGCAACCTGTGTTTTCAGCGGGGAAACCATCTCCAAGAGCTGTCACATGTCAGTTTGTTAACGTTATCAAGTGACGGCGAGCCTGCACGGGGTGTTTGTTTCATATCTGAGCGTCTGCTAGTGGATGTTATTGAAGTTAGTGGGATCTCGGTCGGCAGTCGCAGGAATGTTACTGCTGTGTCGCCCCCTGCACAAACACAAACTTCCTCCTTCTGCAACCCAGTCTTCTTCTCCTCCTCCTCCTCCTCCTCCTCCTCCTCCACCACCTCCACCCTTCTCCACTGCCTTCCCATAACACACTGCAGACAAAGGCATGCATGTGCCAAACCAAACATGAAGCAGAGCCCCTCTCTCTGGATTTCGCTAGAACACGGTCAAATATAGAATCCAGCTTGAATCAGCTGTGGTGCTGCTTGCACTTTTTACACTGTTTATTAAGTTAAGATAAGATAATATAAGCTAAGATAAGATATGACTTATCCCGCAGTGGGGAAATGTAGTCGTCACAGCAGCTCAAGAAACAGACATATAGATATAAAAATCAGAATAAAGAATATAAAAAATAAGACATACATATAATACACATTATACATAAATTAATTCATTAATTTATTTATTATTAACATATATTTTTTTTGTGTTTGTTTGTTTTCCTGAGAGTACTTTGCATTTTTCAGACATTGCACATTAGAGAAAACATATGTTGGCATGTTAAATAGGTTGTTGCATGTAGTAGTATGAACATCAATGAATGAATATATTTAAATGTATGCAGAGGATATACAAAGTACCGTATAAGTGGTATATGACATACATAATAAAAAATATGCAGAAGGCCTAATATACTTTCTATAGGATTCATTTGATTGGTTGCATATTCTTAAATCACATTATCGTGTCTGATTCTGGCATAACTTCCAGGTGTTTCGATGTTTTTATCATTCCTCCAGCAGAAAGTTAGTTGACTTTATCAGAACTAGTGGCTGTTATAGGCTGAAATGACTCTCTTTTACTCCCTCGTGTCCACAGAGTCGCTCCAAGGAGACGTAGCAGTACCTCTTTATCACCCCATCATCTCTGCACTGTGTAAATACCACATCTCAGAGGTCAAAAGTCCAGTGCTGTCCTCACAGTTCAGCGTTAACACATTAGAGTCTCTGTGTACCTACTCTTCCCCCTCTCTCTCCTCTCCCCTGTCTCTCTCACTCTCTCACTAACACAAGGTTTTAGACTAAGCCATAAAGCTTGACAATTCAAAGCTGTGCCTGTAATACAGTGTGTGCCTGGGTGGGCCCTCCACTGTGACCTCCATTACATGGATCACTGTTCGACTGGGAGTCAGAAATACCACTAATGAGACTTTGCCTTCTGACAAAATAAATGAAAGGAGAAATCTCCTCTCTGGCAGATTGCTCTTTGATTGACATTAATTCACAGTTTATATTCCAGAGACAGACAGAGCCTCTTTCTTTTGATTTCTTTTTTTTTTTATTTGCAGCACAGCAACTATCAGCCAGTCAAGACAAGTTCTAGTTGTCTTGTCCTTGAGGGGAAAAACAGAAAAGTGATGTATTTGTGAAGGAGGGAGGAAGAGAGGAGGGGTGGACCAAGAGAAAATAGTCCTTCAGGTAGAGAGAACACAGTAAACACAGTTTGACAGCCTGTGATTTTCGCTGCACATTTCACCGGCCCACAGAGAATGTATGTGTATATATATGTATGTGTTTGAATCCTCTCCTGCTTTTCCCTCCTGTCATAACACGAGCACTCTGCATTCTCTTCGGAGGCTATTTTTCCGCCCTCGGGGTATAGACTTCTTGAAATGCCGACACGTGCAGCTATTGATAACAGGATCCTGTGCTTAAACTCTCATTAGCTGGATGAGCACAGGTTGGATTATGTGCCTGCCTTGTTCCAATACCCAATTTAAAGTGGCTATTAGAATATTTTAATATTTATAGTGGATCAAATGACTATGTGCATTAGAAAGTTGTCGTTTGGGAGTCGCATTCTCCCACTTAATCCTTCATTCATGCATCAATATATGTAATTTAAATTTATAAAGCAGGACTTTGAAATTGGCTTCTGATACATAATTAATCAGAATTTAAGTAAATATGTTGTACGTTTTGGCTCTGACTCAGTTAAGCAAGATACAACAATATTACCACCAACATTAAAGGGACAGTTCACCCCCAAAACAAACCTACGCATTTTTCCTCTTGTCTGTAGAGTCACTTATTAACCTAGATTTTTTTTGTTGTTGTGAGCTGCAGAGTGTTGGAGATATTGGCTGTAGAGATGACAGCTTTTTGTCAAATTTAATGGAACTAAATGGCTAGGAGGAAGCGAGGGTCTAGCTAGACCAAGGAGGACACTATTAATGTACACCACTTCTCTGTGGCATCTACTGTTGAGCTGCTCTCCCCCCCCTAAAAATCCACTGCCAGTGCCCACAATCCCTTATTAGCTATAAAGGGGGACTCATGGCTCACTCAAAGCCTCTCATCAATGATTGGATGAATGATTTCTTCTGCACAGTGATACAGCTGTAGTGTAGTCTTCAGAAAAATAGTTCCTACTAAGTTCCTACACTAAAATGTCTTTGGATTATGTTGAGAAAACGGGTCAGGATTTCTTAAAGACACATTGCTGTTGAGTTTTCAAATGGATTATTGTGGCAATTCGAGCACCACGAGCTGAGTATCATCTGGTTCCATTAGATTCAAGAGAAGGCAGACATCTCTATGGCCGATATGCAACATTTGGCAACTCACACCAAAACAAGTAAGACAGATAACTAGCACTACAGGTATGAGGAAAAATATGTACGTACCTCTGATTTTCTGGTGACTGTGCCTTTAAAGGACAATCAGAGCCCTGTACTGTGAAGCGAGTTCAACATACCCAAGATATCTTCTCGTTGTCTCGCTTCACTAAACCTAACAACCGCAGTCACGGATAAGTGGCATCACGAAGGTGGTTATCAACTTTCTTAGTTCCAAGTTTAGTTATCAGGATTCTTAGTTCCAAAAAGGGTGTGCCAAGAGAATTGATTGGTTAGTAGGCGGTGCTTTTATAGATACTGATCTCTTATCGAGAACATAACCTGGTCCCGGCCAGGTTAGCTTTTCAGCATGAGTTGTGATGGTGATCCAGCCAGATTAAAAGAGAACCACCTTTGTGATACTGAAAACCCAGGGTTAGAGCTGAAGTTATCTCGCTTACCCTCAAATCCAGCTTTTTAGAACAGGGGTCAGGATTTGGGACTAAAGATGATGTTTTGTTTTTTTATCGCAAGATATTTATTTCAGGGTTTGGTGGAGACGAAAAAAGAGTGAATATTGGCCTTACGTTCGTCAAGTGGCCACGAACAAGACTCAAAAAATAAATGCAATGGATGCTTCACATCTAATAGATGTGTAAATAGATAAATAATTTAAAAAAAACTTTGATTTATATGTACCCTTAACTAGCAGATAAGGTGCTATTTTTCTCTGTTGTGACTGAAACTAGAATGTATAACAGATTTAGCCAGTAGACCCAAACTAGTCACCACAGAAAGGTTGTCAAATTTGTTTGTGCTTGCCTCAATTAACTTGTTAAGTTGAAATAATGTTTGAGCAAGACTGTACACAGCATTCACTACACAGAAACAGCAGCAAAAATGTTCATGGACATGTCTTTTCAGTGGCTCGGAGGGACTTTTGGTCATTTGTAGGAAAACAAATCAAAAAGACAAAAGAGTGATTATTAGTGGCACCAGCAGTACAGAGTGTAGATATTGAATGTTCTTTTCTTGTCGCTATCATTTGTAGGCAGATTAAAAACCCCGTGCAACAACAAGTTACAACAACCTTTTTGAATTTCCTCTTTCATCACAGAGCCACTTAGCACAGCCAGCTCCTCCAGTGATAAAAGATCATAAAGCACATCACTCCAGGCAAAATGTGTTGAGAAAGTCAACTGTCATTATTATTATTATATGAGCACAGCACTTTGGCACAGCCACACCAAAAATAAGTCGTTATGCAAAATGCTCTTCATCCATTCTTGTTTGTCCCCTTAGATGATTAACTAGATGTTATCAGTTGTGTGTCTGTGTTCTAACAGTTTTTGTGACACATTTCCACCTGCCTGTCCAGACTGCTGTTTCCCTGTACACCTCACACAATATGAATCACTCATACTATTGTCATCCTGTTTGTCTCCCCTTGATAGCAACGTACAAAACGTTTGGAAATATTGAACAACAGTTAGTTTTCAGAAGTAGGAGAGGCTTTGAACCATTCGTTTGCAATCTTGATGCAGGCTAGAATATCCTGTGCTGGTGAGGTCTGAGAGGAAGGAAAGGTTAGCTGGCACTGGTCAGCGCGCCTGCTCGGGAAACACTAAGGAAACATGCAGTCTGACCTATATAAGTGAATGTTAAGGGAAGGAAGCAAGATACGATGCAACGATTGATGGATAGATGCTGCGGTTGCTGAAGTCATTTTTGGGTGTATGCCATTTGTTACACTCATTTTGTGCTAAATTTAAGCATTTCTGACTACTAAATGTGATACAAATGGTCAAAGATCCTCAAAAACCCCACATAAAGACGCCAAGACCTTGAGGAACACTAAAGAAAAACACATGCTGTCCTATTTGGTCTCAAAAACTTAAAACATTTAGAGATTATTGTAAGAATTGCATTTTTCAGCAATTGGATAGTGAGCACTTTTGTTCTGAAAGTTGCTCAGAAACCCCCTTATTGTCAATTTACCGAGCAAAACCATACATTCTCTGAATGCCCTAGGTCTCCAGTTTGTCCTGGTAACACCATGAATACAACTGGGCTGACTGAATCAATAAGAGTCCCAGCTTTCCAGTCAAACCCAATTCATGCAATTCTGAGATTGTTTAGGGACCCCAGTATGCAGAAATATTCAAACACACAGTTATATAATAAGGGAGCATAACACATTTATACTGCATAAGAAAACTGCATGGTTTGGACCTATAATTATGCAGGTTTAGCATAAAGTGGTAATGTCTGCAAAGGGGAGGCTTGTGGGTATCCACAGCACCAGATTATTCGGATATCTTTAGGGCAGAGGTGAAGGGACCCCTCTAAAAATGGGCATACCAGTTTTTTTCTCTCCAAAATATTGCCTAACTCTTGAGTGTTATTTAGCATATTTCCCAACAAAATATTATGACTAGGTTGGTACCAGTGGATTCGTTTGGTCTTCTAATAGACTGACCCTGAGTGGAAGAGATGAATCTATACAGAAACAAAATGTGGAATGTCAACAAAGACAAGGGAACATCAAGTTACAAGCTTGAAATATTTATTCCCCTGGTTGCATGGCAACCTTTATGTGCCAACAAGAACCCTCATAACACCACAGCGTGATTTTTACACTTATATTTTTGTGTCAATTAAACTAACAAGGTACAGTGTGTTAATTAAAGGTTTTAAAATGTGCTAATGTGAGTATTTTTTTTTTTTTTACTTTAATGCTAAACTTTGCTAACTGGCTTTACACTTACAGACATGAGAGTGGAATCAATGTCATTTAACTCTCGGCAAGAGAGCGACTTTTAGAAAAATATTTTAACATTTTAATTAATTGTTCACTAAGAGATATGTTCACTTACAGGCTACAGTGTCTCTATCTCTGTTGGCCAGACCAGGACACACCTGTGCATAAATGAAATGCAAGTGACTATCTTCTAGTCTGTGCGGCTTTAGGCCCCCCAGGGCTCTCACTGGCATTACGACAGTCCCATTAAACAACTGTGAGAAAGCCTGGAGGTGGGTGGAATCAGAGAGATGGCTCTATTTGTGGGTAGATGGTGATGAAGGAGGCAGAGGTGGTGGTGTGACTTTTTGGGGAAGAGAATAACAGTAAGACAGGTACAATGGGGAGGTAATGACAGATGAGAATTTGATTTGATTTAGAAGATGATGTTGTGATGATACTGTAAGAAAATTTAGAGGATGGAGGTTCGAGGAGAACATTAATCTATCTGAGTGCACACAGAGGAGGAAAGTGGATCTGTGATGGAGAAAAACAATTATATGATCATGATAAGGAAGAGAATGTGGAGGATAAAGTGACAAAATAGAATGATATGCAAGGAGTAATTGAAAATAAGGTTCATATGATACAATATGTGGCCTTAATGGGCCACTGTGCAAGATTTAATGGCATCTAGCGGTGAGGTTGCAGATTGTGACAGACTGATTACCCCCTCCCTAGTTCCGATTAACAGTACTCAATACCTTCTAGATATTGTACAAAATAACCAAGTTATTGGTAAGTAAGTAAGTATGAAGTAAAACTTCTGCAGTCACATGATACCTGTATTTGTTCTTGTTTGTACCCAGATCTACGGAAAAAATACTATTTGTATGGTTTCGTCGCAGGCAATCCCCGTAAGAATTTTTCAGTTCTTGACCCGCCATTAAAGCAGCTACAACCCACTCTTCATCAACATTTCAGCATGTTGACATGTCACCAAAATGTTCTGAAGTATGCCTGTACTACCCACCTGTGGCATCGGATAAAAATAAAAAGCAGTGTTGGTGGCATTTTATGCCACTGAATGCTTCTATTCACATGATGGGTATCAAATTAGGTAGAAAGAAAGATTACAAATAAACAACTCTATCAGTTTTACTATACATGTGCATCTCAATAAATTAGAATATCATGGAAAAGTCAATTTCCATTAGTTCAAGTCAAATAGCCACAACCAAGTATTGAGTGCATATCGATGGCCATATTTTTCAGAGGCCAACATTTCCATATTAGACATACTTTTTCAAATTGGTCTTTTGGAATATTACTTTTTTTTTGAGACACTGAATTTTAGGTCTTCATTAAATATAAGCAATAATCATTGCAATTAGAATAAATTAAATAAATTAAGACATGGTATGTTTCATTCTGCGAGTAATGGATCTAAATAATGTGTTATTTCCACTTTTTGAATGTAATTACTGACATAAATAAACTTTTCTATGATATTCTATTTATTGAGATGCACCTGTATCTTTAAGGGAAATGGCATTACTTGTAGCGTAATTTTTTCGATAATTTCAATATTTTTTTCCAGTCCTAACCTACTTTTCTTCACTCCTCCTTTCAAAGCATGTAGTACATCCTACAGTGGCCTTCAGGTCACAAAAAAACACAAAATAATCTGGACAACTGTAGAAACATGGAGATGAAACAAGGCAGACTCCCTGAAAGAGGGCCTGCTCCCTGTATTTATATGAAGGACTTATTCTAAGCTGAAAACCCAACAAATCTTAATCCAGGTGATTATACACTCATGAAAACTTAATTCTAAATAGTGTTTTCCCCTTCTGCCAGCAGATCTACCTAACTTCTACACACTGCATCTTTGAGGCCTCCAGACTTGGCTTTTCATAGATACCTCACCTTTTGACACAGCAGCTGTTGTTTGTGGGGCCTCTGACCCTTTGATTCACCTTACTTAACCCATTAAAGCGTCGTTTTGTAGTATTTGTAGTTTTTTCTACCTATTTTCGGTCTCTTGGCCAATGAAATGCATCAGAATACATGTGGGAGTGTCGCAATCAAACACGTTGATTTAAAAAACTTTATTGAAGGTTTGGACAAATAAACTCAACTTCTTATAAAAGCCAAATTTATAAGCTCTCAAATATAGGTCTTACAGGCATTTTTTCCAGGCATTTTAGGCCTAAATGGGTTAAATAGAGACTCGAGATGCTCCTTCATACATCTCCAGGTCCTGAAATATCTGAATCAACAGCTGTGAGACAGACTCCTTTAAACAAGCATCGTTAACAACCTGAAACCAGCCACCACATGTAGTGCAAAACAGCTTTTGATGATTTGCTTCAGTTAAGTGTTTTATTCTAAGTTTTATTGAGCGCCCGGATCTGTTTGCTGTTGGTTCGGAGGTTAGACTCGGAGACACCGGAGCGACTTGTGGCGAGGGACATTTTCCATGCATTTGTAGAGACACTTTACGCGCAGATGGTGACAACATGTGGAAGTGCACACTGCAATTTCACACAGCAATTAGTTCACAACTAAATGATGTGTGTTTGTGTGTGAGAGCTTTCCTCTGAGCGCTCGTGGCAGCCAACTGTGTACCAAGTGGTGAGATTTCTGTAAAAGAAATTAAGAAGACTAGGGGGAAGTGGAGAGCAGAAATAATTTGTGACAAGAGGAAGAAATTCACACTGCCGACTTAATTCAGTCAGTGTTCATGATTACCTTATCTGCCCTGTTTACTCATGATTGATTTTCAGATTTAATAGGATTAAATACACTTGTTGTCATGGCAGCACTCATTTCATTGCCACCATATTTGTTTTCTATAATGAAGTGAGAGATTTTTGACATGTTCCGTATTCCAGTTTTTATTAAATATTGTACCATGGTAATGGATTAAGCAGGTTTTCATGAGTCTACTTCTCCACACATTCATTCCCGGACATCATTTACTCATTTTTAGTGTTTTTTAAATGGCCCTTGTAACATTTTATTTGAGCTGTCACTCAAGAAAACAACTGAAGGTACAAAAAATTAAGAGTCAGATGTTGGAAAAACTCCATTACTATGATGACAAGTTCAGACAAACATCAGTCATATATCGCTAATGAGCCCACTCATTTGTATGCATGAAACAGGCTGCAGGGTGGAGCGGGACCAGCTCCGTCACCCTGCAGAAATTCTTAATAATACATTGTGCATGTGATCGTGGCCCTTAGGACTTGCAGCCAGTCTCCAAGAGACTGGAGAGTTGGGATAGTTTGGGGTATTTAAAGTTGTGTTGTATTACTAATTTATCCAAAATCCACAATAAGTGTATTTCCTACAACAGATGTTCTGCTGTGGACTTTATATGGATTTTAGCCACCTAAAAAAGGCCCATATCAATCAATATCAGTCTGACGGGGAACATTCAAGCAGTTATATCCATTATGTTCTCTGCAAAGCCACCAGACTCCATTCTCAAAAACAATAATTTACCTCACAGTACAATGCTTGGTACATTGCTTTCTATTATCTAGACTTGACACCCAAAAAACCTGACTTGACACTTGAAAATAAGATCATGTAAGCCTTTTTGACAGGTAAACTTCTAGAAAAATAAAAACATATATGTAACTGCAAAAGGTAACACTTGATTCACAACTTATATATTCTTAGACCTCTATATTGGATGACTTAATACAGCTTTGCAAATAAAATGTTAAATGTAATTTTAAAGGCCACGATTCAGAGACCAGAAGTGTTTTATTTTGACTTGGCTTATTTACATGGAACACCTTCAGGGACTGGAGACTTGCTCTGACAGGCATAATACTTACCTCTCATTAGTCACACCCTGACTCTTGTGTACTGATAGTGATGAGGCTAAATGAGGCCAATGCAGATGTCTTCTCTCCAAATCCAAATTTCTCACCTCTGGAATACAAACTCCAGGACAGGCTCAGCATGTCTCTGTCACACAGAGACTAAGCTAGTTTAAAATCAAATCCTCCTTACCTCCACAGAGCAATGGAGCAATGGCTGCTCAGAGGATCCAGATGGTTCCGGTTTTCAATTATAGAGATTTGATTTTGCGACCGAGGACATCTGCTCTGTGTCGGAGCATGTTGCGCTCGTCTGCTGTTTGTTGTCGTGGACTGTGTTTATGTTTATGTTGAGCTGAGAATTATGGGGGTTGGGATGCCAGCCAGTAGCTCTGCACAGCAGGAAGTGCTATTCCACCATTCGTTCTTCAATTACAGCGTGCGCTAATTCAGTCAACCAGCCGGTTAAACAGCAGACAGCTAATTTAGCACAGCTCCGCTTGACAAGCTAATAGAAAGGACAGCGCTGACAGACACACCACACTTAAAGTGCGTGTGCTTGTGTGTGTGGCTCATTAGAGATGCTGTTTATGCAAATGTCATATTACTTTTGGCACAAAATTGGGTTCATCCAATTTTGGTAGTATTATTGCAGTATCCGATTGCTACAGTCCTCTTTTAGCTGAAGCCATTATTTATACCAGAGTATGCAATTTCATGGCTCTTTCTTTTGTTTCGCAGCATATTCTAAAGAGAAATTTTTTAAAATTAAAATTGATACAAAAATCAGCAGTTTGTGGCATCAAGTTTAGTGCTTTAATGTCATATATCCTATGCCAAATCCTGTCACTTTTTGTTTTAATAGATTCATTTTGAAGTCTGGTGAAGAATTATGACTAAGCTTTGTTAAGATAGTTATTCTAATATTTTGCCCATGAGGTACCTTGTTAATTAAGAAGGCTTACCCCCAAGCTTTGATAACTTTGAGTGTTGAGAGTCTAGAGATGCTGTGTACCAAATCTGGAGATGATTGGATCAGCAGTCAGTGGGGAGTTCCCAATAAAATCATGAACACTCCTTATTCATATTGTATATTACAGTGTGTGTGTGTGTGTGTGTGTGTGTGTGTGTGTGTGTGTGTGTGTGTGTGTGTGTGTGTGTGTGTGTGTTGTGTGGAAAAAGAGGAGGAAGATTTGCTTCATAATTTCATCCTTATTAGAGTCGCACTGCCACACACCCTTAACATTAATTTCATTAGTTTCCAGTGTTGCAGACAGTCAAAGATCTCATTTAAATAATCTAACACGGTCTCAGTGACGGGACGACCCAGTGTGTTTCAAAAGATTATATCAGTGAATCTGACCTAGTTATACACATATTAATATACATTTGTTAAGGCTTGTTTTATTAATTTACTTTTCAGAATATATCCCAGATAAAATCTGCTGACCTAGTTGGGACTTTTATTGTGAAAATCTCAACTCATGTCACATGTCTTGTCAAAGATGCAGTTCAACAGAAAATAATGGTCCACACAACTTTCCATTTATCATTTGGTGCTACACAAGTTCATCAACTGGCTAACCTGTTTGATCTGTAGCTAGCAGTTAGCAGTGATGGCTATCTGAAATCTGTTCAGACATGCATGCTCAACATCACTCACATTCCTCTCGGACAGGTCCAGATCTGCTGCTCCTGCACACGTGCACAGTGTTTGACTCTTCTTTCACACTGATCTCATACTATTCTGTACAGTGTGTACAAGTTAACAGAAAGAATGAGATTGACACACAGAAGATAAAAAAGATAACAGATAAGTTCAGTGAACTGAGGAAGGATAGGAAAATCAGCACCAGCCTTTTAAATCCCTGAATAGACTCATTGATGCATTCATGGAGGAATGTGTTATATAATACAGCCCAGTGGTAACATAATGCAACCATAAACACTTCTTTTTGCATGTTCTCATAAAACATTTTGGCTTTGATCTTGTAGTGCACAAGCACATGATTTAAACATCTGAAGCTGTGGTTTGGGTTAGTCATGGTTAAATATGTTTCAGCCATATCAGAACTTTCACTTGCAGCAGTCTGTGCAAGTCCATTGAGCAACCCAACTTTAAACCCTGACTTAACACTCTGTCAGTGTCAAAGCTGTGGTTTTGCTTTTAATCTAGAGGGAGTCTCGCTAGCTGTTTCTCTCTGCATGCAGTCTTAATGCTAAGCTAAGCTAGGCTAATCATCTCCTGGCCAGAAATGAGTGGTTTCAATCTTTTCGTGTTATTTTTGGCAAAAGCGGATGATTTTAATCACCAAATAGTTAAAATTGGTCTCTAAAGTTGTGAAAAATATATGCTTAAAGGTCGATCTCCTTTTCCAGAGTCTCCCCCAGAGAGGTCGGGACGCCGACGCAGCATGCCAGGCAGCTCCTCAGACAAGAACACACCCACTATGGAGGCTCCAGCCACCGCAGCCACACCTTTCAGAGTCACCGTGAGTACTGTGAGTTTTTTTATGTATCATCCATGTCCTCTCTATTTGTCTTCTGACTTTGTCTCCAACTCCACCTTAGTGTGCCTTAGGAGGCTTTTAGCTGTAAGATCAGTGTGTACGGAAGGCTGGTCTGGTGTCCAGATGGACCCATGCCAATCTGAAACTCATTTACTTCAAATGTTGGAACAGGGCCTTTGATGTTCAGCGTCTACACATCACACATCTACACATCTTGGGTTTAAGTTCAGCACACCATCCTCTGCTGGCTTTTTTACATCCTGTGTGATTTTTCATTGCATGTCACGCCGAATAATTTTGACATGTGAGCCAACACGCACACTCCTTCACCTGCACACTCCTTCTCTGTCAAACACACGCACACACACACACGCACACACACACACACACACACACACACACACACACACACACACAGAGCAGTGCTTTGTCTGTCATCCTGCTCTAATTCAAATCTGCTATGCTTTCTGCCATGTTTAATTCAATAGATAAACAGCCAGTTAATGAAGCAAAAAATTCCGCTATGAGTCATCAATTTCAAGCTAATTAGCAATTAGCAGTGCATATTTCCATTAATAAATAATGAGCGGGGTTATGACGGCCTGGAGGTGAACTGTAAACAGTAAATGTTAGGCCAGCAGGGCCAAGAGCACTCAGCACTCCGTCTCTCATAAACACTTCTCCAACGCATGTTAACTTTCAGCCTGTGTGGAGCGACACTCATAGACAGCATCCAGTGATTTCAACGAGGAGGCAGCAACAGTTGCTCATAAAGTTGGATTAAAATATTTTTTCCCTCTTTCCATGAAAATGATTGTGACATTGTGATGTATTATTGACAGATAAAATGTATATCTCCTCAAAACTTTATTAATCAATCTCTTCCAAACACATCACACTGCAAATGAAAGCACAATTAAGGAGGACTGTGTCTGAAAACAAAATGGGCTGTATATGTAGGTATATGTCTGTAAAGTTGGAATAATTTTGTTTTAATAATTATATATGAATTATAATAATAATAATAACAGGCTGAAATTTAAAAAAAAAATAGAGACAAATACATTTAAAAGGGCAGTATATTAGTGTAATGATGTACATACATAAATACACTTATTATGTATTATGGGCTATTCCACATATGCCTACATATATATATATATATATATATATATATATATATATATATATATATATATACGTATACATCTGCAACTACGGACCCACACACACATATAATAAAAGGATAAATAACCACTCATCTATCAAAAGATATTGTTCAGTCTGTACTAAAACAAACTGGGATGCTTCTAAAGCTTAGTAGAAGCCCAGAGTAAATAAAAAAACAAACAGGCCAGACCCACTGGTATTGGACCACCTGCTGAGTGAGAATAAAGTGTCTCATGAAACATTTGTAACTGTATTTGAGGAGTTGCACATGTAAAATCACCACAGCCTGATGAGCTAAAGCTTGCCAAACTCTCTTCTGTTCATATAAAAGACCGGAAATAGTGTTTCCTGGGAATATCAATTGTAACCTGCTGTGAATGTGTGAGTATGTGCTTGTGTGTATCCTCCCTTCTTTCTGTCTTGTGAATGTGAATTGAGTCATTGAACCATTTTATTTTTCTACGACCAGGAATCACCAAGTGGATATAGGGAGATTTAAAAAAGAAAAGAAGAATAAAAAGCTTGTAGGAGACAGAAAGGGTCAGATAGAGGGGCTAAATATTGATTAAGTGTCTCTTGCATAGCTCCTTGTATTCTCCGGGGAAGAAAGAGAGCACTGCAGCAAAGTCATCCTGCCTCCATCACATGACCACTTAACTTATTTCTGTGGGCTTATTGCTAAGCAGCAGTGACTCCTAGCACAAAGAAAGCTTCTCTAGATAATGTTTGACCCTTGGCTGCACTTTTTCTACACACTGCCCCCTTCTGGCTGCTAATGGTGGCACAGTGGACTTCGTTCCCTATAGCAACTTTTTCATCAGCTTTTGTTGGGTGCTAACTAGTGCTAACAAATCATATTTAACTAGAAAGTTGTTGATATTATAATATATTTGCTAACAGATCAAATTGATACACTTACAGTAGAGAAATACACAATATTTATAGTTTGTAGATGGATTGTCGGGTGGATTGGATACAGGCATGGTGGTGCACATAAATGTAGGAATGCAAACAGGACGACGTTCATGCAGGCCGTCGCATTCCCCTCCTCTCCTGCATCTCCCACTCTTAGCAATGACAAACCACCCCTCACTTTTCTCCCTCCAGTGAAAAGAGTTGTGGTGACATCTAAAGTACCCCTCCTAGGCCTTGAGCTAAATCTGTCAAAATGTTTTTCTCTCATGTTCTTTTGCAGAGACTTGGTTCAATGTCTGCACACACACAAATGCATGCCACACACACACTCTCACTCATAAGCAGATCCTCCGGCGCTTCTCAAAAACAATTTCTCCCCAGTAGGCATGGAAGGAAACTAAAATCTCTCCAAAGCATAATCTTCCACAGCCAATTCAGAAAAGACTGCATACATTAAAAATAAAAGTTACAACTTGGTAGTTTCTCTTATTCAGTGCTTGTTTAAAGAGCAGACAAACAAACCTTATCTAAGTCTGTCACGTCCACGTCCCGCTGATTGCACTAGCTGGCTGGATTGATTCTCAATTGTGACTTAGCTCCTTATCCAATCTCTCCCCGACTCCATTCCCCCCGCCAACCCCTCTCCTCTCAGATAATAGCAGGGGGTCTAATTGGACAGGTATGTCTCTTGTTTTCATCAGGTTGTGCTAGAGGAGGACAAGAGAGGTTGATATGGAAGCAGGGAACACCCTGCTGATTGTCCAGGCACTGATTCTATCAGCCCCCATTAGGGAAGCCTGGAATTGCCAAGCCGAGGGAATAGAATTAACTTGTTGCTTTAATTTCATGAAAAAAGAAAACGTAAAAAAAAAAAAAAAGCACAGCGATAAAATTGAGCTGTCCTCTTGGTACTCTGATTTAATAGGCTTGGACAGGCTGAGATTACGATCAAGTATGCACTCACACACACACATATACACACAAGGGCATGCGCAAGCTAACACACATTTGCAGAGTAACATAGTAAATAAGGACAAGTTTGTTGTTTTCACAGCCATCAAATTCCCTTTGGAACCAGTACAGTTGGTGAAAACCAGCCTCTCCACCCCTTCGAGGGGAGGTCAGATTAATCCATCCCCTCCTTCCACTAATTAGCTGTCTACCGTAGAAATGTGGAATAATTAAAGAGCTTATTGAAATTCACCCTAACATGCGCAATGCCCCCTGTCAGGTTGAACTGGCTGTAATGGCCGTATCATGTTTCTGTGTGCAAGTATGTGTTTACAAAATGAAACCTAAAAGGACAGAAAAAACATGATATTAATGAAAGGCCCACCGGACATTAATTAATTGAGCGATTATTATGTATTTCCTGTGTGAAATCATTGATATTTGTAGTTTTTATTCAACCAAGCTCACAGGGAAATGGTATTCCCATGCGTACATTTATATAGATTTTCCACACAATAGAACAATGACATGATGTATGATGTCTCATTAGGTGTCAGTTTTCATTGTGTATGCTTGGAGTCACTGGCCATGTTGGCTTTAAAGGGATAGTTTGGCTTTATTGTATTGGGTTTATATAAGGTACTTATCCATAGTCGGTGTATTACCTGCAGTAGATGATCGGTTTGGAGAAGCAGACAGCGGTACTGTACCAAAAGGTATTTTAGTCACCTAAAAAAGGTGACTTAAACTTATCCATTTAAGTGTATACTATAAAATATTATATATTTTTTTGAACATTTTTACGTTAACATTTGGGGAACTGAAGACATATCTATGCTCTCTTCAAAGCCACCAGACTCCATTGACAAAAAAAATAATTTTACCTTGCAGAGTAAGGGACTTACTGGTCTACCGCTGCCTCAGTTGTTTAGTTTGCTTGTGTTACTGTGTGACCTTGGTGTTTTAAAGGGGATTGTTCACCAAAGTCACACAATAATACAAAAAAGTAAACGATGGAGGCAGCGGTAAACCAGTGACTGCCATCTTCTGCAAGGTAAAATTACAGTTTTTGTCAATGGAGTCTGGTGGCTTTTAAGAAAGCATGAATTGGCTGCAGTTTGCCTTGCATAGACCTAAACAGGACTGTCTGAAGGCAAGATAAAGCTGTAGGTTATAAACTGACTATGGATAAATACAACCCCGCTTCAATAAATCTGAAGTGTCGCTTCAAGGGCTGATCACATACAGTGTAACTAAATGGGAAGTTATTGAGCTTTTTACAGTGTGTTTTTCAGTTATCATGAAATGCCACTAAACAGTTCCATGGTATGTAATAACTAGAGTCATATGTAACCATATGCTGATGCTTGATCAGAATATAAACCACAGAGAGGAAAAAAAACTTTAATTCTACTGTATTTGACCATGTCTTGTTTCAGCTGTGGCTCTATTCTCTCTGCAGCCATCGCCGTGCTCTGCTGAGCCCTGATCCACTGACGACCTTGTCACTCATTTGCTGCACTTTTCTCCTCACTTTCCCCCTCGTTTAGTTTCATTCTATTGCTTTTTTTCTATCAACTCATGCTCTGCCACCCCCACATTGTGCTCCACTTTTCCCATTTATCCTGCTCCTATAGCTCATCCCTCTCTGGCAGCCACTTACTGTCATTTTCTCCATTTTTTTTGACTAGTCTCACCTCTATTTCTGTCCTGTCTCTATTTCACCATATGTCTCTATCTTTATTTCTCTTCCTGCATGTTTTTTTTTCTCACTCATTTTGCATGAGCAGATGCTGAAGGCAAATTAAATGCTAACGTTTTTGCAGTGTGTCTCCCTCCAGTGGGGTTTAATCTGGTGTTAATATAAGCATCAGTCATGCTCAGTGACTGATTGTAAGTGGGGAAATCGGCCGCTACTATCTGTTGACCTTTAACCTGTGCAATAGCTCTGCCAGGGCTGTGACAGGCTGGCTGAATTAGAAAGCAGCGTTATATAATGTCGCATCGCTGTCCTCGTGCACCAAGGTTGTGAATCGAGGAATACGAAATAATCAGAGAAATTAAAAGGGTTGTGTTTCTCCCTGACTTCTCTCCCTTTTCCTGTCTCTCTTTCCCCCTCCGTGGTTTTAGAGTCCATCCATCAGGGGAAGCAGAGAAGTAAAAACAGAACAAGCAGCCACTAATCAATCCGCCTCGCCTACAGGGACAGGTTTCTATTCACTGACTTATTTCTGCGGATGGAGAAAAAAGAGAAGCATTTTAATTTGTTAGCTGTGAATATGCCAACAGCAGCAGGCACACACACTCCTCGGGGACTACAGCGAAGAGGCGTGGAATTACTATAAATTTGGATGTGATTTTGAATGATATTGAGAAATGATGAAAGGTGTGTGTCACCGCTTGCATGCATAGATGAGGATGTCTACCGCACTGCCATATTTGCCTTCAAAAAGTCAAAATCCTTTGCCTCCACTCAAAGCCTCTCCTCATGTGTTTTGAAGGAGCAGATCATAATGCAGTCAAGGAAAAACAATATTCGTACTGCAAAGAGTCTGACTCATATTTGTCATTGTTTAAAATGGTGCCTATGCTAATCTAACCACATGCCCACACATTCACATACACATATGCTGTGTATGATGGCTAAAAAAGAAAGAAAATGTGAGTTTGATTCAGAAAGCAACCCTGTCAGGAGGCCCAGGTGCCGGTCTCTTACCAACAGCAGTGACTCAGCCCTTCATTTAGTTAAAAGCCTCTGAACAGCTTTCAGTGGCGGCAGGTAGCAATGGTAATCCATTTGCTAGCCACTTTCTGCAGACGCACATACACCGTGTCGGATTACTATCTTAAACACAAAGTCTGATCATTATTATGCATGCAAACGATCAGTCATAGTTATGATGATGAATGACAGTTAATTTGTTTTATGTTTCATGTGACAATCTGTATTTAAAATGCATAAGATCCTCCCACAAGCTTAAAAAAATCCGGCACTAGCTGTGTTCCATTTTCATGCAACAGTGTGCCTCATGCTGCAGAAGTCTCCTCAATTTCTTTTAATTTTCTGTTAAGAGAAAAAACTCCAGATGCACCAAATGTTCCAGCCAAATCTGCTCTTACCCAGGTGTGCTGAATAATGAATTCCACTTGATCATAATTGTTTATTAGCATATGCGATGCCCATTAAACACTATATAAGGACAGGTGTTGTGCCGTGTGCAAATACTCTGGGAAATGACCAAGAAATAGAAAGAGATGCTATCAAGAAAAAGGCTTTAAAGAGAAGAACTTAAGCAGCAGTGAAATCGATGTACTATTAGATTAACTGAAACAAAGTTTGACCCACCTAAAACTGATGACAATCTAATAAATTAATATAATATGTGATATATAATAATCCAAATTTGATCATATGGTATTTGTGATATTTTTTGTTCGTTTTTTTAATGTTTCCTCAGCTGTTAAACTTGTGTTTTCTTGTGTTGGACAGGCAATTTGGGGACTGTGAAAATGTTTTTTTCTTATCTTAATAAGAGACTCAAATGTCCTCTTATCTAAGAAGAGACCAAAAATAAGAAAACACTGGAGGAATGCCAAAAAATCAATGGCTACTTAGAAAATAAGAAAATGTGGATACAAACAGAAATGTCTTTGTTTTTGGCTTCCTGCTTGAGGCTTATTGTCTGGACACTCTAGTTTTCATAAACTATTTTTGCAGAACAATAAATCTGTGTTCTTCACCCTCTGTGGCATCTTTTGTCAGACATTCTCTGCCTGGGAATTTCCCACGTCTTTCAATCCCCCTGTCCAAGTTTGTAATGCAGACCTTCTGTTATAAATTTGTAGTCTCTGAACTCAAACTGACTTATTGTCTCAGACCTTTGGAAAGCTCCCTCCAGCACCACAGAGAAGAAATTATTCAACTATATTCACCAGTTCGTTGAGTACTACTACTGAACTTTAAGAGTAGAAATTGTTGACGTGCCTCTTTAATACTTGAAGATTTTCCTCAAGCTTTCTCAGCACCATCTGCAGTTGGTTTTAATGTTTAACAGCTGTGAGTAGCTCCTAGTAGACTTTCTTTGAGCATTGCATTGTGGGACGGCACTGTACACTCGGAAAATAATGTTTTAATAATGTTTTTTCATGTGAATACAGCTTTTTTTTTTGCTAGACTCGATGTTTGTTTTGCAATGTGAAAACACTAAAAAGTCCTAAAATAAATATATACTTGGTCACAGCTAGTGTTTTGAGTCACTCCCGTGACTGGCGTAAGCATGAATATACTGACATTAGCATTGCTTTGTTCCTCGCCCAGAGTGTTTTTCTGATGACAGGTGTTGTTCATCAGGATGCTGTGGCTGCTCTGTGATCAGCTGGCAGCCTGTCTGGAAGTCTCTCTCTAATTATCCCTATTCCGTTGTTGCCCAGGGCGAGCTGCTCACACTGTAGGTGGTAATTATACAGGTGTGTTAATGGCCTGACTGGGGCTGAGGGAGGTCTTTTTCGCTGCGTGTCCCCTGTCACTATCTTGTGAAATGTGCATGAGACCACGGCTCCGTAGGTAGGGTTATGAGTTTCTTCACTACACTGTGGCTCATTTCAGTCTAATATTAACACTCTGGAGTCACTGAAAGCACGGTACATTACTTTTTCATGACGTAAAGACGAAGCAACATCAAGTTCTGCCCTCGACTTCACTCTAAAGTTCTGCCTTGAAACTCAATGCCAGTTTTTGTTTGATGATGATAGACCAAGTAGATACGGTCAAATATATTTAGTGTATATAGAAAATATATAGAGAATATAGAACTAGATGCTCATTTTAGCTTGTATATGTTATGTTTGCAACCCGTGTTCACATTTGCAACATTTAGAAATCTTCATTGAGCATGATTGCGTTTTTTAAAGTAAAAAAAAACCCACATCATATTCAAATCCATTTTTATGTTTTTTTTGCTTTCTTTTTGGTAAGACAAAGTGAAGAAATAGTTATCGGGTCATATAGGCGAGGTTGCAGTGAAGTAGTCAAGTCACTGACTCTTGAGTCTGAGTCCATCTCAAGTCCCCAGTGTCCGAGTCACCAAAGAAGAGCCTGAGTCGAGTCTGAATTGAGTCATAAATATCTTTGTTTGACTCCAAGTCCCAAGTCCCCAGTGTTCAAGTCCGAGTCAATAACAAGAGTCCAAGTTTGAGTCGGAGTCATCAAGGTTGAGTCTAAGAGATCCAAGATTGCCACGAGTTCTCCATTCTGGTACCTTCAAAGAGCTGATATACAAATGAAATGGGTCTACATTAAACATAATAGCACACAGAAGTGTTTACAACAACACATTTCTCTGTGCATTTTGAGGATTCGCATGAGAGAAGCTTGATGGAAACACTAAAAAACCTTTTTAAAATGCACATAAAAGATTTTACCCTCACATGAGGTGTTTTTTGTCTTTTAGTAAAAATAGTTAAATCGCTAAACAGGAGATGGAAACGCCTTTTCCAGATATTTCTGACGTAGCGAACATTTAACCCCCATGACTGATTTGCTGTTCCCGCTCTGCTGCAAACCCCAAAAGAAAAAGAAGCTGTTCCGCTCTCTGGGTCTTCTCTCCATTTTCTGTCGTGGGAGGCCAAAGTTGTCCGATTCGTAACCTCTTTTTGTTGTTGTTTTATCTCTCTCACGCAATCTCTTCTTCTTCTACTGTTAACTGATGGATTATCCTACAGCAATACATTAATGACCAAATTATGTTTATGCAGCTTTCTTTATTTCCTTTAAACCAGTTGATGGAAAGGTAACATTTCAAAATTTTGCTTGATATTTGCTTTAATGTTGAAAACGTGGCTAGTGTCTCCATTTCAGGGAATTTATATCAACACTTTATATTAAAGTACACATTCAACATTAATTAGTTGCTTATTAGCATGCAAAGTAGTACCTTATTGGCTCTTAATTAGTAATTATTAAGTATTTATTAATGCCTTATTCTGCATGGCTCTATTATACAACCAGTAAGTCATTAACCCATTGAGGCCTAAAACGTCTGTAAAACCTCTGGGCGATTTTAAAATCAGCCCCTAAAACCTGAAGTTTTTCTGGAAATTCAACAGAAGTGTCAACGCTTCTAATAAATAATAGATTTTTCAGCCTCTGTAGCAGATAGAAATGAAATTCAAAAAGTATTTGAGAGCTTATACAAATACTACAAAACGACGTATCTGCTTTCCAGGCTTCAGTGGGTTAACTAAGAGTTTTTCCTCAGTAACCTTTAGAATTATTGCTTATTATTAGTAAGTAAGGAAGTTGTTGTATATGAGTTACGATCTTAATATGCTTTATAATATGGACTTCATAAGGTGGTAGTTATGTAGGAAAAGACCATATTCATTGAGTGTTAAGGGAGAATAATTCTTATTGTGGTACTACCACCTTATAAAGTCCATATTATAAAGCATATTAAGATCGTAACTCATATACAACAACTTCCTTACTTACTACTAATAAGCATTAATTCTGAGGTTACTGAGGGAAAACTCTTAGTTAATGGTTGTATAATAGGGCCATGCTGAATAAAGCATTAATAAGTACTTAATAATGACTAATTAAGGGCCAATGTGTTACTTATTTGCATGCTAATAAGCAACTAATCAATGTGGAGTAGATGTACCTTAATATAAAGTGGTACCAGTTCTTCCAAAATCAACCAGTGGTTTCAAAATCCACAGAATCTGAATAGACATTAACATTCCAAAGTCAACTATCTGCATTGTTGAGAAAGTCATTTTTTAAATATGCTTGAGTCAGAATCAGAGTCGAGTCACGAGTCACAAGTGTCGAAAATCAGGCTTCGAGTCCAAGGTTGTGCTAAAAAATATGATACCAACATGGCATGGTTAACATTTTTTAGTGGCAGAATAAAAATATCCCAAAACAGACAAGATAGCCCAAGACTCCACAGGGTTAAGCCGATGAATGAAGTGCTGCTTTTGTTTGATTTGGTTAAAAAGCCACACCTGAGCCTGAACACAATCTAGTTTAGTCCTTTCTTTAGCATGCTGGCTTGCTTGTTAAGTTCCAGCTTTCTCCGTGCCGCCCTCGTAAGTTGCTCCATCAACTCTCGTTTTTCAAAGTCCTTCTTTTTCATCCTTGTCTTCCCAGCAGTGAAGTCTAAAAAAAGCTGAAGAAATATTAGTTTTTTTTCTCCCCTCTCTCTCTCTGTCTCTCTCTCTCTCTCGCTCTCTGTCTCTCTCTGTCTCAAAAACTTGCAACAGCCTGCCATTTCTGCACCACATCTCATTTCTTCATATTCTCTCGCTCTTAATGCCAGCCAACAGTTGCCATGGAGATGGCGAGGTGCTTGGGGGAGTGTGATTGCAGATGTTAGGAGAAGAAGTAAACACACAGACGCAGAAAAGAGAAGAATGAGAAAACTAATAAAGGGGTGTATCCATTGAATCAATGCATGATTATAAAACACATGTTTGCGCGTTGCAGTTTGTAACATAAACTGACATAATTACTGCTTCTGGAAAAAAAACTGTCATTTTTGCATAAATATTGCCTACAAGCATATTATGTCTGTGCTTTTTGAGAGTCTTTTTTTTATTGTCAAGGTCCTGTCTGTGCATGTGTAGGTAGTTTTATGCCTATTTGTATTCAGGGAATACTGTGTGCTTGACCTTGTCCTCACTTTTCCAACTGTGAACATCGCTCTCACTCTGATATGAAGATCTATACTCATTTATTACCCATTAACTATTCATGACACGCGGCCTCAACCGAATTTAGGACGTGGATCACAAATGTCGGTATTAATATGTTCCGTCCCGCTGCCAAGTTGAGCCCGATGATTGACATCTCAGAGACTTCCCTCGCAAAGTAGCAGTGACAATGTTTTATTGACTGTCTCTGTGTCTCTCCATCAGGGCTTTCTGAGTCGGCGGCTGAAGGGCTCGATAAAACGCACCAAGAGTCAACCAAAACTTGACCGCAACTCCAGCTTCAGACACATCCTTCCCGGCTTCAGGAGCGTCGACAATGACAGGTAGGTGTTTGTTTGTGAATGCTGGATTTGTTCATGTGTCTGGTCTATTCTGGTGTCTCTCCTCTGCCTGATGGCTGGTTATTCAGGTCAGTGTTGACATTTGCGTGTTGTGTTGTCAGTGTATCGTGAAAAGAAGTGACTCTCCGATCTGTCACTTCTAATATGTCTCGCTCTTTCCCTCTTTCTCTCTGTGATACATGACGAATCTCCTGTCCTCTGTTGTGTCATGCCATAGCACGTTTGGTTTCGAGGAGAGTTGTGGCGGATTCTGATTTATATGGCTTTGCCTCAACATTTGGGCTGGACAATAGAAACCATAGGAATAATATCATCATAATAGAAAGGCGACTTAAATTGTAAATTGTTAAGACGTGCGCCAACAAAAGAGGAAGACAGGAATAGTTATCGCCTGAAGCATCACCATCTAATAATATGCAGAGTAATAAAACTTTCTGCTCTCCCCTGTAAATAGACACATCACACATGCTGAGGCTTTTTTATTAGCATATGATAAGGAATAGGTACCTTTTTATGAATGTAACTGACCCAACATATTAGATCATATAAGCTCAACTTCACACATTATACAAGATTTAAGATTTCTGTATAATTTATTTATCTATTTATGAGGTTCTGAATCTACTAAAAGATCATTCTAAGCCTATTCCCTCTCCACTAAATGTTTTTTTTTTTTTACTTTTATTTATGTCCTCTAAAATGTCTGACTTTGAGAATCCTGACTGTATCTGTGCAACGTTAGTCACTATAGACATGTTTTTACACTAAAGGGCGATATGCACTTCGCTGCAAGCTAGATTTGGTACGTCACAATTTTGAAAAGCCAATCAAAAGCCAGTAAAGGAACCTCCTGAAGTATCCTCCAGTGTGGAGCTAACCTGTCAGTACAGAGAGCAAAAACACACTGTAACAGTGTCACAACTACCAATGTCTTGGCAGCTACTGCTAAACTGGCTAAAAAACAACATATACATGCTAACTACACCTATCTAAGTCTAAGTCTAAGTACTCCTCATTTGAGTCTGGAGGCTGAATCTCTCTAATGCTTACTGCAGCAAAGAAAATAGACCAGATTCTGTAACTTCTGCTGCAGTTTGCAGATGGTGAGCCGGGCACGGAGCTCTGCAGCCGGCTCGCACTGCTCTTTCACCGGTCAACCTAGTGCGAGCAGCGCTTGTTGGCAGGGCCACATTTGTCAATTTCTCTTCTCGTGTTTTCTTACTTTTAGGTGGAAAACCATGTTAAAAGAAATGTTAATCATTTCAGATCATTTTTACTTTCTTTAAAACATGTCTGGATGGGGACTTTTAAGAACCTTTGAAATCAGAAATAGTGACTTATATTTTGATATGCAATATATATTGTATATTAGACTGGGATGCAAAAATATACTGTAATAAACTTTTTTTGCTTCGCCTCGTTCATCCGGCTGTCCCACATACCATAATCATCAGTCCTTGCCATCTCTGCCCTCAGAGTTGAACCATACAGATCTATGTTAAGTCTTCCGTCCACAGCTCTACCCCATGTGATGGTGTTTCGCTCCAGGCAGTGATAATTGCCAGTTTTTGATAACTTCTCCTGATTTCCTCCGGAGTTCAGCCACTTGGCAAACATTTGCCCTCTCCTAATGACGTCAATTACGATTCCACACCGGGCTATGCTGACCTGCACCCGCACTCTGTATGTTTTTTGATGATCTTTCCATGCCTGCACAAGTAATAGCTGTAATTCCCGGCAACTCTCTTTGCTGCGTCTGGAAAAAAGCCAAGGTGTCCATCTGTGGAGATTAATTAATGGAGGTGCTGCTTTTGAAGAGATGTTCTACTGCTTTCGGTTTCAAAACTCCGAGCCGAGTCGCTGCCTCTCTTCGTACTTTTAATGAGGCATTAACATCACTGTCAAACTATCACAAGGGAACACTAGCGATTGTTCAGTGTGGAACATAGTGAACTGTTCCCCCGGTGCAGTCGGACAAAATGAACTCATACGTCCCCTTCTTTGTCCCGCTGTCTTTTCTCATTCTCTGTCCTACTTCTGCACATTTTTTTATGCCGGCTATTTTTCTAACCTCACTCCCGTCCGTCCATTTCCAACTCATCACTCTCCAATTTCCTTCTCATCCCCACACCCCCCTCCTTTTCTCTATTTTTCAAACAGTAGCGAGGTCTCCTAACCTATCAGCATTTATGTGTTTCCCTCTGATAAAGCGCCGAGCAAATATCGGACAGGAAATTGGAATGTTCAGGAGGTGTCTTATCTCTCCTGGTTTAATAGAGAAACACATACCACATACACCTCACTTGCAAATGCACACATTGACTCCTATATAATGATACGTCTCAATACACACATCCTCATGTAGTGGGAGAAGAGGTGGTCTAGGACTTTCAGGAGAAAAAGGATGGCGCGTGTGTGTGCGCTTTCGTATTTGTGTGACAAAGAGGGAGAAAGCATGAAAAAGTTGCAGATTGAGAGAGTAATGTGCTGTGAGAGGAGTCTGTGACACCTCCTGTCAGCCCGGGAGCAGCCTCCCCACAAGGCAGGAAAACGCTGCAGAAGAAGACAGGCTCGAAAACTGGCAGAAGAGGGATGATGAGACGAAGGAGAGATGGAGGGAGGAGGGAGGAAATCCTATACTCTGGAAACTCCCTGGTGTGCAGATGTGCAGCCTTTAATGTGAGAGATGCAGTGCATGCAGGGAACACTTAGTATTCACTTTGCATCTCAAACGTTCTACCACCAGAGAGTTATGCACAATATTTCAGTCATTTATATAAGTTTTGATTACTTAACTTACAAGCATCATCATGCATTCTCATATAACATCCCTCAGCATGTATTTTTCTTATGATTATTTTATGAGAGCATCGTACAGACACACACACACACACACACACACACACACACACACATACACACATGCATTTTCAGTGTGTGTTGGCTGTGATGACATTGTTAGGCCTTGTAGCCTGAGGCAGTCTCAGGAGAGAGACCTGCAGATGAGGAGCAGCTGGACTTCTAAAATGAAATATTCATCTGTGTTAATCAGAGGCCGGACACTCACTGAGCACTGAAAAAGCTGCAGTGTGTGGGCGCACACACACCGACACTGTACACACATACACACAAACAAATTACTGCATTTTTCGCCTAAAGGATTTAAATCTATTTGTAGTTTATTACACTTTGCAGAATCAATTCAGGTTGTTTTTTTTAGCTTTCAGATGTACTGTATCATCTAGAGATGGCGACAGGGTGAAAGTAATTCTTGAGGCAACAGAATAGGAAGTGAAAGTTGCAGTAAGATAATTTCTTACTGTAACTGTTCTGATGGAAGACAAGCTACTACAGAAATGTGGAAGCAATTTAAAATGTTTAGAAACAGTTGGGTATTTTTTTTTTTTTTAAATCTGCGGTATGTCGTGTGACTAACAACTTAATGAGTGTATGGTTTTTTAAGGTTAAATCACAATGAATCATGAACATTTTTATAGCACTTTGGTTGTCAAGATAACAAAAGTTCAAACTTTGATTCAATAAAAAAGACACTTGCTACCTCTTTTGATATCACAGCAACAAGAGGGAAAAAAAGCATTCCATGAACACAAAATGGGATATATATATCTATAATATATATATATTTTTAAATCTTCTCAGTGCTCTCTCAGAAAAAGTCACTGAACACACATTTGTATTCATGTGAATGGCTGTTTTATCTGTGCAACCTTCGATTGGTTTTCTTCGGTACTTTCAATGCTATTGAACTTAAAGCGTATTCTTGATTCTTGATCTTGTATTCTTTTTTTATCGTTTTAAAATGTGGTATAAAATACTATTGAAGTACTTGACACTTGGTACACTCTTATTATGCGCTGCCATACACTGTATCAACTACTGTTTTTTACTCTACCATACTTTGATTTAATGTACTCTGAAAAAGTAGAACAGCATAGTCGAATAATAGATCCATTTACAGCATGAATATCACTTTGTAGTCGCAAAAGAAATGTAGGTTATGATATGTTTGTTTAGTTATAATCAAGAGTCTCCATATGATGGTCTGTCACTGTTTTGTGTGCTGACCTGCATGTGTCTTGTTGCTCTCTGCTGCTCCGGTCTGCTCCACACATTTTATTTGTATCAGCGCCGATCTGACCCTCGCCAGCTTCCGCGCCCTCATCTGATCGACGCTGACCTTTGCTGTACTCTGTGGACACGCTGATGAATATCATAGTAGTTGCAACATGTCGGCTTTTAGAGTCTTTGGAAACAGCAGAGTGCTTCGGGTGGACAGTGCAGCACGAAGTGCGATTCATCTCTTCATATTGTTTCAGATGTAGTTTTTTATTTTTAAATTAACTTTTTTCTTTTAGAGACAGAAATGTCTTCATCAACTGCAGCAAATTAGTACCCGTCTAACGGCGTCGCGCTATTCCACTAATTGATGGTGGTGGTAAAGTGCAAAAATAAGTAGCAATGTGCTGATAGCAGCAGTGAAAAAGTTTATTTAAAGGGAAAAGAAAATGGAAGAAACCTGAGGAAGAGCAAGTTAGGAGGGATTCCCCCTCCCAGGACGGACAAAGTGAAATAGAAGTAATATGCTCCAAACTGAGCAACATAATTAAATTACGGTACAGACAATCCATATAAAAAAATATACAAATAATGTGAAGGGGAGACAGAAATGCACAGCAACAACAATAATATCACAAACAACAATAATAACTGCAAAAGTAGCAGTGAATATAATTAAATTCTATTAACAGCAGTAATAACAGAAATTATATCGGTAATAATAATAGAAATGTGACTTAGATTTATAATAGTTAGAATGGAAATAATGTTATAATAGTAGTAGTGGTAATAGCAGTAATAAACAAAAAATTACTACGATTTATAATCGTTAGTATGGAAATAATGTAATAATAATAGCAGTACACAGTACAACCCAATGTTGCTTGTTTGTCATTATAACTTTTTTCCTTTTCAACACAACAAAGATTTGTGCAAAAATTAATTTTAACCTACACTATTGAGGCAAATAGCAAGATTAATTTGAGTTAATTTCATTGTCTTTGTGGTCTTGACATAAAATTCTTTCGCAGCATGGACAGTCAAATATTTAAGATGAACAACAAGTTGGGTTTTACAGTGTAGTAATAGCAGTAATGATAGCACTAATATTAATTAAAATGTGACTATTATTGATAATAGTGGAAATGATTTAGTTATAATAGTAATAACAGTACTTGCGGTAATAAAAATAGGATTAATGATAATAATAACAGTGGCACTGGGTGTGAGCACTTAAACAAGAAATCTCAATTATCTGAAATTTCATCCAATCCTATTCGACAAGGGACAAAAAGCCCAGAAAAATGAATTATTAATATACTCCACCTTCTCTTTCGTGCTCGTTGCATCACACCAGATGTTGCTGGTCATTGGGATTCCGGGTCATTTATATGTTGTATGACTCATTCAGTACTGAAGTAAAAAGTTTTGTGTGTTTGATCTTGACTGACAGAACTGTGCTTGTTTCCTTGAGTGCACCCAAATCATTTATGACATCATTGCTGTCGTCAGACCCGCCCCCTGTCTTCCTGTATATCCACCCTTCCATATATAACAGGAATACATGTCTGTGTGGTGTCTGTGGCCACGGTGATGGTTGGATGCAACAAACTGATTGTGATCTGTGTCTAATCATATGCATATCTAAGTGTGTGTGTGTGTGTGTGTGTGTGTGTGTGTGTGTGTGTGTGTGTGTGTGTGTGTGTGTGTGTGTGTGTCTGTGTGTGTGTGTGTGTGTGTGTCTGTGTGTGTGTGTGTGTGTGTGTGTGTGTGAAGATAACTTCAGTTCTCAGCACTGTGGGCACCAATGACTCATATGTTTTTATGGAAGGACTGCTTCTTTCACACAGCAGGGGAGCTTTTTGTGCCGTCACTCACAGACTATGAATATCAGCAGATGGATAAAATGGCTGAACCGATTTATTACATCCGTATTTCTCTTCCTGTTTCTGTCCCCTGTCTCGCTTGTCTCAGACAATCTGCTCAGCAATATGCTTTAATTATTTTTGCATTGCATACTACACTGCATACTGAGAGATCTCATAGGTGCATGCTGGGAGAGGCTCCTGAAGAAAATAAAAGGCGTATGGAAAATGGATGAACACAATAAAATGCACATGAAGGAAGACAAAGACATTGTAGCATCAACATAAAACACAGGGAAAGTAAAGTTGGAACTTGACATTGTGTCATAGTGTTATCTCAATTCAAACTATCATCAAAATAATGACAGTCTTTGACTTTCTGCCATAAGAGATCTGTTAACTTTTCCGATTTCTTATTTTCACATTTTATCTATGAGTGTTATTTCAAGGCCTTCTTCTGCTTCCTCATTGCAAGGAAAATACTTATTTAGAGAAACTCTTATTTGTTTAATTTAATTTTAATTTGGTTTTAATTGAAAACTCCCTATCTATCGACAAATAACTTGGCACAATGGTGATTGAGGCTTTGGCCCACTGATGAACGCCCTTCAATTTGCAGTACTATGAAATGGATGTTCAAGTATCTCAGGGTCTTGTTGATGAGTGAGGTGAACAAGTGGAGCCTGAGATGAAGATAGATGAAGATAGATGGTTTGATGCGGTGTCAGCCGCGATGCATGCGTTGCACTAGACCATTGTGGTGAAGAGGGAGCTGAGCCAGAGAGGCGAAGCTCTGGATATACCGGTCCAACCCTATCCTTTGGTCATGATCTTTGGGTAGCAAAAGAATACCGTCACAGATACAATCCTCCGTAGGGTAATTAGACTCTGCCTTAGAGATAGGGTGAGAAGCTCAGACATCTGGAGGGAGCTTGGAGTAGAGTCGCTGCTCCTTTTTTCCAAAGGGGGCCAGTTGAGATGGTTCTGGCATCTGCCTCCTGGGCACCTACCATTGGAGGATTTCTGGGCACATCCAACTGGTAAGAGGCCTTGAGGAAGACCCAGAACAAGTTGGAGAGATTATATATCTGGAAGAGCTGGAAAAAGTTGCTGAGGAGAGGGACGTCTGGAATACCTTGCTCCTGTTCAAACAAACAGAGGCTGTTGAGTTCTTTTTCACTCTAACCCTATCCCAACCCACCAGAGGTTATGAGACTAGAAACAATAATGTAGACAAACTCTACATCCTTAATGGTACTACAGCAGTGGAACAATTCCTCTTTTAGATATGAGAATAGAAGAGATAAACACTTCAACAGTACCTACAGTACATGGAAAGAATAGACACACATTTAGATAATAGGACCCTCTGCTTAAAAGCGTTTTTGTTGAATGTGTTTGTGTTTCAAATAAAGGGGGGGGTGAAAAAATATATTGGCAGTGAAACTCATTATCGGGGTGAGGTCCTTGCTCAATTTATCTTGTTTTGAATTGACAGGGATAATATTACAATTTCATTGCCCATATAAGGGAGTGAAGCAGCGGTATCAGCATGTGTGTTGTAAGAAGATTTAGCCTGTAGCACTGAATGGCTGCCTGTAACAGGATTCGAGAGCCCTTGATACAAACCCCCTGTCATTTTTCATAAAGCTGCACCAATGGGTGCCATGGTAATTGTTGCAGGTGGGGGTGTTGGAGTGTGTATGTGAGAACATAGCGGCATAGTGAGGGAGTGATGCCATTTGGAGTTATTAAATTCTGTAAACATTCCCCAGGTGGTTCGACTGTAATATCCAACCTTTTCTATTGCTCCCTCCATTCTCCCTCCCCCATCTCTCTCCACATCTCACTCACTTACTTACAGACATTCACTTTTTTGCACTGCCAACATCCCGGCATCTGTTAACCTTTTGTATTATAAGCCCCTGCCTCAATTCCATAGACTGTATATAAGAAATCAATGTATAAACTGGCATCACCCACTGGTTTGTGGACTACTGTTTTGAAGCCTTAATTTTGCCAAATTGGTCATCGCCAACTTGGTTTCTTTGTTTGACCATATTTGGAAGAAAGGGTCGAGCTGGAGGAGGCGTCGGCTAATGCTAGCATTGGTTTGCTACCTTGGTTAGCTAGTTCTATGACGAAAACATGGAAAACATCCAAAAAAAAATTCACGGCTTTAAAGATGTGCCTTGTATATGCGTTTCTATGCCTCTATTCTAATATACAGGTTGCTGTGGTAGTGTCTTCCTAATCACAAGGTAGTCCCGCCCTAATGCATGCCCTCTTTTATTGTCTATTTTACTCTAAATGTGACCGTATTTTAGAAAAATTAACATCATGCTGTATTGTAGAAAACTTGAAACTAACATTTGAGACCTTAATCTAATACAAAAATGTTTGCTGAGGTAATCAATCATGTGAGAAGTAGGCAAATTTTCTAATAGACTTCTATACTGTACATCAGACTTCGTTTTTAAACCAGTTGAGTTCCACCTGCTGCTCTTTTAAAAGATTACAGGTACACATCCCCTTTTTTTTACAGTCTATGATGGAGACACACATTTGTTTTTTTGTTTTTTTTTGACAATCTGACAGGAGACACACATTTGGTCTTTCTTGGTGACAATCTGACTTGATTCGCCCCCTACTGGCCATTAGAAAAGATGCAGGTTTAAGGCACTTCTGCATTGGCTTAACTGTCAGTCCTGGAGGTGGTAGCTTGCATAAATCTCATTTGACTTTCTCTTCTCGCTCTTTGTGTTAATGTCCTCTGTCTCTCCGGCCCATTTCTGCTTTGCTGTCATTTGTCACTTTGCTCCGCTCATGCTAATAGTTATGTTCGGAGCTGTTGTACGGAGCTGCAGTTCACTGGTGGATTTCTGCTACATTAAACCCAATCCTGCGCTCACACAGACTTGTCCCCAGATCCTCTTCTCTCCTCTCTCTGCCCTTTCTTCTTCATTTCGTGCCACTGCACCAGCATTCCCCATCTACGCGTTTCCTCTTGTTCATATTTGTCATAATTTGCTTACTCCCAACACTGTTGTCTCTCCTCATTTTGGGGGGGAAAAGGTCTCCTTTGCCATCTTTTAATTCCCATTTTTTCCAGTGATCCCCTCAATCCCACCTGATGCTGATGCTGGCCACATGCTTGTTGATCACATGTACACACACACAGACATCTTTTTATTTCACATTTTCAAATGTATTACCAATGAATTCTGGTACAAGCTTATTCATTTAGTGCACAGTCCTCTTGAATGTTGATCCAGTATTTATTTGTGATGATCACTAGCACACTATATGCATACATAGCAAGGCTGCGGGCCAGGACACTGTCCAGGGAAGTACTGCACTTATAGCAACAACAATCAAATGCCCGGTTAAAGATTTTTTTTGCCAATCAGAAGAAAAACAACAGCAGCGCTTTCATTATGTTCATTGCAGCAGTATAATTAGGCAGAAGAAGACTGCATCTTTCTCCTTCTCCTTCTCTCTTTGGCATCCTTCCCCTCTCACCATCTCATTTGCAATGCATCAGCACGATTCAGTGTGGATGAAACAGAGCTCTCAGGGTAATAATGTGTTGTACTGAGCAGGATTCACCTACCACTGTGCATTATTAAGCTCCATCACATGCATACTAGGATAGCAGTAGCATCTCCAAACTTAATGACCCTAATTTGGTGATGATTGTAAGGCTTCATGGCATTATCCCTCTCTATTTGAGATAATAATGAGGACTTTATTAATTCAAGAGTAACATGCTGTTGTTTCGGTGCTTAGGCAGAGGTGGGTGTTTTGAAAAGGTTGATTCGTCCTGCTTTCATAAACAGAGGGCTCTTCATTTGCTTCAAGGACAGAGATGGCTTTTCAGCTTTGAAGTGTCTGTTTTTCTGTTTCAGTCTCCTGCCACAGTCAAACAGAACAAGTTTTATAGATTGATGTCCAAGGTTAGATCATCTGTTGCACAGAGTCCCTGAAGTAGTTTAGTTTATTAACTAAGAAAACTCTTCTGAATAAGACTGGTTGGAGTTACTGCTTCTATTTGTTTCAGACACTCAGAGACAAAGAACCCACTTACTGAAATGTTCCTTCAGGTAGGAGATGTTTGTCAGGGTCAAAACAGGAAAAACAAATTGGTATCTGTTTAGTTGTTAAATATTCTCAGATGGAAATGTCCAGAAGCGCCTGAATAAGTCTGTTTTTTAATTAAAATTCCAGAAAATAAACAGCTTGTATTCATTCTATGAAAAAGATTAAATTCAGTCTGTGGTAGGTGTCAACTTAAAGGCGAATGTACTCTGACAATAATATGGTGTAGAGCACAGCATAGTTTTTCAGTCTGCCATTTTTAAAAAATATTGAAATGTGATCGTACTAGTTCAGAAGTGACTGCAGAAGTACAAGACTTCACATATTGAAGGAACTACTCTTCTCATTAACCATTGCAAATTATAAGACTACCAAGCTAACCGTAGTAGTTTTAGCACTCGTACGTGATCAAAGCAGTAAATCCAGCTAACTTGTTTACCTGTCTCGGGGTTGCAGATGCTATGAAGTTTTTCCTAAAAAAAGGTTGATATCATGGGCAGGAGCATATACCATAATCTTTACCATCTCCCCGCTTGTGGTAAGCAACATTGGATGGTTACAACATTACGGCTAATAATCAAAATCCTGATTGAGATAATGAAAGGGATTTTCACTTCTGGAACCTGAAGCGAACCGAAAACCAAAAAACACCAAGTTTACGATAAAAGAGCCGTGCCCTACTGCATGCAGTTGGATTGAACCCTCCAAAAACTGATCTTTTCATATTCAGCTGTAAGTCCCTCAAACCCACTCAAGAAAGCTTTGCAGTCGAATGTTCCATTTTGATATGCTAATGTGCAATTACATTTCATATGGCCTTGGTTCCATGCACCTCTCAGCTCTGCACTGTTGGAAAACCTTTTACTTGTTATTTACTTCCTCAATGAATCAGTAAGTATGCACGCCTCGTCCCTATAGAAAATGGACAGAATGTGTTAGATTTCCATTGTACCAAATTAGGTTCAATGTGTTCTCGGGAGCTGTGCTGTATATTGCTCCTCTGATCACTCTACCATCTCCATATTCATCCCCGGGGCAGTCCTAGTGTAGCTGACACCTGCCCAGCTGGTTGGTTTTGGTGGTTCTGTTGATGTTTAACCCTGCTGGGCCTTCTGTGAGCCCGAGCGAGCGTGGCCAAGGGTCTCCTCTCTTTTATTCTCTCCCCGGGTAATGAGCTGTAATGGATAGGGCTTTGGGCGTGACAGGAATACCGAGGGCCCCATCAAAGCAGCTCCCTGCGCATCCCTTTAAAGGACTGCTCAGTACACATGCAAACACTCATTTACTCATTCATTCCTCTGTTTAATCCACTCACAGGTCACAGGTTTTGCAGAGATTATCATGCACAGATAGTATAGATACTATAACTTTATTTCCTTTCTTGATGCATCATTGTCTAAATTTAGGAATTTTACTCTAAAGACTATAGACATAGAGATAAAGCATTACTGAGAAGTGTTTACAGTGTCTTTCTCTTTTTAATTCTGGTCTGGCTTCCGTAAAACCTGCTTTTTCTCAGGATAAAAATTCTCAGTGTTGTAACCGTAATTAACCCTTGTCTGTGGGTCAAAGCATGCCATGCTGAGTCCTTGAATTTGAGGGAATTGAGCCTGGACAGCCCTTGTAAAGTCCTTGAATTTGATGTTTAAGAAGGTGTGGAAATCCTTTCGACTCGTCAACCTCCACTTTTCACCTCAATTAATTCATGCAACAAAATAATTAAATAAATACAACTTTTTGGCCAGAGAAAAACCTGTTTCGAAAGGGCATCCAAATAATTTCTTTATATTGAGAATACGCACACATACACACACACACACACATGCATGTGTAAAAGAGGTCAGTGGCACTGACAGTCCAGATGGTACTCAGTGACTCTTACAGAGCCACTAAATTACCATGGTGATGACTCTAGATGGTTTTTCACCACTTTCACTTCACTAACAGGCCTCTCTGCCACTTTACTGCTCACCCTCCCTTTCACTTATATTTGTAGTCTGTGTGTGTGTGTGTGTGTGTGTGTGTGTGTGTGTGTGTGTGTGTGTGTGGTGTGTAATTTTTGTGACGGGAGTCCGCCAGGGTTTTTATTCTGCCGTGGACTAATAAAAGCCCATATATTGCAAACGTCAGGTCCCTCCACTTTTGTGCATCTGACATACTGCAGTATGAATTTCACTGCACTTTATCCAAACTGACTAAAAGGCAGAATACGTATTTAACAAATGCTTCAGTTTCATCATTTGGATCAGTGCAATTTAGTGATGGTAATGAACCATAGTCCCTTGACAATATTCATTTGGCCAAAGACAAAGCTCAAGGAAATGTAAACTAGAAATTACAGACAGTGGTAGATGATCAGGCACTCCTGGATGATATTTCAGCCAAAAGGAGATTTCTGTTGTACTCGAGTGCTGAAAACTACGCAGAGTGATAAAGACATATGTTGGAATGTGATATGAGGAGCAAAAGAATGCTCTACATCCTAACTTACTGAATGTCTTTACATTTAGATTACTTACAAAATGAAACCCCTTTTTAGGATTATTAAGCAGATTGATCATCTTTATCCTCATTTCATTTTTCAGTTTGTGATACAAGCCAGCAGCGATCAGTCAAGCTGGCCTTCCATCCAAATGTTGATTGGCCCTGCTGACTTTTCACAGACTGATTCACATCACAGGTGGCTCACATCACCAGAAACCAAAATGACTCCCTCGCTCACTCATTCACTACTCCCTATATAACAGACACTCTATAGTAAGCAGTAAGTATAGTAGTACTTTGAGATTTGCAACATCAATGGCAGTAACATTGTTGCATCTCTAAGAGGTGTTGCATTGCGAGCAGGAAGAAGAAGTTGTTGGGCATTAGTATAAACTATATAATAGAATGGCATTAATTGGAGAGAAGTGCATTATTTGGCCAATAAGAAATAATTTTGCACACCCTCAATGTGATGATTATTGCTCTGTTGGCTCATATAGACAGCCCAGGCTTTCTCAATGCTTTGAATGAAGAGTCAAATGTGTGTGCAAACTGGCTGGCAAAGATAAAAGAATCATCTGATCACCTGTCAGACAGTGTTACCTCATACAAGCCAGTGCACAGTCTTTGTTCACATGACTCCCGTTACTTATCTTTATCTGAAAAAGACTTCACGGCCCTTCTGTGTGTAAGCAATGCTGCATCACTGGAACCCTGCAAGGCGTAAAACCCGTGTCTCCACACTGTCTCATCACCTGCCTTCTTACATCACAATCTTTGACCAGATCATAATTTTGCATGTTTTTTTTTTTTTAACTTTACTGCTGTTGTTTCAATTCCAGATGGGTTTTTATGAATTAAGTGTTGGATTGTAAAAAGTGTGCGCAAAAACCTTTGTTTGGTGGAGCACTTCAGACCTTGATTGCAGCTTGATGGGCTCTTGGTGTTCTTCACTATCCACCACTCGCTGTGCCTCTCTCACCAAGGTCAGACCGTTTCGGTATGTCTGATTCAAAGGGACCGTCCATCCCAAAATCAAAAAAGCGTATTTTTCTTTAACTTTAAGTATGATTCTACATTGTTGTGGTGGAGTGTTGTAGACATCACCCATAAAGTACCTTCTCACAAATAAAGTGGAACAATTTCTCACCCGGCTAATCAGCAGACCTTGTTGGTAGCAGGTTTATGTTAAAACTAGGTCCTATATTTGGATTATCTTTCCAGAAAGAGACATTGCTGTTGAGTTTTCAGATGTATTTTAGCAATTTTGAGTATTGACTATTACCAAAACTTGCCAATTCCCAAGAGAACAATCTAGATTGATAAACAGCTCTACAGGTAAAAGACAAAAATGTGCATTTTTGGGGTGAAATGTCCCTTAAAGGCTTTATTAAGAAAATTAATCGATAAAGGGGAAGCACAGATGGGGATAAATACGCCTACATATCCTGTTTTATTAATTTTGGCTTGATATTCAGTGTTTTCTCTACAACATATTGCCATTTTATATTCTTTATTATTTGAATCACTTCTTTTCTGAGCATTGATATAACCACCACACATCTTCATCTTAGATCTTCTCACTTTCAGCTAACATTTAATAACATGGCAACTGTAATTTATCATTCTTTTTGATAAATACTTATTTTTATGCTCCGTTAATAAAACACCATCGCTGTAATATTTATCTCATATAGCCTGAACTGAATTAAACTGAGTGAAAAGGGGAAAAGAGAGAGACGGGCATATGTGGTGTAACAGCAGCACGACTCTGCTGGTGCAGTCTGACCTAGTTAGAAACAAACATTTAAGAAGCAAGGTGCCGAACCGCCTGTTTACCTCTCTGCCTGCTCACAGCACAAGGACGAGCTGCCACTGAAGTCAAAGGTGCATTACATTCCACAGGATGCTCTCCTGTCATCCACGTTTACATTTGCATGATAACAGTTGTAGAAACGCATCATTGCAACAAACTAGAATCTATTCGACTGTTGCATTCTTTACTGATGGCTGTCCATGCACTGTGTTGCACACTCACTACATGGAGAATTGTAAATATGGGAACAAACAGTGAAGAATATGAGAGATGAGACAGCACTTGACAGATCTCAGTGTCCCTGTGTTCTTTGAGCACTGTCATTGTTAGCTGGATTATGTCTTGGTCAGACATTCAGCTTTTCATTTTGTATTTACAAACCTTCACAAACAGCTCCCTGAACTTATGTCCTTTCTATCAGAAAACACACTGTTTTCATTTTTTCAAATGATACATTGAAAGAACTTTGAGTCAGTGTGTACTTATTTTTGTCCTTTACAGAATTGCACAGCATATTTTAAGAATTTCCTTTTTTGGTAGGTTACGTAGGTTTGTTGACAATCTTTATTTCACTTGTGCAAATGCAGAGTGTTTGGTTAGACTGGCTATTTTTTAATAATGTTATCTTCAATTAGGAAAATAATGATGTTGATGATGATGATTAGAAGGCTTTGATATTTTCACAATAGAGTCAATACTAACTTTTAAAAGTGGTTGCAAGGCTTCAGCTTTTGATTGCCAAAACAGAAAATAAAGTTGCAATTAATAATAACCCAATATTTAGTATAATTAGGTTATTATTATGTCAGCTTAATAATGAACAAAAGTTTTTTTATTGTTAATTTTTTTATCTGATACATTGCAGACTTTAAATGTTACAGTTAGCATGACCACTGTCAACCCCTACAATACAAAATACCAGTGGTGCAGCTGCTGTCATGTTTTCCACAGATCCATCATAAAAATTTAAATATTACTAATGCAAGAAATATTTTAAAAATGCATTTATTTTGGGGTGCACATTTGGTAGTTTGATGTCTCTATTTTTTAAATATTAAAAAGTGGTCGTTATTAATTACTACCAAAAGCAAATCTTTACAAACAGTTGCAACCTGGAATCCATACTGTTGAACCCAGTTAAGAAATATTTTATCTGATTTGAGGACATCACACCCAACAGGTAGATAACAAATGTCTAGACAACAACAAGAGAATGTACTGCAGATATGAAATACTTGAGGTCTTTTTTCTGCCATCACTGCTGATACAACTTGGTTGTGTTGGATAATGCATTAGCCACAGTTAGCCTGAACTAGTCCCACTGTGTTTTTGCAATTTTCATAAACACTGACACATTTACAAAAAGTTTATTTCTAAAGTGAATTTACATTTAAAAGCTGTATGCTATATATAAACACAGCTTACTATGGTTGTTTCAAAATGTGCCACAGAGTTTAATCACCACTCTGTGATTGCAGAGCAGTTGCACTGAATTGCATCTGACATTGCTCTCACTTTAAGAATGAGTAATTAATCTATAATCCACAACATGCCATGCTGAAATTTGAATTAAAATCAGCTTTTTGGCCATTGCTGTTACAGTTAAGTAGTTTTATTTCCAAGACGTCAGGGGACAGGTTTTAATGAACCCGTAATTAATGTTTGCATTTATCTGCTGTATAAATCTATATTTATAAAGATACTTACTATCTACATGTATTATGTGATTGGAATTGGGATGTTAACCTTACAGATTAGCACTAAAATAGAGTGAATGTATAATCAGCTGTCACTAGAAATGTTAAAGGGAGAACTATTAGTCAGCTATAGGAGGAAACAGGTGGCCAGCAGTGAGCTACTGAGGTACTTTTCGTGATTTGGTAATTTTAAAGCAACAATGTGTCTGTGACCTTTTGATTGGAATGGGTGTGAACTCAGTATTTCTACCCTCCTCCACACCCTATTGTGTGGTCATTTGGTTTACAAGTGCATCTGTATGTGTGTATGTGTGTGTGTCATGTGTCCGGGAGAGTAAGGGTAAGGGTGATGTCATGTTTGATGACATCATTGCAGACGTGCAGGGAGTGCAGAATAGTGGCCGTGGCTCCTCTGAACCAGCTCTCCACAGCTGCCCTGCCTTATCGGTGTGTCCCGCCCTGGCCCTTTATCCCCCCGTGCCAGCCCTGTCAGTGTGTAAGCTCTAGAAATAGCCTCAAACTCACCCCTATCTCCTCTGCCAGTCTACCAATCCTAGCTCAAATTGAGCATGGCAAAACCCTCCCACCCACATTCCAGTCTAGCTACTACCAACCCTTTGGCTGGCCCCATCAGCCAAGTCACTTTGCCAAAGCTGAGCTCCAGTCTCATATGTACAGTGTTTTTTCTGTCTGAGCCCCAGCAGGAGTCCTAGTCTCCCAGCTGAACCAAGTCCACGCTTAGGGCAGGTTGCCGGCACAAGCAACCCCCACCCACCCCAGTCCCAAGCGGAGACAGCGGAGGCGGCAGCAGCAGCAGTGGTGGCTGACAGGGAAAGCAGCACACCTCGTACCAGAGTTGACAGGACAAAGAGCACACACACTCCCACTGGAGCAACACAAGGGGGGGGCAGGGCCAAGCTAGGCTGCGCCACACACACACACATGCATGTGATCCACTAACCCCCCCTGCACACCATATGCAGGCTCCTCCCTGTGCAGGAAAACAGAAATGGGAGGTGCAGTCAATCACTGACAGTGAAAGGGAGTGGGCTTAGCCGGAGTTGGTAGGGGGGGAGAGACAGCAGAGGAGGAAAAGAGGACCAATCCTCATCATTCCCAAGTCAAGTGTCGGGGGTACCCATAAATTCATTCATGCCGAATGAAAGAAAAACAGAAGAGAGAAGAGTGTGTGTCCCATTTCAGAGACAACACAGGAAGTAGGGCATGCTCTGCACAGGGTGAGCAAGAGGAGGGTGGGAGAACGAGAGGAGGAGAGGGAGCAGTAAGAGAGAGGGAGAGCATTGTAGCGCTTATTCCCCACCCCTTGTCTTAAAGCAGCAGCAGGAGGAAAGAGAGAAGGAGTCAGGGAGAGAAGGAGGAAGAGAAGCACAAGTAAGGAAGCGAAGTGGCGAGTCTGCATCGGCAGCAGGGGGAAAAAAAATGGAGCTTTGAAATCGCCTCTGCCCTCATCCATCCCTGTCTCTCTTCCTCTTTTTTTTTTCTCCTCTCTTATTCTGGCTGAGCCTCGGTTTCTCTCCCCGCCTGCCTTTGATTGTTCTGTGGAATTCTGACAATGCCTGGTGAGTGTTACCCTTGCTTTTCACATGTCACTCGCCATCCTTTGTGTGTTGGGTTTGCTCGGGTTCATGCAGTGGGAGGTTGTATTTTTTTTTTCATGCGAATGTGTGGCTGTGAATAGAAATATGGACTAGAGGATGCTTCATTGAGACTGTTTACGCTGCTCTGCCTCTGTCCAGCTGTGCTATTCCTCTTCCTTCTTCTGTATCAGTGACAATGCAAAGAAGGCTACTCTCCTGAGCGCACACACACTCTACTATATCCTGCGTACATTCAGGTTACTCAATCATTATTATATAATTGCTTTTTTACTCCCAAAGGGCTTTCATTCAGAGCGCTGCATTTATTCCATGTGATACCAGGGCTGATAATACAGGGATGTGGGTTTGATTGTGAGAGGTGGCCATAACCTAAATGTAGCAACATCACACAAAGCTGGCCTGTGTGACGGAGGGCAGCCAGCTAACACAAATCAGATGACTGGGCCACGCTGTGAGGTCAGCCGGCTGATTTTGGCTGACATTCTCAGTCCAAGTCATATGTTGGAGGCAATTAGCAGTTAAAAGAAAGAGAGCCGTGTGTCCCGAGGATAGAGAGTTTGAGAGAGCAACAGCTCATTTCGCTGTATATGCACTGTAATGTCTGCACAAGAGAGGACGAGATGAGTGGAAGGGCTGATATTGGTGGATAGTCATCATTTTGTCCAGGCCTCGGGGCAGCTTATATTCCTGAATTAGATTCAAAGTAATCATAGTCAATCAGTGCAAATTCCTGCAAGATGTCACAGATTTATTTACATTTCATGCATGGATTATTTAAATATATTTCCTGACCGTGATTAGAATTTTCCACAAACATCCACGGTCCAGTTAATGCTCCATACACAGTTTTACATGCATGAAATTAGTCAGCAACTACACATCAGGTCTAATTAAGTTATTCCATATTAATGTGTCTCATTAAGGGGACGGGGAAAACACGGTCAGTAGCTGTTCAACATCCAAAGCCTCCCTGCCACATTATGAAGGAAGAGTTGAGCTAAACAGTTTCTGCAGGAGAACGACATTCACCCAAACATTTATTTTCCTCCGAGATGGCTTCTTCACGGGAGAAAGCTATCTTTGGTTTAGTAAACAGATAAATGATAGTTTGATGGCTTTATGGCTTGTTTACTGCAGTATGCAGATACGTTTCAGTGTGAAAGCTCAGCTGGTGGTCCTCTTGATTGTAGCCTGCTGTCGAGCCCTCCAGAACAAAACCGAGCTTGACTCCTACATATTATGCTACAAGCATTTGTGTCAGTCTGTATTTGTATGCAGTAACAGTGTGATTCCTATTTTATTCCCGCAGCCTGGGGTGCTGTATACTGTATCATGCATGAGCAAATGTTTCTGCAGAGATGAATACATATTTGCACATCATGCATGTATGCAGATATGCATATGTTTTCAGCGTGTGTTGCCCTGTGTTCCAATCCTATTTTAGGTCACAGCTTGCTCTCCAGAAACCTAGATGAGGGATGACAGAGCGAGAAATAGAGCTGTTAGTCATTTTCAAAGCCTTAAACATGCAGTTGGAGCAAGAAGGGAAGATGGTTAGAGCGAATGTGAGATGGAGATATAACAAACAGTGTAAGAAAAGGGGAGATGACTGAAATGAAGACAAAGCATAAGAAGGCTGACACTCTGCTTTTGTTAATTTTCCAGTATTTCGTGAACTAATTTATTCTGGGTGACTTAATCTCTTATGCAATGTTCAATCACCTCCCAGCACGTTGCTTTTAATTCCTGCTCTTGGGCTGAACTTATGTAATGTGCAAAATTAATATCATGAAATTGAACTCTGAAGTATTATGACATCAAGTTTAATGTCATAATGGTCTTGATATATCTGTGTTGCAGGGAAAGTCAGGAATCAATGCAGAGCTTAGCAGTATACAATATCTTTCCGCTACTTCCTTCCCATCTCCTCGCGTCATTCTGTCTCTGTGTAATTACTCTGTCATAGATCATCCCTGCGATGTCCATTGATTTACTGAGAGCTGGTGAAGTGGAGCAGAGCATTTGATCAGACACATGTACAGGGAGGGAGGAGTGGGTCAGTGCCGCACCCATGGGCCACTCTAGTTGGGGTCAATAGGTCTGAACCACTGGCGGTTTACAGAGGGGGGTGGAGACATCGCCCAGTCTAACACTCAATCATCAACATTGAATCATGACTCCACTAATATGAACATCATTGGTGTTTTCTAAGGACTATTATCTGTATGTTGTCTATAATAGTTTTGTAATTTAAAGTAATAATCTCAAGTTTTTTTATTCAAATTATTTAGGGCTGGGCAATATAGCCTATAACTGTCATGGTGATATTTTACAAGCTATATCACGGTACATATACATTTTTATAAATGGTAGATTTTACACTTTGATGCATATAATCACGAAATGATGAATTTATGTTACTCTAATCACCGAATTAGGTAACAAATTGGTAATCAAGCCTATAGCACACTGATGGAAGCCCTTGTGTTTGCAGTATTACAACCTCAGGGTTAGTGTTGACATTTCCAGAAAAAAAATGTGGCGTACAGTCAGTGACTCGCTCTTCAACTCACTTGTGCCTGAATCGGCGAACAGTTTTTCCTGGCCTGCGCTAGCATTGGAAGTAAACAGTTATTACGGGCGGCTGTGGCTCAGTTGGTAGAGTCGGTTGGCCCCCAACCGAAGGGTTGGTTGTTCGATCCCTTACCGTCGCAGCTTACATGTCGAAGTATCCTTGAGCAAGATACTGAACCTCAAATTGCTTCCGATGCTGTGTTCATCGGTGTGTGAATGAATTCCCAATGGTGGCAGGTGGGACCGTTTAGGGTAGCCTCTGCCACCAGTATGAATGTGTGTGTGAAAGGGTGAATGAGTGCAGTCTGTAGTGTAAAGCGCTTTGAGTGGTCGCAAATCGACTAGAAAAGCGTTATATAAGTGCAGGTCCATTTACCATTTACCATTTATTATGAACGAATAATACAGGAGTGATGACTATTGACAGTCAAGCTTCAAATGCAAATGAGATCCAATCACAAACCTGCAATTACCACTTATCGCCATAGGTGTTGCCAAAGACAACGATAATAATAATAATAATCAAGCCAAAGCTAATAACAGAAGAAAAGAGCGATGATTCAGATGATGAAACTTTAAAAACGAGTGAGACCCAAAAACATACCTGCAAATATCGCCATAGCTTCAGCCAAAGAGACTGACACGAAGATCTTCAAGATTGTAACTTAATTGTTGGTGTTCAGAAAATCAGGCTTCTCAAATTAGTGATTTTTAATTTAAAAAAACAACAACAACAAAAAACAGAACATTGGTCTAACACCATCATTGTAAAATGCTTGATTTGAATCCATTCAAGGCTACAGGATTCAAACATTTATAGGAGACTATAAACATTTCGACACACACAAAATGCACAGTAGCATTCAGTCTTGTTTTTGTCAAAATGTAAAAGAATGTAAAGCATGAAAAGAATCAGCCTTAGATTCTATTCCAAGGGCTTGTATTCAATGACTTTAATACCTTGAAATTTGAGATGCGCAATTGGCAAATTGAAGGTTAGAATATCCACTTCAATCGAGCTTGACATTGTCAATGAAAGATGGTTTATTTAGGCTGCATTAAAGACATTCAGTGTTCTGGATCTCCTTTACTCTGCCTGGGAGAGGATGAAAGAGGAACATATGCTCATGATGGGGCAGCGTTGTGCGCTGTCAATAATTGAATCACTCATTCGCTCTCTCCTGCCCTGAAGGCCGTAGTGCAGAGTCAATAGGAACAACACGAGGGGAGAGCTCTCAAGCATCAGTCATACAGGTCTCTTTCTGTCCTTCTGCTCTCATACCCCTTATCTTTGTCTATATATTTCTTTCACAAACACACAGGAGAGCTAATGTCTCTGTCCCATCTCTGTTTTCTCTCTGTGTGTCTGTCTCTACAGTAAGCTGCTTTACACAAATGCAATGAAATGGAGGGCAGGCTATAGAGGGATGAATGAAGGGATGGAGGGAGGGATCTCTAATGCCTCCATTTGTTACCATTTCCTTGCACTTAACTCCCTGTTCCCTACTTCTAGACAGAGAGGCGCTGGCTTTGGATTAGGCTGATCTTTTAACACTTTGCCAGCAATTGCCTAATACGACCAAACATATTACGGGATGGGCTAGGGTTGGGCAGTCTCTATTTTTCCCTACTTTCTTGACTTTAAATGAGCTGTACAGTATGAAAGCTATAAAGTTGATTGAAATCATAGTAGCATGTATTACATTATGTAACATACAATGCTGTGCTTCTAACATGTAATTAGCTTACATAGACAAGTCTTATTTGAAATGTTTTTTTGGGAAACTTTGCCTATATTCAACAGCCTCTTGTGTCACTGCAGCGTGAGCAGTACATGCACAAGGCCTGGCCTATTATCCAGTGTGCAATGAAAAGCATGGTGGAATTACAAGCTAGCTAGCTAACTAGCCTTTCAATAAAATTTAACAATGCTTCATCCCAACACAGCACAGGTAGCTGAATTGCTATTGCCAAATGAGTGTTCTTCAGCCCATTTTCTATAACCAGTGTACCATAAAGACATTGGGGACATTGCAAGCTAGCTATCAAGCAACCCAAGCACTAGTTAGTTAGCCTTCATGTTATATTGGATACAGAAAATTATCCCAACAGCTGGCTGGTAGCTAACGTTCCTTCTAGTCCCTGCCTTCAGAAGACTACTTCGCTGGTGGAGCCGGCAGCTACAGAGATGGTCAGGTTGCTAGATAGTTAGCTGCCCAGTAAATAGCATCAAAATAGCATTGGCAATGCATGGTCATATAAGACTGTTGGCGCTGTTTCATGTAAAGTGGTTTGGAAAACGATATCTCTTCCACCAGAAAAGGAGAGACTGACCTCTGGTGGCAAGTACTACAATACATTATGTTATTACAGCAACTTACCATCAAAGAGGAGTGTCTGTGTTTTTGACAGTTTTGAAAATCACACCATCTGTTTTTTTTAAATACCCTATTATACCACAGAACCCTAGAACAGACTGATGACAAACAGCCTATATACCATCATATTGCCCAATTTTCAAATGGCAGATTACCTTTCAAATTTACCAACAGAAGAGTCTAATTAAACTTTAACACTCGCTGCCAAGATTCAGTCCAATAGCATTTACAGTCATTATTCTTGGTCTTGCGGTCTTCCTTATTGCAGACATATTCATATTCTCCCTTATTGAGTCACTGGAACATTAATGCAAGTTCAATTTGCTCTCTTCTCCGTCTTGTCAGTCTCTTCATCTTTTTCTCATCTCCTTCCTCTTGCCTGCCCTCTATCAACACCTACTTGTCCAACATGTCTCACCCTCTCTCCATCCGCCACCCACCTCTCTGCGATGCAGACTTGTGGAAGCTTGCCTGGAATGGCCTGTATCCACCAATGATTTATTTATTTTTTCACTCTGCCTCCCCTCCTCCCTCTCTTTACCTCTGCGCAGACAGGTGGTGCTCTACTAAACAGGTTAGTGGTTAGCGGGGGAATAACTTCTCAGAGTTGAGGCCTCTCAGGGACTGCCTACAGACAGACAGTTAGCCAAGGGAGCCCTGTCTCCCCCACCTTCTCCCATGACCCCATCCTGTTGCTGTCTGTTGCTGCACACTTGGTTCATAACCTCGCACATACCCGCCTACACTCTCCTTGGCACAATTTGACATTGATTTTTCTCACAAAATCACATCGGCTACAAATACATTTTCATGTTTGTGTGTGTGAAACCCGGTCCGCACACACTAATGCACATGCAAAATGTAAAAGTCGTGCAGCCACATGACTCAGTACAGAAGCCCATTGTTTAAAATGCTTTTTCCTATGAATAAAGATGTAGAGATAGAATTCCTCTCCTGCTACAGTGATTACAAACAAACTTCTATAGATAGAATAGCTTTTCTCTTTCCCGCATTATATTTGCGAGCAGTCCCACTCCAAACAACCCTATGAGGTATGATATTATCATGACCCAGACCAGAGGAATGAGGAAATCCCCCTGAGTGTTTAGTCTCTAGGCTTTGCCTTGGCTTTGTAGTTAACCTTTACCCAGCCTTTCTCCAAAACAGCAAGGCATGCAGGTCTGTTTACTTGTGATAAGAGCAAGCAATTCTAATCCATTGCATCAGGGAGAACAAGTACATTAAACCTCCTCCAGTTTCACCTCCCAAAATGATACTTAAATTGTTTTGGAGTTGGAGAACCGGCCCATCTATAATGGGGAGCAGAGACCTTTCTGCTGTATAGTTCACAATGAATTCCATTGTTGAGGTAGACAGCCGGCTCCTGTAGAGTTCCACTTAAGTCTTTTTACATAATGACGTCCATGCAATTTCTGTTAAATGATCGAGCTGAAATATACTCCTGTCATTCAGAAAGCTTTTAATAAGTGTCGGAGCTGGTCCATGCCAAACTGGACCTGTTTCCATGTAATTATTTCAGAGATGACTGGCATTTTTTGTGGCTTTTTGCTGTTTTGGAGCTCAATCATCAGTTTTATTCGACGTGTCTCTTGACAGCATGTCTTAGCTGTGACATCAGTCTTCCCTCACTGGGTTGCCAGCTATGAGAAAACAACCATACAATACATCTGGCAGTACGTCTCCTCCTTAAACCTGGCTGGCCTCATTTTCTCATTTTCTCTCTCTTGCTCCCGCTTTTCTTTTTTTCTGTGCCTTCCTCCCCTCTTTTTTCTTTTTTCCTCCCTTTTCCTGGAGTCCCTCTCTCCAGCCAAGGACCCAGCATTTTCCCACAGAGTGGTGGTGATGAAGGCCGGGCCTTTGTTTCTTGCTACAGGGAAACATGGTGGGAGGAGGAGGCAAGCTGACTTCCTGGCTGCCAACTCAGGGTCTATGTCAGTGGTAGAAAAAGCAGGGGAGACAGATCTGATGATGACACAAGATCTGTGTATCCTAGGGACTGGCCTCAGCTGGACAAAATATAGATTTTGCTATATTTCTCAGACAGTAGCACCTAAATAACTTCACAACGGGCTGTGAGCTCTTTTGTTATTTCACCCCTTTCACACCATTGTTGGTTCAAATTGTTGCTGTCTTTCTATTAGGAACAGAGACAGCAGGGGCGTTCTTTGCGGTTCCTTATTTTGGCAGTGTTTCAATTGGAGATTATTATTATGCAAACACCACAGTAAAACTACACTGTAAAAAAAAAAAAAGTAAAAAACACTTAATATCAAATAACAGTAAACAACAATAAGTTATGTTCCAGAAAATTCAGATAAAAATACAGATGACATTCATTAAAATATCTATGTTTCAAAAAAATACTTTTTAAAATTTTGATATAAATATAATTTTTTTTTTTATGGCATTTGCACTTAATTTAGAAAAATTAAAAAAATACAGGAAATTTCTGTAAAATCATGACGAAAAAGTTCATTTATGAAAGAAAAAAGTACAACAAAGTTGCTTAAAATGCACATTTCAGGATTCATTTCTTATAGGATGTATTGTCTAGGATAATTCATCAGATTTACATTATCATAATATACATAAACTGGAGCTGTATAATATTTAAAGCACCACATCTAACACCTGGAATCTTAGGTGCATGTCATGAGCATAGTGTTTCTGCATTACTTCATCACAGTATAATGTTACACAGAGCTAAAGGCAGGCTCCCAAATAACAGCGCTGTCTTTTTAAATGGGATGTGGAGAGGGGTGTGTTAGTAGCAACAGACATCCTTTGGGAGCGGTGTGGTGTAACTCAGAGGGCAGAGGCTCCAGCCACGTTCCCAGAGACTCAAAAATAGTCGGGGAAAACACTGAGACCAGACGTGAGTGAGGAATGCGACCCAAAGCAGAGTTGTGCGTTTGGAGAGGTTCTGCTGGACCATGTTTCACATATTCAGTAGATCGTAAGTCTCATTTTGTTTCAATACTTTATTCATATGTGTGCTTGTTGCAGTGGATGGCTACAGCACAGCTGCACACTGTGGGTTTCTTTTTTTTTCTTTTTTTTAAAAAACCTCTGTCTCTGCATCCACCCACGGTTCACACAGGGCTGTGCGTTGTGGCTTCATCAAACTATTTTCTGCTGCACAAATGCCATAAAGTACTTTTTTTTTATGAATTATGAATTTAACAAAAGGTCAGGATAGTTAATTAAAAAAGAGAAAAAGTGCAGCACATAGCACTGAATAGTTGGAGAGGAAAGGTGCGGAGAAAAAAAACAAAAAAACGAGGACACGTTTAGACTTGAACATGAAAAGTATTCGGTGCCAGAGGCAAAACTTGGCTTTAGAGTGCAAAGAAGAGTTTGGGTATTGACGGTATGCTTTACAATTTAGAGCCAATTATGTGCAACAGCTACTTCAGCTGTCTAAGTCTGGTATTAATAAAATGCAAGCATAAAAGGCGAAATAAAGTGGGAAAAATAGTGTTTGCAGGGATCATAGACTAGATGTTGTTTTTCCCATCAGAGTTTTGCCGTGTTGCGTGGGAAGAAAGTCTCTGCCCTCTTTTTCTCCTTGTGAACTTGACTGTTCGCCTGTTTCTTTGTCCAATGCCACAGGGGCGTTTGAATATTCAGGTCAAGAAGTGAAAAACACACTTCCTCATCTCTTTTACTCGTTTGCACATGGCGTTATCAGTTCCCCGAGCACTTAACAGTTATGCAAGAGTTCAAGAGAAAAAGCTTTTTTCCTTGTAACTAATTTATATTTTTCTCAGTTCGTGCTAAACAATAGAATGACATCTATTATTTTATTTATAGGCTATGTTTGAAACATATGGGAAGACAGCGGTATCATGTTGAGCCTAAATAATCAGCCAATTTAGCACAGGAGCACAGATGCACACAGCGCTTCCATGACCTTGCTCTGCCTCAAGTATTCTCACAGCTGAGTCATAGCCACTGATATGTGACTGTCTTGCCCCTAATAGTCTGTTTATTATTGTTGCTGTGGAGCTTTGTGATTAGAGCATAGTCAATTTTGCCGCAGTTGATTCAATTAAATGCCAAATCAATAAAGGGCAATAATGAGGAATAACAAATGGGAAATGTTAACCCTCTGAAGCCCAAGCTGTTTCAGGGCTCTTTTTACATTTTACTCACTGTGGCCTTGTATTTCAAAAGTCCTGCACCTCTATAGAAACAGCACAATCATGGCTAGAAGTGGGAGCAATTCAAAAAATGTCTACATTTGTATTTATGTTCATTATATTTAATCATTAAAAAAATTGAATTTCTCAGATAATTTTTTTTTTATTAATTGGGGAAAAAACGGAATTTATACATAGAGCAATTTTCCAAGTGCTCACAAGTTCCATTTATATTGGAAAAAAAAATGTGGTCTCCACATGCTATACATATTGAATTATTTTCAATTTTACAACCTCTACTTGCAACTTCTTGTCCTCTCCTCTCGGCTCTGTGTAAACTGCCTGCAGAATATTTGTCACATGACCGTTTGTCTCAGCAGAATCAATCATGGCACCACCGTGTTGCTGAGGAGTGCAGAATTTAATGTTTTTTTAAGTTTCTAGTTATTCCCAACGGTTTATTTTTGCCGACGCTTTGAATGAGACATATAATTAAGTGACTGCGAGAGAAATATCACAATTTAAAGCCTCGTTTTGGTAACTTTTTCTCACAGAAACTTTTGTAACCAAAGATTCGTTCAAGAACTGTCAGAAGGTTCAAATTCCAACCACAATGTCTGTTTTAACAGTTTATTTTGACAATAAATGGTTCATTTTTGGCAATTATTTTTTTTAAGAAAACATACTTTTGGGTTGTTCTGGCAGGTTGGTGGTGTTCAGGAGGTTAAACTCAGAGTGCCATAATGGTATATTATAGTGAAAAACTTCATGATTCACATGAAGAAATCATCTTTTATCGAGCAAAGTCAGGTTCTTATGTTGAAGGACAGTCTCTCAAACCGCTCTGACGCATCACTTCCCCGCAGGGTTCAACATTAAAGATCGCTGGATGGCCTGAAGACAGATGATAAGTCAGTTAATTGGGCAGACATTGGCCCAATTAGGCCAGCGTTTTCACTACCCCCCGTCTTATAGTGATAACTACATTATCTTTGCCTCCGTCTTCTCCTACCTCTGCCCCGCTCTCCTCTCTGCTGTGGTATTTTAGTGCAGAATTAATGAGTGTGCCGAGCGGAAATGTTGGTCAAAGGTAATTTGAATTACAAAGCAAAAAGTAAAAAGATGTTTCTTTTGTCATGAAAGCTGTTTTCTTAGGTTTCAAATAATGAAGCAGCCCTGACCTGTCAAGGCTTTTCATTGGCAATGTGGACTGAGTTGGCTGGTTTTTAAAGGCACCTATAATTATCACAAACAGGAACCAGCCTTCATCCAACACATATTTCTGCAAGACAGGTGTCTGAATCAGCCAGAGCTGATTAATTTCCTCGTAGTTTTGATAAATGCAGGGGGGTACTCTAGTGCTAAATGTTTGGTTTTTTTTGAGTAAAACAATATTTTGCATTTAATTACTGTCAATCATTCACATTTTTAAATATAGCTCAGGGATGCAGTTTTTGGCACACATTTTAATAATAAATAATACAGAATATATGTAGCTAAAAGCAAAAATCAATAGAGTAATTCAGCGTATTGATTGTAGTTCATTTCATTTTGTGTGCTTATGGTATAATCAATTCCTGGCCCATGACTTCACCAGACATCACACCCAAATTATTGACAGTGTAAGTTAAATGAAAACATTATTTATACATTATCCAAGCACTGGGGCAGTCTGTTCCTTTTTCTGTTGGTGGGTAAAAATACTCTAAAAATACTATAAATATACAGACTGCTGATCGACTGATCTAAACTCTGAGAAAAACCTTAAAAAGGGAACAACCCCTTAATTAAGAATTCCAATATGTGCCTGGGGAAAGTTAAATTTAATTGTAAGCTACTCTCTCTCAAAGCCAGAAAGCACAGAAGAAAGTCTCAAACTTGTGACGTCATTTGCTATAAGTCTGGAGCTGTTTCATACACAGTGAATGGGGGACTAGTTTTGTGGACCCACAGAATGGAAAAACCTAAAATAGCTTTATTCTACTGAAGTGTTTTCAGTTCTGAAACAGGAAATGTACCCATATGCTTAGATTATTTCCCTGGATGCTCTGAATGTCATCTATAATATCTTCCCCAATTATTTGTCTATGGAGCAGCTCCAGACTTGATTATATCACAAATTTGAATTCATAGCACTCTAGGTTTTGGATTGTTAACTCATATTTTTGGACTGTCTTAGACCATAGGAATCACGTGTACGAAATCTGAAAATGGATGTAGTTCTCCTTTTAATATCGAATTGTAGTAAATGGAGTTATATGGGACGGAGGAAGATAATTCCTTATTAATTGCATTTTAAAAAAGACATTGGTGCACTGTTTAATTCACAATTAGGCTTGCAGTGGTGGTCGGTGTCACTGGCTGTTTGGGTTTACACCAATTACACGTCAATCACATTACTTTCACGTCACTACCAAAAATGTAATTAATTTTCACATATCGACCATCTCTTAATCTCAAGCTCTTAATAGAGAGCAAACAAAATTATGAATTTTTGTACAAGCATCACCAAGGGCACTATTGAGAATTCGTGTATGGGATTTTTTAATTGGATTTTGGATCATTGAAGAAAATAAACTCTGTGGAGAACACGTTTCTGATGCTTACATGTTTTGTTCAGCAGGATAATCTTCACAAATAATCACCATTTTTGCATTTTCAGCATTAAAAGCGTGAATGTCACTAATGTTTGCTTCAGACGCTCTTTGACAAGCTAACCAGCGTTTTAGACAAGCTAGCAAATCCATAGCCTAATAAATTGTATATTAACATCATTTACAATCTACAAGAGTTTGCAAGAGCACTGAAAAACACAACTAGAGGCTGTGAGACAACTAGTGAGAGTTTAATGTCCCCAACAGCCACTGTAGTCTCATTTAGCCACTTGTTAGCAATACGTAATAAGTAAAAACTTTAAAATTAACAAGTGGTGGTATTTGCTAACGTATTTAATGTCGTATAACAGAACGCCTATAAGCTTGTGTTAACCACAGACCTTATTTCAGGCATCTAATCTAACTAAAAACCCATTTAAAATCCTCATTGAATTTGAGAGAACAGACCCTGTGGTGCTAAAATGCTAACTTCTGGGTTTAATAACTCATTCCTGTGGCGCCCTATTGTAAAATACTAAGCGTGTTTTCACAATTTTAAAGCTGCAGCATTGCTGATGGGACATTAAAGATCAAAGCAAGCACTCTACAGATATTAAGCATCACTGATGAATATATTTTTCTTGTAAAATATCCGGAGTAATTGGTAACACGGCCCTCAGCATAGCATCCCCAGTCACAATCATATTTTCTCTTCTGCTCCATTTCTGCCAGTGTCTTCATGTGTATGTGAGTGTTGGTACTGCACACATGTGTGTGTGAATGTGTGTGGGTGACTAGTCACACTGGGCCAGGGACATGAAGTCATGAGACAGAGTATTCCACCAGGCTGTATGACTACAGAACAAATAGTGTGTTCGAATTCTAGTACAGCCATATTCAATCATGGTGGGTTTTTGTTCCTACACATCCCATTAGGTGCATTGTTTAAATCAATATACCATTCATATAACACTGGTGAGCTCCCAGCTGGCCCTTGGTCATTAGAATGACATTTGACCTTTGACCATAGCTGCTACTTAAGGAGTTACTCATTAGTGTGACCTTTGCCCTCATTATACATGCTCTGTCATAGCAGTGTTTTGGCTGTCCTCTCTCAATCGCCTCACCCCCTGATGTAATTACTGTGACTAGAGCACACACCCACACAGAGACATTCCTCTGGCTGTAGCAAAGTCCATTGTACTGCAGAAGCTAAAGAGCCTTTCACTCTTGGCTCTAAAAGCTCACCTGGGAAGAGAAACGAGATGAGTAAAAAGGATGTACCTCATGTGTTACATCCTGCAGAGCTTGGCACGAATTAAAACTCCCATGAAATCACCACAAATGTTATTTAAAAATATATTAAAACCCTCACAGATCATCACAGGTAATTGGCATGCTGTGTGCTGCAGCTGCTAGTGTGATCTCCTCCGTCCAGTGGTTGTAGTCGCAGCCAGCTGTTCTGTTCTCTTTCACTCAGCACATGACCTCACAGCCAAACCCAGGCCGGCCGCGCTCCAGAGCAGCTCCTCAGCGCTGCGTATTGGTCTCCTGCAGTGAGTGTCCTAGCAGATGTTACACTGAATTACCTCCCAGCCTAGCGGGAGACTCTACGCTCTCACTGTAATCAAGCTATGCACGTTTGTGTGTGTGTGTGTGTGTGTGTGTGTGTGTGTGTGTGGGTCTGTGTTACAGCCTGGCTCGGTGGCTGGGTTAGCTCTCCCAACAGTTGTTCTCCAACCACCTGATCTCAGTTACCAGCCAATGTTTCCCACATTGTAGTGTCTGCCAAAGCTCTGAGTCAGGCATCTCTTCAGACTCCTCAAAACAGACTCCTAGAGCAGTGGTTCTCAAACTAACTCTCACTCACTCTGCCAGAAAAGGCTTCATAGTTCCACAAATAGTACTAACCTTTTAAAATATAACATAGTTCATAGATTACATTATATTCTAACATATATATCTCCTGGAATCTCCAAATATGAATAATACATGTCTAATATTTTGTTAAAACATTTCTCTGGTATTGTTCTTTTTACATTAGAGGAGTTGCAATATTTCGGCATTGATAATACCCCTGATATTAGGAAAGGAAAATATTGATGATATAATAATAATAATAATAATACGCTTCTAAAAATATTGTATAAAATATTCCAGGGATTCTTGCTTTGTCTTTCAATTTTTGGGACATTAATTTGCCATAAAACTCACTTTTTTTTTTTCATCTGTCAAAATATGAGCAATTTTCAAAATGTACTTTGGCATTAATTTGCCAAAAAAGCCGATTTTTCTTTCAATTTCTTCTTGGGTTTTTTCCACTTTTTTTCATAATTCCATCTGCCAAAAAGACTAATTTAAAAAAGATATAAATATATTTATTAGTCATGGGGGAAAAACATTTTTTATTTTCTATAGATAGGGGATAACATTGTGAATTATTTTGGCCACGATAACCATTTTTGAAATATTTGTTATATTAAGACTAAAAAAAGTTTAAAAAAAAAAAAGTCAAATTATTCCAAGGGACATGTATGAGGGGTCCCAGGTTAATTCTGTATCATGTGAGGGATCCTTGGCTGAAAAAAGATTGAGAGCTTCTGTCCTGGAGGAGCTAAACGTTTAGAAGATACTAAATGCTAAAGCTAACTCCCCCTCTTCCTGTGTGTGTGTGTTTAGTGGAAAGGGGTGTGCCTGTGTTTGCATGTGTCTCATTCTTGCCTTTAAAAGCTTCCTTCCTCCCTGTAAATGAAAGCCCCTCTTTGTCCTTCCATACTTCCAGCTAACATGTGCTCTCATCTATAGCTCCTACTATTTTTCTTCACAGAAGTGGTCACACCATAGCCTCAGTTTTTATTCCCTCTTGTTTGGCGCAGGGACGCCTCCAGCAGTATCTCTCTCTCTCTCTCCTCTTCCCAGCATAATATCTCTTTTGTCTTGTGTGCATTAGTCCGCTTGCGCTGTAAGAGCCTAAAGAGCCGATCAACCAGCACAGGTGCCGCAAAAGCTCTAATGCACTGGATATGGACCAACACGGACTTGACTGTGCCCACTCATCTATGTTACCCATCTGTTTAAATGCACATTTCCGTGTTTCCCCGTCGCTGTCATTGTTACAGCCCTCATGGCCATATGACACAGCCAATCAGGACTTTCAGAGATCACGGATGGATGAGCAGAAAGAGGGTTTTTGATTCAGAGTGTCTCAATGCAATGTGTGGAAATTTTCCTCTAGGGGTTATTGTCAAAAGGGAATTATAGGGAGGCTGACACATCAGCTGCTGCGTCTCCAGCTCACTTCACTCACTCACCCTCTGTCTTTGTCTCCAGAGATCACTCTCTCTCTGTCCGACTTTGTCAGTGAATGAGGTTTGCTCTGCCGTTCTGTTGACTGGATCTTCTCGCCTCCCTGATTGGTGTTTGGGCTCCAAGGCCTGGAGCCACATGTCAGTGGTTCAGCTCGCGCATTCGCCGTTCTGCACCAGCAACATCTGACAGGATCCCCCTTGTTTCTTTCCCTCGCCTCCTCTTCACTACTCTCCTTTCTGCCTCTCACTGTGGACCAGACGTTTTGTTTTGTTGTCTGTATCCTCCTGCTACCCATCACCCAACTGTTCACTTCGGTGCAGATGCCGATCGACAGATGGCAGGTTGATGCATGAAAATGTACATTTTCATGGGTTTACTCAACACAAAAGCCATTGTATTGCAGAATAACATGTGAAATAGAGGCATGAAGCAGCATTTTCTGACACTGACTGTGGGAAGACTTTAACTTCCTCTCCGCTGTGAGTGCGTCATTATTCTCGCCAAGCACCGAGAACGACTTTCCACATCTGCTTCGATCAAATGAGCGATCAGACCCGTGACAGAGCGTTCTGCACTGTGACAGACACGTAGTTATTTCATCACAGCCTGTGGTCCTTTCCACTGACTCAGCGCCAAAGCAGTGGGAATAATGGACACTTTATAGTGTGAGGCTTGATGCATGAATAATGGCTTATTTGTCCGCTTGCCTGTCTCTGCAGTGCATGTGTTTCATAATCAAGCTTGGACAATCACTGTGCCATTGTGTGCGTGTTTCGTTGTGATGTTTTCCGCTTGGATGTTTGAGTTCAGGGCCCAGGTGCTTGCAGAGTGTTTGGTGCTGCTGGCTGACGAGAGCTTTTTTGGTTTGAGCTCCGTCTACAAGCCAAGCCAGCTGTGATGAATTTCGAAACTCCGCAGGGATTAAATATGATGACAACTCTGTGTATCGCAACCTCACCTTAAGTACACACTTACAAACCACTCGTCTAACCACTGTTATTCAAGAGCTCAGGCCAAATATGTCTCCTATGCTGCGTTCATGGCTGTACATGGGCTGGATGGTTAACAAATTAGAGGAAAACAAAGTATCCTAGCATGGTGTCGGGCCACCACAGAGTAGGGCTGCACGATTTGGAAAAAAATATCGAATTGCGATTATTTTGACTGATATTGCACTTTCAATATGCAGAATGTTGGAGGGAAGGATCATCCTTTCATCATTATTCTCATGTTATTCTTATTCTCATTGAAAATGCTGCCATTTTTTTTGCAAAGAGTCTGTAAAATAAGATTTGTAGGCGGGGGCAACTTGGAGCACCACAATACTACAATACTACCGCTGCAAAAAAAAATATTTTAACCTGTTAAAAAAACCCTCAGTATAGCACAGTTTCCTGTTCAGATAGCCCAAAATATAATATGTCTATCCTCAATTTATATGACATAAATCTTATTTAAAAAAAGAATTCATTGTCAGTCATAGTTGTTGTTACAATATATTTTCTTTAACAATTACACATTTGGAAACAATGATGCTTAGCTCTGTGACAAGGATGTAATGGTAACACATGAGAGGCAAAAAAATCGCTAATAGTTCACATCATTTTCATACTCCATACTGGAAGCTTGTGCTTTGATTTGTTACGTTTCTCTACTTATTTAGTCAGGTTTTACATAACAGTCAAAAATAGTGTGTGCAATCATTAATCAACTTGTGTATCTTTGCCTGGTTCTACCTTTTGATATGCATGCATGTGTTTGTTTGGTAGAGAGCATGATTAGTAAGTAATTGCTGTGCCAGTCTGCAAGTGGAGAGTGTATTGATCGTTGTAAATGCTGGTCTGACAGCAAAGCAGCATGCTGTGTAAACACTGTGCAGGGCAGTAACCACAGAAAACACTGTTAGCAGGAACATCAGACTGCTTAACGTTAGCATTAACTAGAGGCGTCTCCTGAGAAAAATATTTGTTGTGTTAGGTTATGTCAGAAGCTTTAGCTCCGGCCATGAGGGGTTATTTCTGCATGTTGGTTATTACGGCAACGTGAGTGGAAGCATAAGACAACAAGGGTATTATATTATTTACTATGTGGAGATTAACTTCACATGCACTCTAATGTGCTGTTGTTGTTGTCCATTTAGTTTTAGTGGAACAATGCAGACTCTTGTAGGAGCCCAGTAGGATGTAGACTTACAGAGTGCTGTTATTTGGAGTACATTAATTCTGCCTATCTTGAGCATCAGTACAAATATAGTCCCCTGTGGTCCAGCCAGCTCGCCAGCAGGTCAGTGTGTTAGAAGTCTAAGTGCTCTGACGCCTATATTGGCCCGAGGTTTTAGACTCTATCAGATCCCAGACAGGCTATCAGATGAACTCTTTTTACAGGATGCAGAGACAAGGCGCACCGGGTGCAGCCCAGACACACTCAGAATCCATTACTCCACTCTGCCCCCCCTCTACTTTCTCCTAACTAAGTTTCTATTGAACTTTAGCAGGGCACAGTGCGTCTAGATGGCAGACTGTGATTTGGCCTGATGTATTGGCATATATTCCTAAATAGTGAACCCTGCCAACCAACCAGGTGTTCGAATGGCAAGTAATTAACCATCTGAACCCCAAGAAGTTTCAGGGCTTTTTTTGCTCTTTTTACATTTTACTCTCTGCAGCCACTTCGATATAAAATATATAAGTCCTGCAGAATCATGGCTATAAGTGGGAACAACTCAAAAATGTGTTTTGTGCCGTATAACACAGTTATAATATATATATAATATTATATATGACATACATAATTTAAAAAAAAGAAACAACTTGAATTTCTTGAAGTTTTTTGTTTTTTCATTTTTTTTTATAATTAAGTAATTAGTAATTTATTAGTAATTTATACATAAAACACTTTTCCAAGTGTCCACAAGTGTCAGGAATATTGGAAAAAAATATTTGGTCTCCACATTTTATACATATTGAACTATTTGCATTTTTACAACCTCTCCTGTCTGCTCCTCTCGTATCTGTGTAAACAAATTTTCAGCGAATATTTCTCATGTGACCGTCACAGCAGAATCAATCATGGCTTCACAGTGTTGCTGAGGAGTAGAATTTTATGTTTTTGACAGTATCTAGTCATTAAAAATGATTTTGACAGAAATATCACAATTTTAAGCTTCTTTTTGGTTGGTGAGTTAACATAAATGTAACCTATGATCCATTCAAGGACTGTCAGAAAGTTTTCACAGTTTCTTTCTACGATAAACTGTTGCAGCACATGGTGAGAATTATTGAGGATATTTCCATTGCCCATCCTTTCTTTGTTTGCACTTAAGTTTTTCAGGCTTTTTTCTAAACTTGTGCACAGAAACCCGAGTATAAATGCCAGAAAACTGAAATATCTCTAGTGTACACCTGGCTCTGTTGGAAAAGTTGGCAGACAGAGTGAGTTTTTTTAATACACCTTGATGTTGTGCCTACTGTAGACAAAGCTTCCATGCTATTCTGCCACTTGCTGTTTCTTTCAGCGTCTCCAAGGTTTTCGTCTAGACGCAGAACTTTTGCTTTGAGTCACCTCCTCTCTGTATCACCATGGCACCTGATTAAAACACCACAGGGTGCACGAGGGTCAGAAGGGACAAATTCATTCATTAAAAAATGCAAAAATGCCATTTAGGTGGAAACCAGCAATGAGATGCAGAGCTGCTGGTGCTTCTGTATTATGTAATCCTGTTGTGCAATATTTCTACTGGAAACAGACATGTTTTCATATAGAAATACAAACCTGTGTGTCTTTTTGGTGTTATAGATGCAGTAAGAACAGCGCTCTTTGCAACATATACTGTAATTCTGACAAGGTCTTGACAAAGCCTCATCTTTATGGCTTGGCCTTTTCTATTATGTATATTACTACAGGGCTTTATGTAGTTCTGCCTGTGTGTGTAGGGGCCACTGCAAGTATCTCCTGCATGGTATCTGAAATATTTAGGTGGCCTCGAATAAAGCCCAGAAGACCAAGAGGGGATGGATTGATTGGTGGCCAAGAGAGGAGAAGGCAGATAAACAGAGTGAGAGACATAAACAGAACAGTGGAAAAACAGGAGCTGGATGGAAAGACGTGTACCAGAGAGTCTGAAAGAATCCTCCGAACATAAACTATAACCCCTCTTTCTCCACCTCAGGTAAACACCGAATGAGAGAAAGTCAGAAATGGAGGCAGAGAAATAGAGGATCAAGGACAAAGAAGGACATTTGCCGAGAATAGGCGATGTTGGGGGAAGGGAAGCAAAGACTAGAGAAACGAGGAGACGAGGACAGCAGCCCCCACTTTTAATACCAGCTGTTATTTGCAGAGGCTAAACATGAACAGTGTGTCAAACTGAGTGATATAGAAGTTATGAGCAGATTTCACATGCCAGACAGTCTTTCATTGTCATTATTACAAAGTGGCCGACAATAGGCTGTAAATTACACGTTACAGTACAATTTAATACAGTGCCATGCAGATGACAGGCAGCATTATTATTCATCAATTCATACTTTCACAGTCTCCCACCATTTCCACTGACACTAATGTGCTAATATGATATGCTGGGAGAAAAAGAAGAACCATAATAGCAGAATATATTTTTTGTAGATGCATTCCTCTCTTCACGACATGCAAAATATTACTCCAAAGGATCTTGTTTTTGGCGTGCTACACTGGCTGTTTCAGTCAAGTCCTTTTTCACAGGAAGAATCCATGCATGCTTCCAATTAGACTAATTATTAGAAATGTGTATGCTACCAATTCATTAAAATGTTTGGCAATGTTTGTAGCATTGCCAGATTTTTTCTTTTCCAAGCCTGTCTGCTTGTGAGTCATAGTCATTATGCAGATTTTGGGACTGTGGACATAAGTTTCATCCCTTCCTGTCTCTTAACAGCACATCCCACTAGAAAACCCTCGTTTCCCCTCCTCTCCGCTTACTTGACTCGCTCTCTGTTCTGCCCGGTACCCAGCCAGCCAATCACAAAGCAGAGCTAGGTGCAAACACACTTCCTCTGCAGCTGTGCTTTGGAAAAAGGCTCCTAAAACTAGACGCTCATATGCAAAGCTATCCTTGAGGTATTTGCACATGCATTTTCCTGCATTTCAGAGGACGTAATGTGTGTGTGCGTGTGTGTGTGTGCGTGTGTGTGCGTGTGTGTGTGTGTGTGTGTGAGAGAGAGAGAGAAAGAGAATCCAGATCATTATCCACTTCACATTGGACTGTGGATTTGACAACAAAGCTGGCTGTCTCTACAAAGAGCTGCATGCGGTTGCTAATCTGTCATTATGGATGCTGCATTTTCCCTAGAATGCTGTTTTTTTTAGACATACAGTACACACACTCACAGGCCAACTCACATACATGGGATTAGTGTGTAAGCCTTCCACAGAGGGGACTATTAACAGAATGTTCTCACTCATTACACGAGCAGTTGACCCCCGTCTTCCTTGTCCTGCTAGTGTCAGGGGCTAATGTTTTTGCCTGTTGATGCTTACAGCCCTTGCTAGCATATTTAGCTCTTCATCCTCTTATCACTGTGAGGCTGAGTGGAACATCTGTAAAGTTGATGGTTAATAGACCTGCCAGAGCACCAAGGGTTGTACATACATAAAATACAAAAATATCATTAGTTCATGTCATGGTGAATAATATATATCAAAATTATTGGCTAATATTGAATTTTGCAAACTAAATGTTACACTAAATATCAAGCACAGCAATGTTGATTGTATGTGTTAATGGGCACTTTATAACAGAAGTGGGCGTGGCCACTGTGTCACCCATTGGTTTTTGGACGTCTGTTTTGGCCAACGGCATCTTGTTTTTCTGAAGCCAGAAGTGACCATATTCAGATAAGAGGTTGGAGTGCAAAAGATTACACAGATTAACAGTCTGACAGAGCCGGCTAATGCTAATGCTAGCGTTGGTGAGCAGGCTGCATCTGTAATTCAGGTTAACTGTAATATTAAATTGGTGGCTAAGTTTGGCTCAAGAAAAAGGCTTTAAAGACAGTGTACTAACAAATAAACTAATAAAAAAATGAACAACTGATTTCTTAGAGTTAGAGCCTGACAGATATATCGGTTGACAGATATCATCGTCCGATATTGGCAAATAGCCTATCGGTATCGATATAATGCAGAAAATGTTGCTTGAAGTGATTTAGAAATGGTGTTAGCTATTCATTTTTTTTATTCTTTTTTTATTTTATTTTTTTAAATATTCAGCAATTGACTGACACTGAACAGTAATGGTGTTTATTCACAGAGTGGTGAAAAATTGGTGCACAATTCACATAAGAAAGGTATAATTTCATTCCAACGCAAAAAATTACTTTATCAGCCACCATATCACTTATAAATGAATTTCCCCCCTCTAAAATCAGTATCGGCATCGGTCTCAAAAATCCCATATCAGTCAGGCTCTACAGATACACTACACTAGAGCGTCTTTTAGTACAACCCAATGCTGAAGAAGACAGTTTTAGGTGATTAAAATGTTAAAAATTACCTTTAATGAACTGAAGTTCCAAGACAAAAACACATCATTTGCATCTGTTTAAATGTACACTGTGCCATGGATATGCACTGGTACGCCTCTACCCTGGTATCCAGGTCACTCCCTAAAACATACCCTGCCTAATCATGTATTTTACTCTCAATGTGACCATCATTTACACAATTAACATCATTCTGTTTTAAAGAAGAGTTAATACTAGTTTTGAAACCATAAATTCATTAGGAAAGTAAGTAGGCTGACTTTCATACAATCTGACTTCTTTTTGCAGCCAGTGCAGTCGCCCCCTGCTGGCAATTTAAAAGACTGCAGGTTCACAGCACTTCTTCATTGGCTTCACTTTTTCAGACCTGGAAGCTACGTCTTCTTCTTTAAGACAGTCTTTGATTGAGACAAACACTCTATCCTGCTGACAGCCGTTCACTAACCCTTCGAATAACACAGAAAGTAGGGCGACATCAAACACAGCAGACAATTGAAAGCTCTTTACTTTGTCCCCTAATCTTCTTTGGCTAGAAAATGGCCAAGAATAGGGCTTCGGGGTTGTCTTTGTCAGAATATTGAGCACTTTCTAAAGTGCACTGTGAGCTCCTGTCACACTGCAATAGAGAAGAGCTGATGGAGTCTGTGTGATGTGTTTTTGTCAAATGAAGCTCCACAGAAATATGTTTATCACTGTGAAGCATTATCACATCATGGAAACTGTCTGAGCCTGACCATTAATGGTAATCAATGATATGAATTGCTTCCTATTTATAGTGGTTCCACTGCATCGGTTTGCAGCGCAGCTTGACTCAAAATCTTTCAAGATTTTTTTTCATTTATCCATTGATGTTTGGAGTTGTAAATGAGGAGTCACAAAGCATCCATTAGCAAGTGAGCTTAGAAGTGGGTGCATGAACATGTGTTGATGTAGTGTGCGAGCTTGTCACGCTGAGGACTCGTTGACTTTGAGGCGAGCGGAGCATCCTCTCTTCGTCATCCTCTCACTCTCTTTCCTTCACACTCACCATGAACGCTCGCTGATACGCGCGCTGCATATGCTCCCTCTCTCTCACTTTTTTTTTTCTGCTCAGACTCTGCAGGGTGACTCAGTTCTCTTCCTCTCTCTCCTTTTGTCACTCTTAGATCTCATCTGATGCCAAGGCTGAAGGAGTCTCGCTCCCATGAGTCATTGCTCAGCCCCAGTAGCGCTGTGGAAGCCCTGGACCTAAGTATGGAGGACGAGGTTGTCATCAAGCCTGTTCACAGCAGCATCCTCGGGCAGGACTACTGCTTTGAGGTGAGACACACACACACACACACACACACACACACACACACAGATGCATATACAGTACAGGAACACACCAATACTAGAGAGCATTCCCACTACTGCCCCTGCTCCATCAAAGTGTCCATGCACAGCCATAGATCAGGTGTTTCAGGCTTTCAAGACTACATAAATAAAAGTTTTGGTTATATTTTTTGCATTGACGATGTTTGGTTAGTGACATTTAGAGCTTTTCTAAATCATCATTACAAAAAATATGCAAATACAGAAGTCATTTCTGCTTCTTTGAGCAAAAGGTCAAAATGTTCAAGCTGCACTTAAGGTGCATTTATATAAGAAATCTCTCATCACCATGATTAAAGCTGCACTAATCAACATTGTCATATTTGTCATGGGTCAAATGAGTGTGTGTAATGTGTAAAAGGTCACGGTCCGGGAATTATCTCCAGACTTGTGCGTTTCCCTTCAGCTTTTAACAATTTTAATGTTTTGGTTCTCTCTCTCTGCTCTTATCAACCTTCCAGCTGTAGCAGGAAGCTGTTTTTAGAGAAGAAGCTCTGATAAATCTACAGCACTAACCAGCAGACAGACAAAATGAACGACAAGCTAGTGAACAGAGTGGAGCATTTAGCTGCTAAAAGAAGAGCGAATATTGGACTAAAGCAATGACCCCAAATTAATGTCTAGATGCCTGTTTGTCATCTTTAGAAGGTGATAATATGTCAGTGTGGTGTTAAGACTGGTTCTGCTGCCTCTGGTAAAGGCATACTATGCAGGATTGTTGCTTAAAGTTTGTAAACACAACATTCAAAATTAATCCAAACCCCAGATCTTTTGCCTTGCTATATTTGTATTTTTCACTATTTTTGTAGCTCCGCGCCCAAAAGGTGACGCCCAGAAACACATCCCAAACACAAAAAAAGAACTGGTATGGGGCAGGGTCAGACAATTTTCCAAACTTCTAGTGGGTTATGATTGAGAGGGATTATTTTTGTACGAGTCTGTGCATTCTTTGTTTTGTGTTTTCAGTAAAATCCTGCATATTATGCCTTTTAGATATTTAAAGTGTGCTCTTAATGCCTAGCAGGAAGCTAAAAAAGGATGCTCTGTTGAAGCCTGATAAAACATTCAGCTGCATTAATCAGCTTTTTTCATATTTTGGGTCAACCGAAGCTATGAAACTGTTTTATGTACCCAGTCACAACAAAACAAGAGAACATTTGACTCTGATTTGAGCCTCTGAATGGCTTTTTTTCTCCTTAGCAACGAGGGCTGCAGCTACTACTATTCTATAATGTTTATTTTCTGATTATTTGAATCGCTAGATGTAAAAAAATGTCTATGACAATCATTAAAATAAACTGATATGTGAATTAAAAGTGCAGAGAAATACTTTCACATCCAGCAGCTTCTCTCGCTCTTGATTGTTGCGTAAGGCCAATTAGAACCGAAAGTTCACAGAAAGACGACTTTTCTGTTTTAAAAAATACAGAAGGAAGTGACATTACATTTCTCTGCTTGTAGAAACTAAATGAAAGTACAGCAATAATTTGTTTGAGTCACTGGCAATGTGAAAGTATCGTCACGATCATCGGCGGATTGGGATCTTTTCCAACAAATTGCCTCTAATTACTGTCAGATCCACATGTGCACAGACACATATATGCATACATGCAGATGTAGCTAAAAAGCCTTTGGGAGCCTCGGGGTGAGAGAAATTACTGAATATTTGCAATCCTACACTGTCTACCATGGAGACCAGAAATCTCCGCTAATCTTTATTATCCTGCTCATTACATCATTCTGCTTCGCTCTTTTCTGCTCTCTCCATACTCTTCCCGTCCCGCTGTGCATTTTTTAATTATCCAGTCATCATCCCGCCTGCCAAGCAGCCATCTCTGTCCTCTGTCCATTCACACCATTCAGTCATTTCTCAACTCTGCCAAGTCATCCTCAATCTCCTCAGATCCACTATTGTGCATGTGTGTGCATTGTTGATAAGCTTCTTTGCCGTCAGAGACAAAGTGGTATTTCAGAACTAAGTTTAGTAAAAACATTCTGTTCTACTTATTTCTCTGTCATTGTTATGCATAGTGTTTGATCATTAAAGCATTCATTTTGCTTCTGTCTCTCTCTGTGTGGCGGTAGGTCACCACCTCCACAGGAAGCAAATGTTTTTCCTGCCGTTCATCAGCCGAGAGAGACAAATGGATGGAGAATCTGAGGAGAGCAGTACAACCAAACAAGGTAAACACGCAGTGGGTGGTGATGAGGCTGTGTGCAGCAATCAGCACTAATAAGTTCACATGCAAGTGTCCCAATTCCAAGCCACACTTTTGCAACGCTGATTGTTGTAAAGGCGGCGAGCTACAATGTGTTGACATTGTGTTGTAACTCGCACAACAATGCAATCTGATACATCCAGCTGTGCCCTTTCCGGCACTGTACACCTCCAGAGCAGAGGACACAGAGGTTACAGCGAGGAACACCAACACTCCCAAAGTGCATTTCTCCTGAGCATCGATACCATCTGTAATCTTGACAAACACAGCTGTGGCTGAGGGAGAGTGGCAAAAACGTCAAGCCAAGAAAATAGTCCTCACCCCGTAGCTTCATCTGTCATTATTTAGTAAATGACTCACTAATAACAACTTTAGAGAATGTTCTTTAACAATAATACCAGAGTCCTTCTTCTCATTGCCTCCTTTTGGCATGGAGGTGTTTTTTCTGTCTCTCTCCGTCTTTGCTTTGCGTTTTTTAATTATTCCATGATTTTGAAAGAATAGATGCAGCGCAATGTTTTTTTTGGCAAACATAAAAACTGGAGTCAGATACCAAGATTCTTTGGAACAAGATAAGGAAGTCTCAAGAGTTGTATTCAATAGATAAAAACTGATTTCACACTTTAACTGAAGAAACCAAGATTAAGGTAACACATCAATGTGAATAAAGTGTACAAACACTTGTTTGGACCATTCATCTAGCATATGGAGGATAAGCAAAACCATCAAGATAAATACAGTCTTAAAGTTATTTATAGTATTTATATTTGCATTTATTGAAAACATATTTTGCTCATAAAGAGGAAGAAGGGAACAATGTGACAGTGCATTCTGCAGGAAACACACAAGACTCAACCTGTTTAAGTTTGTGGTTTACAGGTCAGTATTTGTTACCATGACCTCGCCTTAAAGTCTGTTTTCTGTCGCTGATGTTTTGGAGGAGGAAGGAGACGCGTCAAATAACAAAGGAAATAAAAAGATATTCAGTGATTTTTTTCCCTAAATGCTAAACCTGCATATTTCAGCTCGTGTATAAGCTGATAATTATGGGTAATTATGATGCGTGATTATACGTTTCCGTGTGACATTACACAAAGATTAATTTGTAATTGGCGAAATAGAGCACCTTGATTTACAGTAGGGAGTCATTTTGCTGTGTCAAGAGGGAAATTTGGAAAATTGATAACACTACTGACAAAGCGTTATTTAACACTGATCACATGGGACGCAGGGACTCAGATGTAGCTCTCAATCTGCAGGAATAAAACTCGTGAGAGTAACAATACTGCAAAGGCTCAAAGGGATATTTCAGATTTTTGAAGCACGGTTGTATGAGGTACTTATCCATAGTAGGTGTATTACCTACAGTAATGGCAGTTGGCACGTTAAGAGAAGCCGTCAGGAGTACCTGAAAGTAACTCACTTAAAAAAATAGATATCAGTTACAGTGGATGCTATATTTAGAGTATCTTTTCAGCTTTACCACCAGTCAGACAGACTTTTTCAGCAGGGAAAAGAAGCCAATCTCGGCTCCTGTCGAAGCCACCAGACTCCTTTGACAAATACAGTAATTTTACCTTGCAGAACAGGGGAGTTTCTGGACAAGCGCTGCCTCAATTGGTTAGTTTCTTTGTGATATTGTGTGACTTTGATTAATCTAAACTAACTATTTAAAACACCAAAGTGACACAATAACACAAACAAGCTAAACAATCAGGACAGTGGTAGACCAGCAACTCATGTGTTCTGGGAGGCAAAACTACTGTTTTTGTCAAAGGAGTCTGGTGGCTTTGTAGAAAGCAAAGATTGCTTCTGTCTGTAATGCAATGAAAATATTGTAAATTTAGTGTAAACCTATAAAGGTAGTGATTTTTTTTGGGTGGATCTTTTTTTAAGTGGCTAAAATATTTTTAGCTGCCATCTACTGCTGGTAATACACTGACTATGGATAAGTATCGCATACAACCCACTTCAAAACTCATAACTATCAGTTTAAAGCATTATGCTACAGAAGAAATGTGAAGCTATAGAAGTTACCTGCTATACAGGAGTCAGTATTATCACCAGTTTTTCTCACAGCTCAGAAAGAAACACTCTTCTACTCTCTATAAGAAGGTGAAGCTGAGATATGATCCTCATGCCCCATATATTTCTACTCTTAGTGTTTTACAGATTAGGTTTTCTATCTTCCAATGCCTTGAATTTTTGCTCCCATTGTAGTTCACTCAGATAACACCTGAGTGAACTACAGACACATTAAAGATCAGAGTAAATGTTTGTCAGAGTTCAGAAACACCTGACATTGGGAGGAATTTTGAGCCACAGAAAGCTATGAAATAAATTAATTCCTTTTCATTCTACAGATGAATGTCGTAACGCAGGAAAAGCATCCAGAGACCGTTGAGCTCTCTTATAATAGCGACCGTTATTTCAAACATCCAGTGGCGTCCTTGTCATTATGAGAGGCTCTGGTATTTCTCTCTAATAATGTAATTATTAGCTCCTCTTTTCCTGTCTTCATCTTCAGAGGTAGTTTTCAAGGCAGTCTGAATAATGGGCCAAAAATATGCCCCGCTCTTGGCAAAATCAATTGATGACATAAGAATGGGTTAGCACTCTGTGAAATAATGTAGGAGTGAGATTTCTTAGCTCTTTAGAAGACTGCAAACGCAGGAGAGAAAGGGTTTTAAATTGCCGACATAAAATGATTGAAGCCCTGTCTGGAATGTTTTTGTCATTTAAAATGAAGAAAGTTCAAAATCAGGGTTAGAGCTGGATTCTTGTTTGGATCTTTATTTCTGCAGTCATTTGATTTATTTAGTTTATGGTTTACTAAATTATAGGGCTGAACGATTGTTATTTTCAATAAGGATTTTGTCTTCCAAAAATTATGAAAACAAGATAATCAAGATAAAACGATTATTGTACCGCAATATGTTCTACAATGATTTTCTCATATTGTCTTATGATTTAAATCCAGCACTGCTCTTTCCTTTAGAGCAGATCTCTTAGTTACTGGCTGGAAGATATTAATTAATGTTTACAAAAATGCAGGACGACATATTTGATCTTATTTATTTTTGTCTTATTTATATAAATATTTTTTATATATTTATACTCATTGCTATGTAGTTTTCAGTAGGTATCATTTTTTAAGTATACTTTTTTATTGTCTTTTAGAAAGTGTATAGTTATTTAAATGAAATATATTTATATATTATTATATTATCATTATTTATTATTATTATTGTATTTTTTATTTATCAAATTTTCACATGTATTTTTTTATTTGTTTTTCTTTGTAATTATATTTAAATGTCAAGAAAATTCACTCTTAAAAAAAGTTTATTTTAATAAATACAATTTACAAAAAGCTTAAACGCATGATGTTTCCAAAGTTTTTGATTTATTATTATTTTTCTTCATCAGAACATATGCATCAACATACAAATCCCTCATGCAGTTACACACTCACACAGACAAAGAAAATAAAATCTATAATGACAATAACTACAATAATTAAAATAATAATATTAACAGATTATAAATTAACTAAAGTAATTGATTAATCAAACAAGCATTAATAAATATATCTGTAAATAAGTAGAATAGAATGTTCAATAAAAATAAAACATAAAATAGGATAAACTGAATTAAAATAGATACATTTTTTTCCAAAGTTGAAATAATTGTGATTTTGCCACAAATAAATAGCCTTACTAGATTTGTTTTTTAGGCTTTTAAGTTTTATCCACTAACATTTTGAACTTTCTTTTTCTCTTAAAGTTTCCAGTGGTGGTGTTTTTGGAAAAAATCATTAAAAAAGATCTCACGAAACGGCTTCCTTTTATCTCCTCCAGGACAACAGTCGGCGGGTGGAGAACCTGCTGAGGCTGTGGATCATCGAGGCCAAGGACCTGCCGGCCAAAAAGAAATACTTCTGTGAGCTTTGCCTCGATGACTCACTCTACGCCCGCACCACCTGTAAACTCAAGACTGACAATGTCTTTTGGGGCGAGCACTTTGAGTTCAACAACCTGCCCGCTGTCAAGAGCATCACAGCCCACCTCTACAAAGACACGGACAAGAAGAAAAAGAAAGATAAAAACAATTACATTGGACTCGTCAATATCCCCGTCGCGGCGGTCACTGGACGGCAGTTTATGGAGAAGTGGTATCAAGTCAGCACGCCTAACCCCCCAAAGGGCAAGACATCTGGGCCTATGATTAGGATCAAGGCACGCTATCAGAGCATGAACATCCTTCCCATGGAGATGTACAAGGAGTTTGCAGAGTACACCACCAACAACTACATGCTGCTATGCTCGGTGCTCGAGCCCGGGATTAGTGTCAAGAACAAGGAGGAGATGGCGTGTGCGCTGGTCCACATTCTGCAGAGCACCGGCAAGGCCAAGGTTAGTAGCAACAGTATGGTTTATCTCTATTTCCTCCACATTTATACTCCCCATTGAGACATAACAGATAAAAACTATAATATCAGAGCATTATCTTGCCAGACGAGACATTATGAAGCTCACAGGTTAACTGTTCCTCCGCTGCCTGCTCATCTTATGAACTGCTGACCCCCCACAGCTGTAATACAGAGCAGACAAAGACCAGACAGACAGGTGATTTCCTCTTGCTGCACCACTAGCCTGTATTACATTTTTAACTCAAGCTAATCCCTTACATGTATCCCCTGCAGTGCTTCGCGGCATACCGATGCAGTACAGAAGCACAATATATCCACTGCTGTCTGTAGCAGTGAAAGCACAGGGAGATTAGTCTACCACAGTAGGAGCTAAGTCTCCCATGACAGCGGGCCGTTGGACTCAGATAATCTCCCATCCATCCGAAATGGCTGTATTTTACTTTGCTTTGACAGCACGGCGTTTGTCTTTGCAGAGCGGTGAAAGACACATTAGCATTTTGACCCGGAATATTAAAGAGACGTAAGAGGGAAAGATATAGTACTGGCTGCTGATGGAAAGAGGATGTGAAGAAGAAAATGTGGTATCTTTAGTATTTCATCCATACTGGTTTGGATTATCGATGCACTTATCGCTTCTTTTTTTAATTTAATTTTTTGATATTTAATTATTAAACATATATTATTTTAAAAAGGAAAACTTCAAAACAGGATTTGAAATTCTTAATTATCATTATTTCAATATTTTTTTATTATTATGTGTAAATAGGATTTAAAGAAGAAAATATGGTATCCTTTGGATTTTTTCAATACTCCTCCTCTTATCAATACATTTATCGCTTCTTTTTTTATTAGTAAGAAGTTATGTTTTATAACATATATTATTTAAAAAAGGAAAACTTCATAACAGGATTAGAAATTATTTTTAAATTTTATCTTTTTATTATTAATTTTATTATTTTTATTATTAAAAAATGTGGTATTGTTAGGATTTTTTCGGTACTGCTCCTCTTATCAATACACCTATCGTTTCTTTTTTATTCCTATAATACCTTTATTTATACAGCACCTTTAATTAAAGGCAGTTAGGCAAAAGGCAGTAAAACAACAAAAGGCCAAATAGGTCTGTTGAACAAGAGCAAGACAAAATCAGGCTAAAATTAATAATAGATAGAGAAGATAAAGACACAAAATCATAGCGAACAGGAGTCAAATGAACAAGTCATATTTATCAGAACAAAACAATAAAAATAAAAGAACGTAATACTTAGTAGCTGAGTTGCTTTTTAAAACTTGTAATTAAAAAAATAATACATTCTTAACAGGATTAGAATGTATTCATATAATAAATATAACTAAATTTTGTTTCAACAGCAGATAGAAAAATCTCTTGTATCTCAACAAGTGTATTGATAAAGTATTGGCTTTCGACTCGCAAAAGTTTTATTTCCCTTACAGTAAAAAGCGTATATGAGGAGCCAAGACCCGACACAGAGCAGATAAGATGCTGCACATGATAATAAATTACATCAAAATATTAAAAAATACCTCTAAAAGATACAACAGTCTTTAATTAATTGGCCTCGGGGTCTGTTTAATATCGGTTATCGGTACCCATCCCTGGTCCTGGGAAGATATACTGGGCTATTTAATAGATCAAATAATTACCAAACCTATCAGCCCATTAATCGGTGATGAAAGAAGTAAGATAACACTGATGGATTTAGCTCAGTTCCAAAGCATTTCTAATGAGCACAAGAACTTTTTTTTTGTCATCTTGTTGTCCCTGTAATGTCTGAAATAACTGTCTGCTTTTAGTGGAAAATCGCTTCAGGCTGCTTTCTTCGCCACGGCATTAACGCCTGCGTCTTGTCTGCCTCGTCAGTTTCCCGCGACAGCTTGTGCCTCAATTTCTTGACAGTATCTCATCAGTAAGAGCTTTGAAACTTTCTTTGACTTTATCACAGCTCAGCGGAGTGATGAACGATCAGTGCTTAAGAAGTGATGTCTATCTGCACTGTACCAGTTTAGGCTCAGGACTGATAGCTGCTGATTGATTGGGGAGAAAGGCCTCTGCTGGTCCCCGGAGAGACGGCCACATCCTTAATTACCTTCAATTAATCCCCACCTTCTGAGCAGAGCACTAAAAACTTTTCTTTCTCTCTCACCTCCTGCTCTTTCTTCCTGTATAAACTGCTTGTAAACAGATGATATTTCAAGGACGCTCATCATGAGAGAGCCCCTATACATATACCCCATGCTCAAGCAAAACAAACAAACAGAATTTTAATTTTTATCTTTGCACGTCTGTAAATACAGAGAAAAGCTGCTGTTGCTTTTTGAAGAAAAGGCAAACACAAGCATTTGGACTGACGTAAACAGGAAGAATTAATGAAAGCCGCTTTCAGAATGTCAAGTGTCGCTGCTGTTAGCTACTGCAGCTTCCTTTCTGAAAGGCTTTCATCATGCCAGAAGTGGTCTGACATATTTAGGCAGTACACTTGAGTACATGTTTTTCCTTTAGCCTTGATGGATAAAGCAGTCATGGCATGCCAATCATAGCGACACTAAGTAAGCACTTATTCTGAAATATTCCTCAGGCCTAATTAGGATATCCTCTGCAAAGATGCTTTATATACACATATCTCGGCCTATGTTGCACGGTTTGTCCGGTTACAATACAATAATGAAGTTCTTTTAATGCACTGCCAACTTGGGTGCGGTCTTGGTGAGTTATATTTAGAAATCAACCACATTTACTCGAGCAAAGATAAACTCTGGGAAAATCCTGTGAGCCTGATTTTATTGTTTTCCTCCAAATGCTTAATAGAGCCTTCGGTTATTTGGTCCCTTCTTCCTTGGTATTGTCACGTAAGCTTCCAACCATTCAGTCTCAAGTCAAATCTATGATTCAGCCTCTAATTCTGTCTGTACCACAGTGGATTTCTTCTAGTTCAGACAGAGACTTTGCATTGCCGTTGCATGAGGCAGTCACAAAGGAGCACGAGCACCCTCTCTTACTTTAAGCAGGGGGTGAACGGGAGGTGAACGTTTCGTTTCGGAGATGCAGCAGCAGCTCTGAAGTTCTGCTGATGTGCATCGTGTTTAATCAGCTGTGCACAGGTGGGAAACAGCTCGTAATTGCAGCTGGCTATTGTTAAGAGATGCAGATTGCAGGTTGTACCGGGCATTAGTATGCAACACCTCCTCGACTTCTGTTTCTTCCTGTGTCATTTTATCAGCCATCACCGAATAATTACACCCCGAATATATTCTGCTCGGTTGCACACTCGCTCCTTCTCTCTTGTTCTCTTCCCTACTTTTCCGTCTTTGTCTCCCCTCATCTCTCTTTCACGCTCGGTCGCGTCTTGAGGCCAGAGCTCTCCGGAGAGATGTCATTACGGATGCTGTATTGATGTCTGGATGCATTGGTGAGCGCGACGGGCACGCCCTGCTTCGCCGTGCAGATGCTAACTTTACACACACACACACCTACGTATAAATCACAAGACATTAGCAGGTGGTTGCAGGTCAGCTATTCAATTTTATGCATGAGCAAGTAGAGCTGCAGTGAATTAAGTTATATATATATATATATATATATATGGCTTCAGACAGCAAAGCAATAGGTCAGAAGTGTACACTTTGGCTCTGGGTTGCAGTAAAAACAATAATAAATAGTCTACTTTCTATGTCAACTGATTTTATTTGAAGTTGAAGCTCTAAATCCAGCTGGAATCAGAAATCCACTGATAACATTTCTGCTGATTTCCTGTGCTGGAAGGTCATGACCCCTGTCTGTCTCCTCCTCTGTGGAACACGCTGTTATGTCCGTGCACCCAAACAGCACTATTAGAAGCTCCACAGCAACAATAACAAAACCCTCTGCTGTGTTGGAATCGCCTGGAGAAGTTCACCTTTCTTTCATCTGAAAATATCCACTCCTGGCATGGATCCTCGCCGTTATTGATCTAGTCTTCTTGACGCCTCGGCCCCTTCGGGAAGATTATGTTCTAATTTTTGCTGCCGCTCCTCTCAGCCACGCCAACTGTTGGAAGCGACGATAAGGAGGATTTATCCTTATTATAACTGGTCAGAGGAGGGTGGTGTTCTGGTTATTATGGCATTGCGTTTTTATGTTACTGCTCCTCAAGGTAAACTAACAGCCCCTGCTTAAGAGGGCGAAATATGTGAGCCTCTCCTCTCTACATCCTCGTCGTCGGCCCTGCAGCACAGCTCCCGTTACATTCTTATTAATGCATTCAGCGCTGTCTTCAGTGGGCAGTGATGCTCATCACCACAGCTGTGGTGCACAGGCACAGTTTGTCGTACGTACATAATATGATGTGACAAATGATTTACTAACATGACATGAAGGGCTCTGGTGCTTCTGTATTCTGGGCTTTTTTTTTACATGGCTTTGAATGAATCAGTTGTCCCCTGAGAGGATCAGGCAGCTTTCATAGCACGCTAGTCACATGTCAATACCCTGCACATTAACAGGGAAGTTGTCAGTATTATTTTTGATTTTGACAATCATTTTTCCTTCCATGTTTGCCACTGTCATGTCTGGGACACCAGGCTATTAAATAGCTGTAATGTTGAGGGGCACAGTTTTATGACAAACTAAGATGGATGTTGGAGGAGACAGACAGACGGACAGACAGATAGACAGTGAGTTTGAAGTGTTTGAGACGCTAGCTACACTGTGAAAAAAAACTAACAAAAATGCAAGTATTTTTTCTGAAATTTACTGTATTATTTTACAAGGTTTTATATATATATATATATATATATATATATAACATATATATAACATATATAACAGATATTTATTGTATATTATCCATAATTGTACTGTTATTTGATGGTAAGTGCCAGACTTTTTACCACTTTTACGATTTTTTTTTACAGTGTAGTCATGAAGCCATATATCTATTGTATAGGCTCTATTATTATGTTATAGATTAGGAAATGAACACACAGCAAACATCAGTGTTCTCGCTCTCCTCGTAGTCTCTCCTGTTGAATTTGCACTACAAAGGCAATGCATCATATCTTCAGACTGTTTAGTAATTCCAGCAGGATTTTTATTGACCATCCCCTGACAGCCTGGAGTGATGGAGGAGAGGTGAAACAGAGAAAGTTGAAGGCAATGACAAGGAGGAGAGAAAATAAGTTAAAGAGAGGGAAGGAGCACTGCAGCAAGCTGTGGAGTCAAACAGCAGCAGGCTGCACAGAGAAACATTCAGCTCCACACATTGATCTGGAAGCCTCTTGACGTCTCTGTTGGCACTAAGATTACAAAGACTAGTCTCTCTCTCTCCCTGTCTTTCCTTTCAGTGTCTTTGTCACTTGATTTTTTTACGAGATTTATTTGTCTCATATATTTTTAAATGTCCAACATAAATGCTCACAGCAAGGCATTTTAATCGAGTGCTGAAACAGGAAGAAAACAATAATATGGAAGAATAAATCAATACACTCACATGAGTAAAATCCAATTTGTGAATAATAGCTGCTGATCATTATTTACTCAGTACAAAACAACAAGTTCCCTCCATTGTTCCATATCCCTGGCAACATGCTGAGCCTTACCCCTGGTTAAGTTCAGCTTGGCAAGCTTTCTATCACAGTTTTGTACCTGGTCGCTTTTGTTTGTCCATGTTTCCTGTTCCTGAGTCCATCTCAGAAAATATTCGGGATGAGATCTGCCTCTATATAGGCCACAAGCCATGTGCAGCACAAAAAACCTGCAAAACTAATGACATTCACATCAGCGTCAGCTGTACTTTGTGCTTATTAGCAAATGTTAGCATGCTAAAACACTAAACTAAGATGGTGAACATGGTAAATACAACCCCTGACGTTGTCTAGAACATAAATATAACATAATGCAATCAGTTGCTAATCCTTCTTGACATATATTCAATTTAAAGTGTCCCAACTTTTTTGGTTGCTAAACATCAACACTGTGAACATGTTAGCATACTGACTGTATTGGGGAAGTGGACACCTCCACTGGGAGATCACTCATTGCTTTGTGGGCTACGGTTCCGAAGCTCTGGGTTTGGCATTTTGGCTGTTTTTTTGGTGAAATACCAACACTTTTTGGTTTTTGGACAAAAAGGTTGATTGGACTGAGAACCCGAGGACACATCTCAATTATGAATTTAGGTAAGATAATATCACTTTTATCTAGCTGTATTCTGCCTTGTTTCACAATGCTGATTGTTGTCGAGAAAGCCTTGTAAAAATAAATTAAACTGCAATACCAACAAATGGAAACATCATAACCAACTGGCTTTTTTAAATAATGTTTTACAACACAGTATGAGACTAAATGCGATGTGGAGGCTTCGTGCACTGCACTTAAATTAACACTAAATAGGAAAATAGGACAGACAGCCATAGAGAAATACACACACACACACACACACACACACACATAAAGGGAACATGCATAGCAAACATGATGTTTGGATGCTGATGACACTTGCTGTAAGATCCCCTCCAGTCAAACCTTACTTCATAATGATCATGTGCACTAGCAGCTAAATCAGGAGCGATGCAGCCTTTCCTGTTTTTGTGTTGAATGACAAGCCTGTGCGCCTACAGGGGAACCGTTTTCATTTCCATTCGGCCCCCAGTCCTCTCAGTCAACCCAATGTGACCCTCACAGGAAGAGCTGCAGGCTATAACTCTGTAACACTAGCCACTGGTCTCCAGGGAGGGAAACCAGGGGAGGCAGAAAGAGATGGAAAGATGAGGAGAGCGAAGGATGGAGAGGCTGGAGTGGTTCCTGTTTTCTCCCCCCTGAGTCTCTCCTCAGCCCTTGCCCCAGGCTCAAACACTGGGCTCATCGATCAGTCAAATTGCTAATATTATAGGCTTTCTATTCTCCCCACACACACGCACGCACACACACACACACACACACACACACATACACACACACAGATTAAATTAATCTTTTCTTACCTATCTGTTTCAATACTTCAAATTATTGAGTGAAACTTTGTAATTTCACATAAATGTGCATTTGCTGCATTGTGGTGTATATATATACACATTTACCTGACTATCAATAGGTAATTTCCATTTTGTTTGTTTTCTAATGAATCCCATTAGTTCCGCAATCCATGACTTCTCCAATAATGATGTTTCTTTTATCCATTCACAAGATAAAAACAATCTGTGAACAAAGTATGAGCATTTCTTGCCGAATGAAAAACTTTATTCATGCTCTGTTGGACATGGTTGGAATACACTATACATTCTCTCATTAAGTTATAAGTTCAGCAGCAGGACACACTGAGAGAAAAGTAAGCGCTGCTATGAATACATCTGAATATTTTGTTTTATATCACATATGATGCACTTCATATTTTTTTTACATTCTGCATCACAGGGTCTATATTCATCACAGAACACAGCTGGGTAAAGTGATCTATCAGTGAAATTTAAACTCAATTGAGACATCTACATACTCTCAAGGTCCATGCAGTTTTAAAGAGACTCAATTAAGAAGAAAATGTTCTGTTACTTTACCTCTTCTTGCTTTCTCCTGCACAAATATTACCCTTTTAAGGTATTTCATTGCTCCCACTCTTGTATTTATCTGCTTTATATTACCATAGGAACAAAAAAACAACATCTGAGCGTGTGCAAAGAAAAACCTTACCCTCTTCTCATCATTTTTTCCCCCTTCTTTTCTTTCCCAGACTCGATGTCCTTGCTTTGCAATGTGCGGTAATTGCAAAGCAAGTGATTTAAAACATCCTATTCTGCTTTCTGATTTGTCTGTCAGAGTGAAAGAGTTCTGATCATGATCTTGCAGATTGTGTCGTCTCTCCGGTAGCTTATTTATCTTCAGAAGTTGCGGCTGCAAACTGTGCAGTGGAATATTGCTGAATAGAGATGTAAGCAGTGCACACACACAGGGCTGTGCCTAGTGGTGATTAGATTGTTGTGTGTACAGCAGCGCGATGGACAAGACTTTATGAGTTTTTGATGGCAAGTAACCCCATCTACAGGGATCTTCTCATCTTTTCCAACAGGACTCTGTTCCCTACTATTTATTAGATCTGATCAGCCGTGCCTGCACCATCTACCCTCCACTCCGACCCTATCTTCATATCACCCTCCTTCCCCTGCTGGATTTTTTTTGAGGCATGGTTTGGGTGATGAGATGTGGCAGCGATACAGAGAGCGTTCTACTTCTCCTTATTAGCACTGAAGCAGAGGGAAGGGGGAGGAGGGGGGCTAAGGGTGCAGGATTGAGGGCGTCGGAGAAAAAATCTGAGGGATGACGGAAGAGGATAAGGAGCTCTAGTCGCTCTTTTCAAGACGTGTTTGCTCAATCTTTATATTACCGGTGCTTCTTCATGATTGAACATCTTATAACAAGTCATATACACTCTTTGCATTACTGACCATTTTCTCTAATGCTCTACTAAAAAAACTTTGTATTGATTGTATTGAGTCATTGGTTTCCACTGTGGTATAAATATCACTTGATGGGTTGTAAAAGTTTTTTGAGATAGGTAATCCATTACTGTGAATAAAGTTTTTTGCTTAAGCTTTGACAGCTGTAGCATGTTAAGGCAGTAAGCCAACTTTAGCTTAACTAAGCTTTTTAGCCCCACAAGGATGGTGATGCCGGTCTCACAGTTGGTCCACCACTTTAGTCCGGACCATAGAATATATACCAAGATGGACGACATGACATGGGCCCAAAAGTGAAGCCAAAACACCATGATTGCCACCTGGTGGCTGGCTGCAGTACAGGTCATAAATCCCATCTCCTCCATGTTAGTTGGTAGGATGTGTCAAACCAAAAAATTAAGGTACATGTCCAATATTTTTTTCCCAAAGATGGTCTGCCATTTAAGGTATCATGCAGGTGCAAGTTCAAGTGTTCATTATTTTCACAAGTTTGGTTTTAATTGGTTATTTGATGCTATAAAAAGGGGCTTTAATATCAGGATTGACAGCTCTGACTGGTCTCGTGATTGATTAGGCTGACAATCGGTCAGAACTTAATGCCACTGCTCCACAACTGGGCAGACTCTGGCTCCAAATGACATCAAAAGCACAAGATGGCAGCGCCCATATCCAGCATATTTTGTCTTAATTTTTGTACGATGGGAGGAAGTGGAGGCGTTTCTTCCATCTTTATATCCATATTCAGTCTGTGGTCAGATTGGAAAAAGTCAACAACTGTACAAAAGAATACCATGAAATTTTGAACAGACATAACTGGTATTTATTCTAACTGGTTTGCCTTAGTTTATTTTCTTTGGTATATTGACATACATAATAGGCTCAGATGGTAGAGCTGGACGTCTTCTGATCGGAAGTTTGGTGGTCCGATCCCCGACCATGGCAGCCTACATGTGGAAGTATCCTTGAGCAAGATACTGAACCCCAAATTGCTCGCGATGCTGCGTTCATCGGTGTGTGAATGAATCCAATGGTGGCAGGTGGCACCAGTGTGCCCTGGTAGCCGCCAGTATGAATGTGTGTGTGAATGGGTGAATGAGCGTAGTGTGTAGTGTAAAGCACTTTGGATAAAAGCGCTATATAAGTGCACTTAGACCACTTTTACCATTTACATAATTATTAACACACATTCATAAAATACAATATCAGATTTGTAAGGGGTAGCAAATGTTAGCATTCTAACACTCTCATGCAAACACATAAGCATGCTGATCCTAGAATTTTACTCAAAGTAGCGCTTGTGTGGCTGTAACTCATAGTCTTTTACATTTACAGTTTCCTGTTATGTGCATTTTAAGTACAGCATCACAGGATGTTTTAACACATATAACATAATTACCAGGCTGTATTCTGCAGCACACTTGATTTGATTTTTGTCTGGAAAGTCCTGGAAAAAATGCCCATGGTTTGAATTTTCTGCAACAATGCAGCATACTTAAATTAGTGATGTTGACGTCTCTGTGAGCACAAAAGTTCTGACAATGGTTCAGCTTACAGATGCATTACAGTACCATTTTGCCTGTAATATCATAACTTTGGGGGGAAACAAATCAAGGAAATGGTGAGGTTGCAACAAGTTTGTTTAAGTAGCATACTGGAATGAGAACCAGGCCACCTGGGAGTTAGGAAATCAATCTTAAGAACATATGGTACACACTGAAAAATGGTTGACATAAATAAATGCAGTTTGTACTTCAGGCTGAGATGAGATAGTGTGTAAATCCACTGTGATGGTGCCTTGAATTCCCTTACATCCATGTGTTGTAATAACTTCCAAACATTAAAAAAAGATACAAATCATGTGTTTGCATGTCACTGCATGTGATTGCAAGCAGTAGTTTGGATCTAATTTTTGTTTTAGGTTGCTAGAAGGAATTATTCCATGTCTCTTTTGATGTCTCTCTTTCAGTTTCAGTCTCCTCTATTTCATCCGACCGTCCTCTCTAATCAGGCCTGGATTTGGCTCGCCTCAGTGGCCACATAAGGAGTGCAGAGCAGAGATGAGGGAGGAGAAAGGGGAGGGATAGAGCCACAGAGGGGGTAGAGGTTAGAGGAAAGATCATAATTGGGATGACATTTTCCTCCTATAAAGTTGTAATGCTGTCGGCATAAATGAGTTTCCTGGACTAGAAAGTATCATTAGGAATAGGAGTGTAGGGAGGATTTACAATGCATTAAACTCATGTTTTGTCATTTAACATTGAATCATAGTCTATTTAATGTGACATTTTTCACACTGATTAATAGAAAAATATCCTTTAACGTCAATGTGAAACAGCTTTTGAATTTAAACCAAAATTAATAACAAATCTAAGATACGAATGCTTGATTTCACTCCCTTTAAGTAGATTTGTGCCACTCCAGGACAAGCCTTGTTTTTAAGTCACTGTATCTTTGGCTTTGTGCTCGGGGTCACTGTCTTTCTAGAGAACAAATCTCCTCCCAAGTCGCTTTTTTTTTTTGCAGACTACATCAGTTTTTTTACCCCAGGATTTCCCTGAATTAATTTCCCCTTTACCCTCAGAAGTCTTCTTCCCAGCATGATGCTGCCACCACTGTGCATCACAGTGGGGATGCTGTGTTTATGATGATGTGCAGTGTAACATGGTGTGTAGTCTAATAGCCCAAACGCTCAATTTAGGTCTCATCAGACTGAGGAAACTTCTTCCAGCTGACTTCAGAGTCTCCCACATGGCTTCTGGCAAACTGCAGCCAAGATGTCATGTGAGGTTTTTCTTCTCCAAGAGTGGCTTTCTCTCTTCCTCTTCCTCTTTCTCTTTCTCTTTCTCTTCTTTTCTCTCTTCTTTTCTCTTCTCTTTTCGTCTCCTCCTGTAAAGCTGTGACTGCCGAAGCATCGAGCCAACTGTTGTTGTATGTGTCCAATCTCCGCCTCTGAAGCCTGGAACTCCTTCAGAGTTGTCATAGATCTGTTGGTGGCCTCCCTGACTAGTCTCCTTCTTGCACAGTCACTCCTTTGGATTCTCTTTCCATTTTTTAATGATTGATTTAACTTTACTCCAAGGGATAATTAGTGACTTAGAAATTGTCTTTTTTGTCTGACTTTCATTTACCCTTTTCACTGAGTTGCTTGGAGTGCCCCCCAGTAGGTTTTCTCATGATACTGACTCACCAAAACTTGGACTTGTATTTTTCAACCTGGAACCTTTTTTCATATTTTTGGGAGTAAGTGGGAGTAAGGGAATAACCATTTTTTAAATCAATCCGGTACTGAGAAAGAGACTTGCAGCAACCAAAGAATGTTAACAGGCAGGGCAATTCCTTCATTAACTTAAATGTGTTTCCAGTAAAATGTTTGTTTTTGCCATTGACAGTGTCTTGGGAACTCACTTCTTAAACAGGCCCAAAATCAACACCGTAACTTTAACGTTAGCTCCGCTCTGCCTGCAGCAGGATTCTTCTCTCCTGGAACCATACTGTTTTTTTAGGTGAACATGTTTTGGTACTTTAATTCTTCTCCTCTTTGCCTGGCAGTAATCATCCAGGTCCACATGTTCACTGCAGACCCAATAATCTGTGGAGTGGAGAGTTAGTAACCATTTGTAGCACAACTAGCAACAATTTCAGCCTGTTCGTATCTAATAAAGGTAGTCAGTGAAGGCTGCATGTAGTTTGTTGGCACAATTCGGAAATGCGCAATGGACTTTTGTTTTTATTGAGAATTTTTGAGATAGCACTACTCTTTCTGTACTCCAGCACGACAAACTTGATGGCACTTCTCCCACTACTTTCTAGTTGCATTTCCAGAATCAAGTCATGAGAATCTCATTAGATTTCAGAGCGATACCTTATTGTTTCATGGAATGGTTAGAAACTATACTAATAACCATCTCAGCCTGGCTTTTCGTGGATGTATGTTGAGGGTGCACAGTTGCTCCATCCATTTACATTGTAATCTGTTTTGTGGCTTCCGGCTGCAGTGTTTTCCATCAATACTGGGTCGATTTTTTTTTTTAGTTGCTAAATCACAACAACATGGGAAAATTAGTGTCCAGGTAGAAAAATGCAGAAATTCCCCTTTATTTTTCAGTTAGTTCAGTAATTAAAAGATGTTTTTTCCCTTGATCAGTGTTAAAACATTCACTTTTAATCGCCTTTGATTCAATGTTGTGGCACAATTAGAACAGAAAAACATACTTCTGTTTATAGATGCTATAACATTTCTCTCTCATTATCTGTCTGAACAGCAGACCAAGCACAAACTAACACAGCTATACTGTAGACATCTGTGTTTAATTCAAGTGTTGACACGCACATTTGTTAAAAGTTTAGGTTTTCCTCTGTAGGTTGTGTGTGTGTGTATATGTATGAAGGTGCTGCATGTGTGCAAATGCGTTAACCAAAAAAGGCTCCTTTCGCTGCACATCAGTGGGTGATTGGCTCCCTGTGGTGTATCTTTGATTAGCCGGATAACAGGCTTCTGCAGCAGCTATAGAAACCGTCTGAGAGGCTCTGTCGCGTTCTTTCCGCCTCCTCCTCTGTTCTTTAAAGACCACCGCTCTGTCTCTTCTTCCTCTCCTTCTCTTTTTCTCTCTGTACATCTGTCACTTGCCTCTCTTCTCCCTCGCTGCCACGCTGGTTCCCCTAGTTTAACAAGCTGCCAGGGGACTTACATGAGAGTACACCCAGAAATTTGTTGAAGGGATCCAAACAAGGGATGATTCATCCCCAGATGGCTCCATTTCCATCTCTCCCTTTCAAACTTTAAGTTTTGGGAGCTTTGGTAGCGTTCTCCACCTGTTATTTTTTATTACCTGATGATTGCTATATCGTCTTTGTCTGGATCACTCTTAAACAAGATAGTTATATGATGAGTGAGAGCATTGAATAAAAAAAATCCAACCAATGTGCCAATGTAAAAGAAAGATAATGCACATTTTAGATTTGACGTGTTATTTTAAAGTCATTATAACTTTTGGTAGAAACTTGAGTTTGCTGCTGTAGCATGCATCAATGTTTTCTCACTTATTTCCTACTCTCCATTCGTATGAGTGGGAAACAGTCTGTCTTCTTTCACTCATCAACAAAACAGTTGTCAAAATCACTCTTGAGTATTTGAATGAAATTGAAGAAAATGCTTGCTGCCATTATAATGAAAATATGAGTCCTGTCACAATTTTTCATCCGTTCGGTGGTAAACACACTGTTTCTTTCCACATATTGAGTTTCAGCTCCGGGATGTGTCAGATCCAAAAGATGATATGAGTAGAGCCATTTTGTTTCCCTCCATTTATTATAATGACAGAATTACGCTTTGTTCACATTCACTGGTCGTAAAAATGTGATTTGAAAACCTGTCGCAGCGCGGCAGTGTAGTAAACTGAGAGACAGTGTTATTCCATTCTGCAAACAGGCACAACTGATATATGAGATTATTTTTACTCTGACTTTTGATGTCTACCTGTGTCATCGTATGAGTTAATGAAGGCAAGTTTGTGAGCAGCACAGTGAACCTTTACAAAGAAATATTGTGGCAGAAATAGTTGCAAGACAAGGAAAATAAAACCGTTCATGTTGCATTGTAATTAAAGCTGCTAAAATCAGTATTTTTATGTTGACAAGAGAATCAAATCACCACATGTATGTGAAAGGAGTCACTCCTAGTGACAAAAGGCTCAAAACAATGACAAAAAAAGTTATTCCTTTCCTTGATAGTACTGTTTCTACAGAGGTGCATTTTTTCCTTTTGTATGAAAAAAAGATTAATTTCTTTAATAATTTATTTTTACAGATATTGGGGGGAAAATATCTATATACAACATTTTCAAGTGCCTACAAGTGTTAATATTGGCAGAAAAATGGGGTCTCCACATGCTAAACATATTAAACTATTTACATTGTACAGCCTCTACTTACTCTTGTCCTCTCCTCTCTGCTCTGTGTAAACGGCATGCAGTTCAGTCAAAGTTTCATCATATGACTGTTGGTCTCAGTTAAGTCACTCACTGCTTCTCAGTTGCACTGAGGAGAATATAAAATAATGTTTTTTACAGGATCTGGTTAGTGCAAGCACAAACATTTTAATTGAGAAATATCAATTGAATTAGATCAAATATCACTATTTGGATACTTTTCCCAGCAGAAGTATTGCAACACAGTATTCATTAAGACTGATAATAGTCATTGTACTGTTTATAGCTATAATAAATGGTGTAATTATTGGAGCTTTTAAAACAGAAAGCATCCTGTTGGTGGGTTTTGAGGCTCAGAGGGTTAACTGTCCTTACAGTCTGCCGCAGCAAAATCCCCAATATAAACTAAAGGACTGATGAAAATGAACGCAGGCGGAAAATAATAATAATGTAAAATATCACAGGATAAACAGAGGAAGTGGATGAAGATGAGTCAGACGAAACCTTGATGACCAATCTGGTTTTCCAATTATAACCCACTCGTTTGTTTTTTGCTCGCTCTCCCTGCCAACAGCAACTCTCTCTTGGGGATACATGTAATTTCATTTTCATTCAAATTAATTCGTATTTTACATCTTGCTATTAGTTTTATTTTCCAAATTGGAAAACTCTCCCCTCCAATGCCAGATTCAAGATAAATGGACGGACATCCTTAAGTGTGGACAATCATGATGTCCGTGCAGTCATTAACCATGTGCTCGTCTTGTTTTGTTGTTGTTGTTTCTGCAGGACTTCCTCACAGACTTGATGATGTCAGAGGTGGATCGCTGCGGGGAAAACGAACACCTCATCTTCAGAGAGAACACATTAGCGACAAAGGCCATAGAGGAATACTTAAAACTGGTGGGGCAGAAGTACCTGCAGGACGCCCTCGGTGAGTGGAGCGCTGATCTGGAAAGGAGCGACGGCAGAGGCTGTAATCTTCTGCTGTTCGTCTGGAAAAAATAGCTTTAAAATCAAGAAAAAGCTGTTTTGAGTCCATACTTGAAGTTCATCTTTTTTAATATATTTCTGTTTTATCCGTGTTTGTCCATTTCTTCTGCTGCATGTTTCATGTTTCTGTTCTCTTTTATCTTCACGTTTGCCTCTTAAATGTAATAATTGACTCAGAAATGTTCGTGTAACTGCCGCATCAGCAGTTTAAATGCATCAGTGACGGTATAATTAAGCAAACACAAGTGGTGTTAGAGATTAAATGCATTAGTGCACTCCACCCAGGGATCATTTTGACAGCGAGACAACTGAAGCAACTCTTCTGTCATCTTAATTTCTGTTTTGGACGATCACCGTGGTCAACAGCGGTCAGACTGTGACAGGAAAAATGTTTCATCCGGTCAATTCCAAACCTCTGACAGGATTAGCTTTGCAGAAAATTATCACAGGATGATTGTTTGACCCCCCTCCCTCCTGCTCCCTCTGCTACAATGTTAGTCCAAGGTGAGATCGAGTGTTTGTCCGTCTGCAGCCCTAACAATAAGCACTCTGTATGCACTGTGTGCTTTTCTCCCTCCCTGATTCAGAAATGTACACAGCAGCAGTTTAATCTACAAACAGCACACATCCTTCCCGTCACATCTTTCTCTGTATGCAGCTAATTTTATTAACGTGTGTGTTTATGTCGTTCCGTGTGAGTCTTTGGATATAGTGATGCTGCATTTTTGCCTTGCATTCCTCTCAGGGTTGATTCAGAGAAATACGGAGGGCTGGTAAATTATGCATCAGTGTTTTTGGAGGAGTTTTTATTGTGTGGCTAAACTGTTAAAATCGCTGAAACTGCGACTGGGGCACCACAAGGACAGCCATGGGCTCCCTTTACGGGATGTTGGCTCATCGAGATGGTAGCAGTAATGGTCCGTCTTTTATCCCTGTGGACGAGACAAAAAGGACATTGTTATCTTTGCCACCGTTTTTGTCAGTGTAACCTTGTTTGCCGTATATATGAATCTTCTAGGTCTGTCAGTCTGTGAGGGTTTTTTGTCACAGGTCAAACTAGAGAGTGATTTCTCTTGAAAAGTCGTTTTCTCTTCTTTTTGTTTTTAGTTCATGGTTCAGCCTACTAGAATTTCAAGGACGACATTAAACTCTGTTCCCTGTAGCTTTCGCATCATATTCTTCCTCTGTCCCGGCTCAGCTCAGCAGGACTTTGCAAGCACTTCAAATCACCAACGCAAACAAAAAAAAGTAGCACCACGGTTCCTTTTTTGGCTGCTGTATTTTTCCTACAGATACACCAGGACATAGGTCTAAAAAATGATGTTCTTTAATTTTGTACTCTTTCAGAACCAGAATAGCATTTATACACTAAGTAGGTTTGCACTTAAAAGGAATTTGCTTAATTTGGTGCACAAATATATGGAAATATATGGAGGAAAAAAAATAAAAATAATAAAGGTATAGAATCACAATGAAATATAAAGAAGATACAACAACATAACACATGTGTAAAATATACAATTTTAAGAATAATATACAATTAAAAAATGTTTTAATATTAAATAAAGATGTACCGTTTAGTGCAGGATGTGCAAAGATGCTGATCAGAGGATGATTTTTGGTCTGTTTGCTTTGTTTTTCCAGGTGAGTTCATCAAGGCTCTGTATGAGTCAGATGAGAACTGTGAGGTGGATCCGTCCAAGTGTTCCTCAGGCGACCTGCAGGAGCACCAGAGCAACCTGAAGATGTGCTGTGAGCTGGCCTTTTGCAAAATCATTAACTCATACTGGTAAATACTGAAACACAGCTTTCATTGACATTCACTCACTGCTGGAATGTAACTAAGTACATTTACTCAAGTACTGTATTTAAGTACAACTTTATACTCAGCAGATCAATCTAAAATTATGATTATAATTTAACCTCATTACAGTATATTAAGGAGTAAAAATTAGCCCTACCTTGAGAAAATGAACACTGATTACATAAATGCATCAATGATAATAATAAGCCAATAATAGAATATATGAAAGTGTACAATTTAAAACTAGGAGTGTCTAATGGCACACACTTTACCTCCTCAGAATAAGCCATAATTACTATTCATTCTGCTTTATTACATATAATGAATTCATTTATATAAGAATTTATCGCATCATTGTCTCCTTGAAACAGACCGTTTTTCTGAAGAGTCTTAATCACAATTTAAGCAATGCCATTAAAGGGGCTTTTAATTTGCTTTCATGCCAGTTCGAAGCAGTTGTCAGTTTTAAAAGACATCTGTTCTGTTTTCTAAAGTAACACAAGAAATCTACAATGCTCCGAAGAGCAAACTTTGGAGTAAAACTCCACTAAAAGTGAAGACAAAGACACATTCATCAAGCAGCTTCCTCCCACTTGCAGAGAAGTGTAGGAGTAACCTTTCAGAGCAGCACTCGAGGGATCACATGATTAATCACACATATACTCCAATGAGAGACACGGATTTCATTTTTAAAAAAGTTTATTTTATTTGTGCAAAAATATATTTAAAGTAGGGACAAAATTATGCTAAAGTGAAAAGAAAAAGCAAAGTGGAGCTGCTAAAACATTGTGAATAATGAGAATTTAGAACCACAGGATGTATGGAAAGTGATTGCAATCAAATCAGCAACGGTGTCCTTCTTGTTGTTGGAAAAGCAGTCTAACCGTCTATCAAATGTTGAAATCAGATGCAAATAATATGCTACAACTACGCTGATCGCTTCAGCAAACATGCTATTCATCATAACCTTTTTTCCCTTTTTTTATATTAACTCTCAAAATATGTCTCAGAAGTGCTCACCTCTGTTTCTCTGCTACAGTCCTCCAGGATCTATTATTGAACAAATTAAGAGACCTGTGCAGCTCTTTTAATTCTAACAGCATTTTTAACTCGTACAACATTAGATAAATTAATTTTATTCTTACATTTGGGAGTAGAAGTAAAAATTAAAGAATCTCAGAATTGGGAATATATAAATGATAACGGGAAATATGCAGAAAACAGACTAATATGACCCACCGTGGTATACTTAAAGTTAAAGAATCTTTTAACCTTTTTATGTATACACCCTCTATTTCACACGCTATTAATTCCAGTCATGTGGTAAAGATCATTTTTGGTCCTCTCAACTGATGTCGTGTTTTATCCTCCCCTACAGTGTGTTTCCACGAGAACTGAAGGAGGTATTTGCGTCATGGCGGCAGGAGTGCAGCAACCGAGGTCGACCGGACATCAGCGAGCGTTTGATCAGCGCGTCCTTGTTCCTGCGGTTCCTCTGTCCCGCCATAATGTCCCCCTCGCTTTTTAATTTGATGCAGGAGTATCCAGATGACCGCACAGCACGCACACTTACGCTCATCGCTAAAGTCACCCAAAACCTGGCAAACTTCACCAAGTGAGTGTGTGTTTGGATAAAGGGATGCTTGCTTTTTAGCAGAGAATTGTGGAATTTCTTAAAATAACATTTATGTATCCCTCTATGTCCCTATTTCCCTTTCCTGTCCTTGTTTGCCATCAGATTTGGTAATAAGGAAGAGTACATGTCCTTCATGAACCAGTTCCTGGAGCACGAGTGGACCAACATGCAACGCTTCCTGCTTGAAATCTCAAACCCAGAGACAATCTCCAACACGGCAGGCTTCGAGGGGTACATCGACCTCGGCAGGGAACTCTCTACTCTGCACTCCCTCCTCTCTGAGGTGGTGTCCCACATGGACCAGGTACTTTATTATCTTTAAAAAGTGTAAATATTCACTAAACAAGCTTAATTTGGCAGTGTTTTATTTGGACCTATTGTCTCCTAAGTACATGTATACATTTATTAATGCATTAGCTGTCATCAGCTTGTACTTTCAACTAGTTTTAATTAGTTAGTTATTTTGTGCAAAACTTTAGACTAAAGTCTCTGCTAAATGAGTGTAAATGTAGCCCCAATTAGACATGGGTTTGCAGACATGAAGCTTGAAGGAAAAATCACATATTTTTGCACATATTGCGTACAAAGTTCCCCTTGCAACATGTTTTGTAAGCAAAAATATGAATATGATGGATCAAGTTTAGGGTCAGGGACATTATACTGAGACTTGCAGCAAAAATGAAAGTGAATAATGGTATGCTATAATTTCATTGCACAGCACCGTTCTGTATAAAATAATTCAAATTACTGTGAATTGGAATGCTTTGGTTTTTTATCAAAATGAAATAGAGATATATAGATTGCAGGTCCAGAGGTCTTCACTTCATTATCACAAGCTTGAGGATTTGAAAACATGCTTAGACTACATTAGGATGTTTATCGTGCAGCAATCAATAATTTATTATTGCATTACATAAACAGTGCACAAGGGGAAAACACTGTGAAGCCTCAGAGGTTGGGTGAGGCATATTAATGGATTTACAAGGACGTTTACATTAGCTACGGAAGCAGATGGGAAACTGGTAATAATTAGATAAAGGGCAGGGTTTTTTTTAGTTTTTTTGTGGGGGTGTAGAGCATGCAGCGCTCTGAAACCTTGTCTTTCAATAATTCAGAGATCTCAGTGAGTCTGGAGGAGTCCATCAGACTGGCCAGCCTGATTTATTATTCACTATGTTGTCTGAATAAGAGAGTTGATTGCATGGCATAGGGAAAATAACTAGGTCTAAAAAATATGCAAATGTCAAATTCAACAAAACAGCAAGAGGAAATTAAATCCAATTAATGCCCCAGCTGAAGTGGTCCAGAGTAATATTTAATTTGGCTTAACACATAATTGTGTTTCTTTGTTTGCAGAGTGCAGCCTCCAAGCTGGGTCCTCTGCCCAGGATCCTGCGAGAGGTGAGCACCGCTTTGTCCAACCCGTCCTGCGTCCAGATGACACCCGGACAATCCTCGGAGCATATGGGCTTGCCCCCCGCTGAGGCGAGCTGCAGCATCTCCACCGGCCTGCAGAAGATGGTCATAGACAATGACCTTTCAGGGTAGGATATATTTAGTATCTCATCTCGAACATGCACATGCACACACACACACACACACACACACACACACAGGTCATTCATGTATGCAGATGACACTGTTTGGTGGTTATTTTTTTTTACCATCAATAAAGGATCAGAGGATAATTAGATGCAGTGTGTGAAACACAGCAGGACCCCTTAATCAACATCCAGAAAAATTCAAATTTTCTGGGGACCTCAAAGATTGAACTTAGTTTTACCTTTCCCAAGGCGGTTATGTTTCTAGCCCGGTGTGTTTGTCAGATGGTCAGCAGGGTTACATAATAACCTCTCGCCCAATTCCCATGAAACTTAAAAAGGGTAAAAGGGTGGAGCATTAGCCAAAAAAATATACAATAAAATTTTGGAGCATATACGAATCACTGAGGAGATAGACTTACGGTATTCATTTTCTTTTCCATTAATATTACAAGATAAGACATTAATGCGACATTCATGTGGCATTGTAATAATTAGAAAAGTGATTTCCCAACTTAGAAAATTCACATGAAGTCAGAACAATATCTCTAAATGTATGGTAACCCTTACCCTGGCTCACCTGATCTGTTTCTTTACTGTCCGTTAAATGATTCGAGAAAAAAAATATGATGCAACTTCTTTGCGTCTAGGTTGTTTACGCATTAGGACTTGAGGCTCATTAACACAAACAAGTCAGAAGAACAACTTCCCAACTCATAAAAATGGGACCATTCAAGGTGCACAATAAGTCAGAATTGGCCTTGGAGGAGATCTTTGCTCTCCCAATACCTATCTAGTTTTCTATTTCTCTATATTGGAGTTTATTTGCATGTGTAAAAGTGAGCAGCACAGAATATGTAACTGACAGTGAACAGGCAGCTAATGTATATTGGTGGTACAGCTGCTGGCACGGATATATGCCATAAATATAGGATAGTTAATACATTAAGGCTGTGTGGTTCTGCGGTCCTCCTCTGCATAATTAAGAAGTGTCGTTTGAGTTTTTGAAGTGCAATTAATAATAAGGACTAAATGTACAAAACTCTGTCTTTATTTAACCAAAATAAAAAGTCCTTCAACAGTACTTTTATTACTAAATTAAAAATTAAAAATAGGCAGCTATTCTCCAAATGGAATGAACTCACCGGTTTGTAGAAGGTCGGTCACCAATAAATCCCTCCGCCTACTGGAAACATGAAGGGCGCTTTGCTTCTGCAATAGATTGCATTCACAAAGTAGCACTTCTGCTGAGTGTTAATGTTTGTCAGCCGAGGCCATGACACTGTGTGAGTGTCACCCCTGCTTGTTTACATCAGCCAGATGAAACCCCGTTTACTCTCCAGTAGATGAATACACACTGTGACAGCACCTTATCTCGATTATCTCCCGTCCTCTTACTCCCTGGCAGAACAATGGCAAGGTGACACTTAGAAAGATTAACATTAAAGGCCCAGGCACCAACAGGAGCAGAGATATATGAGTAATAGCCAGACACAAACACCAGTAAACACAACACTATAACACAGGCAGGCAGATGAGATCATACTGTACATAACAGGAAGATGAGACAGCAGGAAGAGAGTCAGACAGCTGGTGTCATTATCAGGGCCGGGATCAATAGAACTAATTAAGTGATGTCCCTATATAACCTGATGTCAAAGCCCCAACCCCCCCTTACTTTATCACAGTAACTGTTTGCTCATATATTGACGTATGTGTGTCAGTGTGTGTGCCTCATCAGCGCACCGTGATACCGAAACGGCATTCATATGAGCTCACGATTCTCACCTAATTGCTTCTCATCCACCAACCGGTGACATAAAGAGTAGGAGAAAGAAAAGGAGACAGGGTCGAGATTGAGAGAGGGGAAGAAATTGAGCAGAATGAAGAGGAGAAAGAAGTTGGATAGGAAGGGTAATGGAACAGAGGGAGAAGGACACAGAAAGAGGGAGGAGATGAGCGTGATGTGAATGACAGAGATTATTGGAAGATAAATCACGTCTGTCAAGGTAATCGTCTTTCTGGCAATAAAGCCTCCATCTGGCGGCGGAAAGGGAAGGAAGGAAGGGAAGGTGAGGGAACGGGGGACAGACCAAATGAGTGCAGAGGCCACACATCCACAAAACCTGGCCTTATGACTCTATTCCACTTCTGCTACTCTCACTCTTGCTTTGTACTTTAGCCAAATGCCAAATTACGGTTTAGGTTTTGCTGCTACAGTCTTACTAGCTCTGTTATGACCAGTAGCTTACAATGTTTTGTTAACAACTAATTTTGCTGTTTAACCCTCTGAACTCCACCATTAAAATGTATGATTTCTTTAAAAGATTGCCACATTTAAGGTAGGAAGAAACTGTCAAAACAGGCATTATCATAGAAAAAGTAGCCAAAACAAAGCTTAAAATTGGGATATTTCTGTCAAAATCACTTAATTCTACAAGTGTCATTTAAGAGGTTGCCAAAAATAAACCGGTCAGAATAACTAGATCCTGTTAAAAGCATTAAATTATTGTGTCATACGACACATATTGACTAAAAATCGGACAGAACCGCAGGCTGTTTACACAGAGCAGAGAGGAGAGGACAGGAAAGGTTGTAAAAATGCAAATAGTTAATTTCAAATTATTAGTCATGTGGAGCACATTACTAATTTAGTTCCACTTGTTCTGCTGTTAAGTCTACTGCTACAACTGCTTGGCATTTTAGCTAAATGCTAAACTACTCTAGGGTAACTTGGTTGTCCGGTTGAAGTGGTCTCTGGTTCATTTTCCCCTCTGGTGTGATTCGTTTGGGCAGGTGTGATCACAGTTATTGCACTCCGGTGTGGACCAAATCAACCGCATTGAGAGCTTTGAAAAGACATGGTCACAATGTCATCCAACCTCAATCCAACCCAACTCTACAAGTTGGACAGCTCCTGTAGCAAGGTGTGCTGTAGCCACTTTTGTGGTTGTAGTAGCAGCAGCAGCTAGCAGAAGAATGAGCAGTCAAGACATTTCCTCATAGCACATTCGGTATTCCACTGGTACTTCTGCCTGGTATATTGCTCAGTTAATTACCGAGGTTAAGAGAAAATGCCAACTCCATTTCCCCAGGTTAAATTGCATAGCAAAGTTTCTCCCACAGAAATATGCAAAAGTTCAGAACTCAGGACTTTATTCCTATTTTTACTTTCTTGTTCCCACCTCTGGCCAATAGGCAGAGTGAACGTTCTCATGTAGATTGCATTTTGATTTGCTCAGGTTTTGTTTTTTCTATGTGAATAAAAATTGAACCAAGGAGAAATGCTCCAGGTTAATATACCAGAGCAGATTAACTATGGGTGTATTGTTACCTAAGGTGTTTTTTATGATGAGAACTCTTATATTCATCTTCTTGATCATTTTGTTAATTGTACTGATCTTATGACATCTTATCCTATTTTGTGTCATGTTGTTACACATTGTTATTTCTGGCTAGATTTGAAAATGTATTATAAATACATATACATATGGTGAAAACTACAGAATGATGTTTTAACTTTTTGTGGGTCCAAAGCTCAAGGTTATCACTTGTGACTGATCTCACTTGGCTGAGGTTTCAATATGTACACCAGACTTACTTTATTTTTCGGTCTGTGTCTTTCAGATTAGTGGATTTCACCAGGTTACCCTCCCCTACCCCGGAAAATAAGGACCTATTCTTCGTGACAAGGAGCTCAGGGATCCAGCCCTCCCCAGCACGCAGTTCAAGCTACTCTGAGACCAATGAACCCGACCTGGGCATGGCTAATGGCAGCAAGAGTCTGTCCATGGTGGACCTCCAGGACCCTCGCAGTCTGGAAGGTGGACCAGGTCCCAGCTCCTCAGACATCCTGGGTGAAGGTACACCTTCTGGAGGAGGCTGGGCAGCCAGAGTCCCACAGGGCAACATCCCTGGAGGTCCCACTCTGAGGAGGCCAGGCCAGACCCCCAGCACCCTGGCCACAGAAAGCACCCCAGGCCGACCCGCCCAGCTACTAGCCCCCCTCTCCTTCCAGAACCCGGTCTACCAGATGGCAGCCTGCCTGCCCGTGTCCCCTCGCGGAATGACCGACTCGGGCTCAGAGTGCCACAGTTCTGTCAGTTCCCATAGCAACAATGACGACGGACCACCAGGAGGGAAGCACGCCTTCTTGAACCATGGCGGCGGAGGAGGAGGTGGAGGAGGGGGCAGCAGCGGGGACGAGTACACCAGGCGTTCAGGGGAGTTTAACCGCCGACAGCTGTCCCTCACAGAAACACAGCACCAGCCCACTGTCCCCAGACAGAACAGCGCCGGGCCGCAGCGAAGGATAGATCAACCTCCGCCTCAGAACATTTCCCGCGGCCGCACACCCCCAAATCTGCTCAACAGCGGACCCTACCCCCGTCCCTCCTCTGGCAACATGATGACATCTTCACCCGACTGGCCTGGCAGCAGCGCGCGGTTACGACAGCAGTCCTCTTCCTCCAAAGGTGACAGTCCTGAGACCAAGCAGAGGGCTCAGCACAAACAGGTATGTGAAACTTACAGTGCAATAATTAAAGATGACATTAATTAAGCCACTTTTCAAGACAGCCAGCTACAGCCGTCTCAGGCTATATAATCACCTGAAATTACAGTGATGGAAAAAGTTCCTATTACAAAACGCCCATTTGTCTCATAGCATGTTGAAGAAGGCTGTGTGGGTGGACTCAGCACTGACACTCTGCACATTGTGCCCTAATGAACTACAGTCCTTGTGTGTGTAATAACAGTAATTTGCATACAGGCAGCTCATCACTTCACCACTGTTTTACTGGTCAAGTTTAATGGGCTAAGAATGAGGGTGGTGGAAGCACAATTAGCATCTCATTAACAAGCGATATATATGTGCTCACACGACAACAGAAAGCAGACCCAATGAATACAAACATACAGGATATTTCTGGGTCAGTGTATTGATACAGTGTGTGTCATCACAGCGGGAGGTTTCTGTTTGTTTCTTCAGCGCCTTCGCTTGTTAGTCTATGTTCAATATTGGCGGTCTATAGGCTGTAATTAAAATCTCTGGTCAGTGGTTGCCCTTTGGCTGAAGGGGAGTGCATCTGCATATTAACCATAATGCTTTGCTCTCCTCTCTATGGAAAAGTCTGCAGGATTGATTTACTGATAAACCTTCATTTAATTTGAATGTGAGGGGAAGTCAGCACAAACTATCAGTCGCTGAAATAGCAAAGCCTAAAGGGAAACTTCAACCTGGACACTATTATCCAGTGCATTTGTGTAACTAATGGGGACAAACATTTTATAAATTGGTTCAGTATTGAGTGCAGCCAGCAGCCACAACACAGGCACAACTCAGTTTAATCCTACAGGCAATTGTTCACCATCAATGTCCACTAAAAGTGCTTGTTTTTTCCATTGAGAGACTCACATTGTTATTATAAGTGTCTGACAACATTAAGGAAAGGACCCTACAGAGAACATTTACCTTCTGCATGATTCAATCTGTTTGAAATTGTGTTTAACAAAGTTTTGCTCAAGGAGAAGTCTCGTTCTGAAATCTGAATATCAGGCAGCCACTCTTTACACCACAGGCATTCTTCGTCTGTGTGCAGAGGGTCACAGCACCAACAGGAACACCACCAATCTCCTGAGCTTTGCAGCCTTGCAGCACCTGCTTCACCCTCTTATTTTCCCCGTCCGCTCTTCAATCTGCAGGAGCTCATTATCCATTTACTCTGTCTCAAATAAAAACGGGTGGCCATCAAATTCAAACACTTGGTCCACATTGTTCAATCATAAATATTCAGCCATGACATTGGAAAATCCTTTACATGACCTCTATGATTTCTGCGCTCCCTACATAACAAACTGTTGCCGGCACTCCCTTCTTCATTTGCACCATCGTCTCCCAGCAACAAGTCACCTCTCACAGGATTTCATAATGAGGCTTCTTCCCTTCTCCTTCACTGTAGGGACCTGTCCATAATGTTGTCAGACACTTAAAAGAACAATCTGAGCCTGTCAGTGGCAAAAACAAGCACTTTTTATGGACACACATAGATATATTTGCTTTTAATTATACTTTTGCATGCGCATGACGGCTGCCTCACATGTCGTGCGTTTGCTTGTAGCGTTGGTTGTGCACAAGCTCAGAAATGAATGCTACAATGCAAAACACACCTGAACAGTAGGGGCAGTGTCGGAGTACGACAAACCATTGTCATGAAGTGTCAAACTGAGGGTGTGCAGACCACCATCCACTGTGGGTAAAAATGACTATAAAAAGTACCTCATACAACCCTTCAAAAGAATCTAATCCCCTTATTATCCCCGTTATGTCTTAACTCAATGTAGAGTCACTATTGAAGGTACTGAAGCCAAAAATGTAGTGGAATATTATACATTTTAGTTGAAGGCTGATGTTTTTTTTCTTTTATCTGATTCTGTCCATTAGCAGCCATTCAGATTCCGATATATCAGACTTTTAAAAGCCCTCAATGCTAATGAGAGTGTGCTGGACTATAAAAACATCCTACGTTTCCTCTCATGTACTGTAACAGCCCACGGCCTCCTTCTCTACTCATCTGTCCATCACTGGCAGAGAGAAATACACACACACACACACACACACACCTTAACTGCTGGTATCTGCCTCCCGGCTGATTTCTATTTCTCTCATTTATTCTTACAGTATTTACCTTCCTCGCTGCTGGTATGACACTGTCGGCGTACACACTCGCACATATTTTAAATCTTCGAGGTGTGTGTGCTCTGGTGTATGCGTGAGCTTGAAAACAGGGGTGTGTATCCATTCCACCTGCTGCTTTGAGTCCAGATGATTTGGTGCATTTCAAGCTTATTTCTGTTGTTTCTGTGCTGTTATTGCAACCTGCCCCCCCTTCCCCTCCCTGTCACTTGCACTCCGCTCATGTGTGTGTGTGTGTGTGTGTTGTGTTGTGTTCACTAGGCCCCCTCCCCAGTGAACCCCAGTGCGCTGGACCGCACAGCAGCCTGGCTATTGAATATGAATGTGCAGTATTTAGACCATGAGGGGATGGAGCCCGAGTCACTGAGAAACAGAGAGGATCTGACTCAGGTGGAGAAGGTAACCTGCCTCCTCATCCAACCTTTGACCTTTACCAACCCCTCCTTTCACAATCCACCTCAACCTTCAGCCCTGATCCCCCTACTTAACTCTCCTTTCTTTCCTTCTTTTCCCCTCATTAGTTCCTGCATACACCTCCCTCCTTAAAACACCCCTTCTTCACTTAATTGTCTGCTGGATTTATTCCCACTCTGCCTCTAAGCCTGAGGTCTCTTAGTCATGCCCAAATTGTCACTTAAAGTCATAATATGCGCATTTAATACATAAAATTGAGGTAAATAGGATATATTGTGGATCAGTCTGGCTCTGCATGTGACCCCGTAATACCTCAATCTCCTATTTTCCTGAAATTGCCTTCTCAGTGATGTTTTTTTTTCTGGGATGTTATTTGCCCGCAGTGAACCCAGTCGTGGCTATCAACTGCAGGAAAGTTATAGCATCAGCAATAATGGCAGAGAGATATTAAGATGTGTTCACACAAAACGTAGTAAAGATTTAAAAGCAGATTTTCGGCTTGCGGGTCAAGTTTGACCGGAGGGTCATTTGTGTTTGTTTGCATTACTCGCTCAAACCGCTTAGGCATAGATACCAACAACGCCATTTTTTTTCTTCATCAACCACGGCCGAAATAACCACTATTGCTACTTAGTATCTGTTGAGAAAGTCCCAGATCTGTGAATAAGAGTCTGAATGGCTGCTGCTACGGAGCTACTACAGCAGTATAAACCCCCTAAAAAACAGATATTGCTCTGATTTAATTGCTTTTAATGAATCAAAAGGATGCATCTCCATTTGTGAATTCACATCTCTTGCATTGACCGTATGTAACCGCACCACATGAAAAGTTGCTTCACATTTTGTGTGAACAACAAGAGGCAACAGGAAGGAATATCTGCTTGGTTGTCAGACAGCCAGTATTGAATATCAGGACAAATACTTTTTTAATTACCAATACTCTGCTGCTTATTTTCTCAATAATCATGGTCCATAGAATGTCAGAAGACAGTGGAAAATACCTGTGATAATTTCTGACAACCCAAGGACATGTCACTCAATTCAAAATCCACAGAATCCCAGTTCACTATCATATATACCACAAAAAGCATCAAATTCTCACTTTGAAAAAGGGAATATTTGGCGTTTTGCCTGAAAAGTAACCAAATCAAAGAATTGACAATGAAAATAAGTACAGCTGTCGATCAATAAATGACTAATGACTGCATTTGGATGACGTAAATATCAAAAACTGTCTTGTCTTTTGTCTTTGTTCGACATGAAAAGTAACTTGGAGAAATCCAGTTTGCAGTGAGACTTCAACAGTATTGGATATTATAGTTCTAACGTTCTTACTTCATTAAAAAAAATGTCCCCCTTCACCTTGAATAACACCCCCATAACTTCCCCCGTCTTTCCTTACCATCTTTGGAATGAACTATAAAGCCCCAAGCAGGTGTGTGTGTATGTGTGTGTGTATGCACATGCAGTACATTCACACAGACATGTTGGAGCTTGTGTGCGCTTGCATCTATGTGAGAGACACGGAGACAGAAAGAGGCTTTTTGCTGCTTCCTCTGCCTTCGTTCCTGCTTCTTTTTCTCTGCAACCTTTACAACCATTCACCCTCAGCTTCACTTGCTTTGATTGGCTGCCACATGCTCTCCCATTTTTTTTCCTTTTTTGCCCCATCCATAATGAATACAAACCTGTCATCCTAACATAGCTCATACTTTATAGAAGCCAGCAGCCCAGGCAGGGAGAGCAACCAAAGAAGGCAATAACTTGAGTCTTAACAAAGAAGCAGCAGCCACCTTAAAATAGCCGAGCAGCAACAAGAGGAGGATTGGAAAACAGTACATCTTCCACAGCAGCTTAGACACAGGCTGCAGCTAATGGTCGATACAGTCTTAACAATACAGGCCCTACTGTAGCCATTTTAAGCTTTCACTCCATTTACATATACTGTATATATCTAGTGTTCTGTGACTAATGAGGGCACGCATGTGTCTTGTTAGGAGGAGCAGACATCAAAATAGAAAATCCAGGAAATCAAATAATAAGATACTATTTGCATTTTTTTAATTTAACAACAAATGCTATTTGACTTTTAATTTTCCAGTTGAATGCCTCTCGATATATATATATGAGCAACTGCTTCACTGCATAATAAATGTGAAACACAGCAAGGTTGGATTTTTCTTCTGTGCAATTTTTTATCCTGATGTTTGATTCTGCAAGAAGCAGAGGATGAATGTTGCTGTCACTGCAAAGGATGGGAGTTATTTTTCATAATTTATTGGGAGATAATACTACATTTCCAACTGCACTAATAATAACTGTCATATGTTGTACATAAGCTCATATTGAGAAAAGAAACTGAATTAAAAGGGAACATAAAGTGCTTATAAAAAAGAAAATGAATTCAATACTATGCTGTATCACAGAGAATACGCTTTATAGTGAACTTGTTGCTTTTATTGATCACTCATGTAATAATCATATATTATTCTTATATTCACCCAAGTTGCATGATAGATAGGCCTTCTTTATTTAATTGTGGGCTTCCTAATCAAACAATTTACATCATTATTATTCATTTTGCTTATTTTATTTATCCTTTATTTAATCAGAAATGTACCATTGAATTACAATATCTAAAAAAGGTTTGAATATTAAATATATTGTCTTACTACTACTACTACTACTGTATTTAGTTGAATGTAGTTTAAAAAAAAGACTTGCAAATCACTGCATTATGTTTTTATTTATGATTTTCACCAACTTTTTGGGAAGTGGTTGTACAAACAGGGGCAGATAAAATCATAAATAAATATACAAAAATGCAATCATATACAGGAATTTGAGGTGACATGAATGGCAAATAATGGCACCTGTTAGAAGCACTGACATTGTTCTGCTGATCTGATTTTGAAATCCATTTTGACAGTTAGTTATATGTTTTTTATTACAGAAAAAAATACATTTAAGTTGAACTCCTTCATTAACTATATAACTCAACAGTAGCAAAAGTAGATTTTTGTTACTGGATAGACAAAAATAGAGATAAATAATGTATATGAAAACCTCCTTCTAGTATTTGAACTTCCTGGTTGGGTTTTCATACATTGTCCAACTCTTTCTCTTCCATTTTGACTCAATTGTGTCCTGTGAATGAAAGAGTTCAATGTTGGTTTGGTTGGATAAACAATTTACCTTGATCATCCTCAGGACAGCAGGTGCAGAGATGCATCTGTTCAAAGCGTATTTGTTTCCCACTCTCTTTTGTCCCGTTCTGTTTTATCAATATTCAGATGTGTTAATTCTATTAGTTACATCTGTTAGCTGAATTTCAAACGCACATTATCAAAGAACAGTAACAAATAACAAAAAAAAACGCTGAGATGAAGAACTGTTATGTTTATAATAAATAGGACCTGTGCACATCTCACATCTCCTTTGTGTATATTATTTATTTATATACTTATGAAATGTCCGTGATGCAAAGACATGGGGTTATATTCCAGCAAAAATATATTACAGTAAATATTGAAACACAGCCAAAATACCTGACTGAAAATAAGATCAGGAGTAATGAGGAGAAAAATATCTGAATCATTCTGTATTTATTCCATCAGTATTTTGCTTTTTTCTGAGTTACGGCTGCCTGTTAGTTGACTAATTGGTTGTTTTAGTAATTTTTTACGCTAAATGACTAATTTCCGGGAAACTTATGAGCACATTTCTGGTAAACACAAGATTAAAAGTTGTGCTTTTGCATGATTCTTTGTGGAGAAACCCATTTTTACAGATCTGTGGATAAAAAACGAAGTAATCTGTTAGTCGACAGCCCAGCTCTGAGTTAATCTTATCAGACAGATAGAGAGGGTGCAGATAAGAGGACAGAGTGTAGTGCAGGGGTAAGCATTTATGTTAAACCACAGGCCGGTTTGGAGTGGAAACAGGCCTTTATTGTTTCATTATGTTTTATTTGCTTATTTCTTTTATTTCATTTCAGAATACATTTAAAGAATGAATGCAGGCTTCATTTCAGCACCATGCACTGTGCAGAATAAGACATTGCTTCTAATGTTATAAGGTCTTATTTGTTGTGTTTTGAAATTAGTCTTTTATTCACATTATCTACAATAAATCTTATTAAAATAATGTGAAAGATCTTATGTAAACTATGGTAATTGGTGGGCCAGATTTGTCTCGCAGCCTTCCACTGGCATAGAGAAAGACATGATGAGTACCGAGTTAATGTATAATGTGTTTGAGAGAGAGCAGTGCAGGACAAAAGCATTTACAGATCCAGTAGATGTCATTCATTCTCAGGGGATCTGGTGACAAGAGCAGAGGGATGTTAGAGGTGGAGAGAAGCGTGGGGGAAAAAGGGAAGAGGAGCCGATAAGATAAATCTATATAAGGTCACAATTCCTCCTGGGAAGAGTGGGATGATGGGAAAAATGTCCCAGAGGTGGGCAGGAGAGTGACGTGGGAAAATAAGTAGAAGGTGAAGCGGAAAGATGAATGATTCCAGCAGCATCCTCGCTGTGTGTTATTGAATCTGATCACTCAGGGTCGCTCTCATAGTCTGTCATCAGTAATGGCTGGATCATCATGTTCAGGTATAATACACAGATATAATGGTCAACTATTGATTGAATGATTGATATTTTAATGTTGATAGAGATTGTATTACTGTGAGCTATAATAAAAGTGAATTTTGTCAGGATCAGGTTGATATTATCAGCTAGAAAGCAGCATTTTCTGCAACAACTGAAAACACTATGGCTATGTTCTAACCTACTGCCTACATACAGTACAGTATTTATTGCATCAGTCCTGTTCAGACTGAAGTATGATCAGGTGTGTGACTGCATTACATGAAATGACGGACAGCTGCTGTTTCATCTCTGAAAACCTTGCAGCAAAATTTCGAACCGGTGTCATACCACATATTTGGAGGGTCTAAATGGTGACTTTTCAGCCTGAAAATAGATTAAAACTTAATGAAGTGACAAATGAACAGCTTTAGCCTGGCTCAAGATTTCCCATTGCACAGTCTGAAGAGATGCAATGCATTATGGGGCAGTTGAGTACATACATTAAGCTCATGCCGCATACTAAGAAATGATTGCCAGTGTAGTATACATCGAGGCATTTCTCACATAGGCAAAATCCACATATAATGAAATCGGTATGCGCTATATACTCAATTTGACATCATACAAGGTATAAATAGTAAGTTAGTATGTGATTCAAAGCACGGCAAGGATTTAAGGCAAACTGATTGTAGATCTGATTACAGCTTTTACTCATGCTAGCAGCGTGGCTTTAGAGATGTCAGTGTCAGTCAGTTGGCCTGTATTGCAACAAAATGTATAAAAACTCATGGAGGTTGAGTTTTTCTGACTTTGGTGATCCTCTAGTATCACTATGAGGTTTTGTTTTTGCAGCAAAATGTCTAAAAACGATTGAATTGGCATAAATGTAGCAGATTTATGACCCTTTAAGGGTGAATTGTGATAAATTTGGCGATTGTTTTGCACAATTTTTGTCCTAAATTTCCGATTAGATTAGATTAGATTAATTACTTTATTAAAACCCACAATGTGGAAATTCAACCTCCTCCTACAACTTTTCATCGACACTACCACAGGTCCACATATAGGACCGTGCACTTCACCAGATAAGATGAAACTGCGATTTTCAATATGTTTTCAGTGCAGTAACTTAACATATTTCATGCTCAAATGCATGTATAACAGTATAAATAGGAATACAAAAGGTTTGAAGCTAATAAAAAATAAACATTTACTGTGATTTCTTTTTTATAGTGCAATAACAGCAGACAACATTAATTGCAAGAAGTCATTTTGTGCATTTTTACACTGAACTTTAAGATTTTATGCTCAAATACATGTAGTTGTACTGAGGGCCACTTCAAGTGAGGGTGCGGGCCTTATGCGGCCCCCGGACCTCCAGTTGCCCATCCCTGCTCTAGGCCATGGACTGCCCCTAAAGTTATTAGGTTTTTATGTTTTACAAACCACATTTCCCATCATCCTAAGCTGTACTTTGCATTTAGTGCTAATTAGCAAATGATATCATTACTGTCAGTAAAATGGTGAGCATACCTGTAGTAAACATTACACATGTTAACATTGCCATTGTGAGCATGCTGATGTTAGTACAGTATATGTTCAGTGCAGCCTCACAGAGCTGCAGCACGGCTCTAAGCTCTCACTCCTGATTCCTTGTCTGTAGTCTGACTCTCTCTGCTCTTCCAGTGACACGCTGACTGATCACAGTATACTGCACTGTTATAAGAAATGTGTTTTTCTACCCAGAAGAGATTTGATTTTACCATTAGTTTCCCCCTAGACCAAAGAAAACTCCTTCAAAGCCTCTCTGAGGTCCAGCGAGGGGTCAGGGAGAGATTTTCAGAGCTTATATCACAGACTCCTACTTCACTGGTTGCATCCCTCACTCCTCACCTCCTCTTTGTCTTTATTCATCCTAAAGTTCCTTTCTTTTCTTTCTCTGCTTTTCGCCAGTTTAACCTCTCAACAGGTCATTGGTTTCAAAGCCGAACCAGTGGTCTGACTGTGGAAATGGCTGAATTGAATAGTTTTTCGCTTTTTTTTTTTTTTTTGCAATAAAAGCTTTGTCGGTGTTAATGAAAGCTTTTCCATGTTAGTTGGAGTGTTTGATTGGAAAGAAAATGATAATTTGATTAAAAAAATAACTTTTTTAAGGTCTAGTATGAAAGTGCAATAATGCAAATGGCTTGCAAATGAACCGTGTGATTCCCTTCTATATTCTAGACCGAAATTATACTCTCTCAGTAACAACAGGACATAATCTGAGGCCTGACTGAGACATTTCTTTTTTGTACTTGTCAGCTATGGTAATGAATAAGGGGACCCTGCTGATAGGGTTGATGATGATGATGATAATGACTGAAGCGATGATGAGAATCTCCTCATCTCTCGGCTTCTCTTTGTGCAGTACCAGCAGGAGATCGCCGTGCTGCAGGAGAAGCTGCGGGCGTCGGTGCAGAAGCTGGAGGAGTACGAGGCCCGTCTGAAAGGTCAGGACGAACAGGCCCAGAAGGTGCTGATGGAGTACCAGGCCCGGCTGGAGGAGTCGGAGGAGCGTCTGCGCCGACAGCAGGACGACAAGGACCTCCAGATGAAGGGCATCATCAGCAGGTAGGGAGCAAGGTTAAAATAGTTTGGGATTTTTAATTAGTTTTAGTTTTAATTTTGTTATGAATTTTTGTTTTCAAATTCAGTTAGTTTTAGTTCATTTTTAGAGTGAGTTTTCTAGTTTTAGTTTAGTTTTTAGTTTTTGAAAATGCTTAGTTTTAGTTTAGTTTTTATTAGTTTTAGTGTTACTTTTAGTTTTTTTTGTAATGGGCTATATGTTGGGTGCGTGATTCAAAGAGGTCATAATAAATGTTTCCTTTATTTCCTTTGGTTTATCCATCTCAGCCCCAATAAGGTTATTAACTCTTACAGTTCTGGGTGTTTTGAATCCCAGTCTCAGTAAACATATTTACCATGTGTTGCATGTTCAAATAAATACACTGAATTATGAATGAAAAAAGTTGACAAAAACGAAAACTAAGGACATTTTCACTAGAATTTTAGTTAGTTTTAGTTAGTTTTGTAACCACACAATACAGTTTCAGTAAGTTATCGTTTTTTTAAAAAGCAAAAAACAATTTTTTATTTTTATTTCAGTTAACGAAAATGTTTTTTCAATTCTAGTTTTCGTTAATTCGTTAGTTTTCGTTAACTATAATAACCTTGGTAGGGAGAAGAAGAGGACGATTTTTTTGTGGAAATGCAAATTCTGTTCATGTTCTCAAGATTTTAAATAAAATGTTCCTGTTTGCAGGTTAATGTCGGTGGAAGAGGAGCTAAAGAAGGATCACTCAGACATGCAGGCGGTGGTAGACTCCAAACAAAAGATCATAGATGCACAGGTCAGTTTCCACATGACATGTTGCATATGGCTCTTTAGATGCTTTCTGTCTGCGTGTTTCACATTTGTATGTGCTGTCACTTGTGTCCTCTGCTTGAGGAAATACTGAAATACAAAGAGATGTTTAATTCATAGCAGCTCTGGCACTGACAAGCTTGAATGGCTGAGCCGAATTTCCCAGCTCCCTCCCACTCTCTGTCTTATGAAACATACATTTACAAATTTCTTATCTCGTTTTCTGTCAACATGTAGCTCTTCTATAATCCATGTGGTTCTTATTCATATAAAACTGTGTTTAAAATCTGTCTTGGAAAACAAGAAAGAAAGTGTTGCTTTCGAATCCCTGGCTGCAAGGAATTAAAAATCTCGATTGTCGGGAATATAATTGTAAACTAAGCAGAAAAAAATTGTGTGGGCATCACTGTTGTTGGAGTGTTTGTTTCAGTCACACCATTTCTTCTATAGGCTAGGGAAAGTGTAAATTATGTGTATGCAAACATAAAATTAAGCACAAATGTGCATTATTGGAGATTAATGTCAAAGTGATTTTCTACAAGAGAATAGATAGAAAAAACAACTATCGTGCACCATGACATTTGCACAAACCCAGACAAGAACATGCGTAGGTGATTAATCTCCTTCACGCCTAAAGTAATGAGACTTTGCATCTGCAAACAAACAGGCCACAGTAAGGCAATAAGTTGTCTCCGTCAGTAAACATGCAGGGAACAGAGGGAACCAAAATAAAAAAAATCTCATTATAAAGACAGGGAGGGAAGTTTGCGTCTGTGGCTCAGTGCTGCCTACATTGTATTATTAACACAGTGAGCCTCATGCAAGAACCTTTTAAAATGACAATGTTTTTGTAAGTGGTGCATCATTTGCTGCATTTTCTCACACATTTTCTCACACAAATGAGGAATGGGCCGAAATGTGTAATACAAGTTATTTACAGATGTTTCCCCTAAAACACATGACTTAAGACTTACAATGCCTTCACTCACACATCTGAATTCATTTGGAGTATAAAGTATAAGTGTGTTCACCAGAGGTGTGTCCTCGAGTCCAGGTCATGTGACTCGAGTCACAAAATTAATGACTTTAGACTCAACTTGACAAAATCCTAACAGACTTGCACCTTGACTTGGACTTTAACACCAATGACTCATGACTGTATTTGAACTTGATCCCTTTGACGTGAAAATAGCAAATACAATCCATCCATCCATGCTATATGCATTGTCAGCACTACTGTTTTATGTGATGAAGTTCAGTTGTACAAATGTATTTAAACAAATACATAGAAAAATGAGAAAGCATGATTTTTTTTGTATTTATGAATCTGTTGTTTAAATTGCAATACATTTGGTGAAGGGTGCATTCTGACTTGTTTAGGACTTGGAACTCAAAGTTTAGGACTTGCGAGTTGTCAGTCTTGCTTGTGACTGTAGAGAACTCTTTCAGTCTAACAGCAGCCTCAGGGTCTTTATAAAAGATGCTGTCCAGCATATGTCCAGTACATTACCTACTGTAATATAACATTACAAAGTTTATGGCATATTTGTTTAAGCAGGGTGTTTTTGACATCTAATTTTATGTCAAACCATTCTCTCTTAACTTTTTCTCACCACTGCTATGACATCTATAATATTTTTATTCTTTTGGTTCTTCTAACATTAAACTTACCCTGCGAAATCTGTTACATTTTTATCTGCCGAGTTCAAGCAGGACTTGAAGCTGAATTTTGTTATTTTGCTCTTTGGTAACGTTTTTGTGAGTAAAACTTGCCTAAAATTGAGCATAATAGGTATACTTATATGGCAATTTGGTGGCATTGATAATGTTAATGATTAAGTCTCATCTGCACACCTCCTTATGAATAGGTGAGGCAAGTTTGTGCATTTAAGAGGGTTTTGAGAAATCTGACTTGTAGATGCAAGTCTCACAAAAAAAAGTAAGAAATGTTCAGGATAAAAATAAGAAAATGTTCTTGCATGAGGCTCCACAACCTCCAACTGAGGAAGAACAGATCATCGTGGCTTATCTCTGAATATTTGTATGTGTCTCTAACTGTATTTATGTGTGTGTGCAGGAGAAGCGTATTGCCTCTTTGGATGCAGCCAACGCCCGTCTGATGAGTGCTCTGACCCAGCTGAAGGAGCGCTACAGTGTGCAGACCCGCAACGGCATCTCCCCCACCAACCCCACCAAACTGCAGATCACTGAAAACGGAGAGTTCAGGAACAGCAGCAATTGCTAGACGGGCTGGCATCTGCCCACGAATGAGTGCTGAGTGCCTGTGCGTGTACAGTTATTCAATGAGCGGACGTCTACATGCATGCACGGCTGCATGCCTGTTTGAAAGACTGCGAGGGTGTGTGTGTGTTTTTTAAAAAGCAGACATTGTGAAGATAACTTTTTGGACACCAGTGCAGGAGTGAGGTCATCACTCAGAAAAAGGCGGGACTTTAGTGTGACAGACAGATCCCCAAGAAGACAAGATCACCAGATGGCCTTCGTTACGAGGGTGATGGCCAGAGGAGGCGGGGCAGAACTTGTACATATGAAACTCAAAGCTGTCCATCAGTCAGACACTTTGCCAGTGGATGTATGCAGTCGCTGGGACAATTCAAGACCCTGCCTACGCCTGGGACAAACCACTATATAACCACACACAGTGACGACCGCCAGATACGGTCACCCTCCTCTCCTCCTCTCTCTTTATTCTTTACCCTCTTGACGACCAAGTGGACCCACTTAAAAACAATAACACGCAGGATTGAGGATTATCACGTTAGTTGTCTCGAGAGGATTACTTTCTAGTGCTTTATTTTAAAGTCATTGTTTATAAAGAACCAAATAGGAGCTCAAAAAAATAGATATTTTTAGTCCAAAATTATCTTTATGTCCCTTTCCACTCCTTGGGTGTGTTCCTGAGCGTCCCGATGAGCCCCCGCTCCCCCCCCCCCCCCCCCTCCATCCCTATGTAGTGCACTTTGAGAGAAGCTATTGGTACATGAAACGCCTTAAGTAAGGAACACACCTCGACTTTATCCCACAGCTCCCCTATTTCTGCAAAAAAAGGCACAACTTATACTGTGGATTTGTAAAGGATACAAAAATAGACTTGTACACACATAAATGTATTATGAACACTAAAGTAAATTCTATGTGATACTATATTAATGAAATTTAATATAGATGTATGCATTTCTTTTCTTCTATAGAGTATACACACATATCTATATTTGATAATCTCAAATATAAAAGCAGCCCTTTATTTAGGAGTTTTTATTTTTCTTCTCTTACGATGAAAGACTGTAGTGTGTAGCTTGCTTTAGAGCCCTGGAGGAGACGATCACACCGAGCAGTGATCAGCACCATCGCCTCAGTCACCCCCACTTTCAAATTCTTCAATGCTTCACCCTTTACATATAGTATGCACTACGTGTGGGGAAAAATCTCTGCACTGTAGTTCCAAACAGCTCCAGCGTAGCTTGCACAACTTGCACGGTCAAGTGATCGGTTCTTCATCTGGTGCTAATCATTGCTCTTAAAGACACAGATCAATAAAACCCAGATTTAGATTTTTGGTTTGAGTCACATGTGTGGTCTTCTCACTCTAGTAGCACAATAGCTAATGAGAGACGTGTTTAGACACACTCGCTCATACTATACACTGGACTGGTGAGCCGTTGTAATAATGGCCTCCTTAGTTACAACATTTTCTCTCTAACTGCTTTGTTTGTCAGTGGTAATGAAGTATGCTGCATCCAAACTGTGACTCTATTAATCCTAGTGGCATCATCTCTCTCTCCTCTCTCTCTCTTTTTCTTACTCCTATTTCATCCCTCGTTCTTCTGAATGTGAAGATGCTAACTCACAGTTGGTCTTAACATGGGGTTTGGTCCTTCTTATCTCTCCTTGCATCGCTCTCATCGCTCCATACCATCTCAGCATCTGTATTTTGTATATTTTTGTATTCATTTTTCTTACCTGTAACAGACTGTATACATCAAAGTGTGAGGCTCTGCATGCTTCATCCTTGCTCTAGAGCCAATGGTAGCGTCAGTATCACCATTTTATTTTTATTTTTTTTTGCCAATTCGAAGGTGATGATGACGATGATGAATGCTTTGCTGCAGACATATATACAGTGGATATATGATAATTGAGTGCATCAAGAGGCTGGACAGCCTGGGAACGTGTAAATAAAATGCTCACACTATTTTTACCTAATGTTAACAGAGCTTTTTGTAAATGTATCTTGTGCTCAAACTCTGCTGTATCATTATTGATATTGTAAATACAAAATAGCTCAGTCAGTCATCTGTCCTCATTGGGTAGAACTATACAATTAAATTAACCTTTCAGTGTTCTCCCTGTTAAAGCTATTGTTTTTTGTATTTAGAGTGTAATATCACTAGCCAAAAAAACTGATTAAGTAGGAGTTTGACTCTTGGGAAGTCGGGGAGGATGCCACACAATCCTGTATTTCTCATCAGTCTAGCTCTATGCACTTTTACGTTCAATGGTTGGTGTTTATAATTAGCTTTTTTTGTTTGTTTGTTTTTAAAGCACAGCACCTGTTTCAGGTGTTTAAAAATGTGGCAAAGTTCAAAACCTAAGAAAGGGATTTTTGGTATAGCTCATTCACAAACAATTTCATCAGATAAGCATAACGAGTTACCTTTTTCTTTTTGTTTAAATAGAAAGGAATAGCCTCAGACTGAAGAATCAGCTCCACAGAGATGTAGGACTTTCCTCCTCAACATATTTTTTACCAGGCATTCATTCCTAAAACAGTATTGTACAACTGCAGAGATTAAATCAAGACTATGTTACTTTCGACAGTAGAAATAATACATTCTTAAAAATGAATTGTTTAAGCAATACACACACTAAATGCTACATGGTCTTTTTTTAACCAGTTGTTTTGGTTTCAAATATTAACTAACATTAGCAAAGTGTAGGTGAATTTGGCTGTAAAGAGGTACTTTACTGATTCAGTTTGTTGCTTCTGTAACAATAGCTTAGCGTTTTAGCTAAATGCTAAACCACCGTTTAGCCTTGCTCCTGTTGTGTTGTGACGAGTAGCTTCGGTGGCTATGGTTGGCTAACCTTAGCAAATTTTTCTGTAAAAAGCACATCACTGATTCAGTTTAGCTAAACTACTGTTTATCATTTACACTAGTTAAACAGCTAGAAATTGTGATGCTAACATTACAACCTTACATGGTCTGTTATTACAACTAGCTTTAGGTGGCTATGGCTAGCTAATGTTATCAAATTATAGTTTATATTAAAAGGCACATTTCTTATTCATTTTTTTTTACTTTGACTCATCCCCATGTGGTCCTGTATTGCCAACTTAGCATTAGATTTATGCTGAACTACTATTAAGCCTTCATTCTGTTATGATGAGTAGCCCTTGGTGGCTAAGATGAGCGAACATTAGCAAATTATAGATACATTTTGCTGTACAAGGCACATTACTGATTAAGTTCTTCTCTAAATACTAAACGATTGTTCACCTACCTAAAAAACTAAAGTTGAGCATTTAGTTAAGACGGTAGATTAGCAAAACAGCAGTGTGTGGGTTGTTCAGGAGAAGTTACATAACCTTGCTTTAAACTGCAGTGCACAATAATAAAAGTAAACTGGCATAAGGCTGTCATGGATGCCACATCAGTAGATCCACAACAAGTAAAGTAGAAGACACGCACTAATGTTGCTTTCTAATTCGACGTCTCAGCTATAAACTGATTTATCACATCCATGTTCCCACCTCAGTTCAAATTTTCCAATTCAGAAAACCATAAACTCACTCTTCACACTTCAGCCAGTCTGACAAAAGATCAATCAAAAATATAAAGCTATAAATAAAGTAAAAGATGTTGTATGTTTTCTATTATCTTGTAGAAAATACTTTTGTAAGTATGTTGAAAGTATAAAGTATTTGCTGGATTCTGCTTCCTTTGACGACAGTGACAAAACAATAATGTACAGAGGAATTTGTGTTGACAAAATGTGGCTGTGCAATTTATGTACATTTGCAACTAGACCTATTAAAGTTTTATTTAGCTATTTTAAAAAATCCAGTGGCCTTGTGTCTGCATTGTTCTCTGTGACATTTTGTTTTTATGAAATGTAAATGAAGCTTAATTTGAGTGTGTGGAAGATGAATCACATGTTCATTAAATACTCAAGCAGGCCTAGATAGATGACAAGCAGCTAGAGAGACCATATGCTCAGACTCGAGGTCCAAAGGCAGAGTGGAGGGTATGATGGAGGGATGTGACAGGCTGGATTGAGCAGTGCCTACTCCTCAGCAAGCCTGACCTACATACCGCCTGATTGTTATTCCCCACAGTGGGAAGGGTAGTGGGGGATTTTGTAGCAACATGTCCCTCTCAAATAACTGTAGCTGTAAATTGAACAGATTTTGTGTAAAAATGCTCACACTTTGTTGCCAAGTATAGCTCAGCCAGTATTAATCTTTATTATTATACAGTATGATCGAGTGGGGAAATTGGACCTCATTAACAGCCTACTCCTCATGTGTATTTAAAAGAAAGCTATTTTGTTGTTAATTGCTCCCTGTGAGGCACACTTATTTATTTGGCCAAGTGGAACCGACTCCGCGGGGCTCACAAAGACATTTAGGACATCAGGTTGATAAAACAAGGTACTCTTCAATGCTCACACCCAAGATTCAGAAGTATCAAAGGCTAGTAAACAAAGCCACATATTAAGCCAATTACTAATGACAAAATGGTTGATGCCAAGTGCAGTGTAACAACCCAGGAGTGCCTACTTTAACTCCACTACAAATGATCTCCAAAGGCAAAGAAATATGTGTCATCTGCTTCGAATGTCTATTTTATGCATCACTACTATATTTTATACAGTCTGATCACTACTCATTTCATAGAACATCATGGTTGGCAGTGATTATCTGGCTGTATTTCTACTCTTACCCAGGCAAAGAGCAGATTCTCAGTGGCATGGCCTAGTATTATGTCTGCATTAATTTTCTCAGGTTAAACAAAATAATCAAACAAAAAAAGTCATACTATGGTTGGTCGAAAAACGTAAAAATTTGGTAATTCTGTCATTTGTCCAAAAATGCTTAAAACCACTTTAGAATAGCTTGCTGAGCATGGTAATGGCATAATGCATATTTAAAAAGGAGCACAACAGTAACACAACAATATTTTAGTATATAAAGTTTCTGCTATAGACTTTTTTGGGAGTTGACGTCCCGACTACATCACTGGCAGTTGCGTGCGCAGACTGGTGGCAAAAAATTATAAAAACGATAAGGATAAAGAGGAAAACAAATGAGTTTCAGGGGTAACGATGTCTCGTGATTTTAGGCTATATGGAGACATTTGTGGTTGCAAGCCATTAAACACACGGATTGGGCCACTGAAATCTTCCAAAATTCTAATGTAACTGATAATCACGGATTGCAGCCGCTCTATTTTTAAATGTTGAGCTGTGTGTAAGAATTTCACATGATTTCAGCGGTCCAGTACGTCCGTTTAATGGCTTGCAACCACAAATGTCTCCGTCTTGCTTTAAAGGGAGTCTTTGACAGAGTAATCGGTAAGAATGAAGGACATTTTTTTTTTTTTACGATTCCTGTTCTGACATTCAATGGCACAGCCAGACATCGTTACCCTGAAACTCTTCTGTTTCCCTCTATTTCCTTATCGTTTTCATAGGTCTGTCGTTAATAGTTTCCCACTGAGTTTCTGCCGACATAAAGTAACATTTACAAACATAGTAGGAATACATCTTGATGTTCAACCACTCAAACTTTGGCCATTTAATGCTATTTTGGGTCTTTAACCATCCCGACAGTGAATACGGGTCAGGAAATCTCAAAACATTGTTAAGGGTCAGCTCACTCATGTAAAATAATCATAGTCATTTGATAATAAACCATAAAAATAATCAGGAAAAACATCTGGATGATTTATATTGTTTGACAACTGTACTGCTCTCAATGCTGGGACCAGCAGCTGTCACTTTCTGCCACCAGTTAGGCTCCGCCCACAAAATACACCATCATTGGTGCTAAAAAGTATTGGTCTATGGTATGTTGATTTTTGTCAAAAATTGTCAAATTTTGAAATGCCTAAAAATGCTTAAAATAGGTCAATTGTAGTCTGGTGATACATATAAGAGCATAATATGTGCATAGATGACAGAAAAAAACATAAGGGATGTCCAAAAATGACCCTCTCAAAAAAAAGACATAAGTTATATGTCGATTTTTGCCAAAAATGTTTCAATTTTAAAATGCTTAAAAATGTTTTAAATGGGTCAGTTATACTCAGTTGATACATGTTGTAGTATAGGTTTTCCACAGATAGTGAAAAAACACCATATTATGGGATGTCCAAAAATGACCCCCTCAAAAAAAGTCATACTATAGTATGTTGATTTTTGTCAAAAATGTTCACATTTTAAAATGCCTAAAAATGTCTAAAGAGGAAAACAGATGAGTTTCAGGGGTAACAATGTCTTGCTGTGCCGTTGGATGTCAGAATAGAAAACATTTTTTTTTAAATGGCGTTCATTCTTATCGATTACCTACCTCAAAGACGCCCTTTGAAGTTGGACGGAGACGTTTGTGGTTGCAAGTCATTAAACAGACACCAGTTAGGCTCTGCCCATAAAATACGTCATCATTGTTGATAAACAGTAAATCTATCTATGGTATGACGAAAATTGTCAAAATTTGGTAATTCTGTGATATGTCCAAAAATGCCTATAACCGCATAACACATTTAAAAAATATGAACAAAACAACATTTTAGTATGTCCAAAAATCGATTAAAAAAATTCACTTTATAAAGTACGGCGAAATTTGGTCATAGTCGTTTGTCCAAAACACCTAAAACTGCTTTAGAATAGCTTGTTGAGCATGGTAACAGTATAATATGTTAAAAATATATATTTTTAAAAACCACCATGTTATAGTAAGTCCAAAAAACAAAATAAAAACACCTTAGTACAGTATGTCGAAAAAAGTCAAAAATCAATCAAAGTGTAGTTTGTACAAAAATGCCAAAAATACATTAAAATACCACATTGAGCATGGTAATAGTATAGTATGTTTAAACTTTTTGTCATTTGACACAAGCACAAATGTGTATAGAAAAAGTGTGCTTGACAGGGGTGAAACAAGCTCCTGCATAATCCGTCCATCTCTAATTCACAGCCTTTTTCATTAGCAGCACACACCAGATTCAATTTATTTCTTGTCTAATGTGCAAACCTGCACACAATTAAACAGTGGAAGCTGGATGTAAATATCTTTCTGACTGGTGACAGAAAGATACCCCAGCTGTTGGACCACTGGGCAACAACAAAAAACTAAGAAGACTAAAGACACTAGAGCTACAGCATCAACTGGCATTGACAGCCTCTGCAACAGAAGGTCGAGAAAACATTGGCAGATGGTTGTGTTGCGAAACATATCTAAGGTCTAAGAACATGCAGAAAAAAAGGGGAGATATTTCGGGCAGAGATGTAAATAGCACAAACTGCCAACAGTGCTGCCATCAAGGACATATCATCCCCTTATGATGTGACAAATGGTGTCCTTTAATGAGCCCATAGGGGAAATCACTGAGGTAGGACCATAATGGTGTATATACAGGACTTTCAGTATTTGCAGCAACATGCACATCCAGCAAACATATGCGGTGAAATAGAATTATAACTGTAGAAAGTATTAACCAAATGGCCACATCACACATTTTCAGTTCAAAGAGCAAAATAACCTTTATTTGTTGCAGTGCTATTAATACATTTCATTCATATAATCACTGTTAATGACCTTATAAATACTACTTAACAATTACATACTGCAGTACATAGGTTAGTCCTACAGCACGTATAGCACAAATTTACCATGTATAATTAACCGTCTTTGATTGTTCTTTTACATAACACTCCATTATTGGTCTGCATGTGACAAATTCATTTGATAATCTTCATAAACAAACATACGATTAAATTAACGTTCAGCAAGTAATTTTAGTGTTTACAATTTGAAATAACAGTGACAATGTAAAACCTTTCAGGCTGGCGTCCACCAGTGGCAGTTTTGTGTGAAGCCACATCACACATGAGATCAGATAGATGAGGTCAGATTACAAAGGCTATCTGAATCACATTTAAGAAACAATGCATGTGACTAAATTTTGTGCCATGCAATTACATGTGAAATAATTAATTCCTAATGGCAGTTGTGTGGCTAGAAAGTAATCATCCTAAAAATGTGTTCGCTGGAGGTTCTGAGGGCTGCCTGACTGGAATAGCTGCTGAACTGAAAGAGGATAAGTGGCGGCGTGGCCTTTTCCCTTTGAATACTTATTCACTTAACTCATCACTAATGGGCTCACGGAGCTGGGACGCACAGCTGAGCCACTGGCGGTATAAATAGGCTTCCACCATTGAGCTAAACACAAATAAATACAGTACACATGCACTCAGACATACACAATATGCCCACACAAATGCTCAGTCACCCTCACATCCATTTCTGTGCAAATGTAATAGTTGTTGTGCAAATTCAAGAATATAATACACACACTAAGGACATTCCCTTACACCCATTTATTTATTTATTTATTCATGTGTGAAACTGCTTTGAACATGAAGCTGGATTATTTAATGTTATCCCTGAAAAGAAAGTTTGTCTTAGTGTAGGTTGTTGCCGCAGAAAAAGGTGAAGGGAAGCAAATAGCTGCCCTGTAGAATCAGTAAGTATATTAAAAGCAGCCGTACTCTCTTCCTGACTGGACCATTTCATATATGATCACACCAGGAGAGGAGAAAGAAATGCACCATCCTCCTTATATCCCACACTCTATATCTTCCCCACCCCCTCCTGTGGACATCTTCCTCCTCTGAAGAAAAAGCAATCAGGCTGTGAACAGTTCTCCTGCAAGTCAGCCAGCAGGGGTCAAGCAAGTCCTTCTCTCAGCTCCCATCACCCCCCTCCCCTGTGCAGGAGCTTCAGATGAGAGAGGGACACCTAATTTCCCTGCTCCTGTGGAGAAGGCTAAAGGCAGTGTTTGGGAGTTGGATGTCTAGTTGGAGCCCCCCCGCCCTCCCCTCCTTCGTCAGTTCTCCACGTTTGCCCTGAGTGTGCGAGGCTTGAGTCTTTGATGCAGCCGGTAGTCCTGGCTGGATGCCCGTCGCAGGGGAGCGGGGGAGTTGAGCTGCGGGTTGGCGAGGCCCAGCGTCTGAGTCTTGATGGCTCGTGGCATCGCCCTGCTGCAGCTCACGGAGCGCCTCTCCTCGACGCACGACTGGGTCTCCAGCTGAGCCTCGCACAGCTCCAGCAGCGACACGACCTGCTCCCTCAGCGCCAGGGATTTGAACCTGCGACCTGCCAAGTTGAAAAAGGCTTCCACAAATGCTTGTAGTCCCATACCTGCAACAAAACAACGTGTGGTTTAGGTGATGCCAAAGAAAATACACAGGAAGGAATGTGAAGATGAAATAAATGCCAATAGTCTGTATTTGATAGGGAATAAACAAACATATGAAGTTTAATTGTGAGATTAGGTGAGGTGGTTGGATTGTGCATTGTTTTCCCTGTTTTTTGTATTTGCCCTAAACTAAGCTGGTTGTCAACTTATACTTTAAGTGTTATTAGATGCTTTTTTTTATTTAACTCATCATTAAAAGTAAATGTTGATTGCACAATGTAATGGCTGTACTATAGCGATGGGAAGATATATACGATTTTTTTGCTAATTAAAATAAATAAAAAAACACCCACAATGAGTCGTTTGTGGTGAATTTCCATTTGAGGATAATAGTGAATATCCTCACGAGTTGACCTGAAATATTTTTAATTTCCACAAATGTCCTATCCTCTGCTTACCTGTTCAAAAAATGTTTCCAAATTTTTGAGACAGTTCTGAATTAATTTTATCCAAAATCAAAAAGAACTCCAAGGCACTCTCTTCTAATCAATCCAAATGCCTTTATTGTTATCGCAATTATCTAAATACACTGGAAAAATACTGCTCTATATGATCATTGGTATGTTTTGCAACCAAGAGGAGAGCAGTATACAGTAGTGTTCAAAATAATAGCAGTCCAATGTGACTAACCAGATTAATCCAGGTTTTTAGTAGATTTTTTATTGCTACATGGCAAACAAGGTACCAGTAGGTGCAGTAGATTCTCAGAAAACCAACAAGACTCAGCATTCGTGATATGCAGCTCTTAAGGCTGTGTAGTTGGGCAATTAGTTGAAAGGGGTGTGTTTAAAAAAAATAGCCGTGTCTGCCGTTGACTTTACAAACTCAAAACTATTTTGTACAAACTTTTTTGTTTCTAGGATTTAGCAATCATGTGAATCACTAAACTAATATTTAGTTGTATGACCAGTTTTTTATAACTGCTTCACATCTGTGTGGCATGGAGTCAACCAATTTGTGGCACCTTTCAGCTGTTATTCCACTCCAAGATTATTTAACAACATTCCACAATTCATTTACATTTATTGGGTTTGCTTCAGAAACAGCATTTTTGATGTCATTCCACAAGTTCTCAATTGGATGAAGGTCCACTCCATAACATCAATGTTGTTGGTTTGGAACCAAGATTTTGCTGGTTAACTAGTGTGTTTGGGGTCATTGTCTTGTTGAAACACCCATTTCAAGGGCATGTCCTCTTCACCATAAGGCAACATGACTTCTTCAAGTATTTTGACATATGCAAACTGATCCATGATCCATGATCCCTGGTATGCGTTAAATAGGCCCAACACCATAGTAGGAGAAACATGCCCATATCATGATGCTTCACTGTCTTCACTGTGTACTGTGGCTTGAATTCAGAGTTTGGGGCTCGTCTCACAAACTGTCTGCGGCCCTTGGACCCAAAAAGAACAATTTTACTCTCATCAGTCCACAAAATGTTCCTCCGTTTCTCTTTAGGCCAGTTGATGTGTTCTTTGGCAAATTGTAACCTCTTCTGCACATGCCTTTTTTTTTTTTTAAAGGACTTTGCGGGGGATTCTTGTTAATAGATTAGCTTCACACAGACGTCTTCTAACTGTCACAGCACTTCCAGGTAACTCCAGACTGTCTTTGATCATCCTGGAGCTGATCATTGGCTGAGCCTTTGCCATTCTGGTTATTCTTCCATCCATTTTGATGGTTGTCTTCCGTTTTCTGCCACGTGTCTCTGGTTTTTGCTCTCCATTTTAAAGCATTGGAGATCATTTTACAGCCTATAATTGTTTGCACTTCTTTATAAGTTTTCCCCTCTCCAATCAACTTTCAAAGAGAAATGCATGTTCAACAAGTGCTGGCTTCATCCTTAAATAGAGGCCACCTGATTCACACCTGTTTTTTCACAAAATTGATGACCTCACTGATTGAATGCCACACTGCTATATTTTTCAACACACCCCTTTCAACTAATTGCCCAACTACACAGCCTTAAGAGCTGCATATCACAAATGCTGGGTCTTGCTGGTTTTCTGAGAATCTACTGCACCTACTGGTACCTTGTTTGCCATTTAGCAATAACAAATCTACTAAAAACCTGGATTAATCTGGTTAGTCACATTGGACTGCTATTATTTTGAACACTACTGTACATCCAGAAAATAATCACCTCATTAAACTATTGAGCCACTGCTGCTTTAGAAGGGTGAAAACAATGAGAAAGGACAATTTGATCAGTCAATCATGTTCATTTTTTAATTTTCAGAGCTCGTCTAGTGGGCCCAGGACAAGGCGACTGAAGGCTAGTGAATGAATAAGAAAAAAATGAACTGTCCTTCATATTTGCTCCTGCAGTTACTGTTATTCACAAACTAGAAGAGACAGACAAATGTGCAGAAAACAAAACAAAACAAAAACATGGTGAGAGATGGTAGGTCATTGGCTGTGGAATTATCTGAATTGTTACAGATCACAAGATGAGAGAACTTTCAAGAATTCCTTCATGTGTCCTTTTAAAACTTTGTTTCCTTCAGCCAAAAAACATCATCATTTGTAAATATGAGTTTTATGCCTCTTCTTGGCCCTCCACAAATCCTCCAATGCACATACACAGAAATAACAGACCCTGACACTTCAGTCTCCCTGAATACGTATGAGCTCATTCTAAATTCAGCCCACAATCTCCTCTGTACAGACCCTTCCATCCCGGTCCATGTGATCTCCATCCATCCGCTTCGCCTCGCAAACATTCCTCGCAAGGTGCAACGTCTGAATAATTCATGTCGGATAGTCTCTTCACTGTCACATTGTGATCTCAGCTCATTTCAATTACGGTATGCAGTGTCAGAGGGAATCTGACAAAGAATGACAAGCAATTATCTCCAAGCACATTATTTGCTCCAAGTCTCAAGGATACCCAGCTCTCTGTCCTCTACATGTTGTTTCTATGTGGGGGGGTGTTGTTTTTGCATGCACATGTGTGTGTATTTGTGTGTGTGTCTGTTACCTGCTTCTCTAGAGTCAGGCATTGTTCCTGACCAACGACGTGTGATGTCTATGTAGAGGATGTCCACTGAAGCCATGGAGAAGTTACTGTTGCTCAGCCTACAGGTCCTACAAGCAATCAGGAAATATAACGTCAGTCCACATGAATAAAAGGAGTAGTATACAGGATTTAGTGACCTCTAGTGCTGAGGTTGCAGATCACAACCAACTGAATACCAGTCAATCCCTTTCCAAACATGTAGAGAACCTATGGTGGCCTTTAGGTAAAAGTTAAAAAGAATGAAAGGCCTAGCCTGTCGCCTCCAGACAAATTCACAAATCCATTTTAGTCTGCAAGTTCATAGTTCATTTTCGATGTCCAAGGAGCGTAATCAAGGAGCATGGACCAAATTGCCCCTGAATAGACCTAAAACCATCAGAGCAATGAAACACATGATGTATCGCTGAGCAGCACATGCAAGTTGAGGCGATGCTTCGTCCATTTTTAAGCAGGAAAATGGCGGCAAAACATTCTCAAACTGTAGGATAGGCAAAAATAAACTGTGTGCTTTAGCCTATTCCTGTTGTTTGGTTATTGGTTGTTAAAAAAAAAAGTGAAATTAGATTTTTAAGATGTTAAGTATGTAGCCAAAAAAAAAAGATCATTAATTTGTTCATATATTCATTCATTCAAATTTCAGCTAAACAACACACTAAAATGTGTTTCTGAAACATCTGAAGTGAAAAAAAAAACTCGCCAGCTCTAGCTTTCTACACAGTTCAAGGAGTAAGACTTGATCAACATATTTCCTGGTTACTGCATATTGACATGTAGTGTGCTGTGAATAAAAATGATCTTGATAAACTTCTATTAGCCCAAAATAAGGCTGCTGGACTGCTAATTCTCCATGAAAAACATTGCACTAGATTACAGAAATCCTGTATTTTTTCAGCTCTATTAGAGTACTGGTCCAAGTGAAACACATACATCTCCCATTCAGTGTGTACATACAGGACAACAGCTTATACCTAGATTAAAGAATAACCTTTTAACACAGTTAGTATACTGGGCATCTCAAGCAATAGAACCTAATATTAGTAGTGAATCAAAAAGTGCTTGTTTTCTATGAATTTGTTTTATTTGGACATTTTGTGAATATTCTGCAGACCCTAGGAGGTAGGGGTGTGCTATATCGTATCGTTCACAATAATATCGGTATATTTTTTTTATGGTTAAAAAAATGCATATCATGATATTGGCAAAGTATCTGTATCAGTCCCGCACCCACATCATCTCTCCATGTGCGTCTGTGTGTGCACGCGAGCCGAATTAAATACTTTGGACTATTACAGGCATTATGCCGTTCGTTAGCCGCGAGCTAACATTAGCTAACAATTAAAGTTGTTTTAATCACAAAAAGCTAATTACTCCCTGTCGCTAAACACATGCAGCTTTCAAAATAAGAGCACAGTGTTAAGAGAATCCACCACAGGACTTACAAGAAGACTGTCAAAATAAGATGCCTTAAATAAAACATACAATAACCTTTATTCTCCTTTACAAAATGTTATTAAAATATGCCCCCGGAACCCCTAAATGGTTATTTTTTTTATTTGTTTATTTGCTCATACTCAAAAGTCAAGAGTACATTTTTTGTATTTGGCAACTGTTGAGATTTGCACTTCAAACTACATTTTAGATTTTTATTTATTCATACAGACTGAAAAAAAATCATATTTTCTATATCTTTTTAAGTATTTCCTAATATCGTCAAGAATATTGTTAAAGCAAAAATAGCCTGCAATATCGTGATATTCTTTTGGGGCCATATCGCCCACTCCTACCAGGAGGATCAGCAAATGCTATGCAAGAAGCTCATTTAGATCCCATAAAATAACTGTACCTGATGAAGGTTCGGAAGGCAGTGGGGCCCAGACGCATGTTACCCTTGACCCCCAGGAAGCGTATGAAGAGAGATGCTATTCGCTCCACCAGCCGCAGGTAGTTGAACTGTTTGGTATATTTGGGGTAGACCTGCTTCAGACACAGCGAGGGCAGAGCTCCTTCATCCTCTTGAGTCTCCGCCTCCATGGGAATCTCCTCCCCCTGCTCCAGCCCAGCAGCCCTCAGTTGGGAACTATAACCATGAAATCATAGGGCAGAAAAAAACAATATTTTAAATTTTACTGCATTGTATTTCAGTGACAGATATTTTTAAAAATCTATTAGCAAGTTGGCCAAGCACAGAGAGCTAGAAACTACAGACGTCTCTACATTTACTGCTTTTGTGCTGTCCAGCAGCAGGTCTGAGTAATGGCCTTCAAGCCCTGCAGGACTGAAGCACGAGGACAGAAGGCTAACCCAGAGAGCTTTTTTCAGCCGTGTTACAGATCAGAAAAATGCACCAAGTTTTTCATTTGAGTCTGCACTTACAGCCTTGCTTGGCAGGGGAAACGGGAAGAATAATGTTGTATGGAGGATAAATAACTCTCTTTCACTCCCTCATCTCACAGCCTTTTTACTGTCTGATGGGAGCTCCGTGCAAATAAGAAAGAACAACCTTGTTTTAAAATATTAAAAGAACAGCTTTGAGCATTTTTTATAGCGGTATGAAATGGCTCACAATCATAATAAAATAAAAATTAAAAAGGTACTCTGAGGAGTTTCCCACTGAGCAGAATCCTGCTTAGATTCAATGTTTCTCTCCAACATACAACTTGATATTCTCATTGCTCACATCTGTGTTTCCATTAAAATCGAAAATTGAAAATGCGAATGGCTTTCATCAACTGGTTTAGAGCGAATAAACAAAGCTGGATAAATGTACTTTGGTCAGAAGATGGCAGTGTAATGTAGAGCTGTAGGCTAATCTGCCAGTAAACAGTAGAAGAAGAAGTAGAGATTGGAGAAGAGACAAAAAATAACAACAAAGAGAGGTTGCTAATCGGACAACTTTGGTCACCCACAAGAGAAAATGAAGAGAAGTCTTCAGAAATTGGTTTCAATTGTTCTTTCATGTCAGCTTGGAAACAGTTGATCAGTCATCCAAGTAAAATGTTCGTTATGTAAGAAATTATTCAGAAAAAGTGTTTCCATCTCCCATTTAGCACATTTTTCAAACCCCTTAAGTGAGCGTAAAAACTTGTATGTGCGTTTTCCAAAGTTTTGTCAAATTGTGGTGTTTCAATTAAGCTTTTCTCATGTGAATCTTCAAAATGCACATATAAATTAGTAGATGGAAACATGGCTCATGTTAGTTAGCTTGCCATCTTTTGTTTCCATGCATATTGTTACTATAGATTGTATAAAATATGGATGTAATCTCCGTGACGTCACCCAAAGAGCCATTGTGAAGCTGAATGGACTCCTCCGAACTCCCAGCTACCCAAAAATGAGCAAAGAGGTGGAGCTAGATGAGTTAAGGTGGGCTCGATGAAGCCTGGTTGGTGATGGCACCCACCAAAGCAGTCACTCAAAGCAGCCACACCCTTAATTATGCATAACTTTAAGCCTCAATAAGATTTAAAGAGATTAGTTATTTAGGATGTCACTTCACTTCAGCCTCAGAGGAAAATCTAGAAAATTAACAGCCGATGCAGTTTACTGCCGTTTTCGCTGCTGTAGTGATCTTGGCTCAAAATGAAATCTTATTACATTTGTTTACATTAAATATGATGAGTGTCAGGTGTTATTGGCTACCGTCCCACTATTTTCCACCTCTTTTATGTCACAATTTATGTAATTTTTTAATATTGCCCTCCTTACTACCTGTCTCTCTCTTGCTGCCAGCTATCCCATTGAGCTTCTCCCAAAGGAATTTGCATCCTTCACATAGAAATTGAACTGCGCTCTGTGCGTTTTCACCCTCAGGAGTGTGCGGGCGTGTACACACTCTGCTTGACTGACATCTTCCTCCCTCTCCTGTAGCTTTGCTGCACCGGCTTCTGCTGGGCAGTACCAATTCCATTTTCATCATTCTTAGTTAGTTCATAGAGTGCAGTTGACTCCAATAATTTAAATCATAGCAACCTGAGCACAGGTCTCATCAATGAGAATAAGTGAAAGCCTCTGTGTTGGTGTGCAGCGTCTGTAAAGACGACTCCCTTGGTCAACAAATAACACACAGGCAAAAAAAACACAAAGGTACATCCACGTCAAGGGGATTCAGTACTGCAGAGTTTTATGAGGCAGTTTCTTTCTCCATGAATTAGTAAGCAGTGTGAATGGCAGTGAGAGAGCCCTGCTGAATGTTTAATAGAATCAATCATCCCTCAGTAGTCAGAAGGACACCACCCACATGTATTTAGACAGGACAGGCTCGGCTAAAACGGACACATCTTCAACAGAAGCCGACAGCCAGACAGACAGTGAGGGGAATGTCGACAAACATTCCCAGCAGACGGAGAGGAGGAAATGATGGAGGAGAAGCGCGAGGGTAAAAGGTGAAGGATGGCAGGTTATTAAAAAGACATACAGACGCCTGGTGCCAAATGTTAGTTGAGTGTGTGTGAGAAGCGCTAGGCCTAATTTAGCTGTCATTACCGGGGTAAATGCTATTCCTGGCCTCCCGATGAATACATCTTCAAAGTCTTTTACACAGTATCAAAAGTCTTGGAAGGTGCCAGATGTGTTTTATCTTCGCACTAATCTCTGTTTTAGAAATCTGAATTTATTGCCCGGGTCATACCAAAACACACATAGAACAAATTGGTCTCCCATAGGTTACAATAAATATGTGTGTGCATGATTTAAATTGTCCCTTTTCTCACTTGTTTCTATCCAAGCAACGACACAAATCACAAAACTTAAAGCAGCTGTAAACAATATAACAGCAACAATGTATCAATGTATTAAATGACAATGTGACAAGAGAGCAAGTTTCAGCTCATTGGAGCATCCTAATTCTTTTGGTTTACTCTCACTGCTCCCATAATGCTTTTTTTCAGAAGTAGCAGGCAGCAGTTTACTACCTCCTCAGCACCAACCGGCAGACAGACACAATAAGTGACTAACTGGTGAACATAATGGAGCATTCAGTAAATAAAGAGACAAATATTTCCCTCAGGAGCTGGTAGGGACCCAAAACAGAGCTAAAACACATAAGTCATGTGACCATGGTTTAGCTTGTTTATAGCCTCAAATTAGCTTTTTTACTTCTGGCAATTGCATTTACACTTAAAAAATTAGAGTTTATTTGTGAAGACTACCTTACTCGCTATCTAACTATGCCATTTTTCTACAGTAGCCAAGAATGGACAAACCAAACTCTGGCTGTTTTGCATTTTTAAGTTACCCGAAGGCTGCCAAGAGACAGATGAGGGAAGAGGTATTCCTTTTGTTGCAATCTTCAACCTCACTGCTAGATGCCACTGAATTATACATATTGGTAATTTAAAAAGGTGTTGATATTTCAAGGGTGGTAACTTGTTTTTGCTGTCTGCATGAGGACAAAAAAAAATCTGTTACTACAGGTGTAAAATGAAGGTTATGGGCATTTAAGTCAAAGCTTTCACAATCACACAATGACAAAACAAATTAAAAAGACACTGCATTTTAGACACAGAGTTCCTGAGTTGCCCTGGACTCAATCCAACTCAGCATGTATCATTTCTGCTTATGCAGATGATGCTTTTGTAATCGTGTCCCTTGAACACTATTTTAAGAAATGTGTGCCTACTAATAGCAGCTTTTTGTTCTCACCCACACTCACACGTACCTCACATAATGGCTCATAAATCATCCTCAGAGACATCATGCACAGGATTAATGAGACGGGTGCGAGAAGTACATGTCTGAGAGTCACTGATACCATCACACCATCCTCCTCATAATTCACCATTTACCTGTACCCCCTTTTCTCTAAAATGCCACTTTTTCCATCTTTGTTCTGCCATTTTATATTTACTTATCTCTCTTATATAAGCTCTCACTCAGTCTTCTTTAAATAGCAACACCTTTTTTTCCTTGCACCTTTGTATTGTGTGCCTGGTCAGTTCTCACCTCTCCTGCACTTCATCTTGACAAGTCAAATTCATGCGGGGGTGTCTTCAGTCTAAACTCTGCGTTCAGAATGACTGAATCCCATCCATCCCACTGCAGAACAGCTGTCAGAGACCACGCCACTAGTATATTTACTTACGGGTGCACCATCTGTGCAGCGAATGCATTACTTAACCTCCCGTAACGATGTCGGGAACATTTTGTTTGTGCTCCAAAAGACTGCTTGTTAATGATTCTGAAAGTTTGCAGAAGAAAGGAAATCAAATCAGTCCCCATTGAAACACAACTGAACTAATTTTAACTACATGCATATGAAAGACAGCTTAAATCATCTCTTCTTAGTCTACTGGCGTCCTGGAGATTTATTTGATCTTGTGATAGTGTAGCATCAAAATGGTTAAAATGCCAATCAAAGGACTGTCTGGTTCTAATGCAAACTGCTTACCCAATTTTCCATCCCTTCTGCTTATTTCTCTTAATCAGCCGGTGGAGTTTGTTTTTCATCAGCAATCACATTTTCAAAGAAGCTTGCATTAATCGTGTTAGTTATGTTTACTTTTAATAATCTTAGTGGCTTTGGGATGTTGGGATTTTTAGCTACAGTTAGCTGGGGTGCGTGTTGGAAAGAATGTGAGTGCATTAAGTCAAGTACAATACTTAAGTACAGTTTTTTTTTCTTCTTGTACTTAAGTATTACAATTTAACTACCTCATGCTTCTACTTCGAAGGAAAACATTGTACTTTTTACTCCACTTGGTTGCACATTGAGACTTATAAAATAAGTATTGCTCAGTGGTTTCAAACTTTTTAGCTCGTCACCCCTTCTCTTAACCAATATCTTGTCTATTTTACAAAAAATAAAGATTAGAGAAAACTCAGACTTGTAGCTTAACTTTGTTTTCCTACCCCCTTAATCATCTCCTGCACCTTCAGATTTATCTTACTGTACTTAAAACTGGATGAAAAAAAGTCAGTTTATAACAGATTCTGTCAGACAACCATATGGGATATGCCATTGTCAGGCAATCAAATTAATGGTAACTGACCATTGCCTTAATTACCATGTGGATAATCTAGGTTTAAAAATGGGGTAGTGCAAGTACACGAATCAAGAAAATATAACCTAGATTTAGTAATTTTTAGACATTTTAATGTGGAAAAGTTACATATTATACCTTTAAGTAAAGGATCTGAGTACTTCCACCACTTCTCACACACAAATGGCTCGATTTAAAATGGATCAAATTTAACGTGGGATACAATGAGGAAAAAACAATGTGTGTTTATCACCAGACAAACATGTATGTACAATGCATTTGCTTTTGTGCCAGTGTAAACACACAATGAACACAGTGTGGAACTGAATGATTAATGAGATCCTATTTTGCATCCGTGTCGTTGGCTGCAGTGATGATTACATTTTTCGGAGCATATCCAATCTAATGGCTAATTTAATAAACATTAGCACTTGCTAGTTGGGACATAATTTGCATATCCACCCCCCCTAAACCACAAAACTCAGTCACCATCTGCAAAGCTGACAGCACACTTCCCTGCAATCACAACCTGACAGGAATACTAACACATTTTGAAATTGCAATAAATCACACATGAATCATTGCTGCAGTTCCTGTTTATTGTGTTTACAAATAACATTCTATGTTTTTTAGCATAACACTTCTGATTTGTGATGTGTAGACTTATCAGGTTCAGCAAGCAGATAGGAGTGGACTAAGCTTTACTCTTGGTCCACTTCTTGGTACTGATAATCAATAGATTTTTTTAAATATAATAGCCGAGTACTGACTGTCTTATTGTCAACATCACAAATGCCACATGACCTGTACACCTGCACCCTATAGTTTCTTTCTATTTTATGTCATTATTGCCATTTAGCACTTTAATGTTTTTGTTGCTGTCTAAAGATACAATGTCCAGATAATATGTTGTATCATGGTATATTCCATCCCAATATTCATGCTAGCCACATCATAAACCCTGCCCTTGTCTGCATCACCATTTCTTCCACAGCTCACAATAAGCAGTGCTTCACTTTTAAAGACACACTGAACTATATTACATTAAAGATCACTAAACTTTTTCCTCCCTGATGCCCCTTACTCCAGTCTGGACTTAAGCCTCTTCTCACCACATGAGTGCAGGTTGTAAATATTCTCTCTTAGATATTTTATATAGATTCTTTGACAACTTAATTTGCTTTAGGGGGCTTCAAATTGGTAGATAAAGTGTCTGTGTGCTTCTAGAACAACAGGGAAATAAACAGAGGTATGCTTTAGAATACAATCTGTTGTCATGTTCAATATTAAGATCATTGCTAATAACAAATTACGTCTAAATAACTTAAAGCTACTTTTTACGATCAAGTGAACATTGATTCCTTTAATTAATAACACTTAAAAGCCACATGAAAATATTATTTTACTTCATTATAACTTAATAGTGGATTTTTTTTAGCTGATCCCAATGTAAATATTAAGAAAAAATCTGATATTGAAATATCAGCCAATTCAATAACAAAATGAATACTTTGATTTTTGTTTTATTAATATCCAATTCATTTGTATTTATAAGCTAGTACATCATTGATATTGATATATCTGCAGCAGACTTATACTGGCACTGCTTATTTATTGATGAAGCTATAATTTTCATTTCGGAATTTCAGAAAACACTGAAAAAAAGCCCATAGCAATTTTCCTAACGGTCAGGGTGACATCTTCGAAATTGCTTATCTTGTCTGAGCAACAGTCCAAAACCCAAAGATAATACATTTTCTGTCACAAATTTGGTAAATTATCTCAACTGAGAAGGTGGAACCAGATGTTTAAATTTTTGCATGAAAAAATGACTTAAATGCTTAATCCATTAACTTTTTAAGTTAAAAAAAAAAGTGTCATGTAAGAGCTTTAGATATAAAGGTTTTGAGTAACCCAACAAACTCAGGGCCTGAGTCAACATTAAAAGTATGAGGGACATTAGATTAAAGGATTAGGGGTCTCTAAGAGTACAAAGATAGGAATTATCTGAAAAGGAACAGAATTCTAAATATGTATACGACATTATACTGTGGTGTAATTCATCCCTGGACAAGTGCAAGATGTGGTTCTGCTGATTCTAGCTGGATGAAAATACAGCAACGCGGAAGGGACGAGGATTAAACACATTATGGGCGCATTATACAGTCATGAATGTAACTGTTAAGTGGGTATTATCCCTGAGAAGATATCCCTGTCACTTGCAGAACAAAGCAGATCAAATATCTGATAGAGAAGATAATCTGAAGAGGAGGGAAGAAAGAAATGAGCGAAGGAGGGAGAAGGTAGAGGGAGGCGAGAAATGGAGATGGTGGAATAGAAACAGTAAATCCTCTTGTCATAAAAGAAAAACAGATTAAGAGGGAAAAAAACCCACAAACTCTAATGGTAGAGAAGATTTATTGCCAGGCACCACACAGGGCCGGTCAGTCAGAAAGATTGAGCCAGCACACTTACAGTAATGTGTGAATTTCCACCTCGGCTCAGCTGAATTTAATTTTTCCATTTAACAGGCTTATGGAGAGCTGTTGAGTGGTGCAGAGCTGGGCTCTGAAGAGGGACGGGCAGAGTAAGGTATCATGTCCTTAAAAGTGGACTCTTTAAGAGCAGCAGACAAAGCAGAGGACGAAGTAAGAACTTTGAAACTGTGTGTCTAATGTATTTGTGTGTGTGTTTGTTTGTGCGAGTGTGAGCATTTACATTGAGGGTTTCCTGTGGCCGGGGTCCATAAGGCGCAGAGTGTCCCGGATCACACTCACTTTAACCTCTTCGTCGACCGGACTGGGAACATATTCAAAAACTCCTGGAGCCACCTGAGAGAAAACAAAAATATGTATTACAGCAAAGTGAATATTAATGATACTAATACAATGATTATTCCAATGTTTTTATTCACTCTTACCTCCTGTTCATGTTCTATTCTCATACTGGGGTTGGAGTTGACCTCTAGTAATACTGGCTTCAGGTTCTTCATCAGGAGGATGTCAAAACCTAATATCTGAGACACAAACACACCCTTAATTACATGTTTTGTACCTTTTATTTCTCTTTCTATCAATTTTAGAATAATATAGACTGTTTAGATTTATGCAGAAAGCAGTCATGGTTTACACCAGAAGTTGTAAAAAATTGTCTGGTCTGCTTTATTTTATGCATTTAATTGCTTTTTCTTTTTCATTTAAACATACAGTATGTTTGTATATATAGCTGTGCACCTGTTAATGATGTGGGTGGAAATCAGTAGGGAAAATAGAACTAGAGGTTAGTGGAAAATACAAGTCAAACTTTTTTTTAAACTGGAGTTTGTGTATATATTGTGATGAAAATACATTTCGTTCTAGACGTCTATGTTGAGAAATTACGAAGTTATTGACAAAAAAAGATAAAAACATTTTTTTTAAAAGGAGGAGGCTGTGCATGCAGTAAGTTTATGGCAAAAAAGAGAAAGTTATGAACAAAATTATATAAAAAGGCTCCTTTGCCAAATTGCATGCACAACTTCAGCTCATCAGATTCCAGTCTACTGTCAAGTTCTGCTCAGTGCCAGGAAGATGAGTCAAGCTTGATCCGTGCACTGAACAAGAAATAGTGAAAACCAATGAAAAGTTATTTAGGATGGACTTCGCCAAATATCTGAATATTGATCTTAAACCTCCGCACAAATCAGTGTTTTAGTTTGTAGTCTTTTTTTTCTATTTTGGCACATCTGCTTCATGAAAAAAATGTTTTTTGAGACTTGCAGTTCCTGTTTGCACTGTGCAGATCACCTAGAAAATGTCTGAATTTGATGATTATGAGAGAAGATCTCACTTCATATGCTTTGTAAACATACTTGTTTATTTTAAATGGACTTTGGGGATCCTGGCAGTCTTTAAGGAGGGAATTCAAATGATTGTAGAAGAGCATGATGTGTTTGTGTTTGGTACATGTTCAAGAGCATTATGTGTGAATAATGGAACAATGTATTCTTATAAACATTGTTTTCCTAAGAGACGCTACCCACCTGGAAGCAAGTGGGTCCCGGTTTACCAGGCGGTATATCAGCCTGATAGTAGACTCTAAGTTCAGGCACCACGGCGATGGAAGTCTTGATGACAAGGGCGATGATGTCCGACCACACCTTCTTGATGTCTACGCCTTTAGCTGCCAGCCTGTACAGCACGCTGGACAGAGTGCGCTTGCTGCCTGTGCTCTGGCTGTCTGAGTGGACAAAGTTGCCGCTGTGGACGTTGAGGGAGTAGTTTGTCAGGTGCATGAAGACATGGCTCAGGTTCTTCTGGCTTGGTTCCTACATGATCGGGATAAGAGTGACCTTACTTATCTGTATGTTTCATGGTAGCAAAAGCAAATGAACAGCTTCAAAGTATGCATCAATAGCACTGACGTGGCTACCTGGTAGGGCTCGGTGCAAAAACGTGTCAGACCTTCCTTGGCAATGTAGATCTCCAGTGGCTGCAGGGACTTTAACAGCACATAGAGGCGGATATCAAACTTGAGCTTGTCAATGAGTAGCGGCCTCTGGATGTACTCCTGGACCACAGACTGTTTGGCCTGTGATCCCACCATGATCTTTAGGTCACTAGGGTCACGAATGAGGTAGATGCCGTCCCCCTGAGAGCCTCCGTCTGGCTTGACAATGAAGGTGGGATTTACTGTGGCATCGTTCTCCTTCACCATGCGAATCTACAGCAGAGGTGAATCAAGAAATACAAGACTGTTATTGGTAACACTTGAATCACACAGGTTTCAAAAACTGTGGCAAACTTTAAAACAAAGATCACAGAGTTGGAGGGATCAAAGTTTTATGGTGCTTTGAAAGATGTTAACAATTTGTCATAAAACTCAACCGAACATTGTTTTATCTTGTAATGCAGTAAATGGTTGTGTTCTAGGATATGTGCAATTAAACATTCAAAAAAATCAGAGGGAGCGGAGAACAACATGACAGCATTCTGATGCCAAAATTAAACCCAAAAATCAAGGGCATTAAAATATTGTGCATAAATGTTCTTATTTAACTTAATTTATCTAGTACCCATATAAACCAGCTACAAGCTTAAAAACATCCATCATCTAATTGAGTCACGTGTTTTCTTTTTTCTTCCCAAATTATAGAAAATCAACAATACAGAACATTTTGTCTCTCCAATGGGAAGCAGCGTTGTCTGCTGTAAACTGGACTGGAATAAAACAGTGATATTATGGTGCCCTCTGCTGGATATATGTTGCCATTACTTGTATATTTGTTTTCCTTAATTCAGAATTATCGCCCCTCTGTGTGCACAATTGCATAACAAATTAACTGGCACCTGCTGAAATCAGTTACACAATGGGTACTTATCAGATAAATGCAATTTTAATGAGAAATATAATTTCAATTTTGTAAATAAATGCACTGAATTTATGAAAGGATCTGACTCAAATCTGAATGATGCACAATATCCAATCAAACTTCTTTATTTTTAACTCTTCTCCTAAATTATACACTCACTTCACACGCTTTCAGTTTATTTAACACGAGAACAACCAGGGCATAATTTGGCAGTTTTTGAAATAAAACTTATGTAACCATAGAACCCCAAGCTTTCCGAAATGTGTGAATATTTTATTCTAACATTTGATTAAAATAACAAAGCATAACAGAGTTCTGAGTACTTCTATCCTGATTTTTTTCCCCCACATAAACTGGAAGGGAGAGAGGGACTGTGTGGGAATGTGTGAGAATGGTCAGAAGAGTAGACGTGATCCAAAAACTTTCTTTGATCATGAAGCCTGGTACATTACACTTTTCTGGTTTATCAGTGAAGTATATGAACTACACTTCAGACTGGAGCCTCTAAACGGGTCCAACATGGGTTGAATGCACATCAGCTGGTCTGGTGTATGAAATGTCTAATCTATGATATTATGGTCATTGTTGTAGTCACACCACTAAAATTACATCCAGAAAGTACTACAACTCCAATGCCACTCACACTGAAAAACTATTGCAATGTGCAATACTTTGCGACCTACATTCAATTTAATACAGTACAAAGAGAAAATATGTAATGCTCGAACTGGGAAACTTTTGTTCTTTTTGTAAATACTTACTCTACGAATTTGATGCACTCAATTTTTTATGTTTTTACACAGCGTTCCCAACTGGAGTCACAGTCATATTTTTGTATTTTTATGATTTTTCCTCTGTGGCAACAATTGGAATGTACTCGACTAAACACTCGTGACTCATTAGTCCACCAGCACTCATGATAATGTGGTCATGGCTCAGCTTTGACAACCAGAGGCACAGCAGCCTTCACTTGTTGCCTTTCCTAACAATATACATCCATTTATTCTTAGATTTCATTGACTGATGAAATGCAAATAATGTGTGAACGGCCAGAATGGCTGTCATGGCCATTCTAGTAGTTAGGGTTAGGGTGACTTGGTAACTGGTTGTGACACGCTTTTGCACTGTAGTCAACCAGGGAAATGCAGCTCATTCTTTCCCTATTCTCCTCGCGGCTCTCCCTCCTTGTCACATGTGCCTCCACTCTCTCACTACTGTGTTTCCTTTGCAAGAGAGTCTTACTGGATTTAACCATGTGTTAAAGAGTGCCAGATGACCATAAATGGTAAAATGCATAACTGAGTTACAGTCTGTCTTTCCCCTCGAGCAGATTGAGCAATGAAGCGAGCAAGGCTTACAAGTTATACCATTAAGAACACTACTGTTGCAGCGTAGCATGGCAAACAGAGGACAGAGATAAAAGCTCAAGAAGTGTCACAGTAGACTCTGCGACTTCAGCATCTGTGTTGTATTTGCTAAAGTGACAATTGAGAGGAAGCAGGATGGAAAAACGAAACACAGACTTTCTTTTTCATTCTTGAAGCTACTCTAGGAATCAATTGTGGAATCTGTATCTATAGTAGAAATAATCCAGATAATATTCTGTCTGTCCAAAACATGTGTGGATGTAGGGAAGAAGGTCTTTACGTTCAGCTCAAGCCACTCAAAATGGTCTGCAAAATGAAAAGACATGGGCAAATAGTCAAGGAGCGAAATGAATGAGAATTCTTTAGGACTTAAGGAAAAAAATCAACTGTGACACTAAGACAATCTGGCTGCTCTTACACTAGGCTACAAAATGACACCAATAAAACTAAAACGTTCCGAGGATGGACCTGGACTACTATAAGAGCATTCCTGTGTGTTCTTACCGTGTTGTTTCATCCAGAGTACATGAACATGGACAACCCAGTTTAAAGGTTCGTATTGAATATTAAAGGAATATAGGCTTCTAGTCACCTGTCCTCTCATACTTATCGAAATAAATACCAACTAGTATGATTGTATGACAATAATTGTTACATTTCTGCAATATAGGTATAACATGTTATTCTACAGATGTACAGGTGCTTCATTTGGCTCGCCTTAGGTGACGTACGCTCCACCTCTTTGCCCATTTTTGGATTAGCCAGGAGTTAGGTGGAGTCAGGCACTGTCAGGATGGCAGCAGTCAGAGCCACCACACTGAGCTTCAAAATCATAATTCACAAACGTATGAGTGATGAACTGGTAATGAACTGGGGATAAACTGGGATTGAACTGGGATTATGTCCATGGATTATACAGTCTATGACCCTATGCTGCAGGAGATAAGGAAAACCTGTCCTTAGCATTAGGGAATTCAACCAGCTCTAGTCATGGCTGCTGCTTAGATACTTTATGGTTATTTCATTCAGTTATCAAACCTTCATAAGCAAAAAAAAATTCCATTCAACCGCAGTCCCATTTTGACTTGATAGCAGGAAAAGCACAGGTGTAATGAATGACACGGATGCATATCCCAGATCCAGGGTGCTACAGCGTACTGACCTACCAGCGGTTGGGTTAGATTTTGGCACGAGGCGTGAGATTGGGTAAGGTTAGGTTAAGAATATCAGGGTAAGCCAATCAGAGGCAGAGTAAGCCAATCAAAAGGCAGAATAGGGCGGGTTATGCCTTGCGGTAACTACTTTCGGTGGGCATGATGGAGCATCTACCCAGGTCCAGGATCAGGCTGTTTAGCACGTTGACTTCTTGGCATTGCATTGTGTACACTGAATGCAGCCATTAACTGCACTGACGCTGCTGTGTCAAGTCAGAAGGCCTGCTGTCAGAAAGCTGTATTTAATTCAATTCAATTTCTCTGGCTGAATTTAGCCCATTTTGTAAATCCTATGTTGAATCATTCCTTTGCTATTTGTGTCTGTTTCAGCTAATTTCACCCTTAGTAGTATTTCTTTTTTATTATTGGTTTATCCATTTCATCCATTCTTGTATTGTTGTCTGCAACCTCTTATGCTGCTGTCTTGGCCAAGTGTCCTTTGCAAAGTCCTTGAGTTTTATCCTCACAGCTTACATGAAGGTTTAACTAAAAAATAAAACCACTTTTTATATATTGTGTCCATTTTTACTAATGCAATCAGCTCTAATATTGTTCTTGTGAACTACAGCCAACACAAACTTGTCTGAAAGTTCTATATCTGCTTAATTTCTACTCGGACAACATATAGGATCCCATCTACACCCAGCACAAAGCAGCACAAATATCACTGTTCAGACTGACACATTGGTCATTTTCATGCCCAGTGCAAATATACTTGTGGCAGTGGGCTTGTTGGTCTTAAAATGTAGGAAGGTTAGGTGCATTGTTATCTATCTTGAGGCAGCAGAAAGGGACTGCATCATTAACCAACAAAAACACCAAAAACCCCCAAACCTATATAAGCTAAAAAGCTATTAAAAGGCCGTTTAGGGTTCACAACGTGCGTACTGTCTGCTTGTTTCAAATACAGGAACAAGCAGCAGTGCTCTGCCTCCTCAGTTAAATAGGTTATCGGTGCTTTTACTCATATGCAGTCAAATTGAGTCATTGATGGACAGAGGAGGCAGAGCATCCACCAGCCAGATCCATTTCCTTAGCAGAAAACTGATCTATTTTCCAGTTTTCCAAATCCACCATTTCAGGAGAAATGTTTAATTTAAGTTAAACACCCCTGTAATTGCATAATAGACAAAATACAATCCCTTGCGGCCCAGATTTTGCATCATTTAACTGGCAAAAGTGGAGCTGGACACACCCTAAATGCACGTCCAGAATCACAATGCTTCTGTTATGAAGTTATGCAACTGTACCTGGGTGGAAAACTGCTGGCACTCCTCAGGCAGGATCCAGGAACGGGGATAGAAGTCGTACTCTTCGGGGAATAACTCCTGCATAGTCCGCATTGCCCGACTCAGGTTGATCTTCCTCAGCATTTCAATCATCCCTGCAATGCACAGAAAACCGTTTCAACGGTGCAATAAATACAAGAGAAGGACATGAATAAAAAGGCACTGGGGAGGCAGTCTTCAAAGGAAATTTTACTGCAAATACAATATATAGAAGGACTAAAAGGCAAACAAAAATGACCTTGTAGGAAGATATAACTTGATATGACACATACATAAATATAAGATAAATGCAAGCCAGGAGACTCTGATGATGTCAATCTCTTACTACTAATAATAATAATCTCTAGAGTCTCTAAGGTCATGATTACTGCCATGGCATGAAAAGGTTAGTACTGAAGCAATGAGGATCAGTAAGGGTTTATCTCAATCCCTGCTGTTATGATTACAGAATACTGAGTACACATGAAGGACCGCAAGCTGAACTGAAGCCATCTCTGCACTGACAGCATTTGTGTGGGGTGCTTCACCACAACAGGAGGTTATAGAAAAGGCGAAGAAGCAGTGAAATACCTGGGAACTTGTTCACCTGCCCTGAGACGATATTTTCATTGTCATGGAAGGAAACGCCATGCCAGTAGATATCACAGGCTGCTCGTCTTCCCAGAGGAAACTGAAGAAAGAGAGAACAGTCACAGAGGGGTATAAAAGATGATTAAAGCAAACAAATAATCAAAGGATGATTATTATTTAAATCATGCATTTCTGCAACTGTAAATGAGGCTTAATCTGTTAATATGACTCAGGGCACTGGCAGGGTGTTTGTCCTTCTGGTGATCCTGGAGCGCAGGGATAATCTTGCCTAAAGATGGTAGGTAGTGCGTGAGTCTGTGGTTAGGAGCTGGGAAAAAGGAAACAAAGTGATACTATAAAAGGATTTAGAAAGCTAGGAAATCCTTCTGGCACAAGGCACAGCTTTTGTCCTCTACTCATCTATTCATGCCCACAATACAAACAGACATATTAAACACCAAATGTGTTGCTACAACATAGTCAAAAGGAAAGGATATATTATCATTATAGTGTCATTTACAGCTATATCCAAATTACATGTCTGCACTTCCAATTTAATTTTCCATCTCATATCAAAGCAGAGATAGAGTTCAAGAAGTGTTTGGACCCCTGACAAGTGCATGAACACCTATCAAACACCTACATTTCTCCCACATGCTTTCTCACTTCTCAGCATTAACACATAATCTGTTTTTTTTATTAATTAAAACATTTTTAAAGAAAATGTAATCAGCCATTGATGTCTGTTGTTGGATGTTTCCTCACTGTGCTTTATTAAAAATCCACTCAAATGATCTAGGGTGATACTGTGTTTACACACATTGCAATAAATCCACGTTCAATATTTGGATTTCATTTAAATATAAAAATATAGAAATACAGTTCAGTTTGTTGATGCATCACAAATGCTTGTGTGAAGATTGTCGAACTTCTGTGTCAGTGATACACAGCTACTAATGGGAAGATCAACCTTGTTTCAGTAGGGAAGCTTTCTCTCCTCTTATAATATGTGAATAATACATTTCATGACAAAATATCCAGATTGTGTTTTCTCCTGAAGTTATCTAGTTGCACTGGCAGGACAGTAAACTGGCGTATCTGCTCAGTAAAGGCTTATCACTGTCTTTCTGTTGTTTTTATAGTGTGTCTTCATCCTTATAACCTGCTGAAACTGCTCTGAATAATTTATTTTAAAGATGCACTCCCTGATTTCCATTAATATATTAAAACTTGACACAGCTCACATATGTATGAGTTTCAAAATTGAGCTGGAAATCTATTTTTAACTTTATTATATCAGGATCTGATGTCAACTTGTATTGGAAGGGCAGCAGTATATCGTCACCGCTATTAAAATTCTGCTCTCAAATGACCCACCCCTGTGCCCAGCTGTAAGATAGATCTCTGACAGAGCTGAATCTCATTAATGAGTTAGCATGAGAGCGTGAGAAATAGGGAAACCCTGCTCGACAGCCAGGACCTGCTATAAATACTGCCACACAGATGCCAGCGTATAACTGTCTAATCGTATCAGGGAAGGAGGTCGAAGTAATTTGAGTAGTTTCTAAAGATCAGCGCCCAAAATAGGCATCTTGTTTATGTATGGAGAGAAAAACACAGGAACACTTTTAACCCATTGTTGTGGACTCAATCATGTGTTCATTTCTCGAGACACTAATTCATTTTCTCTCCAAAGCACTTTTTAGGTACTGTAACAAAAATGCAGCCATATATATGTACATGTCATTTCAAGTTGCAGCACATCTGTCATGCCTCCAGTATAACTTCTGTTATACAGGTTACTTTTTTCTAGAGTTGCTCCAAGGTAGCCTCCAGGTGGTAGGCTTTTTAAAATGTCAGCTTAGCCTGTAGAATCCTAATAATAATAAGCCTGTGATTAAATATATACAATTATTTGTCTTATTTTCTAAAGTTCTCATTCAGACCCTCAGGCCTGCCATTCTCTCTCCGCCTCAAAGAGGACTAAGTCTATTGGATTAGAAGCGCTTAAGGCTAATCATTTCCTACTGTTTAAGAGAATGCCATATGCTGTAAGTCAGTTGACAGCTGTCTCTAAAGCCAGAAAGTACTGCAGATGTAGAGGCGTAGTAATTTGGAAGTAAATAGCCAAATGTACAACTGATCAGTCACTAAAATGTCTTTATATGTTTTTTGTAAACGTGCTTCATTTCACAGCTCCATTAGGGATTTTCACCAATGAATGTTCATCTCATAATTGATAAACAACGCTACTGCAGTTTCAACCCCTTGAAAGATTGACAGGTACTTTCAAAATAGCACAGGATCTATAGCGCCTTTGTTGGGGGTACACGGTGAGGACAAAGCGTTGTAATGTATAGGCCTTCTGTCTGCCGTTTCCAATAGCAGACCTGGAAGGGTTTGAGTGTCACTGCGTGGTCACCGGTGATAAGTAGAGTCTTTACTCCGCCCGTCTCATCGTATTGCCCTTCTTTACTTCTCATGCATAATGGAGACCATGTTAGTAATGGCTGATAGCAGGTATTATTTGCATCACATTCAAATTGACCAGATGGTGTTAGTGGCCTGGAGAAAGAAGAACGAGATCAATTAGCCCTCTCATAAGTTGTTGCTTTTCTTCTAGAACAACTTTCATCAACATCCATCATCTGTAATTTTATATCCACACTGGCATTATCAGGTTGTGGTTGGGTTAAAGGGGATCGTGTCATCTAATTAATAATGTGCCAAGTTTTCAATCAATGACTTCTTCAAACTTTGATAGGGACACTGGAAATAAATAATCAAATTATGCTTGAAATAAGACCTGCGACTAACAATATTTTCATTAACAATTAACCTCCAGATTATTTTCTTGAATGATGACTCCACTTACAATTTACTACATATATATATAATTCAGAAAGTTCTTAATAACTGATACATATATGCAAGTTTTGCATATATTATACAAGTTAAGTTGATATTAATATTGCCTCAAAAGCCCCAGTGTGCTGATGATTAGCCTGACTACAAGCCTGCCACATGATCAGCAAAAACAAACTTGCCTAGTCACAGGGCCCTCTCGATAATTCAAAAGCAATATCAAGTTATTGAAGATAGAAATGACAAGACACAGCTTTGTAAAAAATAAAGTACCATTTGGTTACTTTAAATCTACCTTAGAACTAACAAGAAAGTGACCACACTGATCCATTTTTACTATGTCATCACTTACTTACCGAAGGTATAGACAAAAAAACCGATTAGATTTTCCACCCAAGGCTGCAAAGATAAAACAGCTGGGAAGAGAATAAACTGTGTGCTGGTATGTTTATAGTGATTTTTTTCTATACCAGCACAGGTTATTAATAAAAACGGGAAAAAAAATCTGTCTATCTAGGAACTTTCTTTTTACTTGTGTAACCAAAAAGGGATTGAGTTTCATCATTTATTTTAGCATTATAGTGGACATAAACATACAGTTAAATGGTCGTCTAACTACTGGAAAGCTGTGCATAAGGTGCTACAGCTTTAAATATAAATAGCTGTGTTAAGACACGTGTTAAGACACGGTCTTCGAAGTGCAAATTTTGCATAAAATGTATAAATATTTGAAATTCAAGTCAACAATGTGTAGAAATATTTGTAAAACACACTTGATATATATATATAATATAATATATATATAATATATATATATATATATATATATTATATAATTTCAGATTTGAGTTAATAAGGGAACGAAACACACAGGTAAACTATTACCGAGTGTAATGTAAAGCACTGTTCAGACAGAATAGCTTTTCCAGGGGGATGCTGGCTAATGTAATTACTAGATTGATTTTAATGCTGTCTTAATTGTCCATTACAGTAACATTTATGGGCTGCAGCTGTTAGGATTGTCTTTTACCAACTGTTAAATGCCCACTAAAAGTTATCTCAGGTTATAGTAGTGCTGTGCAGACTGATATCCTTGAGAGCTATAAGAAATGTGCATCGTCTGCCTTTTCTTTAAGCTCTTCCTACACAAAGACACACTACAGGCAGCCTGTGCTTGTGTGGGACTTCTACAACCAAAATCCAGCTCATCTCACACACATCCTGACCTGTTTCTGCAAACATAATATGGTAAGACAGAGGTTTTCACCCATGCACATTCGTGACCATCACTTAAGTCAGTTGTCATCCGAAAGCTGGTGTCAGGGAGGTCAGCCTTGCACTGCTTTGTTAAACCAGCACACTGGTGTTTCATAAGAATAAAACCTGCACAGCACATGCATAAAAAAACATTAATCGAAGACAAACAGTAAAAAGAACAAGAAAAAAACTCATGCAGCACACCTCTTTCCACTTAAGTTGCTTGATGCTTATCTTCAGTGCCTCCAATGAGGTTTTGGCTTTCGCAGTATCCACTGTCACTGGTCTTCTCTTCCTTGCAAGTTTGAGTCCGTCCTCACGGTGTTTCTCTTGAATGTTTTTGGATGGATGGATGGTAACATAGTTCCCATTAGTCTCCGACTTGCCCTGCAGTATCTTCCCAGTTCCTTTAATGTGAAGTGTCCGCTCATGCCCTAGTCTATTCAGATTCCTCCCAATATGACCAGAAACTACAGACCCATGCAATGGAACATTTGAGATGTGTTTGCCATAAGAGTTCTTGTCATCTTTCCCCAGCTTACTTCGACTTTTACTACTCTGTTTACAAGTGATGGAGGTGTTGGCTGTATCTCTTCCTGCTATGGTGATGGTGCTGGGAGGGTCTGGTGAGACAGAAGCAGGGGGGGAACACACTGGCACCTGCTCCTCACTGTCCACACCCTGCTCCTTCTCTGCGTCCTCGCCCAGTGATTTCATTTGCTCCACTTGAATCTTGACTTTTACATAATGGTCAGTCATTATGCGAAATGCTATGAGTGGCGCTGCTGGGCAGGGCACAGTTGTACCATAGGGTGAAATTATCCGGCAAGCTAACGGTATTCTGAAATAATGTAGTACGCATTGCTAGCTCAAATGGCTAATTAAATTGTAAAAGACATTTGGTCGTTTCTTTTTTTTTTTTAAAGAGTGAGTGAGCTGATATGTGCTCACACCCTTTAACGTTTTCTAGCTAGTCACCGGCTCAGGCTAAAGAAGTAACAGTAGCTAACGCCTTTTTCCCAGATGGCCACAATAAGTCAACTAGCAACTTCAAAAGGCTAGCGGCTCTCACAAGCTGGCGTTGACATAACCTGACGTTAGCACCGGGGCTAGCTACTTGAGGATAGCTAAACCTGACGTTAGCCTGTCAAACTTCATTTAGCTGACTGACTACCCTTTAACTCATGACAGACTTTAACTTACGAGTGTCGTTATCTACTTTTCTAGCGGCGACCACCGTTGTAACGATGCCCCACAGCCCCCCTCTTCTCCGCTCTTCTCGGTGTTATCGTCCCTGTGTTGCTAAGCAGCAGTAGCTCGGCAGCGGCAGCAGAAGGCAGACCGTAGACTGATATGAGGCAGAGCAGCCCGTTGCCCAGCCTCCATCTGGTTTGAACCCAGCTGATGCTGCCTTTAGAGCTCCTCGTAATCTCCGGCTTTCAGGAGGCGTTGTGGTTTTATGACTTACCGCACATTAACTCTAGTTCTTCGGCTATTTTGTCCATTTTTGAATCCTTTTGTCTTTTGTCTTTTCGTGTCTTTGTAAGTCATTTTGTATCTTTTATGGTCATTTGTGTCTTTTTTGTCATTTTGTGTCTGTTGTTGTTGTTGTTGTTGTTGTTGTTGTGTCTTTTTTAGTTATTTTATGTCATTTTGTGTCTTCTGTCAGGTTTTTTTGGTCTTTTTGTGTCTTTTTTAGTCCTTTAGTCCAACATAGAATGTGATTTTGAATCTTTTTTTTTAACTTTCAAAACACTATCATGCTCAATAAAAAAATTAAATCTTGCAAATGTGAACAAAGGTATAAAAATAAAACATATAAGAGGGTTGCATCCAGTTCTATCATATTATACAAAATATATTTGACCTTGTCTCCAGTTTTACTTGGTATATCATCATCAAACTGATACTGGCCTCATGGAGTTTACAGCCAGAACTTTAGAGGTAAATTTACAGTAGGGATCCACGCTGCTTTGTTTTTACGTCTAGATGTGATGAAGAAATCATGCTTTGCCGCTTTTGGTGACTCCAGAGGGTTAATAATAAAGAAAAACTGGTATCTACTAGTAGTTTTAAATGCCTGTAATATGCGCATCTAATGTTTGATGTGTTTTCTTTATACGTCAGTATGTTTTGAAGCCGCAGGTTTTTATTCTGAAATACAAAAAACAGAGATCAGGTCAGAAAGTTAAGAAACAAACAAGCAAAAACACACCAATACCACAAACAACCGATTCCAGGAAAGTGTATGTATGTATCTGTTGATTTTTAGAGATGTACTGCTAACACTAAAGCATTTCTAACATGCTGTTTTGGTACCTACTCAGAATAAGTATTTGTTTCCGACAGTACCTGAAGGCAATATGGGGATGCCATGTTTTAGTGGCTGTGTCCCCCAATAAGAGCAAAGCATTATGCTGTATTCTGTACGTCATGAAAACAGGACATTGATATGATAATTGGGTAAACCAATTATTTTATTTATTTATTTATTTGTTCATTTATTTATTTATTTATTTATGTATTATTTAACCTGTACCTGGGGCCTTTTCCTTAATGTGAGTTTCTCAAAATAAGGCAGGCTTTTCCCTGCAAATAGTGCAGATCATAGTTTAATTCTTGTAGTGATCTCTGCTGCATGTGCATAATAATACATCCACTGCAAATGCTATGAGAAGAGCATTTATGCATTTGTATTATGCAAAATTGTGCAGGTGGAACATGGAATCCACTGAATAGAACAGAACCCCTTTATGACAGTAGAAAGGAATTGTACTCCTGCTTGAAGCCCAAACTAGACATTCTGCACACATTTCCACATCACATTTATTTCAGTAGAGGGGGGTCATATCTTTTAAAAATGAGTGCTAGAAATACCACACCATATGGGGTGAAAAGTTTAGTGGAGTGTTTGGCCAGAGCAGCAATCTTTGCAAAGCCAGATGACATCCCAGAATGTTTGTCAAGACATGTGCATAAAATGACACAGCACAGGGACGAATCTAGAGATATCAAGAAGATCGCCTTTGGGCATCAGGAGCAGTGGGGTAAGTCAGAGTGGTATTTGATCTAGGCATTCATGTGTAGAAAAAGTGACTCAAATTTTTAAATATATTATCTTACAAGTGAGAATGTACAGAGCTGATCAAGGCCCACATACTGACATATGAAGACTGATTCATTTCGTATCTGATCTCTTATCTTATATTTAAACTTAAATGAAAATAAAAGCAGATAGCAGTTTAATATCAAGAATATGTCTTTTCTCAGTCTGGCTTTGTGGTCATCATGCATGACAAGTTTATAATTGCATTATAATAAAGAGAAGAATAACTTGTCAACATATCCAAGAGCCCTATCTATGGTTTTTTAATCTATTTTATTGACTTCTGCAGAGAAATCTTTCTTTCAAGAGGAGTACAAAAGGATAATTACTCCCAAACCATCTGCAGAAGAATCTCCCTCACCTTCATCCAGTGTGTCCAGTGCCTCCCTTGCATCCTTCGTGGCGCCACCTCCTCTCCATGAGGTGGCACCGAAGACACAGAGAATGTCTTCAGTCATGGTACCCCGTCGACAGGAGAGTGTGGGTCGAACTGCTGAAAAGAAACCGATATCAGTACCACCACTTCCAGCACCTGGACGGAGAGTTAAGACCCGTCAGGTCTCATCAGTCAGGGTTCCCTGTCAAACGGACACAAAACTGTCTTTCCCATCTACACTGCCTGTACTCCCACCTATCAAACAGAAAGCTCCCCCATCCGTTTCAAAACAAGAGCAGGGACACAGATCAACTAAGGGGAGTGGCAGTGGTGTATATACCTGCCGTCTGATTGATTGTCCTTTCCACAAGAAACCCAAAAAAGGGTCTGCAGCTCACAGGGAACTGGGGCCAGTCAAGACCAGCAAAGTGCCTACAGTAAAAGGTGATCTGGAGCTGCAAAAGGCTCTGGCAGAGGTACATGTTCCATACACACCCAAAGGAGGGCCTATTCTAGATCCAGAACTCATGCCAAAGAGAACCAAGAGAGGATTGGGAAGAAGCAGGACAACCAGTGCAGAGAGGACCTTGCTTCATGCAGGACAGGGCAGTGGCTTCAGTAAACCAGGCACTAACAGCACAGATCTGTCACAAGTGTCGCTCGAAACCGCTACACATACCTGCCCTCATGTAGCACACACTGTGCATACCATCAGATACAGACGTATGCGGGTACAGTGCAGTGATCTTTAACTCTAATAAAAATGAGCAATGCAGTTGCTGTCCTAGTTCATTATTCCTGTAATATGTTTCAATGCAAATTCAACTATTTATTATTCAATTATTCAATTATTATTATTATTATTTATTTTATTTTTTTAAGTAGAGTAGTTATTCACAAAATTAAAGATTTTTTTTTTTTTTTTGCCATATGCAGGATTTTACCAAGTGCAAAGTAATCAACTTCTAAGCAATAAAAAATATTGAATTATTTTACAGGCCATGTTAGACCCTATCCAATCATAGGAAGAGCTGTAGTCATTGTTTATTTACTTATCATTTTCATAATTTACTGTGTCTCTGAAGCATTTCCCCCCTGTTACTCAGTAGTCCCCCCTCTCCCCCCAAAAAAGAATACAATTCCATTGAGATCATTTTCAGGAACTGACATAATTCTTTGAAAGGAACTCAAAACAATAAAGTGTGATGAGCATCATTTTGAACATATTTTTTTTCCATGTTTCATGATGGTAATCTTCTTGTAAGTTTTCAGCTAAATTATGAAGAGTTGGTACGATCAAAACAAACAAAGAAAAAACTTATTTGATATAGTTATGAAAGTTATGTTGTTGTACAGAAGGTTACTGAGCTAAATCTAGATCACTCACAATGCTAAGGCAAACTTCACTCAAAATGTTCCACCCAGTTAGGTCTATAGACCAATGTGACAGTCAATCCATAATGATAATTATTTCCATGCTGGAGACTGGCCTGTATGTTTTCCTGACAGTTAAACATGCCACTGTTCTTATATAATGCGAAAAACAAGATTTTTTTCTGCAAATACATTATGGCAGTTGAAACACTGGAAAAAAAGTCAATGTGTACCAGTTTATATCCCAATACTGAAAGGTCAGTAAAGCTGATTAAGTTACCAGAGTTTCTTTCTTTTGATTTCTTCTTTACTGACATCATTTACCCAGTTAAGATAAATACAATTTTATTCACTTTAAAGTCTATTGTTTGAACCAACTTGTGTTTATTTGTGTATTAGAATTTCATTCAGGTTTAACCATATCTGAACATCATTTACAACTCCTGTTCAGGTCGTTTTAAATACATTATTAATATCAGATCAATACCAGGAGGGATATTACAGTGCTACTGTATATATGCATGATTCCATCCGTTATTTGTATCTTATCTCTGCTTCACATGGAGATTCATTTATCCACAGAAAACAACAAATATTTACAGTTGTACAAAAATGATCACACCCTGTCAGATCTGACATTCTGCCTCTATAGATATAGACAGAAGATTATTCTATGAAACTATTTTAAAAACTAAGTTTACTCACAGATTATTTTACAAATAAATTCATAGGCAGTGCCCTGAGAATATTAAGTCTGTAACAGATGAATGTGCTTCTCAAAGGAATTAATTGGAAAACGAAAGAAAAAAAAAACTTTCTCATCTGCTGTTTTACAGTTTCACAGTTTCCTGTTATTCACAGTCAATGTAGTGTGAAAATACATTAATAACCACCCCCCTCTAAGACATTTGGCAAAGCTTTGTGAGCAAAACTCGTAAATGTAATATTTTACTCATTATATAGAGGTACAGGTCGGATCATCTCAACCTGTTTTCAGGAGTACTGAGTGTTAGAAATCTTCTTCCACAGTAATGTCTTTAGGTTGTTAAGGACTAGCGAGTGATGCACCTCCATCTGGCTCGCCAGGCCGCTGAGTGTCACACAGGTGCGTAGCTGCTTTTCCAGATCTCTACGGAGGTCTGAGGGGGCCCCAAAAAGCAGATAATCCTGCAGCAGCACACACACCTTTGCCAGATTGGGCTGCACAACCTCAGTGTTACACTGCTTCACCAGTCGATCACAGGTGGCCGTGCAGTCCCGGCCGTAGGTACAGTCTGCGTTAGTCTCACAACGCCGCCCCTTCAGAAATCCCCGCACAACTGCCTCAGACGCCACGCTGCGCAGGTTGGCCATTTTGCAGTCATACTTTGCATTGTAGCCCACATGGCGAGGACTGGCGTCACATATTAGGAAACTCCCGTAGGAGCCATGGAAGACCTCCTCCACGAACTCCAGCAGGCCGATGGTGATGCGAGCCCTGCGGGGCCAGGCCGGGGCGAGCCAGTGGTTGAGGCTGGAGCTCAGGGCCTCTGGGACCAGAGCCTGCAGGTAATGAGGCACCTCGAGCCTGTAGAGGGAGCTGTGTCCCACACGCTCGGTCACATACAGGTCTCCACAGAAGCCCAGCAGCTTGGGGGTGTGCTCCTTCTCCTGCAGCGCCACCATCAGGAGGAACTCGTTCATCTGGAGAAGAGCCCAGATGGACTTGGCCTCTGCCAGGGACACTTTGCCATCCTGGTTAACATCAGCCAGAGTAATGACCCTGTCCACCAGCGTGCTCAGAGACGGCTGCTCACCAAGGTTAGCCTGCAAGAAGGAGGTATAATATAATGAGATAAATGTATTATTATAATATAATATCATTATGTTATATCATATGGTAAGGATGGGAAATTATTTAAAAGTTATTTTCAGACAGGTACGACAGGAATATGTTGAATATATATAATATATGTAGAAAATTTCATTAATTTGTGGATTAACATTAAAACATATTTTATTTTATTTTTATATATACATTTATTTGTGTTTATTATTTTAAGTCATTTATTCAGATGTACATATATTTATTGTATTTGTTTATCTAATTTCTTTACATTTAAAAAAAAATAAATTTTTAGTGGCAAAATCCACCATCCAAAATCCAAGTTGTTTTAAAGAAAAAGTTAAAGCAAGTTAAATGAATGAGAAAGAGTCAATGATTAATCATGTTAAATAATCATGATCTCAACATTGACCAAAATAATAATTATGATTTTTGCATAATCAAACGGCCCTATTGTATGGTGTTACTGCGTATCAAAAGAAAGACCTTGAGGAAATTCTGCAGCATCTCTTTAAATTCATCCATCGAGGTTCCACGAGTGGGTTTGTCAAATAAGCTCATTTCCTGCCGCAGCACCGAGTCTGGAGCCCCGTCAGTCTTCACCACATCCTCAACCCCACACTTGATCACAACAGGTCTCTCCTTCCACAGACCACTGTACACCTGCAAGTAAAAAATGTGACAATAATAAGAAATTACAGCTTATAAATAATGCTTTTTATATGTATACAACTAAAGCAAGTTATATTTTTTTTAATGGAGGCATCAGTTTAATAGCTGAAAAAGTGTTTAGAATTGTCAACAGGATTATTTTTCACACTGATTCACCATTACCTGTTATACTAATGAGCTCTGCTTAAAATTACCATTTTCAAATGGAAGATAAACATGCAGTAAACCTGACATGAATACACAAAATCTAAATATTTTGTGCTCTCAAAATTGAAAGTCATGTTTTCTAATAATAGTTTTAATCCTTTAAAATCCTTCTTTTATTTATGTATTAGAAAAAATGCCTTTGGGGTATATGCTTATATTTAAAGACCATAATCAAAGTCAAAGTCAAATTCCTTTTTTTTTTTTCAATTTCAACATATGTACCAGCCACACAGAGATCCAAATTGTGTTTCTTATAGTTCCACGTGGTGCAAGAAAAGAAAAAAATATAAAAACAGGAAATATATAAATATGTGACGATTAAAAACAATGAACACAATAAAAACAATAAAACTGCAATAAATAAGTATGTATATGTAAAAAAAAATGTGCAAATGGATCTATAGTGCAGAGAAGAAGTAAGTAGATTGCCCCTGTCTTGTAAAAAGTGCTGGTGCTGATATGGATGTCTGATCTTTTTTTCTTCATTCACTATTTTAGATGAAAAAAAGGCTTGTGTCTCAGCTTATCACAAACATGTACTCAAGTAGGGCTGGGCGATATATCGATATGAAAGATATATCAATATATTTTTTAAAAGTGATATGGAATTAGACCATATCGCATATATCGATATAGTTAAAAAAAAAAAAATCTCATATTAATATATTTATTTTGGAAAAAGATTGGCCTGTTTTATTTCATAGGCTATTTTTATTTTAAGATATTTTTTTATTTAAATGTGCACTTTATGGAGCTTTGATTTGAAAAAAAAAGTACTCCTGTTGTTATACAGTATTTATGTTCACTTAAATAGAAAGTTTCAATATAACTACTTGTGACATGTCATATTTGACTTTGACTGACCATTTGCTCTCACTTTCTGATAAAAATATTGGGATATATATCATATATTGATATTCAGCCTAAATATATCGGGATATGACTTTTGGTCCATATGGCCTAGCCCTAATCCCAAGTGTGTTTGGTACGGAAGTTTTGTTTAGTTTGTTTATTTTTACCTGATGTGTGGAGGAGGTGGACATGCAGCGCTGCAGGGTCAGAGTTCTCTGATCACACAGTGCCTTGCAGGACGAGCCTGATATTATGCCCCTTCTGTAGTGATCGCACTGCAAAAGGAAACAGGAAATGCACAACATTAAACAGGAAGCAGTCAATCTTCCCAAGTGTCTCTTCCTCTTGCAAAGCTCAATCCAACATTTATACATCAGAGCTTCTGTACAGTAAAATCTCAAGGCCTGTGTGTGTGAGGGCACTTTTCTGGTAGACTCTGCAATAATGTATCTAAAAGTTGCATCCTGGTTAGAGAAAGTGGTTACAGAAGATCAATGTCAGTCTCACATCTGAATAGTAAGGTAGCCAGTTAGCTTAGCTTAGCACAAAGACTGGAAACGGGGGAAACTGCTAGCCTGACTAAAATCAAAAGTTAAATCTGCAAGAAAGCAAAAAAACATTTCCAAAAATGTCCATCTGTTCCTTTAAGATCTTTGAAGGAAGTGTGAGGTGCTTCATGAATGCATTCCCATGAAAACACTGTTTTGATGGTGGAGATACAGCAAATCTGGCAAACAAATATAAAAGACGTGCCAGATGGTGGGCAGTGCTTTGTTTAGGCTCGCCTTTTTTCACTAGCAGTCAGGTCAGAAACTCATGTAAAAGCTAAACAATGCACTAAAATATGCCTCTGAAACATTTGAGGTAAGAAATAGTCAATGCAGTAACACAATCTGGCATTACATTTTTCTTGGATCTTATTGAGCTAAAATTACATTTTCTTCAACATTATTTAATAGTGTTTAAAATAAAGACATGCAAACTTCCACAAACTGTACACATGCACACTCACTGTGCAGATCTGATTATTCGTTATGATAAGGTTACATTATTGATCTTTCATTGTGCATCAATTACTCTGAGATGTTATCCCCTTAATCGCCATTGTATTTCTCAGTGTCTCGTTAAATGTCAGAGTCTGTTCTGTTCTCAGCAGCTGAAGCTCTGCTAACAGCTGGGCACAGCAGGAGAGGAGCCAAGCTACAGGCCCAGCGTTAAAGGCCATGTATAAAGGAAGAGGTAAACCCAACTGTCCCTCCTCGTCCTCAAAAGACAATCCTCTGTCCAGTTGTCCTACCATGCAGAATTCATGCACGCTATTTAGTTGTCTAAGCTGAAATATTATTGTGTTATTCCATGAAGCCTGTATTCTGTTTCTGCTTCAAGACTATCTGCACGTCTGTGTCACAGCTGGGGCAACAAAACTTTCAAATCTAGTCAAAAACATTATAAAACGTGGCAGAATAACATATAATAACTGCATATTCTCTTTAACCAGTAACTCATGAAACATATAGAATTGCATCAACTTTGTTTTTGGCTAAAATCAAATCTAATGTGTACTGAGTTGAGTAATCATAGCTTTTCCACATCTTGAATTTGTTGCAAAGAGTTTTTCACCACTCTGTCTCAACAACATTTTACAAACATCATATTAGGGATGCATATATGTATATACCCAGGGGGCAAAGTAAAAAAACCGACACGGAATGTTGTAAAAGGTTTCACACCAGAAATGATATCTAGGACCTTCAAGGATCACAACCTGGGTGGACAACCCGGTCAACTAGCTACTGGAAAGCTACAGGGGGCCAAAATCCCCCTTTTGGGGACATTTTCCTGGCGAAATTTTGTAAATGCAAATATTTAGGTACTACAAAGGCATAAATAGTCCTACAACTTTAAAATTTGGCAGAGAGTATCCTGACACATAGGGGAAAACAGGAAAAAAAGATGCTGGGGTTTACTGCAACTCTAGTTTAAGATATCACCCTCAACATGCCAAAAAAGACAAAAAAAATTACTGTTCGCCTGACAAATGCTCATGAAAATTCATATTTTTCAACACTTTATGTTGAGTATCTATACCTAACATATATATAGAAAACTTCCCTAATTCATAAGCTTCCATTTGAGTCCAAGATGGCCTTTCTACTAGCTACTGGAAAGCCATAGGGTGGGTCCAAACAATGCAACCCCTATTGTGAAAAAAGAGTCAATTATGCGGATCAGACTCCATTCTATTTCTGAGTGGTTATTTGGAGATAGATTTGGAGAGATCATTCTATAAAAAACTGAGCCAACCTATCGAAAGAGCACAAAATACACTTTCAGATGATGCCTTGGTTAAGCAGCTTGGTTCCCACTAAAGCTACATGAGGGAACTGTGCATTTTGTGGTCTCCCCAAAATGAACAAGCAGTGCACTTGTGGTCTTCTGGATTGCTTGCTGTTCAAAATAGGTAAATATGCTTAAAAAAATTATTTCTTTATAAAATACTGAAGGATTTACATTAATATTATATACAGAAGGACAGTATGTATGTTTGCCACCTATGCTAATTTTAGATTTTTTGATGTTTCAGAAACTGAGAACTGTTTCAGCTTGCTAGCTTGCTAGCGAGCTATTAAGCTAGCAGCTAACATTCAGCTAACATTCTGAAAGAAACTGTAAGTCCCTTGTACTGTATTTTTCATTTTATCAATATATATATATATATATATATATATATATATATATATATATATATATATGTGTGTGTGTGTTTATCACTGATTGAGAGTATTCCATGTGATGTACCAACCATTTGTTGCAGTGCTGTATGGGATTGATGCCACACCATGATGTACACGATGAAACATCTATACTGTATTTAGCACAAGTAAAGAATAGAGTGAGTATATTGAGACAGGCTGCACTACATATGCTTCAATATATTTTTATAGAGCATTATATTCAGTGGTGGCTAGTGGTGAAATTGATTGGGTGGGTTAACAAATAAATTATAAAGTAAAAGTAACTCTCTCTCTCTCTCCCTCTCTCTCACACACACACGCGCGCGCCGTGATCCACCTCATTCATGTTAGCGCCTGCCATTTTTCTTCTTCTTCTTCTTCTTCTTTTTCTCTCCCATCTTGTCATTGGTCTGAAAACAGCAGTATTGGGCTAAATGAAATCAGCCCAAATGACAAGTAAGTCACGGGGGAGTAAAACGACACCTGTCAATAAGTTACCGGCCACCAGCCTGCTTCTAATTGGTCAGAACCGATCGGCCTGTGGGCTGAATGAAAGTAGCCCAAATGGACAGCAAATGGAGAGGGCGGGACATGGACGGGCCTGTCAATCACTTACACCCGGAAAATAAATTAGAGCACCCATTTAGAGATATCCATGTTTTCCTTTTAACTATTTGGTGCTTTTGCCACTTTAGATTTGACTAAAACTACATTACATTACATTACATTACATTACATGTCATTTAGCAGACGCTTTTGTCCAAAGCGACTTACAATAAGTGCATTCAACCTGAAGGTACTAGACATAGACCACAGGAATCAAGTAAGTACATAACTTTAAGAGCTAACTGTCATTGCTACAGGAGTGCTATATGTTAAAGAAGAAAAGAATAGAAAAGAAGAAGAAGAAGAAGAAGAGCAATTTTTAAAAAAATATATATATATGTGTTAGGTGACCATGGCTTAACCGAGGTATTGTTGGAAGAGATATGTCTTCAGCCTGCGGCGGAAGATGTGCAGGCTGTCTGAGGTCCTGATGTCGGTAGGGAGCTCGTTCCACCATTTGGGAGCCAAGATAGAGAAAAGTCTGGAGGAGGTTTTGAGGCGAGTTGACCCACGGAGGGTGGGAGTCGCCAGCTGTTTGGCTGATGCAGAGCGGAGAGGACGGGCAGGGGTGTAGAGTTTGACAAGGTCCTGGATGTAAGTAGGACCTGAACCGTTAGCAGCAGAGTACGCCAGAGCTAGAGTCTTGAAGCGTATCAGCCACTGGTAGCCAGTGCAGGGAGCGGAGGAGGGGTGTTGTGTGTGAAAATTTGGGAAGATTGAAGACCAATCGAGCAGCTGCATTCTGGATGAGTTGTAGAGGTCGGATGGCTTTGGCAGGCAGACCTGCCATGAGGGAGTTGCAGTAGTCCAGGCGTGAGATGACCAGTGCCTGGACCAGGACCTGGACCAGGACCTGAGCTGCCTTCTGAGTGAGAAACGGACGGATTCTCCTGATGTTATGCAGCAAGAATCTGCAAGATCTGGTGGTGGCGGTGATGTTTGTGGAGAGGGACAGTTGGTTGTCAAGAGTCACGCCAAGGTTCTTGGCGGTTTCTGTGGAGACAACCACTGTGTTCTGGACAGTGATGTGGAGGTCAGAGGTCAGAGCCCTTCCCTGGGAGGTAGAGTAGCTCAGTCTTTCCCAGGTTGAGTTTGAGGTGGTGTGAGGACATCCACTGGGAGATGTCGGCCAGACATGCAGAGATACGTGCTGCTGCCTGTGTTTCAGACAAACTAAAACTAAACTTTAAACAACAATCTTTTGTATTTTATTTAGACAACTATAACTTTCTCATCTTTATTGCATAATATAGGGAGGGCTTAGCCCTGCTAGCCCATTTATACCAGCCATCACTGATTATATTGTAATTTTTCACAATTTAATCCACTACTTTAAATTTACAATTATATAATTTGAGTAATTTCTTTGTATGTTCCTTCTTGTAGCAAGATGACAAGCCAGCCAAAGAAACGTGGGAGATATTGCCATGCGGCTGAAACATGGTCTGGTGGCAAGGGTTGTGAAGACAAAAGCACTGACTACACAAAGTGTATCATATGTCAAGGACAGTCTGATACATACCTACACTTTATTACTCCCATAACGAAATCCAAGTTTAAAAAAGCCATTAATGCGCGTCAAGATGAAGTCTTCCAAAGACTGCACCATGATTCTGTGTCAGAAAAATGGTTGGAAGACAGTGCACCAAAGTGGCACCCAAAATGTCGGAATTGGTACATAAATGAAAGGAGCTACCAATATGCTGAGAAGAGACGTTCAGCTGATGTGAGTGCACAAGCATCAGATTTAGCTGATCCAGGATTCAGCTCCTCACACCATGATGTCAGGTTCACCAGGCGAAACACTGAAAAATTTAAATCCAAGAAGAGGTGTATAATTTGCAATAAGCAGTGGCTGCGAGGAAAGGAGCCAACCTCTTTGGTATCCTGTAGCAATGACAGTTAGCTCTTAAAGTTATGTACTTACTTGATTCCTATGGTCTATGTCTAGTACCATCAGGTTGAATGCACTTATTGTAAGTCGCTTTGGACAAAAGCGTCTGCTAAATGACATGTAATGTAATGTAATGTAATGTAGTTTTAGTCAAATCTAAAGTGGCAAAAGCACCAAATAGTTAAAAGGAAAACATGGATATCTCTAAATGGGTGCTCTAATTTATTTTCCGGGTGTAAATGATTGACAGGCGCGTCCATGTCCCGCCCTCTCCATTTGCTGTCCATTTGGGCTACTTTCATTCAGCCCACAGGCCGATCGGTTCTGACCAATTAGAAGCAGGCTGGTGGCCGGTAACTTATTGACAGGTGTCGTTTTACTCCCCCGTGATTTACTTGTCATTTGGGCTGATTTCATTTAGCCCAATACTGCTGTTTTCAGACCAATGACAAGATGGGAGAGAAAAAGAAGAAGAAGAAGAAGAAGAAGAAAAATGGCAGGCGCTAACATGAATGAGGTGGATCACGGCGCGCGCGTGTGTGTGTGTGTGAGAGAGAGAGGGAGAGAGAGAGAGAGAGTTACTTTTACTTTATAATTTATTTGTTAACCCACCCAATCAATTTCACCACTAGCCACCACTGAATATAATGTTCTATAAAAATATATTGAAGCATATGTAGTGCAGCCTGTCTCAATATACTCACTCTATTCTTTACTTGTGCTAAATACAGTATAGATGTTTCATCGTGTACATCATGGTGTGGCATCAATCCCATACAGCACTGCAACAAATGGTTGGTACATCACATGGAATACTCTCAATCAGTGATAAACATATATATATATATATATATTGATAAAATGAAAAATACAGTACAAGGGACTTACAGTTTCTTTCAGAATGTTAGCTGAATGTTGCTGCTAGCTTAATAGCTTGCTAGCAAGCTAGCAAGCTGAAACAGTTCTCAGTTTCTGAAACATCAAAAAATCTAAAATTAGCATAGGTGGCAAACATACATACTGTCCTTCTGTATATAATATTAATGTAAATCCTTCAGTATTTTATAAAGAAATAATTTTTTTAAGCATACTTACCTATTTTGAACAGCAAGCAATCCAGAAGACCACAAGTGCACTGCTTGTTCATTTTGGGGAGACCACAAAATGCACAGTTCCCTCATGTAGCTTTAGTGGGAACCAAGCTGCTTAACCAAGGCATCATCTGAAAGTGTATTTTGTGCTCTTTCGATAGGTTGGCTCAGTTTTTTATAGAATGATCTCTCCAAATCTATCTCCAAATAACCACTCAGAAATAGAATGGAGTCTGATCCGCATAATTGACTCTTTTTTCACAATAGGGGTTGCATTGTTTGGACCCACCCTATGGCTTTCCAGTAGCTAGTAGAAAGGCCATCTTGGACTCAAATGGAAGCTTATGAATTAGGGAAGTTTTCTATATATATGTTAGGTATAGATACTCAACATAAAGTGTTGAAAAATATGAATTTTCATGAGCATTTGTCAGGCGAACAGTAATTTTTTTTGTCTTTTTTGGCATGTTGAGGGTGATATCTTAAACTAGAGTTGCAGTAAACCCCAGCATCTTTTTTTCCTGTTTTCCCCTATGTGTCAGGATACTCTCTGCCAAATTTTAAAGTTGTAGGACTATTTATGCCTTTGTAGTACCTAAATATTTGCATTTACAAAATTTCGCCAGGAAAATGTCCCCAAAAGGGGGATTTTGGCCCCCTGTAGCTTTCCAGTAGCTAGTTGACCGGGTTGTCCACCCAGGTTGTGATCCTTTAAGGTCCTAGATATCATTTCTGGTGTGAAACCTTTTACAACATTCCGTGTCAGTTTTCCAAAAAATATGGGTTTTGCCCCCTGGGTAATATATAAGGGGGATAGATTATTTGCAGATAGTGTAATGTGTGTTATGTTCTATAATTACAATAATTAAATTGCAGCTAATGAAGTATTGACCAATAATACAAAGCCAAACTGCTTTTTTTGACTTCATGAGTGCAGCATGTACATACTTGAATACATTGGTGTGTTTGATATGACTAATTATGTCAAAGTATTGAATTTGAATTCTCGGCAGAAAGTTTTTTGATTTACTTAACTATAAAAAAGAAATGAACATTTTCAGAGTCAGAACTTTTTGTTTTTTTGTTGTGAGAGATGTAGATCTGGTTCGGTCAAATCTATGGAAAATTAAATCCTCCATGTTTTGCTCATTACATCTGAGCCTTTCTTACTCTCAAGTGTGTATAAACTACAGGTTATAAACTTTGTTTTATGATACAGAAATTTAAAATGAAGCGTTATCATATCAGCATCAACCATGAGGAGCATTTATTATTGTGAAGGTCAGAAAAAATCCATATAGTGGATCCCTACATCATATCTATGCTGCCTAATTGATCTCTTGTCTTTTTTTTTTACTCACATAAAGTGAAAATCTGACCATAATTTCAAATCACTTTCCACAAATCAACCATTTAACTCAGCAACATGATATTTAATCAATGAGGAAACCATTGTCGGAAATGGCTGTGCAGCAGAATAAGAAGACATGATGCTGATCCCAACCACCATCACAGTGATGGAGTTTGGATGTCACAGCACTGAGAGACTGTACTTACAATCACCATATGGCACACATGCCCGCGGCACAGCTCAGAGTAGGAGGCATACTGCATGTAGATGACCCAGCTGGCGATGAGGATGCCCAGCCATGCCAGGAGAAGGTACTTCACCTTAATGGCTGGAAGACGACTCTTTGGAGGGTGAGAGGAGAAAAAACAACACAGTTAGACAGGAAGACATGATAACTGATGATGATAAAATAGGTCTAAATTATGAGTGAAATAACAGCTGGTCACTTGACTTGACACAGGATGAAGCCAAGATGATGAAATAAGTATTCAGATTATTAATTAAAGTAAAAACATAAACATACAACTCAAAGCTATTGTAAGTAAAAGTTCTGCTTTAAAAATTCACAAATAAAAGTAAAAGTATTATTGGGAAAATGTGCTAAAAAGTATGAAAAGTACTTGTGCCTTTTGTCTGACATATTATTACATATTCTGATGCATCAATGTGTAAGCAGTATTTCCCTACTGCAGCTGATCATGATGGAGCATTCACAACAGAAATAGCAGCACATGAACAAGTGAAAATGCTTAATATGCCAAATGAATTTTATTTGCACTTAAAAAAATGTTTGTGGAATACAAATTTTTGTGTCTGTATACATTTTGCAAATATTTCAATGTTTAATTTTCACAAAACCAAAAGTTTTCAGATTAGATTAAATTATTGCAATCAAATTACACTATTAATTACAAAAATTGCCATGTAATGTTTTTCAGTTATGGCCTACATGCCAAAGTAATCTCAATCAACCCAGTGAGTCCTTGGTAGGTCGGGGACATGTAAAATTAAAAAAAAAAGTCACAAAAGTGCTTCTGAGGTGCAAAAGCATGCCCTTATGGTTTGATAATTTTGCTGTAAAATTGATAAATTGCCTTCTAAGGCTATCTCCTAGTGGAAAAAAATCAATAAAGTGCCTTCCAGAGTGCCCTGACAGTGGAGAAAACATAATGAAATACCGTCTCGGGTGCCCTTCTTGTTGGGAAAATGTGATGACGTGCCCTTTAGGGTGCCCGTATATGGAGAAAACATGATAAAGTGCATCCTAAGGGGCCTTTCTAGTTAAATATTTTATTTTATAAAGCACCCCCCAGAGTGCCCTTAAATTGAGAAAACATAACATGTCCTCTAGGTGCCCTTCCTGTTGGGAATATGTGATGAAGTGCTCATTAGGGTGCCCGCTAATGAAGAAAAAATTACAAAGAGCCCTGTTGTGTGGCTTTAAATTTATTTAGACACAATGCAGTGACATGTGTGATTCGATCTGATTTTTTTCGCCTCTGCCCCTCGGACAGCCTGAGACCGCCACTGCTGTGAGTTTCCACCCCTGAGGCCAAACCAATAATGAATAAACAGCTGGTCACTTGACCTTAGAACAAAACAATGACAGCAGATATGTTGGTTTGCACTGATTTTCTCTTTTAGGTATCTTTTTCGCAAAATGTTATGATGTGGTCTGGACGCAGATAGTTTGACATAGCCTACATGTAGATTGCTGAGTGAACCCTGTTATTATAACAACAACATCATGCTGTCCATACCTGCAGCCCTTTGGACAGAGGGCAGAACAGCACCAAATGCACCAGTCTCCGCAAACCCCTCGGCATCATGAGCGACTCTGTTCGGAGGCAGCGCAGCGAGAAACCGGAGATCCCGATCTGATCACATCGTTACGGCAAACCTGCGCCATGCGTCGCAAATAACCAAAACCCGCGTCTAATTATTAAGCGCATCATAGCTCAGCTCAGCTTTCACTGCAACAACGCTACGGAGCTGAAACAACACTGGATCTGACCTGAGGGATTTGTTATCCTATTTCACCACAGACCATTCGCCGAAGAGAAAGAAAAAAAAATCAAGTGTCCGTCCTTGAAATTGAGCATTTTCACATTTCAGCTTCATATGGGCCACAAAAGCTCCATTATAGCCAACAATTAAAGACCTCCTGACGGGTCCGGCCGCGATCAGCAACAGCAAATCCGATTAATATAAAAGAATCTTGTTCTGTTATTTAATCATATTGAACTGTACACAAATGTGACAGGGTAATAAGCAGAGGGGCTGCCGATCAGCACACAACCTCTGTTTCCCAGCGACTCATCACTGCGCTCCTTTAAAGGGAAAGATGCGGGATTTCAGCTGTGATGTGTTTTTGTTCCGCCGACACAAATCTCGCCTGCATCTCCACGGTTTCTGTACAAATAAAGCTGCTTCAAAAACATTGTTAACATACAACTTATGTTTTCTTTTTGAAACTTGACTGAAATTCAAACCCATACAATTTCTCGCCTATTTAGGCCATTTTCACAGCACATAGGTGAATCTGGCATACATAGGCTACATACATATATGTGTGTGTGTGTGTGTGTGTGTGTGTGTGTGTGTGTGTGTGTATGTATATATATATATATATAAATTTAACAATATTTTCTATATATAAAAAAATTTGGTGTGGGCCTATTTTAATAAATAGGATTATATATATGTATAAGCTTTTGCAGCTGAAATGACGACTTAAGATATTGGATTTTTTGGCAGTAACCAGAAAACTGTATTTTCTCCTCTGTGAAAGATCACCTGATGACACCACCAAATGCGTGTAGGCACCATCTGCAGGTTCTTCTGTCTTGTGTGCAAAGCTATCTCCAATATCTGCAGATGGAGAAATACAGCATGGAACAGGGAGTCATTGGAGACAGAGAAACTGCAGTTGGACGAGTACGAGTATGGGCCCCAGCCCGTTGGACTAGTTAAAGTGGAGAAAATGTCGAGCTGACTCGTTAAATTCAAGACAAAATGACTAAAAATCTCTATGGGAAATGGAGGATGGACATTTTGCCAATTGTGAAAGTCAGAAAAGTTAAGAAAAAATAAATAAAATTAAGCAGATTTCTAAAACTCTTTGGGGCTGATGGACAAGGAGGCTTGATCAAAGTCACGTTCAAGTTAGCTGCTAATGGAGCTCGAATAGAGATTAACATTTAACTGTATCCAACATGAACAATTGTTCATTATTTCTTTGAAATACAAAGTGAAATTTGAATAAGTTACTGCTTTATTTATTAACTGCAGGTTACTTATGATGAGAAGCTGAATAAGCAGTCATATAACTCCTTTTGAGTTTGGTATTTTTTATTTTGTTTTGTTGTTCACAGATATGAGCCAATGATATTTAATATTCCATAGCATGAACCTGGACCCTATCATTAACTCATATGCAAGGAATAAAATGACAATCTGAAAAAATATTAAGAATGGGGATAACATTTTTTTGGGTTTACTACTACAAAATAAAATAAAAAAGGCCAGGGGAAACACATAACAACTTCAACTGCTATTGCTGCAAAGTCAGCCAAGATGTATTGGTCTGACTTTCCCGCAAGTTAAATAAAAGACACAATTACAATTACATTTAACATTTTATTGAATATCTGGTCAACAAAATATCACAAAGGTTCATTCTGCTATCTTGACACATTTGTTTCAAGGTGTTCATAAGTAATATTCTCATTTTCAAGGTCTTCAATACGTACGTACATACATACAGTGTCTGCAGATGGCTTCAAATGTCGAGTTGCCAGATCGAGGTACTACACTGTGAAGACAAATCACAATTTGATCTTTGGTTATATTCATTTACAAATCCCAATAACCATTTAACCAGCTGTTATTAAAGTGATATGTTGGTGAACTCCATCAAATCCAAATCCCCACTGTTATAGGAACTGAATGCAGATGATGATGTACACCTTTTGTTCTCTGCCACCTCATGACACAGGCTCAACACAATGTTGGACTGCAACGCCTCGAGGGGCAAGCTGGACGTGAGCAAGGGAAACTAATAGTCGAGTATTAGTTGAGCATGAATTCTCACCTTCTTGAGTGACTCTGCTGCTGCTCCTCAGGACCCCTATATGATGAAAACCTTTATTAGTAGTAGGAAACAATCTAGGCAACAACTATATTTTTGTCCTATGTGCCTATGTAGTATAGTATAACATGTATTTGATGTGAACAGCTGCAGTCAAGTTCTGTTTAATTATATCTACGTGAACATGGGTTTATCTTGAAAGAAAATGGCACAAAATGCATTTTATAACAATTCTGAAGCTGTTTATTACAATTTGTGGTGTAGCTGACAGGAACTATGTAGTAGCCTCAAGGCATATAAACAAGACAGGAAACCACAAAAACATACTGAAAGTAAAAAAAGTAACTCAGGATTTACTTAACTGGAATTAAATATCAACCATGTGTCCATAAGTATCTGGCCCGGTTCCATACCCAAAGTCCACAAAACAGTGTAAATTGAGAAATCGTGAGCCAGTGTCTTACTGTCTGCCCACTTATTGCACAACAGAGACACTGCAGTCAGAGTTGCGTCTCAAGGGGCAAAATTAACCCTCATGTGTTCAGTTACAGTATCACTTTATTTTAACAAGACCAGTTACCATCATTGAAAAGCTGTCAACTCAATATCTGACATCAGCTGTCCACACTTCTTCTCTCTGTGCATGAAAAAGAGCAATCGTCAGAAGAGACAGTCTATATGTGTTCCAATACACAATTATAACAACTGAAATATTTTTTACATACCAAAGATTATTGTGCATTGGTCCATCCATCCATGAGACAGAGCTGAAGGCCACATCTATAAATAAGAAAGGTAACTTAATTATAAACTTAACTAACCCATATTATACACAACATCTTATGTCCCACTCGTCCATTATCATTCTGTCAGCTGATTTATTAATCAGTCATGAGTTTGCATACATCATTTAAGACAGGGTGGAACCCCTCTTAGATCAAATTTTGTACCATGCTGCAAAAGGTAGCTGATGACAGAAAATTATATATCTATTATAGGCATAATACTATAATATTAAGGCGCACATCTTCTCAACTGTGATTTTTCTCCCTGATTGTATTGGTCCTCTGTGCTAGCTGATTGAGATGGACCAAAACGTTAGCTGCAAACCTATTTTTCATAGTTCAATATACTGTCCAGATCGTATAATTATTTAACCCTCGCAGGCCCCCCAGTGGCCGGCAGCAGGAAGTGAAGTGTGTCCCAGCAGCGAGTTTTATTTCCTCTTATTTTGAAAATTCTAGAAACATTTCTCCCTACCAAAAGTTGGCCAAAAGAATTATACTAAAACTTGGGATATTGGTAAGATACGTTCTCATACTATCGATCCACTTAACTAAAAAAAAAGGAAAAAATAAAATAAAAAAAAAGTGACGCCTGCACACACATGCACTCACATGTATCCACATACAGGTTTGACAGGCTTTCAAACGTTCGACGTGCCGCCCCACCCATTCTCAGTAAACCTGCTAAAACAGAATAATTTGGATAGAATTTAGCTTGTACTAAGACCTGAAAGGTAAATAACAAGTACAAGTACTAGTTAAACTCTTTATTTGCGATACCACCTCGGACTTCAACTTGTGACAGCTTAAAACTATAAATAGCCTGTTGCTCACCATGTAAGGGAAAGCAGTAAACTACTAACCACACACGAAAAAAAACACTTTGGAAACATTGATCAGAAAGTAAACATCGGCTTTTATGAACATTGCATTAATATCACAGTTGGAATAAATGGAATTTTGTTAAGGAGTGACGTTAAATTATCAAATGTACCGCACGTCAAACTGGTGTTTATCAGTAATAAGACATGTTCGCTAATAAAATAAAATAAAAAAAAACAGTTGTGAACGTATGTATAGTTTAAAGTCACATATTCACTCACCATTTTGTCCTTGTTGCGCTTTTCTCTCTGTGTAGTCAGAGAAGATCAACTCGAGCCAGCACCAGACAGCTTAAAAGCGGCTACGGAAACTCTGAGCGGTCAAAAAGCAACCACAGCGCCTTTAGTGGAGTAAAAGGCGTGTTCGCAGTTCAGCGACTACCTTTAAGATATTAAATTGATGGCCCCATAAAAATATATTAAGTTGCAGACTACTTTATAAATAGCAGGGAATATTTTAGTCAGCACGATCATATCATATTTAGCCAACAACAGCTAGTGAAAATCAGCTAAATGGCTTCATATTATATAAAAACTAAGACAATTCGTCACACTGTTAAAATAATCGCATAAGTCATTTTGTCAAAATTGCTTTTTTTGTTGTTGCCTAAATCAACTCATGATGCCGGCCACCTATGGTAAAATCGCCTACATCATCAGTTGATCAGATCATGTGATTTTACCCCTTTAAGATAATGGCCTATGTCAAGTGTGTGACTTAAGTGGATTTATTATGCCTAAGTCAAAATAAAATGTGACTTAAGTGGATTTATTATGCCTAAGTCAAAATAAAATGTGACTTAGGCAATATTTTGAACATGCCTTTGTGACTTAAGATATGGTAACACTTTATTTTGAAGGGGTCTACATAAGAGTGACATGAGCGTGTCATAAACATGACATGGGATGTGTCATGAATATTAATGACACTTTGAAGTAACATTAATGCTCATGATACCTGCCATGTCATGTTTGACAGGCTTGTGTTTCCTGCAAAACTTGAAAGAATGAGTTAGGCGATTATTTTAACAGGGTGACAAATTTGAAAGAAGCAAAAAACTTCAAACCACTGCTGATCGTAATTTTTTAGAGAAATCAGTGACTTAAATTAAACTTTTAAATAAAAAAATTTAAAAAACAGCCAAGATGCACATTTTCTTAGAAATTACTTTAAGTAAAAGATATCTGGAATACAGCAAGCTGGGATAGTTTGAATTTCCTGTGTGGGGATTTTTTTTCCCTTTGTAAGTTGAATATCTTTAGTTAGACTGTTGGTTAGATAAACAATTTGAAGATGCAATATAAGACTGCGAAATGATAACAGGCCTTTGCCAGATTATTGAAATACTTTTCAGATGTTTATATTCTTTTTCCAAACTGTTTATCAGAGTTTGTACAGCTTTTTAAGAGTAAAATTCAAGCTTGGAAAATCACCCTCTTTTCATATCTACCAACATGGTCTTAGGGGTGAACAAGACAGAAAAATCAGTGAGTTAATAATTGGAGGGAAACACAGACAACGATATCAAATTATGTGTTTTACTTATTTAGGTTGCGCTCTACAACCTGTGACTGTGATTATGAATAAAACAGCAACACAAAATGCTGTCTGCTTTCAGAATGTCAACAGTTGAGAGTATTTCAGTCCATAGTTCAGCCATTGTCAGTGGTGCACAACAATTATATTTGGACAAAATGTAAGAAAAATGTTAAATTAGAGCAGAAGACCATATGTGACAGAAACAAGATTCATGAAAGAGTAATACACACATAGCGAGTCAAAACAAGAAAGCATTGTGGCCTCAGCCTAAAACACTCAACAGATTTTTCCCCAAATGCAGATGCATGATGAGGGGGAGCGGCAGATGGTTTTAACTTTTTGAATGCATTTTTTAATGTCCCTTATTTCAAAATGTATTATGTCATGAGCTTGGTGTGGAGGGTAGCAACAGGCCACCCAACATTTCCACCTGCTTCCTTTTGTCCTTGGCACGGTTGATAGCCATCTTGAATAAGCGACAGTACAACTCCACAGCAACTGCAGTGTCATCATTCCCGGGCACAGGGTATGTCAGCAGGCTGGGGTTGCAGTTTGAGTCCACCACACCCACTGTGGGAATATTCATCTTTGCTGCATCTCTGATCGCCACATGTGACTGAAACACATTGTTGAGGGTGGAAAGGAAGATGATGAGGTCTGGCAGGCGGACTCCTGGGCCGTATTGGACGGGAGCGTTGGTAAGGAGGCCGCCCTGCCAGTAGCGTGTGTGTGCGTACTCGCCACAACCCTTAGCAGTGCTCTCCACCAGGTGGCTAAACTGACGCTGGCGGCTGATGAAGAGTATGATGCCACCACGGTATGCTATGTGGGCAGTGAAGTTCAGGGCGAGCTGAAGGTGCTCCATAGTCTGGTCGAGATCAATTATATCCTGGTCCATACGGCAGCCATAGAGGTACGGCTCCATGAGCCTAAGAAAGAGAATTTGATTCAGGTTAAAAAAATAATTAAAAAAAATGGTCACAGCGGCTGACGGTGCTTCAATTTTCAAGGTCGCAGCACCGTCACCTTTGTGTATATTATTGACTTATTAATAGACACTATCGAACAATTTTCAGTTGTGCTCCGTTTATTTGCCATGCTAAGCTAATGTTATGTTGGTTTATATGAGTGATTTTGTTGATGAAACACCAGATTATTAAGTTGAAAATCAAGCACTTTCAAAACAACGTTTAAATTAAACAATTTCACTTTTCTGTACAAGCCCTGTTGATAATGAAAATAAGCATTTGTTGTATTCATTTCCCCAACGCTTAAATGGTTGAACCAGTAGAATTGCTTCAATATTGTGTACTTCTGCCTTAACATGGCTGAATAGATACGTAGTTGCATAATTTGTTAGAAAAAAAATCTAACTTTGATTAGTTTGACTGATATTTAAACAAAGTGAATGTGATACTGGAGGGGTGGATTGTTTTTGCATGATAATTCTACATTTGCATTTCATTGAAAAACGTTAAAATGGTCATGGTATTATTTTTTTGCAAGGATCCTTAACAAAGACGTCTGTCAAATATGAGGTATGGGCCAGGAGGAGTAAATGTTTAACTGACTGAACAATACCCACCCATGTCACTACTGAGAGCATCTCTCTCTTAAAAAATCATTGCAATTAGTGATGGGACAGAGTGTGCTGAGGCTTCGGAGCGTGTGTCGAGAAATCCAGGAAGTCTTTTATGAAGCGCGTATCGAGGCTTTTTCTTTAAGGGCGAGTAACATCATTGTTGACGTTTGAAGCCTCGCTGGTTCAGGTAATGGTTCGAGTGTTGGCGTGATATATGAACATATATAAAGCGCAATGGATCCCCGCAAAGTTGAGTCCAAGCACAGTGGCAAAAATATTGTTTCTTAGTCAAAATGAAGTCATCATCATCATCACCCCAGTATTCATAAGCACAATCACTGTCTAATCTTTGGAAAAACCTGCAACAAGTTTAGCATAAACATCTCATGTCCTATTGGATTTATTCAAACACTGACTGAAATCATACTGACACGTTTTTTTTTTTTTTTTTTTACTTTAATAGACTTTACCATTACCCATAAATTAATCAAAAACAGATTAAATGAATGAACCACATGAAATCAAATTAAACTGTTCTTGGTAGTGATTATTCCCATGCTGACACTGTTGCAGACAGACAAGAGGCCATCACAAATAGTTGAAATGACAATAAAGGTTTTGACCAGTAGGGGGGTTTGTGAGCACATGAAGCCTCGAGAAATGAACCTTTTTTTGAACCAATTGGATGAAAAGCTTCAAGGCTTCATGGGGCTTCATTTGGCCATCACTAATTGCAATAATCAAACAGTTAAGATGTGGGAATTCACACCAACCTGTGCCTGCAGCCTTTTTTATGTCCAAGATGCACTCTGGCGTCAAACAGGTCTTTCACCGAGAAGAGCTCTGACACACGGAAAAAGTCTGGCTTCTCAAGTGGCAGGCTTAGTACTTTATCTGTATGTAGGAGAAATAACATTGCTGAAAGTATGAAGATACAAAACTTTCTCACACACCACTGCTAGCTCGTTTACTTACCTGAAATCATTTCTGGTTGGGGTGATTTGATGGACGCTGCGGTGGAGTAGTGATGTCCACAGGGGTATCCGAGTGTAACCGCCCCGGAGTGTCGTAGCCCTAAAAGCCCTACATATAAAGAGAGAAATGTCGGTCAGAATATCAGACATCAAATTGCAGTAAGCGATTACTGCTAGCTATCTAGCTAGCCACGGACGTTAGCTCATTTGCTAACTTGTCAGTTTGGTTTACAAGCATAAGACAAACCAACCTAAAAACAGTTGTTTACATCTAAAGTGGCATACATGCACTCACGATATAAAGACGATAATTTACTTCGTCGGATAATTAAAATAACATTGAGCGGATACCTCTCGTCAGCGCCCGAGCAGCCATGCTTGCTTGATTACCACAGAAGGTCAGCAAACTGCGACTGCGTGTTTGTAGTTCCTGCACTGCCGTAAAATGATGTCGTGACAGTTTGCTAATAATGAACTACAATACCCAAGATGCCACACCATTCTTTGAAATTCCCGAACTTTATTGGACAAATATTCAAACTGAATATAACAACCCCATGTTATTTAGCTATGACAAAACAATCTATCGTTAATTTAAGAAATAAATTATATAGAATGTTTGGCAAAAAAAAACGTAACAGCTGTTGAATATATGTTTTAACTGGTCATTGCATTAAAATGCTAGAATAACTCCAGATTTAGAACAAACGTTTAGCAATAAAAATTCGTCTTTCTACAACAAAAGAAGCCCAACTGTAGATCCATCTGATTAAGGACAGTCCAATCAGTTTAAAAAAAACAAACAAACAAAAACCCTGACATTATTGGACCGAAAATATTCAGTGGAAATATGAAGAAAAAAAAGGTTTACTTTTAGTACAAAGCTGTGAAAAACTCTTCATTGGTTAAACAAACAATGTGAACTTTCTTCCATTTACCCCTACATATTTTGTAGAATATTCATTGTATAACCCACAACATTACAGAAGGCAACATATTTTTTTCAAAACCCAACTCAAAAATGTTTTGTAAAAAACAGCAACATCAAAATTAACAGCAACCTTGCATAAAGAAATGTGCATTCCTAAAAAAGTGCAAAATATTAAACCTACATACTGTCATATCAAAAACCTTCTACAAGCATGTTTCAAATGTAGAGTTTTATCTTGTTATCCTGTGGACACTGGACACTTCCTGTCCTGAAAAAGATGAAAATCTAAGATGAATGTTTTTATATACATCACTGTGATCATTCTCTGTGGAAACACTAACTTTTTGAGTCCAAACACACACACACACGCACCTGTTGACTGGAATGAACTGAAGCTTTCTTTTGACACGTTGCACAACTTTGCTCTGCACGGGAGCGTTACTGTGAGAAGGTACCCCCTGCAAGCATTGTGTAGAACATATTTCACACTCTGGATATGGGCAACTTTTTGGTCAAAGCAGAATGAGTTTGGGGAGTTTAGCTTAACCGCTAACTGAATGTCTGATTTCACTATAAAGGGATCCTAAGACAAAAACCAAGTCTCTACATAATTGTACCTTCTTGCTTTTTTCAGGCAGATACCTCCTGTTGAATATGGTGCTTCTCTCCTCTGAGGTAAGAGCAATGTAAGGTCTGAAGGTGATGCCAGGGTCAATGGCACTGGACAAAGACCTGGGCAAGGCAGAGCAGGACACACATCAGACCAACTCCCAAAAATGACTTTATGCTCTAATGGTTGATTTCAAAGTCCATCTTCAGGCCAGAAAACGTAAGAAACTATAATGCAAATCATTAATTATTAATGAGAAAGACCCATTTTAGCTCTGATTCCACTCTTTATTACACAGATGCACTTAAAAGACACAGCAAAAGGTTGTTTTTTTCTGAAAGAGTAAAAGAAAAAAGAAAACACTTCTTACAAAATATTTACAAAACCTGGCAATGCACAGCATGTTCAGTAACTTTTTTTTTCATAAACAAAAATAAATAGCCTTTTTTCACATAGGAAATTCAAGAAAAAAAATCAACATGACAAAGAAATAAACACACTAAATATCAAGTTTAGCAAGACAGAGAGGAGTAACTATGTGGCTTCTGTGGAATCTGGAACATCACTTGAGCCATAGAGGTAATAAGTCCAAGACTGTTAATAGTGGCTTTCATTAACAACTGAGCTTTAAATTCCCATCTATGAGTTTAAACCATACAATGAGCTTAGAGCACTGAGTCTGAAAAACAAACGTTGTTGGGAAGCAGTAGTACAATATCTCCATGGTAGTCGAGAAAGGATCCAAGCTTGTTCCAGAACCAAATGGGGTTTAAAATTGGTCTAAAAATGGTGCCTATAAAAGGTTAAGTGTTTTAAAAATGTTAGCTGGCTTTCTCTTTTTATGTGCAAAAGTTAGAAAGGCTCTCCATCTGTTGGGTGTGAGGTGAGAAGGTTATTTTCTGGAATTATCAAAATTACAAGCACCCAGATCTAGAGCTTCAGCAGTGTGGTTATTAGAGATGGGGGAAAAAATTGATACAGCATATTATCGCAATATTTTGCATGGCAATATTATACTGATATATGGCCGCCAAGTATCGATATTTAGTGTTCTGACTTCTGGCGGGCTGTCAGTATTCTCACCGTATTTTTGGAGGGAGGCTGTAGTGGGCTCACTTTTAGGAATATACTAGAGATATAACATGAAACTAGAAGATCTAATGAATCTATAGGCATCAGGATATCGTGCCGGGAAGATGTTGAAATAACGCTGCAAAGTTAGGCTTGTTTTTTATGTTTCTCTGAAGAAAAATTCAGGATTTGAGTGAAGTTTAAAGTTGAGGAAAGTTTGAGAAATTGCTGCAATTATTGTCATTCATACTTGTTTGATATCGGTTAAGTTCAAAATGACTGAATACTTTGTTGGTCAGTCTGTGGGTTTGACTATCGTTGGGGAGAAATGAAAAGACTGAAGTGAGTTGAATAGACAGAATTTTCCCTTATTTGACAAAACAATTCTGACACAAAATGCAGTTAAACAGTTAAATTGCAATATATTGTATGGCAATACTCTCCATATTGCAAAATACTTAATACAATAAAATCGTATGGTGGTGCCTCTGGTGATTCCCACCTCTAGTGGTTTCTATTTAAAGAGGTATGGAGGGATAAAAAAGCGATATATAGAGCCCCAGCTACACAGTGATGAATACAATAAACGGTTGGCATGGTAGAATCTGGGCAGTTAAAGTCACAGTAAGCTGTATTATTCTCTAAAACATTTAGGAGACTAAACATAGATTTTATTAAATGTTACTGCATGTTAAAGGGCATTTTGATTATGACACACCATATTGCTCTGTTGTTTGAGAGTTATACTGATGAGGGATTTTCATTATTGTTTTCCTGATCGACTGATTAATCTTTTCCCGGCAGAACTTCGCAGAGCTCAATGTGACAACTTCAAATTTCTCTTTTTGTTCGACTTGAAGAATTTCAATTTACTGTCTATATGCCAGAGAAAAGCAGCAAATCATTCCACTTGAGAAGCTGGAACCAATTTGGAATTTTTGCCTGACTGAAAAGATTAACAGATTTTCATAATAGTTGCTGATTAAATTTATGTCAATCACTTGAGAATTTACTGTTTTGCATGCATGTCCTTTTTCTGTTTCACAATAATTCATCCAGTAATGGTACCAAGCTGTTATTTTTTGACTCACTATACACCAAAATGGGATTTGATCTAATCATAAAATATATTTCATCTTCTGGCTTTTACTGAGATCTCTGTAATGATGGCAGTGATGGAAATATATTACAATAACACTTTCACTTTTGCACATAAAAAAAAAAAAAAAAAAAAAGAGTAATTGAAAAAAATCTACATATTACATTAAATGGGATAAGATAACGTAATAACAGCATGTATATTTCTGATTAACATCGCAAATTTGTGTTGTCCCTCTGTGACATTAAAAAGATACATCCAAATCTTAAGCATTTGGTCTTAACCTTAAATCTTTATTTCTTCATATTGAGGTTATTTTTCTTGGTCACATAAAAGGTGAAAGATATTTAGGATGATGTCATTTTTCTGCAAGGACGTATTCTGCATTTAGATAGCACTACTTATGCAGTCTGCGTCTTGTACCAATATGTTACTGTATTGCTTTTCAAATAATTGATGATATGAATTAACCTCAGAGCACAAAAAAGCAGTCATGATGGTGCAATTGTGTTACATAGCAATATAAATGTACAAACACATTTTTAAAAAATGCCTGTTTTGTTTTATCATGAACAAAAATTCCCTTCAAGCCTATAAATGACCTTGACCATAGCTTACATTATGTTTATTAGCAGGGTGCAATCATGAAATGAAGTCATATAAAATTGGATTATGATGCTATGGGACATAGAGGCCAAAGAAAATACTTACAATGTGGAAAAGCCCTGCTTCTTCTCTGGTTCTCTCCTGTTGCCTGACTCACATTCTGCCTCATCTAGAAACTCGTCGTCTGTTCTGTCTAGATGCACTTCTTTATCATCTATCTTCATGCTCTCGCCTTCTCTCTTTATCTCACTTAGCAAGTCCGCTCTCTCCTTTCCCTCCATCCTTTCCCTGCTTCGAACCTGGACATGGTTGGTCCTATTAGATTCCAGCTCGACAAACACACTCTTGTCCTTAGAAATATGCACCATACTCTCTGTCTCTCCTTCTATAGGGCACTGTGACCTGTGGCCGGGTGCAAGGCTCTGTGTAAAGGATATCCTCGGATGTTGCCCGGCAGAAGTCAAAAGATTCAAAACAGGAGATCTGAAAGTTGTATTTACATTTGTCTCTGTATAGCAAGGGAAAGGGGATCTGCTGGTCCTTGCAGAGGACCAGGCAGTAACTGGAGTCTGTGATCTGGGCCCCCCGCTTTGATATGGTGGGGTTGCTGAAGCAGTCTCGTTAATTTTAGATGAAGTGATATGGAATGGAGTTCGAATATGAGTCCGAGTGTCAGTTGTGGGGAGTCCGAGGCTCTGGCGCCACTTGATTGACTCAGAGCGAGAATGAGCAATGTTCGGACTCAGAACTGGCCGAACTCTCTCCATCTGCGGGCTGACGTCCTGGACGGCACCTTTCCCAGTGCTGGGCCTCCATTGCTCTGTTCTAGCTGCCCCCGCCCCATCTGCTGGCTCCAGAAGACTGCAGGATTGGGCTGAGGACAGATGCGACTGTGCAGCGACAGTAGAGAAGTCTGGCAGAAAACTCGGTGGCGTTGGAGGCTGACTTCTCAGAGGAGATTGTCCGGAGAGAGGACTGATACTTATTCGTGGAATTTCAGCCAGCTGATTTTCCTGTTTGATGTCTTCATCTTTAAGTGGGGGACAAAACACAGCAGAACCGTTCCTCGACAACTCTCCATCTTTACTTTTCTCTGTGATGGAAACTTTTGCCTTCTCAGCCAGAAACTTCCTGATCTCTAGCTCAATGCTGTCATCACTGTCTACTGAACTGCTATCTTCCTTTATCTCAAGAGCAGTTGGAGTATTGTGGAGCAACGTGGTGTTTTGAACCCCAGTTGCCGTTTCACCTTCATGCATATCATGGTCTTTACTCTTATGAGTTGGTTTAACTTGTGAAATAGTCTTTTTACTCAATCCAGACTTGTCTTTCATGTTACCCTTACTCTTTTCTACTGTTTTCAAAGGGCTGTGCTGGGAAATAGAGTCAGGTTTCAACTTTTTGGTCTTTAGAGTATTTCCCAGCAGTGGTTCTTCATCCTTGGGGCACATCCTTGATTTCCGCTTTAAGTCTCTGGTTTTTTTCTTTGACTTCTTTTTTGTCTTGAGCAGGTCTTTTATAGCTGTGTCTAGGTCCTCGTCACTGTCAAGCGAGCTGCTTTTTTCTCCACTTTGCTCCGTCTTATGTAATTCAGCTGTTGGATGTGGTGGGCTTCTACGGAAAAACACCAATGGGCTGATTCCACTTCCGTGCTCAGATGAAGGTTTGGGTGCAGTTTCTTTGACATTGTTATCCGTCCCGGACGTGTTGGAATTGCTACAGTTTTCCTCTTTACGTTTTCTTCTTTGTGTCAAAGACAATCTATTAGGTTTCTTTTGTGTCACAACTTGTTTTGCCTTTGCTTTCTCTGGTTCATTTACACTTTGAGGCTCTTGAGTCGTAGCAGTGGGCGGTTGTTTATGCATTTGGGCCTTCTGCTCAAGAAACATCCTGATTTCTTGTTCTATCCCCTCTTCACTATCAATGGAGCTGCCATCACTTTCTTCATCTGGGCAGTTGTCAAGAGCTGAAGATTGCAAGGAAGATTCGATGGGGGCACAACTGCTAAGGCCAACACTATTATGGAAGGCCCCAGGCATGACAGTTTTTGAAATGTCCAGTATTGCCTCAGCACACATGAGCTCTGCAGGTGTACTAACCTTTGGAGGGGCAGGGATAGACTGCTCTTTAAAACCTTCTACTTTAAACAAAAGCAATCCATTTCCTTTACCCTTCGAGCTCTCTGGGAGTGTATTCTTGGTTATGGAAACGGACGCCGAAGGAGGTTGAACAGATTTCCCTTCTTTCTCTGCTCTGCTCTTCTTCTTCTTCCTCAGTCTGTGTTTCTTCATATTTTCCGTGCTTGTACTTCCAACAGAATGTATAAATGACTTTGTGAAGGGCTTTTGCTTGTGTGGAGTTGTGTTCAGGACACTCTTCTCTTTGAGTTGCTCAAGTTGATAGCAGCGAATAGCTTCTTCAATTCCATCATCGCTAGTGGAGTCAGAGTCCTCTTTGAATACATATGGATTGAAAGGTTCCCTTTTGTTTTGCTGCTCCTTTTTCTCTAACTGGTATCTCTGTATAGCTTCCTCAATGCCATCGTCACTACTGGAATCATTTGAGTCTTCCTCCACTTTAACTATGGCCGGGCACTTTATTTTGTTGAAGAGGCTGTTTGTTTTTGAGGGGCTCTTTGTCTGCTCTCTGGGCAATGCTAAAATTTTGGTTTGTGTACTTTTAGTCACATCCAATTTGTGTTTGATATACTTCTTGATAGGAATAACAGCTGGTGCTGTGACAGTTTCAGCTTTGACACTTTTTGGAAACTGGCTGCTTGCAATCAAAAATGTATTGCCATCAGTGTTCTGTTTGGAAATCTCAGGAACAGATAGGGTTTTCTTGGGGATTTTGGATGATTGGATAAAGGTGAAGCACGGTTCCGCCTTTCGTTTGTGATCATCCTTTTCCTTCAGGTATTCAAGTATTGCCTCCTCAATTCCTCTGTCTACAGAATCATCGCTGTCCGAGTCACTGCTCTCATGGTTGATTGGAGAGGAAATAGCTGCCTGTTGGTTTTCAGTGGGACCTTTATTTTTGGTTTCCACATAAGATCCCATTGCACCCTTGCAGACTTGGGGATGACCTTCCTGTCCGGAAAGCACATTTCCCTCCATCTCGTCGCCCATCTCAAGCGAGGACTGGGTGCTCCTAAGGCTCTCTATGATCATCTGGACCTTATCAGAGATAGGTGTGCCTATGGTGGACAACTCAGTGTCAGAGTCATTGAAGCAGTTTGGAAGTCTAAAGCCTCCAGGTGGGCCACATGTTCTCCATTTTGTTTGTGTCGCTGCGACAGGTGGTACATTCATCAAGTACATTCTAGTGAAGTGAGGTGATGTCCTCCACCATTGGAGTGCAGCTGCCTCCGATCACAAGCACATTGTTCAACCTGAGAAGAAAACAGAAAGAGAAATGGTAACAGGAAAGTCAAACTAGTTTGGAAAAATAAAGCCCCTATCTTTAGAGTTCCTGTGTGTATCATTTATTAAATTATTTTAATGGCAAACGGTACAAAATCACTGTCCACCAGCTAAAGGCTGCTTAAAAATGCAAATGGTCAGTATTTTCTTTACTGTCTTTAGTACCCTGATGGCAAACATTATTTATTCTGTGTCCACATGTCCAGTCCTTTGCAAGAGCTGTGAATGAAGCCCATTATACCGCTGGAGAATTGCAAACCGATCCATTTTATTGAGTTTGATGAAAAAAACTGAATAATTATGCAGAAATATAATATATTGAGATAATTTGGCAATCTACTTTATAATTAATATTGTACCTGATTATTATTATTATACTTTTAGTTTCATGATCTGTCCCCGTTGTTGATCTCTCACCATGACAGAGACGAAAACATGGTGCTATGTAACAAATAATAATGTTGAAAAAGTACCTCTGTACTTACATTTGTTTCTGAACATTTCATTTTGTCAGTTGCCTACAAACTGGCTTAAACACCAGGTTCAAGAAAATAACATTTCCCCCCTCTACATATATACACATCAACTAATGAATAGAAGTAGATTTGTTGGAAACAGACTATAACAATATGTTCATTTCCACTTCCTTTCCTTCCCGCTATTTTACTTAACCTACACTTTGTCACATTGGCCAATACTAAAAGAGACATCCAATCACAACACATATTCTTGCAGCTACACATCCTCAATATGCAGCAGAAAGGGTAATATCAGTGCTCTGCTGCCATCCTGTGGAGGAACTTGATGTGACCATTTTGCAGTAGCTTATTGCAGGCTGTTGTATGTGTTGTTAACAGGTTAAAAATAAAAGGTGATACATAGTTCTGGGACATGGGCTTAAGGGTTCAGGAGTGTGATTTGAGTGCAATTTGACTTGAATTTGTGTAGAGTGTGTCATATCCCCACAGCTTCTTAACATTAAAAGCCTTCTATTGGCAGGCTTGCTTCTCTCTCATAGCCCTGTTGTGGTCCCATTTACCAAAAAGTCAAATTTATAAAAGTGATTTTTGTTATACACCAAAACTGCACAGGGACAATGACAACACTGCTCCTTTTAAAAGGTAAAAGGAGGCAGTGTTGCTGGTACACTTTTACTGTGAAACCACTGAAGGAAGTATCCAGCTACATTATGTCAAGCTGAGGGGAAATATGGATTTTTATAACTGCTCGAGAAAAAGAGAAAGACCAAAAAGAACTCTGGCCAAAAGAACCGCAGGTCTTTTGGCCAGAGGATGCCAAAAAACACAGGGCCTCTCGTTTCCAGATTAACCTGCTGGTGGACCCCGGGGCAAACATAACTGGTAGGATGTTGTTGCTTTCTAGTTTTAGAGAAATAAAAGCCTTGGAAAGCAAAATTGTATCTAAAACATTTAAGTATTAAGAGTTGATTTTCGCAGTCATCGACAAGATGTGCATGGAGATTGAGATAAGCGAAGATGCATGGATTAAAGGCCCTTACTATCCAATATGGTGCATTTTACCGTGCAAATTTGCAATTAATCAAATTACCGCAAAGTAATAGTCACACAGTGAATCTGAGGCTTTCAGGACCCCAAAGAGTGTGAGGCTGCAAGGCAGGTGTCCAATTTGCCCAGTTAGTAATGCAGCCTAGGGGCTGCCCCAAGCTGTTATTGGGATGCTAAATTAATTTTATTACAGCACAAATGGTGCAAATTAAAACAATATTCCACTTGAAATGTGATGACTTTGTACACACTATTATCATAGTATATTATTGGTCCTGTTTGTTGTTAAATAACATTTTTCTCCCCTGGAGGCCCCATGGAGCCTTCTAAAAGGCCAGTATAGGTCTCCAGACCCCATTGCATCAATCTTAGAACAACAGATATGAATTTACTGAGCCTGGCAGGTATCAAAGGAAACAATTATGATTAGGAACTGAGGTGACATGTCGCTTGGACCAGTCCATCTATTTATCAAGGAGCATGCAAAGTGTCAGTGGCAGGCTAACCGTTGCACTTTGATACAAATGTGCAATCTAATTATTGTATCAGTTCCCTCAGATTAACAGCATTAAATTATAGTGGTTTTCCAATTGGTCTCTCATTCAAGCTTTTACGCTACATAAGATGTTTAAGTTCTTGTTGAAAGGCAGATTTGACTGAGCACACATCCAACTGTGTAATGCAAAACAGAATAAATATGGAAAGTTGTCACATCGTGAGTGGAATGGGCTACTGGAGTTCAATCGCTGGTGGGAAAAATACAATATTCATTTATTTTATGCAAGTAGTATTGTTAATGCAAGCTGCAATATCAGATTTTTAAAAAGGTATTATCAGCTAAACTAACTGCAATTATTAAAATAACAAGCAGTCCTTGTTCAGTAGGAATGGCACCCTTCTGTCATAGTTTGCTATTTTATTACAATTATTGGTGCAGCAATGTGTTTATGTTTGCAATTTGTATACTTTTTGGGGAAACAATGTATCACATTTCATAATGCTCATAGATGTTGGAAAAAGTAATCTGCAAATTAACATTTTACTGGGAATTGGTTACTACAAGAGAGTACAAGAAACTTCTGTACTTTTCAATGGTACTTGACTAACTGGGTTTTTTAATTTAAATATATGTATAATGACTGCAGCTCGTTTGTGTCCTGTTACATGGTGCAAACACAATTACTGCCAACGAATAAAAGATGCAACTCCGGGTACCTGCCGGACTCCGTAGATGTTTGGATGGCCTATGTGTCATATGAATGTCCAGATATAAATCGTGCAGCAGTCAGTATTGTGCCTCCCTGCACATGCATGCTTTCGGACATTTAACCAGTCAAAAAGTCGCTATGCAACAGCCTCTGTTAACCTACCTACCCCAAATGTAAATCATCCCTTCCAGCTCAGTATGCACCCTGCAGGGGGAATGTGCAGCCCGACTACAGCCTGACCATCTCCTCCGTGATTATAACCTGCTAAACGTGGTAGAAAAGTGCAAACAACTACAGGAAGCCAGGGTGGGTCAACAAAGACGCTCCGCTGAAAAAAACCGCCGAGAAGCACATAAACCGAGCTAAAATGTAGCGTAACGTAGTCATATGCCAACTTTGTTTGACATATCATGTGTACAAAGAAAGTTTTACCACACTTGCCAACATTAATGGGTAGCATTTTCTTGTATTACATAACCGAACGTGTTGTTGCGTGCGTTTCCCTCCCGGACGCTTTCCTGGTTGCAAGAGAGAAACCCCGGCTGTCCCCGTAACCCTCTAGCGGCACGGACTGCACCGACGCCCGGCGTGCAGCGATAGGAGACTCCGCAGAGCAACCATGTTTCTTGGTACCGGCCACGGTTGTCAAAACCCTCGGTACTCGCTCGATAACGCCGCTGAACGTAAGTAATGTTCGCTAAAACGCCTTTATGAAACAGTATGGTGACATTTTGAGGACAAATAGACGTACTGGCGTGAAACCTTGGAGGGATAACAGTGGCTAGTCGGTGACTTGAAAGACACAGGCGGGCCTCCCGGCTGCTGCAGCCCCGGCATTTTCTCCGGCAAAGAAAGCCTTTGTATTGAGCCACAGCTTACCCTCCTAGCCTCGGCTAGTTTTCCACCCAGCCACAACCACAAAACACAAATGCACAAGTTAAACTCACCTGGATATGTCACAAAACGACCGCTACAGAAACGATGTGCTCATTGCTGCGTTGATTTGAATTGTTTGGAAAAGCCGTCGTGGAGATATTTCGGTGTCCGTCGCCAGCTCACACACCGCCGCCGCCTGAAGCTCTCGCCGTCGAGTCCCCCTCCTCCGCTCCGACTGCCGGCTGGACCAGCTTCCTTAAACCCAGAGTCCAGCCAAGCATGGACCCTTTCAAATATGGCATCGGGTATTTTTTTTACCGGAAGATATGCATGCATACAATTTATATTTTACATTATTACAATAAAACAACACAGTGATAGGTAGGCTATGTCTAATTTGATCAGTTAATGTTTAATAAACGAAACGTTTTTCCGGGAACAATTAAGTGTAACCTTTATCATACTTTTTTTTTTTTTTTGCAGTATCCCAGGTCTTAGCGACAGTGTAACTATCATACGCCTTTTTATTAGAAAGTTTAATCTCACATATAGCAGAATAACACAACTCACAGTACACTGACAGCATATTTACTGAAGGCTGTAGGCTAAGTTATATTGAAATAAAAGCAACACATTGTATTACCATACAATTTTACTTCATATTTCCTTCATGTTTTAAACGCTTTTTTGTAATATCTCCATTATAGACTATTAATGAAGCATAGGTGCTCAAAGTGTAGCCTGCGGACCATTAGTGGCCCAAAGAAACATTTTCTGCGGTCTTAATGTGACAGCAATGCATGCATTATGTTTAATCCAGTCCATTTTATACTTTAATACAATACTTCAACTGGCGGCACCTTGGGAGGGTTAGCATGAATTATTTTTTGTCATCATTGCTAGAGCTGTTGGCTGAAGTAAGCGACTTTAGTGGACAACTGCAGATTTTATTTTATTTATTTATTCATAACAAAAATGCTTGGGACATGTGGATGACACAAAACAAACATTACAAGAAGACAGTGGATGGTGTTAAAACTTACAGACATTATGACATTATCACTAGTACAGTGATCAGTGTATTGAACTTCGATACTGGCTGACCACTAACGTGCTGTAAGGTCCATGTCTGGGTAGGCAGGATTAGCCAGAGCTTAAATTTTGTAGAACTTAATATTAAAACCACTGCAAAGTCAGTCAAAATGCCACTGTCAAAAATCTAGCTAGTTACTGACATTAGGGTTAAAGCGCGCACACAATTACTGCCAATTATTTTTCAGAGACATACATTCACCTGCATTTCTACAGGATCTACTGCATAGGATCACCCAAAGACAAGAGCACATCAAGAACTCACCTGTATCTCAACAACACAGGACTATTAGCTCCGGCGCACCTTTAAAACCAGCATTATAAACACAGCTTGCTCTTTATCACATACCATTAAACCTCCAAGCAAAAAGAAGTCTGAAAAGCCTAAAATAGCTATTGTATGACATCACTCACATAAAATCACAACATAGGACAACTTTATAACCAAAGAGAGAGAGATAACTGCGCTGTCTGCGGTACTGAAAAAGAAGGAGAGAGGAAACAAAAGTTTTGGTGTCGGCGCACCATGCAAAACCATTTATTTTTTTATCCTATTTTAAATTTATTTTATATTATTGCATTTTACTGTTCTATTGTTTTCTACATCTCTTTGTATTGTGTTATATATGTATTGTTAGTGCAGCACTTTGGAAACCTTGTGTTTGCTAAAATTGTGCTATATAACACTGTAAGTTGACCTGTCTTATCTGCAAAAAGGTTAATTTGGTGCTCAATGAATTTTCTGTTAAAACAGTTATTATGAGACCAATCACCTGGTTGGCATCGTGGGTCTTGAACCTGTAGGACCCTGAATCACATGCTGGCTCTCTAAACTGCCACTCAATGTAATCTAAAGGGATATAGGTACTCCATGCAATTTAATTTAACATCATTTTAATAGGATTTTGTGGCCTGTCACTTTGGTTTATTCACAATGTTCATATTATAAAACATTAATCTTCAAGAAAGGTGTCTGATAGAATGCATGAGTCTATCACGTTAACTCTATTCAGCTCTTTAATGAACGTTGCTCTACATAAAAGGTTTAAGCACCTTACTGCAAAGAGGTATTTTGGCAGATTGCGTACTGTTGGAAATGTCAACACATAGGTAATAAATACTAAATAAATGGCAATGCATTAAAGATCCTGACAGTCCTTAGCTTCAATAAAGCCAACAGGAAAACAAAAGCGGTTCCAAGACAAATTGGATTTACAAATAGAGGGGGTTAAGGGATTATATGCATATGCACAGGATAAGTTCTTCATTGGGATGCAATGCCTGCTTGACATTAAGTCACAAGTGATTCGAAAAATTGGGCTAGAAAAAGGCATATGAGGTAAACTATAACACCATTAGTCATTTAACATAAGCTGTTTACACAAATGGGTTTTTTTTAAATTATGACCCCTAATTGTCACAAATTTAGGATTTTTATTTTTTCTTGTGACTCCAGCAGAACTGACTTAATGCAACATTCATTGAGACACTAACTCTCTTTTTACTCTCATTGCCCCTGGATGTTAATAAAAGACTGTCAAGTGAATGATTGAGTCTACAGATTTTTTTTCCTTATATGCACATAAATATACAACAACAAACAATCAAACGGATTCCCTGCCAAGCAAAGACATTTTTTTTAACATACATGAATCACATAAAGCCTCTTAAAATTAAAAGTTTTTTTTATTACCTTTACAAAATTGGCCCTGAAAGAATATCACGATATTGCAGGCTATTTTTGCGATAACGATATTCTTGACGATATTAGGAAATACTTAAAAAGATAGAAAATATGATTTTTTTTGTAGTCTGTATAAATAATTAAAAATCTAAAATGTAGTTTGAAGTGCAAATCTCAACAGTTGCCAAATACAAAAAAAATTACTCTTGACTCTTGAGTATGAGCAAATAATAAAAATAACCATTTAGGGGTTCCGTGGGCATATTTTAATGAAATTTTGTAAGGGAGAATAAAGGTTATTGTATGTTTTATTTAAGGAATCTTATTTTGACAGTCTTTTTGTAAATTCTGTGGTGGATTCTCCTAACACACTGTGCTCTTATTTTGAAAGCTGCATGTGTTTAGCGACAGGGAGTAAGTAGCTTTTTGTGATTAAAACAACTTTGACCACTACATCAAGAAGTAGGAACGTTGCCAATGTCATGATATGCATTTTTTTTAACCATAAAAAAATATACCGATATTATCGTGAACGATACGATATGGCAAACCCCTAGAATGTTCCTTGTCCTCTGGGATACATTTCTGAAAAATGATCTGTCCTGTAGATATCCATTGTTTTGTACATTGGGTGTAACCTTGAAAAAAGCAAAATAAAGAAAACAAAAATGTTTTTATATTTAATATATATAGCTACTATTAACGAATACCAATAACACTCCTGTTTGTGCAGATTTTTTTCACCCTACAAGAGCTCTGAGTCATGTTCTGTTGTTTCAGATGGGATATGCCACAGTTTGATGGGTTTCGTTCCAGGGTTGTTCTCCTGATCCCAAAAAGCAACACTGCTTCTCAAGAGGCAATTAATCCACCAAAGTGTCTGGCTTTTTGCCTTCTCTAAGTAAGCATCCTGTTCTATTTGGCCTTGAGTTTGCTGTTTGTCAGTGGAGTGGAGTGGAGCTAATATTGCGTTTCAAATACAGTACCAATTTGAACCAGTATGTCCCTTTTTTATAATATCTATGACTACTTCAGGGCTATTATTATCATTGTTGATTAATTTGAATAATTAATTAACCATATAGTCTATGAAATGTCAAAAAACAGTGAAAAGGTCGCCCAAAATCTGAATACATTCAGTTTCATGTGAATTATAACATTGAAAAGCAGCAAATCTTCTCATTTAAAAGGTGGAAACAGGAATATATTTGGGAATCCCTCCCTTTTTGAAACATTAGTATCCATCTCATTCATCATTCATACCTGGCTGATTGTGCAGGAAGTTGAAAGTAAGGCCATCGGAAAATCAAAAATATAAATATAAACCAAATGTTACTTAACTCTCATCATATAAATGTCTGTAAACTGCACAATAATGTGAAACACTACTGTGAATATAATCCGTAGACATTAAAGTGACATTAGATCCTCCATGGATCATTCCTCTTAATGTGGTGTGAAAACTGGCACATCTACCATACCAGTATAAAAGACTGAACTATGAATGGCTGTTTTAAAATCAACCTACCAGTGTTTCATGTTGTGTGTGTTGATTGATACATGTAGGCCTATTTATGCCAGTTTTTAACATTTTGACATTTTGCTCTTATCTTTATAGGAAAATTGATCCATATACATTGGAAGGACATGTATATATTATTATTATTATTATATCGATAGTGAATGACAGAAGAGAGAGTGGACAACGTGAAGATCATATTTAAAAAATATCAAAGGTGAACTAAGGCAGTTTAAGGCCTGATAATCTGTTTTTTCATTGTCTTGATGGTTGCAAACAAGTCATGAAAAAATGCACAGTGTGAGTGAGTTACTAACCATGTTTCCATTAAAGTCAAATCGAATTTTGAAGCGAAATTTTGAAATGTCGCATTAAAGAAAATGCGAATTGGGGACGTTTCCCTCGAATAAACAAAGCTGCATAAATAATACTTTGGTCAGAAGATGGCGGTGTAATGTGTTGCTGTCGGCTAATCTGTCAGTAAATAGAAGAAGAGATTGCACAAGAGAGAAAAAATTATAAAAAATAGGCTGCAAATTGGACAACTTTGGCCTCCCATTACAGAAAATGTGTCTTCAGGAATTAGATTCAACTGGGAAACTTATAATATAAAAACTGTTTTTTTTTATGTCAGAGCAGAAACAGCTGATCCGTCATGCAAGTTAAATGTTCGCTACAACAGAACTTATTCAGTTTTTCCATCTCCCATATATATATATATATATATATATATATATATATATATATATATGAAGTTACCTGAAGGCCACTGTAGGCTCTACTACAGGCTTGGAAAGGTGATGTATTCAATCTGCATCCTCACTGCTAGATGCAACATATTGGTGCAAATACTAATCTTTGAATCTAATGTTTTAGTAACTGGTGTACTCATCAACAGTACATCAGCCATGGGCTTCAAAGCTAAATGTGTGTTTTTGAAGCTTTACATATGTTTGATCTGCAATCACTGTGCCACCAATAATAACTCAGGCTGTGCTACACGAACAAGCCCTCAGCTAACAGCAATTTATAATATATTAGACACAGCATGTCTTTAAAAGGTCATGAGAAGTGTAGTTGACTGCGAACAAAATTATAATCAATATTTTTTGTTAAAATGAAGTGAAGCTGAAAGTCGAGCAAGCAGGCGTAGATACTCATCATGTGGATGGACCACACCACATCTAAAGATCTAACAGAGGTCACTGAAATAAAGCGCTGTGAATGGTGTAATTTGTGGTTAACGGTCCTCATCTAGCATCTTAGCATTTGCTGCCATTAGGGACATCAGTGGATGGGTTAAATCTTTTCATTTAGTCACGTTTCATTAAAAAATGAATGTGATTATGACTCCCATAAACTATAAACAAAAGAAATATATATGAGGCCTTAAAGGAATGTAATTACTCTGCTCACATTGTGTTTTTATCAGGCCAACGTCAGCCTGTCTGTTGTAGAACCATAGAAGTATTGAGGACAAGGAGCCAATATACTGTAACTACACTATTATAATTGCATACTGTGTGGGATCCTCTATTCCGTTTCACTGCAAGAAGTGATGTGATGTGAATAGCACTAATGGGAATGTTACTGAAACAATTGGCCCCATTTCCATGGCGGCGCAAAGACTGGCACAAGCAGCACTACAACATATTGGTATGTTCCTGACCTTGAAATGCACTTTGCCAAGTCATTTGGTGTTTTCATTTGCATGCAAATGAGGATGTGGTGGGCTAGTTCTTGGTACTTGGTGATAATTGAATCTGACGTTGCGAAGAGAATAGACGTCAGAGGATCACGTCAGTTCTCAGACCAACATCGTTTATTTGATAATAAAAACAAAAGAAATGATGGAAATACAAAGCTGTCTCTCTGTCCTTTCTCTTCATGTCTCTCCTGCTGAGTTTATGTTCAGCCATGCAGGCAGAAAAGTTGCCAAGGAGAAAAAAGAAGAGGTTCAGCACCACGGACAGCAACCATGCTCTCTTCAGCCTGGAAGGGGAAGAGTGTGGGAACATTCAAGATAACCAGAGTTTAAATTAACCACCAACTTTAACCACTTAAACACGTGTATGAACCTTTAAGGCCTTACAAATATGTTAAGTTAACTGCTGGTGGTGGAAACCAGTACACTATGAATATAATACATAAAAAAGGCTGGAACATTTAGTCATTTTAAAGGTTATAAAAAAATCAGTAACCAGTTTTCTTGACAAGCCATTAATGAAAAGCAATATTTGTATTAATCTGGACAATCTTTAGGTATACCGACGAAAAAAACAATGCACTGAATTCGTAGAAAATCCACATAATTTTGAGCCAGGAGGCGCTGCTTATTTGTGACCAGGTGGTGACCTCTAGCGGCCGTAGTAATTATGATGGAGCAAAGCAGGAAGTAATGTGATGTAGTAGCCATAAAAACAGAAACAATCAATACAAACAAACACAAGACTTTAACCTAGTAGGCCAGGGTTCATGTCCAGTTTGAAACAAAAAGTCAATGTAATTTTAAGTGAACCTAAATATCAAACCTTAGTTTGTGAAAATGTTGTGGTCTATGTCAGTAGTTCCCCAACCTTTTTGCCTTGGAGTCAAGACAAGCCTTACGTGACCTACACAACCATGTCCAGTAGTAACATAGGAAAGTAGTTAATTTAGTGCAAACCCTGATTCTTTTCTTCTTAACCATGGATGTATAAAGAGAACTAGATACGGCATTGGAGGCGAGGCCCCAATCATTCCTATGAAAGTTGCTCAGTGGCGCATTGAGCCATAAAAGTTTGACTTCTGTGTATGAAATTAACTTCTTCTATGGTTCGTTTGCATCTATAAGGCCCCTAAGTGCACAAGAGACCTCTGCTGCTACTCTCTCTTGAATGGGAATTCCAATTTCCAAATGTTATTGGAATAAATAAATCTGATAGTGACATTTTTTTCAGATGCTGATCTGCAAACATCTCTTTCTCAAAGTTTATAATCTCTAGGAAAAAAGTGTTTTTGGCCAGTTGCATCTTGTGATGGACCCAAAAATTGTAATTCCAGTGTTTGGCCAATACAAAAACTGGCTTCAAAACCCAATGCTTTTTCTGGGGCTTGACCGTAACCAAGTAGTTTTGGTGCCTAAACCTAACTAAGTAGTTCAGTCTAACAACCTGAATGACATGTTTACAGCAGCGAACATGGGGCTGTTTCACAATGTTAAAAAGAGCAGTCATAATTTGTGATATATCATAGTGAACACGTTGATCTGGAATAGTAAAACTGTTTTAACACTGAAATTATATGTGAATTACTTAACTTGATGGGAGAGTTGCTGCAAAAGCTAAACTACATTCATTTTTACCACCTCTCGGTGTGCTCTTTAGGAAGTCTGAGAGTGCTCATAAAAGCTGGAATGGATTAAATGAAGTCCATAATTTGGTGAAAGAAGTAAAAACCCTGAAGTTAATATCACCAGAGCCAGCAGAGAATATAACCTTTTAAAAACACACAGTTGGAGCAAGAGTTGACAAGCCACCCAAAAACTACAAATAATATTTGGTATTGAAAGAGTGTAAAACTACATCAAAAGAATCTTTCATTGCATTGCATTGCATGTCTCCTAATACATTCGAGAAGAGAATGAAAAACCAGAATGAAAACCAGCCTTACAAATACTGAGGTCCAAAGGGAGCGGTGTAAGCCTCAAAAGGTTAAATGACTCCCCATTACAAAGCTTTAATGATTCCCAATTTTACTTAGAAAAATAGAAATAAAACAGGGAATAACCTTGAGAAACATGTGAAGTGGACTGCATGAAACCTAATATAAGATGCTGTACTTAAACATAGGTTCAGCCTATGATCGATGCAAAAGTGACAATATTGATACGTATCATCATCTTTCAGATACGCCTTCATTTTGAAATTCCTACTCTTAATTAAAAAACAAATTCAGATCATATTTAGCTGCTTTTTGTAAGTTGATACAAATGTAACTGATGTGTGCATTAAATTGGCATATGACATCATCTCGCAGACCCTTGAATCTAATTGAATCAAAATCATTTTGTAGCAGACTTTATGCTATCAGCAAATATCTTTGCCAAAGACATTTTATGATATTGTATAAAAGTTTTGATTTACACCTCTAGTCGGTATTATTGCTACTAAACCACTCTGTAACCCTGTCAAGTTTTAATTACCATCACATAATGAAACAATTCAAGTTAATGTCCATCCATTGATACCAAATATAACTACATGCTATACAATAAGGTTTTCCTGCAATGTACCACCAGATGGCAGTGTAGACTTGTGTAAAAACAACATACAATATACTTCCTCTATCTTTTATCTGTTTATACAACAGTCACAGAGAATGAACAGTGTGCAGCATGACGATAAGTGAAATCAAATGGATCAAATAAACCATAAGTACAAAATGAAACAAATGCAACTTACTCCTGCTTACAAAACCAAAGCATAAATATTTCATCAGAGCATTTCATTTTTCCTGCCTGGAGGAACATGGCATCTTATTGCATGTTTCATTTGCAGCTAAGCCAGGGTTGGAATACAGGAGATTGAATCCTTTTTAGTATCTATACATATAATATATTGCATACAGTCTATGGCACCCAGGAGCATAAGACGCAGGGAGCTTTATTCTAAAAATCAGTTTGCTCTTCATGTTCTACAGAAGTAATTACAGCACCAAGACACATTCATTATAACTTTTCATTACTACATAAAAACTTTCCCATCTTCTGTAGACTTTTGTAAAACCTCAAATATGAATTTCTCAAAGGGGACATTTGTTGTTATAGTAGTCATAATTCATGTTGCTCCTACAGGGGGCTGCAGAGACCCACTGTGGTGCCTCAGCCTTTTTCTTGGCAGTGTTCGTAGTGTTCAAATGAGAGAAAGAGTGTACAGTTACAGCCTTAATTACAATAAAAAGTTCAATCTTAATTTGTCTGCTCTCATCCTGCATCATCTCCTTAGAGGAGCTTGACAACCAGATATGAACATGACTGATGTTTATTAACCAAAATGAAACTGATCCAGAGCTCCAAATGCCACACGGCAGAGCCATTATTTTTCTTAATGCGCCTGTCAAACACCAAAAGTGCACGTCATGTTGGCATGTTTGTGCATTCAGAGCGGGCGGTCTGGGAAAAGAAGATTCTGCAAGTTCAAATGCAGGGAGACAAGCATTTTTCTTGCTATGTTAACAAGGGTGCGGTTGTCTGCTGATTCTTGTTAGTAGACCTGTCAGTTTCTGCTGTTTCCTTCATGGGCTTCAGCTGAGCCAGTACCATAGGCCAGGGGTGGGTTACAGGTTCATTTTTCAGAGGGTCAAGTAAGGGAAGGGGCACACATCGGACAATTTAATTAAAACTCAAAACACAGCGCTGAATTATGTCAAACTACATGAATATAGAAGACATTGCAGAGATGATTTTAAGTGTGTAGCTTACTCAAACTTTAATACCACTGCAGTACATGCCTTAGGTCAGGCTTATTTACTATTTATGAACAATCACATTATCTTATACATGAATATATTTATTTCTGTTATATTTAACTTGTTTAACTGTGCAACTAACCAAGAATGAATTATAACTCTGTATCAATTCAATCACCTCTCTTTACAAGACCACCAAACTCATGTCTGACTCTGAAATACGAAGTACTGATAATAGACATTTATCCATCAGGCATGAGTTATGTATCTGTTGGCATGAAGTGACAATATTTGGACGAGCGTATACCCTACTTTATCATCTATTTTAATCTAAATGGGACCATAATATACAAAATGAACCCTGTTCTGTTTTGAAGAAGGAGATGATGGTCTCCCATCAAAGTTGTCACACTTGGTGCAGAGAGAGGGGAGGTGGATGGGTCGAGCAAAGGTGAAGGGGGTTCGTGTCCCATGTGAAAACAAAAGTAAACGACTTTTTATGTATTTATGTAATTTCAACAGCTCGCAGTTTGTGAATCACATTTTTGTACGTAACCTAAATTTTTAGTAATGCCGTGGCTCACGTCCTCCTCATGACTACGATTTTTTTAAATTTACTGTTTAAACTGTCTTTCATAATGCCTTACCAGGACGTTTTACCTGTGTCGGTGGTTTTGTAGCATAAATTCACCGAAACTACAGCCTTTTTTATAACCGTGAACTGTACGTGTATGTATAACGTGTGCTATTTTTTAGAATGCTCCGCTTTGTACTGTACTGTACTGTACTGTACTGTGTTGTTATGGGGGGTATTGACAAACGGTCTATTCTGTCATTTAGGTTGGAGATCTTGTTGTGAAGAAGACTTAAAACGAGGGAACGGAGACCATAATGTCATCAGGAAACTGTTTACTGTGGAATTAAATTTAGTGAGAACTATTGTCTTTTTTGGGCTACATGGTGGTTTAGTGGTTAGCACTCTTGCCTCACAGCAAGAGGGTTGCTGGTACGACTTTGGCCTCTGTGGAGTTTCCATGTTCTCCCTGTGTCAGTGTAGGTTGTCTCCGGGTTCTCTAGCTTAATTCCACAGTCCAAAAACATGCACTTAGGTTAAAATGGTGATTCTAATTTGTCCGTAGATGTGAATGAGAGTGTGAGTGATTGTCTGTCTCTATGTGTCAGCCCTGTGATAGTCTGGCGACCTGTCCAGGGTGTACCCCACCTCACGCCCAATGTCAGCTGGGATCAGCTCCAGACCCCTGCGACCCGAGAGCAGATAATCGGCTAAAGAAAATGAATGAATGAATGAATGAATGAATGAATGCTGTCATTTTCAGATTGACTTCTTTTTGGAGCCAGTGGAGTCACCCCCTGCTGGCCACTAGAAAGAAGGTGGCAGACTGGGCGCCCCGGTAGCACACCTCGTAGAGCGCGTACCATAGAGGCTTTGACCTCGCAAGCGGGTGGCCCGACTCGGAGCCCTTTCCCGAATGTCTTCCCCTTTGTCTCCCCCTTTCACTCTCTCTCACACTATCAAATAAAGCCTTGAAAAATGGCCAAAAAATTATAACTTCTTCAAAACCTTAGTCCAGTCTAATAGTAGACAGTGTCTGATGTTGGAAAGGAGTAAAATAACAGTACAGACTCATGGTAGTCATATGCTCCAAGATTCATCAACATAATGCTGTGTTTTATTGATGGGGGGAGGTCGTTTTTTTTCCATTTGTGGCCACCGTGGGCCGGATTGAGATTGTTCAAGGGGCCGTATGTTGCCCATGTGTGCCATATGCATAGAGATAGTATAGAGAGGGGAGGGGGGTATCACAAGTTATGCATATAGAGAAGAACAACAAGGCTGTGAATTGGCAAGACTGGGGATAAAGTACACATCATAATACTGGGGTTAGGATTCGATATATTGCAATGTAAGCAAAGCAATATAATCAAATCAATCAAAATCACTTTATTTATCCCCGAGGGGAAATTCAGTTAGTCTGGTAGAATCTCTTGAAGAATGAGACAGCCTGATAAGGGAAGAATGTCATAGTTTAAAGAACAGACAAAAATTGACTTTCAGGCAATCAGAACAGTGGGATGTATGGGCTTAAATTTGTCTCATTAATACCTGTAAACGCACAGAGGGTGATCTACAAATAGTCCTTGATTTGCACACGTGTTTTGCTATCCACATAAACAAATTTTCCCTGTCTGAACTGTCTTTTAGAGCAGGTCTCTTTCCTCTCTGCTCTGGTGTGCTGGCCACGCAGGGTAATTAAACTTTTAACCAAACGGGCACAGTCGCAATAGTGTTATCATTGTTTTCATTTTATTTTCACGGTATAGGTGCTAATGTAATGTAGGACAAGGAAAAACAGTTTTACTTATGTACAGTGGCTTTACCGCAAAATCGATACTTAAGTGTAAGTCCACCTTAAGCAGAGTCCAAACAACAGCTCCAACAATGCACATAACAACACTGCCAACTACTGTTGAGGCCATTTGTGAATCACTGTGTGTTTGTGGATTCTCTCGACAAGAATGTCTCAAAAATACGTCAATGAGGAAAGAGATGCGTGTGTGTGATTGATGATCCACAAATGCTGAATCACACTTCACAAGCAGAATTTTCAGTTTAACAAATGCCTTTTTTTATTTTCACAAATACACATTTATTTGTAAAAACCAACACACAAGTTACAAATCCTATGGCGGGCCATTTGTAAATCACAAGCTATTTGTTTGTGGATCTGTGTGGATCTTGTCAAGAACGTCTCAAAAATGCGTCTTTGAGGAAAGAGATGCGTGTGTGTGATTGATGATTCACAAATGCAGAGTCACACTTCACAAACAGAATTTTCAGTTTTACAATGTCTTTTTTGTTTTTACAAATGAAAAATGGGTATTTACAAATACACAATATATTTACAAATACACACTTATTTGTAAAACACAAAATACAAGTTACAAATTAGAAATTTGTGCAAATCAAGGACTATTTGTAAATCACCCTCTGTGCGTTTACAGGTATTTATGAGACAAATTTAAGTCCAGGGATGTGCTTTGCATTTATCACAGTCTTTGTAACATCCAACATCATAGCGCTACTTTTGGTGCAATCTGTCTGCTACGAATCTTGCATATAAACTATTAAAAATCAACACAATGTTTGATAACCGATACACAAAACATAATATTGCAATACTCAAGGGTATAAATGTTTTCTGACACCACTAGAATAACATACACTCGACAGTTAGAAGAAACAGGGGTGAAAAAAGACTCATCATGCTTGAACCAGATACAGAGTTGGTAGGCGGAGGTTCCACAATGAGATGTAAAAAGGCTTGAAGATGGTGTTCAGAGAGAAAGCCAAGACCCCAGCTGTGCCCCAGCATCCACTCAGCACACATGTATGCACATATGCAGGTCCACCCACACATAAACACACAGGGCGAGTGATGATTCTCAACAGAAAAAAAATAAAATAAATTAAGCCAATCAGATATGCCAGTAACACTTCTTACCGTACATAATATCTGACCTGAGAAGGCAGGCAACATAACAATTTGTAACTGAATGTTGCATTTCATGGCCAACATAATACATATTTAAGTTAAATATTGAATGTCTACACACCCTGGTGGCTGAAAATGTACATTATTTACATGATTTTATATCAATACTACCTCAAGACATTCTCAGCCACGTCTTTGCCCTTTCCAGAAGCTTCGATCGCAATGCATAATGTTGTTTTCTGATTGATTTACATCCTTGGCAGCTTATTTTCCCCTGAGGATTTCTATTCTTAGTGTGAATGTAAGTCTCTAAGAAAGAACACAATAGTTTCTTCTGTCAGGTTTGACTTGTAGGATGATTTACTGATCTCTGACAAGCTTTTCACGTGAACATGCACAGTACAGACTTAAGCAGAGCTGTGGCATCATGTTTGGCATGAGAAGAAAACCTGCCACCTCAGGAAATTAAACTTGTTTTTTTCAGTTCACAGTCAGTATTTTTTTGCAACCTTCTCCACGGCAACTGCAAATTAATTTGTACAACTTCCAACACAATCAGCGAGTGAAATCTGCCTAATTCAGCTTTGCGATTGTGCCGTGTTTAATTTGTTCTTGTATCCCACTCAAGGGGAAAGAAGTGTTTGTCAGCATGTTTGCTATTGACCAACAAGTGAACATGAGTAGTTGTCTGTTGTTTTTGGCTCTCCTGCTATCACAGTGTTCTCAAGCTTTCACCACATGCTTATTTGTTATTGCAAGTCTATGTCCTTGCTTTTTGCCACCTGGGGCATGGTGATGCCCTGCAATGTCGCACAGAGGCTGTGTTGCATAACCAGTTTTCACTCTCCACATCAGAGACAGCCTTTGTCTTGTTGCAACAAAACTGCTGGTTTTCTTTTAGATGTTGTAGGATTTGTAGGATTTACATTATACTGTATTGGAGAAAACTTAACACTAGGGACTGAGAGTTTTAAATGTTACATGAACGGCAGCTCCTGTTTGAGTTGTCCACAGCCCCTTCCCACCTACTCAATGACTGTGTCCTTCTTTATACTCCATATCCTCACTTGCTCCTTTGCAAATACGGAGCGTTTTAAGTTGCTGTACAAACGACATAGGAGTCGCTATTAGGGGGACAACGCTCTTGAAGTATGGGAACGTGGGAGTCAGGTTAAAGTTAAAAACTCCTTTCTTAATGTTAGAAAAAAAGGGAAAGATTAGGCTTTACAACAGATAGTTAAATAAGTAAAATAAATGGATGACATTTTCGCTGGGTAGTTACGTAGGTGATATAAAGCCCAATGCACAGAAGTTAAGTCATGTAACTTCAAATAACAACATGGACTTTTGGTTTGACACGAGACATGAACGCCAGCTCCTCAGTCAGTGTCCTGTGTTTGTTTGAGTTGTCAACTGACCCCCTCCTGTCTACCCTCTGTCCTTGTCCTCTTTTACACTCCTTATCCTCACTTGCTCCTTTGCAAATATGTGTTTTAAGCAGGCGGCAATCTCCGTGTCTGAGCATGGAGGCCAACCAGGAAGTGCCTTAAGCCTGCAATCCACTGAAAATTCCGGCAGGGGGTGCTAAGTTTGCCTGCAAAAAAATTTGCCCATTCATTTCAGTGCAAAATTTGAAAACTTTTGACTTGATTTATTACCTCAGAAATTTTTTTCAGGACAAGAATATGGTCTCAATCGCTAGTAAAAAATCTTCTTCAAGACAATTTGATGTCAATAGTTCTAATAATGGAAGAAATATAAGATAAAGAATCTTATGATTTGGGGCGTGGCTACCTTTGATTGACAGGTCACTAACAAGGCGAGCCATCATCAGGTATCCACGGCAACGTGTCAATAAAGTTATATATAAGTTATATATAATGTTATATAGATAGAAAAGAGGACGTTTACCGATTTGGTCTCATAACTTTGACCCTTTCACACTGTATTTCACTTAATGACAGTTTATTTGAACGATTTGTTCAGTAAAAATGTCTTGTTCAGTGTTTGGTTGGACTAACAGACAATCCAAGGAGTCGCTGCTCAGTTTTCTGAGGTAAGAAAGATACATTTTGTTTTTGTTTTTTTGCTAGCCAAAACTAACATCCCAGTTAATGCTCCAATTAATGCTAACATGAATTAGCAGCTATTCTATCAGTCAGGTTGAGGTGTAGAGAGGCTGTAGTCAGTGTCGTCAGATCCCTCTCGCTCCTCCACAGTCCAAATATGGTCTGCTCCGCGTATAGGGAACAAGATGGCGACGCAAGATGGCGATGAGTATAACGCTGAACTCGAGGCTTCCAACGGACAGTCCACAAACCAATGGGTGACGTCAAGGTGACTATGTCCATTATTTATATACAGTCCATAGTTTTAAGCTGCTCTACAAACAACATATGGGGTCGCTTCTTGGGAGAAGACAATCTTGAAGTATGGGAACGTGGCAGTCAGGTTAAAGTTGTGAAACTACTAATAAGTAAAATAATAGACATAAATCCAGAAGGGAGGAAGTTCTGTAGGGGCGTTTATGGGGCATTTTATGCTGCTGTATCAACATCATATGGGGTTGTTTTTTGGGGAATGGCAAACTCGAAGTGTAGGAAAGTGACATCCGGTGTAGAACATGTGTAGCAGAAGATAACTGTGGTAACTGTTTAGTATTTATTCTGTGGAGGCAGCTAAATGAATAAATGAAACAGAACAACTTGACATTTCAAGTACATGCTGAGGCTGGATGAAAAAGAGTAGCATGAAAAGTCACATTGCACTAAAGCATGCATAAGAACAACCTTTGTTTCATAATTATATGCGTTGTAGGTCACCTAGAGACAGCTCTGTGTTGATTTAGCAAACATAAACGGCTTTTTATCTAAAGTTTGCAGATGCAGAGTGCGTGATGACCCTCAGAGCTCAGTCACATAAACACAGTATTTCTAACCCCAACAACCCTCTATCATCTCCACACAGCGGGGTATTGATTGGTGCAGAAAGTACATTTAATTTCTCTCTCAGCAGGTTGGCTGAGCCCAGCTGTCCTTCAGATCCATTTTTCTCTGCTTAATGGAATATTCCAGAGACCGAGAAACATATACCCAGAGAGAAAAGGCTAGGGAGAGAGAGTATATGTTTGCCTTCAACACCTCCACTCTGTAGGGAATGCTGATGATTTGATGAGTTCCTGTCATGGAAATCACATGGCAGTAATGCACTTGGGACTTTGTTCCACAACTCATTCATGCTATCATTTGAATATGATTAATCTTTTGTGCCAGATGACGCTTATAGGAGATGATCTGCATTCAGCAAGAAGTGTTTTTTCCCCTTGCACAATGGAGATGATTTCAAAGTCCAAACAAAACGCTGCATGAAAGAGAAGTACAAAAGGCAGTGGTAGGAATATCATGACGATTTCAAACTGTTTTCTGCAAAATGCAAATGCAAAAGTGCAAAATGACTGACCTGCATACATTTGTATTTTCCCATGAATTCAGACACCTGGTGTTTACAGTAAAACAAAGTAAAAATATTCCTGTTTATATTGAGTCAGTGTTTTGTTGTATCAATTTCTGCTTTAGAGTGCCAGAATAGACACAATTATTGGGATCTGTATGCATTTACAGAAAGGAAAACCCTAAATAAACAAGTGCAGTATGTGTATATTTTACTGCATACAAACATGCCTCAAATTGCTACTTTAATGCAGAAGCATGTCAACAATTTTTCCAACCTCTTTTCCCAACCACAGATGCCGTCAGAAAGCCTTTTATTTATTTATTTCTCTTAATTTAAATTTTCTTTTAAAAATGAAATTCCTCTTTCGTAATATTGTGTTGTGTGCCCCCTTTAGCTCTCTCTTCTCTCTTTGTCTTTCACACTGAAAGCATGTCCACCCACACAAACACACACACACACACACACACACATCTAAACACGCACTACAACAAGAAAATCTAAGCTTCTCTTGTCGTTGTTGCTGCTGTTTTGCTTTGGTTTCATTTTGTTTGAGGCTAGTCCTCCTGCTTGTCTTGCTCTATGTCATGTGTTGTTTTGAAGTTTATCACTTGCACTGCACTATACACAAATGTAAAAAAGAAGATTGCTTCTTTTTATTTTTAATTGTCCATTATGAGGTTATAGAAGTGCATAGTTAATTAGCGTACTGTCTCAAATTTCTAATTGTGCGAACCATTCAAGAACACCTCTGCCAAGATGAAAAATCTAATTTGCAACAAACGTCTTCCAAGTTGCACATTACGACGACTTATTGGCTTGTTTTTGTTTTTGCTCCGGAAGCAAAGGGGAAATTATTTTTCCATAATGTAACTGGTGTTCTATATGAGAACACCATTAGTTGTTGCATTCACCTTTATACTCAGAAAGGGTTTTTGTTCCTGAGGTGAAAATTGGGTTTTACATTTTCTGAGCTTTTAGCAGTTGACACCTCGAGCCTCTGGGAGTGTTTGTGAATTTCAAACTATAACCATATGTCTCCTAAAGGGACGGTATCCCCATGTGCCCTTTATTTTTCCCCCTCCTCTGGGGCTTTAACAAGCACATCCAACCTCATTATAAGTAAGAATGACATCATGTGCAGCCCCTCCTCTGTCCCTGAAGGCCCAGTGTGGAAAAGTGTTGCTAGGATCATTGATAAACACAGGAGAGTTACGTTTATAGGCCAGTTTATATGCACATCTGTGCATGTGTTTTAATGGAAAGAATCCAGTGTGTAACTCAAAGCTGGAAAGTTACATTGAGCTCTTATATCGGGACTAAAACTAATTAATTTGATTGAAAATATAAGTGACAAGGTTAGATTGCCTTCCATAGATCCTGTATGATCCAATAAAACAGCAAGATTATCATCGGTGGAAGTTAACACGCGTCCTGCTGAGTTCTTGGCAGCCGGCAAGAAAATGTTTGCTTAGTCGATGTGACTTTTAACCAGAATGCTCCCCCGGGTTCAGGACTGGGATTGGAGTGAAAGGTTGTCTATAAAATATGCATGTCCCACTAGGGGCTAGCAGTGGAGTAAGTGTGAGTGTGTGTGTGTATGTGTGTGTGTTTGCGGGATAGGTGGGGGGCTAAGAGATTACTTGAGAACAAGAGAGGTGTGGAGGTGTAGTTTAAAATACGCTCACTCTCTGTGAGTAGATTTGTGCTGCCACTGTATGGAATTACATTACAGCTATAATTCAAATGAAAATGCAAAACCACAACTACACAAAAGAACAGAAGCAAAAGCCCCCAAGTCTCTTCTAACCATGCAGCAACTTCCCAGCAGCTTTTTATTTTTGAATTATTTAGAGTGAGCTCCTAGTAACACCCCTCCGCTTGGCTTATAAATGATATTATGTTTCCTAATAATGTTCGAGTTGTGACTAAATTGAATTCATATTTAAAATGGCAAGTATAGATTTTCATAGCCACATGGGGACAGCTAGTGTTACTTTGGTCAGCTTTTTTTATTTTATTAAGTAAATTGACTAAAATTTGAACTTTGTCAAAGAAAACAAATTATTTTTTATTTACAGTCAAAAACTGTTTCAGTCATTAGATTTAAACGAATATATATTGTTATTCTTTCTTTTTTTTTTTTTTTTTTATACAAACAACAACAACCAGTTCAGCTTTAATGTTGAAATGGACTTTGCAGTTGGCAGATAATGCACATAACAACTGTGAAGACTCCTACAATACCCTCAAGGGTTCTGCCTAGCCTCGTGACCCTGAGAGCTATGTTTTCAAGGGCAACAGCCCCTGGGAGGGTAAGGTCCAAGGTGAAGGGCTCCTTGACCCTGATGAATGTGCTTCTACAGCCTGTATCCCTGGGGCCAGGTCAGGCTCAAGCAGAAAACCTCTGAGGCTGCAATTCTTCAAATGGCCACTTGAGGCTGGCTCCAAAAAAGAGTCGCTCCCCATAGACCCCCATGTTAAAATGTCTAACATTACAGCTGAAACAAACTGTTTACAGCATGTTTTAAAAGTTATTTTAAGTTTAAGCTTTTTGTCTCCATAGTTGATTCCCCCATTTGTTACAATTGTACATTGAGTTAAATTTACATAACTCAACAATTTAAAGTATATTAAGGCTTAAAATCCTTTAATCGAGCGAGGAACCATGTATGTTAACTTCAGCAGACATCGAAAATGGCCTTTATGTGAGGTTGTAGATTCACATAGATTTATTCCAGCCAATCAGTGAAGATCCTGCTACAGTACAGATGCTCACACCATTGCATCTGACCAATCAGCAGTGGACCGGAGTGCATCAAATGTCTTCAGCGTGCCTCCACAGTTGTCAAAGTACGATTTTGCTACCCTACTTACTCGTAGATCTTCATTCATAACATCAAAACTAACCATGGTAAGTTGACGAAACACACAATATGTGGTTGAATAGTCTTACTAAATGTTGAGATATGTGCCATTTGCTTAGGGTTTCAAAAATAAGTTAAAATAAAATTTTAAGCATAAACAGTAGAGGAACCATATTTGATCATACATCCTGTTCAGGTAACACTAGCGTAAGTGATGGAGTGTCTATTTTTAGACAAACAATCCGTTTAGTAAGCTATACTTAGGGTCCTTTTTCTTTTAGTACTCAATACTGCATTGGATGTTGCCACAGGTTTGTATAACATCATACAGTGATCCAGTGAGAAATGTAATCAATTTATAGAAGTTTCCAATTGTTTTTTATTATACTTTAATGGCATACATTGGTGTTTATTTTTTCTGTGAGACCTAATACTACTAAAATGTATTTAGTAATTCAATATTTGTGATTTATTTAGCTTTTCAGATTAAATTATAAGAAAAAATTAGTGGTACCAACAGTACTTATAATGTTTTTTTTCCACTCTTATCATCGCTTCTTATTATATATCTAAAATGTATGTCAATCATATTCTGTATTTACTATTGAAATGTCAATATTCTTAGTTTTCTGTGGATCTACAGTTCACTGTTACTGTTTTCCTATTACAAATAACTCAAAAACGTACTCTTTTCTTTTGTAGCTGTCAGCTAAGCCACCAACCTGCAAGTAGTGCAGCAGAAAAGAGAACATTTTGAGGTTGAAGATGGTCTGCTGGATCTGAAAGGTCCACCTGTAACTCAACATGGAGCAAAACTGATTCGTAAAGTTTAATGAAGCAGTTGTATAAGTGGCTATAGTGGACTGAGCTGGACTTGTGTTTTATTTCTGTTTGTATATTTATTATAATTGCCAGTATCAGTACCTCATGAAAAATGAATGAATGTTACAAATGTTACAGTGAATTCTATGTAAAATTACAAAACATTAACATCATATTGCTACATTAAAATGAACCTTCTGTTATTACAGTAAAACTTTGTATTCAATGTAAAAAATAATTGTGAAAAAAAACCTTACCATCATATTAAAAAAGTTATTCTTCAATTATTTCTCAAAAAATATTCCTCTACTCTTATATGTGCATATTTATTCTAAAGTGCTTCCTCAATAAAAATGGTTTATGTGTGTTTTTCTTTTATTCTTTGTATATACAAATTGGGGGATTGGGGGAAACCCCTAGACCTGTGAGGAACCATATGTGGTAACTTCACATAGATTTTCAATTTGACAATCTAGGTATAAGATAAGTCGTGTTTTAATACTCTTCAATAACACTCTAGGGAAGAAGTATTTCAATGAGTGCCCTTAAAGTGTCAAGTTATGCATAATTAAGGGCATAGATACTAGTTAGGAGGAGCCATCACATTGGGCATCATTTTGGTACCTTAGAAATCTATAGGTAATGTGATCTATGGGAAAAGACCCATATTTTACACATGCTATAGAAAGCAAACGAAATATTGTATTTTGAAGTCCAACACCGAAGTTAGCATTGCCATGCGCTCTATTGAGAATTTGCCTATGGGACTACAGCAAGTTTTGATTGTGGAGAAAATAAGCTCTGTGGCAAACACATGTTTCTGATGCTTACGTGTTTGGTTCAGCAGGATAATCTTCACAAACGAAACCACTTTTATCATGTTTGAAGCATTAATGCAGTCGACAGAAGTAAAAAGCTTACGTTGTGCTATGGTTGCAAGACTTGAATGTCACTCAGGCGGCAATCTCCGTGTCTGAGCATGGATGCCAACCAGGAAGTGCATTAAGCCTGCAATCCACCGAAAATTCCAGCAGGGGGTGCAAAAAAAAATCTGCCCATTCATTTCAGTGCAAAATTTGAAAACTTCTCACTTGATTTATTACCTCAGAAAAATTTTTTAGGACAACACTATGGTCTCAATCGCTAGTTAAAAATGATCTTCAAGACAATTTGATGTCAATATTTCTAATAATGGCCCCATTTAGAAGGAAATAGAAGATAAAGAATCGTATGATTTTGGGGCGTTTCTAGCTTTGATTGACAGGTCACTGACAAGGCGAGCCGTCATCAGGAGAGAAGCAGAGCAATGCATATCCACGGCAACGTGTCAATAAAGTTATATATAACGTTATATAGATATAAAAGAGGACGTAACTTTGACCCTTTCACACTGTATTTTCACTTAATGACAGTTTATTTGAACATTTTGTTCAGTAAAAATGTCTTGTTCAGTGTTTGGTTGGACTAACAGACACTCCAAGGAGTCGCTGCTCAGTTTTCTGAGGTAAGAAAGATACATTTTGTTTTTGTTTTTTGCTAGCCAATACTAACATCCCAGTTAAGGCTCCAATTAATGCTAACATGAATTAGCAGCGGCTTCTGTCAGTCGGGTTGCCGGTGTAGAGAGGCGTGTAGTCAGTGTCGTCAGATCCCTCGCGCTCCGCCACAGTCCAATTATGGTCTGCTCCGCGTATCGGAAACAAGATGGTGACGCAAGATGGCGATGAGTATAACGCTGAACTCGAGGCTTCCAACGGGCGGTCCACAAACCAGTGGGTGACATCACGGTGACTACGTCCATTATTTATATACAGTCTATGATGTCACTATACCGTTAGCTTAAGACACTCTCCGACAAGCTAACCAACAGTTTTGAGAAGCTAGCTAAATCGTAGCCTAATAGATTGTTTGTTCACTTAATCTATAAAATGTATGTCGTACAACAAAATGTGAACATCTCTTAAGCTTTTGTTAACCACATAACTTATTTCAGGCATCTTGCCCATCCACTGAGAGAGGATGAACCCCAGGGAGCTAAAATGCTAACTTACTTCATGGTTTAAGAACTCATTCCTGTGGTGCCCTAACATGGGGCTACTTCCACAAGAGCTCATGACCCACAAGAAACAGTCCTGTGCGTTCAATGACAGGAGAAGATGAGGCCTTGGCTGATTGATCCCTGGATTAAAACTGACTGATGGGATATCGAATATCCTCTCAGAGCGAGTGCAGGGTGCTGAGTGATACAGATTTGAGCTCATCTCCACAAAGAACTCCAGCTCTGGAACAAAACTTTAAGATAAGAATGGAGTCTCTGTACTGGAGTTTCAGGATGAGAGCCACCTGGCAGGAGCACTGATAGTCAGAAGCCCCCAGCTGAGTTACGCTGCCCTTCATTGTTTCCACATTTATCTGACTGCATAACAGCACCAAGCCAACTCAGCCCTCACACAAGGCGAAACAGAAATGTAAGGAGAGAGCTGGAGTGTACAGTGAAAATATCAAATCTCTACTGAAAAGATCTCCTGTAGCTCAACAGGAAAGCTGCTGCCATGATATATAAATTCAGCTCCTATAGCAGGTGAAAATATTTGCTCCTTAGCGCTTCTTCCAGCCTCCAGTTCAGGTCATGTATATATCCAGTGAGGCTTCAGGGTGAAAGCTTTCAAAAGTTTATTTTTTTGCTCCAGGTATTCAAGGACAAATTGCAAACTTACTAGCAACGTTTCCATCATAAATGTACCACAAATTTAGACAGAAGTTAGGAAAAAATCATCATGAAATGTGAATGAATGCTTGTTTCCATCCACTACTGTTTTGAGAATATCAGTTTGTTCATTAAGGTAAGCGTGAGGTTGGTTACTCCTCACATAGCAATTTTATACGCTTTGTGTAACAGACGTTATGTAAGTAGCACAAAGCTCTGCTCTGGCTGGGAGGGAGGAAGGGAGGGGTGGTTGAATGGATCAAACAAACCCCGGACTTTGACCCAGGAGAACAGTGTTCTTGTCCCATGTGAAACCAAGAGTCAGCGTTGTTATTTGATTAATCCCGAAACTGCGTCCGGTAGTGGAGGTAGTTGCTTTAAGCCCAATCCTTTTCTTATACCCTAACCTTAGTCAACTATTTTTTTGCCTGAAGCGAACAAGTTTATTTTGAAAAGCCACTACACATGTAAGTAGTGGAAAATGACACACCATCCAGAAGCAACAAGTTTACATAATTTAAAGAGAGCTAGTCGAAAGTCCATCAGTGAAAAACAATGTCAGAAACTGGAGGGAATCTGAAATGTATTTTTGTTTTTTTCCCCCTTTGCCCTGTTCTCTCTCTCAGACCTCACATTAGACAAGAATTTGCCTTCTCGTAAACCTGTGTAACCTCCACCACCCGAAGGGGAGTCGGGACGGTCCGTCAGACCCCCAGCACCGGGTGAATTTACGTTGCTAATATTGCTAATACAGCGGCGAAAGTCTGTGTTCTCACCCCAGTTTTATGCTGTAAATACTGCCCATTCTTCATGTACACTCATCAATTACTTCATTAGGTGAAATGTGTACCTAATAAAGTGGCTGTGCGGTCTTCTGATGCTGTAGCCCATGTGTTTCAAGGACCATTCTCCTCTGACCTCTGGCATCAACAAGGCATAGAGTTGTATGTGAAAATCCCAGTAGATCAGCTGTTTGTGAAATACTCTGACCAGCCTGTCTGGCATCAACAACCATGCCACATTCAAAGCCACTTAAATCACCTTTCTTCTCTATTGTGATGCTCAGTTTCAACTTCAGCAGGTCATCTTCACCATGTCTACATGCCTGAATGCATTGAGTTGCTGCCATGTGATTGGGTGATTAGATATCTGCATTAACGAGCAGTTGAACAGGTGTACATAATCAGGTGGCTGGTGAGTTTATGACATCCTTTATTCACAAAATTCAAACTTTTTTGCTATATTTCAATTGTTTTTGCAATTTAAAGCATTTCTACATAAAATCGGGTCATCGAAACGCACCTCCTGAAAGACAATTCATTTGTAATCATTATCTTTGGATGTCAAAAGCTTATCACATCAGCTTTAATGCACTGTTTAGTTCAGGTAAAACAAACACTTAATCTAGGGATTTCTCAACTTTTTATTTGGGGGAAAAAGCCTGGCAGCAGCTTGATACGATGTTCTAGTAATGAACCTTTTTTCTTGTGGCTGGTGCACCAATCAACCCAAAAAACAACAGAAAAAATCTCGTCCCCTGTGGGCCTCTGCCACATTTTCCTTTTAATAAAACATGGACATGCAAGTCCTCCGTCATACAGATGGAATCACTGGATGGTGGTTTGGGATAATGTCACCTCTCGCTGCACTGCCAACCCTTTTTGTTGGTTGCTAGGAGACAACACTGTAGTGCCTAAAGGTTTTCCGAGATAGTGTAATGTTCCAAAGCTCTACTTTTTCAGCTAAAGTGTGAGAAAACATGTTTGCAAAGATGGTGGATTTTTCGATGATCAGTCAAAGGGAGAACTGGCAACATGTGAGAATGTTAATCAAAGGTGTAGGCTACTGAAGCATGTGGCACAAATACCGTTCAAATAAAAGGATTAAAGTGTTACAGCAGCCTAAACAGAAACTTTGTGTAATATAGCAAGAGAAAGATGATAAGTTACACTAGAGAACACAATGATTACATAAACTGCTCGATCACATCCAGGGATTTAAAAAAAATCCTGCAAGTTTATCTTTCTCTCTCAGTGTCTGATTGTAAATGATTTGTGTATCACCACCAGTGGGGGGCAGTAAAGGTCTTTATCAGGTTGACACTCATTCATTGGTAACTTTATTGCTCTTTTCCCCCTTGCCTTTCTCCTCGTTATGTTTCAATTTTCTATCTATCCACTCAAACCACGTTCCCACAACAGGAGAATGGAAACACACCAGGCAGTGTATTGGAGATGACCAATTCCAAACATCAATTTGGATGAAAGGGGAATTTCCCAGGAGGCCTTTTTGTGTTCATAAAATTCCACCCAATGCACCCCCAAAAAAATCATATGTGCAATATATACTGTTGGTTGCTCTGAAGACTGTTTATTCACCAGGCACGCCTCTCTACAGTACAGTCTATTTCTTCCCCAACAAAATAAAACACTAATCCACAAACAAGCATTTAAAGCTTAATGTTGGCTTTAGACCTCAGGAGTAAACACCCTCACGTCTCCAAATATCTGTTCAGCGACACTACAAGCTTAAGCTTAAAACAGGTGCCTTTTAGCTGAACTGATGTAGGCCACCAGAGTTACAGACGGGAGCAAGTGATTTAGAGATTTAGGGTTTAAGCAGAGGATTAACTATAGTTGTTAACTATGTTTTAATTACTGATGGTTGGATAAAAGTTTAACCTTTTGGGTTGGCACCATTTGTTACATAGATTTGGTGCGGAATTTACGACTTGAAAATGGATAAAAATGGTCACAAATCCCTCCAAAATACAACATCAGGACACCTAAACCTTCAGGAACATCACAGATATCAAAAACTTTTGACATCTTGGAAATTACTGCAATAATTGCATTTTTCTGTGATTGGATGGAGAGCACTTCTGGTCTGGAAGTTGCTCAGACAGTCTATTATTGTATTGTATACCAAGGGAAGCCATACATCCTCTGAATGTTCTAAGTCTCTAGTTTGTGGTTGTAAAATTTCATGAGGCTATTAATAATCTAGAGGTCACAACAGGTCATTTAATAGAATGATGCCAAGTTTGGTCTTACTACAATGAAATGGCCACTATGAGGACTGCAATCATCACACATGAATACAATTCGGCTTATTGAATTCACAAGAGTCTCATACTCAATTTATGCATTACAAGACTGTTTAGGGACGCCTTTGTATGATGAAATACTCAAATGCACCATTTTAGAATAGGCAGAAATAACACATTTGTACTGCATGAGAAACTTTGGAGCCCCCTCCTTAGCAGACTAGGATGCTTGGTACCAATGAATTCCTTAGGTCTTCTCGTTTTATCATATTGGGTTCATTCCTCGTCATAACTTATTTAAATTATTAAGTTGGAATGAAAAATCGGTATTGCAAGCTGCAACTGTCCTTTAGAATTGAAATGATCCAAATAACACCCCCAAGCTTTAGAGTGAAGGTCACAAAGAAATCCTAATATGATTCACTATGTTGCAAAACTTTGTTGAAGCTACTCTGATGTTAATGAAACGCTAAGCTGCTGCTGGGAAACATTCTTTGACTTCGGACTATAGCTATAGCCAGCAATCATGGTTGCATAGTAATGAGAATGATTTAATGTTGCTTGTGCAGGATGAAAACCTTCTTTATATGCATGTTTTCTCCCATAACACACACATCAAAGCTGTTTCCATGCTGTTTTTGCTCATGGTAGCTTCTTCCCAATGTTTATACAGCCTCAGAAAATAAAAGATGCCTGGAAGAAAGAAACAGTGTGCACCATCAGAAGTACAATTTAATATCAGCTCTGTAAACTGACAAACATGCCTGGAAGGAGGACACAGTGAACCAGTAAGCATGTGGTTTCATATCAGCTTTTGAGGCTGCCTTATAAAGTGGGCTGAAAGGAACTTAGTGTGCACACAAGCACAGTGTTGGGTTCGAAATACCAATATATCCCTATAGTAAGTGTAGGAACTACAGCTGTCAACCTGTATCTTTAGTTCTCCGGCCTGATGAAAATGCATGTACCAGCAACAGGTTTCGGACAAAATGGAGGTTTATATTAGACCATCCCCAGCCTTGTCCCCATTTATCATCTTTTAACTTCAACACCACTGATCGATTACTTGTGTTTGTACCCATCAGATGTGGCATTTCCAGGAGTCAACCTTCCCAAGTGGCAATATTGCTTTAATTTTTGCAGGGTTGTAATATCTTTCTAGCCTCACTGGTGGTAAGAATAGGTGTCAATATAAGAAAGAAATGAAGAAGACTGCCATTCACCTCGAAAGACATTGCTAAAACCCACTACAGTTCGAATCTGTTCTTTTTCTTGGCTGTCGGCTGTCATTTTGTTTGAAGAATAACTCTTTTCTCCTCTATCTCCCATCTATCTCAGCTGAAGAGAAAAGAAACAGACAAGCCTGCAGCTACAATGAATGAGTAGATGGAGTTTGATTCATTTTTACTGAGACAAGTGCACATTTATAGCTAACATGACTTTTTAATAACTCTTAAAGTTCAGCTACTCATTTACATGTGTACTAAACACAGAGTGCTCAGTCAGAATTTCTGTGGGGCTGTAGGCTAATTAGGCACAGCAGTGCTTTGAGCTAAAAGCTAGCATTACCATGCTAACATGCACACAATGAAAATGCTAAAATGCTGATCAAGAGGCAATTTCGGAGCCAGAGGATATCGGATATTCAGGAACAAGGCTCTGTGCACCAGTAGTTGTTTGAAGTCTGATTAGCAACTCAAGACACAAGAATGTAGCTGGAGTTAAGAGACAATGTCTATGACCATGTTGTTTTACAAGTAGCCAGCTTCGCTAAGTCAGCTAAGCTACTAAAAAGCTTAATTGTCGTCAGATGGGTTCTAAGATTGTATTTCGGCCAATGCATCCCGCCTCTTTTGCTCTCTACACAAGCTGTCAACCAAAGCCAACTCAAATGGTAAATACTATTCAGAATACAAATGGGAACAAGAATGCTACAAGAACTAGCCATGCTGATGTTGGGTTAAAGATTAGCTGTTTCCACTGAAGTTGAATCGAATTTTGAAGCAAAATTTTGAAATGTCGCTTTAAAGAAAATGAGAATTAGGGACGTTTCCATCAACTGGTTTAGAATGAATAAACGAAGCTGCATAAACGTACTTTGGTCAGAAGACGGCAGTGTTATGTATTGCTGTAGACTAATCTGTCAGTAAACAGGAGAAGAAGAGATTGAGCAAGAGATAATAAAAATAGGTTGCTAATCGGACAGCTTTGGCCACCCACGAGAGAAAATTAGTCTTCAGGAAATAGATTAAATTGGGCAACTTATAATTGTTCTTTCTCGTCTTGACTGACAGAGCGAAAACTGCTGATCATGTGAGTTAAATGTTCACTACATCAGAACTTATTCTGAAAAATCGTTTCCAGTTAGTTAAAAGACAGAAAAAACACCTCAAGCAAAGTTTCATTGAATGTTGGTGTTTCCATCACGCTTTTCTCATGCAAATCTTCAAAATGTGCAGTTAAATTTGATGGAAAAGCGACTACTGTTTCCCTGTTGCTATTCTTTGTCCTTCAACCCTAATCTAAACAAACCTTATTCACTACAGGAGGATATGAACAGGAGGAAACACTATTTGACAGAAGAACAGACCTCGACACGACATCAGCATGCCTGTGCCGTAAGTCCTTCACCAAGAACAACAACATTAACATGCTCTTACAGCGATTTCATGCACAACATGAAGGTCATCTTGTTCATTTTCTTGGAACCTTGAATGTCTGCACAAAATTTGGTGCCAATAAACCTTTTAGATATGGAAATATAATTCAATGCATAAGTGAAAACTTGACCAGCTGGTGGCACTAGAGAGAAATTCAGATGATTATCAAACTCAGTAGGATTCATCCTCTGTAGAACCTGCATGTCTGTACAAAATGGTGTAATCTCTTCAATAGTGAATTGGATTAAATTTCAGTCTGGGCCAATTAGTGGACCGACTGACATCACCATCCCCGGAGCTGCTAACGTGGCTAACACCATGATAGTTCACCATGCAGCAAGAACTAACCAGTGATCGGCACAGTAAGTAACTTAATTGATGTTTTTGCTTCTGTTGTGACCATAATAACTCAATAAGTTGGTATCTCAAGATGTGTCAATGCAAGTTTGTGTTGGAGTATACTTTTTCCACCCGGGTAGTCAAAAACAGTTTATTAGAGCCTTAATATCACCATTGAAAGATATACAAAGGGAGAACTTCACTTTCAATTTGATAACTCCCTTCTATACAAGCTCAGTTCCACACAAACAACACAGTAAGTGCCTCAACCACAAACAAAATACATTTCAAAATAAAACAAATAGATCAAAACAAAGCCATAAACCAATACCTTTGCATGGTGAAAATTATAGCCTTGTCTGTTGTGACTCAATTTGTTTGTTGTGTCTCCTTTCTATTCCAAGCTTTATTATCTGTCTTGTTGTTATTTGTCGAGTTGATGGATTCTGTTGATGACATCAGATAGCATTATTTGTGGTTTTACTGCAAAATGTTTGAGATGCTACTTAAATATGATTAAAATGAGATTTCATAAATGATAACTGACGGGTCTATTTGCTTTGTGATGTGACGGTTTGACAAATTCCAGAGAAAGAAAACAAAGTGTTGAGGTATTATAGGTATTATATTGGTTATAGGTATTTATTTTGTATTGTCCGTGAATACAGAGTATTACATCTCTTGGTCGTGCAACACACTGTGCTCCATCTGATGTGATCGTCATCTTTGGGGACTAGAAGTAGAGCACTACCCTCAGCTGAGAAAGGTTCAGACTTTCTTGGCATGCCCGGAGGCCCGCGTACCTCAGGTGATGTGGGATTTGTTGCGAGAGAGTTTGCTGTGGTGGCAGCAGCGCACGGGGGGTGAAGAAGTTGCACTGAACTAATGGCCCATTCAATTTTGTTGACAGTATGCAGTTGAAATTGGACTTAGGCCATGTGCTGAGATTTTTGTGTGGTCGTCTGCAGCCACACTTCCAGGAAGCATAGTCTAATCCTAAGCGGATCAAAGGCTGAAAATGCATTTTTTGAAAAAGAGCAATTTGTTTAGTGGTGTGCTGGCTCTCCTGAGGAAACTCAACGACTGAAAAATGTGTAATGAAAGTCTGCACTCTCCATAAAAGGGAGAGGAGCTAAACTACAATAAGCGACAGGTATCAGGACTTTTAATAACTAGTTGCTCCCACAAGATTGTTGTCAATTCATGCCAAATAATTGAAATATGTATGAGCCAGATACAATCAAGACATCACCATTCTGAATTAAAGTATAATACAGCACAGAGTGTATGAGCAGCTTTTTAACATCAGCAAAGAAAGAGTGGACTGAACATACACGCCTCACCGATACGAAGCAGCAAAATGTGTACCAGGTGGATCGCAATAAACACATCACACTTGTGGCAGTGAAGCGCTGATGCTTTTTGAGGAGAACTTGGTGTATTGATAAAAACTAAACTGAAAGAGTGAGAGTCCTCGACTTCTGCAATGGTTTATTGCACCTGACGTGAGAGTTTCTGCTCCCTATTATTTATCTCCATGCGCTCTATTCACAATATCTGTAGAACAGAAGTGTGTGGAAATGTGAATCCAGTTTACTCATAACATAAACTCAGAGAAGCTTGTGCTGTAATATGTCAAGATGCATTTATTCATTTTCAGGTAATTCATTTAATTGCAATTGCTTTGTTTGACAAAACACAGTTTAACATAAAGCAGGCAACCAGCAAGAGTCTTGTTATATGACAGGTTTCCCCTGAGAATTTCAACAAGATCTCCAACCTAAACGATAGTATCGATGGTCTGTCAATACCACCCAAAACAACCCATATGAGTGTTTTGGGGTTCGCAGTTCAGAGTGGAGCGTTCTAAAAATCGCACGTCATTGTACACACAGATACGGTTTGCGGTTGTAAAAAGAAGTTTGCAGTTTTCTTAAATTTAGGCAAAAAACCCACTGATCTAAGTTTGGTGCAAAATAGTTCCCGGTATAAAAGATAGATTAAAAAAAACATGAAAAACACCTAAAAACATGATGTACAAAATGTGAGGTGCTGAAGTTCAGTGATGTTTAAATCACATCGTTTTTGTTTTCACATGGGACACAAACCCCATTCTCCTGGGTGAAAATCCAAGGTTTGTTCAACCCATCTACCATCCCTCCACACCTGTTTAGCCCCATTCATTGATCCCCCTCTATTAAAGCTTTATGCATCTAAAATATCAAATATTTGTTGTGTCTAGGTGAAGTTCTCGCCATAGTACTGACCAAGGTGGAGATTGATGGACAGACAGAATACGCCGCTTTGGTGGATTTCTCAGCCTGCTTGCTACTTGTGGTTGGAAATAGAACATTTGGCCCTAATTTTATCCCTCTAATCCACAGACAGAAGGGAAATGACAGAGAAGAGGAGGGACAGTCAACAAGACAGAGTGAGAGACATTTGCGGCCGTCAGCTGTTTCTATGTACCTCCCCCTGCTGATTATAATAGAGAATCAGTCATAAGTTAAAAAAATGATTTAGTGTTCAGACAGTTAGCTATGTTCTTATGTGAATGCTCTGATTAATAAATGTATTCTTTGGTTGTGAAACAGTAGCCCTATGTTGTCCTTGTATCCGAAATCCTGCAGATTTGGATATTGTAACTTTATATTCTATTCACGCACACTATGTAGCATGAGTCAAATATTTGTTAATTGTATTCTTAATAGGCTGATATCTATACCAAAATAGGCAAGATCATGATTAAATGTGAGACAGTAGATAGTTGTATGTGAAAACAGACCCTCAGCACCCCATAAAGCCCGAATGGAACAATCCTTTGTTTCATAACCACATTTCTCCACCACTGAGACGATTCGACTGTGAGATTGGCAGTAAAATCAGGCTCCTTAGATCGAATCGTTAAACGGTCAACTATACAGGGTCACCCCTTCTTTCTACGACTGAAAATGTATTTATAGGTCCTACAATCTCAGGCCTTTCAATGAATTCAGGATGAATTAATTTTGCATTTGGGTAAATGGGATTGTCTATAGTTAGGATTAGGAACTGAGCATTAATTTGAAGCAAGGCAATATGAAAATAAAATATGCATCAAGCATAATCAGCAATTTCCTTCTGTATTTTTTTATACTGGAAGTGTTCAAATGTTAAAGTCATCAATATGACTTTATCAGTAAGTAAGTAAGATCTTGCATTGAAAATAAAGCAGCCAGTTGCACCGTACAGCAAGCAACCGAACAAAACTGCAGCTGAATTATTAATGTACATTTGTAAGCTTGGATAGACAGCATGCCTTCCTGTGATCTTATGTACGTCGGCGCTGATGTCTCCAACATGCACTTTTCATGAGTGATCATTAATGAACTGCTTGATGTTGTGTGTGTTATGAATCATGGTATATTTACAGCATATTCCCAATCTTGTAGATGCATGTGCTGCAGCGTCTCCACAAGTTGAGGCTGGTTTTTTTTAATGGCTGGTGAAGGTGGTCAGGTGGAGGCCAAGCTGTCAAACACAGAAAGATTTTACAGGGCTACAGCTGTCATGGCTGTGTCAGAGCAGTCGGTGCATGAGGGAAATAAGAGGTGAGAAGCCATTTTACAGCACAATGCCCTGCTGTTTATACACCACTGTTTATACACCTCACAGAGGCTGTTCAACTGGAGTGTCACTCTGTATTTTGACAAAGATATCGAGGTACAAACTAACAGCTCTGAGCCTTTAGTATAACCTTCACTCCAACAATGCCAGCAGCCACTGAGCTGAGACTGTCAGCTGCCATTGTTTACTTATCGTATAACTGGTGGGCAGTGGACATGATGTTAAACCCAGCCTACAGGACTTGAAAGAAAATTTGTTGCTTTTATGTTGACTTAAATGATACATTTCACAGCAAACAGTAAACAAGGATTTACGTGTATGGAAATGTGAGACTGGTCTTGCCTCAAAAACGTCAATATAGGGTGTTTGTACATGCAGCAAAATACACAAAATCACATTTATGTTTTAGACTATCCTCCGCCGACATCTTTCAGATTTTCACCCAGGGGAACAGGGTTTGTGTTTAACTTACGTGGCTCACGTAACTCATAACTACGACGGGCGGCTGCGGCTAAGTTGGTAGAGCGACCCCTGATCGGAAGGTCCATTTACTTCACTTTTGGCATTTATATGTATTTATTTACTGTTTAAAGCTTTTTGCCTTAAAACCTAGGTCAGTTGTTTTGTAGCCTTAATTCACTAAAACTGAAGCCCTTTTTTACAACCCCCCAAAGCAAATTTCCATCTGCGGTAATGTGAGTTTGACAAATAAAATACTTTGTTCCAACTGATGCCATATATCCAAATCATAGCTCATAGTTAGCATGCTACTAAAATCAGGCAACATTTTATGAATTTGGTTTCTCAATAATGCACAAACAACTACCTAAACAACCAAACAAAAGATGTTAATGTTGCTGATGTTAGCGACACAATAGATAAACTAATCGGACCTCAAATTTGATGCTAACCTTAGCTGTTGTGGCTAAGGTTAGCATCAGTGATCAACATAACGATAGCAAGTGCATTAACAGCTATATTCTTTTTTCATTGTATTTCAGCTGCGCTCTCAATCCATATATTGTGGCTTCTCTTTTTGGATAAACACGGCAACATGGCTAACCCGGTGTGCATACTTGCTTGCATGTGGTAAATTTCACAATAAATCTTTCCACATTTTTACATCCCACTGGAGATAAACAGCTTTTAGCTTGCTGATAATCTAATGATAAATCCCAAACCAACAATTGTTGTCAACAAGTATTAAAATCATTTTAATGAGCCATACTGTTGCACTGGATTGCATGTTTTTTTTCATTACCACAAACAAGGGAACTGTCTTTTTTTTTTTCAACTCAGTTCCTGCAGCTGGAATTATATACCAGAAACCACCAACTGTGTGTTAATCCGCAGCTGAAAATAGTCCCTAACAAAACGATGATTTACTTCTATTTGAGTAATGTTAAAAATAAAAATGAAACTATATATTTGGGAGCCATTTCTTAAAGATTTATATCAGTATGAACCAATGGGCTTCGGCATGAGAGCCACAGACAAAGTACATAAGTCGTAAAGTATTAAGAGACTAAATCATTGTTGAAATTGTCTTTTCTCTGACATGTCCAAATGAAAAGAAACTGTGATTACACATGAAACTGAACACATGTAATTTGTCTTTAATATTATAGTCACTTTCATACAAATTTAATATTATATTGACAAATATTTCATTACATGATACATCACAAAAACACACCCAACCTGCTATGATTCCCTTGTCCTTTTTTCCCATTTTTTCTTCTTTGTTTTAAAAAATTCAACTTGTGATGTTTTATTCTAGGTCCACTGATGCGCTGTTAAAATCTAAAGTCTGGTTATGTATTTATTCCCGGTACACTGGATTCATATGAAACTTTAATGATCTCTGTATAGAAACTGGGTCATTGCAGCAACTGTGAACGCAATATAGAATAAGACAAACAGAGAGTACTGAGAATAGCACCAGTAACACTTGAACACAGTGGAAATAAAATGCAGATGTGCAAATTCAAGCAGATGTGTAACTGCACAGGATTTTCTTATTTCCTGTCTTTTCTACTATTTAACATCACTGTGAATTATTTAAGAGTCTGAGATATTTTTAGTTTTCTCTTGTCAATGTCTTTGTTCATTCTTTAGCAAAGTAATTATGATGACCACTGGTGCAAAAGTAAAAAATATGGCGCCTTGGTGTAATCATTTCTGCCAATCTTGCCATCCCTAATTTTCTCAGCCTCTCTAACATTGAAATCCTATCCACCTCTGCCACCCTTAGATCTGCATCTGTTGCTGTCAGTCCACCCACATGTTCTGCTGTGCACTCTGTCCATCCCCTCTGTTTCACTTTGTTACTTCCCTTCTTCCTTTTTCTTTCCCCTTCCTGGCGGTCCTCGGTCCTTTGGGTTCTGCAGGTGGAGTCAGCTCAGCCCCAGGGAGAAAAAGAGAAGAAAGAAGGGGGCGTCTCTTTAACTCGTAATAGAATAGTGACACGGTGGATGGGTTGTGCCCTGCGGGCTGACTGTGACGTCCAAATTTATAATGGACAGTTGAAATTGAGTGGGACGTGCCCCCCAGTCAGTTCAAATGCACATGGAGCAGAGTGAGAGGACACATTGGATGAGACATGCTTTGAATACAATTAATGTTCTGATACAACAATAATGTTGATAATGAAAAAACATCCAGTCTGGTCACATTTTCATCCCCACACATGGAATATGTAGAACTGTTAGTGTGTTTTCAATTATAATTAGAGGACAGGGAATTTAAATAAGGTAGAATGCCTCACAAGTTATACGTTGCATATCAAGAGGAGGTGGTGGAGAGATGCACTGTCTACATGTTCGAGGCCATCTTGAAATACCCAGATCATCCGCTACACAAAACCTTTATGGACCAAAAAAACAGCAGTGGACGGCTCCTCTCTCTCCGTTGCAGGACGGAGAGATACAAAAGATCCTTCGCTCCAGCCATCAGGCTGTCTCATTCTTCAAGAGCTAAAAGACTAACTGAATTTTCCCTCAGGGGTAAATTTTGAATTTGAATTTGAATCATGGATAACAAAATGCCAAATGCAAAAATAGATTGAGGTAATATACTCATTAATTTCTATCTCTCCTTTCTGGATAAAATATTTACATAACTATGTCACTTCCTGCATTTACGTACATGTATTTCCTGTTTAAACTGTCTTTTATATCACCAGGAGGTTTTTTGCTCAAAACCTCGGTCAGTGGTTTTGTAGCCTAAATTTACTGAAACTGGAGCCTTTCTTTACAATCGTGAACCATACGTGTTTGTATAATGACGTGTGCTATTTTTTTTAATGATCCACTCCACTCTGGCTATCCTGAGCTGAAAAACACTTATATTGCTTGCTATGGGGTGGTATTGACAAATGACCTATTCTGTCGTTTAGGTTGGGTATCTTGTTGATTAGTTAGAGGATTCTGCATTATAAATTAATTCATACACGTTTTGAAATCCTCCACCATAAAATATAGTTCCTTGGCCTTTTAATAATTTAATGGTAATTTCATATCATATTGAATGCATTACAATGACACCACAGAACAACGGATAAACCCACATAGTGAAGACTGCAGGACTTTCGAGTAAAATTAGCAATTTGAATGAAATTTGAACAGATTTTTGTCAGATTAGTTTTCCTGTCATACAATTCTCTGGTTAGATTATGTTTTTGTTTTTTTTAATTAATTTTACTTTAAGACACTTAAAAGGCTTATTTTTTGGCAGATTCTATGTTTTCTACTCCTTGATACTTGGCCATTGTTCCATTACTTTAAACGTTGTTTTAACTGCATAAGGCTCTGAATATACTGTAGCTTGTGTTCACATCTCCATTGTGCCCATATCCTGAGAGATTTTTAAAAGTTTATATCTCAAACAATAATCCAAACTTTAAAAATATAAATTCCATTTGGTTTTCTTCACATAAGTGAATGAAATGTTGAGATATAGGTCAAATTTAAATAATAAGAAAAAGTCCTTCAAAGTAAAAGAAGGCTTCGTGACCCTCTGTGAAGCTTGGTGACTCTGGTCCCTCAGGTTGGGAACAAGGGATCTATCCAAATAGAAAGAGGTTCATAAGACTGAAGCCGGAGTTTAAAGATCCTAAGTTTTTAAAACTAGAAAGAACAATAGATAAAATAAATTTCTCACTAATCTTGAGGGAATACAGAGAATAGCGCCACCTGCCACATACAATTATTAAAACTGTCTTAATCTTGTCTCTCCTCTCCCTCTCTCACTCTTACATGCAACTTACCTCATCTCTTAATGTTATTTTCAGTTTTGTTTGCATGTCCTTTCTTCTTTTTTCCTGCAGCTGTCCCTCAGACCAGCAGCCAACAACTTCACAGCAGCTTTCACATGATTTCAAAAGTCCTTTCATTCATCCTCCATTGATTTGGACATCAAGATTCAAACAAACAAAGATCAAACTTGTCTGGAATTAAATTTGCATGACTGCCATTGTTGTTGTTATTGTTGGTGGTGGTGGTGGTTACATAAATGACCCTGGCACCAAGCCCCTCAGCTAAACTATGCTACTGTTGTCTTCATCTTTAGTTTAATTAACATTAACACATTAAGAAATACAAAGTGCTGACATGAAAATTGCATTATTATTATTATTGTTGTTGTTGTTGTTGTTATTATTATTACTACTACTACTAATAATATTATTATTATTAATAATAATAATACTATTATTAGTATATTATTATTATTATTATTATTATCATTATTGCTGTTATTATTATTATTATTATTATTATTATTAATACTAATACTAATAATACTACTACTAATAATAATAATATTTTCAAATGGGTATTTAAGGTAAATTTATATTTAGGAAGGCAAATATAAATAAAATCAATATATATATATATATATATATATATATATATATATATATATATATATATATATATATATATATATATATATATATATATATATATATATATATAAATACTTACAAAAATATACTTATAAAGAAAAAAGCCAAAGACGTGTATGATTGGACATCGCTAACAGAAAAACACAAAAACAAGAAATCAACAAAAAAGAAAATTCTATTGGTCCAAAAAAAATCCCAGAATTATTTTCTATTAATATGAGTGTATTAATCATGTTTCTTCTTATACACTTGATTAACGTTAACACATACCTAACTTAACATAACTATTACAAGGTGCTGACATAAAACGAAAAATTTACTGAACGAGTATTTAAGGTAAATTGTTTTTCTAAAATTCAAATAAAAAGTAAATATAAAAGTATAAATAAAAGTCAAATAATATCAAAAAAGAAGAAGAAAGACAAAGAAAAATGCCTGATATAATTGAAAGAAATGTATGTTGCTCATAAAAAACAAACAAACAAACAATAGCAAGAAAACTTTATTGGTCCAAAAATGACCTCAGAAAGGCTTCATACATTAATTATCTTTCTATTGAATATTTAAGTTTTTTTTTTTAAAAGGAGGATAACATTTTCGGAGCAAAATTCTTTAAATTAAAATTGTATGTTCTATGCTGTTTTCAGAGTTTTAAAGATACAAAATAAAACATAAGACAGCAAACAAACACCTGTGTTTTATGTGTAAACTAGTGCATAAATCTACCAACATAACATTATCATTGTTGGTCCGTAAAACTGCACAATTCCACAAAAAAAAAAAAATCAACATTACATTTTTTCACAATGATCACAGATTCATTTACCGCATCCCTGGAACGGCATGCCTCTTCCCAGTGAAATATAGATCTTACACAGCTCGTAATGTCATTTTCTGTGGAAGCAGTATGCATCTTTTCTCTTATCGCTGCAATCTTACAGGAAGAAATCTCATAATATCTCTTCTCTTCTTCTCTCAGCAGTTATATTAAGTTTCAGGATCCTAGAGCTAAGTGCTTCCTCTTTTGTGGGCCACATGTGTCCTGTCATTTCTATAGTGCATCCAGCGTTTGCTGTTGTGCAGCAGTAATGGAAACATACTGGTAAAGCTACTCCAGTCAGTCCCCACTGGCTGCAGGCCTCATTAAAGCTGTGGAGGGCTCAATGGCCTGTCACACCACATCTCTCTGCCCATTTATCTAGGGGTGACCATTGTTGCATGCTTGTGTGTGTGCGTTGTAGTGTGTCAGTGTGTGAGAGAGCCAGGATGTGTGCTAGGGTATCAGTAGGTCACTGTGTTAGCGATGTTCACTGTCTGTTTCTATTTACGGCTTTCATTTCACCACAAGCATCTTGTACCAGAACTTTAAGGACTATGACCTGCTTATTTGCATGTAAACACATCTTCATAATAAACTCCTGTCTTTCATTGATGGAATATTAATATTTTTTAGCAGAATAGGGGAAACGCTAAATAGAAAAGGGCTCCAAAAAATATTTTACGGATTGATAATAAAGGTTGCATTAAGGATAATTTATCCAGTCTTGTGTTCCCCCCCTCTACACACACACACACACACACACACACACACACACACACAGATGCAGCCCATTCTTACATAAGCTGGTAAATTTATGCTGTGGATATATTGTTGGCTTCTTATTTTTGCATGTTTCCTTCGCAGCCTGTCTGAAAGTCCTTGCACTTTTGGCATTTTTGAGCTTATTAGAATTCCCCGCAGGCATAATCCAAGGACGCCCCTATTCTGCAGGTGGATCTTTTCAGCTGTCAGGCCACATTTCTGCAGGAGACATTGTAAACAACACGCAAGGAGAGTGACAGAGAGAATTGCTTCCATGACACCCAGGAGAAGAATGAAGGATGTCTTGTTGCATTGTATTAAACCCAAAGTGCATAAAGGAGGAGGAGGACAGAAAGCACTGTTATGTGTTATAGATTACTTTATTGTATCTTATAATGAAATAGATCTGTATTTTTCCATCCATGCACAGGGTTGCCAGGTTTGTGTGACAAAACCAGTCAAATGTCCAACCAAAACCAGCCCAATACCAGAACTTAAACCACAAAGGTGCTCCCACCAAACTGCAGATTTCTGGTCAGAAAACAAGCATTTTAAAAGTTGGTTGCCTATCTTCTTAGAGACAGACCTGACAAAGTATGAATTCAGACTTTCTACACATCAGCATCATGATGCAGTTATTTCAGCATCCTTTTGATCCATTTCTTGCATTTAAATCACAGCAAAATCAGTTTATTTGGGGTAGCCAGCATAGCTCGGATTGTCCTGAACCCCATTCAGAAAACAAGCATTTTAAAAGTTGTTCGCCTATCTTCTTGCAGACAGACTTGACAAAGCATAAATTCAGACTTTTTACACAGTGCCATCATATAGTATTTATTTCGACATACTTTTGTGTGGGCGAAGGCTTGTTTTTAGCTATAATAAATCACTTGTGGATCACTTTCAGCTTTTAAAAAAACAACAACTGTGAATCACCACAACCATGCGAGTCATTAATGTGCAAAACATCTATTCGACTGATTGGTCCAGTAGTATGTGAGATAAGCTACAGGGAGGTTGACACATACACACACACACACACACACACACACACACACACACACACACACACACACACACACACACACACACACACAGATATAAATGCCCCTGCCAAACCATACACTGTTTTTAAAGCCCAACAGTATTGCTATCATTGCAGCATGTATTGTAATATCTACAAAGTAACACCATAAATGTTTAGAGCAGCATTTTCAGTAGTTTTCCTTGAGCAGTTCTTTCACCTGCAAGGTCCTATGCAATTATAAAGGCTACAGTATGTTATCATAAATAAAATATAGCTCTGTGAACCAGTTCACTGACACGCAAACTAAACTGTTGCTTTGCTTTCTCTTTGTCCCTGCCTGAACAACATGAATGCACTGTTTTTTACTTCATATAGATTAATTGTAGTAAATACATATCTACCAAAATCTCAAACTTTTCGGATTGATCTGGACCAGTCCCAAACTTTCACTGCAACTTTGAGTTGAAGCTCTCCATTTTCTCTCTCATGAAGCCTGTAATCCTTCTTCTTAACTCCCCCTTGCCCCCATGACCTCCGACCTTTCTTGATCCTTTATCTAAACCCGGGTTTATATCCTTTATACTGGCAGCCACACACAAAGACTGGAGTGATGCATTTGCTACAAAATCTGGAAACACACTATAAAGGCTGATTGTGGCCTGATGTGACCTTGATAACTGATTTTTGAGGATTGTGGAGTGTCTGCACTCGCCTTCTGAAAAGGCAAGTCACCTTCAGTCTCTTGCTTTCCAACTGTGATTACAACCAGTTTGGGCCACCATAACTTTATACCAGAATACATATTTGATTTTCACAAAAATCTGAAGAAATATGAAGGTGACCCTGTTGTTTAGGCTGGTAAAAAAGGAACACCACTGTTTAAAGCTGGATTTATAATTCTGTGTTAAGCAGTGACAGTGTTACTTCAAAGTAGATGCAAGTAGCTGCCACATAGCTCCGATCCTCTCTGATGTCTGCTCGCAGTGATTGTTGCTTTTTATCACAGCGAGCGAAAGACGGTAAACACACAATAGTCTTCTATTGAGTAATGGGATAAGGCAAACTTTCCCATTGTCACTTTGAATCACAAATCACAAGTGAATGGAAGAATGAAAACACAGATACTGTGAGTTATTGTCGTACCTGGGCTGTAGGTATCAACATACTCAGTGGTGGTAGAACCGGAGGACGGGGGGCAGAAAGACTAAACATAAATGATGCATGGTTCTGCAGGACAATGCATGGACACATTGGTGAAACGACTGCCAGGGAAAAAGTAAAGCATGAAAGGAGTTTTTCATCCATTTGAGAGACTACTCTCCCCTCAAAAATGACAATATAGACAACGAAATACGGCCCATATTTATGTTAAAGACTCCTCCGTCGCCCTCTAGTGGCCGTAATATTAATGCATGGCGTGAATAAGGGCTGGTCTTGCACCCAGGAGAACAGGGTTTGTGTCCCATGTAAAAACAAAAGTAAACAATGTGATTTAAACATCACTGAACTTCTGTGCCTCACGTTTTGATGTAATTATGTCACTTTCTGCAGTCGTGTCGTCCTCGTAACTACTTCACTTCTGGTATTTATGTACGTACATTTATTTACTTTTTAACTGTCTTTTATAATGCCTTGCCAGGATTTTTTTGGCTCTAAACCTAGGTCAGAGGTTTTGTTGCCTAAATGCAATGAAACTGCAGCCATTTTTACAACTGCGAACTGTACGTGTGCTATTTTGAGAACAGTCCGCTCTGTACCGTGAAATGCAAACTGCTCATATGGGTCATTATTGGTGGTAGTGTCAAACGGTCTACTCTGTCGTTTAGGCTGGAGATTGTTGCATTGTTGCATATGACTATATACAGTGCAGTTAAGTTTCTGGGATGGATGATTATAACTGTTTGCACAACTGGCATAGATAACAGCTTAGTTGCCTGTCAGAAAGGGCTGTCTGACAGCAAGGAAACGGGATATAATATCTCAATATAACGTATAATTAAACTGAATTTGATTGTTTTTAGGTTTTTTTTTTTTTTTTAGCATTTTCATGCTAAAACACATACTTTTTTTTTTTTAGGCATTTTTATGCTTTTATTGAAAGTGATAGAGTGAAAAGGGGTGATAGAGGGGAAGACATGCGGCAAAGGGAGCTCAGGCCGGATTCGAACCCGTCTCCGCCGCAGCAAGGACTCAGCCTTAGTGGTAAGTGCTCTACCAGTGTGAGCCACCGGGACGCCCCAAAACGCGCATACTTGTATTTGAATGCCCTACTGCAAATCTACAGAATGACAAAGTTTTCAATAAACCAAAATATAATGGACTTTATATTTAAGAGGTCAAATCTAAGTGGTGTTGCATGACTAATGACTCTGAGAGTTTTTGGCCAGACCTACTTAATTTCTCATTTACTGGAAGACATTCGAAAATGACCTAGTAAGGTTTTGTGGACTTACTGTTTCATGACAATGATTTGGAGTTATTCTTGTGGCACACAGAAACACCCACGGGTGCCTTTTAATCTTATCTGAACTGTTTCATTTACTTACAAAGAGAAATATCTTTAAATTTTGGTGGTGTTGCCAGTGGATGATTGGGAAGTAAATGACTGTCACATCTAATATTTTATTCTCTATTAGGTTTTCAAGTGCAGAAAACAGAAAATGAATAAGGTGATGCTGGGAAGGAAATTATGCATACGCTGCTTAGAAAGCACACTGCAAAGGACACATCCAGTAATGTGGGGAAGTCAGCAGTAAAAGTATGTTTAATGGTTTTGAAAAACACGAGAAAATACACTATTCTGAGCCATGATTGACTGTGTAATGAAAATAAATAAATAATTGCTGTAGAGTTGGAGAATTATCTAATGCCTCGAGACAGATGTGTAATCTGTCTAAGAAGCCACACCTGCTGCCCAGAAAATAATTGCAAACTTGAACTGAATTTCAATAAAAAAGCATTGAAGCTTAGCAAATAGAAAACATACTGTCAGATTGTGTTATAAAACTCCTAGCCATACTTGTTTTTTCAGCACAGAATCTAGATTTGTGCCATAGTAACCCTGAAAATTACAATTAATGTGCCACCTTTTTAAGCGTGTGTGATAAGTTTTGTTTTTGGGGAAGCAGAATTTATGCTGCCATTGTAACGAAAGCCCCAGTGTGTTGGTAACCTGGTTTTGCATGATGCATTTATCTTGCATCTATTGTGCATTCGTGCTAACTGTTTTAATTCAAGATCCATTAGAAGATTCACAAAATAAGATACGCACAGCTCATCTCTTAGGCATACCTGACACATTCAGATAAGATAACATGTTTTTTTTTAATAGTTAATTTGAACTAGTGCATTGCCCGTTTAATACACGCCTGTTTGGGTTGGGACGATTGCTTGGCCCCCAGTATTGCTTGCAGCTTTCAGGAGAACCGCTCATCCAAAGAACTTCACACTCGTCACCATGCTCCTTTGGGTCCTGAGTAATACGTCACTTGTTAACAGCTGGCCATTTGGGATCAGGCTATATCCAGGAACAAAAGTGTTGATTCTAAAAGCGGCATCACTGATGCTTGAAAAGTTTGCTACAATGTGACATCTTCCGTCAGGAGCATTTCTATGTTTCCTCAACTCTATGTGCCCTCAGATTAATAAAAAATAAAGAATTTCACCTGTCTTTCATGCATTTCACAGATGAAAAAAATGCTTAGAAAAACCCTAACCCTAACCGTGTGCTGTGGGAGTGTAGGCCTGAGGGAACATAGGCCTAAGGTACAATAAGGATGATCCCCTCCAATCCCTCTTTCTTCATCTGTTCTTGAATGTACTGTGGTAAGCGATGGAGAGAGAGCTGAACCCATCATACAGTAACAGTAAATAGGGGTCCCCTCTCAATACATAATGTACTACTAATAAATATATCCCGTGGATCGCAAGAGCTCACACTAGACACTGCACTTCCTTGGGTCTTCAACAATTTACTTGCCAAGTGTGAAGTTGATCGGTTGAATGGTTATCAAGAAAATTGAAGGACAAACAGACTCCTCTCATCAAAGTTGGATGCCTGAGGTATTACATTTTTAATGTTGCAGTAAGACATGTATAAGAAACATGCAGTAAATAATTTTGATCTTATGTTGGCATGCACAAAGTCAGGGAAAAAATCTTGACTTGGTAACATTATTATCTTTTTTTGTTTTACTTTACCTTTGTAGCAAAGTTCCTTTCAATACCAGAAAGGTGCCTTCAGAATAAAAGCCCCATCAAAACAAGGAATAAGACAAATTAAGCTCAAGGCAACAAAAAAGGAACAAACTTGATTTTACAACGTGTCTATTTTCGTTCTAAAGCCAAAACGCAAATGGGGTTAGTTACACTGTCCACTGAGACTCCAGCTGGGACTGACTCCAGCCCCTCCCCACGACCCTAATTAGGATAATCGGTTATGGATAATGAACGAACGAATGACTCGTAACTTCAACACTGTAATAGAGATACAGTGGTGAATCGGTCACATAATATGCAGTTAGATATGGCCTGCTGTATCTTGCCACTTAAAAAAAAAATCTTTACATGAGTATGGCATATGGCTGACATTCTTTATGCAAAAATGATCATGAGAAAAGCTGTGATGCAACCATGTGTGGAAACAAAGCCATGAAAAATGAGATTGAGTTTAATAGATAATCTGTTTAACATGAAGATGAACATCACAATCATATGCATGACGCTGAGTGTAGGTGTTACAGCGATTCGTCTTGCTGAGTATTCGTGCAGAGACAGATGTATTTTGTATGTAGGTCAGGAGGAGAGCAGAATGTTGGCAAACAAAACAACACACCACACCACTGCTTTCCCCTTACCTGTGAATTGTAAGGAGTTTGTCTTTTTACACATGCAAATACCACTAGGAGCAAGTTGATTCTGTCGGTAATAAAATAAAGACTTCTTGAAGTAACCAACATTTTTGTATGCATTATGATGTTTAGGGAGTAGTACAGATCAAACTGCAGAATTTTGTGGTCAGATTGTACCATGTATTTTTTATCTTCTTTAAATAATTCAGCAATAAAATGTAGGCAAAGCATGGATTATCTAAGGTTGGTTATAGGTCTATCTATTTTTTCTTTGGATGTCAAGATTCCTTCATTTTTTGGCACTCAAACCTGCTTCTTACATAACTTATGTGTCACAAAATGTTCACTCTTGTGGTTTGACGGTGACTCATCAGTTTGGAGGTGATGATGCACAAATGGAAAGCAGGCAACACGATTCCTACATGCTTATTATATATAATGATCACATTCATTTTAAACTCTCATGTGTCACACCTTGGCTGGGCACATATTTGCTCGATATGATCTCTTTAGAGCGAACAATTAGATGATTGTGTTGAATATTTAATGTGAATTGCTGTGGGAAGATGCTGCATGGCATGGTTCTGGGTACTGATGAGGTCTCTTTGTATTATTTCTTTTCAAGGCTATGCTTGGCTATTTCCACTCACACTTTGTCTTTCTAGTTTGTGGGAATGATTCCCATGGATGCCATGAATTAGTAATGGCGTACCTCAGAGTTGAAGAGGGAAAAGTGTTAGCTAAAAGGTAGGCATGTCAATTTTATCTCACCCGTTGCTCTTAGACATTTTACCTCAAGAAAGAGACATAAGATCAATTCAACCAAATCAGATCTGACCCAAAACATAATGCTGGCATAATGGGATTTTACTTGTTTTGCAAGTATTTAGTCATAACCAAAGTATTGGAATAATAAACACTTTGGTCATCCCCTGACATTTCATCGGATTTCATCATCTGGCCAGAATTTATCTTCTGGCCATCATTAAATGTCTGTATTAAATTTTGTGCCAGTCCATCTCACGGATGTTGAGATATCTCACAGAATAAAAATATAAAAACTTTGGTCACCCCCCGGCCACCAGCAGATCAAAGTCGTCCACTGGGGACCATAACTGAAAGAAATGTTATTGCAACCCATCCAGTAGCTTCTGAAATATTTCAGTCTTGACCAGTGGTGGGTAACAGACAAACATTGCCATCCCTACAGCCATGCCACTAGCATGCAACATATACATAACCTGAAGAGACAGATGGTGCCAGGGGCAGAATCTTTACAGAAGCCGTCATTGGAAAAAATGCTTGACAGGTGATTGGATGAATCATCAGTGTCACATACCGTTCATGCAGCCAGTCGGGAGACGAGCGAAAGCATCTTTTCCATCAAGAAAAGCTTTCAGTGTCATTCTATGCTCTCCTTTCAGGGAAGAAAAACCCTCCAGTTTCGATATAAATGATGCAATTGCAGCAAATACCCTAACCTGTTTTTGAACAGTCAGTGTCGTCACACCACACTTTTAGCTGCCAGCTGCTTTTCACAGGAAACAAAATGGTCCGAACTGCTGGTTTGGATACAAACACATAACTTCAAGTGTGACCAGATGGATTTTCATGTAAACATGATCATGCAATTCTTGCATGATCTCATTTTGTTGCAAGAATCCAGCCGCCGTGCAAGGTAACCATATTAATGCTGTGTTCTGGTACTGGTTCTGCAACTGCTCATATAAACACAGAACTTCTGTGGCTCAGTTTTTTATGTAACTTATGGTAATCGGGTCACTCTCTTAAGTACTTCACTTTCAGCATTTACATGCATTTATTTGCTGTTTAAACTGTGTTTTATAAAGTAAGTTTAGAAACCACTGAACCTAAGTCAGTGGTTTTGTAGCCTAAATTCACAGAATCTGCAGATTTTTTACAACCACAAACTGTACGTGTATGTATAATGGCGTATATGCTATTTTTAGAACGATGTGGTCAGCTCTGCCCTGTACCGCGAACCGTGAAACGCTCATATGGGTCGTTATGGGTAGTATTGACAAATGGCCTATTTTGTAATTTAAATGGTAAATGGTAAATGGAGTGCACTTATATAGTGCTTTTATCCAAAGCGCTTTACACTACACACTACGCACTATGCCACCTGCCACCATTGGGAATGCATTCACACACCAATGAACGCAGCATCATGAGCAATTTGGGGTTCAGTATCTTGCTCAAGGATACTTCGACATGTAGGCTGCCATGGTCGGCGATCGAACCACCAACATTCCAATCTGTAGATGACCGCTCTACCAACTGAGCCACAGGTTTGAGATCTTGTTGGTCCAAAGACATGTGTCAAACAGCAGTTGGGACTGGGTTTATTTATTAATTTTATTGTGTATCGTGTTGGGTTTTTTAAGTCTAGTTTTTTGCATGGTTTTATTCATCTGTGTGTTTTAGAATTATCCCACTGCCTGTGAATGCACCGTGAAATGAAACACACTGCACCTGGAGGTTCTGCCCTTGTCCCCAACAGGAACCAATCAACGGTGGAGGAACGGGGTCTCAACTGGAAAAGGAAATCAACAGAAGCGGCGAGGCAGAGAAGACAGACGGGAAACAAGGTACAGAGAGGAAGACGACGGTGAAAGACACTGAGAGACTGCGACGGAAAACCCAGAGTGTTATGAGGGTGTCACAACCACAGTGGTAGAGCTTAATCGCTCTGGCTGGGGTGTAAGTACCCCTTCGGGCCATTAGTAACATGCTGGTGTTGGGCATTGTGCTTATTTGTGTCTCCAAGTGGCTGCCGGACGCCGGAACAGCCGGGGCACGAGAAACCGCTTTTAAGAAACAGACTTCTTTCAATGGACTTTTAAGCAGTTAGTTGTTTTAACCTTCATTAAAATACTTTTTATTGTTACATTGTTTGGCTCCTGTGTACGAAAAAAATAACCTTTTAATAAATGATTGTGTTGCACTGGCATCTGTCGCTTTTAGCCCTCTGTTAACATTAGCGACAGCGATATCATTCAGAACCTGCATCAATCAATAATGAACTCCATTCCTTATTGTTTTCACACACTCCACCCCTTACACATGTAGCTTTAAGTTTAATTGGTGACTCTAAATTGCCTCTAAATAGGTGTGAATGAGAGCATGATCAGCTGTCTGTTTCTGTGTCAGCCCTGTGATAGTCTGGTGATCTGTCCAGGACGTACCTCGCCTCTCTCCCAATGTCGGCTAGGATCGGCTCCAGCCCCCTGCGACCCAAGTTCAGATAAGCGGTTACGGTTAAGGAATGAATAAATGTATTGGGATGTCTTTTTCTGGCATACATAACACTATGGTAGTATGGCTATTGGAACACATCAAAAGTTATAGTATGAATATAATCAGTAAGTGTGACAGTTCACCATCAGACTTCTCAACCAGCTAATGAGGGAGAGAGTAGCACTCCCAGTTTGGCGATGGGACTTGCCCACAGTTAAAGAAGAACCCTGATTCCTAAATTTGGCTCTAAAGGTGCACACATGGCTTTTTGTAAATGCACAGACACATGAAAAAGTTTTTTAGTGAAAGTGTGGGTGGTGCTACTGGGAAAAGTGTCAAGTTACTTCAAGTTACCAGAGGGCTCTGCATACAATCATCACTCAAAGTTGAAGTCCAACTCTGGAGTCAACTATATGTCACATGGAAATGCCCTTTATTGGCTTAATAGTAAAAGAAACATCCATTCAGAAATAATGAATAATACACTTTAGTAAGACAAATTGCAGAGTAAAGAGACGGACAATAAAACAGATGACATGGCTTAGCATTACATTATGTGCACATTGCTCTCCTCAGACCTCATACAATCATGCCTCTGGATATCACAGCTGCCCATTAGTTTTTAATAAGCACCTTCCTATCCACGGTGGGCCATTAGTAGCTTGAAAATAATAACAGCAGGGTCCAAAGAGTCCATCCACAGCCTGAGCCAAAGTCAGAGATGGAAATTCCTTTCAGTGCAGAGAAGCAGTGAGGAATGAAAGGCTGTATACACAACTAAAAGAACACGCTTCCCTGAAGCATGACTACTTTGAACAAAAACCTAAATTTAGCGATCGACTGAGCAGCTTCGATAAACACAGAGAGAAAACATTGAAGAGTCTTGAATAACGGATTGAAGAAAAAGACCATTTCAGCATGCGCAGAGCAGAGAAAGGAGCAGATACCCATGCGACAGAGAAGAAAATCTCTCATGTTTCCTCTTAAATGTCTCAGGTTGAGTGCATCGGGCAGTGATGGGCCCTGAAGCAGCCACGGATCTGAATCTAGTTAACCCCAGCCGAGACCTCCTGTCAGAGAGACCACTGTGGTCGAGATAGCCATGGTGCTGCTGCTGCTGCGCCGGGTAAGCCTGTTTCAACAATCGCCCCGGCACCTCCTGGCTCCGTGACCCCTCACTGCTTGCTTTCCATATATAGCTTCACGACTTTGAGCCCCCGCCTGTCTCATTGCCTAATCATACGTACATTTTTCATGAGAAATGTCCACACGCTGATAAAACCTGAAGGTCTCATGATCTATTAAGCTTCTGTGATACTAGCCAGTTATGAAATGCCTTACAGCTCTGCTGTAATTTTGAATGTGACATGTCTCCCGGTGTAAATGATTGATGCTGAAAAACGGACATATAGGCAGCATTAATATGTATGCCATTTGTTCTATTTTAAATGTATAGAATACAGTATTCGATCTGTATGTGTCTCCAGACATCAAAATGGGAGAACGTTCAGGATATAATCCTGAAAATTTCACCTGTAGATGATTTTTTGCCACTTTTGGTAACAGGGTTTCCCTGTGGTTGCTTCACAATAAAAGCCTCCCCGTATTTTGCCAGCATTAACAGTAACTTAATACAACTCTACCAAAGTGATAACTTCTGGACAGACTCTACACGGTGTCAAAGTTCTGGATTATATATGTGTATATATTTGTGCATTGTATTTCTTTGAATTCCTTGTACATTGGTATGTAACCTGCATCCATCACATACACTACTCACAATAAGTTAGGGATATTGTTATTTACATGAGTGCTTTTCCTATTTGGTCTGAATTTTAATGAAATAAGTAATAGTTCCCTTTGATATTACTATTAATGAATGAGAAGAAGCACGATTTTCATTACTGCAATATTTATTACCCAAACAATTTAAACAATAACAAAGGTAGCCCCAAATAACCAAAATTGACAAAGTCAGTAGCGGGTGTTTCCACCATTTGCCGCAATGACAGCTTGACAGCGATGTCTCATGCTCCTAACTAGCCTCATGATGGTGTTCTGAGGCAATGCGTTCCACTCCTCCACAAGTGCTACGCGCAGTTCTGCCAGGTCAGGTGGGGGTGGAGTACAAGCATCCAGTCGCTGCTTCAGCTGGTCCCAGACGTGCTCTATGGGGTTCAGGTCAGGGGACATTGCTGGCCAAACCATATGAGGCACTCCGACTTCCTGAAGTCGAGCTGTGACAATTCTGGCACGATGTGGTGGAGCATTATCATCCATGAACAGAAAGTTGGGGGTGTGCTGGTGGAATTGGGGGATGATGATGGGTTCTATGATGTCTCTGAGGTAAGAGTGTGCAGTGACTGAGCCTTCTACAATCACCAAATCGGTTTTGCGCTGACTGGTGATGCTTGCCCAGACTGTTGCACCTCCTCCACCAAAGCGAACCCTGGGGACCATGTTGACCTCGGCGTATCGCTCACCTCGCCTTCTCCAGCAACGCTGACGACCATCGTTTCTGTTCAAGGTGACTCGACACTCATCAGTGAACAGGACGGTAGACCACTGCTGCATTGTCCAGGTCACAAGGTCTTGTGCCCACTGCAAACGGGCACGGCTGTGTCTTGGTGTCAGTGGAGTCACCTGCAACGGTCATCTGGCATTCAAGCCAAAGCGGTGAAGTCGGTTGCGAATGGTTTGTCTGGAAACCCTAGTACCCCTCTTTTCTCGTAAACGGGCCTGCAGCTGTGTGGCAGTTGCAAAACGGTGTCTGAGTGCATAGGTCCTGAGGTACTGGTCATCATTGCGGTCCATCACTCGTGGGGCTCCACTCCTGGCTCTGTCACGAACACTGCCAGTAGTTTTGTGTCTTGCTGCAAGTCTGCTGATGACACTTTGAGACACACCGAGTTCATGAGCAACATCTGACTGCCTGCTACCAACCTGAAGGCGTGCTATGGCCAGGTGGCGCTGCTCATCCGTTAAGTGACATCGTGTGTTCATGGCTGCTTGAATGATGAACTGGGAATGACTTACTGACAATGCCAGCTTTTTATACCCCCAGAATGTTGAAATTGATGCCACATTGAAAAGGGTTGTCTTTTTGTATTTTTTGGTATTGGCCCAATATGTAAGGCGCACTGTACACAGTGAGACCATTACGTGGAAAACACAAAATGAGGTGTGTCTATCACCCTAATACAATTGCCTCCCTATCCCTAAAATCACTGAAGTGACACAAACACCTTAAGTATGAAATCCACTGAGGACCTCACAATATCCCTAACTTATTGTGAGTAGTGTAAATGGTGGACCTCGCCACTACAAGAAAACCCCAAAACATAATAAAAAATAACGTTTTAAATAAAAAAAATATGAAATTTAAATACATTTCATTATTAAATACTAATAAAAAAGCCCTTTATTAATAGTATCAAAAATGTGGGTTCGGCTCATAAAAATAATAAAACATTAAAGAATAACTTGGAATGGAATGGAATGAACTTTACTTGAATGAATGTGACATTTTAGCAAATACGCTTATTCACTCCCAAGAGCTAAAGCGATTCAATATCATGTCTGTATAGTAAATAATGTAAATATTAAATGTGTTATAACCTGCACCAGTAATAACCACAATTTATTATTTTGGTGCTGGAAGTACATTTGGCCTGAGCCAGGCTTGCCGTTCCCTCCTGTTTGAAAAACATATTTCTCATTATTCCTTTAATGAGCTTTCTGTAAATTTCTATCTATGATGTTCTATAATCCATCCTCTCTCATCTTCTTTCTCTCATTGTTTACAAAAAAAATATCCCTGTGTTCCTTCTCCCTCTGCCTGTGACTCTTTATAACCTCCCTCTTCTCTCTTTGTTTCACTTCGCTCATCCCTCTGCCTTTTCTATTCTGGATGGGAGGCTAAATTAGTGTGTAATTATAGTCGCTGGCTCTTGGCTGTGTAGCTCTAATGGAACAGAGCCTCTCCATATACCTTGGTAATAGTCTGACAGAATCCAAATGAGAGGGGCTCCTGCTCCCAAAATGCTAACTTGATTCTCTGCACACACCTTACACAGACAGCTCGCAACGTCCAGGGCTGGAATTGGAACAAATGAGACACAAAGAAGATGACATGGCTGATAGCTCTGACATTTCCAATGATTGTCATTGTTGCTGCAACAGCAGCTGTTGTTGCTGCATTCATTTGTACTGTATGTGTGGTGGCACTGCTTTGAATAACTAGAAGGGCACTGGCAGCAGAGCGCAGATAGGCCTTATTCGTGCCTTATCTCGCAGTGTTAATGAAACTGAGAATGTATCTGCCCTGTGATTCACAGCTGCTACAAAATTTAATGGATTCTTCTTTGGCTTGTGCTACAACCATCCACTGAGTTTCATGAAAACTGGGCCAGTAGTTTTTCCATAATCCTGCTGACAAACAGACAAACCCAAACCTTGTTGGAGGTAATGAACTAGTTAGAAAAGTTTATGATGAATTTTTGTTGTCAGTGGAGTGGTATTTTGTGTCGGGTCATTAGAAGTACAGTATATTTTCATAAATAATGCCAGTCATGCATACACACACATATACACACAGACACACAGACACAGTGATGCTCATTATCTCCTTGGAGTTGTCCCCATTTTCATTGCTTTAGCGGCAAGGAAACGGTTTGCGAAATCTCTCCTGGAGAAGCGTGGCGCCACAGAGGCCGATCCTGACCCAGATTCATTTCCTCATTGTTTTAAAGGTAAGGCTCGGATTTGGAGCTGCAGGTGCGCTGTAAGTATACAAAACACTTTCCCTCACACATTTTCTCAGCTGGAGCAGAAGCAGTTACATAAGCCGTTTAAGAATCACTGCAAACTGAGGGTTATTTAATGCTGTTTTCTCTGGAAGTGGTTAAGGATCAAGCTTAGCAAGCTGAGCAACGGTAATGAAGGTAACAGGGAGGAAGGGAGTGTTGGGGGTTGGTTCAGGTTCAGAGGAGACGGAGACGGGAGTAATGCAACAAGGGAGGGCTGGGATAAAATAAGACTTGTGGCCAGGGTCGGCACAGAGCGATAAACTCAGAGAAAAGGGTGTGAATGAATAGCTGAAGTGGAGAGGGAACTTGTGGAGATGCCACTTATCTAAAACGCTTCTAACAAAACATCACACTGTCGTCCCCAAGCAGCCAAATCCCAAGTCACTTTAGTAGCACAGCAAGGAAAAAAAAGGGAGAAAAAAAAACTGCAGCAGTTGCAATGTAATTGCCCGTCTTCTAAAGCTTTTTTCCACCAAATAAAACAAGGACAGAAAGAGAGAGAAAGACAGCATGCATGTTGGTGGTGACAAAAAACCCAGAAAAACAAGCAACACAAAGCCACACGGCTTATAAAACTGGAGAATTTTAATCAATACAAGCAAATAATGCTATCAAGCAAAGCAAGCGCAGTAATCTTAACAGAGGGATCTTAACATACACCTTAATAATGTGTGTAATTATAGTTTTAATTCACCATATGGCTCTATGTGTCTACTAAGAGCTGTCCACAGTGGGCCTGTAAACCATACCCCGTGTTACAGATGAAGTGTTAGTCTAGCTGTTCCCAACAGTATGAGCAAGTAGAGCAGCTTCTGATGGAATATTTAATGTGGGAGACTCTAAGAATGGATTCCTGCAACATTTCTCACATCTCCTCACTACACATGCTCTCTCCGGTTCGCCGTTCTTCGTCTCTCTCTTCACAGGTTGTCATGAGAGCTACACAAAACACATACAAGTGCATTTTAATCAGGGGTATTGTATCTACTATGTGGATTTTGTTCTATTAATTTATCTATAACTGCATCAATACAGAGGATAGATGAAAGAAATGAAATGCAATGCAGGCGGGGAGGTGTCCTGTAGGAGCTTTAGTCAGGCCGAGATAAATTATGTACTCCTGAAATTATTCCCATTCCCATTGTTCTCTCCAAAGAGCCAATTTTGCCTTCACTCTCCATCAGCAGATAAAAGATGCAAAAGCAATGGGGAAGAGTGGGAAAGATGGAGGAATTCAGAGAGGCAAACGGAAGGTAATTACAGGAGGGAGACAAGGTTGGTATGTCCGTGAGCTGAAGTGACATTTCTTAATATGTAAAGTGTATTTTTAATTATCATGTATGTGGGAGATCGAGGTAAGGAGGAAGGGGGTGGTGAGACGAGTGGGGATAGAAAGATGTGGACAAAGCTGAAAGGTTAGAGTATTGGAGATTGGAAGTTCCATTAGATTACAGCAGTGGTTGCCAACCTGTTCCTTAACGGGGACCCTTTAAGGGAAAAATCTAACTCATTCACTTTCTATGAGAATTTCATTTTACTTTCAGCATGACTGTGTTAACAGCGAAACACAGCAGAGTGAACACAAATAGTGAAATTATCAGCCCTATTAGCAGGAGCCTGTTATCACAATCATGTCTCCCACAAATTGTGTTGATATATCACTTGTTTGCTTTGCCAATTTGCTTTGGCAAATTCATTTTTTCGTAGAGGAATCTTAATTGCTGCCTGATTATGTTTTCTGGCAATGAGTTTTTTTTAACCAATCCAGGAAGTGTTCCATCCTTTTCTGCACACAAGTAATAGGGTGGATGTCAGGTTGGATCAAAATTTAATTACTCAGTTTCAGTTTAATACTGATGTCATGTATGACCTACATAAGCAAACAAGGCCACCTACCACTGTGTCCGATTCACAGGCAAAAGGATTCATGCCATATTGGTTTACCAAAGACTACTTCAGCTCTGACTCCATCAGAGGCTCCAGCAGCAAACAGCCCACAACAGACAAACCCAGATCCAACTTGCTGCCCCCTTTGAATTGCTGTTGGTGGAGATCCATCAAGTCCTACAAAAAAACGGAAAGACGTGACCTAAGACAGTCTGGCTTTGCCCCTGCAGGTGCTCTGGTTTTAGTTTGACTGTTTTTAACAAGGAGGTCAGGTCACAAACTTTCTCATTTTCCTGCCTAAACAGTAGACTCAAATATGTTTCTGAAAACATTTGAGGCGTGAAAAATATGCAGTAACACAATCTTGATTCATATTTGGTCAGCTCTGCCCAGTTTGTCAGTTTGATATGAGTTTCACAAGCCTGGTGTGTTGCACTGGACGGATTTCATTTGCATGAAGTCGAGTTATGTTAATGCATATTCAGATATAGTGAGCGGTCAGTCAACCTGCTGTGTTGTATCCATCATGCAGATCTACCGTTTTCCATAGAAAATGACCAGGATCCGTCCACTTCACATACATCAGTGGACTTGGTTAGATCTCCACCATGAGGTCTGTGACCAGGACCCCTTTTTGGAGGTTTACAGTCTGCCTGTGCTAACAGAGATGAGGCATGCCGCAGACAGGCTGGTGGTCAGGAGGACCTTGCACATGGTCTGTATGACCTGTGTGAGTCTGGGGTCGGAGACAGTTGGGTAGCAGGGTCCATCTGTGGCGGCAGGACCGGGCGTTCACCACCAACACTGCTGCTGGAGGTCCAGGCAGTATTATTGGGCACAATGTGAGGGGACGGAGACACTAAAAAACCTGAACCAGGACTGATTGGGACGGATTGTCAGAGTCTGCTGCAGTAGAATGTGAAGGAGTCTGGAAACTTCAGATCTCTATGACAAGAGGCAGTGGTGTTTATGGAAACATTACCGCTTTTCTCCACAGGGGCCGCCAAAATCAACACAAAATGAAAGTTCCTCGCAACTTCAATAATGAGAAACATAATTTCCACCGTGAATAAAGGCTTTTTTAAATTATCAAAGTAAGAAAAAAAAGTAAGAAAAAGACTAAACTTTGCAACTAAACTTTTAATGTGTTTAAATACTTACAGCCCCTGATTATGGCTAGAGAATGATTAGTCTTGGATAAATATTCAAAAGAGTCAAAGGTTACTAGAAGGATGAGAAAGACATGTTTACATAATTACAATTCACAAGAATCAAATCAGGATCTTTCAATAACTTAAAGTGCTTTTGTTGCCTAAACCTAATCACACATGGCACTCGGGCTCTGAACCCCTGTCTCGCCTGTCAAAATCCTAAACCTTATTTACCCTCCATCCACCCCGACAACCTCTGTATGACTTGTGATTGCACTTCTTTCACTGGATCCAAACGCTGCCACTGAATATAATCACACAGTCAAGCAGGCAGCAATTATGTTCCCTTCATAACATACTTGGCAAAACAAACGTATGTGTGATAATTGTGTTTTTAGGAGTGGAACAGAGTGCCAGGAGTGGATGGTGGAGGGAAAGCAAATGAAATATGTTGACAGTGAAGAGATACAACTAATAGAAACATTTATTTGTCATAATGTCAATATATGTAATCTGAGTAGCATTAAGTTCCCTACAAAACACATTTGTTGTTGCATATTTGTTTTATATGAATGTGATTTTTGGCAGAAAGTAGGTCAAACTGTGATTTTGATGGACTTTGTGAACACTGATTCTTTTCTGTAAATAATGCAATGCAACAGAGAAGAATTAGTCAAGTTAAGTTTATTTCTATAGCACATCCACTGATCTTTTGCAAGAAAACCATGTTTTTTTGGGGGACATGAAAAATGATGGAAAATGATGATTTTCTCTTCTCCTGAAGCACTTTTATGTGCTTCCCTGACACCTTTTATTTGTAAAGGAAACTATTTTAGTTTCTGCTTCAAAATGTGTTTTTCCCTACCAGATTTAATGCAGAATACATTCACTGACAAAGACATCCGTGCTCTTGTTGTATACAAGCTGAATATTCTGCAGTTATGATGTCTTAATGAGAAACTTCTTTCCAACAGTTTCTGATCAGAAACTACCTTATTTGATTTTTGAATCAGCCCCTCATAGATGTTTGCTCACCGGGAGTTAGCGGTGTATCATGCAGTGAAACAGCGGGCAGCCTCCTTCAATCAGCTATTGAAGCCCTTGTTTCTTCATTGTGTAGGCACCACTATCTGTACACAGTGCAGCTAAATTATCATAGGGAAGGTTGTGCTCTGGAGTCTGCATCACCTGCACAGAACATATCTTGTTCTGGTGTGGTTGCATGATATTTGCATATAAATGTCTTGTTTTAAATTGGTTTTCTTAGAATGCTGATAAATACGATGTTTCCTCCTCTGCAGCAGTGACGGTTTCATCCAATTAAATTGAAAAAGTAGCAGTGCATTGTTATCATTTCTTGTCATTTGTTGGTTTTCCTTTTACTATGTGGTGAGCTTTTGATTTGCTAGCCACCTGTGGTACAGATTATTTCTATTTTTTATTGAGGGAACACTGAATTGATACATATACATGGCTTTTAGTGGGGGTTGGGGGGATTTCCTGTGCTGGGGTCTTTAGTAATCTGGCTTTTTGCATTTGCAAGGTTTCACACATCACTTGCTCATATTAAATTTGTCTTTTGTGACAGAATATTCTAGCCAGGACTAGTCCTGCTGCATATGAACCTCCTTTGCTGGTTGTAGAATTATTATTCTTTTACCTACTGGTGGTGCCATGCTATTTTACCACAGTCAATTTTTCCAAAACCCCAATAGTCAAATTGAAAGGCCTTTATCCCGAAAAAAACAAGCACCCATTGCTACGAAAATACACACTCTACCTGCATTTACAAAGATTTATTACCTCCAATCAGTTTCCGAAAGAAAGATGGAAGACTACATTATAGACTCATTTTGCAAATCAGAAGATTCAGTCAATTTTCTAACAGAAATGGATAAAAATACTACAACTACTACTACTACTACTATTTTGCACACATTCATATGACAAGACCTCCCGATCCCCTCGGATTCTTTGGCTTGGAGCCACTTTATGGTTATGGGGTGAATGAGAAGAACATGAAGAGAGAAGAGGATTCTTGCAGAGAAGCTGGCGCAGACTTTTAATATCTTTGATAGGTGTATTCAGAACAGCAAATCTGGCAATGCACTGCGGTGCCATTTTTGGAAAAAGGTTGTGTGATCTCTCCTCTCGCTCTCTCTCCCTTGATCGCCTTGCCTGTTCTGCTCTTTTGCTCACACAACACGAAGGAGTTTCCATTTTTACGACTCTACATAGTCAGGTGCAATCACAAGAATCAGTGTGAGCATGCATTAGATTAATATACAGCAGCCACATCAGTCCGCCAATGCAAAATAGAATATGAATGCAGAGTGTTTTTTTTCCAAATACCAAAAACCTCCTTTCCAGCTTTGATCTTAGCAAACTTCCAATTGAATAATATACTCAGGATGAGCTGCAACAGAGATGAACTCAGTTTCAGTTAGGAAAAGGAATGTACTTCATGAACAGAACAAAAGAATAAGGGCACAAGTTCAACTCCACTGTAGCTACCTGCTTATTGTTCTACTATATAACCACAATAAAGACCCTTAGGACCCAATGTGCATGAACTGCATCCATTTCAACAAGTGTTTTAAAAGCACTTTTATGTAAAAGTTTTATAAAGATTTGAATCTAATTTCTGAGCTTGAATTGCATTGAGAATTCAGTGCCCTGAGCAGCTGTGTTCTGGGCCCAATGCACTACTATTAAGTAATGTATGGGTTTAATATTCTGAGCAAAATACATGCATTTGATACTGATGTTGGAGATGAACCAAAAGTAAAAACATCCCCATTCCTTTAACTGGCAAAAGATACAACAACAGATTTTGTTGTTGGTGTGATGCATTGTCCCAAACAGACTTTTTCTACAGCTTTGTTTTCTCTGAGGTTCAGTCATAAATCATATGGCTATAAAGAGATGCGGTGCAGTGATTTTAAAGCGGCCCCACTAAAAGAATATTTTTGTGAGCTGAGAACATCTCTTAGGGCAATTCGGAGCAGATCTGAAAATACCACCTCCCAGAATTCTGCACTGCATGAACATAGGAAAAGCATTACCTGGAGGCACTGCTGTGTGGAGTGCTGTATTCATCTGGCACACAACCACTCTATAACCCCCACAATGATGCATTCACAACACAAACCTGTAGCAGGTGAATTCAAAATAGGTTCCTACTGACAGGGAAGAAAACAGGGCACCTTCAGGACAGTGGTTTTGCTCTTAAATTATTAAGAAATATTTGTCTGATGCTTGTGTCGTCTATTGTTGCACAAAGTAATAGTTATGGCTGAGATTATGCAATATTAGTAAGGATACAAAGTCTGGATATGTATCTCATGGGGCTGAAATTCAACTCTTTGTAAGAGTACACAACTATCAGCTCAGTTATTAGTTATTTGCAAGAAGCTTATTACAACCCATATTTACTTTTGACTTTAGGTGATGACCTCCAGTTGCTCTGGTAATTATGACGGGTGGGAGGTATAAAGACCACCAATGTCCGCTCAGGGAGGGTGAGAGGGTTGGTGGATGAGTCAAACAACACACGACTTTGACTGTTTTTTGTTTTGTTTTTTGAAATGGGACACAAACACAAGTCTTCTGGGTCAATGATGGGTTATTCCAAGTCAAATATTGGTTTTGTTGTGCGGTTAAGTAAAGTCACACAAAGTAGCATTGTGTAGCATCGCACAATGTAGCATCACGCAGAGTAAAGTCATGCAGCATGACAAGTGTTCTGCTATGTATCGTCAAGCAACGTAACGTCAAGCAACGTAACATCAAGCAACGTAACGTCTAATAACGTAACGTCCAGTGACGTAACGTCCAGTGACGCAACGTCCAGTGACGCAACTTCAAGTAACGTAACGTCCAGTGACGTAACGTCCAGTGACGCAACGTCCAGTGACGCAACGTCAAGTAACGTAACATCAAGTAACGTAACGTCAAGCAACGTAACGTCAAGCAACGTAACGCTAAGCAACGTGACGTCAAGCAACGCGACGTCAAGCAACGCGACGTCAAGTAACGCGACGTCTAGTAACGCAACGTCTAGTAACGCAACGTCTAGTAACGTAACATCTAGTAACGTAATGTCAAGTAACATAACACCTAGTGTCAAGTATTGTAACTTCAAGTATTGTAACATCAAGTAACGTAACATTAAGTAACGTAACATTAAGCAACGTAACATTAAGCAACGTAATGTCAAGTAACGCAACATCAAACATGCCTTTTCCTGAAGCTAACCAAAAAGTTTTTCTGCCTAAACAAAACGAAAATACTTCAGTTTCATTCATGACTGTAATTGTCACATTTCAAATGCAACCATTTCATAACATTAAATAGAATGGCTACTATAGGGCCAAACTTTAGCTTTGGAAAAAAGCAGAAGGCTGCTGCTTTGGTATATGGACTACCCTTATTAAGACTTCTAGTCTTTGCTACCACTCAAAGCCCTTTACACTACAGACTGCACTCATTCACCCATTCACACACACATTCATACTGGTGGCCAAGGCTACCCTAAACGGTGCCACCTGCCACCATCAGGAATTCATTCATACACTGATGAGTGCAGCATCCCGAAAACTCCTCCTGGTTACTGAAACCATGTGCAGCTTTATTTTCAAGGACATGTGCCAACATAGAGATATTGGAAATAACAAATTCAGAAGATTAAGAAAAACATTACACAGCCAGCAGCATTTTAGTGAAAACTCCATCTTCCTTAGGGACTAAGCATGAAGTTATCCACCGTACCTGATGAAGTTATTTCTGATTCAGAAATACTAGTTTTATCCTAAACATTTTTTAGTCCTTATCGAGATAGTATTTCCCTTCAAGAGTCGATTAAAAGAGTAAAACAGTAAAATAATGCACTAATGCTGTGCTTTTATCCACACCTATGGTACCAGAATCATTACTCGGGTCATGTTAACAATAAATCACCCGATCATCATCATCACCCAGACATAAAACCTGACATTATCTTTGTTTTAGAGCGATCAAAATGACAAACTGCACCAGTGATTTGCATTAATGTCAAACTGCAGCAGCTACAGTATGCAGCTCTCTGCTTTTGTTCATAACCAAGTAGCAGCTCTGTGAGAAATATTCATACACGCACAACACTGACTGAACCCACTCACCTCAGCTTAGTTATGTTGCTGTGTTTAATGAAGGCATACAGCAACATATTTGCTTGAAACCTTTATCCCTCTTGTTACACATCACACTGTAACAGGTCCAATAAATAAATGTCTTATATTTGATTGTATAAAGGCGCTAAAGGCATTCAAAAGAGGATTCCATGGTTACCAAATCCCAGCAACACTGATTTGTGTGTGTGGTGCATCTGTTGCCTGCAGAGAACAATCACTAACCCCGGGTTTGTTTTGTTAATTTGTTGTTCTATTCATCACGAGTTCTTCTTATTGTTATTAAATGTTAATTGGAATAAGCAGCAGCTAATTCAAACCTGATGTTAGAAGCGATTGTCGTTGTATTTTTTTTTAACTTAATGTTGATTAGAAAAATGAGGTCACACCTGGATCTTTCTCCCTCTTCCTCTTGCTTGCTGCATGTCTGATTGTTATGCGACAGGTTTTTGATTTCCCCCCTCCCACGTACCCCCACCTCTGCAGAGGAATCAGCTACATTGCTAAATTGACAACCCTAACCTTGCCATGTTAACGACGTCTGAATGGAAACTGCCTGCAACGCCTGCAACTGAAAGGATTTATTACTTTATTTACCCAAACACACAATTTCTTAATAGTGCTGATGCAAAATGATTGTAACTTCTCTCTCCAGGTCTGCCTCTACTTTCTCATTCTCAATAGTTCCTTGGGTGCTCTTTTTGTATTATACTGTATGCTGCATTACTGTCTAATCTGGGATGGATGGCAGAGATGGAAAAGATTCCCCTGTTAAGGTTTTGCAACTGTTCATGTCATTGAGGCGGTTGCATTATAACAGAATTGGTTGTGTGAGGATTTTAAATGCAGTGCATTGATCAAATAAAACCATTAACATCCATTAAATCTGGATTTAATTACCTTGAACTACAACGGATGACTTTGGCCAGCAGCTATGTTTGTTTGGTTTCAGGCACTTTTTTAGTCTAAAGGCTGGATATTGTTAATAAATAAAATGTATTTAATAAATATATATATATATATATATATATATATATATATATTTTTACAATTCCAGTACCAGTACCCTTAAAGTGATACTGATACCAGTGAAGTATTTCCTCTGATACCATTTGTTGTATAGCCAAACCTTCAAACCTATCAGTGGCCACATGCCACATAAGTGGGAGTTCAATTCGGAGTTCAGTGAGTTTCTTTTCACTCGAAAATATGATGTCTCTGTAGTGAGATTGTCATTAGTTGGCTAAAAGTTTTTCTATCCACATTTTTTTTTTAACTTAAGGTGATCTTTCTCCCTCACTGCAACTGACACAACCACAAAGTATTATGTGGATAAATGTGCAAAGATGTCATTATTATGTAAATGAAAATATGATGTATTCTAGTCGCCAATTCTGACTTTGGATCTAATGCTAGCTACTTTCATTGGCAACACTGATAATATACTATATATCCATATTATATATGGATATATAAGCATCCAAGAAGAGTGCTCTGAAAAGAGGCTGGAAAGTGGGTCCCAAAAATACTTTTTCCCATAGACTTACATTGGAAAAAAGAGGTATTTAAATCACCAGACAGATTTTTTTTAACGTCCCAACCCCTGACAAAACGACATCTTTTATTATAAGGATTTGATTAATTAAGTTAATTAAATTTTGAGGGGCGTTCCCGGTGGCACACCTGGTAGAGCGTGTACCATAGAGGCATGTCTTCCCCTCTGTCTCCCCCTTCACTCTGTCTTTATCAATAATGCCAAAAAAAGGGCCAAAAATATATATATAAAAAAAAAATGTGATTCACAGAAGCCAAATTTTCTGGCCCCGCCTCCAGTGCCGTATCAATTCTCCTAACACATCCATGTAAAATACACTGAAAGTGAAAAGTGTATATGTGTTGGAATGTGATTGCTTAACACTAGAAGAATGGGCATTAAATAAACATGGAACCTAGTATGCAGGGGCTAATTATGACATATGTTTGCCTGTACCTCAGTTATACCTGAATCAACACTAAAGTAACTGTGCAGACAAGCCGTCACATTCACACATTAGCACACAGATCATTTTGAGAACAATGACGCAGAAATCGAAAATACATTCTCCATGTATTTGTTGGCACGCATGAAGGGAACGTTTTTCTTTTTCTCTCGTTTTCGTTCTTTTCCTCTCTGATTTCCTTTCACTTGCTCTTCAACAGTATCACACGTTCCCCTCCCTGCTCTCTCCCTCCATCTCAATCCACCTCACCCTCATTCTATTCTGCTCTCTCTCTCTCTCTCTCTCTTGCGTTTTCCCTCTTGCTCATGTTTATTTCATAGGGCCTCCAGCATCTCAGAATAAATAAATTATACATTTCATTATGCACTCATTTCAAAGCTCCTTTCAGGAAAGGGACTAAGCTCATTTGTCCCTGAGCTTCTGTTTATCCTAAATGACTGCATCAGACATTATCATGAGCGTCTGGGAGCCCTGACTGTCCACGCTCGTTTGTCATGTACCAGACCTAATTCCCATAAAGTCCACATTCCTCCTTCTAATACCACAGACTGGCACTGATCCTTGGATTAGATACAGCAAGTAGGCAGAGGAAATATGTGGAAGCATACACCAAAGGAATGCTCACATAAATTATATCACAGTAAGCTTGTCAAGTTGATGCTTATACCTGAAGCTGGCAGTTTTAATGTTTTTTAAAAGCATTAGAGTAGATGTTTCAAAAATATTACTCGATGTGATGTTTTTCCAAAAGCTTTAGCTAGAAACTCTCTGAAAATCCAATATTTTTTGCCCTTTCTTCTTCAGTTCCTCTTACATATTGGTTTTAGCACCAGCCCACACTGGTCCTACTGGGTCACGCTTTATCTTTCCTTTTGTATTCGTGCTTATGCGTGTGTGTATGCTGCTGTGCCATGTTGGTGGGCCATGTGTGGTGGCGTATGGACTGACGTTAGTAATGCGGTGTTCTTGGCCCTCCTCCTGCAGACGAGCCTCTCATGCTGAGGGTCAGTTTGACCCGTGCTGGTGGTAATGTTAGGGCCAGGGAATTGTCCAAAAAAACTAGTTTATTCCCTTCACACATGGACACACACAAAATGACATTTTTATCTGTATGCACTTGCACAAGATACACAATCCATAGGTGCACATATGGCACATTAAATCACATAGTTTCACACATGCACACGCAGGAAAACACACGTTTCCGTTCATGTAGATACACAAGGCTTGGAACACTTGGACACACTCTCCACCCCATATGGACCCTCATGGCCATCTGTCCCACTGTCTATGTGCCAGGCGCTGCTCGTTGAATCTCTTCCTCTTTCTCTATTGGACCACAGTGCTGCCCCACTGCAGTGGGCCTCAGCATTTTAGCCCTTTTTACATGAACTGTAGTAACCCAACATGAACACTATCCACACTTCAACGCGCAGCATCCCAGAGGAGGAAGTCCCAGGAGCTGCTGGGTTTTAAGCAGTTTCCACTACAGAGATATTGCAACAGAAAATGTGGGATTTTCTCTCGGAAGATAGATAGATATACATCCAGGAGGAGACTGGGCAATATGCTTGAAATCAAAATTGAAATATTAATAAGAATACTTTGCTGATGTTAGATGTATCAAGTTCATGCAATAGTTTTCTAAATATGATCAGAGTGGAGGTTTAATGCGATAATATTGTCAAATAATCTCAGTTACTCATTATATTAGACATTGTGTCATTGTACTAGTGCTGTTGTCCATTTTTAGTGATAAAACTGGATTCATGGGAAATAAGCTGCACCTTTATATATATATATATATATATATATATACAGTGGGTACAGAAAGTATTCAGACCTCCTTAAATTTTTCACTCTTTGTTTCATTTCAGCCATTTGCTAAAATCATTCAGTTCATTTTTTTCTCTCATTAATGTACACTAGCACCCCATCTTGGCAGAAAAAAAAACAGAAATGTAGAAACTTTAGCAAATTTATTAAAAAAGAAAAACTGAAATATCACATGGCCGTAAGTATTCAAACCCTTTGCTCAGTATTGAGTAGAAGCACCCCTTTGAGCAAGTACAACCATGAGTCTTCTTGGGTTTTTCACACCTGGATTTGGGGATTCTCTGTCATTCTTTCTTGCAGATCTTCTCCAGTTCTGTCAGGTTGGATGGTGAATGTTGGTAGACAGACATTTTTAGGTCTCTCCAGAGATGCTCAATTGGGTTTAGGTCAGGGCTCTGGCTGGGCCATTCAAGAATGGTCACAGAGTTGTTCCAAAGCCACTCCTATGTTATTTTAGCTGTGTACTTAGGGTCATTGTCTGGTTTGAAGGTGAACCCACCTTCCAGGTGAGCCCAGTCTGAGGTCCTGAACACTCTGGAAAAGGTTTTGCAACCAGTCGTCCTGTCCCTGCAGCTGAAAAACACCCCCATAGCATGATGCTGCCACAACCATGCTTCACTGTTGGGATTGTATTGGGCAGGTGATGAGCAGTGCCTGGTTTTCTCCACACATACAGCTTAGAATTAAGGCCAAAAAGTTCAATCTTGGTCTCATCAGACCAGATAATCTTATTTCTCATAGTCTGGGAGTCCCATGTGTTTTTGCCAAACTCTATCCTGGCTTTCATATGTCTTGCACTGGGGAGAGGCTTCCGTCGGGCCACTCTGCCTTAAAGCCCCGATTGGTGGAGGGCTGCAGGTGACTTTCTGGAACTTTCTCCCATCTCCCCCTGCATCTCTGGAGTTCAGCCACAGTGATCTTTAGGTTCTTCTTTACCTCTCTCACCAAGGCTCTTCTCCCACAATTGCTCAGTTTGGCTGGACGGCCAGGTCTAGGAAGAGTTCTGGTCGTCCCAAACTTCTTCCATTTAAAGATTATGGAGGCCACTGTGCTCTTTGGAACCTTGAGTGCTGCAGAAATTATTTTGTAACCTTGGCCAGATCTGTGCCTTGCCACAATTCTCACTCTGAGCTCTTTGGACAGTTCCATCGACCTCATGAGTCTCATTTGCTCTGACATGCACTGTGAGCTGTAAGGTCACAGGTGTGTGCCTTTCCTATTCAACTCTAATCAGTTTAATTAAACATAGCTGGACTCCATTGAAGGAGAAGAACCATCTCAAGGAGCATCAGAAGAAAGCTGAGTGTCATTAATGAGGAAAATTAAAAATGAAAATGAAAATCGAGTGATTTTAGCAAATACCTGCAATGAAACAAAGAGTGAGAAATATATATGATTCGATGAAGATATATAAGACATATATATGATATGATGAAGTGATATATATATATATATATATATATATCACTTTATTGACACAGTGCCGTGGATATGCATTGCTTTTCTTCTCGGGATGACGTTTTGCCTTGTTAGTGACCTGTCCATCAAAGGTAGCCACGCCCCAAAATCTTACGATTCTTTATCATCAATTTTCTTCTAAATGGGGCCATTATTTACACTATTAACATGAAATTGTCTTGAAGAACATTTTTTAGTAGCAATTGAGACTATAGTGTTGTCCTGAAAAAAACATTCTGAGGTAATAAATCAAGTGAGAAGTTTTATCATTTTGTATTGAAATGAATGGACCTAAATGCTTCTGCAGCCGCTGTGAGTAACCCCCTAGTTACTTTTTAGGTCAAAATTTGACATAAAAACATGTTACATTTTAAGTGATTAAACATTTTTCTTTAGTTAAAATGAGCATTTTCATGGATATCACTCTGCTGGTTGGTCCAAGTGGGGTCAACCACACACACATCTTCGTTATTGGTGGATGCTGCTAAATCGACGGTCGACGGAAGTTCAGCACCATTGAACTGCACGTAAAGAAGAGACACACATTTGCTTCCAAAGTGAACATTTTATTTCCCATTTCCCCTAAATTCAATGGAAGTGAATGGGAAGTAAATATTCGCCAATGTTAAATTGTTAAATGTTAAATTGTTAAATGTTAAAATTAGCATTTTGTGACCACAGCCTAAGACACTAGACCCTGCCTCAGGCCACAGTTAGCCCTGCTTAGCCTTTGGGTAAACGGGACCCGATGCCGACAAGCTCTTGTCCGGCGATTCTGTTGCCTCTCATCGGACACAGTTTGGTGAAAAAAAGCAGTGAAACACACCGGCATGACGACTGCCGACTACACAGCAGCCTGTACGTTCTGCGCTTGCGCGAGATGCAATAAGTCTCCCTAACAACGGGTGGCGCTAGTCTCGTGACTGTAATCCCAAACGTGAAAACAGGAAACAACGTAACGGAGAAACCACAGAAGTAACCATGGAGATTAAAAACAAAGAGCACACAGCATTAAGCTTGTTATAAGTTTTGAGAAGACGTTTTGGAAAACAAAGCTTCGCTGCAAAATGGTCGCTCCGGCTGAGCGGCTGTATTTCTAAAAACGATGCAAAAAACGAAGCAAAATGTAGTTGTCTCTCCCGTGCCATGCGTTTGTTTACTCTCGTAACTTCCACCCCTCCCACATACCATGCTGATTCGCTAGAGCACAACCAATCAGATCCGCCCATAGCTAGCACACAGCCAATCAGAGGACCCGACGAGTCTAATCTCCCGACGGCCAACGCTCCCCGACTGAGCATGTCGAATCGGGCCAGACGAGGCCCGACAGCTTCCGCGCTTCCCTGACGCAGATGAACACACCAAACAGAGGCGTACCCGATCACTGTCCCCGACACCCGACAGTCGGGCTGGTGTGTTCCTGGTTTAATAATTGGCCCATTAGCACCTGGAAACTTGCCCAGACACAGTCCCCTCCCCCTGAGGCACAATCTACTACCAGAAGTGACAATGTAAACAAAACTGGCCTTGTCATGCACCAACTTGTTCTTCTTTGGCACAATAGTGGAAAAGTGGCTGATATGTATTCATCCCCAACTGAAAGTAGTCCATATGAAATGCACTTTTAACTCCTGTTTTTGAGTTTTCCTCAGAAGATACAGTGCTTAGTTGTTTCAGGAACTGACAGCATTTTTTAAACTACATATATATTTTTTAGATTTACATCATCAGTAGGATGAAATTGGCTTGGGGCTGTGAGTAACAGAGGTATGGAATTCAGAAAGCATCGAGAGATTAACTAAAACATTGTTGGTTTCAGTCTTTTCATGGGATTTGTTGGCAGTAAGAAAAATAATCTTCTACACTCAGCGTTGTAGATACACAAACACTTTTCCCCCAGAATAGACATAAAAACACACTTTTTTCCTGAAAGTATTTACCTGTTCTCATTTCCTTTGAGTTTATACATCACTGCAAGGTAATAAGGCAACTGAAATGACAAAACTAAAACTGATTTTTTTCTTGAGTAACGACTGTGATACACAATCACTGGTCAACATGCAAATGTTCAGAGATACAGTGCAGCCATATTTCTCCATCTGCTTTGTTCAATCTGTAACCGTAAGTTTCTCTCTTTCTGGTGCTGTTTCCACATATGTTTGTGTTATAGGCGTTATTCTTCTTTCTAAATCCGTACCTGGTCCCATTCTGGGTGCTACACCAGTGAGATCTCAGAAAGAGAATGACTCACACTTCCAACCCTGAGACTGTGGAGCAGAAGCCCCCAGGGGAGCCAGTCTGTTAGGAAGCCTGTTCCAAGTAGCTGATAGGCTCACCTTAAAGGTGTGATGCTATCCTCAGACATGTCACCTCATCCAAAAAAAGCAACCTTTTCACTGCTCGGTAGTGCCTTTTCGGATAGAAAACAAGTGAGAAAACCCAGGGTTATTTTCGAGGTATTTGTTCTCTGCCACTCCTTTGATCACATGTCTCTTTCTTGTGGAAATTACAAAGAGACAAAAACTCCTCATGGAATACAACAACAGCAGCAATCGTGATGGAAGGAGAGGGAGTGGTCGGGAAAGTAAGGCGTTTGCTATGACCTCATGGGCTTTATATGAGTTTTATATAATTTGACATCTATAACGCAGAGATATACAGTACTGTGCAAAAGTCTTAGGCAGTAGATGCTGGTTTGAAGGCAAAGGGTGGTCACTCCAAAACTATTAACATTTCTATTTATGAAAGCATTCTTATTTTTACACCATTTTTTTCCACACCTGCCTAAAATGTTTGCACAGTACTGTATACTGTATAATACTGCTCATACTATATTAGTTTGAATGTAAATCACATTTGCAGACAACATGAGACTGCCACATCAACAGTATAATGCAACTGTATACTTATCTTCCATCCATTCATCTATCCAACAATTATCTTTATCAGCTTGTCATTTGCAGGGTCACAGAGAGTAGCAGACTTTTGCAGCTGGCATTGGGTGAACCTCGAAATGTTTAATATACAGTTGAATTGTTGAGTGTACAGTTGAGTTTAATACACAGTAGCATCTGCATTCAAAATACACAGTCGCCCCATAAAGTGGAAGAATTTTGTTTTCAGACACAATCCTCTATTAATTGTCGTTTCATTTTCATTGTGATGTGTTTGGAAGAGATTGATGAATAAAGTTTTGAGAAGATATACACTTTATCCGTCAAGAATAAATCACATTGTCACAATCATTTCATGAAAAGAAGTCAAAAATATTTTATTCCAACTTCATGAGCAGCCGTGTATAAGCTAAACTAAACACAAAAAAAAGGACATTATTAATATATGAGACCCAAAAGGCAGTAAAAGGATGGGCATTTCTGTAAAAAAAGATGCTAATGCTGTTTAATCAGCATTAGTCAAATAATACAATTTAACAGGTGAACTATCATTATGTAAAGCACACAGCAACAGCAATGTGTTGTTTTGTTAGTGTCTAGTGTTGTAGAATCATCAGAATAAAGCATCATCAATACCACTAGGGCTGAGTCCTTGATGCAGTGGCCCCTGGTTTGAATCTAGCCTGAGGTCCCTTTGTCACTATGAAATAGCATGAAAAATGCCCCCCCAAAAAAAGAATCTTACAAGACTATTACTTAGGATAAAACTGTGGTGGGTGGTTTTCTGAAAAAGGAAAAAAATAAGTAGTACTAGTCATTAATGAACCTGATGTCCTTAGTAGGGCTGGTACGATATGCTTCTCTCCCAATTCGATACGATCACTATACTTTGGTGGGTAAAATTAACTACAGTTTTGTACAAGTTTTGCTTAAATATTAAGCTTTATTGCAATTTTTGTTTACTGTTTAACCACTAGACCATGGAAAATTTTTGAATCATACACTTCTAGAGACATATTTCCAAAAAAACGAATGATTTCAGCAACATCATATGTAAAGTGTATAGAAAAGTGGGGGAATTTTTTTTTACTCAAACTGTTCATCAAGCTATTGCTACAGTTTTTCATTTTTGTTCATTTGTTTTGTTTAATGTTATCCTTTTCTGGTGTAGTCTTGTGTGATTGTAATTGATAAAAAGTGCCTGTTGGTGTGGACATAAGAGCCTGGTGGTACATTGTTTTGTTGCATACTCATAAAAGTGAGTTTTAGCTTATAGGGGAAATCTGAGTGCATAAAACATTACTACATTAAATCATGACGGAAATATTTATGTATGACAGTGTTTTGTGTTGCCCAGGATCAACTACATATTTGACAAAGACAAGTTGCTGTTCTCTGCAGAGGAATTGTAACCCTTGTGCCTTAAAGTTTTGCTGGAGAGGATTCCTCTCCCGGCAAGGCAGTGACCTCAAACATGCATCAAAGATAAACCGGGGCTGTTTGAAGTCCAAGAAACAGCAAGCAGAGCTGCCTCTCTGCCGCTTTCCCTCTACAGTCACTAGACACTCTTACTCTCCCTCTCCCTCATACATCATGGCGTGTCATTCAGAACATACTTCAAAAGATTATTGAATGAGAATCTGAAAATATGAGCCGGATCCATAAAGACTGATGCCATTTAGTTAATGGTGAGTCCCTGGAAGTGCCTCATAGATCAGCATACAGAGAGATTTTTACCTTCTTCACTGTGAAATTCCTGTTCAATGCCCACATAAATCCCACACTGATGACCCTACGCTCATCAACAAGATACTCGATACGCTTCACTTGGGACGGCTTCTACCAAGAGAAGTCAAACCCACACCCACAACCCCTAGAAGGCATGCTGGAGGTTACAGTCTGATGGGGCCAGCAGAACTACATCATCATCATCATCATCAAAAGAGCAGAGAGATAAAGTTACCTGACATTTTCTCCATCCATGAAAATCAAAATCACAACTCCTGACAAGGAAGACGCTGAAGATTCTCGGCAGATACGACTTTTTACTTGCAACTTTCAGAAACTTGTCAGAGAAATCGATGTTCAGTTAATTATAATCAATTGCCACAGATGAACCAATAAATCCTGTTTCTTACAACTTAATTGCAGTTCATCCGTGGCAAATTGATTTTAGTTCATTGAACATGGGGGTGCATGGCTCTTTATAATAGCTTCCACTGCGATTAAAGGAAAACAAAGACATGTAAAGCCAAAGAAATCTCTCCTGAGCTGCAAGATTATTTTGATGAACCGTCCCGTTCTCACTTTCAACTCGTCACATACAGACATTAAGTAAGGAGACCTTTTTACAGGCTGTCCTCATAAACAGTTTGTCATTATTACTATGAAAAGTAATGCACTGAATTTTTATGTATCCCATTAAATTGTGTCTGTTCATGTGACAAACAGATTGCAGATGCATTAAGTTTGGAAGGGGAGTTGAATGGCACAAAGCACAGGGCTTTGACCCAGAAGACTGGTGTTTGTGTCCAGTTAGGAGCTTCTTTACTCATAATTTTTGACTGCATCCTCCGTCCAGTAGTTCTGTTTGTCAGTAGATATTTTAAGCCTAATCCTGTCATTTTTTCCTAACCTTAAACAACTGGTTTTGTTGCGTAACATTAATCATAATCAGTGTTATTTATATGAGCAACATACGAAGAATTTGACTCTTTTTCAATCATTTGATTTTTTCCGTGTTCTCAGAGGTTAAACCCAGAATGAACTTAGTGATAAGTTAAACAGAGAATGCACAAATGAACAAAAAAAAAACAAATATACATACAAATAGTGATAAACAACATATATACGTAGTGGATTATTGGTCCTGTGTATTTATGGTGAGTCAGCTTTTGGATCACAGTTTGTCAGGGTGACAGCCTGGGAAAAAAACTGTTCCTGTGTCTGGTAGTTTTGGCGTTCAGTGATCTATAGCGCCTACCAGAGGGGGGAAGTTGAAACAGAGAGAGCACTGTACCGAGGCTGTCATCCGCGGCGCCATCTTGGATGTTGCATCAATAAAGCAAACCTTATCACAACATTAGCAATGTGTTAAAACAGCAAACAGTATCTGTGACATGTTTAAATCATCTGCTTTTTCTTTGAATACCATATTGTGTAGCCTTTCAGGCTTTTTGTAATGTTTAGTTGGTATTTCCTTTAAGTTGGAAACAATAAGTGGATAGTTTCTTAAAGGTTTAACAAATTTATTTTGTAACTTTATGATAATTTTACTTAATTCTATGGTGTCACTTCCTGTTTAGTGATTTCCTCTTGGATCACACTCCTATTTAGTCACTTCCTTTTTAGTTACTTTAGTGATTGGAACAGGCGGCAACATCCGGGTCTAAGCTGTGAGGCAAACCAGGAAGTGCCTTAAGCTGCATTCTACTGAAAATTCCAGCAGGGGGCGCTAAGTATGGCTGCAAAAACATTTCTGTCCATTAATTTCAATGCAAAATGAGAAAACTTCTCACCTGATTTATTACCTCAGAATTTTTTTAGGACAACATTATGGTCTCATTTGTTAGTAAAAAATCTTTTTCAAGACAATTTGATGTTAATAGTTCAAATAATGGCCCCATTTAGAAGAAAATAAAAGAATCGTATGATTTGGGGCGTGGCTACATTTGATTGACAGGTGGCTAACAAGGCGAGCCTTCATCAGGAGAGAAGAAGAACAATGCGTATCCACGGCAACATGTCAATAAAGTTATATATAACATGATATAGTTATAGAAAAGGACGTTTAGTGTTTTGGTCTCATAACTTTCATAACCCTTTCACACTGTATTTCACATTTTGTTCATTAAAAATGTCTTGTTCAGAGTTAGGTTGGAATAATAGACACTCCAAGGAGTCGCTGTTCATTTTTCTTAGCTAAGTAACATAGCAGTTAATGCTAACATGAATTAGCAGCTACTTCTCTCAGTCAGGTTGAGGTGTAGAGAGGCGTGTAGTCAGTGATCAGATCCCTCTCGCTCCTCCACAGTCCAAATATGGTCTGCTCCCCGTATGAGGAACAAGATGGCGATGTGTGTAACGCTGAACTCGATGCTTCCAGCGGGCGGTCCACAAACCAATGGGTGATGTCACGGTCACTACGTGCATTATTTATACAGTCTATGGACTGTAACAATGGAAGGCAGACATTTGTTGCATGCTCTGAAAGCAATCTGTACATCCACTCTAAAGCATCATAGAGGCAATGCCGTTGATTTTACATTCGACATGTATATATATAAGCAGTGATTTCATGAATAAATATATTTGATATAATAAGTTAAAAGCGTTTTCATTCACAATTATATACAAGCAGACAGCAATGTGTATCATGTTTACAGCTGTGTATGTTGTAATATTTAGTTAAAGTACTATTGTATCACTTTATTTGCCGTTTTCACCAGCATGTTAATGACAAAGTGTGACAGTAAATGGTGAAACTTACTACGACTCTGTCTTCATTGGCAATGGTTTAACTTGGTGTTTAGTCAGAGTTTCAACACCCTGCACAAGAGCACTACGCATTTGAATAATGTTGTCTTCTTACAAAATCATACCAATGTTTATGAAAATATGCTGCTTTTGAATGCACAGGGTACCCTTTAGTGCAGCCTTTGGATAGCAGCGCTGCCTGGGGAATCCAGGTGACATAGTACAAAGAGCATAAGTCTGCAAAGAGAGGAGACTGGGCGGATGGATGGGAATACACAGCATTTTCCCCCCGAAAACTGATCTCACCCAGTAGATGGTTGTGTGAATCCCATGTGAAAGCTTCTCTAACATGCTTATATTTTTTTCCCAATCCCATGATCTTTTGCTAACCTTTACCAAATAGTTTTGTGTTAATTCACAATGTTAGTCACATGTTGGAGTGACGTTAAAGGGGAATCCAGTGTTAAAAAGTCATTCCAAGGGCTCTGGACCAAGTGTCCATATGTGACAAGTTGGGAGTGAGAATGTGTTAGATGTACTGCATAAATTCAAAGACGGATACTCTCAGGAGCACAGTGAGCTCCACAGTTGCACAGCAGAGCCGGCCATCTGGCCAAAATCACGACACGAAAAGGCTTTGGTCAGGGAAGCGACCGAGAACCGAACAGAGATTCTGCCGATTACAGAGAGATGGCATAATCTGCAAAAAAACAAACAAACAGACAATCATCTCTGCAGCATTCCCGTCAATCAGGTCTTTCTCATAAACCGTGTTCAAGAAAGTCAGACATATGCAGCAGAGCCCACCTGGAGTTTGCCAAATGCCACAGTGAGGACGAAGGAGAAGATTACCATTCAGATGCGACAAAATGTTATGTAAATCATCTTCATCTGGTGTAAAGCGGAAACTGTCTCACAACTACAGAGAGGGCGGCATGGGGGATGAGTATACTTCTTAGCAGCAGGGACTGTGAGACTGCAGGGATGGAGGAAACAATGAACGGAGCCAGATTCAAAGATACATTCGAAAACTTTGTTCAACAGAGCACAAAACACAAGCCCAGATAATGCTGGAATGGCTTCCGAAACAATCCGACTGTCCTTGAGTGGTCCAGCAAAAGCTTGGACTTAAATCTGTGATCCCAGTGAAGATCACAGTTCAGTGATTTGCCTCATCCAATCTGTGAGTGGATAAAAAAAAAAAAGGGACACGATGTTCAAAATCAGGTGGGCAAAGCTGACAGAGGGGAAGGAGAAAATCACTGCTGCTAATGTTCTAAAAGTACTGAACTAAAAAAGTACTTTAAGAAGCTGGAATTGACTTTTATACTGAAGTGAAAACAGTGAGACAGTGTGAAAGGGGTCGCTCATAATGATGATTACCTAAATGTGCAGTTCTTTATAGCTCTATAGCATTTCACTTCAGTGGCACACAGACAAAGAGATGAACTGGAGAACATAGTGGAGCATTTAGCAGCTAAAGAGCCAGATATTTCCCTCAGGAGTTGGTCGAGCCAAAAAACAGCTGCTAAGAGAGTGAATATTGGACTTAGATTCATCAAGTGGCCAGAAACTCCAAACTAGAACGCCACCCAGAGAGCACAGACCTCCACCAAGGCCAATGGCCAGATGGTCCCAGTGTTGGGGAGTTGGGAAGTCATTCTTCCGACTTTGGTGTGTTCATGACCTTAAGGTCGTAATGTGGAAGCAACATGGAGGCTACAAAGATGTATAGTTTTATTGCCAAGAGCATTTAAACATCACTTTGATAGCCGTTTCCAATATTTCTTTGACAATGGAAATGGATCAGCTCAGCCATTAAATGTGATTGTGAGCTACTTTTTTCTGATTATTCCAACACCCTTTGAATGCATCACAAGTGCCCTATCTTGCAATATTAACAAAACCAAAAAGTAAGTGTTGCATCCGCCCCGTGTTATGGATCTCCTCCAAATTTTTAAATTTCATGAGTTCTTCCTTGGCCTGCGCTACACAATTCCACCAAGTTTAATTAAAAATCAGGCTAGTAATATTGCATAATCCTGTTGATAAACAAACAAACACACTGAAACAATAACCTCACCAAAATCTGCAGCTTTGGAGCTTTATAGCAACTTTCAGCTCAATGGCACACAGACAAAGTGACTATCTGGTGAACATAGTGGAGCATTTAGCAGCTAATGAGCCAGATATTTCCCTCAAGAGTTGATAAAACCAAAAACAGATAAGTAAGAGGGAATATTGCTCTTAGATTCATCAAGTGGCCAAAAACACAACTCCAAATAATGATACACATGTCATTTTGCTTCGTAACTGTTTCACATGTGTGACGAAGCAACAGTTTGATGTTAAATTTGAGGTTTAATGTGTTTGGAATATGTTCCCACTGCAACTTAGTGGCCAAACAAATCTGATATTGCTTATTTAAAAAGAAGGAAATGCCACAACACCAAAAAACAGTTTTATGACCCCATGATATCAAAGTGATGCACTTTTGTTTATTTGTGCTGCGATAGATGGATGTTTGCCTGGCTTTTAGCTTGCACATTTTTTGTGTGCCTGTCACTCCCTCCAGTGAGTTACAGAGAATCTGTGGCAGCAAAAGGTACAAGCCAGACATGTTCCGACTTTAGGGAAGAGTGACAGATCAGCGAATCCCAGACCCACTTACTGACTTGAATCAGACATGTTTCCTATATAGTCATGTTCAGACAAGGTACTCTGCTTTGATACCTGTCATAGTTCTGCATATCACAGAAAGCAGGGAAGTATGGAGGAACTAGAGGAGGGAGGGGGGGATGAGGATGAAAAAAAGGAGATTTACAACAGCAGCATCTAGAATGACTGAGGCATTGTTGGGTTTTCTCTGGCTAACAAAAGCTAACTGGCTAAATCTGGTGTTGGGCTTTTGAGAGGCAGGTGGAATGTGATTGGCTGAAAGGTGAGAAGGCAGTAACATCACCAAAAGTGCTTATTAAATAAATGTGTCATTGTGAAATGATACACAAAATAAAAGTGGCATCAAATAAACATGCCACTGGTAAAAAGAAAAAAAAAGAAAAAAGAAAAGAAAGTACCATTGTGAAATAAAAAAGGCCTTTGAAATAAATGTGATTATAAAATAAAAACAAACTCTATAAAACTGTTGATGCTGAAATAACAGAATATTCAGAATGAGTTGATTCATTTCTTCTATATATATATATATATTTTAGAAATTGTTTCATTTACAGATTTTGAGAGAGAGAATATAAACACATTTATATGGTTATTTATTCCATGTTTTTATTGATTTATTGAATAATGAACACTTGTTTCACTGTCCCCCTTAATGTTTTGGTTCAGTTCCAGTTTTCAAAAATCCAGATGGGATTAAAGTTGTTTGTTTTTCGCCTCGCAATGCCACGGAATTTTGGGGTAAAAAGATAAAATAAGATAAATAAATAAAAATTGCCTCGGCTTTTATGTTTTTAATTTACATCTTAACAATTCTCCTAAAAAATAATTATAAACACAGTGCTATTTTTTGGGTAAAGGAATCAATTACTTGACTTTAAAGAGGTTATTTTTATTTTTTTTTGTCAAACAATATTCATCCGAAAGGATCAGGTCTTCATCAAAGAAATTATAGGAAATTCTTGCATTGGTGCATTAAAATACAGCCATTCAACATTATGACAAGCATGATAACCGATTTATTATAACATTATGGTTTTCTTAATAATAAAAAAGAAAGAAAATATCTTATAACTGGTATATGTTACTGTGTGTGTGTCCCCTGAACCCACCCGCACTCGTAAAAACCTTTAACATTTTACATGCTGTTATCATCAACTTATCATCCTGTGTTCTAAAAAAATGCAATGATATTGCAGTAGATAGACGGGCAGGGTAGGCTTTTGATCTTGTGTCTTTTTTTAGCTTCTATAAATTTTTGCAAAGGCTAATAAAATATGAACAATTTTGTGGACAACATGCACGCAAGCTCAAGCAAAAAAAGAAAAAAAGATGTCTCTGACGTCGTCTCTGCTGCTGGAGGGAGGAACAGAAGTAGCAGTCATGCACGATGAATTTTTCATAAGTCCTGACTGAAGAGCAGAGAGACAGATAGAGTAAATAAATATATATGTGAGAAAAAAATTTGTACAAATCACTTTTTACTGTAGGCCGTGCCGATAACTTAAGTGGCTCAGGCAACAGCGGCTTTGATGTAAGAGGAGACTTATCAGGGTAGATCTGTTTATTTGACTGAGCTGGTGTTTGTAGCTGAACTGCAGGAGAGAGTGATGAATATTTATGTTCGGGTCAGGAGGTTGAGTCTCAGACCGATGTGGAAAATTGAGTTATGTCAGGTCACAACCTTGTGACCACATGTCAATTCTGTGAAGCTTGACTTGCTTAGTCTTTGTAAGCTGGCTGGTCAGGGAGTTTGGATGCAAATGCTTAAATCCTGTCACAGCTCAGACAAAATCTGATCCAGAGGGATGTGGTCTAATGGCACCGTATTGATTACTTTATACTTACTTTGTCTTAACTTCCCTTTCTCATACTTAATTTATAATTTATAATTTATAATTTATACGACCAGTTGCGGAATGTAACTAAGGACAATTTTTTTTGATTTTCCCATTTGATGTACCTTTATACTAGCCTGGCTAACACCAGACTAATCTCAAATGAGATTAGTCTGGAAACCAGCCGTTCATTTCTCCGTAGAGGAGGTGTGGTTTACGTAGGGTGACCAAGCGTCCTCTTTTGCCCGGACATGTCCACTTTTTACGTCCTGTCCGGAGCGTCCGGCCGGGTTTTATAAATTCACGAAAATGTCCGGTGTTCACTGTTTTTCATAGGACCAGTACACGTGCACGTAAATTGATCGGCGCTTTGCACACAATTTTGCGAGACGTAATTACCAAGAGGCTGCCTAGTGGGCGGGTCAGCGCCGCGCACACACACAGAGAGAGACAGAGAGCAGAGCAGACAGAGGGCAGACCGAACAGCGGAGCAGCATTGCACGGGAAATGCCGAAGCGTAAGTGCAACTTCACAGATGAACTGCAAAAAAAATTTCCGACGTACCGTACCGGTCAGGACAGGTGGGCGGCGGAGTGCACCGTGTGCAATGCTGGCACATATGTCTCAGTGTCTAATAAAGGTGCTGGAGATCTCAAAGCTCAAAGACAACTAAAGATGAAAATATATCTCCTTTTTGTTTGTTAAGTTAGTATCTTTGTGAGACTCTTCTATTATTTATCTTATTGCAGTTATTAAGAGATATATTGTTGAAGCTAGATTTTCTAACAGAAGAGTTCATATTTAGAACATTATTTCATATTATTTATTCATTTATTTGAAAAGAGTCTACGAGAGCAATTATTTTGTTACAAGTTTTTACAGATTTCATTTTATTTTATTACAGAAGTTAATTTTGCACCATTGAAACATAATAAAGCATGTTCATCAACCTCCGAGAAGCCTGTCTGAATTTGTGTCTCGAGGCCGTGCCGATTGTCCTCTTTTTTGGAAATCAAAATATGGTGACCCTAGTTTACGATCCTCCGGAGCCGTTTATTGGGCGCTTAGAATGTCTATCAAAAGTGTCTGTAGGTAGCTCTTAGCCTTCTCCAGTTCTCGCTTTCTGCAAGATTATTTATTTTCATGCTTTATTCCCCCTCATGTCATTCAGCCACACACATCCACTGATTTTATGGGCAATAAACAAGCTGCTGCGGGTCTCTCGGCGGCTCCGCTGTCCCCTGGCTCATAGCCAGATCACCGGCGTTACGGTAGCGCGGGTGATTAGCGCCGCTAGCGGCTAATAGCCCCGCTACCGTGACGCCGGTGATCTCGCTACAAGCCGGGGGACAGCGGAGCCGCCGAGAGACCTTTCGCCTTTCAACTTTCGCTCTAAACTATTTAAAACACCATCTTACAGCTAAAGAGAGTTTCGCGTCTGCAGCAGCCATGTTGGATCCATAAGAAAACTACAAGTTTACAAGTGCCGAGTAGTACGCGTCATCGTCTTGCCGTCCCTCCCCGCTCTGTGATTGGATCCCTAAAACAGGACTAAGAAACGGCCCTGGTTGCCAGACTGGATGGAGGTTCGAAATGAAATTTGAGCGCGCAAGGCAGTATGGGTATACCCAGGCTACCTTTATACTAATACTCCACTACATTCTAGAGGTAAATATTATACTTTTTACTCCACTACTGACAGCTTTAGCTACTTTTAAGGTCGAGATATAACATGAAAAACATGATAAATTAAAATGAAACCTCATAACAGTATATTAGGTGGTTAAAATGAGCCCCACCTTGAGAAAAATGATAAGTTTACATAAATGCATCAGTAAGAATAACCCAGTAATGTATTTGGAATATATAAAACAAACTGAGAGGCTCCATGCTGCATAACGAGTACTTTTACTTTTGATACCTTAAGTACATTTTGATGCTGATACTTTTGTACTTTTACTGAAGTAAGGGATCTGAATACTTTTTGCATTACTGTTTGTCACTTTAAACCGACTCTTTGGAGGGGGAAAAGCAAGCATTAAGATTGTTAACCTTGTTTACTCATAAATACTAGTCTCCAGTTTTGATCACGCAACATTAAGCAAGCACATTATAACCAAGGTCTTGGCATATGGTGGATCCCAGTGTGTGAAATTAAATTTCACATCAGTTTTCTGTTAATGGGGGCTCATTTATACCAAGCGAGGCGTTTAAGAGTGGCGCAAATGTCACATCCTCGGGGGAAATTTCAGACCTCATAGGTAATCTCGAAATTCAGAATGTATTTTAACCATTACCATAATTAATCATTATAATCCCATTTGTAAGACACTGTCTGAGTGTAAAATAGATATAATACAAGATGGTTTTAAGTTGTTGTGTTAAGCACTTTCGAATACCTCGAAATATATATTTTTAAAAATCCATTATAATTAAACACTGAAATAGATTTGATTGGCTGCAGTGAATGCCATTGTGTACATATTTTAGTGACAGTGACATATTTTATTATTCCAGGACCCTAAAACACATAAACCTTCATTAAATTAAGCAAAAAATTATGTTTTTGATTACACACATGGTTCTTTTGCTTTGACATGAAAACTATCTGCTGTGACAAATGTCTGTTGGTTAGTTGAACCCTGTTTCCTGCAATTACTTTTTTTTCTGCCTTCAAGAGACTCATCAAGCTGCTCTGCCGTGACGACTGTGAGGGATCGAACGGAGGCTCAAATCAAAGACGGTGGCTTGAACCTGCAGCTCAAATGCTCTGCGTTACAGCAGAGGCAGAGCCCAAACACGGACACCAGATTTAAAGAGATCATGGTGTCAAACTCACTCAGCCCAAACGACAGAATAGATTGTTTGTCAATACCACCCATATCGACATTATAAGCATTCGTCAGATGATTGCTTTGTGGCTTGCGGTACAGTGGATTGTAAATAGAAGACAAGTCATTATACATACATGTACGGTTTGTGGTTGTATAAAAGGCTGCATTTTTGGTGAATTTAGGCTATAAAACCACTGAGGTTTAGGGCAAAAAATTTCCTGGTTAGGCGTTATAAAAGACAGTTTAAAAAGAAGTAAAAACATTTACATAATTACTGGCAATAGTTACAATGACGACGTGAGCCACAGAAGTTACGTAAAAAAGTGTGATTTAGAAACTTTAAAAGACATTTTAATATTTTTTATTAAGCCTCATAACTGTATATTTAGTAGTTAAAATCACCCATATCTTTACTAAATTAAATCTGCTTACATAAATGCATCAATATAAATAATCCAATAATATATTAACAAAACATAAAACAATCTGAGTGGGTCCATTCTGCATAACGAGTACTTTTACTTTTGATACTTAAAGTACATTTTGATGGTGATACTTTTACTTCAGTAAGTTTTGAATGCAGGGCTTTTACTTGTAGTTGAGTAATTTCAGTGTGATAGTGCTTTAACTTAAGTTAAGGATCTGAATACTTCTAAAAGGAGATAAAACAGTATTGTAGAGTATTGAGTGATATTGACTGGCAGACATGCAGTGACAGATGCAGTGCTAATGTCTCAACATGTAGCATTGCACTGAGAGGAGGTGGGGTTTAACTGGTTAACTGCTGCTGCAGGGCAGAACTGCTGATTAGGTCAGCAGTTAGAGAAAGGCTGTTGGACAGACGCACAATTCTATATATACTGTACATACCATACCATATGTACGTTATCTTATTGGAACACTGTTTTAGAAGTTTCTTTTAAAGACAGCAACTTACTATCAAACTAAGACTTTTGAATGTCATTTTCAATTAAGTTTTGCAAAGAGAGGAAAGGTTTAATTATTTTTATTTTTAATTATTTGTCTAACCAGCATTTGCAAATTAAACTCTTTGCAGCTGTGAGTAGAGCCTGCGGGACAATAATGTCCATCAACATATAAATTAAAACAGTTTTGGTATGCATGATTCGTCCTTTTTTTCAGAATACACCCTGCATAATGTAGCATGGATTTAATATGGTTATGGTTTGTTATTAAAGCTGTAAGGAAACACATTATGACATTGACACCAGAAATAAGCATCCTGTTGGTGTTTTTCTGGTTCATGTTGCAGCTTTTTATGATATTTGCCTAAACACTTTCAACTTACTTGTAAATAACATGATGCAATAACTTACCAGCAGGGCTTTTCAGTTTACCAACCAAATCAACTTCACAGAGCAACATCACCACTCATTTGGAGTCATGTTTCTGGCCACAGTAGCTGTGTTTCAGCTACTGCGGCCATTTAACATTTAACATTTAAAACTTTCCCATTGAAGCACATTTCTGAAGACCTCACTCCATTGTTTCTCTCTGAGATGCGTTAAATGGCCGAGCAAACTTCTTTTGTTTTAATTTCTCTACTCTGTTTACTGGCAGATTACAGCCATGTGTAGATAGTGTTTTCCAAAGAAACTACACTGTAGCCAAGCTTATCCACTCCAACCTAGTAGATGGAAATGCACCTTCTTTTTTGCATTTGCCATTTTAAGTTTGCCTATAAAATGATTTTAACAATTTAATGGAAACAACGTTTGTGTAAGTCACTCTCTTTTAGCTCCTGTTTGGTCTCCACCAAGGGAAATATTTGGCTTTGTAGCCCATAAATACGGTTGCCCTGAGAGCTCACAGCGCTGCAACGTAAGAAAGCACATGCAAATACACAAAACACAAGCAAATTGAGAAAACATCAATTTGACAACACAAGCGCAGCATTTAGAAAATGTGTTGCAAAGACCACAACACAATAAGAAAACGCTCTGCAAATAGAACACAATACAACAGAAGTGTTGGGACACTTAAAAGTGATGTACACGTCTTGTGATATTATCACGTTATTTCAAGATAATGATTATTTCTTGTATAACGATCATATCGTGCTAACGTTAGCGGCCGATCGATAGCATGCTAATGTTAATGGCTGATCATAGCTTGCTAACGTTAGCCAGCGATCAATTGCATGCTAACATTAGCAGCCATTATTACCGTGCTAAAGTTAGCGGCCGATCATATTGTGCTAACGTTTGCCTGCGATTAATAGCATACTAGTGTTAGCAGTCTAGCAAGACCAATACCAACTCAGTGCTGTTGAGAGAGACCAACTAAAACGTGTATCATTCATTTATTTGATTTGTTTAACTGCAATGTGAATGATACAGGCTAGTGAGCTAATGCTAGCAGGCTAATGCTATATGTCACGTTTTAACATGAAAATATCATTATATAGAAATAACATGTGATTCATATTATAACGTTAAATTATCATTATTTTGAAATAACTTGATATCACATGCGTGTCCAGACATGTGCATCACCTTTAAGTGACCTCTGTAAACACTTCTGTTGTGTTGTGGTCTTTTGCAGCGCTTTTTCTTATTGTGTTGTGTTGTGGTGTTTGCAGCACGTTTTCCTTAATGCTGCACTTGTATTGTCAAATTGATGAAGATGTTTTCTCAATTTGCTTGTGTTTTGTGTATTTGCATGTGTTTTCTTAAGTTACAGCGCTGTGAGCTCTCAGGGCCACCGTACATAAAGGTTGGCAAACATTTCATGGATATGTTCACCAGTTAGGGGTGTCTGCAATTCGATGCTGAGGAGGTAATGTACAGTGGGTGTTAGAGCTTTTCTCTGAAAACCATTACCTGCCACTGCTGCAAATGATGCTATGAGAGCACTGAATGTGAACAGAAATAATAAAGTTGCAGGCCGGACAGCTGAACAACAAGCTGAAACTGATTATATAGCTCTGTAAAGCCAAAGGGGTTGTTCTCATATAGTCAGCTGATACATTGCTAGTCTTGAAATATTGATTTTGGCCTCTTTAACCAAGTGTCTTAACAGAAATATTAAAATGTTAATCATAATTTGGTTGCTGTGAGCAGGCTTTGCATTTTCAGAGGGAATGCTGCAGGGAATACAAATTAAATATGTTAAGTGATAGAATGTGTAATCCAGGTTGCACTATTTTTCTTTCATGTGTATTCGTTGTTGCCAATTGGTAGAATATAAATGTTGTTATTCAGAGATGGTTGATTAGCGGCATTTTTTTACCTACTGTAGAAATGCTAAAAAGTTTAGTAGGTCATAAAAATGAAAGAAATGTTTTGCTACATGGACCAGGAAAAATATTTTTAATTAGTATGTCTAATTACAGAAAAATAAACATGTTTACATTGCATGACATTTTATTATAGTGTGCATAAATTAACATTATAATTGCTGTAATGTATTTGTAGTAGCAGGTTATTCACAGAACATAATCAATCACAAATTAAACATGAATTATGTAAGAGGTTACCTGAATAAATGTAAAAAGATGAGTGAGTGAGTGAGTGAGTGAGTGAGCGAATGCATGCACTTCTTCACAAAATTGATTTTAATAATGTATGTGCACTGTTACGACTTCTTGCAAAATGTAACCTGGGTGTTGGACTCATGTCTAACTGCTGCTGCTCTTGTGTCATTGATTTCCATCCACAGAGATCCAGGTTCTCAAACACAATCACAACATTCAATTTGTAGAAGCAAGAAGTACCAAAAGAGACAAATATTTGCCACCTTAGATGCTGAATCATAGATGGTATTTGTCTTTCTTCTCCCCTGTTACTTGAACGGATGCATGCTGGACTGCTAGTGTGATTTCCAATTACGTGCAGCTCTGTGCTGTGGGATTTCTTACACATTACACTGCAGGTCCTGCTGTCATAAAGAGCAAAACTCTAAACAGAATGAATAACCAGTGCTCCCATTTTTTATTCAGTCGCATGAATTATGAGCTCAGCCGTGACAGATCCTTCACAACGTTACCTTGAGAACAAATAACCTGAATTGGATAATTAAAATGTACAATGTTGTTTAAAAGATTACCAGCTTATAATTAAACGCTAGGATTTTAAAACTAAATTTGCTATGAACAGTTTTGGGCAATACTTGTTACATTAGAGGCGGTTCTCTCCACTCTTTGTATTTAAAAAGTAAATAAAAAAAAAAGTAATTCACTATAATTTGTATTACATTTGAATATTGATGTGACCCCTAGTGGCTGTTGTAATTATGACAAGAGTAAAGATAAATAAGGAAGTAAGGAGATGCAGTATTAAGAGTGAGAAAAAAACACCAAAAGCCAACATCGTTATTTTAAGATACAATGCAAGTCAACTTGTAGGTTTACTTTCGCACTTAACTACATCATGTAATTCATGTAATGAAATACAAAACATAAAGCCAAACCATGATGTTTTTTTCTAAACCTTACCAAGTAGTTCTGTTTCCCAACATTAACCATGTAAACTATGAGCATTTTCCAACGCTAAAAAAAATAAGGTCACTGTTGATTTGACTGATTGATTTTATTTGACCATTCTTTATATAAAAATATGAAACAGCAACCTGTGCCATACGTTAAATAAATAGATAAAAATAATTGTAAACTATGAGCATTTTCCAACGTTAAAAAAATAAGGTCACAGTTAAAACAGCGTTACACTATAGTCGTGTTATCATCAATACATTTTGATGCACAAGTTTTTACGCCTGCTTGAGGTGGTTTTGTCTTTTTCAAAAAAATAGTGAATGCACTAAATGGGAGATGGATACACCTTAAATAACCATTATAAGTTGCCCAATTGAATCTAATTCCTGCAGATATTTTCTCTCATGGGGGGCCAAAGTTGTCTGATAAGACCAAAGTACGTTAATGCAGCTTTATTTATTCACTCTTAGCCAATTTATGGAAACATCACTAATTAGTATTTTCTTTCGTGTGGCATTTTTAAATATCGCTTCAAAATACGATTCGACTTTAATGGAAACACAACTAATGTTAAATAGAACGGTCATATTTCTTACTCTCTCTTAAGATACTTTACTGACTGTTTCAGAAGATCTTATACAAACCATTTTGTTAGGATCTATTATAAAGTCACCTGATTTGGATGTTACCATACGATTGAAAGAGCGTTATCAGCGATTATCATTCCTGCCAGTATGGGCAAGTAAGACCCTGCTCCACCTCCTAGTAGGTTGAGAAGGTTGTTATCAGCATATTCAATGGCTGGTCGCTGAAAACGTAATGGTTAAGTTTACTTCAAAGCCTGCAGGTTCATTACAGTTCTAATTCTTTAGCCGTAACAAAAGATAGCGACACTATTCAGGAGCTGAGGTAAACAATAGCCAGTCAGCAGCATTTTTAGTTAAATATTCAACTTCATCAAGTGGATAAATGCTTTCTTTGCTAATGTTGCTGCTAAATACTTACTTTTCTTGGGTACTTCCTTGGTATTTGATAGGAAAATTGAGAAAAAAATATTTATTTTTGTCACACTTTATCAAATTGTACTTGCACTTGGCTTTACGCCACAATGTTTTGTACCATCACAATCTTATCTGTTTTGTTTTTGGATCAGATTGTGGATCATGTATCTAGATGCACACTGAGAGGAAGATATGGACCCCTGGTAATGAGTTTATGGAGGGAATCTGACAGGACAGGAGAGCAAAATGTCTGTGTTTGATTGATGATCACAAAGCTTCAATGTCTACTCTGGCTTGATGCTCCCTTAAAGTGTTTGTGCTTATCACATCCTGGCTCACTTGCACCACCTGAGTGTGCATCATGTACAACAAAAATGTCAGAGTCAAAGCCCCAGTGGAGCTGGTTCAGCAGCTGAAAAGACTCACTTTAAGACAAACACACAAAATGTCTTACTCTCTATTTGCTCTTTTTCGTTTCTTCCTCTGTCTGTCTCTTTAGCAGTGACTCATCCATCTATAGACGCGCATTTTCACAACTCAGGGTGAAACTCGCATTTCTACACACCTCTTGCAGTCGCACCTAACAGACGAGGTGTCAGATTCTGTTTTATTTTCTTCACTGAAGTTGCATCTTTTTCAAGTGTGAGAGTTGGCCTTGGTGTAAGTTCCCACTACTGTGCAAGGCAGAAGAAAGATGAATATGCGCTGTGTGTGTTTCTGGGAAAACACACACACATTGTCAGTTAATGATGAAAATGAGAACAAATGACACAACTGAAGAAGAAAACAGTGTTATTTATTTATGGTTCCATAGCGTATTTAGTTTCAGGATGTGACTGGGTTCAAAGACCTCTCATTTGAAGCACTTCTTTGGAAGTGTTTACTCTCTATTCAGCTCAGCTTCTGAACAGTCCCATCTCTGGCAGTCAGACAGCGATGCAGGCAGTTTGCTCATTAGTGCCCTTATCAAGAGAAAAGCCAACAGTGCTGATGACATTATACCAATAAGATAAGCAAATATTTTAAAAAAAAAGTGTTTCATTGACCAGAAATGAAATGCAAATGTGGTGCATTCACAGCATTGATGCCAAAAAATGAACAAGGGATTCTAAAAACTGGTTATTTGCACTTATCCATCCATCCACCCACCCACACACACACACACACACACACACACACACACCCATCCATCCATCCATCCATCCATCCATCCATTCGACATTTTAAAAGCCTTTGTATGCTTGAAAAATAAGTATGCCCTGAGGGTTCATTTTGACCTTGGAAGTAGACATTTGACAAAAACCACTCACCACTAATCCCAAATACAATTTACTCGCTTTGTCCAAATCTTTCAGATGCATCTTTTTCGGCTCGGATGGAGTGTGCTCAGTTGTCATGGAGTGTGCTCAGTTGTCATGGAGATGGTTGAGTTATTTATCAGTGACCTAAATATGGGATTTTGGTCCGTGACTGGCTTTCTTGATCTTTCCCTGCCCGTCCACTGATATCCTGCTGCTTCTCAAATTATCTAATGGCATCCTCCTCTTTTCAACAGCTAAATCGAGGGAGAAGAAGCTGCAGTGTTGGAACTTTCTGAAACAGGCTTTCTTAAATGTATTCGTACTTTGTGTAGTGATTGACGAGATGTACAGTATGAAGGTCTAAAAGTAAGAAAGGGGTGTTCTCTCTTATGTTCTCCTTTTGTCATTCTTCACACAAATATTGTACTTATGCCCCTTTTTGTTAGTACAACTCTGTGCAACTGCATGAATGCCTTCAGACAGAGTCTGTCCAAAACACTGCATTGTTATCTCCACGATTCATTGCCACTTGTCTCTCTCTAGAGACAGCAGGCTTCTCACTTCGACTTTGAGCTTGGCCATTTGTAACAGGTATACACACTTTAGTTTGAAGCACATTTGTGGTGAAATTTTGTAAACCTCCACCACCACACTGACCTCTTAAAATGGCTATAATCTATTTTTTTGATTAAACAATGCAATTGTAATGTCTAATCTGAACTCGTAATATCTCTCTCTATATATATATATCTCTATATATGTTTTTTTTTTTTACATTAGTAACAATTTGAATGCCAGACTTTTACTTGCAAAAGTAATTTTGGCTGATATATATTTCGAGCCAAAACAAACCAATGGAGCAATGTTCAGGTGGCGACTTTTACAGAACAGATGTTTGTTTGTTTTTTCTGTCATATACAATATAAAGCAGAACAGACAATGCAAAAAACAATGAAATCACATTGCTTCCACTTTTTCAGCTTCCCCTGTACAAAGTCAACATACTAATCATCTCCAGTCTTCTGTTCTCTACTGCAATTTGTCATGAGGATTAGTGTTTCAGCTACCTATCTGTGTAACGTTTTGCTCCAGATATTTTAGAACATCTTGGGATGACAACACACATTTGACATTTTCAGCATTAGCATTTTTAGTTAGAGGCTGATCGTCCTAATCTCCATGCATCTGGATGAACAGATATCTGCTTATGAATGCAGAATCTGTAGGGAATGGGAGACGGTACTGGAAGCGTTCTGGTTTCTGTTTGTTGTTTGAGTTGTAATGAACAATCACGTTGGCGCAGGCTTTGGTTGCATGCAGATAAACAATCCGTGTGTAAGTTGTATACATTATACAACTTATACATTGGCCTGAATGCTGAAGTTTTGCATTTTTAAATGTATCTGCAATCATATGCAGATATCTGTTCATAGAGATTAGCCGAATTCCATCTGGACCTAAAACACCAGCATCATCTTGCTTCTCAAGCTGCTCATTGCACTTAAAACAATGATTGGTGCACAAAAGCGAAAGTCTTGTCCTGAATTTTCTTTTTTCCCCCTATCTGGATATCTGCTGGCTAAACCAGAATTCCTAAAATATTGACCGTTGTCCCCAAAAGCTAAATCGTTGGTAATGGGTTACGATTATTTTGATTGTGATATTGAAATCTTAAGTATGTCTGAGGTAAACAGACAACCAGGGCTTTCACAGCAGACTGTCAGACTTGTTTGTAACCAATGAGTCCAACAGCATAGATGCAAGAAGATGAAAAGCTCCAGGCTGTTTGGTATTCTTGCTGAGGAATGAATTTTTTTTGTAAATAAATCAAAATAAAATGAAATCCACCAAGGAAGAATCCCCACAGACTTAGTAGATTTATGTAGGTGGTATTGTAGCAATACCACTTGCAAATGTGTATGATATCATCCTCTATATAAGGTCTGACCACTGACAGAGTACCATATAAGGTCAACATAAATCTGTCACTTCTCCTGTACTTTTACGTTATTAAATACTCTGAGGTACACATAAAGATAAATGAAGTGAGACAGGGCTCAATAAATGTTTACTGCACAGCAGGTCACATTGAGCTGTGAACAGTCCAATACTGCGGCCCTCATCACAGGACAGGGAACTATGGCTGACCTCACATGACTCGGACAAAATACATCACAACAGAGGACTGTATCAGGTTACTCAGTGTGTGTGTATGTGTGTGTGCTTGCAAGAGGTTGGCTATGTTTGTGTCTTTGATCCTCTCCTTCACCACACTGTGATAAGGGCTGAAATTGGTTGGCATGGCATGTCGAGGGACGTGAGAAAACTTGTGTGTGTGTCTCCTGTGGGCAGCTTACGGGGTTTTTACTGAGAGTAGTACATAAGTGAATCTTTGTCTGGCCTCAACTGGTCTCTGCACCTAAAGCCACCCTCAGACGACCTTCAGCATATCTGTGCATGGCAGCAGCTTCACTGGTGCAATGACAGAGTCTCGCATGAATCCACCGAGCTGCCCCTCTGGGAAAAAACACAAAGGGAGTGAGAGAAAGGGGAAGGGAGGGAAAAAGATGGAGAGGACGACAATAGACTAGACAGGTGAAGAAAAAATATGGAGTGAGGAGGCTGATATTGACCTCAGGGTGAAGTTTGCAATAAAATATGGTATATTGCAATACGTTAGCTGGTGAGATGAAAAGATGCATATCACTCTTACATCTGTACACTCAATATTAAGCTACCTCAAGCACTCAGTTAGCTTAGCATAAAGACTGGAAGCAGAGGTAAAAAGCTAGTCTGGCTCATAATAAAGCTATCTTATTACACATTATATCTGTGAACAGCCTAGAGGACAGCTAGCTGTTTCCTATTACTTCCCTTACTTCCAGTCTGTATGTTAAGCTAAGCAAATTTCCTGCTGGCTCTGGGTTGATGGCAGTATCAATCTCATCATCTTGCTCTTGCCAAGAAAGAAAATAAGCATATTTCATAAAATGTTGAACTCTCCCTGTAAAAGGTGGTGTGACTTACGCCTTGTGCAGACATTTGCATTAACTAAAAAGCCCCATAACAAACTGCAAGTAAAAGCTTGAATTGTGTTTCAGCCACAGCTGTCTGCACATAGGGCTAGTGTAAGTCATTATACAGCACTAAAACAACAACAACAAAAAAACCCTGTCATTTGCAAATAGCTGCCAAGGTCAAATCTGTATTCTTTCAGATCTACTGCACTATAAAGCTCTGCACGAGAATGATAGTGAGATGATAAAACGAATGAGTCAGAACCATCCAGCTCGTAGCCTCAAGCTGGCTTTTCAGCATATCACTGATCTCCATTTGGACTGCAATCCAACAGTCAGTCACTCTGCTGAGACAAGATATCATGTTGCTCAGCTTCCAATGAAGTGGGGGTCAGATGAGTGATGACAGACATTGAGGAAATAGATGTGTGACAAGCTTTGATACCAGAATCGCTACCGACAATCAGCTTGCGATCAGACACGGCTGTCTGTGTGCGTAAGTGAATGCATATGTCAAGAATTATTAGATCTAGTCTTTTGATGTACCATTCCAGAGAGCCTTTCTTGTATGTGCACATTTTTTCTTGTATTTACCCCTAAATAAGTTGGTTTAGATAATGAGAGAATACATTTTTGCTTTTTAACAACCTGTCTGATAGGAACTGAACAAGTGATTCTTGCCCCCATGGACCATTTCTCAGAGACTACATGCTTTTATTAATTTTGTAAGTTCTGTGAACTCATACAGCATATTTAAATTTCCCTTTTTTCATGGCCAAAATATACACTTCCTTGGCTCAAACTGTATGCTTTGATTAATCCGTAATCAGTCCACATGGGTGCTCACAGGGAACAAAACCCCGATGGACTTATCAAACAAGATCCTCAAAAATGGTGACAAAAAGGAAACGCAGCATGACTTAGTACAATTCCACTTTGAATGGAAATCAAGTGGGGGAAAAAAGGAACATAGTGGGGCAGATGGCTGGGAAGATGCACACAATATGGTCTGTTGTGGGTTTGGTTTATCTTCTATCCCAAAACAGTCTAGTCTAGGCTGCCTTGGTGCACAAAATGTAAAAATAATTACTAAAAAATATATAGAACATGTTCACTACAGCGATAACAGATCTTTTACAGACACCAATTGGGAAATCAGAGTACAGAACTGTTCAAAAAAGAAAAGACAACCAACAAAATTTTGAATTGATAACCACATATAATTGTTTTAACAGGTAAATAATCAGGCGTTCAAACCTCCAAGGTCGGACTACCAGGTGGGCAAGGTGGGAGAAATTCAGCCTGATTTCAAGATTAGCGAGGGTGACCAGATAGACCATGCTTATTACAGAGTCTGCTTGGCGTTTGGGATATTGTAGCCTGGAAGCGGCACCACAGCAACAGAATCTTGATTCATATTTGATCAGTGCGACCTACTTTGACAGTTTGATTTGAGTTTTGTGAGTTGCACCGAACCTCTGTCATCCTATCAAACCCACTGATTGGCCCAGCGGGGGCCACACTGGCTGGAAATCAGTCTGAATGGGTGACCAGTGACCAGCCTTATCTGCCAGAGCAAATAAAAATGAGCTCAGCAGATTCATCTGTTTTCCAGGCAAGGGATATTGCCTGGTTAACAGACCATACAACAATAACAACTGAACAACTAGAAGGGCACTCAGCGATCTCCGTCCTGCACCAAGTCCAAGCACAGACTGTAATATTATTGCATGCTCTGGCGGAGCGTAAAGTTCAAAACATTTTTTCTTAATATGTCTGTTGGAGTTTACTGCAGACATTTTGACGTAAGTAAGAGTAGAAACTGTTGCATGACATGTGTGTATTTATATTTCCATCGCCATACTTGAGTTTGGGGAAAAAGGCATGTTGTTGTTGTACCATTTCGCCTATGAACCTGTTGTCCCCGAGTTCTCTATAACAATAACTTTCTGTATGCAGTTTGAGCAACTAGGCTACCCCAGAGGATTACCAGTACCTGAGAATTTGGATTGTGATATGAAGTCATCGTATTACTACAGTTGGCAAGGTTTTGTCACTATTTAACTTTAATACCATCTACTGGATTTTAAAGAAGAATAATTTGTGTATCCGCCACATGATTCGAAACCACTCCAAAATTGAATGGGTTCTCCCTTGGCCCAGGCAACACCCTTCCACCAAATTACATGAAAATTAAGTAAACAGTTTCCATAATCCTGCTGACAAACAAACATAACCATCTAGGCAGAGATAATAATATCACATCCGATAGAAATGAAGGCCAGAATTGTGAAAGAAAGGGCCAAGTTGCAAGAAAAGGTTGCTGTCCTATAAGTATGAATCTTCCCGATGGACCAATAGACTTCAAAGGTTAACAAGACCACTGGTATTGGCAACTTAGCATTTGTAGTTGTAGCCATGAGCTAATGTTCTTACACTATCTCCCTGTAAGGCAATAGATGGCTGAACACAGTTCTCTGCCTTGAGCTAATGAGGTCCCACCAGAATCAATGTGATCAACATTAAGACATAAAGCAGCTGCATTACAATGCTCTCTGAGGAGGTCTAAGCTCTCCTCTCTGTCTTCACTTTCTTCTTCGTCTCACTTCAGCTCATCACTGATACTCTCCTCTCCCTCCCGCTGTTTTTTTCTTGTCCTCCTTTTTTTTGTTAGCTCTTAATCAGCAAGCCTTGTTTAGCTCCTCTTGTCACTGTTACACTCCGTCTTTGTCATGGGATCCATTTGATGTCGTTAGGCACAATGAGTTCCTCCACATCTGGGTCAATTTTCTGTCTGAAAATTAATTTTACATGAACCTATTTCTAGGGCTTCCCAACACACTCAAACACGAATGAAGCACACACGCACACACCTATTCATCACCCAACCAATCCGACCATCCCCCATCAGGGAAAATGGAAAATGAAACAAGACTACTGTGTATGGTTGCCACACACACACACACACACACACATTAACATCCATATTTTTGCTGTTTTACCATGCAGGCAAGGAAAGAGGCGAAAGGCATCATGGTTATTATCCTCCAGGAGCAGAGTAATCTGCTGAGAAGGGGGAAGCGGACGATTTGGATGTGTAGATAATTAAATCCTGGCCTGTGAGAGGACTAATGATGAGATTTTCTCAAAGCTGCTCTACCTTATCGTTTTCATCTGAGCCATGAAAACAGCACTGACTGCGAATCATGCTTGTGCTTTTATTCATCACTCAGCAGTTCACTCCCTGTGAGGAACTCTTCAGAGACAAGAGAATGTCTTGATATAACCCGGCGTGAACCTGATGCTCTGTCCCAGAGCCAAGGACAGACCAGCTAGAACCAGTCCACTCAAATCAGACTCCAGGTCTAATTACATGAGGCTTCTAGGCACATTTGACAGATTGTGAAGATTGGGTTGGGTTGGTAGGAGGGATGTTGTGAAAAATTTTAGTTTGTGATCCATCCATCTTTCCGTTCATTCCGCTTATCCTGGGTTGAGTCTCCAAGGTATGGCAGACTAAGCAAGGTTTTGCAATGTTTTCCATATCTTCCTGGTGGACCCTGAGGTGCTCCCAGTGCCAGATGAAATATATAATCTCTCTAGCATCTTCTGGGTCAGGGCCTCTTACCGGTTGCACATTCTCGGGAAAACCTCTAATGGGAGGTACCCAGGAGGCATCCTAATCTCACCCGGCTTATTTCAAACGGGCTCTCGTCTCATCTTAATATAATTTGCTTTCAGGAATAGGAAATCCTGTACTTCAAAAGGTTTGCAATGATCATGTCTTTTGTATTTATTTCTTCCTTTGCCGTTCTTAGAGATTTGAGAGGTTGCATTTGCTCAAGTGTCTCTTCTCATTTGATCCACATAAAATAAGATAAAAAGGACTCGGTCCTCCGCACAAGATTTACAATTAATGAGAGGAATGTGTTTTTTATTTTTTTAAGTTTGGGGTCCTTTTTAACTTTAAAGTAATTTGTATTTCAAGGTTTCCTGCTACCACAAAGCAGCTTATGTTTCTGTAATATAATGGCTTATGGATTATGTAATTTAGGATAAGATTAAAAAAAACCCACATCCTTTAAAAGAACCTTATTAGTTGGAATCAAACATGTTAAGTCTGCTACGTGCTGACATTTCTTTCATAACAAGATCCAAAGACTTTCGGATAGACTGCTCCAAATCTGTTGTCTTTTTGTGCCTCAGTGGAGGATAAGGTTTCTTTTTCTTTTATTTCAGCCACAGGGAATGCCCTGTTGCTATTCCCTCCCAACATTTTTAGATTGTGCTCAGTTCGGCAATGTGATAGTCTGGGTTATCTTTATCTGGTTCCTCAGCGGTATTGATCTTCAGCTCTGCAAGGGTAGAGGCATGGCGAAGTGGTAATCTTGGACTGGCTGATCGATACCACAGTATTACATGATTCTTTGTGGAAATTGTTTGTGGAAATGTCTTCTGCTTCCCCTACTTTTCCAGCCATTAGATTACACACAACTCTACACCAAGGGACAGTTTCTTATGTGGCTAAGAGAGGCTGTAAGCAGGAACAGCAGCACTTTGAGCTTAGTTTTTATCCTCTGGGGACCATGTATGTCCGTACAAAAGGTCATAGCAATCCATCCAGTGTTGACTGGGATATTTCAGCTTGGACCAAAGTGGTAGGCTGAACAGCTAATGACCACTTAGCATCTGGGGGCAATATTTGGGTCCTCTTTTGCTCTCCACATGGACTATTTACCAGCCCGCAATCAAATCCTGCTCAAACATGATTGGTCAGTGTTACTCGGACTACAAACGGACACCAGAACGCTTCCAATACCAAAATCCTCCCCCTTAGATATCAGTTTATAGAGATGAATCAATCTTTATCTAATTTCAAGGACTAACAGCAATGATATTTGCGTCAATAAATCAAAAAGCTTGAGTGATGGTGCTAATAAATGAGAAAACACTCAATAACTGCGTAATTGAGCAATATCAGGAAAAATATTGTTCAATAGAGAAATTTAACTGAGTGATACAAAGCTCATTAACCTTAAACCGGCAACATCTGCAGATGTGAAAAATGAATGAATCCAGCTGGTAGAAGACATCCGAGTATTACAATTCAATTATTACACCGCTCCATCTGTCAGGCTTGAATGTTGACTCAATAACTTCACCTTGCGGTTGACCTATGAAATGATGTTGAGGACGGAGCTAATAGGTTATAAAGCACTTTGAAAAAGCAACATCATGCATTATTTGCTGATTGTTTTACTATTGATCTATAAGTTGTCATAAGTAATGTAGGAATAAAAACCCCTGCACACAGGTTGGGGTTTTTGCATGATGACAAGACTTCAGAGCCCATATGGGACTTTATTTTAATTTCTTTTTTTACGGTTGCTTGGTATGCATAATAGTGTGGTATAAACTCCACAGTGGAGATTTTTTTAGCACATTCAAGCCTCTCTACTCTTGTCTGCTTGACTTTAATTTAGGCTATTTATTGGTGCTCTGCTCTCTGCTGTGAAAGATGATTCCTCTGCTGCCTGGTGAAATGAGCGCATAAGGTACGGTGTTAAAACTGGCGACAATTGGCCTCACAGAGAGAGGGAGACAGTGCTCGCTAATGGCAGTTAATCCCGTATGTCTCCTAATGTGAAATAATCACCGGCTACTCAACGCTGATTCACTTAAAAGACAGAGGGTCGGATTTTTGTGTGCAGGCAGAGGTGTTAGAAATGCAGTGCAGCAAAGTGATTTATGGTTCTTCAGCGTCTCTGTCCAGTGACTGTAATGGCATTTACATTCTGTCACATCACTTTTCCACAGAGCATTGACAATGGTAGAAAAGGCTGCAGTGTCACATGCTCGGGAACAGGAGATAGAAGGATCTGTCATAACAATGAAATGGCACATCCACCCATACTTCACTAACAAAACACAAACTCCAGAAACAGACAGGAAAAATATGAAATTATGCAAGCAGACCAATCTCATTATATCCCAACAGGTTTCTATGCTTCTAGTGTATTTGTACTTGTTGACACCGCTGCAGCCTTGATTCCATCTTGTTTCAAGATGAGTTCTTTTGCAAAACTGATTCATCTTTTTTTGTGCTGCTTTAATGTGCAGATGGTCAAAAATAATTGCATACTTTAGTTTTAGTGGAATGAGTAAATCCAGCAGTATTCATATGTTTGAATGCTTTAGACTTTAAAATTTTACCTCTTTATGATCAAACAGTACAAATTTTAAATATGTGAGGAACTCCTTAATCCAGCCAACACGTCCTCTGTGGAAGAGGCAGAGTCTGAAGACTCAGGGGAAGACTCATCAGTATCCATGGAAGAAGTTGCCGAGGTAGTCAAAAAGCTACCCGGCAGCAAGGCGACAGGGTTGGATGAGATTCGCCCTGAGATGCTGAAGGCTCTGGACACTGTTGGGCTGTCATGGCTGACACGCCTCTTCAGTGTCGCGTGGAGGTCTGGGACAGTGCCAGTGGAGTGGTAGACCAGGGTGGTGGTTCCCATTTTTAAAAAGGTGGACCGGAGGGTGTGTTCCAATTACCTTAGAATCACACAGCTCAGCCTCCCCGGAAAAGTCTACTCCAGGGTGCTGGAAAGGAGGCTCCGGCCAATTGTCGAACCTCAGATTCAGGAGGAACAATGCGGCTTTCGTCCTTGTCATGGAACAATGGATTTACAGCTCTTTACCCTTGCAAGACTTCTGGATCATCCAGTCTACATGTGTTTTCTGGACTTGGAGAAGGCTTACGACCGTGTCCCTCGGGGAGCCTTGTGGGGGGTACTGCGGGAATATGGGGTACCGGGCTCATTGCTACGAGCTATCCGGTTCCTATACAACCAAAGTGAGAGCTGTGTCCGCATACTCGGCACAACGTCAAACACGTTCCCAGTGGGTGTTGGCCTCCACCAGGGTTGCCCCTTGTCTCCGATTCTGTTCGTGGTTTTCATGAACAGGATCTCAAGGCGCAGCCGGGGGAGGAAGGGATCCAGTTTGGTGACCTAAGAATTGCATCTCTGCTTTTTGCAGATTATGTGGTTCTTTTGGCCTCATCAGACCGGGACCTCCAGCACTCGTTGGGATGGTTTGCAGCCGAGTGCGAAGCGGTTGGGATGAGAGTCAGCACCTCCAAGTCTGAGGCCGTGGTTCTCTGCTGGAAAACGGTGGACTGCCCCCTCTGGGTGTTGAGAGAGGTACTGCCTCAAGCGAGGGAGTTCAAGTATCTCGGGCTCTTGTTCACGAGTGAGGGTAGAACGGAGCGTGAGATGGACAGGCGGTTTGGTAATTTCACATATTTTGGACTTTTCTGGCTGAACAGCATGATTTTCACACATTCACTTGGTCCGAAAAAGGAGGAGATGCGATTCACAGCAGGTAAAATAAGAGTATTGCTAAATAATGCATCTACCTATGAAGTCAAATCAAATAACCATATTTCTCAAAATGAACTATACCGGCTATATCGGTTGAACTTTCCACAGAGGAATCATTTTATTTGATAATAATCTTGATTTTGCATATCTACTGATACATTTTGATTTATTAGTTGCAGAAGCTGAATGGCAATTATGTCGAAAAACAAATCAATCAAAAACTTTGTTGATGAGAAAAATGAACCACAAGTTTTAGGACAATGAAGGAAAAATAATTAACTTGCACAACCTCTGCAAAAATAGTTCACACAAAGTAATTAACTGAGGGCACTGACTAAAACAAGCAAATGATAAGTGTTCTTTTAATTAATGGCAGGAAAAACTCAGACTGGTAAATTGTGAACTCAAAATACTTTTTTTTCCTGCTGGTGTAACTTCCTGGCTAGTATTTCCCTGAATGCATAAATAAACTGACAACAAGAAGAAGTTGTTTCTTGGCTGTGAAGAACCGGAAATGGCAGCTAAGATTCTGATAACTTACAAATTGGCAGGTTGACATGAGGCTGAGACAAAGGAAGGTTTGTGATTTCATAACACATATCCCTTTCAGGAATAACCTTCACAGAGGGTGAGGCTGCACTATTACACTAATTACTGCCCAGACGCTGTCAATCGGGATATTCATTAAGTCTTCTGCGGGGGGGGGGGGGTAATGAGAGACCTCAAAAACTCAATACCTGTAGCAGTGTCATGAAGAGAAACAAATCAAAAGGAATGACAAATGTCTAATATGCTCTGGTCATCTGCGACAGCTGAGGCTTGCTCTGAGCTCGGTGGGAACATCCATCAATGACTCCATTAGCATGGAAAGAGTGATTGTGGATAATGTCCCCGGCGCCGGCACTATATGAGTGTGATACTGCATATTATTACCGTAACTTTATCAGAGAGGTCTTGTCCTAGATTCCATCCTCATATATATTTCCCCTTAATCTATCTTATTAAAATGAAATGAGAATTAATTTGCAGCGGGGAGGCGATAATGCATACAGAAAAATGGGTGAGGTGAGGTTGAAAAAGAGCAGGTGGATATCGTGTGTGAGACACGGTGGAACTGGTTTAACAAGAAGAGGACACTGTTTCGGGGACAAATGACCAAAGAGAGGGAAATGAGAGAGTGAGAGTTAAAAGGCGTGAATAGTTGCAGAGAGAAGAGGGAGTGACGGAGAGAGGATTAGAGGCGGCTTGGCTGTTCCAGCTGCACTTGATCGATCCATTCCAATAGCCAGTTGTCTGTGTGCAATCAGGCATCTTTAAGTACTGTTGGGCCTTCTTGTTGCCGTCTCTGCAAGCTGGAAATGTCCAATCAGTACTGCTGCAAGTATCTGCCCTCACACATGTACAAGCTGCAGCTTTGCCCTGAAGCCTCGGATATAGTCACTTAGAGCTACCCGTGGGCTAGCCCGAGTATCTCGCTTTCCTTTAGTGTTTTAGAAATTAATGCTTTCTGCCTGCAAGATTTAACTCCACAAATATATCAGGATCAGCAGATTCGAAACAAGTGCTACAAACATTGGCAGAATTTATTTTTAAAGAAGTAGCCTACTACAATGATGCCACTGCTGCACTTTCTCAATGATCTCAAAATTAGGTCAATGTGGAAATGTTCCTTTGAAATCAATGTAAATTTATGGGAATTAATGGGACATAAGTGGAATAAAATGGAAATATATGGCTTATTTGTTCTTAGGTTGTCATGTATGAATATTTGTCACATTTTAATATGACATTATCCTTTACTTTGCCACATGTATACAGTGTGAAATGCACCTTGTGGTGAATTACCTAGCTAACATGCAATTGACCTAATGTAGAAAGATCATTGGGAAATTAGTGCTGACACTGTTTGCTGTGTGCAAACTTAGGCTTTAACTAATTTATATATATATATATATATATATATATATATATGTGTGTGTGTGTGTGTGTGTGTGTGTGTGTGTGTGTGTGTGTGTGTGTATGTATATATCGAGTAAATGGAAATTGATCAACTAAAACTCCTCAATCAGTTAACACTAGCACTAGCTAACTTGGTTAGCTAAAAACCTAAAAATAAATAAATAAATAAACAGCTGACTCCTTAGAGTGTGTTTTAGTCCACCCAAATGTAAATTAACTTTGATGACAAACACAGCAACTTGTCAATCATATGGTAGACACAGCCTAAACCTGCTCTATTTTCTATGTTACTCTAAATGGGACAATAACACAGACTTAAAAATTATGATTTAGACCATAAAGTCATTGTGAAAAATGTTAAATTACATTATAAATCAAAAGAGAAGTAGGGTGGTTTTCCTGTTGACTTACATGCAATCAGATTACTTTTTGCAACCAGTGCTGTTGCCCCCTGCTGGACATTAGAACGAATGCGGGTTTAAGACACTTGGCTTCACTTTTCAGGATTATTCCAACTGAAAAACAGGAGCAGGCATGCGGAACACGTTTATAGACATATCACAGGGCGAGGAGTCTTTAAGGAGTGGACATCCCATGCACATCACACAAGGTGCGCTGTGGCAGGATTTAATGCCACTATCTACCACTTTAGCAGTTTCCTTATACTTTTTTGGTATTAAGTTTTGAGTGTGATTGGTTTTTCCTCCAAATGTTGTTTACCATTATAGCTTTGTGCAGCACGACGAAACACAGTTTGAAATGTATTGTAATTGACCTTACTCCCTACCGATACATGTTTTTTTGTTTAATTTAGTTGTTGTTGTTGTTGTTGTTATGGTTGTTTGTTTTTCTTTTCATTGCTTGGATATAAACTAAAATATTATTTCGGCATTTAGGGCAGACAACAGATGCAAGAAGTATGCTCACATGATGAATACATTGTAAATGTCTGATTCTGAATGTCAATAAAAAATAAATTACAATAAAAGTATTTGACCCTACATAGGTCCCAGATGGTAATACATGTTTGGATTGTGGCCTTGTACTTTCTTGCCAGTTATTGTAAACACATTACTAGAGATTTTTTTAACCCAGGAGCCAAGGTCTGCAGAAATGGTTGTTTTGCTGTCTTTGAGAGGCAAATGGAGATGAGGGCACTGTTCATTTTGTCAGTCTGAGAAAATACATCTTACCGGTAAATATGACTCAACAGATTTATAACATGGATTCTGTTTTTGGACAGGTAATATACATGAAAAGCAGTTTTCCTGCTTGAACATTCACCTCCTATCATGGTTGCCATATTGCATCAAGTATATTTATCAAGCTTTTCATGTCTGCAGTGGCTCTTTGCAGTATTAAAACATGCCAAAAAACACTCTATTTCAATAAGTAATTAAAGCCAACTCATTCATCAGCTGCATAAACAAGCAGGTATTTCAGACTGGAGATTTATCATAATTACAATAATGTGGCTGTGGCTGTTGCAGGCTGATACCTCATCAGTTCTCGGCAGTCCTGAACATTTTTAACTATCAGTACACACATAACGGCTGTAAAAAGGCTGATGTGTGCTGACAGCAGTGGTGTAGATGTGGGTGATTGTTGCCAATGCAAAGCCCAGATTTGATGTATTGAATGAGTGAGGTTCTGCACACATACATGCCAAGAGAATATGGCTTTTGGGGGAGTAAGAGGAAAATAGCTGATGCACAACACCTGCGCTTGAGGATATTCAGTCATTCAGGACTGAAGTTTCACATGTTCCATTTTTGATTCTCCACAGCCAGCAACACATTTCTTATGTTCTATTTTTCTGCAGCATAGATGTGATACATAGGATTTACAGCCTATTGAGGTTTCGCTGGTTTTGTCAGATCAGCTTTTTTTGGACCAATAAGAATAAAGGAAACAACAATCACTCTCTCACACACACACACACACACACACACACACACACACAATCTCCTGAGCCTGGGATTTATGTTGATCAAGTCCCTTGCTTATATCATGTTAAAGCGTCTCTTGACTTTAAAATCCACTGTAGATTTATGGCTAACAGCTCTTCTTAACCTCCTGACCAGTTGGGGGAGGCAAAAGCCTCATCAGAGGGGGTGGGGGGAGGCTGCTGAAGAGATACAGCTGGATCATTGCATTGCCCATGGCACTCTGCATCGATCAGAGAGCAGCTATAATAACCTTTCAAAAGCATGCTCCTGGCAAGGGAGTGTGGAAAAAAAAACACCTGCCTGAATCTGTCAATAGGCACCTAAATTATGTTGCAGCAGCCGTGAATAGACACATTCTTTATGCTGTTTTCTAGGTTTGGTTTAAGTTCTGCAGTGAAAGGAGAAATTATCTATCTGCAGAATAAGTGTTCAAAAGTAACTAACAAGCAAGGAAACAAATGCAACCTTATTTAAACATAACACCGGCAATGAGATGAATTAACAAAACCCATATGACAACAGAACACATGGTGGGAAATTGTGAAACAACAACAAGATGCGTAAAAATGACAAGGGCAATAGATTCAAATAAAGTTCCAATGCAGCGGCTGATTTATAAGTTCATTATGAAAGGCTATGTTTCACATCCATCTTTGTTGCTTTGATATGCATGAACTGTTGCTCGCCTCGTCGTGTGCATTCAATCAGGGCTCGCTGCTCCAGTATGTGGCTCGTCGGGATGTTTACAGATGGTGTCAAAGCAGGAAAGAGAGCAGGAGAAACACAGAGAAACAGAGAGAGAGAGAGAGAGAGAGAGAGAGAGAGAGAGAGAGAGAGAGGGAAAAAATGAGGAATGATTGGAGAGATGTAAAACACAAAAATGATGTTAGAGGAACAAAGAGGATTTGAACCAAACACAAATGCATCAAAGCAGCACATCAGAACATAACAAGAGGGAAAAGCAGGAGCAATAAAGTAGTGTGTAGCCTAATATAGCACAAATCGTCACAGAGATTAAAAATAGGCAACTTGGTGAGCCTCAATAGTGTGAATTATCAAACAATTAAGGGATAGTTTGAATTCATTGAAGTGGGGAAGTTGGCGGTCGGCACACACACAGTTTAAAGAACTGGTAGGGAAGCTATAAGCAATGTACCAATGTGGACGGGTGTATCAGTAAACTTTTTTTTACTATCTAAAAAATTGCACTGATTAATTGCACACTGTATCAAGAATATTTTCACAGCTCTACCTTACAGTCAGACAGCTTTGTTTAAGTTTGCACAGAGGGAAGTGAAGCCATTTTGTGTATTCTCCTCAAAGCCACCAAACTCCATTGACAAATTCAGTAATTTTACCTCACATGGTCATCCGACGTTTTGTATTCTTTGGTGTCATAAAGGGTTGGGTTTGATACACCTAAGGCACACAATAGCACAAAAAACCATAACAATTGAGTAAGGCTATTAAATGGAGGCAGAAACAAGCTTTCTAGCCCCATGGGAGGTATGTAATATGTATGCACAATTTACTTTAAGTTATGATGTTGTAGATGGTGCTAAGAAGAAAGGGATGGTGTCTGCTCAGATGCTCCTTCGGTGCATCCTAGAGCCTCAAAACAGTTAATGCTGCAAAACAGCTAATAACAACCTACTCTCATATTTATTTTTTAAATAAAATATATTCTGACCTAGGGCTGACTGCGAACGTCTCAGTGAAACAAATCAAAGCTCCAAGTTCTATGATCCTGCAGAAGCCAATAAAACTTTTGGATTTTACTGTGCATGTGTTGTACCCCATGACACGATATAGTGCTATTACTTCTCGATTTTAGCCTTCTTGTGACCAGCAGCTCCCAAGTTCTGCAAGGTAAAATTATTGTTTTTTTCAAAGGGAATCTGGTGGCTTTGAAGAGAGCATTGAACTTCTTTATTTGCCCACCTGAAAACTTAAACCTTTCTGTCTGACAGCAAAATGAAAAGCTGTGGAAATGTACTAAATATAGCACACATTTAAAACTGACATTGTTTTTTAGACAGGTCTTTTTTTAGGTGCTGCCCCCATCCTCAGCAGAATGTGTCCTGTCCTCCTGTCTGCCTCTCCAAAGTGGAGGAGTGCCAACTGCAATCGACTGAAGGTAATACGTTGACTGTGGATAAATACCTCACACAACCCCACTTCAATATATCTTAACTATGCCTTTAAAGAAAGTAATTTAATCTCTTCTATCATTGTACCGCAGTTAATTTCACAAGCAAGGCAAAAAGAAAAGAAAAAAGAGTCAAGTAAAGGAGTCACAGTGTGTAAACAGAGCGTGAAGCGCTGGCAGAAATTGGTCAAATTGTTGGGCAGATTCCAGGAAGAACCATTATTTTCCATTTAGAGGACACTAATGGTCAACGGCTCATTTACTAATGGACCCTGCTAACACACAAACAGAGAGGAGGGTGAGGGGACAGTGCTTTTCCTGCAGCCAGCCAACCCCGATTGAAGATGCACAAGAGGCGTCTGGCAGGTCTCAACTGCCTTCAGTAGAGAAATAACCCAGGATGATGCATGTTTGATGTGCAGGCCATAGAGAGAAGCTTCTCTGGGTAGTTATAAATATCACAGTGTGGAGAAGGCAGTTTGAACATCGTGCAGCTTGCTACAGTTCTTGGCCAAAGCTCACACGAGACACGAGAAAAGAGAGAGAAATAAGGCAGAAAATTGCATTATGGGGAATACATTTCTCCTACGTCAGCAGATCTCTCTTTTTACCCCTCTCTCTTTCTCACTCACGCAGTGTCAAAACAGCCAATTTTCTAATCAAAGCAGTTTGCCGTGTGATTAAATATGAAATGTGATTAGATGCTGCTGAGAAAATGATGCGTTTGTTGAATGCATTCCTGCAAAGTCACAGCGTGTGCATGTTTTTTTTGGTGTACATGTCTCTTCATCTGCAGCTGTCCTCATTGGGACGACGATTTGGAAGAGATCAATAAACAATTATAGTTTCATGTGTGTGTGTGGTAAGACGTAGTCAGGGTCAGGGCTGAGAACAACACTTACCTTCTTGTCTTTGTGTGCTCATAAATCCTGAGGCTTCTTGAGAAGTCCATCCAATTTGAATGTTTTCAATGACAGTGATGACAAACAGAAGTTGAAGTGGAGTCAATATATTGAGGCTCCTGCATGTGCCACAGAGGAAGTTACTTGAAAATAGTCAATTACTCTCAGAACATGCAGACAGTTCCCCACTTTAGTGATACAAAATAGATTCTTGGTGGGCCTCTGAAGCCCCGGCTGTGCTCCCATAAACATGAGTTGTCTTGTTGGCCAGCAGGTGCTCTGCTGGTATGCCGGGGTCTTACGAGGCCTAATGAACACTGACAGGCTGGCACCTCCAGATGGAAGTGACATCTAACAGTCCTTGCTTGATTTGCTTTCATCTCCCAAGCTCATCCATCTCCTCTTTCTCACCCTGTGTCTCTCTATTCATGCATTCTGTGTTACCCTTCTGACTTCAACTTTTATTCTGTTTTAATTGTTATTTTTTTGGCCACACATCCCTGACATACATCACTTTATGGCTAACTTGTTTGCGAACAGTTGCCTATTTAACATCCAGCAGACACAGAGCAACATTAGCATTCATTTGGAGCCGTGTTCCCGTCCTCCTGATGAATATAAATCTAATCTACACCCTTGTTTTAGCTGTTTTTGGTCTTCACCAACTCCTGAGGGAAATATAGGGCTCTTTAGTAGCCGAAAGCTGCACTGTGTTCACCAGCAATTTGCTGACTTTGTCTGTTTGGTGGCTAAAAAAGAAAGTTGAAGAGAACAGTGAGAGTGAAACAAACAGTGTCATTTCACATTACACAGTTTTATTTCCATTGTTGTTTTTTCAATGTATCTTGAAAGTTATTGTCCTTTTTATGAACTTACTCAGCAGGTAACAACCAAACCTCTAAAAGACAGAAAAAATAATTAGATTTAGGGCAGTAATCAGACTGTTTTTTTTTTGTTTGTTTTTGCAACAGTGCAAAACCCTTAAGCCCAACCTCGCAGTTATAGGTGTAGATTTGGGGGAGATGTAAGGGACACATGTCCCCTGGGCTTGGCAATATGACCTCAAATCAATATCACAATTAAAACATTTTACCTTGATTATGATTAAAGAATGATTTTGTTTTTTGTTTTCTGTCCTCGTAGTTCACTGACATGGTCTCTACTGTAAATATGCTCAACTATTAAAGCTGAAAAAAAATTCTAATGAAAGAGTGCATATCTTTGTGATTTTAAAGACGATTCTGTGATTATTTACTGAATATTTTGAACTGAAATCAAAGCATTGCCTGAAATGAAAATGTCACTGTGGAGGGGGCGTGGTGCATCAGCTGCAGGAAAGAGGTGTGGAGAGGGCTCAGGAGAGCAGCGCCAGGTGAGTGTGATTGGCACACCTGCATAGCGTTAGCAGAAGACTGGAGCACACACTCAGCTGTGAGACAATCAGACGGACCACGGCAGCGTAAAGCCCGAGGAGATGCCTGTGAATGGCTCTGTATCAGCAAGAGTAAGATTGTATTGAATAAAAGAAAGCTGAACTGTCCCTGTGCTCCGTGTCATACCTGCTGAGAAAGAACCCACAGTGGCTCAGACGCCATGTTCATTGGCGCCTTAACAGGGACTCAGCAGGTAGTAGAAATGACGGATCCACAACAACCGGTGACCACTCTGGCGCAGATGCAGGCGGAGGTTGCTGCTATGAGCCGGGAACAGGTCGCGCTCAATAGGCAACAGCTGGCAGCTCTCCTATTCCAGGCGGAGAAACGGGCTGAGCTGCTGGAGGTGATGGTGAAAGGTGGGGGCAGCGTCGTCAGCCCCCTCACTCGCTGGAATCACGATCCAGTGGATGGCAGCCCATGACGACCCTCAGACTGTCCTGGTTGTGTCCTGGTGTCCATGTTTGAGGCGACGGCGACAGAGTGCAACTGGCTAGAGGTGGAGTGGGCCGTGCGGCTGCTTCCTCTGCTGTCGGGGGATGCGCAGACGGCGGCATTCGACCCACTCGGACCCTCCCGGTGCCAGTTCGGGGAAATCAAGCGGGCAGTCCTGGACCGTTTGGGATTCTCTACTGAAGACCAGCGGTGCAGGGTCTGGGGGACCAAGCTGGGTTTCAAGTGATAAAAATCGATGGTCACATGGTGCGCCCTAACGCAGCGTTAACGTATCCACACTTCTCATTGTGAGATCCTGCCTCGAAGAGTCCAACAGTGCCTGGTGTAGCCCCCAATCCTGCCTCGAAGAGTCCAACAGTGCCTGGTGTAGCCCCATCGTTCTTGCTTACAAGAACGATGGGTCCATCCGGTTCTGTGTGGACTATCGCAGGGTGAATGATGTTTCACGGTTTGACACCTATCCGATGCCCTGGGTCGACGAGCTCCTGGATCGCCTGAACACTGCTCGTTTTTTCACAACACTGGATTTGACCAAGGGCTACTGGCAGATTCCCCTATCTCCAGAATCCAGGGAGAAAATGGCCATCTCCACTCCGTACATTACATTACATTACATTACATGTCATTTAGCAGACGCTTTTGTCCAAAGCGACTTACAATAAGTGCATTCAACCTGATGGTACTAGACATAGACCATAGGAATCAAGTAAGTACAGTTTGTACAAATTTGTTACACTTCCTTTCCGGTTGTTGGCGGCCCCAGCCACATTTCAACACCTCATGGACTGCGAGCTGCGTCCACATGCTGCATATGCTGCCTCCTACATGGATGACGTAATCATCCATAGCACCACCTGGGCGGAGCATGTGCATCAGGTGGCTGCAGTGCTGGAGTCACTCAGGCAGGCGGGGCTCACGGCCAACCCGAAGAAGTGTGCAGTTGGACGGAAGAAGGTACGGTATCTGGGGTACCGCTTGGGCAGGTGCGTCCACAGGTAGATAAGACAGCTGCTATTGCAGCCTGCCCAAGGCCCAAGGTTCTTGGGGCTGGCAGGCTATTACCAACAATTTATCCCCGACTTCGCGGAGCTGACCAGCCCCTTGACTGACCTCAACCGAAAGGGTGCCTCAGATCCGGTCCAGTGGATGGAGCAGTGCCAGGTGTCGCTTGAGAGGGTAAAACAGACCCTCTGTGGGGAGTCTCTTCTCCACACACCTAACTTCTCTTTCCCTTTTGTCCTGCAGACTGATGCATCGGGCAGAGGGCTCAGGGCCGTTCTGTCTCAGCAGGTGCAGGGGGTCGACCGCCCAGTGCTCTACATCAGCCGGAAGCTGTCCGAAAGGGAGGCCAGGTACAGCACAGTGGAGAAGGAGTGCCTGGCCATCCAGTGGGCGATGCTCTGCGGTCGATGCTCTGCGGTACTACCTGTTGGGGCACCCATTCACCCTCTGCTCGGACCATGCTCCCCTCCAGTGGCTCCACCACATCAAGGATGCCAACGGCCGGATCACCCGTTGGTATCTGGCACTACAACCATTTAAATTCAAGGTGATCCATAGGCCGGGGGCACAGATGGCTGTGGCCGACTTCCTTTCCCGCTACCATGGCCTAAGTAGGACGGTGGAGGTATGTGGAGTGGGCGTGGTGCATCAGCACGGCAGCTTAAAGCCGAGGAGGTGCCTGTGAACGGCTCTGTATCAGTGTGTAAGATTGTATTGAATAAAAGAAAGCTGAAAGCTGTGCTCCATGTCATACCTGCTGAGAAAGAACCCACAGTGGCTCAGACTACCCCACAGTCACATTTTAGTTTTAAAGTAGAAATCAAGTACAAAATAAATAACGTTTTTGCAAAGAGTTTTTCCGAAGTGTTTGTATTTGACTTGTTCTTTATCGGTGTCGTCTTCCAGATCCAGAACAACAGACATGCCATTTTCCTTGGGTACAAACCACTCAGGTTTTTCAGTTGGCCTCTGTGTTTGAGTTCTCATCCATGTCGCGGATTCCACATGATTCCCCCCAAAAATAATTGAAGAAATCATCATGGGCCAGATTATGGTGGTTAGAGATTCTTAATATTGGGTTTGATTAATTGCCCAGCCTGCTCCCTTCTACGTTCCCCTCAACAAAAAACATGAAAGTAGTAGAAGAATTCAATTTCAACAAACTGCTTGAACCTGACATTGGTGACACTAAATTGCCCATAGGTGTGAATGAGAACGTGAATGTTTGTCTGTCTCTATGTGTCTGTCCCGCCTCTCACCCAATGTCAGCTGTGATTGGTTTCAGCAACCCACGACCCGAGTTCAGATAAGCTGTTCAGGATAATGAATAAATGAATGCTTGAACCATACTCATAGATGCAACAGCGCCTCTATTGAAGGTAGGCTGTGGCAGTATGCAAACTCAAAGGCAAAGGTTGCGAACAGGCATAAGACAGAAAAAAGATGAAGAAATAATGCATGGTTGCAGCAGGAAGTATCATGAGATTTCCACCATGAATTGATGCAGAAAAGCACCAGAAAGCTGGAAATAAAGTGTTGAATGCTGAAAAAGAACTTATAGGACTATCTAACCTAGGACCTATAGCTACTAATCTACAGCATTCCTTCAAACTTTACACCTCTATATTTGTTCCCTCTCATTTAGCTTTCAGCATTTTTTGCCCCCCTCCTCTCATCCCTCTCCATTTCTCAAAAAAAAAAAATCTGTATTTTCATTCCCCTCCAGTGGCGTTACTGCACTCCCCACTCTAGGGACCGCATATTAAACCTCGCCTCACGATCGATCTCAGATAAACACATTATGTTCCATCTCGAGCACAAAATGCAATCCTGATCCCGCCATAATGACATGGTACACGGGGACAAAGCAAAATAACCACAGCTACAGTAACAGACCACACTGCTGCTCATATCAGATGCCTTACCATTCAGGTCACAGTTTTTTAACAGAGCTGGTATTTTGCTTGCAAGAACAGAACCCACTGAAAAAATGATGCTCTTGTCGATGCCGGTCCTAGTTTCACATATTTTTCATATTTCCCCACATCTTCGGTGATGTGATGTGATGTAAAAGGTGCTCCATGTTAATTACCGAGCATGTGGCTTAAAAGGTTGGCCAAGAAGAGGGATCCCTCCATCCTCAAAGCCAGCTGGAACCTTGGAGAGAGATCAAACGCTTACCGGTTGGAGACGGTGGAAACATGGCCTTAGTTCGCCAGCATTAAGTCATTCCCAAGTACATAACACACAGTATATGCTAGTGTGGGTGTGCATGTTGTGTGCTCGCACAGCCGAATACGACTGTTTGACAGCTTGGTCAATATCTTAGACTAATCTTCTGAGATACACTTTCATCAAAGACAGAGTGGTGTGCTTGCAATGTTGAAGACGCGTGTGTTTGTGCACAATATCTTCCATGTCATGTCTGTGTGTTTGCAGACATGTGTGCATGTTGTTTTGGTGGGTTTTTGAGCTGGAGGGCTGCAGCTCTATTCCCACAGTCTGCATCCACAAAGTGTTTGATCTCAATCCAAGGTTGTAGGCTTCACTGTTGGCCATGAGGATGAAGGTCTGTGTCCCCAGACCCTTTAATCCATGAATATACTCAGTAACTACAAAGAAAACAGCTGTTGAGTCAAAACTTTCAGAATTAAGCTTTAGCTACAAAGTCTAAAAACATGCAGTATTTAACTGCTCAGAGATCATCTCTGTAAGGAGATATCTTCGTATGAATGCAGAATCTGGAGGCATCAGGACTTTGGTTTGAGAAGCATTCTGGTTTCTGTTTGTAGCACTGACCAATCACGTTTTAATGGGTTTTGGTTTCATGCAGGTAAAAAGTTCATGTCAAGAGCAAGAACCAAGCAGCAACTTTCAGGGCTGAAAAATGAAGCAAACACGGAAAGGCCGAAAACTGCTGTTCCTCTAACAGCCACTTGAGGCTGGCTCTAAAACTGAGTCAATCCCCATGGACCCACATCTTAAAATGCTAAACTTTACAGCAGAAATTAACATGTTTACAGCCCGGGAGAGAAACTCAGTCTCTGTAGCTAATTTCCTTGTTCATGACGACTGTACAGCGGGTGAATATTTATCAAACTCACACATTTAAATTAAATTAAGGCTGAAAGTTCTGCATAATTAAGGGCATGGCCTGACAGGTGGAGTGACAGGTGGGTGCTGTCACAACTGGTGTGTTTTAGCAACTTGTCTTCATACGGCTTCATCTCATACATGCTCCACCACATGCCCATATTTGGATAAGCCGGAAGGTGATTTTGTGATATTTTTAGACATACTATACTATTACCATAATCAACGTACAATATTAAACTGTTTTAGGCGTTATTTGACAAACTACTCTATGACTGTTTATTTTTTCCCACAAAGCATGATATTTTTGTGATATTTTGGACAAACTATCTTATCACCATGATCAAGGTACTATTCTAACGCATTTTAAGGGACTTTTGGACACTACACTATGACTCTTTTTGGACATTTTTCGAAGTACTATAGTATGCTGTTTATTTCAGTAGTTGGACATTTTGACAAAGGACGACATGCTGACAGTTTAGATTGTCAGATCAGCACAAAATCAGACAGACATACTATGATGTGGTGAATATTTTGATATTTTTGGACATACTATACTGAAGGATAGGGATATTTAGCTTAGATTAGATTAGCTGTAACTGAAGTGTTTGCTAAAAAAAAACTTCAGTGACTTTGCAGAAGAGTACTCAACAAACATTTGAAGTTCAGTTCCCCTATTGAACGGCAGGTCAAGGGGGCACATCCTGCCCTCATCCTGAGCAAGGCTCACTTCTTCTATTTGGCTATAGGTTAAAGAGAGGACTTCTTCTATTTGGCTGTGGGTTAAGAGACCACATCGTGCCCTCTTACCGAACCTTTCCTGAAAACCGGTTAGAACTAGGTCAGGGTGCATCTATTTCAGTAAGAAACATACACATGAAACATACAGTAGTGTTCAAAATAATAACAGTCCAATGTGACTAACCAGATTAATCCAGGTTTCTAGTAGATTTTTTATTGCTACATGGCAAACAAGGTACCAGTATGTGCAGTAGATTCTCAGAAAACCAACAAGACCCAGCATTTGTCATATGCATGCTCTCAAGGCTGTGGAATTGGGCAAAAAAACAAATCTAGAACTAAAGAACCGGGGCAGAGTGCGGGAGGCTTTAAGAGCCCGGGCTCTAACAATACTATTACCAGAAGCTGGAAGTTAGACGACCAGAACCACCCATATTAACCTTCACATCGGCTCTCCAGAAATCTCTGGGTGACATCACAGAGACTACTTCCCTATTTTATTCAGTATATGCTTGGAACCCATTAGTTATCACCTGATGATGATTAGGCTCCTTTAACAAAAAAAAACTGCATTCATATATATTTAACAGATTCATTGGCTCCCGATCCACCTCCGTATTGACTTCAAGATCCTGCTCCTCACAGCCCTCCACAACCTTGCACCCTCATACCTCACTGAGCTCCTTCAAACCTATACACCCTGCCATATACTCAGGACCTCCTCTGCTTCACTCCTCTTCACCCCTTCCGCCCATTTAGCCACAATGGGACTAAGATCTTTTAGCTGCTCTGCCCCTCGACTCTGGAACAAACTCCCTCAGTTCATCCGGTCTCTAACAACACTGCCAACCTTCAAGTCACATCTCAAAACGCACCTGTTTAGACTGGCCTACTCCTAATATATTCATAATTTTATTAATGTTGCCAAAATCAACAGTCTGTACTGTTTTAGTGTTGTTTATTATTACTGCCATTGTTGTTTTTATTATTGTTCGTATTTGTAATTGTTTTATTGTTGTTATTACTGCCATTTCTGTTTTGTTATTATTGTTTATTATTATTATTATTATTATTATAATTATTATTATTATTTATCATAAACTGGAGCAGTCGTAGACATCATCTCTCGCCATTTTTCCATCTGAAGTTACTAAACGGAAAGGTGATGGGTTGGTTGGAGCCGGATGAAAACAGCCAAGTCAGAGACAGAGAATAAATCATGCAGGTTCAGCAGCAGATTTATCTGAAGATGTTTTGAATTAAACTGCAAGTCCTCAGAACACCATGACAATCAATATTTTTTGCCCTTGCTGAAGGATCTAAAAACAGAGGCGGATAAAGAGATAGAATTTGTGGCACAGAGGGGGGGGGGGGGGGCAGTTTTTGAAAGACACAGAGACGTTTAAATTTGAGCTGGACTGAGACAGAAACAAGACGTGATACTGAAGTGGACGGCTAGGATGTGTACATGATGATGATAAAGTATATCCATTTACAGCACATCCATAATCTGTTTACACCATGGTCATTTATGGATTACAGCATCGATAACACAACACTGGACTGCAGGACACTCACAGTTTGAGTATGATGCACGTAATAATGATGGTATCATAATACATGACATCAGGCTGCCGAACGGGGAAGGAAAGTTATTCTAAGAGCCTGTGAATTACAGGGGCCTTAAAGAAATATTGTGTAATTTTGTGAATGTATTTATTCATAATTCATTTACAGCATTATTTTATTTACATTGTACTTATACATTTTTTGTTTGTTTCATTTGAATTCTTTTAAATTTTAGATTTATTTTTGTTTGTTTTTTATTACAGTTGGTAATTGAAATTTTAGTTATGGCATTATCACAGATAGTACTATATTATAGACTATATTATCAGATATTATATAATTCTATAGATTATATTGCAAATGTATTTTTACTGAAAATGTCAGATATTTAAGTAATATTTTAAGTAATATTAAGATAATTTTAAACCCAAGAATTTTACATTTAAAATTACATTTAAACTTTACAATATTGCCTTTAGCACATTTATTATAGAGGGTATCAGTCTTGCATCAAATGGTGCATTCCACTGTGTGCAGTATGTTGCATGAATGTCTGCACAGTGATATATTTCACAGCTCAATGTCAATAAATATCATACAGACAGTATGGGACTACAAGAGAGTTGCTTGAGTTATTCCAAGTTGCGAATGGGTTGACTGGGTTCTGCAGGTGTGGCTGCAGAAACTGTGCAAGGTCAGTGTGATCTGTGGTAGTGGGTGTTATATTTTGGGACCCAAAATCCCTGGTGGCTCCTGCATGAGATTTAACAAAACACAATATATTTCAAAAGAGCCATCACCAGTACAATGCTGATATTTTTTGAATCATAAGAAATTGGGGTGCTTTTTTTCCCCAGAAAAATGTGTATTGGAAAAAAAGCTGAGTACTACTTCCAGAATTGCCACCGTCTAATTGCTCCTGTAGCTGTTACTGTACAGTAACATGGCTTGTTTACCACCAGCTGATCCAGAGCGGCCACAAGGTGACCCTGCTGAGACAGCTCTTTACCTCCCTCTCACACTTTCAGGGACTTCATGGTAGTAATGCCACAGTGCAGACTTAATGTAAAGACCAAAGGGAGAGAAGGAGAGAGAGAAATGGTGCTACCTCACAATTTCCAGCTGCTCTTATTTGTTGCGGATTGAACCAAGGCCAGCTGTGAGAGGAAGGAGGTAATTTAAGCACCTGTGGTGGATTGAAGACCTCTTGTTTCTCTTCCATCATCCTCTCTTTTCTCCCTCTTGTGTTATTGCTCTCCCTATTCTCCTCTTCCCTGTAGTGGTTATTCTTGCCTGCCTTTCCTGCAACAGTCACCATCCCTTGAGCTGAAATGATATGTACCCTCATATACAGCACATTGTAAGTAAATAGAAAGTCTCGATGTGGAGAAATGCAACACTAGACAGATGTTCTGCTGTTGACCACGGTGAAGGATGGGAATAAGAAATGTCTGGGATGACATCTTCAGCCTTTTTGCCGGCTGGATTTAATCTCCAGACCGAAACTTTGCTTTCTGCTTCACTGTCTGCGTGTAAGACGAAGGAAAAAGGAGTGTGAGCAGCTGTGAGAGGCTTAAGTGACTGACACAGGGAGAGTGCTGCAGAGTGCTAACACTCTGAGGGTGATACTGAGGATGTGGGAGTATGAAAGCTAGATTAAAAGGCGATGAGAGTATTAGAGAAGGAAACTGACAGGCGAAGAAAGAGCAAGAAATAATTGGGCCATGTCTGTCTGTCTTTTTATGCCTGTTTTTCCCATTCATATGTGCTTGAGCATATACAGTATTTGTGTGTGCGTGCATGCAGGTCTGCACATGATTAATGATGGATGCAATCTGCTTGTGCATAGCTAAGTCTTTTAAATATAATATTCCAGAAGATAAACGAGATATTCTCTTCCACTGCATGCAAATCCTTTCAAGAAAGGAACCTTAAAATAGTGGATTAAAGCTTTTAAAGGAATATAAAGACAGATTAGGGTTTATGGTCCATTCACAAAAGAAAAGGAGGCATTACAGATTATATTCCATGCACTAGAAAATAAAAGTATTATTGCATTTCATGAGCATGTGCTATATTTTAGTTTCCTTTATGCATGCATAATTTATATTCCGTCCAGAAGTTAGAGAAATAAATGATTAGGTCTATGCGTCATCGCTGCCAGACAGCACCCATCTGTGCTTGGATGGGTAACATTACATTAGTGAGTGTGTGTCAGTGTAGGCCGGTGTGTCTGTATTTGTGCAAGAGGGAGAAAGAAAGAGGGAAAGAAAAGAGAAAGCAAGAGGGAACATACTGCCAGTGAGCCTGCACAGCTTGAGTATATATTTTTTTTCTACAGGTTTCCCTAACAGGGAAGATAGTCTGGATGCTGCTGGTTGTAAGGCGTGTCATTAAAAGTTTCGCAGGCACACTGGAAAGCTGTCAGAGCCCATGCCAATTAGTGCCACTTTAGGTGTCAGTCTGGTAGGCAGGAGAGACGAAAGGCGAGGAAGCTGAGAAGAGCACCACGAGAACCCTGCTGACTGAGCCTTCCTGCTCAGCTGAGCATCCTACAAAGCATCAGCTCGGCTTGATACAAATAGAAGCAGAAGCATTTGTTTCATCCACATGGCAAATTCATTTTTCATTCATATAAGGCTGCATCTATACGTCTAGAAGGAGAGGACACCCCATTATGTCAACAAATCCTCTCCGTTTTCCACCGGGTAAGCGTTCAGTTTAATTGAACTGTGGCAAAAGCTTCACTAACAACATCCAAGAGTCAAGAAAGATACTTAAGTGCTGTCCTTCTGATGTATTAGGCCATATTACTGCAGCTTTGACAACCTTTTTCAATTTCCTTGTTCTCTTAAAGGCACCCTGTGGAGTTTTTGACCTCTAGTTGTGCTGTGGAGCGATGTTTTGATGAGCTGGTGCCTTTTATTGTTTGTAGGGTGCTTTACTATCACAATGCGCATGCACGTCACAAGCCTGGGGGGTGACGTAAAAACCCATTTGTGTAGGAAGCCGTCGGTGCTAATGTGCTGTAAAAGGCAGCAGTGCGCTAATAAAATAGGAGAGGAAGAGTAAACAATGTAGCCTTTAAAATATTCAGGAAAAGGCTTCGGAAATGTTTTATTACACCCTCAGGGGAAGCAAGATGTGCTTTGGCGAGAAACAAGTGTAATCAAAACTTTCTTTGTTTACAGCAAAAACTCCACATGGTACCTTTTTAAATCTGTCTTAATCTGTTAAAAGGACAGATGAGAGGCACGGAGAGGATTATACCAGCTTTAAAAGCAAGTGTAATAACTGAACTTTTACTTTTTCCTTATACCGAGCTACCAGTATGTTCCTACTCAAAAATTATGCCTACAAAGTCAAATACCAAACCATTAATCCAAAAACAAAGCTTTTGCTTTTTATTCAGAATATGACAAAACAAAGCAATAAGCCATGTACCATTGACTCACTAATTTGACACCTTAACTGAATCTTTAACTTGCAGAACACTGAATAGCAGTGACTTCCATGTAAACAAAAAGGACTAACACAGTTCACATTTATTTCTTCTGTTTTTTAAAAACTCAATGTGCTATTACATTTCATTGCAGATATGCCTGAAAATCCCACCAGCTGGTACAATTATCTTAAAAAATAGACTTTTTTCAGTTGGAATTTGAACTTATTTGTTCATTAAAATCCTTCAAGTATTGCAGAGCCCTGACTTAATGAGTACATCAAACACAAGAAATTGATACAAGAGACCAATTTTCATGTCCCGATGTGCAACAAAATTAGTTGATAGTTATTTGAGCATTTGATGTCCCTTAACGTAACGCAACTTCCTATGCACATCCATGTCATTTTTAATCAACAAATCTAAAGTCTCCACATCACATGACATGATCAATTTCAAGCATTTCATGTGCGTATAAAACATGCAAAATATCTGTGAAAAACCAATGCTATTGGTAGGCCTTCCCATGCGATTGGGTCGTATGTTTACCGTATCCTTTAAGTGTCCTTCAAAGTAAAGTGATGCATAATACTAAGTAGCTGTCTTCATATTGGTAATTGCTCAATAAGTGTGCATCTTAATTCAGTGCCAGACCCTGACTTCTCACAGTTACAAATACAGGTTGTCAAGCTGTTAAAACACTTATATGAATATCGCCTCTCTTATTTTGAAAATTAGTGCAGCCTTGCTGAGAAGAAAGAGGAGGGGTAAGAGTAAAAGGAAAATAAGAGCAGAATAATGTCAAGGATAACAAACAAGTTGGAGGTCAAGGGGGTCAAGGATTGTTTTGACAATGAGGGAGGACAGACAGACAGACAGACAGCAGCCTAACCTTTTAAAAGAAGGGCAGATTGAGTGCTAATGTTACTGCAGTTCTGCATAAAGCTACACTACTCATTGAAAACAGAATGTGCTGTTGAATCCACAAGCAGCAGAGTAAACTGCGGTTTCACACTACTCCACTCCTCTGGACATTGCCCCTCAAGTCTCTATGACCCTTCTAATACTTCAGTTCTGTGCAAACGCTCCTGAACAGGCAGGCAGAGAATCCAGAGTCTAGCCACAATATTGACACGCTCTAAATGCTGCCAACTGTGTACTGACATCCATTATGTATACCTCACCTATTCATATTCAGGGCCATGCACTGGGCATTATAATACACTCTTTACCCTAGACAGTTTACTAATCTTTTGAAGGGCTGAAATTCATATCATATTTTACTGAAACATTGTAAAGAAATGTACATATGGTGTAATAAGTATTCATACAGTGTCCCACATGTGTCCAAATACTTACATCTATTCATTTTAATCGTGTGTGTGTATTTTTAGCAGCATAAGTGCTCTGGCTCTATAGGTAATGCAGTGTCAGTGAGTTTGCTTTAGTGGACACTGAAATTACTCAACAACTACTGGATGGATTATCATGAGATTTTGCAGACAATCACAGTCCCCAGAGGATGGATCCTAATGAATTTGGTGATCCCCTGACTTTTAATCTGGCTCCATCATCATGTCAATATTTGAATATTTGTTTTTGACCAGATACCTGCAAAAATGTTACATCCTATCACCCTCAGCTGTAGTTTGTGTGCTTGCTAACATACTAGCATTGTAATTGTGAATATATTAGCATGTTGCAGTTAGCTTTTAGGTCAAAGCACTGCAAGTGCAGACTTACAGAGGGACTAGCCGGCTGTAGACTCTAAATCTACTGCTTTAATTAGAAGTACTGACAAATATTTTTGATGCATCTTTTGAATTTTATGAATTCAAATTTCAGATATTGTGAAAAAGTCTGGAGATTGGTAAACAAACTGCTTATTAAAAATTGAGGCAGTGGTTTCAGTGGTTTTCACTCGGCACAACAGCCTTAAAGTGAATCTTAAAAATGTGTTGACGGTTTGTGTGTATTTGACTCAGAAAACTTTGTGTTTCTTTTGTTTCAACGGTATTAATAATTTGGGTTGCTGTTTCGGAGAAATGTTTTTAACAAAAAAATCCACTGACTCTCACAAACAACTTGCATCAACAGATGCTACCACAGAGTGTAATCAATGACTCACAGGTTTCTCCTGAAGTATCGATGGGGAAATCGTTCCCGACTGATGAAAGGTTACGAAACCAAGACACTACTGGAATCAATTCAGCAGTGTCTTTGTTCCAATTATGCCGAGCCTTCTGGAGGTGTCACACAGATTCGTCCACAGGCTGTGTTAGTTATTTGTACAGTACATTTGGTGATATGATAAGAGACAAAGTGGAACTGTGAGGGGTCTCATTAATTGAAATGCTTTGTAGCTGTCAGCCTCCCTCACAAGAGTTTCTTACTTCAGCATGTTTTGAGTAAAGCAATTAAACACAAAACATGAGGTGCTGTTCTGTTTTGTATTTCCTCTTTTCAGAAATTATCCCTCAAACATCCCCAATTTTTAAATTGGGGTGTAACAATACATCTATATAGATCAATATATCTATTTATCGGTAAACAATCCAACTGCATCGATGCAAGACCCAAACAACAACAACTTTAATATACGCTTTTAATTTGACAATTGTTTTGAAACTGAGCACACAGATAGAACTGATCTTGGGAATGGTCGAAGCTCACAAACTCTTTAAGTTAACCCATTAAAAAAATGTGCACTTAAATGCAATGTGGCACTTTATAGTTAACAGAAGGTCTATTTGTATTGTTTGTATTAAAAAAAGAATATGTTGTTTTTCATTTAAATATCTGGAAGAGCTCAGAAATAAAATGGTAAAATTACATTTTATTTACATTTTAGTTTGTGAGTTGATATAAATGGATGAGTTAGATGGGCATATATTATCATCTCATATCAATCGCTGGCCTCGTAATCAAACCGAATCAAAGTCGTACCAGGGCAGACTTTGTGATATCAGCAAATATCGCATCTTTGTCCGATGAATTGTTGTCATTTGTCCATTTTCCTTTCGTATGGCACCAACAAAATGGAAACTGATGTAAGATTAGACATATCTTGTCAAAACTAGCTACTGAGCTATCTGTGCAATTTGAAAAGGTTTTCAGAAAACATTTTCATTAACAGCACTGATCTCGAAAATGCAGGTAAAAAAAATGAAAAGTCTAACAGTAAGTGAAAGCTGAAGCAATATAATGTTTATTGTCACTTGTGGTTTTATTTGTGTGTCATTAAATCAGTACTGTTCAACTTCTATCTGTGGATATGTTGCTATAGTGTTCACAATAGTGCATAATGCATTATTATTATTAACTGGTATTGCAAACAATGGGTTACCTGACTAGGGCAAAACCCACTTCACCCTCCCTGTGAATTAAAAAAACAACAAAAAAACACAACTGTGTGACGTATGAGGTAAATGGGACTAAACACATGTCTGTTAGCTGATCTACCACCACTTTTGGTCCACGCTGAAATATCTACCATGAATTTTTGCGGACAAATTCATGGCTCCCACAGGATGAACCCTACTGGCTTTGGATATTCTTCTGACTTTTCCTCTAGTGCCACCATGAGGCTCACATTCATGGTTTTTAGTGAAATATCTCAACATCAGTCACATGAAGAGCATTGATTTTTTTTCCAGACATTCATGGTGTCAAGAGGATGAACTGTCTTTCTTCTTTTCACTTTTCTTCCAGCACCACAAAGAGTTGATTCATCCATTAAAAATCTCAAGATCTGCTATGATAGATTCAGCACACACATTCATAGTTCCTAGATGATAAATCCAACAGACTTTTCCTCAGTTTTTAGTGAAATGTCACAATGTTTATTGGCTGGATCACCTTGACATTTGTTTCAGACATTCAGGATGTAATGAATTGTAATAACTGTATTCATTTGTCTTGTTATCAAATGTACCCAATACATAATATAATTACAATATAACACTGCAAAACTAATGACATTCCCATTAGCTCCAAATTGTTAGCATGCCTACATGTTAAACAGTGAACCACCTGCAATAATCAGAATGTTCGGATTGATATTGTAACTCAAAAGGACTTCTGCACAAAAGTACAGGCTCACAGAGCCACCAGCATGCCCGTAGACTGTTGTTCATCTGTTCAGCCAAAGCTTTTCAAACCATCTTTCTGCAGCTACTAAAAGTTTAGTTAGAAATAGTGAGATAGTTTTGAACTTTTCAAGTGAAAGGTCATATTGCCTGAGCAAAATCACCTCACTCAGTGTTTTCAGGTTCACCAGGTTGTTTGGACATTAAGAGAAATGGTCAACAACTTTAGCTTTCTGTGCAGCAGTACACTCTGCCACTGTATAGCAAGCTGTGGCATGCAAGCAAACAGTGTATTGATTTCAAATATTACAAAATGTTAGGACCTAGAGTCAATAGAGCATCTTGTACTGTTAATTTGTAGCGTGTATGATTTCCTTGGCCTCACATTGTGCATCAATACTGGAGCTACTTTTGTAGAGTAATTCCATTGCTGTTTGGATATGTGCAAATAACAGCCTTGTGATGAAAAATAAATGTCTTTATTTAGCTACCATCATCAGACTTGTTTTCACTCTTTTAATGAAGCAATTACTTTATGTCATCTAAGTCACTCACATAACAACCCAGGACCTCTGTTAAAAAACTAAATGACACTGAATTATACATAACCACAAGTTCATTACCATAAATATTGCTGAAAGTAATTATCTCCAGGCTGCTAAAGTTGAATTTAGTTTTTTGAAATGCTCTTCTGTCAAATTCTCCGTTCATTATTTGTCAATTTGAAAGTTACTTGTGTATAAACATGAAATGGAAATGGACAACATTCTTCATCCAACTAATGGAGTAACTTCTTATATCCGTCTTCATAATTCCGACATCAGTACACAGACTGTGATATATGAATCCCCTGCGTATGCTCTTGGAGAATTCCAGCTGGCATGTTAAAGGGAACGGAGGAGAAATGGAAACAGCTATTTGGAGTGAACAATATATTATGCATTATGGACGATGTACATAAATGTACTTGTGCCTGGACTAATACACGCTTGCAGATGGCTCAGACTTAATGAGCATTATTCATAAATCTGTGAGATAGCCCCTCATTTTGCTTTAAAAAGGTCAGAAAGTTCAAATGTTAAATATGCAAGAGCGACTTAATGACTATGATGAAGGATTGTTCAATGCCTTTGAAGTTTATCATTTCATTTGAATTATTTTTTGCTACCGTGGCCTCAGCTAAGAAAAGACTGAGTCACTCCCAGTAATTTGGCAAAGCTGAGGTTCACCGAATGAGAGTTAAAGGAATAGTTTGGCATTTTGGGAAATACACCCATTTGCTTTCTTGCCTGGAGTTAGACGAGTATATAAATACTTATGTTTGTAACATTCAGATTAAAAGCATGAGGAAATTGCTAGCCTGCCTCTGGCTGAAGGTAAGTATTGTTTTTACCTTCAGACAGAGGCAGGCAGCATCTCTAAAGCTCACTACAGTATCATGCTCGGTCAGTTTATACAAATATGGATCTGTACCAATGATAAGACTCCAGGAATTCATAAGTGAAGTGCTAAGTTTTAAGCAAAGCTAAGTATCCTCGGGCCGTAGCTTTATATTTAGCATGGGCTACAGACTATACACTGTATAAAAAAAGTAAATGAAACCACTGTGATGTCACCCCAAGTTTGTGGAATGCTGTTTTGAAGCTTCAAGTGTGGCATTTTTGCTGTCACCGTCTTGTTTTTTTGGACGCAGAAGTGATCATAATTTGACAAGAGGGTCACGCTAAGTTATCTAAGTAAAAGCTAAGTAAAAGTTCTAAGATGAAACACACAATGCACAGAGGTAGCGACGCATCAATCACAAGGTAGCCGCATCCTAAAGTATACAGCTTTATCATCTGTTTTACTTTAAATCAGGCATGTCCAAACTATTCCAGAAAGGACCATGTGGATGCAGGATTTCTTTCCAACCAAGCAGAAACACAACAGGCACGAGTCACTTAATCAACTGATCTCAGGGTTCAAACAGCTGATCAGTCGGATCAGGTGTGTTCTAGATAGGTTGGAACAAAAATCTGCAGCAGCATGGCCCTTTATGGAATAGTTAGGACATGCTCTAAATGGAACCATCATTTTCAAAATGAACATCATGCTTTATTGAAGAAGACTTGAAGCTAGCAATTAAGACCATAAACTCAATAGGAAAACATTTACTAAGGTAATAAACCATGTCAGAAGTAGGGTTTTCTCAAAGACTTCTATACAGTTTGACTTTTCTTGCAACCAGAGTCACCCCCTGCTGGTCATTAGAAAGAATGCAGGTTTAAAGAACTTACTCATTGGCTTCACTCTTCAGTCCCAGAGGTTTCCACTTGGAACAGACATGAGATTAGTATTGATTTTTTTATGCAATTCTCATTTATTACCATATTCCACAAACTGTCAAACTATTCTTGTGAATCCACACTAAAACTCCTTTTTCTAAGTCAGCATAGGGTTTCTCTCTAACGGCAGAAGTGAAACTGACAGAAAGAAAAACAAACTTGAAAGTTAGTCAGGTTCTTGACTGTTTATAGAAACGTACACACATTGGCACTAGAGACATAGAAACCAATTAAATCAAAACTAGTTCACAGTGTTATTGAGGTAGTTTGCTGGGGGCTATGAAAGTATGAGAGTGCCACTCTCCCCCTGAAGTGAGCTTTGGTACAGATCAAGGATATCTGCAGCTGGAGGGGAAGATGAAAAAACAAGGGTTGAGTGGGCATTCGGGGTCAAATTTTATACGTTTCATGTTGACTGTATATTAGTTTTTTGTTTTAGTATTGAGTGGGACATAAATGTTTCTAGTTCTTAATCATAAAGAACATGACAAACATGTTTACTTTTGAATATATTAGGGCAGAGCAAAGTGAAATGAGTGCTGTTTGTATGCACATAATTTCCCTCTCCACATCAATGAGCAACACCTGTTAGCACAAGAGTGTTTAATGTAGACAGAAGATGGCATCTGCTTCCTTGTACTTTGCCCCCCTTCTTATTTTTCATTTTTGACATTTATTTCAGAGTTGACATTCAAGTCCGCAACCTCCCTGTTTTTAAGACCACAATACTAACAATGAATGACTATAAAAACCCATGCAGAATCGCCTCAGTTTATCTGTTGCTTTCTCATAAATTTTGCAGCTGACTTGGCAGAGGTGGAGACAAACTCTGTGAATTTACACGTTCTTTGACATAGCTTGCACCATATACTGTCAGATAAAGAAAATTAATGTTTTTTATTCACTGTGACGGAATGAAATGCGCACCAGGAGGAGGGATTAAGCTGATCCCCACCAACAAGAAAATGTAATGATCACAGGCATGGAAATCAAATACAGAGCAGAAATCCCTTTTTTCCCTGAGGCAAATCACACACACAAACACACAGACACACCACAAACTACAGGCTTATTGGTTGCAACTATAATGGACCACAATGCACCTGAAGCTAGATTTGCTGTACTCTAAGAGGAACAGCACCCTGTCAAAAGAGGCCATTTTGCTGCTGCCTTCTGGTCGTCTTTGCAGTTTCAGCTCATCCTCCTCCAGACACAGTAGCCTTAATAACCTCTTAGATGCTATGTAACAGCTCCTCCCATGAGAAATGGCTGCCAGTTCGACTCGTGTGTGGGGGAGAGGGGAAAGGCCAGAGAATGTGTTCAGAGGAGAGATGCACGTATCAGTACAGCAAAGCTACAGTCCTTTTCAGAGAGAATATTGAGATTTTCTTCAGTATTAGCCATATAAATATGACTATCTGTCCATCTCTCTATCCATCTATCTGTCTGTACTTTGAATGGGACACCGTGAGTGTGGTGCCAAGATAGTCTGACAAAAATCAATTTAGTAAATGATAGTTATTGCAAGCATTTCCCGTTTTTAGATACACATTGATCATAATGATACAGAAATGCCATACTCCAGCTAATGCATGTACTTCACCGCCACTTCTGACTTCAAAGAGAGCAGCTTCACACCCCCTGCAACCTCTCAATAATGGACCTGGGCCCCTTAAGTGATCTCTAATGGAAGCTCTTAGGGGAGGAGGCACTCATTCATATTCCATATTTCATCCCGCAATACCACCACTGCTGCAAATGGGTCAAAGAAAATGCCATTGCACACAGGCTTTTGACTCTCCAGGGAATTGCCATGGCCAGAGGGGATGAGGCTGCTGGTAATCCAGATTATATTGGGATTCTCCCCCACCTCCCCCACCCCTTTTCCTAATCTGGATTAATCCAAAACAAGCAGTGTGTGGCATAAGAACATGCCAGGGCATATGTGATAGTGTTGACAAATATAGTTTTTACGCATCATGCCCAGACAGGCTGAGAAAATGTGAATAGTTTGACATTTTGAAATATGTTTCAATCGTACCTCATGTTCATTCATAGCCAGTCGCTCTGCCAACTTGAATCCATTCATCTGGGTGACTCAAAATGCGCTCTACAATTTGTGTATTATGCAAATGCTTTCCTTGCAACCTCCACTGTAATTTCTGATGAAATTAATCAACACTGTTAGGGTGTAGTTAAAAGGAACTCATTGAGAATTATGACACGCTGGAATGAGGGATACGGTGGGGGAGAAAAAAAAGCTGTGCTAATTAGCCACCTGCAAACAGACACACTGATCATCCCGCTATCACTCGCACAGTGTTGTGACTTGTTTTCTCCATTAACCAGCTCGCAGAACACGGCTCAAACCTAATGCTTCATAATAGACAAAACCACAGTGGCTGTTAGGCCAACATGAATGTCGACGCCAATGTCACCGGAATACAAAATATCAGAAAGGGAGACAGAAAGTGCATCAAATATTGATGTGCTTTACAACAACATCTGCTGCGTGCCATTTATGAAATATTCAGGGATACACACAGAGAAAGGGAGATACATGGTGGTTTGTCATGATCTGGATGCTCCACATTCTACAGTATATATGCTGAGCAGTGGAACGCTCAGCGGAGCATGAACACAGAGCTACTGTAGGAGAAGAAGAAGAAGAAGAAGAAGAGGAGGGACATGGAAAATCCTCTTACGACACAGCAACAGACACACTGACAGTAAACTCTCAGAGGTGGTTTAGGCCAAGTGTGTTGGCATTTCATCAGCACTTTTATGTGAACTTGGCTAATGACAGTACACTGGAAAAAACAACTCAATATCTCTGTTGTGGTAGAAACTGCCAGTCCCTCTGCTTGGTCATAGCTGTTAAATAGTGGAGAATAGTGCTGCTAGAGACAAGAGAGGATCATGGGAAAGTGGATCGTGATCATCCAGTGAAAGCTTTTCTCACCCAACTACCCACCCCCACAGAGAACTCCTTCTCTCCTCATGCATAGATCTATCTATCTATCTATCTATCTATCTATCTATCTATCTACTTTCTCATTCAGTGCTTTTACATGCACAGTTTAATCAAGCTATGTTTAAAAATCGATTTTGGCATCTAATCAGACTTCTGTCCTTGTCCCAGTTTACATGCAACTGAGAAAATCGAATAACTAATGGGAAAGTGTCCTCCTCATTAACACTGAGTGGCGATATGCGTCGTTTCAGTGGGTTAATAAGGCCCCCTTTTCGGTTGACTTTGAGACTTTGTGCCGTTGCTATTGGCCGGCGAATGCGACTGGCTACTGTGACCGGCTAATGTGACCAGCTACAGCGACCGGCTAATGTGACCGGCTACATCGACCGGCTAATATGACCGGCTAATGTGACCGGCTACAGCGAATGGCTAATGTGACCGGCTACAGTGACCGGCTACTGCGACCGGCTATTTCTGGCTTATTGTCATATTTTATGTACATTTACACTTTTACAGGAGTCCACACACCCTTATGGTCAAAATAAAAAGTAGTTTATTGCTGCTTAGCACACAAATTTTGGGGGTATTTTAACAATAAAAATAGCAACATTTATATGACTAACATGTTTACATGCACTTCAGCTGTCCAGTTATAGATTAAGGCAATACTTTGTTTTTATCTATCAATGTATTGATAGATAACTGATTGTCGAATCATGATTTTTTAGCTGCTCATTGTTCCCTCTTTGTCTAAATGTATGTATCAAGAGAAAAATTGCAAAAAAACCCACATTATTGACCAACATATTCTCATATGAAGTCACGGTACGTATTTATCTTGCAAGCAGCACCATAATTCTTGCTAAATCACAAGATCCTGCAAAAATAGCAAATTCATCTTGCCAGGCTGCAAGTAATGCATTTGAATTCGGCTAATCAGCGCCCTGTGAGAAGCTGCTGGCAGCTAAGTGTGTGACGACACAGAGAGTTGACTATTCGTTCAAAACAACAATAGCGGCTCCTGAAGAGATGAGCATTGAAGGTAGCATCAGTTATATCAGAACTGGAGAGTATTTCATCCATAAAAGAAGAGCAGGGAACAACACTGAAGGCTTGTATCCTCTCCAAAGTGGTTTCAGCATGGACAATGTTTGATGGTGATGGAGAGATGTTTCATCCAATCGCCTGCTAGGGATGTTTTGAAAGTGTCTGCCATTTTTCAAACATTTTCCTATGAGAGCTACTGGTTCTGTGTAACAAACCATCTGGCAGGTTGTATTCTTATGACTTCTTACACATTTTTTTATATGCTACTAAATATGACAGGTGACAGTTACTAGTTTAAACACGTTGACATGCAACAAAAACACTCAGCGAAGTTTAGGAAAACAGAGCAAGGTTACGCTTAAAAATCATTACTTCTTGACATAACTTCTAACAACAGGACACAAACATTAGTCTCCTGGTTACGTCCTGGGTAGCTCTGGGCCATCTAACCTCAAACCCAACAACCTGATAAGGGACCTACATGGCTTTTAGCATCACGTTGCTTCATCATTGGACAAATGTTGCTGGAATAGCTGTAAATATTCTTAGGAATAGCTACGAACCCTTCTCGACACCAGCCTTTCATGATTCATTGTGAGGAAATTCTCTGCAGAAACAGACAACTGTGATCTGTTTCATTCTGAAGAGTCAGCTTTTTCAAAACCAACATGGCTCAGTTCAAAATTTTGTTTCAAAACAAAATTTCGGCACCCCAATGTACCTCAAACTAATGATTATTTGTTTTATTTTCTGCCACTGTGATGATTCTGATCTGTGACACTAGCAATTGAATCAGGCTCCTTGGGTCGAATCGTCAAATTGTAGACTATCTGTGATCAGCCCTAACTTAACTATCTATTTCACTATATATCTATCCATCGATCCATGACTCCACCCTGTTCACCAGCATTCCCTTCACCCACCTTCCAATCCCTTGTATCTGCACTCCCTCCCCACCTCCCTCCCTCTGTCTCTCTCTTCTCCCTTCCCCTCTGAGTGTGTTCTGGGACCCACTAATTCAAAGACCAAGCGGCACCTCATATCTGCAATCAGTCAGGTTTAACCAAACTCCCTTAGCCTGTCGACACATCCCGAGTTCAAAGAAGACAAAAGGAAGTGTGGCTGTGGGAAGAGTCAGCCCCCCCTCCCCTTCAGCTCCCCTAAATCTTTTAATCATGACACTGACAGAAACTATTTTTTTCCCTTCTATCTCCCTTGATATGCCAGTATTTTCTGTTCTCCTTCTCTTTCTTCTCATGTATTTAACATCCCCCTTGCTCCTTCTCCTTCCGACTTACCAAATAGCCGACACTTCTTCTTCTCTCCCTCTGCATTTGACAGCCCTCCCCTCCTCCTCCCCTCGTTGTCTGCCTACTGTAGAGCCTTAATGAGTACACTGGCAAGGTCTGTAAATTATTCAATAACTGGGAGAAGAATCTCTGATTCTTCCACCCCTCCCTCTTGTTATTCCGAAAATAGACTCTGATCCTGGGAGTGAATCATTCACAGCTATTAGAAATTGAGATGCTCATTGTTCCATCCTGATGGAGAGGTGAGCACCAGATATGATTTGAAATATTGGGACAATTATGATCCTATTACTTTGCATTTGCTGCCGGCCTGAGACAACAGTTATGCATCTTCTGTCGCTCTGAATGGATCGTTTTTAACAATGAGAAAATAACCCTTATGACATCACCAGACTTGTTTTCTGAAGTCTGAGAAAATGACTCTAATGATCACATCTTTCTTATGGGTGACGCAAACTGCTTGATACAATTTGTGTGTTATGCAAATCTTTTCCATGCAACCTCCACTCTGATTTCTGGTGAAATTACTGTCCTATGCTGCATCAATTTGGAATATTTCTGGGGTTCTGGTATAGCCAGCAGATATCCGGATATCAGACATCCTCTTTTGTTTACAGTCCGATTAGCAACGTCATCGCTACTTTTAAAGGCATTTTAGGTCTTGACATTTTAGCTCATCTCTACAAACAGATACTTGCATATGAATCCAGATATATATGCCAAAATGCTGATAAAAATGCTAAATTGTGGTCAGACAAAAGCCAACAGGCTCAGAGATTCCATTTCGGCCAATGCGTTCCACTTTTTTGCTCTAAACGCGTATTCTTGCATCTGCATACAATGAAAGCCTGCTCAAATGTGATTAGTCTATACTATTGGATTGTAAAAACTTTCTTCACAGCCATTCATGATCCCCAGAGGATGCATTTTGTTGATCCCCAGACTTTTTCTCCAGTGTCACCACCAGATACACATTTGTGCTTTTGGGTGAAATGTTTCATAACCTTTTGGATACAAAATTTGGTACCAGCGTTCTCCTCAGGGCGAATTAAAGATGCTGTTGAGTTGCATCATTGGAAATGTCGGAAAAACTGGACTTTTGGAGCTTGACTCATTCTATGGGGAATAAAAAGTAATGATATTTTGTCCTCTGCTGCATCGATTTGGACTACATACATTTTCAAAATCGGTTTCTTACAAGTCTACCAACTTCATGGAAGTGCAATAGTGAATTCCTACAGTGTGCCTCAAGAGCTGTGTAGAGAAGTTTGGAGTAGCAGGTGCTCAAAGTTTTAAAAAACGGCAAATAAAAAAATATATTTTAAAACTTTCTAAAAATGTGAAACTCTTGCCTTGACTTTAGTGCTAGTGATTGTTAGTGTTTATAATTATTAACACTATAAAAACCTAAATAATCTCTCAGTCTGAAAAACACCAAAAGACATCAATTAGAAACATTAAGATGGTGTATAATAATGCACATCATAGACATGTGACTTATTTATCTTGTCAGCATAAAGGAATATATACCGTGCAAATAAGCTCAGATGTACAGATCAGTACTGAATACTACAAAGAATGAACACAAAAAGCAAATTCTCCCACAAAGACACCTGACATCAGTTTTAATTCCAAAGCTAAAAAAAATAATTCACACAACATTAATTTCAACATTGTATTTTTTCAATCGTCATTTGTAACATTGACTTCGTAAGAGATGTAAGATGTATATCTCTATACATAATGAGTTACAACTATATTTAAAGCTCTGTAATATAAGCTGAGCTATAGCTATTTATTACTCTAAACGTAATCGATAAAAGCCACTGAACTCAACATGAAGCCAGTGTCAGGCAGTGAGAGGGAGAGATATCTGATCCCTTCATTTAGTGATAGATAGAAGCCGAGCTCCTGCAAAGTTGTGAAGAGCTTCGTGGTCTAATTAAAAAGTTCATAGCTTTCCATTGTTCTCTAGTTCACAGGTGCTTCTTAAATAACTGTGTAAAAGTAATGTTTTAATGGAAAGTAAATTACACCTAGCACCTCCTGCGACATGGAATTGATTTCTCCACCATTGCACAGAAAAATAACCCTCTCCCTCAGTTTAAAAACTTGTTTAAGGGTTGCATTAAACAATTAAATTAAGTTAATTAAACACTGAATGATGATAGTGCACCTGAACTATAACATATTATAGAATATATCAAGTATATAATTTATTTAATTTTTTCACATTATTTTATACAGGTGTTTTGAAAAGTAAAACAAACACAGGACTTTGGCCTAGCACAGTAGTTCTCAACCTTTTTGAGTACCTTTTGCTACGCCTTACCATGTACTTCCCCCCCTAACCTTAAGCAACTAGTTTTATTGCCGATTCCGAACCAAACTTCAACTGTTAATGTCTATACCAGCAACATTTATGTTTAGGTATGACAACATCTTGATCTCCCAGCAGGGGGGAGCACTCATTTTGAAAACTATCTTGTGGGGCATTTTTAAGGTAGGAACAAACGACCCGTGTGGTCGCATAGTTTGGACAAATTGTTACCTTTTTAACAGGGGGGGGGGACATCTGAATATATATATATATATATATATATATATATGGAGGAGAGAAAAGGGACAGCGGGTTGAATTTGATAATAAAGATGTTGGATCAAAGTACTTGAAAGCCACTGTTCATAATAAGCAATGTAGTCTGATGACAAAAAGATTGAATTAAATTTACATATACGTCACACAGAAGCAGCTTCCCTGTGTCAGTAATGGAGGTGAGATTTGCAGCACAAGTACACCAGTCAAGGTCTTCATTCAAAAGCACCTGCAATTTGGGCACAGATAATTGGCCTCTTTTGAGGCTTTCTGTCACATTTTCACATTGTTATTCACATAAATGTTCCAATTTCCAGACCTCCTATGTGGCTGCCCAATTCGGATAATTGGGATTAAACCTGTACTCAGACACCCCAGTTCTGTTTTTATCTATTTTTATCCTTTACAATATTCTGGACCTGTATTCCTATTATCTTCTTCTCCACGAAGATTATTTTATTGCTCATTTCAAACTAAATTTGACAGTATTTTGTGCATGTTTGTTGCTTAAACTACATGGAACTCATGTAAAGCCATCTAATAGCTGCATATCTTTCTACTCAAGATGTTTCATGTGAACACAGGTTTATTTTGAAAAGCCACTGCGCATGTAACTAGACAAAATGCTCCTCAACATGTCCAAAAGGGCTGTGACACATTGTCGGTATGTGTGTTGATAATCGTTAAAATTTCATTCCTGGTTGATTTGACCACACCTGCGGTTACTGATGGAAACAGCTAGTTTCTTCAGTACTACAGGTCTCACAATTTAGGGGCAGGAAATCATCCCTTGAAAAGCTAATTTGTCAGAAATATAACATACACTTAACTGGTGTTTCTTTTTAAAGAGCCAAATTAACTATTGTTGTGTTCATTAAGAAGTAAGGTGATAATTGGCCTTTTCCCATCATTCTGAGAGCAATTGTGACCTGGTTTCTGCACATTCTGGCACGGGTCTGCCAACAGCAGGACACAGTGAAAGGAGTTGGAGTTGTACAGCCTGTTGTCTGCAGCTTTTCAGCTAACAGCTCATTGTGGCCGCACATTTTTGTTCAAATACTCCCTGCAATATTACAAAATGGTCTGCAATTTAAAAATGCTTAAAAAATGACTGTTGTCTTGTTTTTTATATGATAATGTAATTGCAAACCTCCCTGTAAAATTCATTGCATTTCCTAAAAACCCTTGTTTTCCAGCTGAATGCTTTTAACAAGAAGCGGCAGTAATAGGAAATGATCAGTTTGCATTTGAATCAGTGACTTATACATTAATAATACCATGTAAAGAGTGTGAATGCAACTAGTGAGGCTAATATATTTCTGAGTTAATTACAAACTGCAATGCAGGATTATATAGCCAATATATTGTTTCTTCCTGAAGTGCCTTAAACCTGCATTATTTCTAACGACCCACAGGGGGCGGCTCCACCGGCTTCAAAAAGAGTTCTAATGTTCTAAAGAAAATGACCCTACTTTTCCCTTGATTTATCACCTCATTTAACATTTTCTTGATGAGTTTATGGTCTCAATCTCTAGTTTCAAGTCTTCTTTAATACATCATGATGTTCATTTTTTATATTATTTCCCCAATTGATTGTAAAATAATCGTTAAAGCAAGGTACGCTTCAGGGCATAACTTGTGATTGACAAGTTGCTGCCACAGTAAACTGTATTTTTTTCATCCTGAAACTTTTCACAGTGTGATTCGAATTAATTAAAGTTAATTGTAACATTTCAGTCACCCAAGAATGTGTTGTTTAGCGTTTGGTTGTACTAAATGACAGTCCTAGAGTTGATAACTTAGCGTCCTCCTCCCCAGCTACATCCTTTAGTCCAAAAATGGTCACTTCTGGCTCCAAAAGACAAGTGGCCAATAGTCAAAATGTCAAACTTGAGCCCCAAAGCCAGAGAACACATTCTATGACGTCATGGTTGCTACATCCACTCCTTTTATAGAGTTCTTAGAGCGAAGGCAATTTGATTTCAGCCTGGGAATGGCAGGTTTTGCCACTAACAATAAAAAAGTAACTATCAAAGTACAAATCCTATCAAACTAGGGTTTACTTCAATGAAAATCTTGGAACGTATTGTAATATATCGTCTTATAACTCCAGATGAAACAAATCATCATGCTGCCATGAGGAAGAAATACCTCCCACAAACCAGGGTACCTAAGATTACCAGAGAATTGACATTTGTATAGGCTCAGCATATTCATCTCAACCATCCACCAGTACACACACACACACACACACACACACACACACCTCCCCCAGAAGCAACCTCTCCATCATATGAGGTGTCAGAAGAGGATCAAGAGATGATGAAACAGCTCCATGTGCTGTATAAGACGTCGTGCTTTTGATCAGATCCCCAACCCCCCCCACCTCCTCCATCTCTCCTGCTGCTTCTCTCCTATTTCCCAGCTGATGTGGGGAGGAAATGTGCCTTCCTGAAAATGAAACAGAACAAACAAATGAGATTGGGTGTGTTGACCTCACTTTGTAATCCCCCATGAAATTTAACGCTATGCCAGCATCAGAAGTCAAAGTAGATACTCTCCAACGCACGCAGAGTGGGTTTGGTGTGTGGAGAAAGAAAAAAAAAGATCACGTTTTGTGGCAAGAAAGGAAAGAAAGAAATTCATAATTCATGATTCTGGGATAAAATGCATGACCTGATTAATTAGTGGATATGGTGAGAGCTCAGAGGGGAGGAGATGAAGACAGAGGAGTAGTGGGAGGGAGCCAGTGTGTGATAACAAAGGAGATGGATGATCCTTCTTGGATGTGTGCAAAAGGTGAAAGCACATTTATTTTCTCTGCTTTTCTCTCCATTCTACACATATATATTTGCACATTTTTTGAGCTTGCATGATCATCACCAGTGTTTTGCTTCAGTGCATGCCCGGAAAACATCACCCACATCATATAAACATTATGATAATTAAGAGAAAACAAGTCATTTGTCAGTTAAAGACCTCTGATTTATCGATGCACTCCAAAAACATCTTTTTATTCCACACATTCTTCTTCTTTGTCAAAATCTGGCACGTACGTTATAATCAATGCAACTCAATGGTAGACATATTGGTTTCGGTGTGTTATGCTAGTAGTGGCTAACATAGAAGAGGACTTACCATATCCAAGTAACCCAGACTTTATCCCTGCTTGAGGCTTTCTTTTCCACACTCCCATTTTTTCATCATTTCCAGCCCCAGCCAACACAATCTGCATTCAGGTCGATATGAAAACCTTTTTTGTTTTATTATTGTGAGCAACAGAAATTTGATTTAATTTGCTTTCTATTTTGGCCTTTTTTCGTCTCAAAATCTGAACAAATAAAACCAGAAACTATCTGCAAGTGGAATTACCACCAGAGGTAAAGAAAGTGAGACATTATCTTTTGTCTTAAATTGGATGGACAAACCTTTTGCCTTTTTTTAGGGGGGTGACAGCAGGTCAACAGTAGATGTAACACAAAAGTAATGTAGATCATCTGAAATCTGTGAACTTTGTTGTGAATTCAATGAGCCCAGTCTGAGATGTTCAGTCATGCCCAGTTTATGCAATTCCAAGAATGTTTAGGGTCCCCAGTATGCAAAAACACACTCTTATTTAGAACAGACATAGATAGAAATATATAATACAATATTTATACTGCAGAAAAATCTGCATGGTTCTACATAAAGTGGGTATGTCTGTAAAGACGAGTACAACCCTTTTCATTCAGTTACATCAGGTATAAAATGAGTGTGCTAGTTTTACCATCGCTAAAATTTAGCCCAACTTTGGAGAGTTATTTAGTCCCCATATGCTAGCCTGACATGGTTGGTACTAAAGGATGCTTTAGTTTCTTATGATATTTTCAAAACTGAGCCTCATCAAGACAGTAATTAATGTCAGCTTAGCATGTTGGCGGTTAATTAGTTTCTTACTATAAATGCTGAGACTCTGGTAGAAAATAGTGTTTGATATGAAATTTGAAAAGTTTGGGCTATTTCACATTTGAAATTTTTTGAAAAGTTTTCCTTTTCTTTTAATTTGTGTTCTTACTGGATTGAAACGGGCAGGGCTCCTTTCAGAAAATGTGATGTCTGATATCTTGGGATGTCTTCTTCAAAACCTGTTTTTTTCTCTCAATAACATTAAAAATGTATGATTAATTATGCAACATTCAAAGTGAAGAGTACAAAATTAATTTTTAGGCCCTTAAATAAATAAAACCTAAAGACTTCTTTAAAATTGATTGCTTGTTCAAACGTGAATATTTCAGATTTGACGTTTAATGAAGCTTCAAGGTAAGACAACAGGGAATAAATGTAATCAGCTGTATGTTACTTCAAAGATAGAGCTATTGAAGTTCTTGCTTTATGGTGTCACAATCTATTTGTGGTATTTCTGCTTTGCTATGACTTTGATCAGCTTCAAATTTGACATTAATTACATATCCACTTTGATTAATATCACTGTAACATTAACTGGTTCCTGAGTTCTGCTGTGCTACAAACAATCAGTATAACAGCCCATGCCAAGGACTCCTATTCTCTGTGTAAACGTCCTATTTCCGGACAGAAAACATGACCTTGTCTCGCCATCACTGTCTGTTTGTCAGCTGCATTGTGTATATATCATTATGCCGTTCCAGATCCCCGACTCACAAATCCATAACCTGATGCAGCAGCTGACAGTGATATGACTCTGCAGAGAGTTAAAACTAGTGAGGCTTGATGTCTGTCTTTCTAAAGGTTTGTCATTACATGTTGCAGAACCTCAAAACACTCAATTTTAATAAGCGTGGCACAGATACTTGGAAAATGAAACAGGAACTTCTTGCATCTGCTGCTCCATTGCACAATTTGAACAAATTCGCCCCAGATCATGTGAGAAATCTCGTAATAATCGGGCAATTTAGATTATCCACAGCTCTTTGTTAGGAATTTGCATACTAGAGCGGCGCTGGCGTCTATTAATGGGAAGATGAAATGTAGATTCCAGGATTTCTGTGTTGCTGATAAAAGAGGACGAAATGAAAGGAAGAAATGAGGCAAAAGGAGGAAATTATGATTGTTCTACTTTGCATAAAGCCTGATTGTGGCAAAGAAAAAGCCTTTGGTGCTCATTCTGCTTTGTTAGCCTTTGAATGGTGCTAAGATGCAGATGCTACAAGAATAATGTATTCATATCTGTGGAGTCAACAGTCACACAGCCTGCACCTGTTTTTATTTTTTAAAACTCCGTACTGCAGAGTTGTCTTTTTAAACAGCTTGCTCTGCTTTTGCAGTTCTATTGGATGTGATCTACATTATCTTCTCTCAAAGCTTTTTCAATTAAATGCAGTGGCTGCTTTACAGCTTTTCTTTTTTCCAGAATGTTCAGAGTATATTGCCATTGGTTTAAAGCCCAATCTAGATGAGGCCGTAAAAATAGGTGCTGCCAATTTCCTGTCTGGGGGTCGTTGGAGGTTTTAGTGGAGACCTTGGCTCCAAGCTATGTTACATTAATTCACTTCTTTCTTTGAGATAAGAGCAGTTTCTGCCCCCCAGTTCCCCACAGAGCACAAGAGAAGGGCAAATGTAAATCTCTGATTACAGGTGAAAATGGTAAAATACAGAGCTAAAAATCTACCGAATAACACCCCGGTGCTCGTGAAAACCTAAACCCTCCACTCTTCTAGAATTAAATTTGCATTATAGCATTCATGGAAAGTGGGAACTAATCAAAAAGCAGCCAGACGTTAGTTATAGTACATCCCGTCAGCTCATTTCCTGCGTGAGTCCTCTGAGGCTTGTGTCAGTTTTCACACATCAGTCTTCAGCTCTCCATGCTCACTAGTGCTTCTCTTTCTCTCCACTGTTACTCTGCTACTTTGTAAACAGGCTCATATTCTGAAAATCTTGCCTCCAAAATGATTGTTCATTTCAAATTTGTGGCTTCTGTGCAGCTGGATCCTTCAACAATGCCTTTTACAACACACTAAAGCGAGTCAACCGTTGTTTTAATTATTGGAAGGAAAATGATGCATTGCTGGATTTTAACATCACCATTACATCTCTTTCAGTGTTTTTACTGCGTTATTGATTTGCCCCCTCGGCTATAGCTATTCTTTTTGGGTTCCTTTATAGCAGTAAGCACAATGCACTGCAGGTCGACTGTATTTAGGATTTGGAGCACAGTTTGTATCATGCCTCCCACTACAGAACCCACTATATCTGTGCAGCATCTTTAGTGCTAGCATACTCTATCAACATTACACTTTGTACAAAGTATGTGTCTGCACGGTATTTTAATTCACAAAAACAGGATACAACGTGTCACCCAAGTCTTTTCAATATAAAGTGGTATATTTAGAAAGCAAAAGGTATACTGTATAATTCCACAAGGGGCAATTCATTTGTAGTGTCTTTTTTATGTCTCTTTGTGGTCTTTTTGTTGTCTTTTTGTGTCTCTGCAGCATCTTCAGTGGTAGCATATTGTATAAACATTGTACTTTGTGAAAAGTATGTGACTGCACAGTATTCTCATTTCCAAAACCAGGATGTCACCCAAGTCTTTTCAATATAAAATTGTAAATTGAGGAAGCAGAAGGTATACTGTATTAATTCCACAAGGAGGAATTCATTTCTCTCTCTCATGTTGGTACACACATGCACAAACAGGACCTATAGACATGCATTGTGTAGATGTCAGAATGAGAGAACTGCCTTGCAGGATGGTGCCGCGAGCGGCTGTGGGTGGATTATAAGACCGTTGGCCCTTTGAGGCCCCAACACCACTTTAACGTAGAGGCAAGACAAACAGACTGTGTGGTAGCTTTGCTTCTTTTTGGTTGTTGTTGTTGTTGTTGTTTAGTGTCTCTTTGTAAATAGTAAGCCTTTTTGTGGTCTCTTTTTGGTCTTGTTGTGGTCTCTTTGTGCTCCTTGTGGTCTTTTTGGTGTCTCATTGTGTTCTCTTTTACATCTTTTGGTGTCTCCTTGTGGTCTTGTTGTGGTCTTTTTGTTGCCTCTTTGTTGTCTTTTTGTTGTCTCTTTGTAGTCTTGTTGTGGTCTTTTTGGTGTCTTGTTGTGGTCTCTTTGTGGTGTTTTTATGTCTCTTTGTGGTCTTTTTGCATCTGCTTATGATGTTTTTGTGTCTTTTTGTGGTCTTGTCTTGTTGTGGTCTCTTTGTGGTCTTTTGGGTCTGCTTATGATGTTTTTGTGTCTTTTTGTGGTCTTGTTGTTGTCTCTTTGTGGTCTTTTGGGTCTGCTTATGATGTTTTTGTGTCTTTTTGTGGTCTTGTTGTTGTCTCTTTGTGGTCTTGTTGTCATCTCTTTGTGGTCTTTTTGCGTCTTTTTGTGTCTCTTTGTTGTCTTGTTTTGGTTATCTACTCGGTACGTTAACCGAGAGGTTCCCAATCTACTTATGAGCATGTTCACATGGTGTTTGCAGCATTTGACCAATCATAGACACAGATAGGTCTAGTACATTTTATAAAGAAAAAGCAAACTATTATATTAGACAGAAAGGAAGGAGTTAAACAAATAATCCAGGCTAAAAACAACAGTTACAGCTGTTAACAGCAGGAAGGACTGCTGGCAACAACAAGAAAAGTGTGAAAGCGTAAATTAACAGGCTCATTATATCACTGCAACAAAAAAGGTTAACAAAGGCTCAGATGAAGGTACTGGACAGAAGAATATGTAAGCCTGAGCTAGAGATTGACGCTTAAAGAAAGAGCACTGTATGCAAATGAAATTAATTATATGGGAGCATTATCAAGTTTTTATCGTCTTATATCACTGCCTCATCTCAGGCACGAGTAGATCTTATTCTAATTAATTTGTGTACTCCATAAACTGAATGTGTTGCTTAGATGCATTCTTATGTGTGTGACAATTTAAGCCTTTTTTTCTTCAGCTGCAACTCTGGCAGTGTGAAACAGACTTGGAAGCAAAAAATAAATAAATATAAAAACATATTTCTAAGCAGTAATGAGGCGTACTTTCATATCTTATAAGTACAACAAGTACAAGGCTTTAGGGCTTCAATCAGCCTCTGTTGTAGGCTGATATCAGCATGAAAACACGATGAAATGACTTCGACATGCAGACAGTCGGTGGGACTGTAGGCGCATGATGTGTCACATTAACATACAGAGGGACTGACTCTGAGAATTATCGTTCATTTTAAAGAGAAGTGATTGGTCAGTAGAAGGTGCTTTTATCTGTGTGGATCTTGTGAACATAACCTGCTGAAGTTAGGTCTCGCCAACCCCGAATTCTGGTTCACAGTACAGGGGCCTTGTACGTGGCTCTTTAAGTGGCAATTTGCAGGAGAATGACACTTTGAGCCCCTGGACGTGTGCCTGGTAAACCCATTCAGTAATTTCTCTATGTCCAGGAGTCAAACTGGCAGCTCTTCAACTACCAGTCCACCACAAGCTGTAGGTTTATAATAACTTCATATATATAGCACATATTTTTATCCCAAAGTGCTTAACAAAATGGGATTGGATGAAAGTGAACAATAAAAAATAAAGAGGCAAAGCAATGACAATAAGTCAGAGAAAAACAGACACAATCATTTTGATCACAATACAAAATAAAAGTCTTAAATTAACCCAAATTATAAGCCAGATTGAAAAGACATGTCTTTAGTTTCTTTTTGAAAGATTCCAGGGGAGTTAGCTTTCAGTGATCAAAGAGGAGGATGCTCCACAGTTTAGGGCCAGAAAAACAGGAAGCAGCTTCACCACATTTATTGTGTGACACATTAGGAACGTCTAAAAGAACAGCAGTGGAAGATTTGCCACATGTTGAACTTGTAACCCTCCAGTTGTCAAGCCCCAAATTATTGTCAGAGCACTTTAACCCACACAACTAACCTTAAACATAGCCCGCTCATCTCATACTGCATACAGCTGAGAGGCCTACCAACCAATCGGTACAACCACATGGTTCACTTAGCCTTTCATATTATTTTGCCACACAACAAAAAGGTATTTTTATGCTGGCATAAGGTACATTTAGACCCTACAACTGGATAGCAGGTGATGCAGCTAAAACTGTTGGTTTTTAATTGCAAACATAATACCCGCTGGTTCTGCTTGTTTGCCAGAGTGCAGCAGTCGGTGGCTCCGACTGTTTTGCTTCAGCTAACATTACTTTAAAAGAAGAGTCCATACTCCAGTTCAGAGCGAGTTTCAACCTTGAGTGTGAATTAGACATTTTCAGAAAAAAACAACAACTGATTCCTAGCGCTATCCCAGCTAATTAAAATCAGCCCACCACCCTGTCGCCGTCAGTTTCTTCCTCATATAGAGAGGTCGGCAGCAGTGGCAGCTCTCAGCCCAGCGAGCAGTGGGGGGTGTCCCTTCCCTTGCCTTAATTAAACAAGGATAAAAGTGCTCCAACTGAGAGGGAGTATGGACCGGGAAGTTGAGAGACACCTTTATTTTTTGGTCAGTGGAAAAAAATTATTGATCCACTTTGGCTTTTAAACTGTGTAGAGTTTTGTACCTAAAAGTAAAAACTACATGTTGTATGACTCTAATTCAGGGGCCTTGTAAGCCAAGGTATCCACTGTGGCACAACCCAAGAACACACAATACTCTTGAAATCTGGATTAACAGACAAGCAGTCAAACGTCTTTCAGCTTGTTTATCTCGGTTTATATTTCAGTCCCATGGACAGAGAACGGAGGTCTGATTATTAATCATTTGTTTAAACTTTACAGAAAATAAAGGAATGTGTTAAATGACATGCTCATTTTCTAGTAGGTACCCAAGGGGTAGTCGAAACCACTTAATTCAGATGTTATCATACAATTGAATGGGTGTTATAAGCAGTTATCCTGCCCTAAGTATAGATAAATAGGAGCCTGCTTCACCTTCTAGTAGATCCAGTGGGTTGTTAGTGGGGCCCTTAAGTGTCCATGAATGAGCGAAGACAGAAATTATGTTAAAGAGAGGGGATGTGAGGGGCCGAGCAGAAAGATAGGGAAAGACACATGGCGTCTTGCATTAAAAAATGTAATTTTCAAAAAATCAAAAGTAGTTACAACATCATCAAATAAATAGTCTGATCAAAATAAAAAAACTGAACTAAACTAAGACGGGTTTAACGTTAAAAAAAATTAACATCAAAACTGGTCTCAAGACACAATGGGGACTTATATATAGTGGCTGATCAGGCCATGTTCATACTCAAACTACAATAACACATGCCAGTCTAATGCAACCTAATCAAACTAAGAAAAAAAAAAATAACTATAGAACTTAAGAAAACGCATGCAAATACACAAAACACAAGGAAATTGAGAAAACATCTTCATTAATTTGACAACACGAGGACGGCATTTAGAAAACGCATTGCAAAGACCACAACACAACTCAATAAGAAAACGCGCTGCAAATAGACAAGAACACAACAGAAGTGTTTCCAGAGGACCCTTAACAGTGATGCACACATAATGCATTTTCTAAATGCTGCGCTATGTTGTCAAATTGATTAAGATGTTTTCTCAATTTGCTTGTGTTTTGTGTATTTGCATGTATTTTGTTTTGTGTATTTGCAAGTGTTTTCTTAAAGCTAAAGTGAGCTCTCAGGGCCATGACGTACTCTCTTAAAAGTTAGTGTGATTCAGTTGAGTCTCCCTTTCGCCAGCCAGAGTGACGCCTCAGCAGCAACCCCCCAGGAACTGGTAACTTAAAGAAAACTGAATTAATGCAATGACAAGATAACTTAAAGAAATTATAGATATTGAAAGTTAACTAAATGTGTGCACCCAAACAGATAACTCAAATAAAGTGTATGTTATATAAACTCAAAATGTGTCCAGTAATTTATTGTAAATATAATGAAAGATGAAAAATGTGAGGATGTGTCAAACTTACCCCAAAGTAAATTATGCCATATGAAGTAACTTCTGTACACCACCTGTAGTTACTGGCATTAATTACATTATCTTTTAACCTAACCTTAGAGAAGTAGTTTTGTAGCATAAACCTTATAAAAATGTGTCCTTTTAACTACATTTTGGTGCCTATACACGCCCATTGGGATGATAACTGCTGATAATGCCCCTTCAATTGTGTGATAACATTCGAGAACAGGTGGGCGGAGCACAGCAAATCAAAAGAAAATTTTGGCACAAAATAGGCACATTTATTGCAAGCTTTCAGTTTTTAACAAAATGTTTGAATTAATCATTTAATTAATTAAATCATCTGAAAAAACACCTACAATCTCGGTCATCATTTGTACAGGCCTTTGGGCATTTATCTAATAATTATTAATAAGTCATGTGACATTTGTTTTAGCCAGGAACGATTTTAAGAATACACAGCTGACATTTTCTTTATTCATTAAAAAAAAGCTGATCGCCATACCCGTGAAATTGATGGCCCATTGGGATGCAGTGTTTGCATGACTGGTGGCTTCAGTGCCACTTCATTCCACGGAGAACATAAGCAATCAGATGGTGAGGGAGCTGGAAATCCTCCCCTCATAATCTCAAGCCAAGAACCACAAGCTGAAATCATTTCAGACCGATGGGACATTTGGGATTAACTAAACACAAAGGACTGTTTTACTTCTCCTGTCTTCCAGCCATATTTGGTGGAGTGTGCCAGTCACTGAGGGGCTGCATGCCAGATCAGTCTGAACAGGCCAATGGAGGCACAACTCAGCAGTTCGCCCCAGTGAATTGTTGGGGCGATACAAGTCCCTCCTGGTGTTTTCTGGGAGTTCTGCCTTATAAAAGTCCCAGCAGTTCACAGAGGTTGACGCTCATAGCTCCTCGGCAACAATCAAGACTCGCTCTGTCTTTAACAGTTGGCTACATTTGCAGTAAAGTCACATATTTAGATGTGCTGACACTTGCTGTAATTTTTTTATAATCTATTTACCAATTTAACAACTGATGTAACTTATTTAATCTTGAGCTTGTCTGCTTAATGCTGCCCCTTCTACACAGCCACGTTTACAAAAAAACTCAAGGAACCAATAGAGTCAAGGTTAATTTATAGGACAGTTTTTATAGAAATAGCCTTCCCCTTCCAATTGGCTGCTTTCATCGTTATCACCACTGGACAGCGAGGAAAAGACTATTAAACTGTGCTCAATCATTCAGGAAATTAATTAAAGGCAAAGCCTCGTCTCTCTGGGAGAGTACCTGGCACTCAGCAGAAGACCAGCACGCAGGAGCTGCTGTTCACAAAACAAAGGACAGCTTTGTCATGTGCATTACACACTCAGATGCTGCTGCGTGAGCCCGCCCATTTGTTGTAAGTCATACAGTGAGTTATTAAACCTGTCAATCTCTTCTTGTGGAATGAAAAATGTTAAATTAAAATATGTAAATGTTAATAGAACGTCTGTCCAAGATAGCAGGCGATACATTGTGTTAACAGAAACAACAGAACACAAAGAGTGCGTTTGTGACAAAGAACCAGTTTTGGATACAGCAGTAGCTCTCATCTCCTTTTGATCTATGTTTGGCGAAGCCCATCGTATTAAGGTGACTTTGTCATCACAGAATTTATGATCATTGCATTATGCACTTTTCAAGCTAATGAATTGTGACCGTTGCTGTCAATCTCAAACTGCACTCTGTTTTTCTCCTCACTTTCTCAAAACAAGTGAACAAAGATAGAAAAGTTGCCTCCTTCTGTCATCATCGTCTGAAGCTGTATCAGTTCCAGACTTCAAACCTCATTGTCAATTGCAGAAGTAACTACTTACTGAAGTTCAACAAAGACTTAGAATAATATTCTGTCTTCTAGATCTTCAATTTATAGAGTAGGAATACCGAGGGAGACCCTACAGGTGAATAGGGCAACATATGTATATCACCATGAAACTTCCTCAATTCATTGCCTGCATTAAGACATTATTTGTTTGCATGAGGTTTTCTGACATTTTATGTTTAAATATGCAAATTAGGAATTGTCTTATTAAATATGAGTTAGTCTGCCAGTCTACCAGAAGTAAATAAATACAATAAATAAAGCCAGGTTCAAATGTCATTGTGCTGTCAAATTAGAGTCAAAGGGCGTAACAAAGGGAATTTTAGATATCTCTTTTTATCACTTCATAAATCATAAAGTACTGTCAACAGCCAAAGGAAAATAAAATGTTCCCATGTTTCAGGAATAAACGGTTATATAAATCAGGCCATGAATGATGAAAGAATGAACCCCTCTGTGAAAACCTTCAGAATATAGATTGAAATTACACCAGAAAGTTTGGTGTATGTAAGTGGTACTGAAGTGGAGATTTCTGGAACAGAAGGGAGTGTGAGAAAAAAAACAGTGTTTAAAGGTACGTATTTGTAAGATTCCAGACATTTTGCAATCATGTCAATAATAGATTTAAAAAAACTAATAGCTATCACAGTGAAACTTCCCCAGAAGTTGTTAATTTGGGTGAATTTAGGATAAATCTACCAACAAAGTGCAGCAAAATAAACACCAAAAAGTGTTTTTTTGGATGTTGCATCAGCTTAAAAGAAAACATTTCATGGAAGCAAATAAAATACCAAAAAATATTCCATGAAAAAATATGTTTTTGCCTGTAGTGAAGCCCTTTGAGGCAAATCTGTGATTTGTGATTTTGGGCTATATAAATAAAATGTATTTGATTTGATTTGATTTAGTGTCTTGCCTAATTAAGTGAGCTTCTGTTAAGATTGTTTTTATATCAATTATCCTGTAATCTCAGCACATTTGCCAACCCTGATCAATGACCCATTTTGAATGTTTCCACTTGATTAAATGGGCATTACCAGCAGTTATCATCCCGATGATTTGGGTTAGAGGGGACCTGCCAACCTACTTGTAGGTTGAGGAGGCTGTTGTCATCTATTATTCACATTGTAATGGTGGCAGTTCTAACCACATGGTTAATGTTGTGAATTGGTTAGGTTTTGAAAAACATCATGGTTTGGGTTAAAATATGTACATTTACACATACTTTACGCTCATTATACTACACAGCAGACTTCCCCCTTTCCTTCTGTTATAATAAGTATGCCCACTAGACGTCATTGCCTAACAATAAATGTAAATCAACAATGTGAATGGATGATAATGGTCTTCTGAACCTACTAGTAGGTATAGTAGGCCCTTCTCACCCATATACGAGACTGATAATTCAGGGTGATAATATTCAGAGTTCAGGCTTAATTACTGCAGGAAAAAAATGTTTTTCATTCATTGTTACTAGTGTGTGACCACAATACTGATTTGTGTACAACATCTCCTATTTGGACATGACGTCCACTCGAGTTTGCATGTTCTCCCCATGTCATCCCCGTGGATTCTCACCGGGTACTCTGGCCTCCTCTTACAGTCCAAAAACATGAAGCATAAGTTTAATTGGTGACGCTAAATTGCCTGTAGGAGTGAATGAGAGCATGCTTGTCTTTCTCAATGTGTCAGCCCTGTGATAGTCTGGCGACCTGTTCAGGGTGTACCCCACCTCTCCCCCAATGTCAGCTGGGATCAGCTCCAGCCCCCCGCGACCCGAGTGCAGATAAGAGGTTAAGGATAATGAATGAATTAATGAATGAATGACATCAACTCTAATCCTGCTGTAAGAGATAACAATGTAAGATGCAAGATGGTTACGTCAGTGCCTGGGGTCAGGGAAGAAAGAAGAAGGCAATGAAAAATGAAGGAAACATGTCTTGGATAATGGGACACGCCCAGAGCAACAAATGACATTTTAATAGCATTTTGCTTCCTTTATCTGATGCATGTACTGGTGAAGTAAGAACTAATAGAAAATATAGGAAAAGGCAATTTCATTTAGAAGGAGTAGAGGGTGAGTTTGTTAAAAAAAAAAAAAAAGAAATCCCATGCTTCCATTAAAAGTTTTTCTAGATGTATTGAAGAAAATGTTCCGCCTGAAGTAAATGTGATTGGATTTGTTTGCCATTACTAAATGGGTGCCTAATAGTCAATTTAATTATTTTTTATTATGACTATTCCTAGGAAATGTCAACTTTTTCAAGGGTATAGCAGCAGCTTGCACACTTTCTCATCCTAAACTTGTGCGTGCAGATCTCTTTCTGTCAGTCCATATGCACTTGTTATTGCGCCCATGGTTGTTGCTGTTCATAAAGCAGAAAACATTGCAACAGGAGCTGCATCTTAATGAGAGTTATATTTCTACATGAAAATGAAAAGGGCTACAATTTAAATGCATTTACATTAAAACAGCCTAAATGGCAGATCGAACTTGTGCTACAGTTTCCACCCCAAAGTCTCCCCTCTCTTCATTATCACAGCAAAAACAGAGATTTTTTTATAATGCAGATTAAATTTACACCTGTTCTGTACCAGGATGAAATGAAAGCCTTTTCTATGCATGCTGACTTGATGAGCTTTCACACAATCCCCAGACCACTTTCCTGTAGCTGGCAGAGTTCTCCCTCCAGCCCTGGGGCTAATGAAGCCTTTGCTTGCCTTCCCACATATTGTACATCTTTCAATTTAGGGAGACTGATCATTCCAACTGGTCTGATATCTCTGTCCAACCCTAATTCTCTTTTCTTATTTGTATGCATATGCACCTTTTCCTAAGTGGTCTTCTATCTCCTGCTTTGTAGCTTTTCTTGAACGAGCGAAGCCTTAACAAATTTAAATAGCTCCTTGTAGAACACCTTGTGCAACAAAATGAGGAGATGAAACCTTGAGGTGCCCGCAGCTACAGCTGAGGGTGAGGATATATCGCTTTCCAAAGTAGCTCAAGTGTTTATTATTGGTTATTATCATACAAAAACACTCACCAGCATAAGAGAACACTTGTAGCTTTAATCAAAACAGCCTCTGTATGTTTGCAGCACTAACCCAAATTGATGAAATGCTGCAGAGGAAATTAGATCAATACCTACAAAACACTTGTCAGTCAGCAATCTAACATTCATAACACGCTTCGCATTAGCAGATATGTTTTAGTCCAAACAATCAGTTTGATGTTTGAACACTTTATTGGATCTCTACTAAAGCCAAAAAGGGACAATCAAGTGATTCTTCCAGCCACTTGTTCAGGCTTGCTCAGCATTTCAGAGATGATATTGAACTTAATGAAATTGACAGAAATGACATTCGCTGCTATATTTTCTGCAAGATGGTATTGACAGTCTGGTCACACACCAGAGAACTGAGAGGATTTTCTGCAATGTGAAGGCTTCTTTATTGAAAAAAGAAACTTTAGGGATGGTCTATGTTGGCAATACAAAATCAGTTGATAATTTTTTTACTCCCCGCCTGACATTTGTTACTGGTATTGGTATAACTAGACAAGTTAAAGTTCCCTTATGTCTTTCTTATGTCCCCTAAAATATCTTACCTTGACTATACTGATTTGTATCATGCAAAGTTTAACTGTAGGAAGGTTTTTTCACATTTCTGTACTGAAGATGGAGTATTATGTTTTATTTACATGTTAGACCACGTCCCATCTTTTTGGGAATCAGGGTTGTACATCTGGTTATCTGAGTCTCAAGCTAAATCTCTCAGATGTTTCCTGTAATGCTAGCTTTGTTGACGCACACTGCTCTTTCACCGGTCAACCTAGCGTGAGCAGCGGTGATGGGCGTGATGCAAGGCTAAACCTGAATTTCTCAATGAGGGAGAAAGATAGTTGTCTTTTTTCAAAGTTTTTTCCTCTTGGTTTGTTTTGATGTGGGAAAAACACAATTAATCATAGCAGAGTTTTTCTACATACTTTGAAATGTGTCTGGAGGGACACTTTTAAATGTTCCAGGTAAATCAAATTATCCCCACTGTTGTTTCATTGTTATAATGACAGCACATTGTGCCTTTGTCAAACTTACTTTTGTGCTTTAAATTCTCCAGACATCTGTGGGCCTGACGATATGGGCTGTATGTGCCAGATTCTGAGGTCCTGCCAGGATTTTTCTTTTTTTCCCCCAGCCTGAAAGACACTTCCACAGAGAGGAAATGGAAGTGATGGGTGACATTGAAGCATTTAGGGAAGCTGACGGCAAGTCAAGACAGCAGTTTTGGATGAAATACAGGGGGGCTAAACAGAGTGCCAAGCCAAGCCGGAAAGAAGTTATAGACCTGCTCAGGCAGCTACTCTGGATCCACGGCTGCACATAAGTCTGAGGTCAGACAGAATCTGATGCAAATGTAAAATGCAAATCTACCTGGTCACTGTAGGCTGGTAGTGCCTGTAATATTGCTTAATTTTTGGAGCCATAAAAACGGCAATAAAACGAAGAAAAGGGGACTGGAGGATAAAAAGATAACTCCTGTAGTCAGACCTTTGTAAGTTCTGTGTAAGAAATAGTTTTCCTAAACCGGTTGTCCTTTAGATTATATAATTGGAGTGCTTTTACAGTACTTTTTAACCACTTTAATAAGTCATTCAGTTACTATAAATCATAAAGGTGAATGTCCTTTAAAGGGCAACAGGTCACCTTATTAGCTGCTGGGGAATTGTACCACTGAATTAGAATGAGGGATACCATGACCAGCCTGTCACAGAGGCCACTGAGGAGCATGGGGAGCGGTGGTGGGGGCACAGAGACGTAGAGGGAGGAAAAAGACAGAGAGATGATGAGAGAACACCAGACACTGGCTGTGTAGAAGGTAATATGTGTGGGAAAAGTGGGAAAAGGGAGGGTGAAAAAGTGAGAGACAGTGTGTTGGACAGAGAGAGAGCCATCCTGGAGTAAGCGATTGGAGCTGTGCTCCCCTGTTGTATGCACCAGATGGTGTTCATTGATTATTCATTGCATGCGATGGATGTCACTGTCACCGCACACGGCTCTGCTCCATTCTGCTCTCTGCCTCAGTGCACCTGGGGGCAGAGAGATGGGGGGCGGGGGAGAGCTGCATGGGGCTGAAACTGCATAACAGTATCTCTAAACGCATCACATATATAGGCTACATGTGGATGCCCCCGATTTATGCATTGCATTTGCACAGACAGACGTACAGGGATCAGCGGGATTTAGATCAGAATGTGAAATTGGTTTAGGATTAGTAATCGGTCAATGCTGATTGGTGTTCAGGCATCAGTAGACCAGTATTAACCTGCACTGTCTAATTTCAAGTTGATTTACTGTGCATCATGTATCATAATGTTAGAATAAGGATTGATGTTTGTCATGATTTTGAGGCTAATCCTAGATTTATACCCCAGAGTTTATAGAGATTTATAGATGACATCCATCACCGAGCATACACACAAAGAAACCAAAGAGTTCAATCTCGAACACTCGGTTGACTTCCTCTCCGCACATCTCGGCCGAGCTCTTTCACTCCGTCTCTCTGTGATGGAATTCACGATTGCTCTGTCACTCCCAATTTGCATTCTTGATGACTGAGGCAGAGACAGCGGGGGGATAAAAATGTGGCGGGGAATCGGCGACAAGCAACACAATTAGGATTCCACGAGGGGTGAGAGAGAGTACGGCGTGCGTGGTGTTTATGCATGTGATGTAACCTTTCGAGTGCAGGTCAGAGACTGTACGTGTGATTGAGGTGGAGGGGTTGAGCACATAATTATGCGTTGATGGTGCAAAAAGGGGGCAAATTGCCTGGAGGTATTGATCCAGTTACATCAAATGCTGTTCTCGCCGCTTCTGTCGAAAACTCGTGGTGTCAGGTGAAACTGAGTAATCAGGCAGCACTGACAGGACTCCTGCAGAACGGCAGCTGAGTAAAATGGATGACCACAGCGCCTAAATTAGTTTCCAAATTGAAGATATTTGAAAACAGCTCGGCTTTCTATGTGAACGGGGCCCGCGCGGTATTAAAGTAATTGTGATATTGACATCGTACGGTGGAGTCCCCAGACAGTCACAGACAGGAAGACATAAAAAACCTGCACCGCTTAAATGAGTCTCCCCACAGGTTATGAATCTGTGTGGCTCCATCTGAAGTCTCTTATCAGTGGCAGGTGGTGATTTGGGAAATATGCAAGTCTCTGTGATAGTCCGAAACAAGTTAGGAAGGGAGATTGTTCTTTGTCAGCGCCACTCTTTAATTTCAATCACCCACATCATTTTGATTTCGTCCCCTTGGTTTCATTCCAGGTGAACAGCCGATACTGAATAATTCATTGTTCTGTCACAGCCGGTCCTCAAATCATCTGGAAGCAGGGATTAGAAATGCCTGTAGTGAATCATGAGTCACCGAAAGACTAATTTAAAGTCAGTGAGGATCCTAATCTCTAAAAATTTCAGTCACTGCTCAGATTTTGTGACAAAAGAGGCGTCTGAATGACATGCCTTATCTACTTACGCAAGATGTTTATACACTTTTCTTCACTTTCATGCCAAAAAAAAAAGAGAAACTACACTTCCGAAGATAAAAAAAACACCTATTGTTAAGCTGATGGAACATTTTCAAGCTTGAAAATCAATGTGTGAGGGGCTTTTTCTTTTTTAAACACAAAAAAGTATTAGGCACAAACACTTTCTCTCCATGTAGAGACCATATATTATTAAAAAACCGTATAGCGAAGACGTGACTGGCTCACAGGCTGGAGCTTGTTGCTCTTTGCTTCCCTGTGATGATTGGCCAGTGTCCCCGATGAGAATACTGGCACAACTCAAACACGGACAAGAGTGTGAAATCTCCTGTGTGCACAGATGGCACACGTTTTGTCGCCACAGCTTGTTAGTAATACATAACCACACAGAAATACACATGTATGTGCACATGAATACGCACACAGTGTATAAGACTTGACCCCTCGCAATAGACCACCCATACTGAAATGCTGTACGCAGCAAAGCTGTCATAGCTGCATGTGGCCACTTAAGTGTGAAAGCAAGTGTACGCTCGGTGGGGCACGGTTATGAGTAGTTACACACCAGAGTGTAGCGTAAGACAATATACACACACACAAGTTTTACACCCATAATTACACAAACACATTTGCACCAAGCAAAGGGGTATAGAAATGGTGGGAAATACGAACAGCTCGTTAGTCCTCAGTAAGCCCTCAGGAAATCAGGGGTTTAAAGGTTCAAAGCAGGTGATGTTATAGGTTGAGAAGAATTAGATCCAAACAAGCTTAATGTGTAATAGAGTAGCTTCTGTTCATGTGCTGAGAGTCAGTGTTGGGGAAGCTGTTTTAAGAGCAGAGCTCTGCAAGATACAAGTTACTTCACACTGAACTACAGAAAAGCACAGCAGGGAGAAATGGAGTTTTGTTGGCTAAAGCTATTGAGAAAACTACTTTAAAAGAAAGAAAATTGTCTAATTTGTATTTTATTCCTAGCCACAACTAATCATTTTAATATTAATGGAGGGTTCTGGGAAGGTTGTCATTACTTTACCCTGGTTTCCAGGAAAGCCAGTCGATCTTGGTGAAATATTGCCCTGCATCATTTTTCAAAATATAATTTAGACTTATTAATCAGTGTGTAAGGCCCAAAATAATGCCATGAGTCCCTGGACATAGTTGACTCGAAGCATTAAACCACACCCACTGATTTATACAGGCTAAGAAAAGGAAAAGAATGTTTTTTTGGCAGCTTTAGCTATCCACCATGTTGTAGTAAGCACTGTGCTGAGCACGTTTTGCAACACAACACAAAAGGTCAAAGGTAAGGTGTGTGGCAAAAAACAGTGTCGGTCAAAGGGGTTTCAATTATTGTACAGAAGCAATGTTAAAAATAATCGATTTATTTATTTACTTTCATGGCCCATAACAGTATAGTTCTGGTAATAGTAATTTAATTACTGGAGTAGCTGACCAGTAAGCTACTGCAAAATGTAGTGAAACTAGTAGTTTGATAGTGCTCTAGTCGCCAACACTTCTGAGCACACAGTGCATTTACTAATTCATTCACATTTTGTTATTTTGCATCCGTATGCAGAAATTGTTCAAACTATCAATTCTTAAGCTTTCAGTCTTGGTTCGCTTTTACCGAACCTCTATTTTCTGGTGGTAACAGAAAATGTGGTTTAATACTAAAAGTCCCATGGTAGAAGGGATGGCAAAACATCTATTGCAGTTTTAATCAAGATAGCAGGCAATAAGTGGCTTTTTCCATCATTCTGTGAATAATCGTGATCAGATTTTATGTTCACAAGTCATGAATTTGGCTGGTGGCGACTGTAGTTGGTAAGCTTGCTGAGAAGTTGGAGGTGTGTATCCTGTCGCCTGCAGCTCCTCATCTAACTGCTCACTGTGGGTGCACTCTCCTGTTCCATTATTCTCTGCAACATTTCAAACTGATCCACTGTCAAAAATATGCCTAAAATGACCGTTGCCTTGTTTTGTAGAAAACGATCTGTGTCAAGCTCACAACACATTTCTTGTGACTTTTATTGAAAGTCTAGTCATGTTTTTCCACTTTAATGCTTCTGATGTGAAGCTGCAGCAGTAGAAGTGTTCGGTTTGTATGCAAGTAACTTAATACAGCAGGTTTTCCAAGGGTGTCACCACAGACAGACAGTTTATAACATGCAAAATAATATTTTGATCAGTGAGCCACAAGAGCAGTCACCGTTGTAAATGGACTCTTTGTACACGCTTTTCTAGTGATGGCGACCACTCAATGCACTTTTACTCAGCATGCACACACACACAGTCGTTCAGCCACAGTAGTCTGAGGCTACACTACAAGGTGCCACCTGCTCATCAGGAACACATTCACAACATAAATTCACACACACCGATGGTACAGCAATCAGGAGTGATTTGGGGTTCAGTATCTTGCCCAAAAATGCTTCCACATATTTATATTGCAACTTGAAGTACTTACTTTCCTTCATCTACATTTATATTGTAGTACTGTCTGTGGTGTATTGGTGCATGAGAGAAAAGTAATTGTATGTGAAAACCGATTTGGCAATAAAAATGATTCTGATTATTAAAAGAATGAAAACACAGGAATGAGAAATGAGTGCATTAAAGGCTTTAATATGAAGCATTTTTGTAGTTAACACAGAGGATCTGGAGTTTAATTTTCACTATTCAAGCTCAGCTTCTCTGCGCCTTTTTTTTCTGGATCTTGACAGCTGCAGCATTTCTTCAGGCAGCTTGTTGTTTGCCAGAAATTATTTTAACCCTTCCATGGTGCAACAGTATCTATGGCATTTAGAGATTTGGTTTGAAAATATTTTGCAAATCCATTAAAAAGAAAAAACTGAAACAGAACCTTGAATCCGTACTTAGGTGAAGGACCTTTGGCATCGATTACAACCTTGAGTTTTCTTGGTCTTTGCACACCTGGATCAACCTCTGTCAGGTTGGATGGGGGCCCTTGGTGGACAGCCATTTTCAAGTTAATCCAATTATCCGATTGTGTTCAAGTCCAGGCTCTGGCTGTGCCACTCAACGACATTGAGAGTTGTTTCTAAAACACTCCTGCACTGTCTTGGCTTCTGTTCAGGGTCAATGGACCTCATTCACTAATCTGAATGCATTCGAAATGTTCTTATTTACTGTCAGATTCATGATACATGCACATCGGACAATTTAATGCCTGGTTGTTTTTTTTTTCAATCAGCATACTGCCAGGCCCCACATTTCTCAATATAAGCAAGTATGTCTGCCTGGAGGGGTATTATTGAGAAAATAGTGTTGTGGTAGAGTAGAGTGAAGGATCACCCCCACAGCAAAAAAACTAAAGGAATTTCACAACTGAAGAGATTGAAACAAAAGAGTCCGAGCTGGAAGCCAGAAAACACTATTTGGTAGTGTTTCCTCAGGAGTGATAATGGTATAAAAATAAATAAAAAAAACAGAAGAAAATAAAATAAACTTGGGCCTCACTTAATGCTGTGGCTCAGGTAACAACAAAATTGCATGACATTAAATCTGATGTGGTAACTAAAGAACTGTATTAAATACAAATAAAGTAAAATCAAAATAAAATAAATGACAAGAAAAAGAAATGAGGGGGAAAGTGATGACTTCAAGAAAGAACTTTGACCCAAAGGTAATTAAGTTAATAATTGTAAGATAATATTTGAAATTGCCTGCGTCTTTAATGAGCAAAATCAATAGAACATTTCAATTTTTATTCAAATAAATAGCAATGCAAAGAAAACTTCAATAATGAATGAGGTTGACCAGGCTTCTACTCCACTTATTTCATACATTTGACTAATGTTGCTGACTAATGAGCAGCAGCACAGAGAGCAGCAGTCAGTCGCACAGAGAGCAGCAGTCAGTCGCACAGAGAGCAGCAGCAGCTGGACGACTGAAACAAGTAGGCTAGTAAACATCAAATCCCGAACAGCCAACAGTTTAACCTACAGTTCTTTACTCAACACTATCTGGAGGAAGCAGGAGTGCTTTCCCTCCAAAACAGGAGTGCTTCCCTCCAAAAAGGAGCGCTTCCCTCCAAAACAAGCTGATCTCCGATTTCGTAAAGAACCTCACACCAAAGAACTCCACACAACGAAGCCTGATCTCCGCAGCGGGCCCAGTTCTGGGCCCGCACCGGTAAGTCTCTGCCTGACGTTCCTGCTCCATCTTCTCCCTATTGATCACTACTGCAAACACTACTCCAATGCTGTGGGCTCCGATTGGAGCCCCTGCGTGTAAGTGCCCGTGTCCTGGCTCCTAGGCTCAATCTAAGCTATCTAAGCTTCATAACTGTGTGCACCTTTAGCCCCCATAATGCATTCACATTGCTGAATATTAAAGCCTTTTTAATGAATGCAGTTTTTGATATGCTCTGCATTTATTTAATACATGTATGTTTCCATTTTCTCAAACACCCATGCCTTTATCACCTGTGCATTATGGTCTGAAACATTTCAAATTTTGAGTACTTGCAACTTCAAGTACAAAAATATTGAGGAATCCTGGATTTGTGTGTAATATTTGCACAGTTTAAAAACAGATTTGTGCAAATGCATCGTCTGATTGAGGCCCTAGTCTGAGATCCTTAGGCCGCGTTCAGACTGCCAGCCAAAATCCGATTTTTAGCCCATCCAGATTGGAACTGGATGGCTCTTTAGAAGTATGAACAGTCAGAAATCACATGAAATTCGATTTTTGCAAACCGGATCGAAACCACCTTTGGGAGGTAGTTTCAGATCGCATTTGGACAGTCTGAACCGCTCCAAACACTCAGATCGGTTTTGACTGTCCGTGACATCACTCTACGCGGCGCGGGTAGCGTGTAGACGAGGTGTCCACCGGCAGCCGCGCCCGACTCATACGGGCCCGACGGGGGCGTCCATCCGCCCGGTTTCTCCCCTGGTGCGTCTGAGATGTTCTGCACCTCTACTGGACAGTGATAAGGCCAATATACTGAGGTGACCTGCCTCCATCATGTTTGTTACGCCGTTACTATAGCAACCTGTCAGATCAGTCAATAATGTGACCCAGCCATATCCAATTTGGACACTTGCTAAAAACAGTGTGGACAGTCAGCCCTAAAAATCGGATTTGAGTAGGAATCTGATTTGAATCAGATTCGCCTGCAGTCTGAACGCAGCCTTAGTGTTCTGGACCAGGATTTAATTTTGGACATCTCTGTACTTTTGCTCTGTTCAGCTATCCCTCCACTCTGACCAGTCCTGTATCCCTGCTGCTGAGAAACAGCCCCACAGGATGATGCTGCCTCCTCCATTGTCATCATGCAGGCGTAAAGCAGTGTCTGGTTTCCTTCAGACACGACGCTTACATCTGAAGCCAACAGTTCACTCTTGGTTTCATCAGACCAGAGAATCCTGTTTCTCACTGTGAGAGTCCTTTAGGTGCTTTTTGCAAACTCCAACCTTTCATGTGTCTTCCTCTTCCCCCCCTGTTGGTGCCAGATCTAACACAATCCTCTCTCTGAGCTCTGCAGGAAGCTCCTTCAACCTCAAGGCTTGTTGTTTTGCTCTGGAATTCATTGTCATCTGTGAGACCCTTTATAGACAGGTGTGTGCCTCTTCACATCATGTCCAATCAGTGGAACTGGCGACAGGTGGGCTCCAATCAAGGAGAGAGGATCAAGAGAAGTGGGAGGCCTGAGCTACATCTCAAATGTCATAACAAAGGGTCTGAGTACAATGTGATGTTTTAAGTTTCTCTTTTTAATCAATTCGAGTGAATTGATGAGGAAAGATTCATTTTTAGTAAAAAAAAAAAAAAAAAAAAAATGACAACAGGTCAAACTTTAAATGCTGCAAGCTCTAGTACTTCTTAATAATCAGTTAGAGAATTTATCCTTGTTTCCTCAAAAAAAAAATGCAAATTTGCAAGAGCAAATCTGTTTTGTAATAACTATAATGCTGCACAGATTACATATTTTGTCAACATAATGGGAACATATCCGAATGTATTGCAAAATATTCCCTGTGAACATATTTAACTTTTTCCCTACAAACAGCTTCTGGCAATTGTTCCATGATTAGCATTTTGATGGCTATGTTAGAATAATTTAAAGCATTAGGTACAGCCTGAGGTCTTGAATAAAACAGCTATGATCGATATTTTTGTATATTAAAAATGGATCATATAACTACTACTGTATATATAAAGTGGCACTTAATAATGGACCCATAACACTTAATAATGGACCCATAACACTTAATAATGGACCTATAAATCATTACGTGACTCGTGTGTGTGTTGTGGCATCTTTAAGCTTATTGTTTTGGTTTACTGTCACAGTTCTCTTTAGCTTTTCTCTGTATCAGCAGGCAACTGGTTTCAGCAATAAAGCTCTGAAAAAACCTCACTGAATGCTACATGCACGGCAATAGCAACATTGATGTTTTTAGAAGCTAAAGAAGCAGATTTTTCACACAGAAGATGGTGGGTACCAAAAAAAGGAGCAAAAATTCTGTAAAGATTTAAATTTCATTTGTCACGTTGGCTAGAACATCTCATCTTTGATTCTTGGTTTCCGTTAATGTTTCCTCCACTAGCCTATTGTCCTCCAGGTAATGGATTACAGGCTCATACAACATAGGGTGACCATATTTTGATTTCCAAAAAAGAGGACAATCGGCACGGCCTCGAGACACAAATTCAGACAGGCTTCTCGGAGGTTGATGAACATGCTTTATTATGCTTCAATGGTGCAAAATAAACTTCTGTAATAAAATAAAATGAAATCTGTAAAAACTTGTAACAAAATAATAGCTCTCGTAGACTCTTTTCAAATAAATGAATAAATAATATGAAATAATGTTCTTAATATGAACTCTTCATCTAGCTTCAACAATATATCTCTTAATAACTGCAATAAGATAAATAATAGAAGAGTCTCACAAAGATACTGACTTAACAAACAAAAAGGATCTATACTTTTCATCTTTAGTTGTCTTTGAGCTTTGAGCTTTGAGATCTCCAGCATCTTTATTAGACACTGAGACATATGTGCCAGCATTGCACATGGTGCACTCCGCCTCCCACCTGTCCCGACCGGGACGGTATGTCGGAATTTTTTTTTGCAGTTCATCTGTGAAGCTGCACTTACGCTTCGGCATTTCCCGTGCAATGTTGCTCCGCTGTTCGATCTGCCCTCTGTCTGCTCTGCTCTCTGTCTCTGTGTGTGTGTGTGCGCGGCGCTGACCCGCCCACTAGGCAGCCTCTTGGTAATTACGTCTCGCAAAATTGTGTGCAAAGCGCCGGTCAATTTACGTGCACGTGTACTGGTCCTATGAAAAACAGTGAACACCGGACATTTTCGTGAATTTATAAAACCCGGCCGGACGCCCCGGACAGGAAGTAAAAAGTGGACATGTCCGGGCAAAAGAGGACGCTTGGTCACCCTAATACAACATGGGACCAAACAGACTTGGGGTTGTATAGAAGCTGTCTCAGCACATCCAACTCCTGCTGCTGTGTAGTGAAAGCTGCAACCAGTACAACAGTGCATCTATTCAAATTTTTATACAGCACACAACATAACATGTCTCGCCTTTAGCTACATTAATATGTAGCCAGAACATGACTACTTATTAATATTAATGTTGCTGCACATCTGCTGGATGTGCTAACAAGCAACTGTTTGCTAAGCTCGTCATATGAACCCGATAAAATGATCATTGTTGTGTTTGCAGATGATTTACACTGCCCCCTAGTGGGGGAAAAAGACAGTTAATGCTGATGGATTTTTTTGTAAATAGTCATATTTCCATCAACAAATGTCTATATGCTATTTTGAAGATTCTCATGAGAAAAACTTGATAGAAACACCAAAAATCGATAAAAGAAACTTCTCTTGGGGTGTTTTTGTCTCTTTTGAAAAATAGTTAATGCACTAAACAGGAGTTGGAAACACTTTTTTGAAATAGGTTCTGACATATCCAACATTTAACTCACATGATTGATCAGCTGTTTCCTCTGACATGACAGAACAATAAGTTGCCCAATTGAACCAATTCCTGGAGACATATTTTCTCTCATGGGTGACCAAAGTTGTCCGATGAGCATCCTATTTTTTGTTAGTTTTTCTCTCTTACTCAATCTCGTTTTATACTGTTTACTGATGGATTAGCCTACAGCGACACATTACACTGCCATCTTCTGACCAAAGAACGTTTATGCAGCTTTGTTTATTCGCTCTAAACCAGATGATGAAAATCCTGATTTGCATTTTCTTTAATGAGACATTTCAAAATTTCGCTTCAAAATTCGATTTGACCATAACCTTTCTCCAACCAAGTGCTTCAATAATATAAACCAAACTTTAATATGGGGACATATAAGGAAGCAAACCTCAATGTCTGGTGGTAAATTCAGATTTGTATGACCAACGATCCACTCTGACAGCCTCCTATGACTCTGTACTGTGTACGCATGTCACAATTCCTGTATTGGACAAACATTTTGCCAGTGAACATGACCCAGATGGTATTTATGTTTTCCTAGAAATGTTTTGGCAAAGCTAACAGGAACTGTGTTTTCCAGGACACAGATATTATGACATCAGTGTGCAACAGTAAAACTACTGAGTTAAGCTTTGTGTATATATGTGTGTTACACACCGTATGGGTGTACATGCACGCACCCTTGCGATAACAATGCATTAAAGAAAATGCTAATTAAGGGGAAATTTTGTTACAGAGAGCAGGTGTTGAATTGCTGACAAAGACACAATTGTAAATGAAACCAGCACACTGAGCATTGCAAACGGGACATCTGAGTTCGCTTTACTTTGCCTTTTTATTGCACCATAATTAAAATGAATTGTCTTTATTGCTGTTGTTTTTCTCCCTCAGTCCTATTCTTTATGGTTCTATTGATTTATCATTGGCTGTTATTCCAACCCACACTGGGCTTGTAATAGTTTTATCTAGGATATTGCTCCCAGCTACAATGAAAACGTGAGACCTGGGCTTTATTTCTGTTTTGTTCCCCTGTCAGTGTGATGAATCTGAATGGAAAAGTTCGTAATGGAACAGTAAAAAGAAGGAGTGTGTTTGAGAAACTGTCGGTGTGTGTCACCTTGCATTAAATTTGAAAGGGCTCACAGTAATTGCTTGAGTGCAGGGCAGGTCCTAGGCCGTGGAAAGGTTATTACTGCTTTGGTTCTCTTGACAGTTCGGGATTAATCACGTTTTTATATCATAAATGAAACTTTAACTATTTGGTGGAATTTAAAGGGGAAACCAAACTCAATGTGTCTGCAGCTTATGCTTCAAAATGACAGAAATGAAATACTTTTATTGGAAAAATCCAAACTGAAAGCCAAGGATAGTTTTAATACTGCAGTCCTATCATTGAAATTCTGCAATTTGTGGATTGGTTTGACCTTTTCAAGTAAAGTACTTGGCACCAACATCTAAATGCAGGTTGTGATCTGTAGTGATTACAGCTGCATCTCTGAATAAATCATTCAGGGCACAGACAGCTGGTTCAAACTCTGAATTCTCATGAATTAAATCTTTGCTTAACCTGACCCTGCAAAAAAACATGCAGGTATTTGTATGCATGTGTGTAACCAATCTGATGAAGGGTTAGTATCTTTTTATTGGACTGTCAAAGATGTTGGTTCAATACCTCGGCCATGTTTTGGGCAATAATTCAGTCGGAGACAGTTCAACGGAGCAACAAAGGCCCTGAGCAGAAACTGAAAGACTTGTTAAATCAGATTACACACCTGTATGATTGCTATGATTGTTACTAGCTGGCTGATCGTCACCAGCTGCTGTATGAGTCATTGATTGTGAAGCATGGACAAAGCAGCTGATGCCGATCAGTCATCAAGTTCATTGCTCAGCTTGAACTAACGTCCTGCTCCATGTTGTCCATCAAATACCCTGTCAAGTGTATTACAATTGCTGTTCCTCTTGTTTTTGGTGTTATATTGTCACATTTTTTTAGACTTGCCTACAATTTTACATAGATTTGTTGCAGCTTCTTTCACTTGTCAAAAGCAGCTGCATAATTGGGTGCAGGGATCACAGGAGATATATGGGATTAGCCCTCCTTCTCCCCATTGTGTCTTAAATGCTAAATAAACACTGGCATCCTTACACATTGTCTTACAAAAATATTGGAAAAGTGTCGGTAACACTTTACAATAACCATCTAAGTGATGTTTATAGATGGTTTATAGACAATTATTAACCATTTACAAAGTGCTATACATATTTAATCTTTAAATGTTTTCAGCCAATTTCTTAAAGGTATATGAATCATTTCAAAATCATTAACATACTTAATATGGTGTTAAAAAATGTATAATGAGTGCAACTAAAAATATGAATAAACTATTAATTATAATTTATTGGTTTGTTAATGGTAAAGTAACTATAAACTTACATTAATATACCATCTATTTGCCATTCCTAAATTATTTAGTTAGTTAGACATTAATACAAGTATGTATTTACCATTCTAAATGGCCTATATACAGTTTATAAGTGATGATTAAACATTAATAAACTATCTGTTAACCGTTTATAAATGATGGTTATTGTAAAGTGTTACCAAAGTGTCCTCCATGAGTCTGTTCACATTTGGTTTTGAATGCATCTTGGGCGATCAGATCACAAGAGAGGAAAAACAGCAAAAAAGAGGTTGTTAATCGGATAATTTTGGCCACCCATAAGAGAAAATGGACAGAAGTCTTTCAGGAATTGGATTCAATTGGGCAACTAAGAATTGTTATTTCATGTCAGCTCGTCTTGACCGTCAGAGCGGAAACAGCTGATCAGTCATGGGAGTAAAATGTTTGCAAAGTCAGTGTGAGTTGCAGAGTGTAGGGGGAACTAGAAGATGCTCAAAGCGGCAGAAAACTAATACATTTGAAAAACTCAACAGCAATGTCTTTTTCTAAAAATCATGACCCCGTTACACAGGATAATCCCCCAAATCTTTTGTGAGCTGATTCATGGAGGACCTGTACCAGAAAGAAAATAGTTCCTCCATAAAACTGCTCACAACAAGGATTATCTTATTAATCAGATGTAATGCCACCGAACAAAGCTGTGCAATTACATTGCGTTGCCATGGGAACCTACATGCATTCAGTTTATGATTTGGAAAATCTGAGCAAGAATATTCTTTTATTTCATTTGCCAGGTTTCCTTGCTCTCTGGACATTTGTTCACGCTGGCTCTAAAACAAAAGCTATAAAATCACAGGTACATTAATAATTCAGGGCATTATTGCTTAACATGGTGTGTACTTTCATATGAAATGTGATATTATTCTTTTAAATCATAATGTGACCATTTTGGATTATGTTTTTGTGTTTGGTCCTGATTTGCTAAAGTCTGTTTTACTGTTCTTGGTATTTATGACTTAATATTCAATCATTAAAAAATATTTTTGATTTGATTTGACCAAAAAAATTCCACATATCCTTCATTATGGACAGTAAATTTAGTTGTTCAGTACAAATCTTCTGCATCAAGTTTAAAGTTTTAGAGCTGTAAAATATGCAGCAGTCACATAAACAGCGGGCATTGACAGCACATTGAGTGGTAAAATAAATATATTAACTTATGAATTCACACTTGTAAATTTCTGCCAACAACCCTCTCCAGCCTTTTTTTTTGCAGCAAAAGTGTTGCTTTTTTGCTGTAATTTTTTTAAATATTCTTCACATAAGTAGGCGGAACAGTTTGTCCGGTAGTAGAGACAAATGTCCCCTTTTATGGGAGCGTGCACAGAGCCTGAGGAAGAAATTCTGGCTTAACAGAGCAAGTTGATAACAACCCTTTGTTGTACCAGTATTCTCTTGAGTTGGGGATTCAGGCTTAGTCCAACCAGCTAATGCAAAGAAAGCTTGGCTTTATCAAACCTATCAAAACTTCTGGAAAGAAACTTTGTTGTTGAGTTTTTCAAATGTATTTTTGGAGCTTTGGGCACAACAAAGTGTTATCTAGTTTCATAATATTCAAAAGAGCAGATATTCCTATAGCCAAGATCTCAAACACTCTGCACCTCACGCCAAAAAAAAATCAAGACTGATAAATAGAACTACAGGCAGGAGGAAAAACATGCATTTTCTATTTTGTCTCTTTAAGTTGAATATCAATTAGCAGTTTGTGTCAGCAGTCTCGACAGCCAGAGTCCTCAAGGTTACATAACTCAACCTTGAGACACAGAGGCCACAGAGAGTCAGTTTCAAAGGTAAATTATGTAATATGACGTCAGGAAAAGTCTACAATCGTGACACCATGCCATTATATTTTTTTGCAGCAAAATAAAGTGTAAACTGCGTTGCTATGCAACATTTCTGCAACCCCCTTGTTGGCACAAACGCACTTAGCTTTCTATCACTGATAAGTGGTTTTGTCCTTGGGGGAATGATGCACCTTACAGCTGGCCAAAGCAAGGTCAAACCTCTCACTGTGTCCGTCCTTTAGTCCCAGAACTGCTGCTGCAGTACGCGTTGCATTTAGAGGACAAGTTTGCACAAGATAATTAGCTTACTGCACCTATTTAAATCTGGAGTAAACAAGACATTGGTGCAGAAATGAAATGAGAGAGCAAACGTTCAAAATGATGAAATGAAATGCAACTGTCAGGTTCACAGGCGTGTGTGTGTGTGTGTGTGTTAGTGTGTGTGTCAGGGTTGGGGGGAGGCTGGGATTAGAGGGAGTGCTGCTATGTCTCTTGACGCGCCAATCACCACTTAAAGATGCAAATATATTCAGCCCCTGACTGACAGCCCGTCGTGTCATGCGCTGCGAGACCTTCCGCTGAACATGTTTCTCTCTGTGTTTTTCTCTTTCTGTCTGTCTTTTTCCCAAATCCTATCCCTAACTCTTTCTGGGGAGCAAAGCAGCTTGTGTTGGCCAAGCACTCGGAGTGAAAATAGAAGCAATCATTTATTCATCGATTGAAACATCAGAGGACTAAGAGGCAGTGAGGGAGTGGGAGCAACAAAGAGCGGGAAAGATAGACCGGCTGGAGGAAAAAAAAAGGGCGGTGGTGGGGGTAAGTGAAGTGGAGTGGAGAACAAAGACAAAATTGTTGAGTGAACAAAAAGTGGACAGTTTTGCCTTCATAAGAGGAAATCACAGCAGACACAAGAAATGTCAAGTGATGGAAATGCAAGAAGAGATTTTTCCAGTTATGACACCGTTAGAGTCAGACAGAGTGCTTTTGCACTTTTGGTCCGTCGTCTCCTGCTTTTTGTGTTGAAGTCTACAATTTTAAAAAGGAAAATCAACGCATATTTTTTCTATTACAACAGAAGGCCCACTCTTCTATTCATCCGATTGGACAATTGAGAAAAATAGATGAAATGGTTCCAAAACTGTACGAGGTCTGACTATTACGTATTTGTAAAACTTTTTCAAGGCTGTGTGGTCTGGACAGCAGCCACTGTGGCCCAGATGGCAATTAAGCTAAAGGTTGCTAATGTTAGCCACTGTAAACTATAGGTCATACAGATCAAGTAAAGCCCATAAGTAAAGGCAATGGCCTGCTCTACCTTGTAGCAGATCCAAGAGGTTCCTATCAGCCCATTCGATGGCTAGTCCCTGTTTTATTACATTTCACATCCAGTGTCAGTTTAGGCAATGATAGAGGTCACAGTGTTGTTCAGTTTAGGCTCCAAAACTACTTCTCTAAAGTTAGGGATAGGTTCCTGGTTATGTTTTATAGCACATAGTTGAAAAAGTAAAATAAATGCACATAAATGCCCAAAGTAAAGTAGTTATGAGGACGACATTGACACAGGAATGGACAGGTATGTTGGTGACGTCGGTTTCCTTAGACATTTTTTTTCCTTTTTTTGAAGCATAAGCTGCAGACACTTTATTTTTAATTTTTATATTCATTCATTCATTACCATTAACCACTTATCCGCAATTGGGTCGCGGGGGGCTGGAGCCGATCCCAGCTGTCATTGGGCGAGAGGCGGGGTACACCCTGGACAGGTTGCCACACTATCGCAGGGCTAACACATAGAGACAGACAATCACACTCTCATTCACACCTACGGGCATTTTAGAGTCACCAATTAAACCTAAGTGCATGTTTTTGGACTGTGGGAGGAAGCCGGAGAACCTGGTGAGAACCCACGCTGACACGGGGAGAACATGCAAACTCCACACAGAAGAGCCGCAAGCGTTATATTTAAATTATATATTGTTATTGTTATCTATTTTGTTCATTTTGTATATTATCCTATATTGTGATTGCTTTTGTAATTGTTTTGGAAGCTTTGGAGCAATCTGAAACCAGAATTTCCTTCGGGATTAATAAAGTTCAATCTTATCTTATTTTACGTAAAAACATGATACACTAAAGTTAAGTGACCTCAAAAAACTTACTTTTGGTTTCACATGGGACATGAACAGTGGTCTTCTAAGTCCTGGGTTTGTTTGACCCATCCACCAATACACATTAATATAGCAGCCCAATGAATGAGCTAAGAACAATCTAATGTACCTACTAGATGGTAGAGCAGGCTCCTACCTGGCCATTCTTCATGAGACAATAGCCACTGATAAATGCCCATTCAACAGTCTGATAATGACCGAATCAAGTGGCAAATCAACAAATAATCAAAACAACAGAAAAATCAACTCTGTTCCAAATTAATAAACAATCGCTGCGTAATACTTGTGTTCTGCTGTGTAAAAGCACTTAAAATATGTTGACGTGTGAATTAATTGCCTTAAGATTTAAAATGCTAAATATTTTTTTCCATTAAGTCAACAAAAGAACAATGTGACCACTCTGTGTTATCTTTATGGAAGATAACCCAAAAGGAAATAAGAGCATTAGTTTTATGAACAGCCATGCACTCAGCGCGGTGTCACGTGGCAGCTTGTGGCTCTTTAAGGCAACAATCCGAGTGTCAGATTTCTCTGTTTTATTGACACGAATCATTAACTATCTCATCTCAGATACAACACATGTCCAGCAAAGCGCAAAAAGAGTGAAAAGCTTTTGTCCTCTGCAGGGGTATACATTTAAACAGCATTATCCTTCACTAGCAGTGGGGGGAAACATGACATGAGACAGGATTATCCACTATAAAAAGGAAAAAGAAAAAAAAAAAAAACAATCTCTCCTTACTACAGGCGCATGATGTGAATTGAAGATAGGAGGACCAGGTTCCCAGGATACAATACTCGATACATTCTGTTTTTTTTTTTTTCTTCAGAGAGAGATGTGAGCTAGATAGATTCATCCCACGCAGTCCAAATAAACAAATACAGAGAGGCAAACCCGGTGCCAACAGTTACAGTGATACAAGAACATTTGAAAAATAAAATGATTGCAAAGAAACAGAAAATGAACAAAACAAGAACTAAACAGAAAGAAGCAGGAAAAAAGTAAATATCTTTGCAAATCCTCAAATCCCAAAGGTATTCTACCTTATTCCCTCTCCCACCCTCCCTCCCTTCTTTTTTTTTTATAGTATCATACAGCAAAAGACATTCAGAAGAGCAGACCAGAGTGATAGAAAACACTCATGCAAAGAAAGCCTTTTTCACACATAGTCACTAACACGGGAAAATCATCTCAAACAACAGCGCTGTCAACAGTCAGTGCCTTCAGGTCTTTTAGTGGATGTTGTTATTGTTGTTTGCTGTTTCTCTACAGACTTTTGATTTGCTACTGTACTTGATAAAAACGATATGACACACCGCACCCATTAGGCTATCAAGTCTTCTGACTAGACTGACCTCCCACTTTTCTGTCTGTCCATGGGGCCTGGGGATCCAACAGTTTATTACCAACAGTCTTCAGTTTCAGGACCCCCATTGACCAAAAGAAAAGTTCAGCCGGGAGGATTTCTACAGAAGAACCGGAGCCACAGGAATGAGCTTAGGTTTGATACTCCATAATATAAAAAAAAGGCGTGATGATTATTTTTTGGCATCTGTTCTTATTCTTTTTAAATCTGATATATTAGTCTACTTTTACAATCATTTTCTATGCTGCAAACAAATTAAAGAGTTTCATTCCAAAATAAAAGACCTCTAACAAAACCATGGCAGCTATCAAAATAAAATCTACTATGAATAAAGTTATACTAAGACCTTTATATACAAAACGGTTCTGTTTTATTATCTGTATTTGTGATATTAACTGATAAAGCTTTTTTTCCTGTAACAAATATATCACATTTTGGAATGAAACCCTTCAATTTTCAATTTATTTTTTTCAGTGTCATGTATATGCACATTCAATCCACTTTGCATTCACGGTTGATGCAGTCTTTCAGTAAAAGTTATTTGATATTATAAATGGTCTTGCCATGGAGTCTTTTTCTTTCGCAGATATATTTTGTATATAGGGAGATCTCTACACAGACAATATGTATTAATGTATGTAATCCATTTTTCCGCGGTTACAGTTCTTCCGAGCGGATAACGTGGAACAGTGTGACATTGTAGAGGACCTGGTGGCCATTGTTCCAGGCATAGAGGGCTCGGTCACGCGGGTTGTAGTCCAGCATGGAGATATGTGAGTACTTATTCTGGAAGGCAATGTCGATGTACTCGTAGGTAGAGGAGTTGGTGGAGTAGGCGTAGTACACCTTGGTGCCACCTGAGTAGCCGTTAGTGACGTAGAGCGTGCCGCAGATCATAAAAGACTCTCCGGCACTCCTTTTAGGGTGGTTGGTGGTCCAGCTCTTGACGATCTGCAGCGTGTTGGGGTTCAGCTTACTGATGACAATGTTGCCAGCATTCTGGTTGGTGGCGTAGACGGCCCACAGGCCTCCCTCGTCCACCATCAGGTCGATGTCGGAGTGGCCGCCCCAGGCGTAGTGATATGCGTTGTTGAAGCCGGCGTAGTCGAGCTGCCGGGACTTGCTGATGGAGGAGGTGCGGAAGTCGAACTTGATGATGACGTGGCTCTGGAATTTGTTGAAGTAGATGGAGCCGTTGTAGACCACCTGACCTGTTCCTGACCACGGGTGGGGCAGCCGGTGGGACGTGAAGTTGTCCGACGTCATAAAGTCCTGCATCGACTTGTACTCCCGCACGAAGCGGTTGTTGTGGTATCCATCCATGTACCAGACCTGAACATCGTGATAAGAGAGAGACAGAAGGGTTAGGATCAAACATAGCCAGTTGTTAGGATACATGCCTTGTTATTCTGCCCAGCATGTTACTGTAATCTCAGTAGAAACTTTATACTTAGGTATGCGTGTATTTGAGGAACAAGACTTGTGTCGATGACAGGCTGACCATATAAGCACAATGTTAAGCAACCACTGTGCCACAACAAGTATTTAAGAACTTTCAGTCTCTGTAACTTTTCATTAATTTTGAAGCATGCCAGATTTGCTCTCCTCCTTCATAAAACCACATTGTGTTGTTGTGCAAGTTCAAACTTCACAAGAGATAGTTCCAGGACTGCCACAGTTTTTACCATTTATCCAATCATGGATGGACCTATCAAATAGATAATTTCATTGAAGTTCATAAAGGTTGGGTCACCTCAAGTGACATAGGCATTTGTTGCTTACTTTAAAACGTCTCCCTTCACTTTAATCAGCTGGTGGTAAACAGCATGACACGGAAACTTGGCAGGAATCTTGGAATTGTAGCGTTTAAGTCAACGTAGGGCTGGGCGATATGGACCACAAGTCATATCCATATATATTTAGGCTGAATATCGATATACGATATATATCCCGATATTTTTATCGCAAAGTGAGAGCAAATGTTCAGTCAAAGTCAAATATGACATGTCACAAGTAATTTTATTGAAAATGTTTATTTAAGTGAACATAAATAACAACAGGAGTACCTTTTTAAAAAAAATTCAAAGCTCCATAAAGTGACATTTAAATAAAAATTATCTCCCATAAGAATAGCCGATTAAATAAAATAGGCCAATCTTTTTCTGAAATAAATGTATTTATATGAGAAAATAATGATGAACATTACAAAAGAACTAACTATGACAAACCCTATTATGGGAAGCATTTATATATAAAGAAAGAACTTTTTTTTAACTATATCGATATTTGCGATATGGTCTAATTCCATACCACATTAAAAAAATATATTGATATATCGATATATCGCCCAGCCCTAAGTCAACGACAAAAAGCCTAAACTGTACACACACCACGATAACATTTAAACAAGCAGTGCTTCCAGTGCATGCAGATAAACAGAGCCCGATTTCCCTCCATGCCACAGTGCACCGAGCTCCCTCACTCACCAGCTGGTAATGTCACAGCCAGACGAGCCGGATGACAACATTTTTTTCAATAAATTCAAAAACAATGTGTCGGTTCAAAATATTCTTTGAATATGCCAACTAATCTGGCTGCCTTAGCTAGTAAAAAGTTCACTTCGCACAGATTAAAGTGAATCATAGTTAATCATTTTGAACTAAGTTTGCAGTCAAGGTCATTTATATTATTTTAAAAAAAAATTCAGCTCAATGTGTCATCTCATATGAATTGCCAGTGTGACTGATTTTCATTTTTTCAGAACCAAATTTGCATAAAAATCAGATTTTTTTCTCTAGAATCTGTGCAGATTTAAAAAAAAAAAAACTCCTTTAATTATTCATAAATCCAACACCATTCCCCTGGTGATATGTGTTTCCCTTGATGTAAATCTGATCATATCAAATCATCACGAACCCTGGAGGGGATGCACTATGGGAAACAGGAGGGAAACACTATTTTTGACGAGGGAGCAGACTGTATAACAACACCAGCAGGTCAGTTCCTATAAAACTCATTGTGAGTGTTGTAACTGTCTCAAGAGCTGCCGACGGATACATTCAGTTCTTAGTCCGCCGAAAACATGAGCACATTAAATTACCGCTCTCTTTTAGTGCGTTCACTGAACACAGCAACACCTCGGAGCTAAAAACCCCTATCCTCATCATTCATCAGAGCGCCTGAATCTTCTATTCAGATCACACACAGAATAAATCAAATCACACCCTCAACAAGCATCCCAATTAAGTTAGCGCGGAGACTTCCTCAAGGAGCAGACAAAGCTGAGATCCGCCGGCTTCTGAATACAAACAGTCAGCGTGACAACCGCGGGGTGGCATGAGCTGGGCCCCGCAGGGATAATGCCCATCATTCCCGATAAAAGGCATGTCTCAGCTGCTTGGACCCGGCTTCCTGCTGGCCCCTGCGGTGGTGGGCAGAGAGCTCTTACTCCGGAGCTGCTAGAGGCTCAAACGCTTCCTAAGTCTCGGTGGGAATGAGACACCTGAAGCCCTTCCACTACCTGCTTCCATGAGCTGCTGTGATTGACTTAAAAAATGATTCATATCAAGGAAGCAGGTCTCCAAGGGCCCAGAAGAAGAAAAAAACCAAGGTATGGAAACCAAGAGATAAAAAGAAATGGAGCAGAACTGTCTGCCTCCGTCAATTACACTCAGTCTTCTTTTTCCTGCCCTTTGATAACGCAGCACATCTTTCATGTGTACTGTTCAAAATGTATTAGTTTCTACAAAAAAAGTTGCCTTTACAGTATGCTAAATATAATCTTAGTCAGCAGTAAGCTTCACCCTTGCTGCCGAGAATCTTTTTAAAATATACACATTATACAGCCCGTGTTGTCATGACAATTAGCCTTCAGGCAACAAACTGCAAATCTACACAGCTACTGTACTGCATTCTGCTGGTTCTTCTCAAGTTTGTTTCCCCCCTTATGTGACATTGAGAATCCCGTCTCTTATTAATGTGTCTCATAAAGCCGGTGCACAGAGAGCACAAATAAACATCTTTATTCCCAGCTCCCTCCCTTCCTTGTCCGCTGGGCAGCTTCCCGTTAAGACCATATAGATTTATCCCTGGCATTTCGTTTTAATGTGTTTTCGTAATGACAGCAGACCCGTTTATTGAGCCAAACGGAGCCGCACTCCGCAGTCAGAGGGAAATCAGATGCAATCAGCTGATGAAAGGACAGCGACCAATTAACACGGACTGTTATTAAATCTCACAGCGAGAGTTGACCTTCACCTACGATCAAGCTAACTCTTACTTCAGTGTCAGGAAAACTGCGTGTGGCAGATCTTCAGGGACTTGTCTTTTAAACAAAGAGACATCAGCAATAAATGTTTAGAGCCAGTGGGATTTTATTATTATTTTTCAGTGTTTACTGCCAATTATTGTGAGACTGCAACTTGATATTCATTAAAGGGGACATGATATGGTCCTTTTCAGGTTCGTAATTGTCTTTTGGGTTTTTACTAGAACATGTTTACATGCTTTAATGTTCAAAAGACCCATTATTTTTCTTTCACTGTCTGACTGAATATACCTGTATTCACTGTCTGTCTGTAATGCTCCATTTTAGCGCCTGTCTCTTTAAGACTCTATCCTGAAAAGTGTTTCAGGGTATTCCACATTCCACATCTCTCTCACTCTCTGCAGCTTCTCTGCACCATCATTGCAGCCGGGGAATGACTGTCGCAGCTCTTTCTACTTATATATAGTATAGTTGTGACATCACAACCAAAGTCCGAATGGCTTGTTTAAGAGCACAGTTTCTGAATATGGGCTGTGTGCATTTGATACATTCACAGTATTTATATAGATCTGCTTTATGTTAAAAAAAAACAACCCAAAGAAACATGGAAATCTCATTGCTTTACAATATGGGACAAGGATTAACAGTGTAACCGCTAACCGACAATAAGAATTTTAACTCATTAATACTTAAAAATTCAGTTAAACAGTAAACATGCCTGCTGTTTCACAGCATATCGTACTCTTGCTATTTCCGAATAATAAACAGCAGACAAGCTGTTCGCTGCACTGAGGCCTGGCCTGATCTTGTATTTTAGGGCTATCTGAGTTCTGAAAAATATGACTACAAGATTCTATAGTTAATTATAATCTTGTCGGTTAACAATTAATAATCGGTTAATATGGGACCTTGAAAGATTGGTCTCTAGATTATTATTCACATTTTCTTTAACCAACAGTTAATAAATTATATTTAGTTTACTATCATTTACAAGAAAATCTAAAAAGATATTTATGTTGAAGAATCTAAAACAAGCGGACATTTTGCTTCTAAAATGAATCAATCAATCAAAATTGTTGCAGATTACCTTTCAGTCAATCAACAAATCATTTCAGCTGAAAATACTGATGTTTTTTTTTTTTATGTGTTTATCTAACCAATTATTTTAACTAAGATGAACATTTGTAAAACAAACTGAAGGTGCAACAAAAAAATCTGTTTCTTTGGAAAGCAAAATATACAGGATGACTATACACAAGATTAGGTTGCTGCCTGCTTTTAGATTTTCAAAATTTAAAAAGCATAAACAAAACAACTGAATCATAAATCACAAACAAAGATATATCTGATCTGAATAGTCAATTGTTATACAACCTTGAGGATCATTTAACATGTGGGCACCTGAACCTGCAATAATAGATTTTTTCGGCCGCTTGGAGAAACATTGACATATAATATATCACTCTACTAATCTGATAGGGCAAACAGGTTCCTATTTATACATCCAGCAGACCTACAGCAACACTAGTGTTCATTTTAAATCATGTTTACGGCTGCCTGACGGCTGTAAATTTCACTCTCCTACCTGTGGCTCAGACCTGGTCTACTGAAATATCTGATTCTTTAGCAGCAAAATGTTCACCAGCTACAGTCACTGACTTTGTGTACTGTTTGATGAAGGGTAAGTAGTGGGCTGAAAATGCAAATATAATGAGATGAAAAGACAGTAAAATGCCCCATGCAGCTGAGGGGAACTTCAGAGGTGTTTGTTACTTTGACCTTCTTTTTTTTATTAGACATTTTTGCTCGTCATAGCAGGAAAAGCACAGATGTCACTGATGACACTAAAAAAACTGCACTGCATTCTTGTGAGCTGGTTTCAGGGTCCTGGTATTCTTATGACATTTTTCATGGCATGCTGGATCACTGTCATGACTTACTGGAACTAGTTTCACCTGTGTTCCCCACTATGACAATCAAAATGTGTGCTGTGAAAAAGGCCTTCTAGCTTCTCATTTGATCCACTGTTTGGTACACAGAAATTAATTTTCAACCACTCTTTAGCAATCAACATATTGTTCTAAAAAACTTTTTTTTTTCTTTTGCAAAAGGTACTAAACCACAAATGCTAAATGGTGTCTAAACACAAGCAGTCATGCAAAACCTTGAACAACACCTGGACAAAGTAAAAGAACAGGAAAAATTATAATTAAAATCAGAAACGTTCTGAAATAAAATAAATGAAGATGATAAGGTGTACCAACCATGTTGGTGTTCGTTTCTAGCCTCTAATACAAGCCATATGAACTATTAAATAGGAAAGGAGATCATAATATATTATAATGGTTGCATTTTTAAGATGTTTATATTGTAAAACAGTCAGAATTTTGTTCAGGTTTAGGCAACAAAACTACTTGGTTAGGTTTAGAAAAAGATCGTGGTTCAGGTTAAAATAAGTGTTTGTCACTTCTATACATAAATAGGTGACGTAGTTACACAAGTGACCACATTGCCAAGGTGGTGATGGCCAATATGCCAAACTTATACGACTATTATTTGACAATCTATGGGCAAAACCAGCCACCGTAAAAGTTGGAGGCAGACACAGGTAGTCTTGAGAAGCAGAGCAAGTCTGCAAATTGTTTAAATGACAGGTTTGACCATAAAGCTATGAGGGAAAACCAGCTTTACTGTAGTTGTTTTGTCAGTTTCATTGTCAGAGTATAAGCTAACATTTGTATGCCTCTCACCAGGAACAACACCTCTAACTGCACAAATCAACAATTTCTTCCTCTGGGTTTTTGTCTAGAGACAAGATTCTGTAGAAACACACCTCAGGCGTGTCTCTCTTTGTTGTGTTATCCAACTGCAGAACAACTAACTGACTTTTTGACCAACAGTGAGGTAAAAGCTGAGCTTCCGTTCACGAACAGTGGAAAGTGGCTTTGTTTTGCCATCCAGGTGGGAGTTCCCATAGGGCCATGACATCACAGTTTAAACTAAGAATACTTCATCACCTGACTACATTCTTCCGTCCCGTCATAATTACTACGGCCCAAAATATCAAATGTAGGGTGCAACAAACAATTATTAACTCCACAGAGAAGGTTGTGTTTTTGTTGCTTTTTGTCATTTTTTTAAAACTAAAAAACTACTGGCCTGATTTACTTGAAACTTAGTTAAAGAGTGTACCATGAGCCTAGGAAGAACCCATCATTTTCTCAAGCGGGTCCGAAACAGGGGGCGAATACACAATTTAATTTAACTGAACACACAAAAGTCGGAAGAACGACTTCCCATCGGGCCGTAACATCACGTTCAAACTAAGAATACTACATCACCTGACTTCCTTCCTTCCTCCTCCTTCGTCATAATCACTACGTACACTAGAGGTCACCACCTTCCAATGAACATAAATATTGGTTGTGTATTGCGAATACACACAACCTTTGGAGGCGGAGCCATTTATGTTAAAGAGACAGCCCTGTGCGGGATTTATTGACAAGTATCAAAAACAGAAACAATAGGCAAGATACACAAATGGATACTTGATCCAAACAACAACTGCGCAGTTCATTTTCTATTCCTGCTATTCCTATTTGTGACCACTCAAATCGCTTTACACTACAGACTCATTCACCCGTTCACCCGTTGGCAGACGCTACCCGAAATGGTGCCACCTGCCACCATTGGGAATTCATTCTCACACCGATGAACGCAGCATCGGGGGCAATTTGGGGTTCAGAAAGTTGCTCTAGGATACTTCGACATGTAGTCTGCCATGGTCAGGGATCGAACCACCAACCATCTGATCGGTGGGCAACCCGCTCTACCAATTGAGCCACAGCCGCTGGAACTAACCCTAGATCAGAGGTGGGCAATTAATTTTTGCAAGGGGCCACATGACCAATATCACGATTGCGAAGGTTTATTTTGAAAAGGTGCCGTCCAGTGTGAAACAGGTGCTTTCATTTTGAAAGGTGCTGACAGGAAATAACAGGTGGAACGGTAACATGAAAAACGAACAATAAATAATAACGAGTGCGTCGTAATTCATATAAAGTTGATATAAAGTATCAAAAAGGCTTCTATAGTGGCTGGCTGACAGGAACAAGGTTTGTTAAAGTTTATTTATTCTGTCGTATATATTAGTGACTATATTTGTTGTCTTAACTATAGTAAAAGTGCTTGTTTGCTCAAGTGCTAATGCTAATGTTTGTTATTGTTTTCTTACGGTGGATTCACAAGGTGACCAAGGAATGTCTTATTTTTATTTTCATGGAGCTACAATTTTAAATAAATCTTGTGAGCTATCAGTTAGAGCGTCATTCAGCCAGGAATGCTACTAAACATACATTCAAACCACAAAAACAATATAGAGCATGTATGTTATGCAGTAAACCAGTAATGTATTAACTTTATGCAAAAAGCAATACGTGTTTTTGACAAGGTACCGAGGTAACTCAGTGTAGTCGTGGGAACGTGTTTCTTTGCAGGTGGGTATGCATGCAGGCAGATAAACTTTACGTATATCCACCTTCAAAATAAAAGCACTGCGATTATATTGATTTCTAATTTCTGGGTAACCTCAAATTAGAGGCCCAATGCCCACCCCTGCCTTAGATTCATGCGTAAAGTGTCATGATTTCCTGTTTTCTTCCCATCTGGTGCATTGGGATTTCCTAAATCAGCTTTCCTAAATCAGCTTTCCTGCACAGAGAGTCTGTGACTGTTGGTCAAATTCTGTGTTTGTCATATGTGATGCATTTTTAATTGCTATATGTCTGATATTTTAATACATCTTTCAATGAACTATACAACATAATCCCCACCATTAATGGAGATAACCATTAATAAACATGCAGCATTTCATTTGGAAGATGTGTGTTTCTGTATATACATGGGAACTCTATGAGGAATTCCAAATTCAGATCATCCGATCAGGCAGGTTTGGCCAGTAAGTTTTTTCTTTTGGGTGTGGGTCTTGAAGAAAAGTACAAACCTCTGCAAAAATTCATGCCCAGCTGTTCATTCAGCATCATGTTAGGAGATGACTCCCAGCCACACTGTGTGACTGTGTGCAGTGGTACATACCCGTGTATCTCCCTCAGGTGCCAGGGGGTCGGTCATCCAGGAGCCGAACCTGGATCCAGACGTCTTTATGGTGATGGGATCACTGATGCCCGTCAGCTTGCCACATGCTGCAAAGGAACAGAGTGAGATGGGAACATCCAGAGAAACACCCATTCAGGTATATAGACTAGTTCAAAATCTATAACAAGGGATTCATTTTCATTTACTTTAAACCCAAATGAGTTTGCCTGCAGACTGAGGGAGTGGATGTCCAGCTTGTTGCCCTTCTCTCTGCATGATGCGCTGTACACGAGGTGCTTATTATTCATTTCACACATGCTAATGCCTGTTTTACTCTCTCTGTGTGGATGTGTGAGAAAGTGAGAGGAAGCCTCTGTGTATTCTGCTCCAGTGTGCTGCTTGTAAGCTGCTGCAGTGTTAATTAGTGTTGATTGAGGTGTTAATGTGAATTTGACAAAACTAACACTGGGTTCTGTGTCCCTCCCTGACTGATGTACCCTTCCTAATGAGGCCGGGCAGAAACGAGAGACATGACTTTACCACATAACAATACCTCACAACAGCACTGCGGCACATCCATTCTCTCAGACCCCGGCGGTGTTTCAAGACAAAAGTCAATTAGAAGATTTTGATAAGTTAATTTTGTCCCGTAAATGTAATGAGTCGTTTTGCTATGCTAATTTAAAGAGTGAGACTGTGACGATGGCTCATTTTAGCTTTTCATTAACATCTTTCTCTGTGAGGCGTTGCATCCATTAACCCTTAACTATAACACTCATCATCATCTCTCTTTCTCCGTCGCTCTTAATTGTTATGAAATGTAATTTTTACTTTGTAGTCACAGAATACAGATTTGATTTACATTTCCTTTGCTAGTCTCTTTCTTTCTCTTACATAATGAAATTTTTGCAAATGTTCGTGTGTGCAACATATGTTGTGCCCGTGAGTATGTGTGGGCATCACACCTCAGCTGAGAGACAAACACATGGTCACATGAGCAGCATCCACTATCTCCAGTGGGGGTTGAGTCCGTTACGTAACCCTCAGTGGGATTAGAGACCGCAATAATACATTGACCATTTATTTATTTATTTATTTCCTCTAATCATGCCCTCTGACTTCAGATGACACTACTATTGTTGGCTGCTGATGGGTCTGCAGTCTGGAGATGCACACAGGGTCTAATCCCCTTTTGGCCTGAATTTCCCTCGGTGGAAGCTGCAGAGGGCAGAGAAATGGAAAAATCTAATGGGAGCTGGAGCTGATATAACAAAAACCCCATCAGTCTTTTCCCCTGAAATGTCAGGATTTAGATATGGAATGAATGCTCAAGTCCTGAGGAGCAGGAATATTTGTTTTAAAGGATCATTTTCAACATGGGGCTTAGTATTGTGGTTTTGATTGTTTTTTCTTACCCATTTTGATAACATTGTGCTCACCAGTGATTAGATCATCTGACAGCTTGTAAACCTAATTATCTGAACCACTTTATTTGGAGGTAAATAAAGAAGTGAGTGCACCCAACATATTAAATGTAGGGTGCAACAAACAATTATTACCTCCACAGAGAAGTCATGTTTTTGGTGTGTTTTACCCACTTTTTTATTTCTTTGTCAGTTTGTCAACAGAAAAAGGAAAAACTAGTTGCTCAATTTTCATGGAACTTGGGGCAAGGATGTACCATGGGCTGAGGAAGAACCCATTATATTTTCAAGTGGATTTGAATCAGGAGGCGGACACACAATTTATTGTAACTGAACACACAGAAGTTGGAAAAACAACTTCCCAACTCTGGAAATGGGAACATTTCAGGGACACTGGACTTGGCGGAGGACTGTGCTGAGTGCAATTCTAGATTTCATTTGCAATTCAGATTTTCAATTGCTTCATCTGTCGATAATGCTCTTGATTAATCAAACATAATTTTCCCAAAAAGGACAAACGGCCCAAGGAGACATCTTCAAGTGTCTCATTTGGTTTGAAAAAAAAAAACACAAACATATTCAGTTTCCTTGTACGACAATTTTAACATTGAATGTTAAAGATGACGAAAATAGTTATTTGTCAACTATGCCGCTTTTTAGAGCAATTAATCACTTTTTCGACTAACAGATTGCAGCTCTAGTCAACAGCAATCTCTCATTGTAAAGAAAACAGTAAGGGTGCACTCCAATATCCTCACTAACATAGTACAGTTTGCCTTCCAAAGAAGTTTGCCTACATCTTAGTTTAGTTTAGATGAGTTTAGTTTGTTTTGCACAGAGGTTAAGGATCAAAATATTACACAGCTAAAGGTCATATTAATTGTGCAGGAGAGGAAAGAAGCTCAGAGGGCTTACACAAAGTCCTCTGCTTCATTAAAGTCTACTTTGAAAATGTATTTTGTCAATCAGTTTCTTACTATGGGAGATGGGGAGCACTCTATTTACTGAAAAAATTACAACATTTTGATTATTTCACATGAGGGGTTTCTGTTTTTCCACTGTGCTCTTCTTGTGTACTTATTATAAGCATGTCTAATATTGTTAATATTTAATGTTAAAGAGAAAAAGTTTCAAGGGGTTTAAAACCTGTCTTACCGTCTAACTACATGTGTGATATTTTTGTAGAAAGATCCCCATCTTGGTAGATTAAAAACAGTAGCTAAAACTGCAAATATTCAATAAAATAAACCAAAATGAGGAAGAGGTCAAATGAATTAAAAAGAGATTTGTACAGAGAGACATTAATCTGTGGCATGTGAACCTTGCTATAACATTATGCCTTGTAATTTTATTCTCCACTGAGAAAAAGGAAGGTGAGAACAATGGCTGCAGAGCAGGTAGCAGAGAGGTTTATGTGCTGCTATGACTTCTACTGCTCCATTCATCAGTGTTTTGGTGTGAAAGGACTGGATTTGCTTGAAGCTCTCTGTGCCTCCAGGCTGCTGGGGCACGGCACAGGGTGATTTATTTATTTGATTATTGCCCAGCAAGCTGGCATGTCCCCTTGATCGATGGCCATTGTGTCCCAGCAGCCGCCGGTCGGTTAGTCTCTCCGGCACAAAACAGTTTGAAGGACAGCTCTGCAGGGACCCTAGTTACTCTCTTTCACTTTCTCTGCTCGCCTCCACTTTATCACTCTTTCTCCTTCCCCCTTGCCACCTTCTATCAAATCCTCCTGTCACACTATCTATTATTCAATACTCAAATTTCTCCTGCCCTCTTTATTTTTCTTTTTTTTCTCCCCCCGTGTTGTTGATCTGATGATGCAAATTTGTCTAGTGACCTTCGCAAGTTTAATCTTAATAACGGGAGTGTAGTGGGGTGTATTTGTGTGCACTATGCATGAGTGCCTCTGCAATCGTGTGAAGATGAAAGGAATTGCCACCCTCTGTTCTGCCTGAGCCAGTCCCTCGCTGGGTGACCTCGCCTTTATCTCATCTGATCTCACGGGCGCACACACACTCTGGAGTAACTCCCGCAGTTCCCCGCTCTCCAATCTTTGGCAGTCTGACCACAGATGTGAGCAGCGGCATGTGCATTGAACTGAGTTTGAAAGCGTGGACAACACTCCGGTTTGGTGAGTAGTAACAGCAGATGTGGGCAGTGAAAAAAATGAACTGTGTGCATAGATAAAGAAAAACAATGACAGATGAAGTAACTGGAAAGCTGAGATTAGGTGTCGGCTTTTTTCCGCTCTACATGTTCAATCTAAATACAATCAATGTCTCCACTAGCTGTCCAAAAAGACCAGTAGGCTTTTTAACCAATAGGTTTTTTTTTTTTTTTTTACAAATTTCTTGCTGTCATCATGCACTGTGAATAATTTGAAACAGGGACACAATATACCCGTGATGTGCGGCGCGTAAGTGTCTCTGCTCTTGTAATATATCTTAGTCACTGTAGCGTGGGTGTGCATCTATTAGCACTGTGGGCTGTGACAGAGGTGTGAAGAGACTGAGACAGGGGCTAAAAGCAAAGATAAGACTGTGATGGGAACTTGTTTTCAGCAGCTCTCTCTCTGTCTGCTGTCCATTGGTGTTTGTTATTGTGTGGACCTGTGAAGCCATGCATTTAAAAAGGTATACTATGCAGGATTTTCCTAATAAAAAACAACAACATATAGACTCTATACGGTGTGTTGGTGTCTGTATCAGCAGAGACCCCGCCCTCTGCCCTCTGTCTGTATTTTCATTTTGCTGTGTTGGGAACGTTTTTGGGCATAAATCTATGAAAATAGCCGACACAACACCGAAAAAATTGCAAATATAGCGAGGCAAACCGCCAAGCTGAAAAGAGTTTGTTCTAAAACAAGAGTTGGGTTTGTTTTTTCACCTTCACTGAGCCGTGAAGGAGGAGTGAGGTTTAAATGTGCGTTTACAAACAGTAATTCCTGCATAGCACACCTTTAAACATCCCATCTATTTCATCACAGTTTTATGTGTCACTACCATAGATCCATGCAATGCAGAATTTTACATTACAATTTAATTTGCACGTGTCACAACAAATACAAAGTTAAAAGTTAGGCCTTGTCGGACTGCCAGTTATGATTATTTTTTTATCATTGTTTAAATATTAACTCTTAAATATCATTAAATAGTGAAAATAGGTATCACAGCTAGGGCTATATATCAGTTTTCGATGATGTATCAACCAAAATAACCCAGTAGTACTATTACTGAAACATTTCCAGTCAAACAATACCTGCTTTTGATCTTTTTTGTACCCAGATATAGAAAAAAATGACTATTTGTATAGTTTTACCTACAGCAGTCCCTGCAAGCATTCTTTGATGTGCTTGGCCCACTACTGCAGCAGCTATAACCCATACAGTCTGTGTTGTGATGATGTCAAGCCCAGTGTATTTGACGGAGTTGGCCGTTCAGTGTGCCAAGATGCCAAGTGTAAAAACCATTTAGATGGGGCCAAATGCTGGGGTAACGCAACAGAATGCTTCTATTCACATGATGGATATTGAAAATAGTAGTCTGTTGGTATCGGTATCACTTAAAGGGTACTGGCATTGCCTAATCACAAATTTCCAGATCCCATAGTTTTGAAAAAAATATTTAGTCTGACTTTTGAGTCAAAAATCATCAAATATTCTATTTACAGTGGTATAAAACAGAAAAACAGCACATCCTCAATTTGAGGGGCTGAAACCCTGCAAATGTTTGGCTTTTTACTGATAAATCATTTAAAATTGATGTTGTTTTTGGGTTTCTTTGCAGGGAAAAGTAGTGGACGTTATAAGGATTTAACCCCAGTTCTATGAGTACATGCATAGCCCTGTAAATGACTCCACTATCAGTTTACTTTGACAATGTAAGAGTATACTAATAGTCCATTAAAGGGCCAGCATGCACGATATATAACCATAAAGTGTAAATGGTGATGTGTTATAACTCTGTGGAACAGGCATTTGAGTATCTCGAGTATCTCAGCCACACATAATGTTCCTGTGATGTTCTGAACCGTGTGAATATGCCTGAAGACCTCTTTCTGGCCACTCACAACATACTACATGTCAGTGGGAGTGTTTGTGCATGCACATGTTTGAAAGTGGGACTTTCTGTTCCTACCTAATTTTTGCATGCATGCTCGGAGTCTCTCCTCAAGATTTGACACTCTGTTGTGGAGCTCCTCGTAGTCATAGGCCCCCATCTCCTCCTGAAGTTCGCTTAGAACTGACGTCAGATTCTGGACCTCCTCCTTAAACTGCAATACCAATTTGGCATCGGCCTTGTACTCCTCCAACACTGGTATCAACGGTCTAAGCTCCTCCATTTTCGCTTTTATGGCCTGAAAGGATTAGAATAAGCTCGGTTGAGTGTCATGCGCGACAAAAGGAGACTGTCCATAAAAGAAAAAGAAAGGAAAAAAAAAACACCTGTCTGAACCTGACTACTCTAGCTCTATCCTGCCTCTTCACTGACTTGATGACCCCCTGTTTGTGTCCGTGTTCAGTGTTTGTGTGTGAACAGCTGTGTTTTGTCTGTGCAGGTGTGTGTACGAGCAAACAAACCCAGAAAATATTCTCCGCCCGCTGGACGAGCAGAGCAGGTGGCTCCGTTCCCCGGCAGTGACCAGCCGTTAAAAAAGCAAGCCCTCGGTACACCGACAACAATTGGGAAAGCTCTTTATTGGTCATCATCGTTTAAAATGCAACATCGTATTAAGGGTTACATGCTTTTACATGTCACACACAACAAAGTGTCTCGAATTTTACGTCTATAGTTTTACGTATAGATTTGTTGAGTAACCAAATATGCATAGACAAAAGCCAAAATAAAAATAAAATGAATAACAGCAATAATAATAATAATAATAATAATAATAATAATAAATGTATTTACGTTTGAAAAAAGCTTTAAAATGGAAAACTTTGACAGCAGTAACATGCAGGAAGAGATCAGTGGTGGGTTGGTTTAGGAGAAGGGTGGGGTTTCTTAGTCTTAATGGTGCTAAAGGTAAAATAACTGTTTGACGCCCAAATGCTCTCAGTACTGTGGCCCAGTTCAGGGGAATCTGGAATAGACCTGCCTCTTCTTCCCTGTGGCTCTCTTTACATGTCTTAAAGTTAGCCCTGCAAGCAGAAAATGACAAACTGTTGACAGGGGCTGCAGCTTGCTAACCTAGCTAACAAGGCACACAAACAAACGCACACACTTGTTATATGCACTTAGACATGTTCGACAGAAAACTGCACACATGCACTGAATGTGATGTTGGTTGCGTGAGGGTTCTGAGCATGCATCTGTGACAGGATCACACAAATGTATTGGTGCAGGACAGATGACAACATTGAAGCGTGTTAAAGGTAAGAATACAGGTAAGCTGAAACAATGCATTTGTGTGAGGAACTGCAAATAGGGTTGGGTATCAAATCTCAATGTTTTTTGGTACAATCTGAACTGTCTTTGTAGCACAGACTAACAAAAAGTTTTAAGTACTTCAGGTGGCACTGAATGTCTCGCCAAATGTATAATCTTGTTTACTTTTTCCTTGAATTTGAAAGTTATTGTACGATGAGAACTTCGTACAGCTTGAGAGCTTCTTTTGTTCAATGCAAAGATGAAAAGTGGCAGCATAATTGTCTGTTTTGCAAATTGGTTGATCATTTGAAAAGGTACAAAGTGAAGCAATTTGCATATATTAATCACTCTCTATTGCCAATGTGTGAACAGATTTAAATGTAACTCAACAATTGAGACTTTCCCTGACTTTTTTGTTTGCTAATAACTGCCTGTGAACTGATTTCGATATAAAGGATTCAGGACCTTTTTGCTGGAAAACTCTAAAGGATGTGATATTTTTGCACATTCCCAAGAACCTTGCCTCTCTTTAGAAGAACCAACAGTGTGCAACACTAGCTTGTTTGCTCACTAATTTTATTGTTAGCAAAACAAAAGTGGATATGTCAGCTGGCTAGCTTGCAAAATTACTTCACCAACTAATATGATCTATGACACAAACTTATGTACGATAACAAACACCGGAAAACACACCAAGCAATGGTGAAGTGTGGCTGGATGCAAAATTCACTACGGCCAGTCAGCTTTCTATTGACTTGCAAGACAGCTCCCTGCATGATGTGTTTTCTGTGAAACGGTATTGATTTTAGCCAACAATAAATTACGTAATGTCACAAAGCAAAAGCCTATAATTAACGATTCATTTCTACTAGCCAAGAGTGAGGCAGGCAGCAGTGGCTAACTAGCTAACTGTAACCTCAGCTAAGCTAATGTCAGCCAGCTAACTGTAACCTAGCTACTCTTGGTTGGTTTGTAACGTTAGCTAATTAAGTAATTTTACAAATGGCAAGATAGTTAGCATTATAGAGCCAACGGTCCAAATAAAACGTAGGATCATTAAAGATATCCCCAATATGATTATTATTGATTTTCCAGCATTCTATCAACATCATTCACATTCAGTTTTGTGTATGTCATGTCACTGTTTTGGCATACAGGACACAGTTTGAAATCTCTAAACTCCAGCTCCTTAATTGCGGATATTTTTTTCTCTTTCTTTGACGTAGTTGGTTGAATAAACTAAGTAAGTTGGTGATGTCACCTTGGGCTATAAGAAATTGTAATTTCACAATTTTATAGGCCAAATAAAAACATTATTTGCATTCCAAGGTGAATGGGAACAAAATTAAAGAAAAAAAGTAAAATTTTGATTTTGTAAACTACTTTGTAAACTTAGTAAACTATGACAAATCAGTCGTACTTTGGAAACATTTAAAATTATATCCCACCCTACCTGCAAAACATTTATTTAAAATAGCTTTATTCGATTTGGATTAGACAGTAAACCCTTTCAGAAAAAAAGGGTTTAGTGTCTATTATCTAATCAGATTAAACATGTGTTTCCCATGTGCAGATATCTTCACCGTTATCCGCTCAGTGTAATAAACATTATGTTGAAGTTGATTTAGGGTTCCATCTCATGGTTCTATAAAATGAGCTGGTGTGAAATAAGGATATGAATTCTTGAGTTTATGAAGGCTATACAATTATTGAACCATCTTGATTATGCATGCATTATGGATTTCTTTTGGTATGGGGTATGGTGGTTTAGTCAATTTTGAATCATCTCCACAGTGGGAACACACAAACACAAAATGGGCTAGAGAGCAGCTATGACAGAATGGCGGTTGGGTCAATGGCTGAAGATCTGTCTCCGTACCTTGTATTGCTTGGCGATGTTCTGCTTGTGGTTCTCCTCCACCTGCCTGAACTTGGACTCCAAACCACGGAGCTGGACCTCCATCTTCTCCACGTACTGCAGGTCCCGCTGGGTTCGCTGATCCAGGACCTGGATGGACTGGGTCATGTTCTGGACCTGAGGCGCCATATGGACACATTGGACTTAATCATGAAATAAGTCTTTTTTTATTACAGTTCTAATCAGAGCACTGAGCAAGAGATGCAGAGAAATCGCAACAGACTGTCAATATGTTGTTTTGGCTTGGTTTTCTTCTTGCCGTGACTCACAAACTCTGACATCAAGCCAACTAGTCAGGGGCCTCAGACACATGGTGGAAGTGCAGAATACATACTGTTAAGACATTTGGTTTCTCCAAAACTGTTGTGATGAAGAAACTCCATAAACTTGGCTCATATACTGTCATTCAGGAGGGATCTGTTGATGTCTGTATTAGGGATACACAATATATAGTGGGCCAATAAATGATTAGCCAATAATGGGAAATTTAGGTTATTCCAGATTATTCCAATAACAAATATAGCTGATTTATTATAGGTAATATTGCCAAGCCAAATTGCTTTTGTCTAGTTAAACTCTGTAGCAGTAGGTGGCAGTTTACCAGTAAAGATGTATTGACATGTTTGATTTGACAGATTATGTCAAAGTATTTCATTTGAATTCTTTGGCAAAATGCTCTATAAAAGCCAAAGTATGTTTGTGATGTAAATGAACATTTGAACTTTGGTTTTGTTGTGTTAACACTATTGATATCAGTTAGAATTTGTTAGGTAAATCATCCATCTTTGCTCGCTACACTACACCTCAGCCTTGCCTACCCCCAAGTGTGCTATATTACATTTAATGAACTTATTTTTTTAATATAAACATGAAACTATTAATTATTGTATTTGTATTGTCATAAAAAAGCAAGTAATTATCGGTATTGGCTGAAAAAAAAACTATATTGTGCATCCCCAGCCTGTTTTTGGCATGAATCAGCTACTGCATTATTTGTGGATCAACTCCATCTTTGGATAAAAAGTATTTTCCCAAAGTGGTTAAATGTCCCATTTGTGTAAATGGGGTAGCCTCAGCCTCAGCTGTATTGAGCCGGGTTGCATCATTAGATGTGTTGCTTCGAATGTGTGCAGCACAATAGAAACTCACAGAGAGTGAGTGTATAGCTGCCTCCCATGATGCCTTTTTGGTTTCCAGGGAGCTCATTAGAGCATGATTCCTATTCCTGTCCAGCGGGCAAACCACAAACATGTGTAAGCCTACGTATGTGTGCGCGCACATGTCTTCGTGTGTCACGTACTGTAGGTTTAATGGCTTAAAGGTGGCCACTCTGGGTGTTGTATGACTTTGATTGGTATGGTCATGAGCTGCTATGGTGTTAAGCGGTAATTACCTTCTCTAACAGCTGCCTCAGTTGTTTGGTGCGGGCATCCCGTGAACACATGGACTGCTGGGGCGCCACCACAGTGCAGACACACCTTCCCTCACTATCCTGGGCTGAACTGTACACCTGCCACGACTCCTCTGGGTTCGCTGGCAACACCTGAAGACAAAGGAGTAGTTAAATAAAGAAGAAGGGTAATAGAGCATGCTGGTGGAGGAGAGAGGAGAAAAAAAGAAGAGAAAAACAGCTGAGACTAAAACAGAAAAAACAAAACAAAAGGGTACCACAAAAACACATCCTTTCTGTTTGGCTATGAAATTGCAAAGGTCACATTGCTGCAATTTGCCCATTAAGTGTATTGAGCCTGCTGTGTGATGCTAAAGCTGCATTGCATTCATCACCATCTGGATGCCACAAACCACCAGGCTCCACCCGTTTGCACCATCATAGTATATTCTAAAGCCACACAAAGGGAAAATGCAGCCAATCAAGATAGCTGAATCTACTCTCATTATTCAGTGGGCTGGGTGTGTGAAAGCTCTGAGTGTAAAGTGTGACGTGTACATCAGAAACTGTTTTTTTCTTTCCCGAGAGAGTAACCTGCTGATCAGATAAGACTAAATGAGTGACTTTGAAAAAGATATTCATCACCGCATCAGCGATAAAAATAAAAAAAATCACTGGACAGATCTGCTGATTGAGTCAATTAGTGAGAAGGAGTGACTTTCACAAAATCCAAAAGGAGCAACCACAGCGGCTGCCAGTCAGCTGCACTGCTCTCCACCAAAGGTTGTGCTGACAAGACAAAGAAAATCACTATCAAGCACCTGCCTTGATATCAGCCAATTCTCTCACACTGGCCACTGACAGAGATGATCGAATCTCAAAGATAATGTAAAAATCCCTTTTCAAAATCATGGCACAAACACGCCTCATTCAGGAGAAAATATCAGTTCTCTGCATTTGACTATTTATCTATTTATTTGCCTTCAACATCCATTGTTCTAAATTCCAGTGCAAACCTCCAGTTGACAGAGCGCTCACATTATTATCCTGGCACAGAGACAGCTCAGAATCTGCCAGGAGCCCGACAGAGAAACAAAGAAACGCTTCATCTTGACTCCATAACAGTGCCTTGGCTTTGAACGCCTCTCTCATTCACAGAGACTGTGAAAGAAAGAATGAGGACTCCCGCTGCTTCAGATAGGGGTAGAAAAAAATAAGACCGCCTTGAAATTTGTCATGTCAATTGCCTATTTCTCCAACATGGATCTCTTATTTATATCAATAGCTGAGAAAAAAACCCGACCCATAACTTTCCACTTAGTGCAGGCTACTCATTTCGACAGGGAAAGCAGCCCAGTGGCAGCTGGAGCAGCATCAAACGCAGGAGGAAGAACATCTATGATGCCTCTCCAAGTCTTTTTGACTTTTGCATGCGCCTTGCAAGCGCATCACAGAATTTCTCCTCTTAATTATGGAGCAAAGCGCACATATGTTGCCTATCTTTGAATTTCAATATTCATTCAGAGAAAACAGCCAACCAGCCGCAGGAAATTTGCGCACTTACTCCTGTGCTCCGGTCTGGATACCCTCCCTGTGCCGCCGTGAGCTTGGTAGTATTAAGCCCCACCAGAGAGGGGAGGGTCTGCGACATCCAGTTGGTGATCATCGCCATGGTGCTGAGCACGACGCCGATCTTCAGCAAAGGCACCGACATCTTTGCGCGCTGCTTGGACTTTTTTTTTAAGCCGTCTTCATTCTACAGACTCCGGTGAGAAACAAGGCAGGCGAGTCATGGTGCCCAGTGCGGCTTGCTGTTTCACCCGGGACTCCGGCTCGGCTGCTCTTTTCTTGGACATCTCCAACGAAGGACTTGGCGGTGGACGAGTGTCGACCTAAAACGAAGGAGGAACGGGACGGTGATAAAAGCTGCAGCACTTGCTCCAGTGGAAGAGATAGAAGGGAAAAAACAGAGAGCTGCTGCTGGAAGCGTCCTCCGGATAGCTCCTTGTCCCGCACACTGCTGCCTCTCCGGTTCACCGTTACTATTTCGTTCACGCCCGACGGTCCGCCTCCTGCCTTGGTGCGCTCTGTGATTAAGTGCCACTGACTACACACACAGGCTGCTCCAAATGGATGAGAGGAGGAAGGAGGAGGTACTACGGATCTATCTATATCGCCAGACGCAATGATGTCAGCCAGGTTGGGGTCCGTTCATGGTAATATCTGGGATTGCGCCTGATTCGCCCATAGCTGCCCGACACTGGCTGTCCCCAGAGGGAATGACAATGAGCAGTGCGGCTGAGGTCGGCCGACACTGATGCTGAGGGATTATTTATAGCGGACAGTGACATTTCTTTCTTCACCGCCCCAAAAGGACAGGAGGCTCTCTATCAAAGAGGGGAACCTGCCCCGGATCACGCATGGTAAAGCTCATTCAAACTGACAACAATCACTGCAGCTGCATGGCAGCCCACATGTCAAAATATACATAAAACTCTTGTGCAGAATGTCGCATTTCAATGACAGAGGGGGTGTGAGGACTCAGAGTATGTTTTATTGATGGGATGCTGGATGACTTGAGCTCAAACTCAGAGCGAGCTTTTAATTTGTGTGACTCTGGCGCCATCGTGCAGCTGATTTTGGCGTTGCGGAAACCAAAAGGGAATTGATTTTAAAACGGGAAGAGGGTGCACGAAATATGCAATATATATCTTAAAATATAATGATAACGATGGATTGGGCGTGATATTACAATACAAGGAAGTAAAATATGAAAAACATTTTTTTATATTTTTAATAATTTAAAAAAAAAAAAGGGGGGGGGGGGGGGGGGGGGTGCAAGGAAGCAGCACAAAATATGCAATATATAGATTTGTTTTAATAATAAAAAAGAAGGTATGATATCAAAATGCAAGGGAGCAGCAAGAAATATGTATACATTAATATATTTAAAAAATAATGATAAAGAGGGGATGGTATTAAAATGCAAGGAAACAGCACAGAATATGCAAATATATATATTTAATAAAATCTTAAGGGTGGGTGGTTGACATTAAATTATAAGACAGTAGAAAAAATATGCAAAAATATATGTGTACATATAAAGCAAATTTAAAAAGGGGTGATATTCAAATGCAAGGAAACAGAACAAAATAAAAAATATATTTACTTTTAAAAAGTCTAGGTTAAATGCAAAGATCAGTACAGAATATGCAAAAGTCTATATTTTAAAAAATCTAAAAATAAATTATTAAGAGCTCATTGACTTTAACCCTGCCTCTCGCCCAACGTCAGCTGGGGTTGACTCCAGCCCCCCACGACCCGAGTTTGGATAAGTACTTAAGGATAATGAATGAATGAATGCATGAATGAACATTTACTTTAAATTATATAAATTGTATTTTATTTTTTGCAATCATATCGTTTTTGGATTTAAAAACTCTGTGTGTGCATTTGCAAGTGCAGTTAAATGGTGCATGACTTTGTTTAGAATGATATCTCTCAGAAATGACAAATAATTCATTTCAAAGTCATTAGCAGACCTATAGCCTTAATGCTCCAGACGATGGCCTAAATTGCAGCGATGCATGATACATGAGGTCCCCAGAATAGCATGAGTGGCTCTGTGTCCACAGCTATTTCTGTCAGCTCCATAATGCATTTTTCTGGTAAACTGAAAGATGGAGTCAAAGTTTGCACTCAGTGCCCCTCCAAAACTCTCTCCCCCTCTCTCTACTGCCTCTCTTATCTCCCCCACTTCTTTATGACCTTTGAGGTGAGAGCTCTGTAGTGATGGCTCTACAGATTACTGTGAAGTATCGACAGGGGTCAGCTCACCGCTGTGCTCTGCTGTCCTGAGTCCAGTCTGGAATTGTCTAAGACGGTGCAGTTCAGTTCAGCGCAGTGACCTCTAATGGCATAGCTTTCAAAAGGGTACTGTTAGTTTTCAAAGCTTCACAGGTGTGGATCAAATTCGGTTTTAATAGAGGTGAAACAAATGATGGAAAGTTAAGCATAAAGTCAGTATTAAACACAGCAGCATCAGGTGGAAAGCTACAGCTGCACTAAAAAAGACACCTCACTAAAAAAGACAGACTCAATAAAAAAAAAAATCAATATAGCAATCAATCAACAGAGACTATTAATCCAAAGTGATTTGTAGAGAGATTTGTCAATTAAAACCATTGAACTATGACACTTTTTGCAAAAGGGTTGATTCATAACATCTCAGATGTGCAAACATAATAAAAACAAACACTTGCACAATGATTGGATATGCAGTCTGCATAAATTAGACTGTGCAAGAGAGGTGATGATCAAATTATACGGTAACTTTAAGAGAATGCCTTCACAGTTATGTTCACTTTGCAAAATAGGACAAATAGGTGTAGATGTGCCTGGGAGGACAAACAAGCAGGAGCATCTTATAATATAACCCAATATCAAAAAGAAAGCTTCCTTTGTGTAGTATTCTGACTGGGTTATTGTACTATATTGCATCAGAACGAGCAGGTGTTCCACTGTATAAATACAGTAGGTTAACCACATTGACACACTCACTATCCACTATAATAAATGTTCATAAAGCAGCAAAAAATCACATTTCCAGCCTGCAAGTGAACTACAAAATGCACCGTATCTCCACCTACTCCTCTTCTGCTCGCCTTCTCTTTCTCTCTCCCCACTCGCTCGGTCGCTCCACCAACCATACTGAATAATAAATAGCTTCAACCCCAGCTGCCAATCACACCACGCGTATTGCAATTCAGCTCAACTCCGTCTCAGTTTCTCACATAAAACCGGATTGATTCCTCTGCTTTCACACATTAAAAATCCTAAACTGTTTCGAAAACGTTCCCTTGCTGGCGCCCTTATACTTTCAGCCTGAAATGTGGACGTGCTGGCAGAGTAGAGAGAGTTGTCTTTAGCTCTTTTTTTTAATTTTATTCATTCTTCATCGTGTCTGCCCATTTAAAATCTGAACATGTGCAGGTGTTTTAAAGTAATCCTGTGCTGAATGATTGTTTGGAGGATGAGCTTTGGTATGTGGGTTGCATGGTGTCAAAGGAGTGCCATCTGTGTTGTCAGGTGTCTGTGAGATGCTTTAGGATGTGGGCCTGAAGCCATGGGGGAGCCACTAGGTGAGGAACAGATGCCGCTCTGGCTGCTTACTATTCTTCTCTGTGTGAACGCCAAGCAGTAGCCAAATCCTTCAGCGGAGAGGGGATAGAGGTGAATAAACGCGGGCAGAATTAAAGAGGAAAGCGTGCTACTAATCAGCTCGCCTCCTTGCTCCCTCAGCCAGATGTTAAGAAAGCAGCCACAGCTGCCCCCACACTGTCTGAAACAGTGTGAGACTTTTGAAGCAAGGTGGTTAATGTGGTCATTAAGAGAGCAGCATTGTTCAGCTTCAAAAGGTCGAGGCCATACTGAACTGATTTCTCTCTCATGAGCAATCAGAAGGCTCTCTATCTCTCCGTCTCTGAAAACACCTCTCACTTTTTTTTTCTTCAAACAGAGATGTGGAGAGGCCTGGCCTTCCTACAGTGGAATGTAGGTTTCTATAGCAGAGGCTGTATAAATAGAGCCTGTCAGTGTCTCTTGTGCTTCTGTTCTCCAGGAAGCGAGCGGACAGGCGAGGCTGTGTGGACTTATATCGACTTACCTTCAAACAGATGACACGCACTCTCAGGCCATCACAGAAACACTGTCACTGTAACGCGGGGCCTCTGACCCGCACCGAACAGGACCAGAACCCGACTGTCATTAAACCTGAAGTGAAACAGGCTCTCTTTTCCTCCCTCGTCTGACTGATGGCTTTCATCAATCAGTGCAAATAGCCCCATTGTTCCATTGTGTCAGCATTTTGTGTGCACTCTGCTGCTGCACTCTATGTCCAGTTCACATTACAAGGTAGGGAGATAAAATTGCACCAGTAATAACTGTGTGTAATCCGACATGAATGCTGCTGCTCTGTGGATAAAAAATGTTCCACGCACAGCACACTGTCATTTCTCATAAATTTGCTGAAATCAATCGCTGGCATATTTGTGTCAATGCAATATTACATCAATATTGCTCCAACACATTGGTTATCAGGGCCAGCAGGGTCTGCAGCAACCTACTTCCAACTCATTTTATTGAGTTTGTCACTTGGAGTATATTACAGATACACTGGGAACAGAGATTAATTTATTGATAGTACCTCTGTGGCACGTTTTTTTTTTTCCCCTTAGTCTCCAATTACCAACCACAATTGGATTCACACAAGAGTGAAGCCCATGAAATATGACTCTCTGTTCAAGCAAGGGCAATTAAAACATCAAATTGTCCAATCCAATGGTGGCAGGGCCTGATAATAAATACATCCACTCCCTCACTCTCTCCCCCAGCCACACTGTCTGTGAGAATTTATAAAGCCAACACTTTAATGCAACAGTAACTATTACGTGTATTGCTGCAAATTGGCTTTTCAGATAGGAGGAAGTAATTACTAGTTCCAGTAAAGGATCACAGAGATGCATTTTATTGACCGGTAAATTTGTTTACTACAGCTGAGTTGGGTGGCTTTACACTGTTGGACTGAATGTTCTTTTCTCCCCTCTCAGTAAGTCACATTGTGGTCATTGAGCATGCTCAAAACACCTTCTTTGAGACACTGCATTTGATTGTGGAGCCCTGATTTAAGAGCAGCATCCCATAATTCAACAATGGCCTTTTTAAGAGACAGATACAGGCAACATATTGTCTCAGAACAGCCGTGCAGTTGATTAATCTGACCATTTGCTAATGAGCAAATTGGACACATCATGCAATAATTCCCCTCTCTATCTGGCCGGTGTGTCATCCCCGGCGGTGGAGAGACTGAGCTGGGCTTTTGCTGGATCTATCCGCGCCCGTCAAGCACAATGTATTCACATCATGTAATCCCACCCGTTAATCTGTTTAAGCGGGGGTAGAGGGCTAATTCACGGGGGCTCTTTATGCGAGGTAACCGGGTAATCTCTCGGTGGATCTGAAGTCAATTAACCGCCGGTTTTAGCTTTTTGATACAGGATGTGGAAAATGGCGTTAAAAAAACCTACTTGGGTGAGTTCTGTGCCCATGAAGATGAGGAGAATCAGAGTCAGGAGCTTGCTCGCAGGCTGCATCTCTTGCCTCCGGTGTGTGTGGACCAGCGGTCTCACATGCAGATCGAGTCCCTTTGCGTCCCCCCGCACAGCAGTCCTTTCCTCCCGGCTCTCTTTCGCGTTGCAAGTCGCTCGATTCTCTCTTTTTGCTCTTACTATTTATTTATCCCTCAGCAACCCTGTAGCAGAAAGCGACAGATCTGTTTCACGGAATCGTTTCTGTGCATATTCATTTCATATCGGGAGCCTATCTCCGGAGCCTCTCCCCTTCGCTCTTCGTGGCCGCACTTATTTATCGCTGCGACGGACTGTGATGAACATTGGGCTGGAGACGCGCAAACAGTGTCGTAGCTATACACGGCTATAAACCTTCACTCTGATATTGCCAAAAGTTTACCTCCCCGCCTCAAGCTGCCGTATAAGCTGTCGATGAAAAAATGAGAGTGACGGCGCTGTACATGGTGCTGAAAACGGAAGTTGCATCGCTATGAGAGGGAGATTTAAATTGGCAAGCGAACAAGAGGGAAATGACTTTAGAAAGGCATTTACTGTTAGTTATGGCATTATTAAAATACGGTTGCCCAATCAACATTTTATTCTTCATTGATTTTGATTAAGTGTTATTTCTTAAGTCTTAAGTGATATTTTTTCTTTATCTTATTTCATAATAAAAAAAAGGCTACTTTATAGTCCTGGCTGCATGGAAATACAAGATAAAGCAACAATGCATAAACCCAACATAGATCTTAATTACTGTAGACCTATATAAACAATGCTGCTACATGTTACATTTTCTTTAAGAATTTATGGAGTGCTCTCAATAATAAAATATGCATTAAAAAAGGCAATGTTTTCAGTAACAACCCTGCAAAAGACATTTTTTGGGGGGTCCAATGTCTTTTGAGGGATGTAGTACAGTTAGTGTTGAAATCGGGCAGCAGTGTAATAAGTATGTTGAACTTCTTTAAGTAAAAGTAGCGATTTGACACTTTAAAAAACACTCCATTCCAGATAGCTAAGAGTATTGCATTCATGTTTTCACTTAAAGGCACGTTATGCAGGAATTCTCGCTTACTGTTTGTAAACACAACATTCAAACTTTGCCCCTCCTCCACTGACTCAGTGAACAATAAGTCAAACTCTGGATTCACTCCTGTTCTGAACACGATTTACAGTTACGCCTTGCTATAAGCATGGAGTTTTTTTGGTCACTGTGATTGCTATTTTCAGAGCTTTATGACCACGCCCAGAAAGCAGAATGAGAAGAAACGGCAGAAAGAAAATACAGGCAGAGGGCAGGGTCTCTGCAGATACTGACGCTGCTACACACTTCTAGTGGGTCATATGTGATGAACAAGAGGAATTATTTTTGTATGAGTTGTTATCTTAAACAACAGCACCTTTAAAACCAGGCTATGACACAAAATTATGTGTATTAATGTAGCATAGAGATCACAAACCCATAAGGGTGGGCAGTGGGATTGGAAGTGGATGGCACGAACAAACCCAGGACTTTAATTTAGCAGATCAGTGTTTGTGTCCTGTTGTAAACCTCTTTACTCACGTTCTGTAACTGTGCCCAGTAGTTATGTAGTAGTTATTTTATGCCTTAATAAGTTGTTTATTGCCTAAACCTTACCAAGTAGTGCCATGCCATAATGTTACCAATATGTATACCAACATCTTTCCGTTATTTTGTAGGATATTATCGGAAAAATGTATCACTTACTTTCTCGTAAGAAGTCATTTAAACCCACAGCTCATGCTGCCAGCCAAAAATGTATGCATCTTCAGCAAACCACAGAAACATGTATCTGAAACATTTTTTTTCTTTTTGACTGGGGGCTGCTATTGGGTGGGCAATGACACCAGCCAACAGAGGACTTTGAAGCAGGGGCTCAGTGCTTTTTAAGCCTAACCCTGCTCTTGAAGTTTAAAACGGCGATCGTCATGTGTTCACAACATGTTATGGTCACCACATGTTGCTGGCAAGTATCACAATGACAATGGGTTGTAGCAGTTGAGAAATGTTCAAATTCAACATGTTTGTTATTTAAAATGTAGACATTTAATGCATCTGTGGTTTGCAGAAATATAAAAATGCAAACATTTATTCAGGTGACTGAGTTGGAACCTGTTCATGAGAATATGTTGGGGGTCTTTTTATTCAAATTGTTCATGTTAAATATAATTGGAAATATGTTCATATCAATTTCTGGCCCCTTCAGAGATCTAGACTGTGTGTGTGTTTGTCAGGTCATCAGTATGCTTTAAGCCTGGAGCTATGCAGAATACTACTTTGAAACTCGCTGTGAGTGCAGCCCAGGACCATTGTGAATGTCAACAATAGCCTCTTAATTGGGTGGTCATGTGAGTCTGAAGCTGCTCTGCTTCTGCCTGTCTGCAACTGTCTGAACCACATTATACACTAATAGCTCAGTGGCATGTAGATAGACTCTCAGCTGAAAAGAATTCTCTTTTGGTGGCACTAAGATGCATAAATCACGTCAGTAATGGAACCAGGGCAAGTTCATATCTGTATTCTCTAGTGTGGCCACTCATTTGTCTATTAGCAGATTTTGGCTGGTCTCTGCACCTGAACACAGTAAGCACAAGGTCAGAAGGAGAAGAGCTCTAAGCATAGGATAATGATTCTCAGGATAGTGAGTTAAAGTGCAGTGCACCTGCTTCTTTTGCAGCTGATTGCACTTGCAACTTCCATGATGCTTTCCATCAGGCGTGTGCATGCGTGCACTAATGCATGTGTGTTTGCGTGCTACTGGCAGTGCTCAGAGCAGTAGTTTGAGCTCACTCAATGAGGATTTGATTACGGGGCAGGGGAATGAGATAGTGCGAGTAATGAAAGTGGAATGCTACCGACACGAAGAGGAACATTTGTTTGTCGGCAGGAGTCCTTCCCAGCGTGGTGGTACACAGCCCACACACTGGACAGCAGGAGACACCTCTCACTGGCACTTTGGCCAATTTTAAAGTTTGTCCCTGTAGCATAAAGCCACAGTGGATACCACCAACGAGCACAGCCGACCCTTTGATCATGCTTGATGAGATGTTTGGGTATAAAAGAGACGCAAGGAAGTAACAGGAACGGCACTGTGCATGCGTGTTTGTTTGTCTTCGGGTGTTTACAGAGAGAAGACACCCGGCTCCGTTAATTAACACATAGCCGTCTCTGGCATATTTTTTTACCTTTTGCAAAAATAAGAATCCAATTATGGTGACAGGTTTGATTATTTTGCTAGTTAGTGTGAAGTGAGGACAAGATAATGTGTCTCCACACTTCTTTGTATTTTGATGCTAGTAGACAGTGGTGAACAAGTGATCAAAACAGGCAATAGGAGCGGATCGAGCATCTCATGAATGGTTTGTAGTTATTCCTACAAAAAGAGATACACATGAATTACTTGCTTGAAACAAACGAAGCAATGGGACGATATGAGCCACAAGGGTCCCCCATAGGGCGGATAGGAGTGCTGGTGGATGGCACAACAACCAGGGATTTTCAACCTGTTTGTGTTTTGTTGTTGGAAGTTATGGCAGAAATAGTGTTTTTAAAGCCTAATCTTGTTCTTTTAACCTAACCTTAACCAAGTGGTTTTGGTGCCGAACTATAACCAAGTGTTTAAAACAGCAGTCAAAATGTTTAAAACATGTTGCAGCTGTTTTGTGTTCGCACAGTGGTCATCATGCATCATATTTTGTATGATATCATACAAATCATGCAGCAAAAGTTTTCATAAGAAATCATTCAAAATCCTGTTGTTGAGAATACGTTTGAGCACCACTGTGAATAGGAAAAAAATCAGTGAAAAAGCTGTTCAAACACAGAAATGCTGAATGGGTATGTTGATTTAATGTGGTCGCCTATATGGATATTTCTCCTCAAAATTTATTTCCAACCGGTTGAGCTGAAAATGCAAATTGCCAGATTGTCTTGTTTGCATGCAGATGTATGTAAAATGTCTTCATTACAGGTGCATCGAAGGGGAAATCACTCTGAGTAAAATGCATGTGCTGCATTAGCGCTCTGAGAAGTTGCATTGAATTTGTGAGGTGATTGAGACTGATTGAACACCCCCATCCACACACACTTTCTCTCACACTTTCTCTCACTCTCTTTGCTTCATTTTGCGCTTCCAGAATTCACTAAAAAGCTGTGATTTCGCATCCAAGTTTCACAGAAAAATGGATTAACCTTCCAAAAATGTCTTCTCATTTGAAAGAGGCCCAGTTCTTTTTTACCAGTTGAGTTCTTTTCTCCTTCCCAGTTTGTTTTTTTGCGAGCGTACAGAGAGTGTGTGTGTGTGTGTGTGTGTGTGTGTGTATGTGTGTGAGAGAGAGAGCGAGAGAGAGGGAGCAAGAGAAAGTGAGTAAAAAAGCTCCAGTTTAAATTTAGGTCCCAGTAGCATTTGTGTCTTTCCTCTCAGGCACGCTGCCATTACCTCCCCCTTTCATCACTTTCTCTCCCTCTGCTCTCTGCAGGGTTGATGCTACAGATAGCTATCAAAGATATGTTTCACACGTCTATTGTATCTCAGTCATGCTGCGATCATTCAGTGTGTGGCAGACCAGGTCTGTATGGGTCCAGGACCTTGATCAGCTATGCACTGAAAGAGGGAGCTGCAAATAGGTATGAATTAACAGCCCTCTAAGTGTTGATCTTGCATCAGTATTAATGCATTGGATAATCGCACTATCTGCATTCAGCCTTCAGACCTTGGGAGGATAAAAATGCCCCAGAGCTGTTCAGAGAACAAGAAAGAAAAGAGGAGAGGAGGAGGAAGGAAAAAAGAAGGTGAAAGAAAAGTGAAGTAAAGTAAAAGGAACAAGGACAAAAAGATCTATCCATCCATCCATCTATCATTTAAAAAAGAATGAACAATTACCATTTTTCCTCTGAATAGAACCAACGCCTCTGCAGTTATTGAGTTTTATGTATCTGGCATTTATGACACGCTGCCTTTCAGAAACTGGAGACATTTAAGGCCATCAGACAAACACAAATATTCTGGCATACAGAGCACAAATTCTAAATTCCTCCTATTGAATAAAGTGGTCTGATTAATCATTTTTCATTCATTTATCTCCACTCGGACATATTTGTGTGGAATCCAAAAAACACCCGATTTGTTGCCCGATGTTAAGGATGGTTTTCGGTCTGGAGTGATAGAGACAGCCCCTCTACTGCAAAACATTAGTTCAGATGATTGCTCTACACGATTGTATACCAGCTGAGGGATATTAGACTGTGTTTATAGCATCAGGTGCACACACGGAGGCAAATACCTCTCCCTCATGGTGCTCCCATACTGCTGGATGGTAATGTCACTAGACACACTGCTGGAGCAATTCAAGAGCGATTTAAATCGATGTCGAGATGAAGTCAAACACATTATAACGGCCTCTCCAATCATCACATCCAAAAATCATTAAAGCTTTATGGGAAGTTCGGAATCACAGAGATGAATTACATCGTTAACATCTAACGTCCATGACCTAACCTCGTTCATCAAAGAATTGGAGGCTTTCCTTCTGTAAGGATGGACTTATAACACACTAAATACAGCTGCAGACTTTATTAACAGAACACAAAACAGTTTTAGACATTTCTGCAATTGGCGGTTCGCTCCAGGTTCATTACGATTAGGCTACAAAACTACTTCTCTAAGGTGAGTAAAAAAAAGTGCCTTATTATGGAATTGGCTTTATGAAAGTTGGTTAGAATAGTTAAATAAATGCACTTAAATGCTGGAGGTGAAGTTGTTAAGATGTGAGTACCAGAAGTAATTTAGGCCACCTAAAGATGTGATGCACATAAGTTTAGTGACGTTACTTTGAATAACAACACTGACTTTTGTTTTCACTTGGGACAATAACTCCGATGTCCCGAGTTGAAGACCTGGGTTTGTTCGAATGGGCCATTCAATGGGCTGATAACACCCTACTCGCCCTACCAGCTGGTGGAGCAGGCCCCTACTTGCCCATACCTATGGGATGACAAACGGCCATCCAAACGTTGGAAAACATCCAAATCGGGTGCACAGGAAGCGCTTTGCATGCTCCTCCACAAGAGTGATACGAGATATTCAAAGAGTCTGGTGTCTTTTTCTTAGTCTTTACAAAAGAAAAATACAAGAGAAACAGTGTGAGAATTGGAATAAACCAGTGAGTTTGTCTGCCCCACTGTAAGCTGCAAACATTAGCATGTTAATTAGCAGCACAGCAGTAAACTTAAGGTTACTATCCAGTATGCTCTGGATGCTATGACAATATAAACTATGAGCCTCTGGTCAGAGTTCACTGTAATGTTAACATCTCTGTACTGATCTGTAGCCCAGGCATTTGCTGAGATAGTTTTATGTTAAATACATAACACATCAGTTAGTCCTAATCTTCAGATAGTTTTCTCTTGCAACATGAAAATAAAAACAATAAAGCATATTTACTTCTTTTTTTAAGCCATTTGTAAGCAATTTTAGTCTCTTAACCTAATCCTAACCCTAGATCAGCTCATATTAAGTGAGTGCAGCCTTGGAGAACAGGAGACCCTGGGAAGATTAGACCCTTTGTCATGTTCTTGTTATGTGCCATATATATCTGGGGAGCATAGGAAACATAGGAATGACCCGATACCAGTGACAGGTGGCAAAACTGACATTTGCTGAACAGCAGAATTAACAGCCTGCTTATGCCTACCTCTGTGTGAAATCATCCTTCCATAAATTACAAAGAAGAGTGGTAAATCTGCCTTATATTAATATATACTGCATATGTGTCATGCAAGAACAGAAAACTTGACAGTTATTAAGGTAGGCGTCTTGTAGAAAAGGTCAGTTTCCCCTCCTCCTGCCCCTGACTCCATCATCTGCTTAAAAGCATGCAGATGTACAAATAATGGAGACATTTACGTGAGCTGATTATTCTGTAGGTGGCGTAGGCTGCTGTCAGTGTTGCTGAACCCACACACAGTTTGCTGCGGTAAACAGAGGCAACTCAAGGCCCTGGGGTGGAGGAGCCTACAGGCCAGCCCTCAGGCCCTGCCTTTGATTCACTGTCTAAGCACTGTGATTTGACTAATGCAGACATTTACAACAACAGCATAAAAACTGTAGAGGCAAATAATATGCATATCACGTGTACAACTTCAACCATAATTGCAGCGACTCCAATAAGATCCAGACACACTCAATGTGCGACGCTCTTGCTCTTTTATTTAGCACTTCCAGTCTGGTAAACTGATGGTATGTGCTGCTCACAACCACATAGTCAAACATCTTTACAGTTGAGTGACTGTCTGGGTTTAGAAGGTTTCAAAGTGTCTATATTAGCCAATTTGTTTTCCACTGTGTCCATTCAGCTCATTCAATCCTCTATTTAAACTGAGGTTTGTGTATTTCTCCCTTCATTTCTTAATCATCCGTTCCATTTATTTCTTTATTCACTACATCCAGTGTTCTGTGCGGAGATATTATCATCTCCACTCAGACCGCACTGTCTTTCTCCATGTTTGTCTGCCCCTGAATGGCTGCAGTGCAATTCGTTTGTTGTTGTTGCTGGGGGGCTCATGTCAGAGAACGACTGCTATGGCTCTGATTTATGCGTGTGTGAGCGTGTGTGAGCGTGTGCGTGCGCGTATGTGTTTTAGTGACATGCCACTGCTCACAGACCCTGGAGGGACCTCTCTGCCACAGAGGTCCATGCATCATAATGCATCAGCTATATACAAAATTGATGACCAGAGGTTATGTAGGTCAGGCCAGAATGATGCAGCAGACATGCACAGAGGGACACTGACAGACAACAGGACGCGGGGAGAAGCTGAACAGCCTGGAGGCCATCATGGATAAACAGAAACCAACAAAAAAAAAAACAGTCAGAGGAAATGCAGCAGGAGACGGACTGATGGGCGAGAAAAACAAGACAGTGAGGCGACTAGATTGGAGGAGAAGGACGGGGAGAGCTCAGTCGTTCTTGATGTTAGTATTTCTGTCATACGGTACCATCCTTTGTTTGCTCATCACACTCAGCATCTCTGCGTGATTCTTGTATTCATGTCAGAGCTAATTACAGGACGATGCAGCCAGTTGCCAGATCAGTAGTTAGAGGACGGAGCTGCGTCTCAGCAATGTGCTTTCCACCCTACTGGGTTGCCAGATTTGTGAGTGTCTTAATTATGCCGTATAAGCTCGCAGCAATGCCTCACCTTCTGCGTGTCCTCGAATAATAGCGTCGCTAGGCTACAGATTTCTTCAGCACGTTTGCCTTGAAGGTCAATGCAGTATGTTTTATCAGTCATTTAAAGGCTTGTTACTGTAGTTGTGTAAAATACAGCAGTGCAATCAACACTCTGTCGTTTACAATCACTGTAAATGTCATGACTAGTGATGTGGTGATTATAATTGCTCTAATCAATATTTTTAGATCAACAATGGATCAAATTATTACATATATTTGAAAGGTCGCTTGGAGTGTCAAACTAAGAGATAATTATCCCCTGACTCTGCACTTCCCCTCTCTTCTACTGACTGTTTAAGCATTTTTTACTCCATTGTTTTGGTTTATTTTTCTGCTCTAATCAGGATCATTACTTGACTCATGGGCAGATAAACTATATGCTACCTGCCTGCTGCACCAAACAGCAGACAGTCCAAGTTAGTGTTTAGCTGGTGAACATAGTGAAACATTTAGCAGCCAAACATTGAGATATGTCCTTCAGGAGTTGGCGAAAAGCAAAACTCGGGTAAAAGAAGAGCATACTCTACTATAAGTAAAAGTCCTGCATTCAGAACCTTACTTAAGAGTAAGTAAGTATTATCAGCAGAAAATTTACATAAAAGCATGAAAAGTTAAAGTAATCATTATGCAGAAATATAGTCCCTGTCAGTGTTTGACTATTATATATGCATGCAAAAGGCCGCACCATCTTTCTACATAGGAGCAAGACACAGACTTTAGGCCTGTTTTTTAGTGGTCTTATTTCTTGTTAGTCATATAGTGTGTGTTTGCAGCTATTTTGCAACTCTTTGTAGTCTTTTGGGGGTAGTCATTACATTATTTGTGGTCATTTTGAGACTTCCTGGCTTGTATGTATCTTTGAGTGGCATTTTGTTGGTAAAAACAATACATTTTTTGACCCCTTTCTATACTGTTGGGTAGTTTTATTAGCAGCAATGCATCAAATTCTACAAGATAATCATATGATTGTAGCATCAATGTCCGGAGAAAACCATAAACGTCTAAAAATGTCAACTTTTTATGGAGAAACAGCTGTTTTTTACTTTGTGGTGATGCATTTTCCATCTGATCCAAGAGGGATTTTAAATAAATAAATAAATAAATAAATATTTAAATAATTTATTCATCTTAGGAAGGATTAAATTAGAATATCATGGAAAAGTCTATTTCCAGTAGTTCAAGTCAAATAGCCCCAACAGTACCCAAGTATTGAGTGCATGGATGGACATACTTTTCAAAGGCCAACATTTCCATAATAAACATACTTTTTTAAATTGGTCTTTCGTAACATTCAACATTTTTGAGACACTGAATTTTAGGTAATTATAATCATTATAATTAGAAAAATAAATAAATTAAGACATGAAATGTTTCATTATGTGTGTAATGGGCCTATATAATGTGTTATTTCCACTTTTCGAATTGAATTACTGACATAATAAACTTTTCTATGATATTCTAATTTATTGAGATGCACCTGTAAAAGGTATTAAAAGGTTTAAAGTTGTAGTTGAGTAAAAGGTACCATACTTGCCTCTGAGATGTCATGGAGTAGAAGTTTTAAGTTTCATAAAATAGAAATACTCTAATAAAGTACAAGCAGCTCTCATTTTTACCTATGAGCAGTACTCCAATGGGCAGTACTTTAGTTACATTCCACTGCGGCATTTATCAGATGCCCAGAAATGTAAATGAGCTTCATATCTGGATTGAATGTGTAAATAGGCAACTGTTTGCTAATATGCAAGCCAAGATAAAAGATGGTAATGTGTCCGTGCAGCTTGTTTTACTATTCCAACAAATCAGGTACTACCAGTTGTACCAAAAAGCTGAATTTATTCTTGCCAGTTCGTGTAATATATCCCCAACAGTATAGAACACAAGAGTTATTTGTTCTCTTTGCTGGAGCCTCAATCAGTACACAACATTTGGTTGATCTCTCTCAGCAAATTATATCTCACAAGTTATAATTGTCTGGAAATTGGATTTGCAAGTCTGACACTGTGTAACTGTTTCATACATAAATTGTTCAATTATACATCACGAGTCAAATTGGTTGAACAGCACACGCGCCACAAGAAAATGAATGCCGAGATGAGTAGACAAGAAAAGTTATTTAGTATTCAAAGTTGGTCCAGGGGAAACTTCGCCAAACTGCTTGCAGTGATTTATGAGGCTGAATATGTGTGATTTGTTCTTGAGAGCAAAAAACTGCCCTCTCAGTTTAATAGCGATTTGAATGCGTCTCAGGATTCCTACATGAACATTATACACTGGCACTGTGGAGTTCAGTTAAACACTATTTCAAAGCCCATCAAAGGGAGCATTCGGATTATAGTGATGTATTTGCTACTCTGAGACATCACAGTGTGAGTGTTACAACTTCAAAGTGGCGACTGCAAGTTCCATTGGCTCGAACACTAGGGTGCCATAGAAACCAGAAGAAAAAAATCCCTCTGTGTGGAAAGAAAGACGGCCCCGTGAATCAGATGGAGCTGAACATCTTTTAAAGTGTTGTATGAGGATAACCTTTCTAACATCCAAAAGGAGCTCTGGCTTTTATCAGAATACTCTTTCCTATTTACAGGCTGTTTTGACATTTGAAGTCAGTAGTACCTTGTTACATTCTCATGAACACCTGTTTGATCTTAACGCACCTCTGTGAGGCTTATAATGTGTGATTTGGGAGTTTTTTTTAACATGGGGGCCAGTAGTGAGCAACTCCACTGGTTGCTGAAAGAAGTCTGATTGTATAGTAAGTCTATGAGAAAACGACCCTACTTCTTACTTGATTTATTACCTCCATTAACATTTTACTAACTTTTTTTTGTCTCAATCACTTGTTTCAAGTCTCTATCAATACAGTATGATATTCATTTTGTAAATGATGGTCCCATTAAGAGTAAAATAGATGATCAACCAGGGTATGTTTTCGGGTGTAGATAACTTCTGATTTACACGTTTATATAATGGCATCCTATCAATCAGGATAAAGGCATTGCAAAGGGTATCCATGGTACTGTGTACATTTTAAATGGGCGTTTTGTAAATAGTAAATGGGGTGCATTTATATAGCGCTGTTGTAGAAAATCTTCAAAGAAAAACACTTGGATTTCTGAATGTTGAAGGATGTGATATTACTGTAAACTGTAAAGTGACTTGAGTTATGATCATAGTTCTCACATGTCAAATGACTTTACCTTTCATAAATATACTAGTATGGTTTGAAAATCACATTACAGTAAATCAAAGTTGCCATGATTTGAATATGACCAGCGAAAATTAATTAATAATTCTGCACAGACAGGATGTGTAGGAATGACACAGTAAACAATGAGCTCTCAGGAGATGGGTGGTGGTGTATGAAGGAGGAAGTGAGACTCTCAACATTAGAGGAATGTGTGGAGAGCTTTGGAGAAACAACCACTCACACCAAATGCTAAAATATCCTTAAACCTGAAACTATCCCCACTACATTTAAGGCTGAGGATGAGTCCAGGGCCGGGCTGAGGTCCATACTTCTTTTGATCATAAATAATAAAATGTTAACTGGTAACTTTCACACAAGTGAAATCCTGAAGGTGTTCAGTGAGCAGCTGCATGCTACCATGGCATGACAGAACAGACAGGTGTTTAGTATGTAGTTAGCTGTAGTTTCAGAAATATTGTTGTACATTCATTTACATTTTGCATAGGGGGCAGTCTGTCATGGGATTGGGTGAACCAAATTTTAGAGTAATGAAGAGCAGTTTTGGCTAAGGCATTAATCAGTTTAATTCTGGTTTCCTTTGACATGTTGCATCGTATCCATGCTGAAGAGACAAACGGACCTGTTTCCACCGCCTGCCTACATGATGACAGAGACATTTCAGACTATATGGCAGAGTGTGAAGGGCTTTAAAAACATGGCAAATGGACAATCCAGGAAAAAAGTAATGGGACATTTAGCAGCATCACAATGAAGGAACTTGGACTGAGCAGAGGACATCGAGGGACGCCTGAAGGAACGGAAGTGCACCACACAAACTGTTTTTTTTTGTTTTTGTTTACAGGACACTACCGTATATTAACTTTGATTAACTTAACTTAAATACATTGTAACACAGTTCCACAGTAATGTTCAGCAGTACACATTTTATACATCTAATATCCTCCATAGTTATGTTACTTGATTTGTCTAGAATACTCAATTAATTTGACTTGTGTTGTGTCTTACATGTAACATTGTATTGGTTTGGTAATCCTGTTCAGTGATGTGGTGACATGTATCAGTGTATGGCCGCCAGGCGGGTGGGACCGCAGTTCGACTTTCCTCATAAACATGACAGCCTGTATGAGGTTTTCACGAACTGTACACTGAGCCGCATCTTACAAACAGAACATATAGAAGTGTTTTATCATTGTTTATAATCCACCTGTGTATCTCATGATAAGGATTATGTTGTGAATTAATTTGAAGATGTATTAAAATATCTGACATATAGCAGTTTAAATATGCATCAAACATGTTTTGATAAACACAGAAATCTGACCAACAGTCACAGTCTCTTTACAGGAAACTTCTGCTTGATTAAGGTCAGAGCAGCTCTGATTTAGGAAATCCCAAGTGTGCTCTGATATCAAAAGTGGAACATAACAGGAAATGACAGGACATTAAACTTTAGTGACACAGAAATAATGAGGCACGAACCTGCAAAATAAAAAGAGACACAGGGTGTTGTCTCGCACAGAGTTGTTCTACCATTTGGATTTGTCTGTCACCTTTGAAATCTGTATCTGTTTTTGATACTTGCAAAATAAATCCCGCACAAAGACTGTAATTCGAATCTACCTGGTCGTCAAGTGTTTTTCTTTAAAGATCTTCTACAACAGCGCTTTTATCCAAAGCGCTTTACACTACACACTACGCTCATTCACCCATTCACACATACATTCATACTGGTGGCCGAGGCTACCAGGGCACACTGGTGCCACCTGCCACCATTGGGAATTTATTCACACACCGATGAACGCAGCATCGGGAACAATATTCACAGTGTGTTATCCATGTTTTTCAGAATTAAATCATGCAAGTACATTTTGTTTTAAGCCTCATTTTGGCAAGCCAAAATTAGCATCTCCTTTAATCTAACTGTTAATATGAATTACAGATGCACCTCATGACATAACATTTGGTACGCGGTAATGCCAAGTATACTAGATAAAAGGAAGATTCCTCATTACAAGCTTCGCCACTGCTAGGAAATTTCTTTTGCCAAGAGTTTGGCTAGCAAAAACGCTTTCTATTGCCAGATCTTGCAAGAGTGTGTTGCTGGGACAGACAGGTCATGAACAAAGTTAATTTTGAATTAAAATTGTTCCAATTTTTTCTTTGGGGACTCTGGAGCAAAGAAATCACTAATAATTAGGGTTGCAAAGGGTTGGAAAATTTCAGGTAAATTTCCAGAAACTTTCCACTGGAAGTTAAGCTGGGGAACTTTGGAAATACAAAAAAACAAACAAAAAACCCCATGACATTTCAACAGATTTATTTGTAAGTGGAATGTTATCAAGTTTTAATTATTTTATAATACAAAAAATTATTTCATTGAACAACAAAAACATGAATGTTGAATTAAATATTACTCATCCCCACTCTCAAAAAATCCCCCAGAAGCCCCATTCAACATGTAAATGTTGAATTGAACATGTGATGGAGTAATGCAAAGTGCATGTAGGGGGCGTGGCCTCAGTAGACCTACAATAAGCAGTGGGCTATGTGCATGTATAGCAGAGATATTCAAGTGTACTTGCATGAAATCTGGTTGTTTTAGTCAAGATTGTGCTCAAGAAATATATTTTCCCCAACTATATTTAAGTTCCCTGTTAGGGGCCAACCTTGGATTTTGTAAATTCTTGGTTAATTCCCATAAATTCCCATGGAAAGTTTCCAACCTTGAAAATTCCAGGAATTTTGTAACCCTGGTAATAATCTGTGCTAATTTTCACTTATCCATTGGAGTTAATAGACACAACACAGGCCACTAGTCTCCTAAAAGGCTGTGTGGCGGTAAAACCCATGTGAATAGATCAAGGTACAGTGAACCATCTCGCTTCTCAACTGTCTCGGGTCCTGCCAGGCGTGTAACCACACTCTCATCCAAATATGGTCGCTTCTGGCTCCAAAAAACAAAGATGGTGACGTCCAAAACTTGAGGCTTCAGAACAATAGTACATAAACCAATGGGTGATGCTACTTGCACTTTTGTTATACAGTCTATGGTTTAAAGATGTTTAAAGAGAATTTGATGTGACTATTGTAATTTTTGAGGCAGTTGGTGGTATAATAATGGATTTCAGTGTGTTATAAACTGCCAATAATATTTTTGTCCACCTCTCCTGAAAGTACGTCTTCAATCAAGTTCAGACACCCTGGTATTTTCCCTGGTTTCTATATCTATGTCTCCCCTCTGTCTTTTCTCTGTGTGTGACACAATTTTCATCTTTTTGTGCTGTATCTGGAGGGTGCCAAGGCAGGGGAATTCATCATCCTAATGCGCCGTGTATAAGCACTTGTTAAAAACCCCACACTGCATTTTTTCGATATTCATCACGGTTGTAATATTTCTGCTTTGGGTGCCTAAGGCAACTTCTGCAGCCGGTCAAAGAGCATCATTGAAAAGAGTGAAATCAAGCAATATCTGGTGGAACTCCCAGATATGAAAGAGATGGCTATTGAGGAACACTGTTTTTGCTGGAGGAGAGATCCAACACATGCACATAGCAGCCAAGGAATATAATGTGTGAAGATTTTTTTAACCATTTTACAAGCATTTAAAAAATTAATGCAGGCACATTACAACTAAATCAATGTGCGGTAAAATGATTCCAGCAATTATCCAGCTACTATGAACAGACTGTACTCAAATAGAGTGTATGCATAAGCATGAATGTTCATTTATCTACTGTCAGAAAACACACAACCTTACTGCAAACAATTAATTTCTTCAGGGTACCACAGATGTATTCATGTGTTCATATTATGATCAAGATTGAATGTCTTACATATTAATTTTGTACCACGCCACCTACATCTTCATCGCACAAATTCCAAAGCACATAATGCAACTGTGCACACAAATGGAATACGGCCACACACAGTTGCATAAAAAGCCAGCAGCTTGCCTATCTAAATCTAATTTCCTTTGACTTGTTTATAGCCTTTGTGCCACACACAAACAGAGACACACCTATATGCATTAAAAATGGAATGAGTTTCCCCGGCTCTATGGATGATAATGATGCTGTTTAACTGTTTGCTTTGCCGATGCCCCCCCAAGCAATGCAGTCCCATGGGTTTGTGTGGGTGCCATTAAAGCCACGTAAATGTCATCTAGGGGGATAAAATACCCTTGGTTTCAAAAAGCTGCTCGACTGTGTTTCTTTCTTCTTCTTTTTGTGTCAAAATGTGGAATGTGCAATTGGTTCTCTGATATTGCAAATTAAATCCTTGGGAGTTTCCTTATTTTCCTATGTGCTGTGTGAGGTTTGTAGCAACATTATATATAAACAGAGTAGGGTATGTTATAGCTACTATGAATGATATCTTAGAGAAAAGCAGTATTTTCTGTGTGTTGTTGTAATTCAGGTCGTTCACATAGATAGTTTGGAGCTTTGCCTTTGTAGGAATGACTACGAATTTCCTAGATATCCCATAAAAATGTGTCCATTTATGTAGCATACACACTGTTGAGGAATTAGGGACTGACAGGAGGAGAGGTGAATGGCAAACCCAGTGCACAGGAGACTGGTTTGTGTCCTGTGGGAAACTTCTTTACTCATGTTCAACGTCACAACTCAGATACAGGAACTGAGTCGCCAGTGAACCATCTCGCTTTTCAATTGTCTCGCATACCGCCAGGCATGTAACCATCCTATCGTTCAAATCTAGTCACTTCTGGCTCCAAAAAACTAAGGTGCTGGTGAGCAAAATGTCATACTTGAGGCTTCGAAACAATATCCAATAAACTGACATAACTGTATCCATGAGTTCTGTTTGGATGAATTTATTATAAGCCTGATCCGAACCGAGTAAGTCCTGGTCACAAACACCATATTTGAAACAGCGATCAATGTGTTTAAAACAGTGAATGTTACTTCTTAGGTATCAAACAAACCATGTTACATTAGATTTCAGAAGATATCATATATCAGTATGAATTGTCTGGCTGTCAAGTGATGCTTTGTGGAGTGCTTTCGTCTGGCACACCTACATATATCTTAAATGAGGAATTTTGAATGTGAATTAAATAAACTGTGGTTTGGTGGTTCTCTAAATGTTAAATTAAGACTACAACAACATTTCTGAAGTAATAACCCCTCATGATTCCATATTCTGGCCCATTTTTCTCAGTGTTTGTGTTGCATCATCGATCATCAGCCTTGACGTGTCGTAGCTCCATTAATCAAGCAAAATGTCAACATACAATTTCATCGATTTTATTTGAACAGGGCAGCAGCGTCATCGCAGTTATGAATTAACGGTTGTATCAACATTGAAAAGGAATGGCTAAACCCTTGTTACCCAGTCCGTCATGCAGCACTGCAGATTAATGTTGATCACATGTGTCCAAAGACTCATGATCAGTTTGAGGGTAAAATCAATAGGAGCTAAGTCTCACAGCTCTGCCTCCCTAAATATTGGGCCCTGCAGGGGAAGAGATCAATGACCACACCAGAGGCAGGTGCATGATCCAATTATACCTGCGCAGCAGCGAGCATCCATCTTGCTTGTTGGCATGCACACAGGAGCATTAACCCCTTCACAAAATCTAACACAAACACTGTGATGGAGGAGAGAGGGAGAGACCCCAGTGCTTGAGACACAATCAGTGTCATCCACCCCTCCCACAGTCCTGCGGGCGACCACAGTCCTGCAGCTGTCCTCTACAGAATTACAAACAGGTGACGTTTAATAAAGACCACAGTGGCACTGCAATCTTTTTATTCACTGTATGTATACAGTACGCAACCTAGAACATGTTGTAGCAACACTGTTCCAGAAATGTTTCATTTCATTGATACATTTCTGCATTGTGCAGGTAATCTTATTTAAAATTATTGTTGGATTTATATTGGCATTGAAAACGATACCATACAATCAATACAGCAATGGAGATTTCCAGCAGTCTTACATTTGTTTAGTCAAATATGGATATTTGTTGAGTCTTAATAAACTTTTACTAACACATTTTCCGGCTTGTTGCACAGCTACTTCTAATATCCTGCACCAACCTTTTTGATCTGAGATGCCCTGAGAGCCTGATGAGCTCATGTAATTACCACTTTATCGATTCCCAATGAATCATCCAAATGTGCACACAATTCATTGCATGAAAGTTTTTTTTTTCATACAATTCAATATATGATTTGGTCAGTAATTGTGCTAGGCTACTACAGTCCACTTGAAGTATCTATTTACTCCATTACTTTTAGCTAACAATTTCAAGCTATCAATAATTATTTTCAGCTAACTATTTTAACTGTTACTCCATTATGCTTCTTTTTAGCTAACTAAGTAAACTATTAAAACTGTGTATCCATTACTTTAAGCTAAATATTTAAACAGTTTTGTCCATTGCTTTTAGCTAGCTATATGTCAAATGTTTACCCATTACTTTATGCTAACTATCTCAAGTAGTTACCCATTGGCTTCACCATTAGTCATCCATTGCTTTTAACTATTTCAAACATCTTCTATTACTTTTTATCTAGTTGTTTGAACTGTTTAGTCAGTACTTCAAGGTAACTATTTCAATGGTTTGTAAATGACTTGTCTAAACAGTTTAAATAATTAGCTTTTAGGAAAACTATTTCAACAACTACAGTTCACCTGTTTGGAAGAATACGGCCACATGTTAAGTGCTTGAAAACAATTTAGCAAACGAGTACAGAAGTTCAATCAAATTATATATATATATATATATATATATATATATATATATTTTTTTTTTTTTTTTTTTTTTCAAAATTAGTTGAGCTACTCTACAATCTTTCCACATACCCCCTGGCAACTGCAGAAGTAGCCTCCACCCGGGGGTACACATACCCCAACTCTGAATCACCCTGTACTTAAGTGAATCAGTTGATTGCAAAATGCTTTCTCAGTTAGTGCTACATAGACCAGTAGGGGTTGTTTGTTAAGAAAAAATGAATTTAAAAAATATATTCAGCATTAATGCAGCATGCCAGCAGATATACTCTCATCTAGCTTGAGGCGTCAAACTGTTACGATTACTCTGTAAAGCCCTCGCCTCTCTATTATTTCAGGAGGCTGCACAGTGAACAGAGTAAATCAACATAACCCTGCAAAGCCTTTTGACAAGACATATTTTTTTCATTTTTACAGGAGGAAGTTGTGGGTCTCTTACTGACATCTTCATATATCAGTGCTGCCTGTGAACAGAGTGCCTGCCTGAGTCAGATTTGCAGTGACAGATCCACATCATGTAAGAGTGTGTTGATGTGCGGCTGGCAGGGAACAGATAGATGATTTTAATATCCATTGCTCCAACTGGACACTGAGTAAATGCATTCTACTCCATCTTGCCAAAAACACTCACTATTCTCTTTCGCTTGTGATTGTTTATTTGATGTGTGTGAGAACAAGGCAATGAAGAATTGATTTTGATTGCAGTTTTGATGTGCGTACACAACCCAACTCTAACTTGATTCCCAAAGCATGTAATATTAAACCACACCAACACTTCTCTGAATGAATCTGACACCATACGCTCAGCTTCTTCAGCTCCTTCAAAAAGGCAGAGGAGGCAAATTGTCAGTGTGATGATGAGCAGGTCGGGCACTGTAGACTGCTCATTTTGAAATAGAATTTCTAATGTAATTTGAACAAGCATCTGCAAGGCTTCATCAGGATTTCTTTCGGTGTTTGATTTAGTTGCAATGGTATAAGAAAAGATATTGTGTTTGCAAATGAATTTGAGCCCTAATGTAGAACAGAGATTCCATCCAAACATCATTAGGTCTGAGTTTCCCCCCATCTATTCTAGGCGAAGCCAGGCAGCAGCTATGAATGAGTAATTTGCATCACATTGGGCATCATTAGCAGCCCTTACGAATCTTTAGACAGTGAGTGTTGCTCATTTTTTCTGATGACAAAAACTGTCGTTCACCCTCAAACTCTGAAGGCAGGAAAAGATGCAATAACTTCTATGACAAATACGATGGCTTTTCTCAAGATCTAATTTCGGCGTCTGAATAATTAATTACGGTCATAAATACAGTAAATACTAATGTTAAGTGATGTAATGGGCCATTAGCTCAGTCAAACCTCCCTTAGCTACTGTTGCTATGCCTCCACTCAAAAATGTAGGCTATTTTTCTTATGTTTATGTCCCCTAAGATGTCTGAATTATACTGACTTGCATCTGTGCAAAGTTTGTCACTAGAGAGGTGTTTTCACAGTCCTGTACTGAAGGGGCTGATGTGCAGTTCCAATAAATCTGAGATTCAAATGTGCTCTGGGGGAGCTAGATCTGAAATGTCACAACCTCAAAAACCAGTTGCTGTCTAATATGGAAAAACTTGGGTGGGAATGTGCTCCACTGCAGAGTGGACTTGTAAGTACAGAGAGCAAAAACATAGACTACTGTGGCATTGCAGCAGATATTGTTTATTTCCCGACAACTAATGCTGTGTCAGCCACTGCTAGTAATGACTTAAACGTTGCTAACGTAATGCTAAACGTTGCTACCTACACTTAGTGTTCTGATACATCTGCTAGTCGCTGATTTTGGTGCACAACAGACTCCTCATCTGAGTCTGGAGGATCAAACATGTATGACTGAATCCCTCTGACGTTTCCTCTATGCTAGCCATGTAAATGTGCACTGCTGTTTCACAAGTCAACCTAGCACAAGCAGCAGTGGCTGGTTGGCCACAAGGCAGATCCAGATTTTCCAAATGAAGGAGTAGATATGCTTTGAAATACTTTTTATGTTTTTTTATGTGTGGAAAAACCATCTTTAACAAAATATGAATCAAAAAGTATTTTGACATACTTTAAAACATATCTGGAGGGGGACTAACAGCCTACTGGACAACATTGTACGTATCAGATTTACCACTTGGAATTCTTAGTCATTTTTCAAAATAATAGTTCCCTGATTTCAGGCAGAGGTAGAGAAATACCTCAACTAGCTACCATCCATTTTCATTCATTCATTCATTATCCTTAACCACTTATCCAAACTCGTTTCACTGGGGGCTGAAGCCGATCTCAGCTGACACTGGGCAGGAGGTGCCAGGCTATTGCAGGGCAGACACATAGGGACTAAAAACGATCTTTCAAGCTGCCATTTACTCTTACGGGCAATTTAGAGTCTATTTAAACCAATTAAACCTAAGCTTCATGTCTTTGGACTGTTGGAGGAAGCCTGAGGACCCAGAGAGAACCCGCGCTGACATCGGGAGAACATTCAAACTCCACACAGAAGCCATATTCAAACCCCCTCACTGTACTGTAAGACACCACCGTGTAGCCCACTGCCGATTTTGTCGGGTGAAATGACAAGCAGCTAGCAGTTAGCTGGGGCTCTTCTCTAACCAAGCCAACAGATACAGTGCCAAGCTTTGAAGCCAATTAATCGGACATAGTGGCAAAATTGTGTAATTACAACTTCTAGGTCCATCACATAATGCTGTCGAGCCCCAAAAGAGTTTTTTCAATAGACTTACATTGGGAAAAAGATGTCTGCAAATAAGTGGATTATTTTATTTATTTATTTTTTTAGGTAGGAAAGGTTTTAAACCAAATCAGGTTTCAGGTTGAATAGTGACAAGAAAGACACGCTGGCTTTGATCTGGGCACTGATCTGTTCATATGGTTTTAACTTCCCTTTAGTGTGCAGAATGGTAACCAGAGACATGCATTGGTTACTGTTTCTTCAACTCCATACACTTGACATACATCATACATATGGTCAGAAAAATTGAATGGCCAAACTACTTTTTGAGCATTATTTCCATTTGACATTGCAAGATTGGCTCCACCTGTTTGGCAGCCTTTACAACCTGGCTGGTTCCTGCCCCCTTTGTGTTTTCTGGAGCTTGATACTGTACCACAAAGCAGGCCGCAGGAGACCTTATATTATTTTGTTGTTACCAGAACAAACGGCTGGTTGAAGCCAAAAATGCTGGTTTGTGACTCATTTATCTCACAATGCAGGAGAGAGAACACAGCTGCAACATAAACCCGTTGTTTAATTCCTTCCTTACAATTGCATTTTTGTGTTCTGGAAAAGCTAAAAATCATTATGTCCACAAGTCCTAAGCTTGACAGGCCTGCTGTACCTAGTTATGGTTGTAAAGCTGTGTTTGGACAATTGCTTTTTGAAAGCAGGCTTTTGCAAATGGTCAGCTGTATGTTATTATGTATATGCAGACAAAAATCCCTTGTTAAAAAACACAAAATAACAGGAGTGTTTCATGCTAAATATTTAACACGCCTCCCATTCATCCCCCTAGTTTACAACACTTCCCCCATCACACACACATACACACACACACACACACACACACACACACACACACACACACACGCACAGAGAGAGAGAGAGAGAGAAAAAGAGACATTAACACTTCTTTTTCAGCCAGAGAATAGGGCACTTGGTGAGAGGAGGAGAGGAGTGAGAGTGGACAGGCTCGGGATAACTTTCCCTTTGCTGTAGATGATGCAACTTTCATCCAAGTACTCTGGGAAGCTACGTTCCCCCACAGGAGGATACGTTGCATTCATTAAGGCCTATTGTCTGCTAATGCTGCTCTCAGCTGGCTAATATAGGCATGCTACATTACACTGGCAAAGAGTTTACACAGAATGCTGCCTGCCATTGGTACAACTGTGATCTAGAAGATACTTCATGAATAAAAACATGTTGGATCACTCTTTTCCGTCCAATTGGTGTATATTATTGAACTGCTGAACCTTCAGTCGGTAAAGTCGTGGTGCAGTGTATCAGTAGAGGATGATAAGTCTGACAACACCACCCTCTGGGCCTGTCTGGCTTTCCATCGACTCCATCAACAGCTAAAAATAATAAACAAATGGTGTCAGTCTTGGAGAACTGGGGGGTGAGGTGAAAGCCAGGATATGGGGAAAGAAATAAACAGAGATGATAGAAAAATACCCTTTTGGTTTATTGGATACGGCCTTGAGAGCACCTCTTCGCCCGCCAAACTTTTACCTTTTGACATCCCTGATCTGTGTTTCCTGTTGCAGTCCATAAGTCATAAAAGTCATTGGGAGTGCTTTTACTGCAAAGCATGCCGAGCCAATTAGAGATCACTCCCTTCATAGTGCAATAAAACTTTTATAACTCTTGACACTGGGCATCAGCCAGGGTTTGAAAAGGATTTGTCCGGAAGTGAGTGTGCTCCAATTTGTCCCGTGGAGAGACAGAGGACACGTGTTCGGAGAGAGAGATGCTAAAGTAACACCTCAAAAAGCCTTCATTAGTCCATTTACTATCCCCCAGTCTATTCTCCGGGCTCAGCAAAGTCTCCTCACAACATCAGCAGCTTGGGCAAGTTAACTTCTGAAACTGACAAAGTAGCTTCTTTTGTAGCAGCCATGCTTTTCCAGGTCACAGAAATGCAATTCATTGTAACTCAGCTGTTTCCCCCTTTTATTTAAAATGTCTAACAATCGTCCAGTCAGTTCAGAAGAAGATAAAAAACCAAACTTGCAATGACTCTTTCCCCTCCATCTCTTTAAATCTAAATGTGTACAGTAATGACTTATTAAAGTATAATGAACATCTAGCCCCCCTGAGACATTAAAAACCTACCTCAGCTCCTTGCCTACATAAAGGGAGAGGAAAGGACAACAATGATATCCACAGAGGATGAGAAAGAAAATCACAGGGAGTGATGGAATAGTAAAAGATGGAGTAAAAGAAAATTGGCGGTTGGTGTAAAAGACTAGATAGGAAAGGTAAACAAAGAGCCCAAGGGAAGAGGAGAATATGCAGTGCAAGGGGGAGAGGGGGGATTTAAATTCAGCAGAGCAATAAATGTTCACTGAAAGACAGAATAGGAGCCAGAGAAGGTGGAGGAGGATGGAGTGACAAAAATAATCGGGAGGAGAGGTGAGTGACAGGAGTAGATGGTGTCACCGGGAGCATCTTCTGCCTTCTCCAAAAGTGACAGATATGCACACACACCCACACACAAATACACAGATGATGTGTACCTTCGTGCCAAAGCCAATACAGAGAAAGTGATGAAATCAGGTGGGAAATGGTAAGGGTAAAAACAAAAACAGCCTTCTCCTTATTACCAGGTTTAGAAAATAACTTTAAAGGTGACAGATAGAAGTTGTCAGTCAGCATTTCTGTCTCAAGAATTTTAGTGACCCGTTCTCTGTTTCATTTCTATTCTTTTCTGCTTTTGTTCCTTTTCCCCCTAAATTACCATGACTAAAGGGACCATATCAGTAGTACACTGACTGCAACCCATGCTATATTCAGGGTAACAATTGTTTTCTCAACAGTACAACTTGCAGAGAAGTGAAACTGAGATATTCCATCACTATGGGCATCACGTTTATTTTTGTAGCTTGTGCATTCTAATTCAATAAATAGGGGATGTTCAGGGGATAATAGAATACAAGAAACAGGATTTAGTGGCTGTACACTGAATTCAGAGCATATCAGTTGCCTGCACACAGCTCTCAACATGGCGGTGGCCGAAGCAGCCTGTAGCAGCTAACAGTGCTAACACCGCTGTGAACAACAAGATCTCCAACCTAAACGACAGAATAGGTGCCCCATAATGAGCAGTTCGCGGTACAGATCGGATCATTCTAAAAATAGTGCACACATCATTATACATACTTGATGCTTTGCAGTTGTAAAAAACAAAGGCTGCTGGTTTGTTACATTTAGGCTACAAAACCACTGACCTAGGTTTAAGGCAAAAGAAATCCCTGGTAAGGCGCTATAAAAGACAGTTTAAACAGTGATTAAATGCACATAAATGAACGGAAGTTACAGTTATGAGGGTGGTGTGATTACCGGAAGTTATATAGTTAGGTAAAAATGTGATGCACAAAACATGAGTCACGGAAGTTCAATGATGTCTAAATCACGTTGTTTACTTTTGTTTTCACATGGGACATGAACCCCATTCTCCTGGGTGAAAGTCCCCAAAGTCCCTCCTGCCCATAGACTGTATATCAATAATGGACGTAGTCACCGTGACGTCACCCACTGGTTTGTGGACCGCCCGTTGGAAGCCTCGAGTTCATCGTTATACTCGTCACCATCTTGCGTCTCCATCTTGTTTCCGATACGCGGAGCAGACCATAATTGGACTGTGGCGGAGCGAGAGGGATCTGACGAGACTGACTACACGCCTCTCTACACCGGCAACCCGACTGAGAGAAGCCGCTGCTAATTCATGTTAGCATTAATTGGAGCATTAACTGGGATGTTAGTTTTGGCTAGCAAAGAAACAAAAACAAAATGTATCTTTCTTACCTCAGAAAACTGAGCAGCGACTCCTTGGAGTGTCTGGTAGTCCAACCAAACGCTGAACAAGACATTTACTGAACAAAACGTTCAAATAAACTGTCATTAAGTGAAAATACAGTGTGAAAGGGTCAAAGTTATGAGACCAAACGTCCTCTTTTCTATCTATATAACGTTATATATAACTTTATTGACACATTGCCGTGGATACGCATTGCTCTGCTTCTCTCCTGATGACGGCTCGCCTTGTCAGTGACCTGTCAATCAAAGCTAGAAACGCCCCAAATCATACGATTCTTTATCTTATATTTTCTTCTAAATGGGGCCATTATTAGAACTATTGACATCAAATTGTCTTGAAGATGATTTGAGACCGTAATGTTGTCCTGAAATTTTTTTCTGAGGTAATAAATCAAGTGAGAAGTTTTCAAATTTTGCACTGAAATGAATGGGCAGATTTTTTTTGCAGCCAAACTAGCACCCCCTACTGGAATTTTCTGTGAATTGCAGGCTTAATGCACTTCCTGGTTGGCCTCCATGCTCAGGCACGGAGATTGCCAGCTGCTCCTGCCACAAGTGCAACTTCTGTGTTTTACAATGGGCCCCATCGTCATTCATAAGTATTATGGCTGCTAGAGGGCGGGGATGATGTAACGACAGGCTCACCGTTACCCTCATATTTAGTGCATCATTGAAATGAACACGCATATGAGATGCGGGAAAAAAAGGCAATTATTGATCGACTGAGTAAATTCAGGTGTGTGTTTCCGATGAGGGCGGAGACAGTCCGCTCATTAACTGCCTGCACACAGACATGGACCGAGGACACCGAGGGTGATTATTGCAAACAAATGGTTAAAGATTATGCTAATTGAGCTAAAGGTAACGAGGCAAAATTTACCACAACCTGTGGCTCTGTCCGCTTGAGGTGTTACGGCGAAAGAGATCCCCACGGGCGTGACTCTTTAAATATGGTTCCACAGGGACAAGAGCAAGTAGGAAGTGGGAGATGGGGAGTTTGTGTAATTATGTAAATATGTTTATTCATGTATGTGTATTTTTGGGGTGTTTACTAATGGTATTTGAGTTTGTAAAAGTGTTAAATGTTTATATTGTATATAGTGTATTTATGGATTTATGTAAATATTTATGGTTTATTATTAATTATGTAAATATGCAAAACTACCTAATAATGGTTTGACCCGATTAGTCACGTGATGAGGAAATATTATATATAAGGGAGAATAATTGTTTGTTAATGGCAGAGAGTTATGGAGTATTGGTTTGGTTATTGGACAGTGTTGAATTGCAAATTGGATTGAGAATTATTGTTGTAAAGTGTTTGGATTTTGTATGTGTGGTAATAAACCCACATTAATCACCACCGGAAGAGTAATTTTGCTTGTTTTGCCTCATGACCGCTCGGGCAAGCTGACAGATGCACAGTCTTAAATGTAAATATGGGTTGTTTTTTACTAACTGTACATATGACCTATGGGGATTTTGAGGGGAGACCATTCTGCCTAAAAACAGTCTGGACACATCTAACAGTGTAACCTGGGGGGAAACTGGCGGGTCGCTGCTCACCTCCGTGACAGGACCATGGGTCGAGAAGGCTTTATCAGCACTAACCGATGCATGAGAGCAATGCAGGGCAGCGCCCAGTGAGACACACTCAGGAACTCACAGAGACAACTATCGCCAACAATTTGTTGTTGTTGTCAACAAAGAACAGAGAAGCTCGGATTACACATGGTCACTCTGGTCAGGACACCATTCTTTACATGGTAAATAGTTGTTTACTGCTATATGAATGTTCTCAATGTCATGTACAGCACTTTTCAAATACAAATAAATATAAGTAACTGTATTCTGTTACAATTTACAGGTTAAATTTATGGTATTGTGTTACATTTTTTTTATTCAGGTACTATGCTGTAAAATATTCCAATCACCAAAGTTCAAGTTGAAATTGGCAATTCTGCAAAAACCCAGACCTTTTGCAACATCTGCACATGGAAACAGTTGATGTGAAATGAAAACTCAAGTGTTAATTGCAGGTCATTGAGAAAGCAATTACATTACTGTGCTAAATTGAATGGATTCATTTGGAGTCAGGTTTTATCACCAAGTAAATCCAATATAATATCCTCTTATCTCTACTTTGGTCTCCCTTGACTTGCGACAAAAATATCGACCATGTTCACCAGCTGGTTGATAACTTTATCTGTCAGCTGATGAGTTCTGATACAGATAAAGCAATCAGTCTGATGGTAATTTAGCCTCTGGGAACATTGGCCAATATTTCTGGGGTTCCGGTGTAACCAGCTAATATCCAAGCCAAGACTTCCTCTTCTCTTTGCCAGTCAGTATTTAAATTAGACACTTCATCAATACTTTTTGTAGGTATTTTAAGTCCAGGAGACAATTTAGCTAATTCCTAAACTGATGTCTGCATAATATTTTTTTTAAAGCAAATCCATATTGTTGTGAGACCCAGCTAATGGGTCCCGAGACTGCATTTCATCTCTTTCGCTCTCAGCAGACTGTTAACCTGCATGAAACTAAAGCCCACTCAATTATGATTGTAGTCCAAGTAGTACCGACCAAACAGAAAGAGAAACAGAAACCAGAAGTCTAAGGATACCAAACTCTTGTCCAGGTGGCCTACAGATTCAGCATTCACATGCAGATACCTGTTTAAAGATTAGGCCCATAATATTCTCAGTGGGCTGTGCTGCCATTGAGCAAATAGTTTTAAAGGTTATCTGTTTGGCAGTCTGCGAATGCCCCAACAATAAGACTTTTCAAAGCAGTCCCAACTGATAGCATACCTCTCACCAAAAAAGGATTAAAATCTAAGTTTACTGTGATGGATTATCTATTACAAGCCATTTTTAATTTATCTCTGAGTTAATGAGGTTTTCTGAAGTGCTGGAGTGAAACCAATGTCTGGAAACAAATGGCTGCCTGGAAGGAATGAAAATCAATCTAAAAACTTCTGGTGTGCTTTGGAAAACGGTCAACAGCAATGTTGTGTGTGATGTGTAATTAATGTTCTTAAACATACAAATCCACCAGTATGGACCTTTATTTGTCTAGTTCATACAGTAAATAAAAACCCGCTGGGTGTCTGGCACTGTCTCATTTCATTTTTCCATGTTTTGTTGTTTTCTGTCTTGATCTAAATCAGCATCTCTAATTAGAAGGGGGATTAGATGGCAAGGATAATGTGTTATCGCCAGCTTCTGTCTGCCCATGCCTTTATTAGCTCTGCTCATCATCATGGATCATGGAAGAGTGGGGAGACAGATCTAAGTATTGATGGATTAACACTGCCCCTGAGAAACCAGGGAGCTTAGGCAGGGTACAGCTAATACCAGTGCACAAATTTGAGCGTGCTTTAAGAGCCTTTATGATCCTCAAACTACAGTAACCAGCTCTGGGACGTCAGCTGCGTGGACGCCATCGGCACAGGAAGTCCAAAACTCAGAGGTCTATGACGCTTGAGTGGAGGAGGATTTGGAACATGGTGGGCTAGGCGTGATGGCCGCTGAATTGAAAATCTCTTCCACATCCTTCACATCTTGACAAAATAAATGGCCTGTGGACAGGAACTGTGACTCACTGCCGGCGCCGTGACTGGCCCCTGACAGCTGTTTTGGCAATGTCTTATGATCCAATGTCTCATGTTCAGTCACAGGTTTCATGCAGAGACTTTAATCCTCATGAAACATTGAGTTTCTTGGCCACACGCCTAAGGGAACACTGAGACATGGCTGTGTGTGTGTGTGTGTGTGAGTGTGTGTGTGTGTGTGTGTGTGGTGTTCTGCCTCTCCCTCTGCCTCTCTGTCTCCGTGCATGTTTATGCCATCGTGCTGCAATTCTGCCATCTGTCCTAGCTGAGAATCAGGTGCTGAATGCTTTGTGACTTGGCTTCCAGCTAATTCCGTGTTCCCCAGCCTTATTCTCTCTCTGAGGCCAGTTTATGGCTAAATGAGCCCAATTGAAATTACAAGGATACTGGCACTGAGCTGTACAGGTCCAATTTGCATCCTGGAACTAAGCAGTGTGTCAGAATGACAACAGTGCAAACCCCTACCTCCAATACTGAACCAAAACTACAATCTTTTGTACCATATTTGCTTTCTTTTCTTTCCTCCAGAAACAAGAAAACCAATTGCAGCACAAGAAATGAATAAGGTGGTGATTAGTAAGTACTCAAACAGCTGTTCAGCTATTAAATAATTAACACAATATTATCAGTAATAAGCTGTGGTCATGAAACCTGGTTGTCTGAGCATCTTGGTGCCAGATAGAGTATTTTTTCCTTTTTGTGTCCCAGCCCATCCTGTACTGGACACTTGCAGTGTTATCGCAGCACAACATCATTAATAATGCACTGACTGAGAGAACCATGTGGGCCGCAGCACAAAAGCTATTTTCGTGTCAAAGCAAATACACTGATTTGTCGTTTATTTACAGCAAGAAATGGCGACCACGCAGCCGTTATGAGCCTATACAACGTTTTGTTTTCCCATACTGCCACTCTCACAGGAATACACAGGATGATAAATAACTTTAACTAAAAAAAACCTCATACAGACAAAAACAAGGAGAAGCAGGTATTGACAACAATATAAAAGGCTGTGTTGCCTTTTTACAAGCTTATCGTCAACGCAGATTCTTAGTTCTGGCAGTGAATCACACCCACACAGTGCACTGCTCAGTTAGTTACTGCCACCTACATATAAGACCCTGTTGGAGTTTATGGCTCCTGCAGCCAGTTGTCGTGTCACACAGCAGCTCAGCTGTGTTCATTGCTCTCTGTAATGAGTGATACCCCACCTCTCCCCGCTGATCTATCGTAATATATGACATCACACGGCTCACTCTCATTCCCCCAAGATCCAATTTCCTTCCTATGTAACCCCAGGGTATCTGACTGCCGTGCAGCACACTCCCACAGCCCTGTGCAAATAATTTTGCCCCCTTTCTCTTCCCATTGACTTTGGCGTTAATGAGTGGATGCCTGCACATTGCATCAGGCGCTGTGGAGATCATCGGGGCGAAATAGTGACTTAGAGAAAGAGGAGGAATGATAGAAGTGGATGGTAGAGATGTGTCAACAAAGACAGATGGCTGAAAGACTATGCTTGTGTCCAGAGTAATGCATGAATAGCAGAACAGACTGCCGGTATAATTGATGTGTACTCCGAATGCAGTAGTGAATGAATAACCTATGACCCTCCCCCCTTTTTACACACAGTTTCTGAGTGAGACAGATTGCACATAAGCCATTTAACATACAGGCCTGCACATTGTTATACTTTTATATCCACATCAGTGGCAGCCTGGGGTTGGCTGTTTAGGTGGGGCAGATTATCATAACACCCACGTCCCTATCCCGTGAAAGGCTGTGAGTAGGCAAAATAATACATCATTACTATTGTATATTATATAGAGATTGTATATTAAAGCACATATTTCTATTGTATATTATAAACAATCACTCATATACAAAAATTGTAATATATCAATATAATCAGGATACATGCATTGTATGTTTTTGATTGATAATGAATTTCTATTTTTGGTAAGGAAAGGTATAGCAGTAATTCATTTATATTTTTAATACAGAGATAAATATAACCAATATATCTATACAAATGTAGGTATTTGGTGTATAGGTATCACATAAACAAGTAAGCTGTTTAAAAATCTGTGGAGAAGGGGTGAGAATTAATAAATTTGTACTTCTTCTAACTCCTTTTCAAACGTGTAAATCAAGGTAGACAGTTTTTTTAAATAAATGTATGTCCGAGATACATTTCAAAACGAATGAACAAATTAAGGATAAAATTATTAATAGAAGTCCCACAATATTTTTTGTAGTTATAATATGGTGCGCATTAAAAGGTTTGGTATGATACTATGACTACAGCTGACATCCGGTGTTACGGACTAACGAGTGACCAAGTTATCTGGTGACTTTCAGCCGAATGCGGCTGTGGTTGCTGCGATTGAAAACTTCCTCTTTGTTTGGTTTTACGCTAAAAAACATAATGTTTTTTTAAGTTATAATGAGTGAAGATGCGTCACCTAGATGAGCCACTTAGTTTACTTTTAAAAGTAGAAGGGTAAACACTCGGATAAAGTGACTAGATAACACCGTCACTCGTTAATCCATAACACCGGCGTTAGCTCCGTTAGCTTAATTTGAGGCATTTTAACAGTACGATTATCACCAATTCTGCAACTCTAAACCTAGAATCAACTGCCCCTGCTGACAGCAGTACTATTTCGCGGTGCGTTCACGTGTCAGATACTTAAAATAGGAAGAAAAAAAAGCTTAAACCCTCTGTATTTACCATAGACTGCATAAAATGGTATTTACGTTAGCATAACGGTCCCACCCAGTATCATTTATCATGCGCATTTACCGACATCCATTGGCCATAAAACGTACATACATATTTGTAGCCACATAAACCGACCACAAGCAATTCATTAACGTTTTCATTAGTGTTTTAGAGTTATGATGAGCTGTACTTTTTGTGATTCACACAGCTAAAAGAGTTATTAAAGACTTTACAGCTGTTTTACTGCCAAGATGATAGCAGCAGCAACTGCTGCCCACCTGCCTTATGTAAAGTTAAAGGCTACTCAGATCGAAAAAAAAATAGAAATTTAATGGGATAAAACTGCCTGCTTACATATAAATAGCAACCTTTTCCCAAAATGCAGCTGGTTCAGTGGTGTTGGCATTTCAAATCCGATGACTGCCGGGCAATTGACAGCTTCAAATTAGGTGTGTCAATTAATGCTCTCAGAATGTTTGACCTGACACATATACCTGTTTTTAACCACTGATTAGTCTGCTCTCTCTTAAACAAAATACTGTATTCAAAATTGGGTTAATAGCAAGACAATACCATGCAAGTCAATGGAGTCTGGCTTGTAGGTAGATCAGACCAGTAGGCTATGATCATTATATTTTTTGAATGGTAAAACTTGCACACAAAACACACTCCTGTTAGCATTTTAAACATAGATTACTTATTTGATATGAATTTTAAAAATACAGGCTATATATTTTATGTGTACCCATCTGCCCCAGTGGGTCGCCACAACAATATAAAAATAAGATGAGTCTGTCATTCTGACACACTACGACCATTCTCAGCCAAAAATACAGCAGCAGCACCTATATTTTTTATTTATTTTTAGGTGACAAGAGTGGCTGTAGATGTGAGGAAACAAGGAAGTGAAGCCACTTAAATAAAGTTGGAGACAGGTCCAACAACCAAAGAATTGACCCAACTGACTGGTGTTCATGTTCCCTGTGTTTTGGCTTGAAGGGGATATTCTACGTGGCTGCAGCTGTATTTTTACTGAACACCAAGTTAATTTGCATATGTTACATAAAGTCACTTCACATAATGACATCACGTCGCCAAGTTGGAAGTTCAAATATCTCAACATTTTGTTGCACACAGGACAAGAAGACTTGATTTCCTGGGAGAAAGTCCTGTATTTGTTTGACCCCCAACCTTGTAACAGTATGTGACATCATCTAACGTAACAATGTCACATTATCAAGTACTTTTGTTGCCCTACCATAACCGAGTAGTTCAGTAGTTCAACGTTGACCATGTGAATTTGAAATGGTCACATGTTTAATAGTCCAACCTTTTCACAATGTTAACTAGAGCGATATATTTCCAAAATATCCTCACAATACACGCTGTGATATCAGTCCTGACAAGCATCGCTGAACCTACTCACACAAATGCAAAAAGCCAATACATGTTCTCAATAATTGAGGACATTTTTACACTAGATGTTCTGCAATTCTCCCACCAAGTCTTGCAACTCTCACAGTCCTTTGACAGTTGATGCAATGCAGGACGCTTTGCTGAGGACGGACCTCATAATAGCCTGCTGTGATGTCTGAGAGCCCACTGTAAAAATTTCTCATGGTCACGGCCTTCACTCTCAGAGCTCAAACTGGGTTTAATTCCATCCTGTCAGCAGTTGCACCACAGCGAGAGCTGTAGTTACCAGCTACTGCAGGAGACGTGGCTCTCATAATGATTTCCCCCCCGACTGCTGCAGGGTTTTGCTCTCCTCAAAGCTAATACACAGTCCCCCTGCTGAAGATGGACGCAGGGTGTAGAGGAGGCTTGACAGCTGGGAATGAACATGATGCCAGGCTTGGTATCCACACTGTTTCTGAACCCCAAACAAGAAAATCCTCAGGCAGACAGGTGGAATCCAGCAAATTGTCATTAGGAGCTTGTATAGTGAAGCGTTGAGTTGTCACTCTTTTCCAAGCATCTCGGTATAGGTTAACATTTTGTCCCCAAGTTTTCCTCCAAACTGGGCCACAACATAATTAGTATTCGCAGCGGACAATCTGCTTTGTTTTTGCAGTCCATGCATCACATTTCACTTGTTCTGGAAACTTCTAATTCCCACTGTATCCTCAATAAAACTGCCTGCCCTTGTGCAGCTCACATAATGCCCCTCTTCATTCAGTACTTTACTTTATTGCTATTAAAATGCACAAAGATGTCTATGTTTTGAAGTGGTTAGTGAGATATCACACTGAGTTTTCAGCTGTCAGAGCTGTTTCTGCATGAGGCTCTGTAGTTGCCAGCTTCACACCTGTGCTGGTACTCAGTATCATCTACATGTCAGACAGGCACCGCTGCACACTTCTCCGAAAAAGCCACTAAATTGAACAGTTACTGACAACAACAAATGGTAAGGAAGGTTGGGGAGGTATAGAGAAGCGTCTGGATTTTGGTGATAGTCTGCCACTTTATGACAAATGAGTGGTGGGCTGGATTCCTAATTTAATGTTTAGTGCCTTAATTAGTTGAGGAAAAGCATATGCTCATGAGACGTATCCCCTCTTATCTCATGAAGAAGTTACACTCCAAAAAGTCCAAGAAGTGAACGTGTATGTGTGTGCATATTTGCAGTAAAGCAGGAAAGAGAAATCTATCTTCTTGATTTATCATTGATGGAATAAATTTATTCACTAAGCCTGGAAATTATAGATATGCAAATGTGTGTGAGCAAGAGAGTCAGAGGGAGAGAGAGAGAGAAAGATAGAAAGAAACGGAGAAAGGCAATTATTTGTAAAGTAGACATACCTTAATTAATAAAGGAGGATTCAGCAGGGTTGTAGATTCAGATAGATTTAATGGAAGAGCAGGAGATTGAAATGAGGAATGAAAGAGGAATGAAAATGGAACCAAATAAATGTAGCGCAAAGAAGTGCATTAAAGAATCTGAATCTGACTGTATTGAAGTGCTTTTATCTATTTGTCCTCTAAACGCAGAAGATTGATATCCAAATCATCTGCTATCTGAAACCTAAAGGAAGAATTTACCTCAAATTACCTCAACGGTGATAAGAAAATACACCTGTGATGTACTTTGATACCTGTAGAAATTCTAAACCCATAATTTATTCACCGCAATAAAACTCTACTGTCTGTTGCAGGTGTGCCTTGAAGTAATAAGCTCATATTTTTTTCAAAACTAAATTAAACAGCTTGTCACAACATAATGTTGCCTTGATTGATGTAATACATCATGCTGAACACCATGTGTGCTTATGCTTTTGCCATATTGTCTTTTTTTTTTTTAAAAACAGCTGTTGACTGTGTTCCTTGTAAATCTGGGCCCATGTTGTTGTTTGACGCCAGATTTTATTATTACTTTTGCAGTTGATCACTGAGTAAAGTTACATGACATCACATTAGGACACTTCCTGGGCAGCGTGGCCAGACTAACCTGCTGGGGGATTTAAAATGAGATTCTGGTGGGAATGTACTAACACCTATTCATGCTATTGTCAGTGTGTGCCGTTTTTGCTTCAGTACAACCCAGCCCATAGAAATGTTTCAAACAATATTTAGAAAAACATATGCACAACTATATCCTTTTAACGTTGTGAAAATGTTGCATGATCCCTGTTTTAAGCACATTGTTAACATGGTGAAATGGAACTACTTGGTTAGGTTTAGGTACCAAACCTGCTTGGTTAAGTTTAGGAAAAAATTCAGATCAGGGTTTGCGGTAAAGTAATTACTTCTATACTACTATGTAGTTATGTAAGTGATGAAGAATGTGACATGAAACATGACGCATTTATGTCGAGCAGCAATCTTCTGGCATGTGATGTCAATGCGAAAGTGCCTTAAACCTGTATTCTATCTAATGACCAGCAGGTGGCGACTCCACTGATTGCAAAAAGAAGTCAGTTTAAATGAAAGTCAATATGAAAATAGGCTGTACTTCTCACTGTATTTAATACCACAGTCAACATTTTCCTTATTAGTTCATGGTCTCAAAAAAGACATATCAGTTGTAATAATGTATAATAATGTAAATGTAATGTAAGCTGAGCCTTCTTGTTCAAATTTATGTAGGTTAGTTAAAATTACAGTGCATGAGAACAATCTTCACAGGGACCCTCGACAAGAAAGGGCCTCAGAACTCATGATTCTACATCAACAATAATCAACAGTTGTGTCTGTATCCTCAGCAGGAAGGCAAGCGTGTTCTCAGTGGGTGTTTGGCTCTGTGATAATTGTGCCTTGCCACTTATTCTGTTTGTCATTTTCATCGGCAGAATCTCAGGGTGCAGGAGAGGAGTGGAGAATGTCTGTTTTGGTGACCTGAGGATTACATCTCTGCTTTCTGCGGTGATGTGATTCTTCTGGCTCCATCGACCTGTGACCTCCAGCACTCTCTGGCATTTTTGTGATATGTTTGGGATGACAGTTAGCAGCTCAAAGTCTGAGGCTATGATAGTCTGCTGGAAAATTGTGACCAGCTCAATCGGGGCTGGGAGTAAGTTGCTGCCCCTGGTAAAGGAGTTAAAATATCCCAGGGTTTTGTTTACAAGCGTAAGACAAGGCCATGAGATCGACAGGTGGATTGTTGCAGCGCTATTAGAAATGCAGGCGATGTTCTGCACTGTTGTGGTGAGGAGGGAGTGAGCGTGAAAGCAAAACTCTTGATTTACCACTCTGTCTGTTTTCCTATCCTGACCTATGGTCATGATCTTTGGGTAGAGACCAAAGAAATGAGATTGCGCCTTAGAGACGGGGTTAAAAGGTCATTCATCTGAGGAGAGGAACGCTCCTCTTTTCCGTTTAAAGGAGTCAGTTTGTGGGATGAATAAAATGGCATATCTCAAAACAATATAATAGATAGAAATCACATTTTTGGAGAAACTCACAAAAGCTGAAATCCTGAAATAGGTCACATTTGAGGCCTTTTCATAGATGAGAGCATGTCCCAGGGAAAGCTATGCAGTTCAGAGGGTTAATGTTTTGGCATACAGCTGATTAGATACACCCACAGTAACTGACTTTAATTCCAATGAGTAACCAGTATCATGTTCAATTTTTCACATTTATAAAAAAAAACAAATTTCATGATAATCAGATCAGTATTAAGCAATTTACATAAAATTTTATGTAGAAGTCTGCATCTCTGACATGTCTCAATACATATCGTTTAGGTTTCAACGGAAACATAACAGTGACACACAAGGGGACAGGGTGTCACACCCATGCAGAATCCTGGCTTTTTAAAAAAATTGCAGACCACCTGTTTTTGAGTTTCAGACTGTGAGATAATTCTGCCAGAAATCACCTGACTCACCAGCTCACCACTGTGTGGGCAGATCTCTGAAAAGTAGGTGTTGTAAACTCAGCTCTGAAAGAACAGCCTGCAATATGACTGTAAATGTACAACTGCAAATTTTCAAAATAAAGTTTGAACTTTTTTAACATATGGGCACTATTCACAAGGTTTCAAAGAAGGTGAGTGACGAATTTGAAAATGTGTTAGAGAAACACTGTAAAAAGAGTCCTGTTTTAATTATCATGGGGCAGTTATGTTTAATAAAAAAAATGCAATTAAGTGTTCAATGCCCTTTGATTTAAAGTGGGCAGTGAACTCTGGGGGTTTAAAATTAACTTAGACACCATTCATTTGGCTGACACTTTTCCTGCCAAAATGGCAGCATAAACAATACGAGTGACATGACCTTCAGAGCTCTATTAAAGCATTATGAAAGCCTTCAAAAAATGTTTTAATCAAAGTATTAAAGTAAGAGTAGAGTAAACCTTTCAAACCTTTTTTTTTTTCAGTTCTGAAATATGCCATTAAATCAATCCCATATCAGTGGTTCAGGCATCTGGACACCTTCGGTGAAAGGTTTTCCAGCCGTAATGAGGCCCTGGGGCACCTGTTTTTGGGACATCTTGGCGTCCCCCAGGAGGTGCTGAAGGACATAGCTAGCGAGAAGGACGTCTGGGCTACCCTGGTCAGCCTGCTCCCACTGTGATGGAAGATAGATGGATGGATGGATGGAGTCAACAACCATGCAAAAAGAAGCAGGATAGATAACATTTTCTCACATGTTGTGGCCACAATAGACCAGAGTGCAAAAGAAACTCAAGACACCCTTCAGTTTGAATAAAGGGCATGGTAGCAGTGATAGACACTCACCAATGTGTGTGTACTAATTGGTGAGCTTGCTATATTTATATGCTCTTATTCCCGCCTTTGAATAAAAGCTTCATCTTCTTCTTCTCTTGGGTTTGTTGAAAGCCTTTAGGGGAAGAGGAAATCACAAACTGAAATAGAAGTCAAGGTGGTTGACGACCACAGAAGCACCCTACAAACGCTCATCACAGGGGTGTCACAGAGTGATGCTAACTAACAGTGTAAGAATACCTGAGGGTGGATTATTCCTTAAAAACCTAATGCTTCCTGATGCCTGCCTCGGTGCCATTAAAGATGCAACACCCAAGTTTATTTGATCCAGCTCGGTTTTTGATGATGAAACATCTTTGTTGTACTTCTAGCAGCGTGTGCTTGGCGTTTCCTGATCCGGCTGTCATTTTGGGTAACGATTGATGACATCTCACACAGACGAAAGTAATGTGAAGTCAGCCTTTAAACAGAACCGGTTTGACTGAATCACGGGTGATCAGAGCCGTGCTGCCGAGGCACAACAGGTAGAGACGTTTTCAGGTTCCAACACTCAGTTTGAGACTAAAGAGAGGTTGTCTCTTTGTTGAGGACCATTTAGGGCTTATTCTATTATTTGCCACATGGTATGAAACATATTGAGTTTAATAGATTCTCTCTTTTGCAGACAGAGAGATAAGTAGTACTGTAGCAGTGAGAGAAAGTGGAGAATCAGTTGGGAAATGTAGGGCAGTTAAGAGGGAGAAGTTTTCCTCCTGGACTCTATATGAAAAAATATATATATTGGTGTCTGCATGGATGTTGGAGAGAGTGTTTCAGTGTGTGTGTAAACACAGAGTGAGCCAGCAGCCTGGGCTTCTGCTGGTACCAGGGGAGATGTCTGATGACAGCAGTGAGCAGTGTCAACTTAATACCATTAAATGAGTTATTCTGCCCATCAGTCAGTCTGGCACTGGACAGAGAGCTGCACAAGCCTGACAAGTCGTAGTCCAGTTGGTCCGGCTTCACTGAAGTCCTTCCAACACAGAGAACACAAGAACAGAGACTGCATATTGATGATGTATTTAGCATTAGAATAATGATTAAGCCTAATTTGACATGCATATGATTGTTTGTTTGCCATTTGAATTCAGCTATTGCCTTTTTTTTTTTCTTTCTTTTTTTTTTTTTACAGTAGACATGTTTCCATTTACCCATTTTTATGCACATTTTACAGTTTTGCTCCATAAAAAACGATCTTCCTCAGTTTGCGCATCTGATTGTGTTGGGGTAGTATTTGCCTTTGTCAAAGAAGAGTTAATACTCTAAATGGGATATGGAAACACCTTTATCAAGTTCTGACACTGTGACCATTAAACATGACTAATTGCCATTTTTTGCTGTTAGTCTTTCCAGATTTTATATACATTTGCCTTCTTCTCTCCAGACAGCATGAAACATGTCCAATACTGGCTGACAAGAAAAAACATTTAACCTAATCCCTGACTTGTTTTGTTTTAAGGTTGCTATCTTTATTTCTTCTACTGCATAGCATATAGTGCCAACTTCTGATGGAACTAAGCTGTAGCCCAGTTAATCTGCTCCAAGCCAGTTTATGAAAACTGGACTTAATTTCCTTTCCGTCTTTATGATATTTCAAATGTTCACTTAAAAAAAAAATCACTTCACAATTAAATAGAAACATGGCTAATTTGACGTTAAAGCATGAGAAGCACAACTAATTACATAAATAATAGTTCTGTTCATGTCGCGGTGATGGCAGGTATTACCAACAGCATTTAAGTTCAACTTTGGTAAATATTGAGTGGAAGATTCTTTGTCTATGGCTAATCCCATGAATGTATTTTAGAACTGGATACAGCACCGCCACATTTTTTTTCTAGTGGTCACTCTACTTCGATATCCCCATGGCCCAGAAAACATTTTTCACATAGACCACCATATTGACAAACTGTAAAACTGGTGACAGGAGAAAAGCATTTAAATATTGTGACATCACCACAATGTTTATAGGTCAATCAAGAAATGGCACGGGGGTTAAGAGAAGGAAGGAAACATTCATGTGCATATTCAGTGGGCCGTATAACAAGGAAGTAGGCCTGGAAGCAAGAAAACTTTGCTCAATTCCCATTAGAATGAATAGGCCGTATTTGGGTCCAGTCTCCCGGTAAATCCATGGTTATCCTGCCATGGAGTGCAAAAATGACTGCCATTCATCATTATCAGAAAAATAAAAATTGACACATAGAAATATACATCTCGAAAAAACTCGGAAATAAATATATTCCATGTTAAATGATTGTATGTCATGCTGAGTAATTTCACCTGCTTTCATTTGCTCTGTTAGTCTCAGTGGCCTTTCACAGGAACAAGATCTGAACCAATCTTTTTTCCTGCTTATTATTACTCAAACTGCGTAACCAAATACACGGACACTAACCGTTGTGAGGTTTGATATTACTGAAAAGTGCTTAAATGAAAAACATTTATGGTAATTGTGCTTAAAATGTGCATTTTGTAATACACTGAATTCAATTTGAATGTAATGGGAACAGGCATGTAATTGGGGTTGACACATAATAATCTAATACAATCCAATATAATAGCTCTGGCTGCCATACATATTAGCCTTGCAAAGCATAGTCATCATTTTTTTGTTTGGATGGAAGATTGTTGATTTTTGTATTGGACTGCATCATATAATGAGGTTACCATAGACCAGAGGGGAAAAAAAGGAAAAAAAAAAACCCAAATCATTCACAAGGTTGCAGTCGTCTATTTTTAGAAATAAAAAAATAAGAAGAAAAATGATGTTAAATTGCTGTGAGCGATATAGTCTCATTATAATCAAATGTTTCTCATAGGACTAGTTGGAGATCTGTCTTGCTTAGCAGGCAGGGGGGAAAAAACCTCGTCTGCAGGCCGAAAATGCCTCACTGGTTTGATTCTCCTTGGCATCACTGTCTCCACTTGATGTTTAATCAGAGGAAGCTTTTTGACCTGCTGGAAAGGTGTTGATGTTGAAATGACAGTGATGAATTACCTCCATGTGCTGTGACCTCAGGTGGTACATTCGCACTTCCGTAATTTAATATTCCCTTTTTTCAAATTATATCTTTTTTGGCAGGATGCGGTAGATGTGGATGATTCCAGGTGACTTTAATCAATAGAAAATCAAGTTTGGGCAAGTTGGTACCCTGGTGTTTCTCAAAATTTAAACACCAAATGAAAAGAAAAAAGAAAAGTGGAAGTTATTACAGGGGGCTCAGGGACAAAATACAAGCAGTGGAGCAGAAAGGGTCAAACTTCAACTGCTAGATACGCACGCAATGACAAACCCTGCATTGTAGAAGCAGGATTATAAATCATGTAAATGGCCATTTGTATGACGGAGACTGAAGTATCTCAGGCACTGCATGTGGTCAAGGCCAGTCCAAGGAGCCGACCAGTGGCTATTTTAGTGGCCATTATGGTCAGCGTCTCAGTCTGCAGAGAGCTACAGAAAGGCCTTGGTCCCCCGTTTGCATTTGATATATAGAACATATAACAAAATATGCCAAAGTGTGATATATGAAGCCAGTGTTTGTAATCGGTGTGTACATGCACGTACAAGTGTCTCTATGCTAATTCATGCATATGCTTTAGTGGCTGAATTTGCATCAGCAAATAGCCAGGCTGGATCCTATTTTGTCATTTCGCGAATGATTTAATAGCAAATAAAAAGGCACAGAAGAGGAATGTCGATAGCTTTCCAGCCAGCATCATGAAATATTCAGTTGAGTTGTACTCAAATTATTCTATCACCTGATTCTGTTCGGCACATGCTGATGGAGAGCTGAGAGACGCTGTGTCCCGCGGAGAACTGACGACTGAATCAAACTTGCATTTAGAGTAATGCCTTTCATTTTTGGAAATGGGTGATAAATGGTTTGAAATTGATGCTATTTTAACATTCATCTATGTATAGATGGTCTTGATAGACCTTTTTGCAAACTGAAAAAATAAATGTTTTCCATGCACTGCTCCATTTTGAGAATTTTGGCTATTATGGCTTCATAACATCTTCTTTCAGTCTATAGAAAATATCTCAAAATGCACATTTAGGGATCATTCATAGCCTAAATTATATTTATAACATTTTATTCCAATGACAATTTTATTTCATGGCTGTTTAGACTGATTTAATTCCCTCTGTAATAAAAACTAAAATACATTTTATTGCTAAAATCATGGTGGAAATGTGTTGTATTTTTATTTATTTTTTTCATGGCTGTTGGGGGAATTTGCCAATTTAATTCTCTCTGTAACAAAAACAAAATTAAATGTTATTCCTCAAAACAGGACAGAAATATATTGAATTTATTACGAAATTAAATTTTAAATTAAAATTAAATTAAATTAAATTTAAAATTTTTAAAGTTTTTTATTTGTTTGAGAGTGGATGGAGTGATAAAATGGAACTCTGACTCTAATATGTCAAAACAAATTTGAAACCAGTTATTATCCAGTGTTCTGGAAATGTATGCAAATTAACACAAAATAATGCCTCGTTTGCATTCCTATATCCAGGTTTGAAAAAAATATGACATATTGCACTTCATTAAATACAATCATGAGCTTAAATCATGGACACATAAAAGAAAAATTGAGTCCAAAATGTTCATACAGTCTACAACTTTTGGCTGAATCCTTGAGCTACTAATGCAACCGCACAGCTCGGTGCATACTTGCATGATAAACAGCTACAAGATGTCAACACTGTCTGCTTTCACCTCCTCCAAATCCATTAACAAGTCCACATTTCTTTCCCACCTTTTCTTGACCAGCGTATTCATCTGCAAAGACATATCTGTGAGGAGGAGGAGGGGAAAGAAACACAACAGCAGAAGAAATATTATGAGAAATTGTTTGTTGACAGCCAACTGAGCCACATATAAAAATCTCCCAATTGAATCTGAGAGCAAACAATATTGGTTTCTGTGTTCATCGACCTAGTAAGCCCTCTTCAGGATAAGATTTTTTTTTCTTGTCTCCAAATGTCAAACCATAAAAGACCTCCATCTTTTCCTGCCTTTCCATCACCACTAGTTTCTCTCTGTGCACTTCAGGAATGAACAACATCATACATGTTGATTTCCTTCCGAGTTATATTGTCTCCACACGCTTCCACACAGATGAATGAAGACGTGCCGGTGAGAAAGGTTAAGTGAATTCCCTTTGTGGCTTGTAATTGGTTGGTGTCCCTGTGGTTTTATTGGACGTATGATACTTAAAAGACCCTGAGAAGCAATATTCCCAATTATCTCCTTACTGTGAGCAATTGGGTCCAACATAAACAGGAGGATTTTTCTGCCAAAGTTTTGGTTATTATCTCCACCTGGTGTTGGCCTGGAGGGGATCATGGACAAGCAAAACTTTGGATTCTTCAATCACAGTGGACACATTCAAAATATATGTTTTCTTCACCATCTCAAGGATAAACAGGTTGAGTAAAAATGTTCATTTTGGGGATGCGATATTTCTTGAATTGGCCAGTAGGAGGCGCTTATGATCGACCACTGCTTCAGTAGCAAAAAGGCATTTCCTAACCTAATCTGTTGCAGGCCACATTTTGGCTTTTGTCCTTGCTCAAAAACTCACATCCATAAAAAAAACTTTGGTTTCATTTAGAACCAGAGCATCTGCAGAATAATTCCATACCTGATATATTATGACAGGCACGATACAAGATGAATAAACCTCTGTTTTTCTTATGCTTGCTGCCATCTTGACTGTAAGGGAGCCGGAAGGGACAATTTATTGAATTTCAACTCTTCTATATTTAGGAGGGGAGAGAGAGTCACAACTGGCGAAGATCTTCACTCTACTGAGTGCACCTTTCAAGTATTAAATGAGATTATTTTTTTTGTAGCTTGGGTTCTCCCTTAATTTTCTTGTTGGTTTGATGGGAGGTGATGTCATATTGCCATTCACCAATAGGAGTTTAGCACCATTTGAATCAAAACCTGATAAAAAAAAAAGTAGGATCTTTTAATGTTTTTGCTTGCACTGCCAATCAAGTTTTTCCATGTTAAATGATGAATGAACTATGAATGCTTTTCCATAAAAGTAACTGTTGGAGCTATGAATTTCTTGTTAGTATTCAATTGTCTATTTAGTTTATTAATAATAATGAGTATTGTTTGATTATTCTAGACATTTGTTTATTTTGATATTTTGTTTTGCTACTTAATTGTTTAGTTTAATCATCGTTTTTGTTTAGCATATTTAGTTTACATAGTATTTTTGTTTTTTATGTAAATTGGTGCATCAGTGGCATTTTAATTAAGTTTGTGTAAAGTTTATTTTTGTTACTTCCCAGACAAAATTACCACTACAGTTACTTTGATTGTTGCTTATACATTTAAGCCACAACTTGCTGATGAATGATTCATAGACTGTATAAAAGAAGGTGCATGTAGTCGCTGTAACGTCATCGTCACCATCTTGGTTTTTGTAGCCAGACGTGACCATATTTGGACGAGGCGGTGGCGGTCTGGAGGAGTGAGGAGTGGACTGAGAACCTGCAACTTGCCATGGTAGAGACTTTTCAATCAAAAAGGTAGCCACGTCCCAATGCATACCTTCTTCGTTGTCTATTTTACTCTAAACTGGACCATAATTTGCAAAATGATCATTATGCTGTATTGAAGAAGACTTGAACCTAGCAATTGAAACCATAAAACCATCAGTAAATTGTTTACTGAGGTAATAAATTAAGTGAGAAGTCGTTTTTTTCCCTCATAGCTTTTTACTCAGTCTAACTTATTTTTGCCGCCAGTGCAGTCGCCCCCTGCTGAGCCCTAGAAAGAATGCAGGTTTAAGGCACTTCTGCATTGCCTTGCCCGGAGGTAACCACTTGGGATGCTCACAAGAGTCTGTATCATGCAGTCAGAAGGCAGGATTTTAGTATTTGGGCATAATTTTAAGCCTTTAAGTTTTTATACCAAGAATTGCAGCAGCATTGCACACACAACAGTTTTAGGGCAGAAGTGCAGAAGACTGCAAAAATATTTAAAGACACAAACCAATCGCAGAGTCGACAAGCAAGTGAATAATTTATCCCGTCCTTGTTTGTCTCTCTTGAATGACATCAAGAGGAAGAGAGAAAAAAGAAAAAGCTGTGCTCACACTGTGTCGAGGAGAAGTAATTAATGCTGTTAATATGGGCCCGTCCTTGGCTGCTGTTTGGGTCCTGTACCACACAGGTCTCTTTGACCCTGTGTCTCTACAGGGGACCACCAAAGTGTGGAGGAGAGGCCCGGCAGCTTCAAAAGCTGATACTCTGGGATCCCCAAAATAGAACAGAGCTACTGTATGTGAGTGAAGGAGGGGGGGAAAAACAGTGCAGGACCATATGCTCTTCCTTCTGGCCCTGAAACAAGATGATCTAATTAAATCTAGTGCTAAGTTTTACATGAGTGGGACAAAGCTTCTCCTGCTGAGAGAAGGTTCAAAGTCACATCGTTAGTTACCCCTTTTTGGCCCTGAATTCATCAGATTATTCCTCAAAGTCTGCCTACATGGAAACATAGTATAGAAAATGTTCTTTTTAATCTTTAAACATTTTTAATTCTGGAGACATCTTTGAGGATCTCAGCTGTTTGTACCCCTCATGACAATGCTACGAGGTACAAAAGAAACAACACAGGACGAGGGGACTCGTTTTATTCTCTGCTTCCTAATGATGTCTGCTGACACTTATTTGAATATTATTCTAAATATGAACCAAACTCATGTGTTATTTACCTGCTTTTCTGCAGGGAAAACATCACCGGCTGTGTATGGTGTATTTACACATCAAACATCTCCCTCACTTCCCCCACTGCTGCTCTACCTTTTTTTGTCTTCTAGTTTTCCTGCGATTCCTCTCTCTGTCTGCTCTTATCTCTGCTTTTACCTCCTCTCAAAGGACAGAATTATCCCCTAATCTTTGTTGTATTAATCTTAGAGCTATAATCTTTAAAAAAAATCAGACCACAGGATATATAATTACATGCTATACTACTTAAAACTGAATGAACGCAAGCTTGTAGAATTACAGAGCACACAGTCACAGCTGCAGCTAATAAAGTTATTAGTGTTTGACATGATCTTCAATAGTGTACTTTTCATGCATTCGCGAAAATAATTAAAACTCTGAAGACTGCAGCATCTTAAGCCTCTGCACACCCACATGAGTGTCGTTATTTAGCTGATTAGACCTCTCAGAACCGCGTGGGCGTGTACAGGCTGCGCTTGATTGACACCTGCCCGACTCTCCCGGCAGTCTTGTGGCACCTTTGAGCTTCTTCTTAGATTTTAATGACAGTGAAATGTATTTGCTTTTAAGTGCTCGGAGGCTTGTGTTCTCAGTAAGCACGGGTTCACCGGATATCAAACCTAAAAACGGGTCTAATCAGTCGTAATAAGTGCAACACTTGTGTGGGTGAGCAGAGGCTTTGAAAAAACTTGTTTTTGAAGACATGCTCATAATGATCAGAGCTTTGCTTAATCTAGTGCTGTAAAAAGCTCCTGACTTTCTTATACAAGTATGCTATATATCTCTGTGTTTTTCTGTATTTGTAGCTCTTTTATAGGATGAGGCAATAACAGGGCAAATGTGATTGTTGTTTTCTCATCATATTTAAATATTATCCGTACAGTGGGAGAAAGAGGATGGAAGGGCTGTCCCTTTTTAGTCAACTAATGTAATTTTGGTCTTTATTTCTTGAGCAGATTTGTCATTTTTTGTGTTGTGTTTTGTGTTATTTTAATGAATTATTTCCAAGAAACGTAGGCACACAAATCTGGTTAACACCAAAGATTTACAAGTGCATCTCAAAAAATTAGATATCATAGAAAAGTTTATTTTTGTCAGTAATTCAATTCAAAGAGTGGAATTAACACATTATATAGATCCATTACACACAGAATGAAACATTTCATGTCTTAATTTATTTAATTTCTTCTAATTATAATGATTATGGCTTACATTTAATGAAGACGTAAAATTTAGTTTCTCATGAAAAATGAATATTACAAAAGACCAATTTTAAAAAGTATGTTTAATATGGAAATGTTGGCCTCTGAAAAGTATGTCCATATATATGCACTCAATGTTTGTTTGGGGCTATTTGACTTGAACTACTCCAAATTGACTTTTCAATCATATTGTAATTTATTGAGATTCACCTGTGAAGTGGCTCTTTTGCTTTTTTAGATTTTTTGTGTGGAAAAACTTAGATTTCTCTATTTTATTTAACTGATTTATTGACATGCATTCACTCCAAAATACAAAATAAACCTTGATTGCAGATAAATAAATTAGAAAGTAAAAAACTCATCATGTGTGGACCACTTTAGGCCTTCATCAGGGCTTAAAACGTACTTACAGAGGACACAGCTGTGACCTCACCTTTGGGAGGTGATCACATAACCTGGATAATAACATGACAGGTTAAACTAATTGACAATAGCAAAAACACACATTCAAGCTGAATCCATCAACTCAATTAGATTTTTTTAAATGATCATTTAAGATTTATTTAAACTTAAATGTACCATTATGCCCATGACTGAAATGTTGAATGTGAAGAAATAAAAAAAAAAGTAATAATGGTCAAACTACTTGGCTGAAAAGTTAATTTTAAGATATTGTCAAAATATATCTTGTCTTCTTGGACACATGGACTACTGTCTTGGCAAAAGGGAGAAAAAAAAATATTTCAAGCATGTGCCCAAAAACTTCATATAGTATGTATCTGTAGCTCAGAAAGTACAATTAACACAATCAAGTATTTGGTCAAAATGAACTGATAACCATTTGAATATCAAATATAAGCACACATATGCAGTTTAAGCATTTAAGACAATGCTAGTTTTTCAGCCATTGATAAAAGTCAGAATTTTCATGTGATCTAAATTCTTCAAAATGTAATGTTAGATACTTTCATGTATTGAAAGTATCTAACATGTTTAAAATGTTTCACAAGCTTTACATGTCTGCAACACATTTCAAGACTCCAAACAGAACTATTTTTTAGCCATTTTTACTTTTCATAACTCAATATAGGCTTCCCTGTTTCCTTAGAGCCTATGTTTTCTTTAGCCTATTAATAGCTCTCCATCTTTTATTTATGATGTCTGAAAATGTGAAATCCCATCTCATGTTATTCTGTGCTTTCATTAATTTCAAGTCGTTGCACTTTTCAAGTCATTGTGTGGGCCACTGCTTTGATAAAGTCTTTTTTATGTGTGTCCTTCCTTTATGTTATATTTGTTCCGATGTTTTTATCTATATGACTAAGTATACAGAGTCACTTCTTTCCCCTATTCTTCATAAAAAATTGTCCTATAGCAGCTTCATAAAAGGGGTATTTGTAATTGGGAGGTTTGCTTCACTGGATGAACTACAGAGCAGACTGTCTCTTGTGAGGTTGTAGTAGATTTCTGCTTCTCTTTATACCTTTTGCATCATCTAATTGGATGAGCTACAGTAATGACTGAGGGCCTGCAGCTGTGAGACGGTGGGTGGAGTCCATCATTACTGCACACTGAAGATGGCTTGAGGCGGAAATGTTTTGCTGTTTTTATTCTGTCTTTGCTAATAAAAAAATGCCAAAAGGAATCTGAGGTCTTGGACCTGTTTTTTTTAAATGCAGGCTGTGTCTTCACTTAGTGGTTAGATGCATCTTAAAGCTGACATGAGGCTGTGGATGGTTGTGAGCTCCTAACATCCATCAAGTGTGTTAAATTACCGTCTGCAAGGTATATCGTTACTCCTTGATCGAAATTAACATGGCAACTACAGATCATGGATGGATAACTCAACTGGCCTACCAGGGGCAGGCACAGGGGGTCGCACCTGGCCTCAACCTACAATACATCACTTAAAGAGACATGTACCAACCAGGAAGAGACTCCAAATGACCAAAAAGAAAGATTAAATGACTACAAAGAAACATTAAAGACTACAAAGAGACCAAAAAAAATAAAAGAGCTACAAAACAGCTGGAAAGAGACTTCAAAGAGACTCACAAAGACCATGAAATGGGGGGAAAAACAACAGAGAAACAAAATGACCACAAAGAGTGACAAAGCAACTATAAAGAGCAACAAAACAGCTGTAAAGAGACACACAAGAGACGCCAAAGGGATTTACAAAGACTATGAAAAGGGGAAAAAAGAAAAGAAGGGACACAAAACGACAACAAAGACACAAGGAGACTCAAAATGACCAAAAATTTATAAAGACAAGGAGACAGGAAACAACAACAAAACGACAAAAACAACTACAAAAAAGGGCAAAAGATTTTTTAAAAAATGGATCCCAAAACAATGTGCAAAGTGACACAACACACTATAAAGAGACATAAATACCACAGAGAGATGGGTAAAAACAAAACAAAAAGGCTCAAAACAACTATAAAGAGATATAAAATGACTACACATAGATACCAAACAATTACAAGGAAACACGAAACCACAGAGAGATGCGTAAGGACAACAAACAACAGATAAACAACAAACAAATCACAGCAAAATCAGGTAAAGATATGCTAAAGAACTATAAAGTCTGTGTGTCTAGCTTCTATGTTGGAGAGGGGGTGGGGCCTTTTATACGTCTATGCCCGGGCCCCATTGTCTCATGTTACGCCCATGCCAGAGATGATAGCTGAATGTTTTGCTAAAATTAATTTCTGATCTTGATATGTAAAACGGTGATGTTATGGCTCACACTAAGCTTAATAAAGCAGCATACACACACAGCAGTGACACTGTAGAGATGCAGTCACTGTTTGGGTGGCCAGCCCCTAATCATATTAGAAAAACCAGCATCCTGAACTGCAGCCACTCCACGATCTCAGAGTCTATTAGAGTGGAAAAGCCTGGTATTAATATCCCAATATGACAGTCCCTGTGTTGTAACACTATCTTGTTCTCTCTCCACTATCTGATTCATATGTAAGTAGGTCAGTGGTGCCGGGGCCCGGCGATGAATGGGCTCTGTTAGCCGAAGATCCACAGGCTCAAAGCAATTACACATTAACACGGGGCTCCGTCCCAAATTTCCCTTTAAACGTCTGCTGCTTGACCCTTTGTCTCTTTCTTAACCAGCCTGGACCACACATTAGCAGCACTCCTTAACATTTAATAATTGGGTTTTCATGTATTCCATCAATGGTGAGAATGAATACATAGTGAGTGAGCTAAATCAAAAAAGCCCCACCAAAAATCAGGGGTTCAAAAATGAAAAGCCAGGGTACAGAGAGACTAAGAAAATGAAGGAAGCAAAGAGGCAATGGTGAAAAAAAGAATGTGTCAAGAAGCATCAAGTATGACAGGTGAAGCTTAACATGGCAGAGTTGAGGAGCTTGACAGAGAGGCAAAAAACCCCACAGATTTAAGGCTAGTGAAGATACTAGTATCATATAAAACTAGATGATCTAAAGCATGAAAAAAGTCATTGCATCTTGTTGGGAAGGGGCTAAATAATGCCTCAGAGTAAAGTAAATTTGGTGAGGGAAAATTTGTGTATTAAGCCAATTTGACATAGTGGCCAAACTGTGAAATTACAACTACTGAGGCCCACATGTCATGATATTGTGCCCAAAAAATGTTTTCCTCATAGGCTTACATTCAGAAAGAGACACCTCACAACCTCCGGTAATTGACATTGAATTTGATTAATTCTGTCCGATAACATTTGTGAAGTATAGAAGAGATCCACATTCAAGTCTGCGTGGTGCTAAACTGAAGTAGCTGACTCAGTTTGTAGATGTCTCTAGAGCACACGTTCCCATAGAAGATCAAGGTATTTATGCACAAAAGTCAAAGTCACCTAAGTGTTTTGGTTTCATGAGGATTTTTTTTTAAACATCCATGGATCTGCACTCTTGGTGTCTCTACACTGTCATTGCAGCTGGTGAATGACTGCTGGAAATATACTAGTATAATAGTTAATCTGTTAACTACGTTCCCATGGCTGCCTTGTGTGTCCTGCATCTGTTTGGAGTGTTGCTTGTGCATGTTATCAGAAATGAACACTGCTAGGGGTAGTACTCACCATTTTCCTGTTGTGCTTGATTTAACGGCCTTCATATATTTTTACGATGGTGCTGCTGTCACTTTTTCTGCCATCGTCTCAAAATTACCAGTATAGTAACCTCCTGGAGTGCTGCCATGTTTGTTATTTACATCCTGCAAATCCAGTAGTTCTAAATGGTCTGACTTTTCTGGTGCACCCCCTAGTGAAAACCTCCAGTAACACAACAGGCACAAATGTGAACAATTCTGTTCACAACGCAGAAGGTTGTTTGCCAATGCATGGTTAAAGTAGTGCCGCTGACCTAACTGTGCTGTAGTGGCACTTTCTACCAATAGCTGTGACATCACAACCTCACAATAATCCTGACGGCTCGTTTAAAGGCAGTTTCTGAATACATACATACATACATACAGTGGCGGACTCAGACTGTTAGAAGGGCAGGGGCGAAAAAATAAAAAGGGCACATTCTGCACAACATGGGGTCCCCACGCAGAAAGCTATGATGCATCATGCATCATAGCCCCCCCCCCCCCCCCCCCCCCCCCCCCCCGGGAGAAAATTTGTACATTTTTAAGTAAAATGCATCTATTTTGTGCACTTTGAGAGCTTAATGAGAGCAAACATCTCACATAACATTATTCACAGTTGGGTGATACCATATTATAGAATCTCTAGAGGGCACATCATCATAATTTATTGTATAAAGGGGCACCCTAGAGGGCAATCAATAAGTTTTTTCATGTGTAAAGGGCAGCCAATAAGGCACTTTCTCTCATTTTCACCACTCTAGAGGACACTTTTGCGCGCTTTTTCAACCACGGAGGTCCACACAGGAAAAAGGGCACTAGAAGGGCACTCATTAAGGCACATTATCGAATTTTCTTGCTCTAGAGGGCACATCATCATCATTTATTGTATGAAGGGGCACCCTAGAGGGCACCAAATAATTTTTTGCACGTGTAAAGGGCAGCCAATAAGGCACTTAAACTCTCGTTTTCACCACTCTTGAGGGCACTTTAGCGTGCTTTTTTAGCACGCAGTACATTTTGCTGATCATGCTTCTGTACTTTAATTTAAGTAACATTTTGAATTTAGACTTTAACTTGAAATGGAGAGTATTTACATGATGATATTTCTACTTTTACTTGTGTAAGCTACTTTTCCCACCACTGCCTGTTTGCTTTGAACCACTGGACTAAACAACCTAGCTGCATAAAAGTACTTGAACTTTGCTTCACTTCAACAGGCTGCAACATTGAATAATACAGGGCCACTTTTCTGCAGAACAAGCTTTTCTACTTTTGATACTTTAAGTACATTTTTCTCATAATAATTCTGCACTTTCACTTAAGGAAAAAAGATCTGAGTACTTCCTCGTCTATCTTTGAGCAGCTCAGTCTTACCTGGCACACTGCACCGCTCTGCTACACGTCCCAGAGTGACCTCTTCACACATTCTGGACCTGCTCGTTTAAAATGTTTCACAAGCTTATTACCCTCGGATGCTGTTGTAGTCTTTTGACACATCACCTGTTGCCATAATTGGAAGGAGCTAAATCCCGACCTGCTGTTCTTTTCTTTTTAGCTTCTTCCCATCCTCAACCCACTTTGATGCCCCACTTATCCCCCCCGCATTGGAAGCAGTCCTGTGCTTAGATGAGGAATTAGCTTTTTTTTTTTTCGCTTTGGTTTCTGCTTTACTCACCCAGGGTGCTGCCTCAGTAGAATCCATGCATTTTGATCGTCCTAAATCCATCCTGTAAACACTGCATTAAATATTGATCACGGTTTCATGCACAACAACTCTTTTTTTGTTTTGCTGTGCAAGGTTTTCTGCTAATGAGACACTTGAAGTGCTGCAAGTCATCTCCACCACCAAAGATTTGATCAAAGCTTTAAAGATGATTGAAATTAGTGGTGCATGAAAAGGTTAAGGAGAAGATTTTTTATTTTATTTTAATGATCACGAGGAGGGTTTGCATAAAATACATACAGTGGAGGAGTTATCATACATATATTATCTGGCTTATAATGTGCCGCAAGGCAGCGTAGAAACATGATAGAAGTACATACATTAGCTGTCCAAAAATGGCACACAGGAAGAGTCTTTAAGCAGAAGGGAACATTCAAAGGCTCGATACATGTTTGATGACGATTTGCAGCCTGAGAACTTCTTTCTTGTGGTGTATCTGTGGAGCAAAAGTTGTTTGAAACTATTAAAAAATACATAGCATGCATTTATTGGTAGCCTTACCTGTTATGCAGCTTAAACAGCTCAATCATTCATTTAATTTAACCTTCAACACACTCTCTCTCTCTCTCACACACACACACACAGCCAAGAGGTTGTTCATGAGGACTGTATATTTATATAAATGTGGCCAAATGTATCCTCCATTAAAAGGAGCTCATATGTTGTGTAAAATGTGGTAAATTAATAACTTTGCATGTAAAGAGGGGGCCTCTTACACTTACACTATGGTATCATTTAACATTTATTCTTTTATTTTAAATAATACAATAAATATACTACAAACGAACATTGGCTTTGGTAGAGTTACAAGTTCATCATTTCCTCTCCACTTCACAATTGTGGACATGACCGTTTTATTCATCTGTAAGCATTGAAAAAAATGTAAAGATGTATCCCGATGAATAAAAAACGTGGACTTGGCGATCATGTCACTCTACAAAAATTATAACAAGAGAAAAAACTTTACAATTTCATGCATACAGATAGGTTTTAATGCTTCAAAAGACATACAAGAGTGGGATGGCCACAGTAAACTTGAATTTATTGACATAAAAACCAATATAACTTCTATCCTCTTATCCTTACACAGGTTTGACAAGACTGTGAAAACAAACAAACAGACAGACAAACGGAAAATCTACAAAATAAAACAAAAAACAAAACAAAACAATGGCAGCATCACTGCTGGTTCTGGAAATTTACAAAAATTTGTTTCTCCTTTTTCTTTATTGAGAGGAAAGTGTTAAATTTGGGCGCCACAATGATAAAATAAAGCCAAGGATCTACAAGCATATTGCGTTATCTTAACAGAAATGGTTCAAGTCACATATTTGATAGATTAAAAAAAAAAAAAAGGAAATAAAACAAACGTATGTATGAAGGGCTGTAAAAATTCTGTGGTAGATACTAGTGGTCATAAGCATAGAGAGTGCATAGTTCGAACAAAGAGCATAATTACAATAAGGGCAAAAAATAGGAGACCAACAAGCGATTTTTGACGCTGCATGAGCAAAAACTTTCACCTGGCTAATATGGCGACCTGCTTCTACAAGAAAAAAGAACTTTTAAAGTTGTTTCCCGTACAAAAACAAATGGATTTCAAGCCACAATGGCCCTTAAAGCTAAATATATACCTGATAACCTTTGGTGGAAGGGTTTTTATTATTAAAAACACCAAACAAAAACTTTCCCTTTTGGACGCTTTGGCCCAATCACAACATTTCTTAACTCCCATCAGTTTGATGTGGCACAGATGATCCAACAGCAAGAGCCATTAATGCAGCGTCTTAAGAGCAATGATATGCAAAGCCTTCGTTTTCCTCCCGTTAATCCAACATTTGTACAAGTTTTTATATCTGTGCTGTTCCGCTCAAGCAGGAGATAACATACGGCGCCATGCTGCACTGATGTGCGGGTGGATATGTAGAGAAATGGCATGCAAACACCACCGCTGGCTGAATAATTAAAATAAAAAAATGGATGAAGCAAAGATCCACCTGCGTCGGACGTGGTGGTTTAAGAGAGTCAAGGGGGCGGCTGGTGACGGAATATTATCACCACAAATTTCCTTTCATTCAAACAACACAAACTAGAAAAATACATAGCACCACAGAAGAGAGAAAATAGCACCTAGGTTTTGATTTCTTTGTGTTTTCATTAAAATGTGACATCATCTCCCATTGCATAGTCAGACAGATGTGTATTTCAGGAAAAATAGAAGCTGTTTATTAAGTTAATGATATTATGGTGTTCTGTTCAGAGGGCACAAAAGGAGGAATGTATTTTTTTTTTTTTTACGCAAATCAAACTGTCACATAATATCACAGAGCTTGTTTTCGTCTTTTATTTCCATTCTGCTCTTAAATTACAACAAGGTGTGCTCCACAACTGCAACAAGACAGGACTTCCCAATTTGTTTTTGCTTGTTTTTGTCAATTTACAAGTCGAATTTCCTCACTTCACGATATATTTCTACAATTTAGATGTTATCCCTGTATCCATCGTCTCCTACCTCACAATTTATAAAGTCACATGCATGTTTTGAAGCCAGAAGCAATAAACATTACCAGGAAAAATATACAGAATGTACTTACAAACATAAAAATTATTTATATATATTTATATATATAAGGTCCATTCCAAGGGAATGGGGAGAGAATTATGCACAAACAAAGCTCCCTTAGTGAATGAGCAAAAAAACAAAAACAAAAGACTAGTGGAAAAAAAAGCCAGGGAGATGAGGGAAAACATGAGAAAAGAAAAGAGCCAAATCAGATGGAGTCCGTGGCAAATACTGCGACCGTCTGGAACGGCTGCAGCTCTCAGGGTCGCCTTCGTTGGTGACATGGGGGCATGGGTCGTGTGTTTGTGTGTGTGTTTTGTGTAGGAGGCAGGATCTGACATCCAGTTTCAAAACTTGCATGTGATGGAGAAGGCACACTGAGGTTATTTCGTTTTCCTCTATTCCTATAGAATTTCACTGTATTCTCAACTTGATTTTCATTTTACTCATACTTGTTGCTTTATGGAAAAAAAGTTACTTTTTTACAAATAGAATTCTCCTATTCTTTTTCAATTGTTTTTTTTCTTTTCTGAGAAAACAAATATATGCTTTTTTTTTCTCCATTTGTTCAGTAAACAGTCTTAGCCGATGAAACAGACAGGGCCCACTTCAAATCCGAACTTCTGCGTGGAGCCGCCAAAATCGTTGAACATGATGTCCACAAATGGCACCTGTTCCACCTTTGGTGTGTTGATCTCAAGTACTGTCTTTTCATAACCCTTTTTCAGCTAAGGGAGAGAAAAAAACAACAGCAGGAGGGAGAGTCAGCGTGTGAAAAAAACCCATATCAGAAATGAAAACATCACACAATTCTGCAGGGCTCGTATTGACTGAGCCACTACAAAGACAACAGCAACATCATTTTCCGACAGAGTTCATCAAAGGCATCCTGCCGACAGCTTACACACACCCACACATATACGTCTGTTTGACTTACCGCGCAGCCGTCGACCACAGAGCGGATGTAGGGGTTGTTATCATAAGACATCTCCTCATCGTTGGAGCCCAGGAAACGGATGGCCTTGTCGTAGTTGTCCTGGTCCTGGTCGTGCCAGGCCACCGACTGGTAGCAGTTGTATGTCATGTTCTGTCGGGCCGCCGCGCTCAGCAGCCGCATGAAAGTCATCTGCACCACGCTGATGGGGTTGCCCTCCGCGTCCACGTAGGAGAGCTGTAAGGAGGAACGCAGATGGGGTTGAACATCAAAAACGTAGCAGTAAGAGAAGGGACCAGAGTAAAGACTGAGTGGACTGAGAGGAAGAATATCCTAAAGATCCATAAAAAAACACGCTGTCATGTCTACACTGTGCTGTGATTTGGTCTCTTGGGAGCCATTTTCATTAAATTTATGAGGAGCGATTTGTATTCATGTTTTACAGCTGTGTTTGTTTCTTATTGACAACAGAGGTGTCAACCAAGGATACAGAATTAATATACAACCACGCTCTGTGAGCTCACAGATGAAACTAATAGAACTAAGTTCTTACAGTACTGCATATTAAACTGGTCACTAAAGGATTGAGTTAATGATATTCTATGATTTTCTTATAGTCAACAAATCCCATGAAAAGACCAAATACAATAATACTTTCCAACTTAACAAACCTGTTTTTGGCATTCAGCCCCAAGGCTGTTCATTGTCATTGGACACACTTTCCATAAAAAAAAAAGACTTAATTCCTTTTTGGAACTTGGCTCTGTATTTTTTTTTTTTTTAGCAAACTTAACTTAATCTGAAAGGAAAAGTACCATTTTGAAGCCTTGAGTTTAGCATTTTGATGGTCGCCATCTTGTTTCTGGAGCCAGAAGTGACCATATTTGGAGGGTGGATCTGGGAAGGAGGATGCTAAAGTACCAGCTACCACTAGCACTATCTAGCTAGCTTGGTTGACAATGTGTTATGCATCACATTATTATTTGGAATGCTAATTTTAGCTACTAAACAAACTAACTGTACTTACCTGGAAAAAAGAAAAATAAGCTGCTGATTCAGAATGTCTTTTAGTACAACTAAATGCCAAGCGACATTTTTAGACAACCAAAATGTCATAAGGAACTGTCATGAACTGAAAACATACTGCAATGGTCAAAGTTTTTTTTCACTCTAAATGGGAACATGATACAAAAAACCCTCATGCTGATTTGAAGACTTCAAACTAGTGATTGAGACCATAAACTAATTAGGAAAACGTTTACTGAGGTAGTAAATCAGGTGATTAGGCTCATTTTAAAATGAATAATTTCTTCTTGCAGCCAATGGAGTCGCCCCCTGCTGGCTACTAGAAAGAATACAGGTTAAGGCACTTAAGCATTGGCTTCGGTTTTCAGACCAGGTGGTATTTTCAACCACATATGAATACAAATTAAGTGTATTGGGTATTTAAAAAACAAAAGGTATATATTGTATTAACTTAAAATAAACTACAATGCATATGTTGACTGTAATGAAGAATCATGGCAGTCGATGCAACTGTGCAGCTCACTGATGTATTTTTTAAAATAGTTTTTGTACAACAATACGGCCCTTGTTGGGAGAATCAATTTGTTGGCTCTGGTCTTTTCATGGGAACTTGCTGACGATAAAAAAAATATGAATATCATCCACTTTATCTTTAAGTAATGTGCAAATATCCCCAGGGTAAATCTGAGCGTGGATAAAAAGTCCATATTTCTTAAACAACAGATCAGGTGAAACATATATAAGATGTATAGAGTGTATAGATGGGGAAGAAATGCTTAGAATTTTTTCTAAGATGTAATGCCTGGAAGCTGTACTGATGTGCATCGTTTGATGTGGAAAAAACTGCCATCAAAGAAGAAAAATTAAGCATAACTAAACACCTAATTTAAATGTTGATTTTGTAATTATGTAAAATATATCTCAAATATGAGCAAATTATGGTAAGCACATGAAAATGTCATTAACTGTTGCAGTAATGATATGTTAATTGCTTGGTAATTAACCTATAATTAACCTATAATTTTGCTTTTTTTTCATCCCATGTTACAGAAAGCAGAAATAAATTCCATTAAGCTGATTATGGCGCTATGTGACTGATAAGATAGCAGGTTTGGAAGCAGTCACGGTTCAGTTTAAATATCCGTACGTGACTTTCTACATACCAACCGTCAGGAATCCATTAGATCCACATAGTCGCGTCGTCTTTGAGACAAACAGGACTTACTGAGAGTAGAGCGCATGCAGCATCCACACCATGCAACCAGAGCAGCAAACCGTCTGTGAGTCTGGATGTGGTCTTTCTCGACTTGTTGTTCTTGCACATAAGCTCACACACACATACACACACATGCAAAACCCAGAGCACCGACACTCAAACTTGACATTAACAGATGGAGCTCATCATCATCTCCGTCTATTTGTGCAAAAATTTAGTGCCAATGATTTGATTTAATAAGCTAATTAATCACAAGATATACACAATGAGGACTTTGTTGTGCAATAAGTCTGTGAGTGTCGGCGTCGTGGCTCAACAAAGTGCCACCGCTCTGGTGTTTTATATCCTCGGAGTGGCCGGGTAGCCCCATGCTTTTCCCATTTACCCCACCACTCCTCATCCCTCTTCCTCCCCGCGCAGCGTGTGGATCCAGCCCGACATCGCCACAGAAACATTACCTCTTTATCATCACAGCCGCAAGTCAACAGTGACTGAGTACCCAGAAGCCCCTGGGTGGGTGACTGAGTGCCTGACCTGTTTGACTCAGAGCTACTCTGCCGGATCTAAGTAGTGTTTAAGGGAGACAGTGGGAATGTGAGTGCAGCTGAACGGCTGCAGCAGCGAGGGAATGACACTTATTTTTCTCCCCTTGTGGAGGATGGACGACCTGCTGAGGCGTGAACTACAACTGCAAATATGTAATGTGTAAGGAAGCAAAGTGTTAAGTGATGTATTCACTCTTAGGTGTTTTTGCCCAAACTATTAATTCAGCTACGTATGGATATTGCTTCTTGAGTCATGGCAGTGTCGAGGCACACAGTCACTAGGAGATGCTCTCTTAATGTAGCAGAGGTGTGGCAGTGGAGACATTGTTTTCCATTTGTTGAACTCCATTAGATGCCGAATTTATTGCCACATACTGCTCCACAAACCTCTCCTCCATTTCCTTGTAAGAGCATCACCTGTGTTATTGGACTGAAGGTGAGTGCAGCTTGTGCTGAATCATGCACCACGATAAAGTAACAACAAACAAACTGCGTTAACATACTTCACAGGGTAGAACCATGCAGAGCCTGAGGCACACAAAGTCCAGGCCTCAGCCAGGACTCTGGGACCACAGGCAGGGCCACTTACCAGGGAACCTCTCTTGTAGTGACTATACCATGAGCCTGGCGAGTCTTTGGGCCATTTTGCCATTTTGCTCTGCAAAATATAAGAGGCGTTCAGGGAAGGGACTTGGGAAAGGCAGGAGTCTGGCTTACCAGTTTACCACGTTTGAATTCACTGAACCAGGAGCCGGGATTCTCCTTTACCCAGGATGTGAGCCTAGCCTGGGGGCATGGATCAACAGAGAGGCAGAGGAGGGAGAAACAGCAGTGTTAAAGAAAGAAAACAGATCTGACAGAAACACATCCCATCTTTTTTTTTTTTTTCACTCCCTTCCCCATCTTCCTCCTATTTGGCCTCTGAGGAGTCTTCCAGACCTGAAACGGTATTCAGTAAGATCAACCAGACCAACCGGTCCGGGGCAGAAGAATTTTAGTAAGCCATTATGCCATTTTGTACAGTACAAACTGTAGCTGGCAGCTAATTGCTGCTGAAAAATTCATGAGTACACACAGTGATTAATTAAGAAATGATCGCCTGCAAGGAGCTCTTATTCGGCGGCCTCTATCCCTGCTGTTCAGTGTTAGTGCAGTGCAGCCATGGTGCACTAACTTTGTTATGCCATTAAAAGCTGTGAATTGGCCAACAGGGCATGGCTCTAATGATCTCAGCCATGACAATGATGAATTTCGCTATAATTAGATAGCATAGTTTGATATGGAACTGTCATCAATAGCTTAATGCGCTAATGAGTGATGAGCCGGAGATCACTTATCGCTGGGAGATGGCATACATTAGACCCATGCTGCCTTGAAGGTGACCTTGGGTTGTTTTCACTGGAGTGGACTGAGCAGAGGAGGTATTATCTGTGACTTTCTCTCGTCTGTGTACAGTGCATGGGCAGTATAACTATGTGCTCTTATAATAACTGTGCCAATCTAAACGCATGTGGGTGTGTTTGCAGTCCCTACGCTAAAACTGACAGCGCAGGCTTTTCTCTTCACCCCCCGACACAAATGAGAGCAGCCCATCACCGGCACGCTATAAAAAGTCTGCTTCATTATTCTAAGCTTAAGCAAACTCCGGCTCCTCTGAGGCTTGGTGAGTGGGATCATTAAAATGGCTGTAGCACTGTGCGATTACACAACCCCGACTTGTCAAAGACAGTGTTCTCAATGTTTCACGACTCCGCTGCTCGCCTCTGCTCCACACGCTCATGCATAATGAACTGAAAAGCTCCACTATGTGTCTGTCACCTGCCAAAAGGCTTTACAGGTTCTGAATGGCATTCGATCTAAAAATGGCACAGAGACAACACTATGGACGAGTGAATGTGTGTGTTTGAATGAGGGAGTTGTCTCCAGGTGGTTGGCGATTGTAACAACTTAACTGAGATTTAACATGTTTGTGAAATAACTTTGGCCCCTCATGGGAAATGTAGGGAGCCCTGTTGCGTCATCTTCCACTTCTTCTTGGTAGCAGCAAGCAAGGTAATCTCATGGAGGCTAATTATACGGGTACATGAGTAGGCACAATAGAGTTACTTTTGCACATAGTGCTGTCTTGAGATGTTCGGGTTATTTATACAGTATGCGAGGCGGTTAGTCCCAGACGAGAGGAAAAAAGACAATCGTTCACTTATCTGGAGTATTCAGCTGATGTAACTTTACTGTCAATCAAAATAGTAAGTTATTTTTTTTTGGTTTCCTTCTTGCTTGCACAAATCCCGACCTTTTTCGCTTAATATATCCTCAGCCTGACTGTGCACTGTGTGTTGTTGTGTGTGTGTGTGTGTGTGTGTGTGTGTGTGTGTGCTTGCGAGTGTTTGTCTACACGCGGGCAGACTTACCCCTTCAGACTTCTTATCTGGGAAGATGCAGCTCTCTCCACCTGCTGTGAAGTTGCAGTAAACCTTGAAGGAGTCCCGCGAGCAGCCCTGGTTTGGATCAATCCAGTACTCACCTGGAGAAAAGGAGATAGAGAGAGAGCAATTATAGAGCGGTATGTATGACTTGAAGCCTGTACTGTATTCTGGCCATCTCCAAATGGCGGCTCTATTCAGACCCGTGAACAATTTCTAATAGACAAATGAGAATAAATAATAATCTTTACGGGGCATTGTTTTTTTTCTGACATTTGGCTATAGCTCAGGGGCGCAGCTAATCCAGTTAATATGGCAAGGCTTCAAACACTGGGTTCCCACAGCTTCTTAAACATCAAATTCAATGGCCTTTCAAGAACTTCAAGGCCCAATTTCCTCAAATTGAAGTGAATTAATTACTGTTATTACAGTGAGAATTTTGACAATAAGAATTAGTGGACCACAAAATATATACATTTGAGCACTTTCTCACTAAAATTTTATGGATCTTTGCTTTGGGAAACAAGCAATGAAATCGATTGTTTACCATGGTTGACAGTGTTAGAGAGATGTGAGAGAGACGGCAGCATGGAGAGGAACTGACCTGCTTCCTGACTACAGAGAATGTTTCCCCTGGAAAAAGTAGCACTACACACCTTGACCACGTTTGGATCGACTTACAGCTGTGAGCCAGCTCTCTGAACATTATTGAAGTAGTGTTCCAGGCTCACCAGTGAACACCTCCACATGTGCATGAGAACGACACTAACTCAGTAAATAAAGTAGGAATAAATATTGTAGAAAGTAGGCTGCTCAGAGCTGTTTGTATTTTTATATTTTACCTGTAATGTAGGCCTTTAGTTCATTATGCTATAGGACTTAATTTGTTTCCTGTAAAGAAACATATAAGTGACACATAAGTTCAATGTGTCTGTATGTTAAAAGTGCCCTACTTTGAAAATTGGCTTTAAATATTGTTAAAATGATGCATGTTGTGGATTTTATATGATAGACATAAAGGTAGGTTAGGATTCAATTTAGAAATTATGAATTTTGACCATTGCTGTGGGGACATTTTAGTGACTGGGCCCCTTTAAGTTATAATTGAAGAGCCCTGTTTTACTACTTCAGGTCAAACCAATGGGTGAAATTATATGGCCTGGCTAAAAGTATGTTGCATGTCTCTATATCTGTCAGTGTGTACTGAGCCTGTATCATATTCTGAGATGTTATACAGTGAAAACCAAACCAAATCAAACTGTGGGATATTGCTTGCTTAAGGCAAACATTTCACATTTTGTAAAACACAATATACAATACATTCATAATTGATGTTGTTTCTATTAAATGTGGTTTCTGGTAGACAGCATCCTCATGCAGAGATGGAATATTATACAGAAATGGAAACACTTGCATTTACAAGTAACATGTAAACAAGTGGGGCGGATTAGCATCTGATCTGATTTGACGTCCAAAATGCTTGTAATGATGATTGATGGTTAATTGCAGGGCTGCAACTAATGATTTATTTCATTAAAGATAGATGTATATCATTATCTCAATTAATCCAATAATCGTTTGGTCCATAAAATTCCAGAAAAAAGATTATCTAAAGCCCGGGGGAATGTCAAAATATTCTATTTACTGTCACATACGAGATAAGACGAGCTGGAAGAGAAATTAATTTTCTATTTTATTTTAGCTGGAGTGTAATACAAACCATCGGGGAAATCAGGATGGCAGAGCTGCAGGTCTTTGCAGGTACGAGCGGGGTTGGTCTGTGTGCCCAGCGGGTGCTTCATCTGCTCGATCTCCAGCTTAAGGGAGTTGAGCGAGCCAAAGATTTCCTCCATGCCGTCGTCGTAGTCCTTGTAGTTGGCGTCCACGTTTGCTTCGTCCATCATTTGGCTGGCATCGATGCTCCTGCGGGTTCTGCCCTTCATAGAGGACTGGATGGGGAGTGGGTGGATGACATCGCCAGGAGGACCCTGTGGTGAGGAGATTAAAGGAGGGGAGACAAATGCCAGTTAGAGGGAAAGATGGATGATGTAGATAATGACCCACACTAAGGATATAATCACAATAATGACATAGTGACAGTCTCAGACTTACAGGAGGGCCAGGAGGTCCAGTTGTACCAGTCTCTCCTTTTGGTCCAGTTTGACCCTGAATCGGACAAAAAATATATTTTTTTGAATGTCATGATTAGTGCTTGTTACTGTTTCTGCTTCTGCTGCTGTCAGTCAAACACTTACCGATGACCCTTTAGCTCCTTTGGGACCAGGAGGACCCTAAAGACACAAAAAACACTCAAATAATCAATACTAGCTCAGACATTAGATGCTATTAAAATACACACATGCTGTAGTGTGACACATGACGAATCTTACAGGTAATCCAGGAGGGCCGATGGGGCCAAGTGGACCGGAAGGACCAGCAATACCCTGAAGAGAAAAGAAAACGTGTGAAAGTTTATTCTGGGTGCACCAGTATTGACTAAAACAAGGCATATTAATACTGGTGACTTCATTATGACTGAAAAAAAACACCACAAAGATTATCAATAACTCTCAGTGGGCTGATTATTGGCACTCACAGTCTGTTTTTGGCACACACACTTTAAAAAAAGAAGAATGTGTGAGCCTTTTAACATGACTCCAGTGTAGTTTCGTTTACTTACATTGTCTCCTTTGGAACCATGTGATCCTGGTGGACCAGGAAGGCCTCTGTCTCCCTTCTCTCCCTGTTCACCCGGGGGTCCGATCAGACCAATAAGACCCGGATGGCCCTGAGGACAGAGAACAACACACACATATTATCAATATAGCAGTCAATATTACACCATCATCTGCATAATGCATCTGGCTTGCACACCCTCTAATCATTAAGGTAATGATTTGATGGCTGGAGGCAAACAACAGATCTAATCAATCTGTTTGTAAATAGGTCCATTAGTCTTATTATTAAAGCTTCTGTTCTACATAAAAACATTCAGCCGGGCAAGTGGCTCACCTTTTCTCCTTTGACACCAGAATCTCCTTTCAAACCGGGTAAACCAGGAGGACCCTGAGAGAGAGGGGACACATTAGAGAGAGCTGTTGAATGAAGATTCAGATCAGATTGCACATGCAGCTGTTTTCTCTATGAACTGATAGTGTCGCATTATCTGGAGTTGCCCTTTCACACATGCTGCACACAACGGGACTGTTTGTGTGTCTGACACATTGGAAATAATCCATTTGGTGAAGGTGAGGGGTCATGCCTTTGTAGAGCGTGCAGAAGACAGGGCATGGCGCTTGGTTCTTAATTAGGTCATAAACAACCAAGCCTCTTGATGTTAATTGAATTTGTCTGACGATTTTTGAGTTGATTCTTACTGACAAGTTCTTGAATGTCGTTGTCACTCCAGTCAGACATATTTGTTGCTGTATTCGTGTAAATTACCTTTTTCTTTTAACCTCAGATGTTTGTATTTTTCCAGTTTTGCACTAGTTGCATGACAGACATCATCAACTGCCCACTCACTTGCTGGGACTTCAAATAACGACTATTTTCATTGTTGATTAATCTTTCGATTATTTTCCTGACCGATTGATTAGTTGTCTGGTCTATTAAATGACAGACAATGGTGAAAAATATCGATCAGTATTTCTTAAAGCCCAATATAACATCATTAAAGTCTTATTTTATCCACAACTCAAAATATTCAATTTACTTGATCGTTATTGTTAATTTGATGGGGACATTGCACAGTAAATGTATTGCACCAGAAATGGCTGTAAAGCTTATTTGCATCTACAGTCCCTAGACAGGAGTCAACAGTAGCACTTAATTCTGCACATAAAACAGTCTGTCCATACCATAATAGAGTCACACAAAAAATGTCAGTAAAAAATAATAAAAAAATTGAATAATCAGTTTATTTGATCAGTTTGAGACAGTTTCTTTAACAAGACACACACTATTTTTCTACATTTTATGTTTAACTACACACAATATATCATTAACTCATTATTGTCATAGAACATTAAAGCAACCAGAAAGTTTTCTCATATTAGAAGCTGAATCAGATACATTTAGCCATTTTTCCTTAAAGAACTCCTTAAATAATTTAATCAATTATCAAAATAGTTGGTGATTAATTCAATCTAATCGATTAATATTTGCAGCTCTATTGATCAGTGGTCAGGGAACGGCTATATTCACACAAAGGCTGGATCACACATTACACAGACTTTGTAGTATGGAGCCGACAGAGTAAATTCTGGTTTAACTGATTCAAACATTTATGTTCTCACATACTTTACAGCTCCTCCAGGTAACTTATACACGTTTAGAGTTGCAGTATATGTGTGAAAGGGGTTCAAGGAGATACCTCAGTTTAAAGTTCAGGAGTCACTTGTACTCACCATAGGTCCGGGAGGTCCATCTGGGCCTGGAGAACCAGGTAGACCTTGCTCTCCCTGCAAAGAAATACCAATTATGCAGTGCTTTTACCCGCGGCTCAAAAGAAAACAAGTTTCTATAAATAACAAGGCTCCTTTATGTTCAGCAGTTTATTGAAAACCATTTATACACACCTGCTCTGTAAGCTGTTTTAACAACACAACACAACATTGAGACATGACTGTGATAAATTGCTGTGATGGTAAGAAACACTTTACTTACAACTGGGCCAGGGATACCCCTGAGGCCTTCAGAACCGGGCTTGCCAGGTGATCCTTGAGGACCAACAGGGCCTGTCTTTCCTTGGGGACCTTCCAAACCAGATTCTCCCTTTCACACAAAAACAGCAAACACACAACGTCAGATTCTTGCTCATTAGTTGGTGCCCTATGTGAAGAGAATGTCTGCATTTGTTAGATGCGTTACCTTGGCTCCTTTCTCTCCTTGTCTTCCCTCAGGTCCTGCTGCTCCAGGGGGGCCCTGTTTTAAAAAATAGATGACAGATTAATATTGTGGAACACAAAGACAAAACATTTTAGCATTTTGACATTGATAACATTTCACATCAGGACAATACTTACTCTCTTTCCTGGTGGTCCAGAGGGACCAGACTCTCCAGTGGGTCCAGGAGAACCCTACATTGAATTTAAATGAAAAGAAAATAATTAAACAGCATTCTTTTTGTGATTTAAATGGCAGTCTCATAAAATAATTCCTTGTCAGCACATAGAGCTGTGGTAACACAATTGGTATACAACACTCACAGCTTGACCGGCCTCTCCATCATCTCCCTTGTCACCAGAGGGACCATCTAACCCCTGCATAACAAATGAACAGCGCCTCAGTTATGCTGCATTACATCAAAAACAAACTGTAAAAAAACAGAGTTTGCACAATTCATTCACTTATTCGATACGTACAGCTGGACCGGGCTCTCCAGGGGGGCCTGGGTCACCGGGGAAACCACTGGGACCCTGAAAATCAATAAAACTTGCATTACTTTTTATATTGAAGAGATATTTAGTTTAAGGTCACACTGGCCGTCCTTTGTGTGAGGTAAAATCAGTGGTCAGAGTACATTTATTTCTAAAATAAAAGTTACTTTGTGAAGCCGAAAGTGGAAAACAACTTACAGGGCTGCCTTTGGGACCATCATCTCCAGGGGGACCTTTAGGGCCAGGAGGTCCAGCAGTACCAGCCGGACCGCCCTCTCCCTTTTCTCCTCGCTCTCCTCTTGGACCCTGGAATAATATGTAGTATGTTACAGGACTGTTCAAATATGTCAAAAATAATAATCACAATTATTTTGGTCAATATATATTTAATACAATATGACATTTATTTTAATTTATATATCATTTTATATAAATTATAAATGTATAATTCAACTGAAAAAAATAAATGTAAAAATAAATAAATAAATGTGATTTAAAAAAGAATAACCTGTTAATATATTAAAATAAATAAAAACAATAATTACATATAATTACATTATTTTAAAAATGTGATAAATGAAATAAAAATGCATAGGATGTTTTAACATTAGTGCCAAAATGGTAACTGAAAATAACATTTGGTTAAATCACTCAGTTCTAGCAAGTTAATACTTCTAATTCAGAGATTGTAGTAGAAAACAAGTGGCGAATGAAATGTAAATGCCAAAGAATAATTCAACAGTGTCATAATACTTTATGGTCAGCTGTTTTGAAGTCCAGCTATTCACCAACAATGACTCATGTAAACATGGAGGAAAGATAATGGGATAACTCACTGGAGGGCCAACTTCTCCCTGAAGACCGGGCTCTCCTGTTTCACCAGCATCTCCCTGATAAGAGAGAGAGAGGGGGGAGGCGATATTAGAGGGTGAGAGAGAGACACACACGTTATCAGAAAGGTGATTTGTTGATCCAACAAGGTTCTAAAAATCCCATCATTTACAGCAGCTCTTACTTTCCCGGTGCCCTTGTCACCCGAATGGGGACAGAAAGAGATGACACAAGAGATTTCAATCCATCAAGTGCAGGCAGATTGTGAGGCTGGAGCACAGGAGGGCGCTGACCTCACTGTTCTCCCTGGACCCTGCACATATATCTTGTCCTCTTCCCTGTGCCTTATTGGATAGCTGCTCTGTTGACTCACCTATACACTGGGCACTATCGTTACTCACTGTCACATAAGACTACCGTCCTCCCTGCTGGGGTTTACTGCAGATGCCACACCTGTTTAAGGGACAAATATGAGCTCATATTTGGGAGACGCAGAGCAAAATGATGGCTCTGCTAAACCAATGTCAAGCTGTGCGGTGATGTGCTATGATAAGCATGTCCAGATTCTCTCTAGCATGAACAACAGCTCTGTATTGTGAATGTCAGCTGATACTCTAAATTAGTGTCTGGCTGTCTTCCAGACCTGTCAGGAAATCCACTCTAAGCAGTCGGTACGCCTCTTTAAAAGCATGACTGATCCTCCCGTATTAGGAGCTGGTCTTTATGCAATGTTGCAGCTGAGACGCCCTGCACAGGCCGCGACTCCATCCTTACAACAACCTGCTCGTGTTCACCACGGGGAAGCTTGTAAAATCTGCTGACGACGGGGAAATGGAGAGCATGAAAGACAGCTGCTCATCACAGATATATGAGGGACGAGTGTAGAAAAAATAAAAGCCTCGAGCTCAGTCGCTTGCCAACTCCCTCGGCCGGCCAATAAAATGCCAGATCAGCTTAAGAGCGATTAGCCAAAAGAGCGCAGTGTTTGTTTGCACAGAAGAAGGACAGGCTATCCTCAGGGAGATTATAAAGGAGCAAAAGGTGATTCTATTGACTGAACCAGATAAAACAAATCGCACTATCACTACAGACAGAAAGTGATGAGAAAGTGCACAGCGCTACAGTCCAGCAGGTGCAAAAGCTGCCAAAGCAGGCCTTTCATAATGAAACAGCAGCAACAAATAAGAACGGGAGCTGATTTTATGAGAGGCGCCTTTTAATAATGCATTTATCATCTTGGAAGTACAGTGCCTTTTGAGTATTAATTCATACTCTCTCCAGCAATAGTACTGCCGGGGATGGCAGCTTGTACATTAGATTAGCTGTGCATCTGTCACTCTGCGGCAGAAAAATGTCTAATTTAAAAGGGTATCATATAAATAGGCATGGGAAATATTAATGACTGCAAAAGCCTTTTAAAGAGGTATCATTCACAGGCTGCACCTCAGAGCACTCACACAAACTGCTAACACGCTGAAGCTGTCGCTTCGAAAGTGCTTTAAAAACCAGTCAACTGGACAAACTGAATCGTGTATATCTTACAGGGAGGTTGCAATGAAAAAAATGTGTACACAATCAGGCACCACTGCGGTGCAGTCATAACACAAAGCTCTGTTGTCTGCGTCTCTGGAAAAACAGCATATTTTACTTTAAAAATTCACATCTAAAGAGAAAAGGCACTCTGGGTTTTTTTGGAACAGGACCAGAGGTGCCATCTGGAACAAAAAGGCTGTAGCAAACATTGAAAGAATACATTTCAGCAGGTTGAAATTTCAGCTCCTCACATCCACTTTAAAAAGCCATAGACGGGCTGGCTTCTCCGGGCGAAAAGTGTTCTTCTCTGGGCGGTGAAGAATTTATGATTATACAGAAATCCAAATACAGTTTCTTCATGGGTGGGCAATGCTCCTTTTTTTCAGTTGAAATAAATCACCATTTCTGTGTGTAGTTATGGGCACTAAATACTTTTGGTTGACAAATACCTGCAGACTGGGAAGTACAATGAAATATAATTTTATGGGTTGCCTAGATTTTTGTTTACCAAAGTGATTATATTGTCCATTTACTGAATTGCCTACAGGATAGATATAATTACTATGAGATGAAAAGCGACACAAAACAACACAACTAAAAGGAGTTTATGTGACTTTGGAGATGTCTGTGTTTACAGTTACAGCAGCTAAAGAAGCTGCAGGTGTAATTACAAACATTTCTTGCCAAAAAAGCCATCAAAATGACATTATGCTACAAGACAAAACAGCTGTACCACTCTATTCCCTAAAGCCCCTTCCTGCTAGTAAAAGAAAAATTAAGATGAATACTTGTGACTGAAAAAAGTCATTATAATAAGAAATGTATACAAAATGACTTATTATTGAAATAGGGATTTATTATTACAAAAGATTTAGAATTTTTCTCAAAATAATTACTTATTATTGAAAAATAATAATTTTGTATTTTTGCATAAAATTTTGATTTTATATGCAAGAAAATAGGAAACTCCAAATAATGTATTACTAAGCTATCTCAAAATGTGAAACTTTCTCAAAATTATAATGAGTTAGTGTCTTAAAATGAGGAGAAACATTCTCAAAAGAAACTATCAATCAAACTAACAAACTATCTTAAGAAAGTTTCTCATTAATGTTGCAAAAGTCATAATTTTGAGAAAGTTTCTTCATCATTATAAGTTATTACTTTGAGATATTAAGTCATTATGAGGTAATTATTTCTCAATACTAATATATAATAAAATATAATAAAATAAATATAATTTATTTTGAGATAATAACTCATTATTTTGATATACAAGGTCATATTAAGATAGTAAGACATTATTAAGCAATTATTTTAAGAAAATATGTCATCATTTTGAGATACTGATTTATTACTTTGAGACATTATTAAGTCATTTTTTCGAGATATTGAGTATTTATTTTAAGATATTAAGTAATTTTGATATACATGGTCATTCTTTCAAAAATACTAATAATACTAAAATGCTAAAATACTAATAAGTCATATTAAGATAGTAAGACATAATTAAGTCATTATTTAGAGAAAGTTTCTCATTATTTTGCTAGGTCGCTATTTTGTGATACTAAATCATTATTATGTCTCACAGCTTTTTTCCCCATTTCATTGGCAGAATATGACTTCCATACAAACCAAACATAGAAAAGAGGTTTACCTTTTCTCCAACATTACCAGGATTTCCAATACCACCAGGAGGTCCCTGAGGGCCATCGGCTCCAGGGGGTCCTGAGGGGCCTCTGGGACCAGGGGGGCCGGGTGGACCCTACATGTTAGAAAGGATGCAGATGAATGAGTAAAGACACTTAACTTGTAAACTTCTTGTAATGTGATGTACTGAGTATTTAATACAGTCACTCATATATTATATATTATATATAATATAGACTCACCATCTGACCGACGTCTCCAGTTTCACCTTTCTCACCAGGTGGACCAGGCAAGCCCTGAGGAGTGTGCAGAGGATTTAATCACATTGCTTCTTAATGATAACATTTAACCATAGTTAATATGCTTCACTGCAGTCCGCACCTGCAGCCCAACTGGACCCGGAGGTCCGGGGAATCCTCTTGATCCTTCATCTCCCTTCTGGCCGAACAGACCCTGCTGACCTCTGGGACCAGGCTCACCATCTGCACCCTGAAAGATTTGACGGATGAAAGGTGTTACAATCAGGAGAAACAAAGGATGGCGGTACTGTAAACGAGGCGCTGAATGCAAACTAGATACTTACAGCAGGACCAGGTGCTCCGACGGGTCCTTGAGGGCCGGTGGGGCCAGGTGGACCCTGAAAAACATTTTCAAAACCCATAAATTCACAGTAAAAATAAGATCAAACTTATCTCAGGCAGTAAAATAATGATTAATAATGCATATTTTACAATATTTTAAAATAAACAACAACTTACATGCTCTCCTTTGTCACCCTTGCCTCCTTTCTGGCCTGGCTCTCCAAGCTCTCCCTGCGGAGTGACACGATCACAGTGTGAAAGGAAGATAAAACTTTCAAAACAAGGTAATACACAAGTGAGAGGAAGATAAAAATGTGACAAAGAATAATGTTAACTTATCATCAAACAAAAATCCCCAGAACAGAGACTGACATATGAAAGCACAATAAAACCTACACTCAAATATATCCCCCGCTTCAATCTTTATTTAGAGATCTGTCTATGGCTATTTCAATTACATCTATTCTTCTCTGACAAATATAGTTCACATCTGATGGGGGCTTATCACGATGGCTGAGTCACAGTGCTACTAGCAGCCAAAACTGAATAGATCATTAGTCCAATTTCAACCTGTTTGCACCAGCATTCCCAGAGTGAAGAACCTTGCACCATACTTTCAAAGCCTCCACATGCTGTGGGTGTTTGGAGAAATAATGTTAATATCTGCCAAAGCCAAAGGCATTTACTTTTGGTTTGAGTCAGACAATGCTCTTTGTGAGGCAGTATTAGTCTTAAAATAAAGGCCCCGGAGTTGTTCGTTCCCCGTGGACAGGACTTAAAATAAGAAAGTGTCTGAATGTGTGTAAACATTAGCTTGCGAGATCCTTTTTATCTGCATAGCAAATACCCTCTGTATTCTCTGTGTCCGTCTGCACCTTGGGGACCAGTGTAAGGCCAGTTAAGAACCGAGGCATTCTTCAAAGGATAAGAGATTATCCTCTGAGTATCTCCGTGGCTGATCTTCCCGCAAATGTTTTTAGAGGGGATGAAGAGTTGTTCTCGCTTCTGAATACTAAGGGGTCACTTTCACACATTCTGTCACTGCCACAAAATTCCTCCCTCTCTTCTGTGTGTTTGTACAGAGGAGTACAAAGCTGCAACAAGGCAGGTTCGCCTTTTTAAAGATCCGTTAATCGATGCAAACTCTGTCAGACAAATTCCCCTCAGAGAGCTTAAGGTCGTTGGGAAAGAGACAAGACAATATCGGCCTTAGATCTTAACTGTAAAGTTCTGTGTCTTTGTGAGGTAGTAATGTACATGTGCAGCAGACTAGTGTGTGTGTTGTTCTAACTTGGGCCACTTTTGGGGACATATCTGTGAGTAAAGACCAGTTAAATGGGGATGCTTATTGAAGTGGGGACAATAACCATGTCCCCAATAGGGGGAAACCACATTTTTTGGGTCAGTGGTTAAGGTTAGGGTTAGGCAAGTAGTGGTTATGGTTAGGCTAAGTCTCTAGGAAATGGAATGTCCCCAAAAGTAACATAAGCAACCATGTGTGTTTGGTGTGACGCAGAGTGCTTAAAAATTAAAAGCTTCAATGCAGCTTTACTGAATTTCATTATATTGCTCTTTGCGACAAAAAAAGACACAAAAAGTAACTCACCTTGTCTCCGTCCTCTCCAGGTGGTCCAGGAGGTCCTCCAGGTCCTGGCAGACCCACGGGTCCCTGAATACCGTCTCTTCCAGCTGGGCCTTGAGGTCCTTTCTCTCCCTAAAATATTTTTTTTTTTCATAAACAATGCTTAATCTGTGAAATATTCCATTGTATTTAATTTGGTCACAGCAGTTTCTATAATGTGATGTTCTTACCGGTCCACCTTTCTCTCCGGCAGGGCCTGGAGGTCCCTGAGGGCCAGGTCGTCCAGGAAGACCTGTAGGACCGGCTGGGCCAGCAGGGCCACGCTCACCAGGAGAACCCTACAGCATAGTAATGTTAGTAATCAAAGTAACTGAATGGAAATATTGTAGATATCAAAGTGTTAACACTGTACATAGTCATACCACCAGGCACATCTACCAAATAGGTCAGACCTCCCTTATGTAAGTAGTAAACTGTGCATATAATTACATTATGTAAGAGCCTGGAACAACTGAGGGTGGGAACTTTGCTATGAAGATGATTCCCAGAGAATAAGGCAGGTGAGAATGAGAGTGACAAAGTGAGGATGCGGATGCAGTAAATTGTACTCACAGCAGGGCCTGGTGGGCCGTGAGGTCCTTCATTCCCTTTCAGACCGTGAGCACCCTGCAGAACAAGATAAAATGAAGGCTTCAGAAAACAAACACATCTGTTGGGGAAGCACACATCCTGCCGTACCCTGGTCTCTGTATCTTCAAAGAGGCTCAGCGTGAGATGGAAAACCTCCTACAGTCCCCAAAGTGGAGGCTGAGAGCAGCCGGGGAGAACAGTGATTTACTAAAACTGCTACGAGCTTCCTTTATACTACAGCAGAACAGGTGTATCTGCATCTTACAGTTAAATGAAAAGATGTTTCCATTTCATTGATTTCTTTCGAGCAAGTTTGCAGTAAGAAAAATAGTGTGAATTGCATAACTACCAGGACATGACTTTGTCAAGTTAGAATAGAATAAAAAATTAAAAAAATAAACAGCCTGGAGCACACTGTTCCTCTACTGAAGCCCACTCAGGGAGTTGATAACATGACTGAATCCCGAAGTCAACCACAGTCTTACAGCGACTTTATAGCCCAGAACTATTATGCAATAACCAAGCTGTGAGAGATATTGAATTTGTGAGATGCTTTTGTACTGAGCAGACGGGAATACTAACCACAGGGCCGGGCAGACCTCTCTCTCCGGGGAAACCTCTTGGTCCAGGAGGGCCATCTTTACCTGCTGGGCCAGCAGGACCGGGGTCACCCTGTAGGTCAGAACACAATGAAATTAATTCTGTAAATGCAGTGCTAGGCTCTTGTGTGATTATATGGTACAAATAACACTTAAATTAGTGTAGTTCCATCATCCTATGAAAAAGATACTGGGACAGGAACAGTGTTGTTACTGGTACTAAAAAGAAATTAATTAGAACTTGGGGATTCACCTTGGCTCCTTCTTTCCCTGCCGCTCCAGGTAGACCCTGCTCACCAGGTGGGCCTGGGGGTCCTGGATGACCACGATCTCCCATTGGTCCAGTCTCACCTGTTGGTCCCTACAAAAAACAAAATGAAATCATAGACACTACAGCTATTAAACCCAGTTGCAGAGGAGGTGTGAAAAAATAAACTACAGTAAAAGGGACACTGTGAGCAAAATCAGCAAGTCAATATGAAAAAGATGTTACAATTTCTCCATGTATTACAAAACACAGCATGGACAAGCTAAGCATTTGCTGTGTGGGAGGCCTACTAGTCATTAAGGCCACATACAGCTCGGTTATCATCGATGTTCTCAGCTGGCATTAGCAGAGCGGCTGGGAGGGAAAAGTCTGTTAAATGCTTATGCATAATGGATGAAGAGCCCATTGCTAATATGAAAGAGGATAAACAACACTTAAGTCATGGCTCGAGAGATATAGGTATGAGGATAAATCTCTTTTTTTTGGTAGGAAAGACAAACATCTTGATGATCACCTACAGGTTTGTGTTCACGCACTTTTACAACTGCGTGTGACTTTAAAAACAATTTGAGGTTAATACAAATACTTATTTTTTCAGCATCTTTATGGAGATTTTTCTCTGCATAAAAGAATACAATCAAGTTGGACTGAAAGACAGATAGACTGACAATACACGTAAGGGAACAACACAGCAAGATGGTCAGTGACTCTGACTCACCTGAGGTCCAACCACGCCTGGGGGGCCAGGAGGGCCGGTCTTGCCTTGGAATCCCTGTTTGTTACAGAAGAAAAACCCCAGTTATATGAAATATGACCTTCTCTGTTGAATACGGATGAAGAGCTGAGATATCTGCCTGTTTACTCACAGTCTCTCCTCTCTGTCCAGGATGTCCGGGCAGTCCGTCTTTTCCTGCAGGTCCCTGAAAAACACATACAAATATATTAATATAAAGAAAAAGGCATGATGGGATAATATTTCATTTTGTGTGTGTGTGTATGAGTTTGGACTCACAGGAGGGCCCTTTGGTCCTGGGAAACCTGTTGGTCCCTGAGGCCCTGGCAGACCCTGAAACAAATGTTATGATATCTGGTCAATAATCAGTTGATTCTTCATGTCATGAGAATAAAATGATGGTGGTGTGAGTGTACGTACCCTTTCACCGGGAGGTCCTGGTGGTCCGTCATTTCCTGAGTTACCCTGAAGAGACAAAACAAGGATTATAAAATTGAGAGTTACAGTCTTTGATTATGTAGTAATGTGGTCACAGCTGTGTGTTTATTCAGTATTACTGCACCAATTAGTCCACTGGTAAAAAAAAAAGGATCCAATGAAGTCATTCAAAAAAAAAGATGCTGGCAAATAAACAAAGAGAGCTTTATGTTGAGATTTATGTTTGAACAGCCAGCAACCCTGCTGTGTCATGTTGCTTTGTTGGAAAATTACTTTGGTTGCTGGCTTTTTATCTCCATCCAAAGCGGCAAACTTCACCAACAATCGATGGTAAGTAACAGGTATGTAACTTGCATGTTTTTATTTGTAGCCTATTATTTTGACTTTGCCTGTAGTTTTTGGTTACTGTGTAATTTTCGTCACAGAGTAGCTTGATGAACCTGCAATATTCAAGCTACAATGTAACAAAAACTATATTCCTGGCAAGTGACAACAGCTGGGGGAAAGTGAGCATAATAGTTGCAGATGGTAGATAATGTGGTTCTAATGTAGCCGCAAGATTAAAACCTTTTTTTTTTCTCTTTCTGCTAATTAATACTTGCATTTCTTTGTTGCTGTGAGTTTATTTGATAAACATTACCAGATGTATGTAATAACTGTTATTTAATATCAATAAGCCAATTGAAGATGTGGTTATATAGATTTCAGAACAGCTAAGGTGTTCTAAAATCACAGTAAACCATGGCTTTTTGTGTAAGTGGTGAACTTACTAGTGGCAATGAAATATTTGACGTACCTTTGGTCCAGCTTTTCCTGTTGGTCCCCTCGGTCCTCTCTCTCCTCTGGGTCCCTTGAGAATAAAAGACAAAGTGATTAAAATCAAAGAAAGCCTCCTAAGACATATTTGTGACCTTAAAGTGTTTCACTTCACGGCTGAATCAGTGTGGGTTCGCCTCAAGCATGCCCAGGTCGAACCTCCATTTTCACTCAAGTGCCAAGCTCGCCATCTGTATACAAGCACGAGTCTGCTGAGTAAGACTAACCGTTGGTCCTCTCTGTCCGCGTGGGCCAGGCTTTCCTGCTGTTCCCTGTGGACACGGAGAACACACACAATGATCAAAGGAGTCGCATCATTAAGAGGCTGCATCCTCGAGAAGAATGACTCTAATTCCAGCAGACAGTAACATTTGCAAACAGATTTCAACAGAATTGTGCAATTGAGGAGCTCTGAAATCATCTTTTATCATTTATTACTATCAATATTTATCGTGACTAAAATTAGATGTATTACTTCTTCAGAATAGGACACTTTAATAAACAATAAACACGACATAATGATTTTAAAGCGATATAACAATTACAGTGGCCACATAAAGCTTTAATGAGAAAAACAATTATATCTTCTGTGTGGCTTTTAAGTGAAAAAAAAAAAAAAAGATGTTAATGGCACTATTATCCCTTTCTGTCTGGGAGCGTGGTCTCATAAACTTCACAAATGTTTTGTGAAGATGAAAAGCTTTATGTGCCTTGCTCCACTCGGGCTGGCAAACCATTACTCTTGCAGGCAAGCTAATGGCCCATCCCTTAAACAAAGAAAATGAAACATTGCTCAAGCCCTGCAAAGTGATAAACAATGCTTGTGCTGGTTGGAAATGAGTTGTGCGAGTGGTAAAGAAGGAAGAATGCAATTGTCTTTCTGTCCTTGGTAAAAATCTTTATTTTAGACCCATGCCACTTCCTCTAGGTTGATAAATCTGGAGCTGGGACAGGAGCCTGTCTCCAGCACTAGCCAGTATTGATCCTACCCTTGTAGCAATGAGAAGAATAATAAGAAGTCTATCTGACATACCCGAGCTCCTTTCTCCCCATTGGCGCCAGGGAAACCTTGGAAACCTTGAGATCCCTGTGTGACAGAAAGAGAGTAATTAATCATTTGAGAGACAAGCCTTAAATATTATATCCCTTGTTTATACATTGAGGTAGCCATTGCATATTTAATGCAACAAGAGATAGAGTGCACCACAAATGAATGCAGTGTTTTATTGTTGTCATATCAGGAGCAGAGGGGTGACACCAAAAGGCATATTCAAATCCCTGGCTCTTTGATCAGGGAGCTTCAAGCATGTCCACTTGTCAGACTGCGGCTTTGCCTCTGTGAGGCTAAAGGATGAGGCATCAAAAGTTCAGCAAAGCAGCCCTCACATGCACATGTATGAATTTTTAAATCGGTTTTAAATACACACAGGCAGTGTGGACTGACACTTTGCTGAAAAATTGCATTGCTTACCAATAGGGTTTTAAACTCAATCTATACTGATATCAATAAATGACAACATTAGTTGAGCAATACATGTTTGCAATCACCTTTGGTCCTTGTCTTCCTGGGTAACCTGGCAATCCGGGAACTCCAAGTTTACCCTGTAAATGAGAAAAGACAAAACTGATTATGTATTCACTTGAAAGGCTATTCCAGTTATTTCATATTGCACTTCCATAAAGTTGGGGGACTCATTGGTAGGCTAACCACATTTCAAAACCAGGCCCCTAAGTACATCGCATATTCATGCATGCACACATGTATGCACTTATACAAGCACCATAGGTGTTCTCATCAGGATGAAGGAGAATTATTCCACTGCTTATTGCACCTACTGAGTTCATCACCAATGCCATGAATGCATCATTTTTTGTCGCCAGGTATTTTATAAAGGAAGGAGTAAGCTTCCTGGAGCATTTTATACTGACTGTGTGTTCCAATACCCAGACTACTATACTATTTAGCATGCCAGAAAAAGATTTAGCATGTCCCACCTACGTCTTATGCAGTATGCCAAAAATAACGGAATGTCCGACTGCATCCAGTAGCATTTTGCAGTATTCAAGCCAGACCCAAATCTTTTGTGCAGCATATATATGATCAAGAGGGTAAAAGTTCAATGCATGATGATAGGATGAAGTAGTATGTGTCAACTGTATGCATAATGCATGCAACAGTTCATACTTTGTTAGGGCAGATGCACTGTGTAATAAAAGTGAATTGTAAGAGTGTGCAATATGGAACACAGCTTGACTTTGGCATGACAGTTCTGTCAGAAAGAGCTGCTGTTTTATGCATGTGGCACCTGGTGTGTCCCACTGCACCTCTGTGTCTTTGTGGGTTATCAGCGAAGCAAAAAACAAAAGAAAACCATCAGTACAATTTCTACACAATGTTGATCTCCTAATGTGTTTTGCCAGGCTAAATGCAAGGCAAACAGACTACATCATACTACATTCATACAGCTGTGAATGGACACACAATGGTAAGTGTTATTCTAGTAGTAAAATTACATTAAAATATAAACACCTGCTACACACAGCAGCATTTATTAGAACCAGCTCAGTGTTGCTGAAATGCTGAAATGTTGGCTGCTACTCAGGCGTCAATCACATATGAAAATGACTCAGCTGTTAGCCCATGTGTGATCCAGATACAGACTAGTGTCTTTATGTATAATGCAGCGTTGCCACCATAATGCAAATCAGTGTGTGATTCACATTAAGAACAATCACTTTAAGCTTGAAGGATAATAAACACATGCACTGTGGTTAATGTGGAACATAACCACAGTTTTCCCTACAACTTTGGCAAATGACTTGCCAAATCAGATTTTGTTTGGCACAGACTCAGCGATACTCAACAACTGTTCAAGCCAATCTTTAAGCCTTTAAGGAGAGACCACTAAGAGGCTGTATCCGCTGGAAAATAATTATGTGTCTCTTAACCACATAAATGTCTGAGGTATTGTCAGCAACAGCTTACCCAGTGTTCAGTTTAACAATAAAGAATGTTAGGAACTGAATAAATTTTTTACTCACAGCTGGTTCAAGAGCAGCAGCAATGAAAAATCGGTTTCTGTTCAGAAGAGAACGATCGGAAAAACTATTTTCCTTGTTAAGGCCTGCTGAGCTATCATCCCAGATCAAACATGACAATGATAGAAAATTACAGCTTATTTTTTATTATGTTTTATCAGTCAGATGGCACAGTATGTGGATATCGACGTGTGGAAGCCGAACTGGCAAAAAGCACCTTACCTTCTCACCACTCGAGCCAAGAGGACCAGCATCACCTGGGAGACCTGAGCGACCCTTTGGTCCCTCGGGACCATCTTCTCCTCTGGGTCCAGCTGGTCCTAACTCTCCCTGGAAACGCAGAAAACACAAATGTCACATCCTTTGCACTTAAACATGATCCACTGTCAGCATTAGGTGTAAACTTCTACATACTTGAATTGATCATTTTCCTTAAAGTTACCATGTGGAGTTTTCTTGCAGAAATAGTTTACATTCAGTTTTTTCACTAAACATATTTACTTGTGTATTCTTTAGGTAAGACAAAACATGTTGAATGTATTTCCATCATTATAAACCATATAAAATAACAAAAATAAAATACAAAAAGTCAATTTTGTTGGATGTAATTTAACCCCTGGTGGCTGGCTGCAGTATAAGTAATAAACCCCGCTCCTTCCATGTTAACTGAAGGGTCACTGGTCAAAAAAAGTTCAGATTTAATAAATGTTTCCCACAGATGGTTTCTGGCATTTAAGGTAGCTCTTCAAGTGCTCATTTTTCTTTTAAGTTTGGCTATAATTAGTTTTTGGTTGTTATAAAATGGGGGTGTCATGTCATGATTGACAGCTTCTCTTGACTGCAACACTGTGGCTCTACTGCACGATCATTACGCTGCAGACTCTGGCTCCAAATTATATCACGAATAGTTAACTTACTGGCATATTTTGGCAAATTTGACCAGCAAGAAGAACTACAGACACAACGCCCATCTTCATATACCAGCGAGCACTTTTCTATCTTTTTTTTTTATCCAGTCTTCAGAAATGCTCAGTTATGAGTTGGCAAGGCTCAGTTGGAAAAAGCTGATGTCAAGAATTTGTATGCACCAATCATGATTTAGCAGTATTTTATCAAAATCTGGGGATGGTTGTGGAGTCGTCTGCTTATATTAGCAGCCAATCTCAATCAATTTTGCTCTCTAACTTTACTCTTAATAAATAATATCATGAGACATAAGATTTGAAGCCAAATTATAAGGGACATTAACAGCGAAATCATTCAATATGTGCAATTTTTTCTTGCAAAGCAACCAAGTGCATCCATTTGTGGTAACTGGAGATGTCTTTTTAAAACCGTTGCATGTGTAAAGTTCTGTAAAGAATGAAGTAAAGCTATTTTCCCTCGCCGACTGCCCCTCAAAGCTGTTAGCGATCCTATTATTGCTTCTCTCCGTAAGCGTGCTCCGCTTCTAGCAGGACACCCACTAAATGACAGAGTACAAACTTGCTCTGACAACCAGTCGCTGCTGCGGAGACCCAGTGGTGTGTGAAAGGTATCTAGTTAAATGCTTGTGCGGAGTTGCACGAGCGGGCAATGGCGCGCACACACACCCCGCACACTCAAGTACACATTAAACGGCATCAAGCAAACTGTACTTGACTCACACTTGCAAGCTCATCAAAGAGAACACTTTAAATTGAGCACTCACACACACACACACACACACACACACACATACACACACATATACACCCTTTCATAGGCGTGCTTAAAAATGAGTCATTTAGATTCAAGTCCATGTGTGTCTCCTCCAGAACAGAGGGCCTCCTCAAATCCTTGCTTTCATCTGGATCTGCTACATCTCTAGAGGAAAACAGGCCGGAGCCCGTGTCTCTCTCTCGGGTTTGAAGGGGTTTAGAGTGCCATTGATTTCTCCTTCCTTTCTGTACTCAGCTATAGACAGCCTGGTCAGGGATTGGGGGATTGATGTTTGAAGTACAGGTTTGAGCGAGTTATGTTTCACGCTGTAAAAGACTGTTTTTCCTACGACTTGACATCGTAAATCCCTAATGCAGCTCGGAGAAAGAAGCTGTTCCTTGGGTACACCTGTCAAACTTTTTCTCTGCAAGTTGTCGGGGTTAGGACTTGCCTGGAAAGTGGCAGAAGGGGGAAATGGAAACTGCTCACGAAAACACACGCAAACAGCTGGCAAAGGGAGCAACACCTTATGTTTGCTCATTACCCACAATTCCACAGCAGTCAGAGGTCATAAGGGGCTTACATCTCAGGAGTGGTTGGTGCTTTCACTTAGTTCAGGTCACCCTCACACGGAACTAATCCAAAAACCAACACTAGCCTTGTTTCCATCAAAGTAGAAGCAAAATTATAAGGGGAAATTTTGTTTAAAGGAAATGTGAATTAGGGACGTTTCCATCAACTGTTTAGAGCAAATAAACAAAGCTGCATAAACGTACTTTGGTCAGAAGATGGCAGTGTAATGTATTGCTGTGTGGCTAATCTGTCAGTAAACAGTAGAAGACGTAGAGATTGCACGCGAAAGAAAAAACAACAACAAGAAAGAGGTTGCTAATCGGACTACTTTGGCCACAGACGAGAGAAAGTTTAGAGAAGACGCCAACAGCGGAAACAGCTTCTTCTTTGTCTTCTTTTGGGTTTTCCAGCAGAGTGGAAACAGCTGATTGGTCATGTGGGTTAAATGTTCACTACGTCAGAACTTATTCTGAAAAATCATTTCCATTTTCAATTTAGCGCTTCAGCTATTTCTTGAAAAAGACAAAAAAAAAAAAAAACACCTTTTATGCATATTTTCAAAAGTATAATCGAATTTTGGTGTTTCCAACAAGCTTTTCTTATGCAAACCTTCGAAATGTGCATAGAAATTCTACTATTGACTGCCAAAGTTACAGCTGTCTAATGTTTAAGTACAATATAAACAAAGAAGCCTCACCCTGTCGCCCTTGATACCCATATCTCCCTTGAAGCCGGGGAAGCCGTCTTCTCCCTGGAAGGAGAATAAAGGAGACAAAGAGGTAATGCAATGAAGGAGAAAGAATGGGATAATACAGATGTGTAAAACCATTTGTGTGGCATTCATATGCACACTCAAAAGATTAACACACACACACACACACACACAGATCCAAAGTCTTGGCAAGATCCCCTGTTGCCATAGAAACTCTTGATCGCCTTTTTTTCTCTTCTGTAGCAGCATCAGTTTTACAGGATTTCATTGAGATTATCATTAGCATGAAACATTCCATGCAAGACCAGCACAAATGTTCATCATAATTCACATAAATACAACATTTTCTCACAGCTTCTTCACTTCACACAGGAAGGGTTTCTTATCCAATAAGTCTGAGCTCTCTTACCTTTTCACCCTTATGTCCTTTAAGACCGCGTACGCCGTCGGCTCCCTGTGATGCAAGAACAGACAAATGTTACAGGCCAAGAGGGTGAACGTTGGACAAACAGGAGGGTGGGAAGTACAAAGCAGTCAGCAAGGAACATATTCATCAATGTCATGATTAAATTAACAAACTAAATTAAATAGGGCTGTACTCCATAGTTCAAAGCCTCATTTATAACGTTAACATTCAAATTCTAAATCAACATTTGAATTATGCACAGCTTTTTTGTCTGTTCGTACAGTTTAAACACAGTTTTTTTTCTGCACAGTTGCAGATAAAGATTAGGCCACATAATATTATTATTCTTAAAATTATTGTAGAATTAGATTCCAGAAGTGGCTGCTTAGGATTGTTTCTTGTGTGGTCCAAACCTTTCAATAACTCCAGAGCATTTTAAAGTCAAAATTGATTCACGGCTGATGTAACTATTTCCAAAATTCACAACATGTTTTTACAGAACAAAACATTCAGCTTCAATATTTGCTGGCACTAAAAACAACTTTCTTACTGTTTGCTTTCTTTTCTTGCATGTATTCATGTGGACGAAACTGACAACTTATATCGCATTAATCAAGAAAAACAGACTTTTAATTGCTTTATTCAAATTGAAGATTGTGTTTGAGAATTTTTTTTTCAGCAATGAACATAAAACATGATATCAGACATTCAAAAATCTCAAAAGAAATTTCAAATGTGATGAAAATGAGGTCTGGTACTGCCCTAAAATTAAGACTGCAAAGTCAGCTTAGTAAAGTATTTAAAATCCTCCCAACTACTTTTCTTGACCACTCATCTCATCTTCCTGGAGAAAGCAGACTCTTCGGCCATGTAGTTGGGGGACTTTTTAGCTAGAAGTCAAGCCACTGTGTGATCCCTTCTGTCAGAGGAAGCTTTAATGATTGGCTCAGTCATACTCTCTATCCAAGATTTTATTCGATGGGATTTTCTTTTGTCTTGGCTTTCTATCAGCTCCTGATGAAGGGCTGAAGTGCCTGGAGCTTCCGTCAGCCCCTGTGTCTAACCTTAGTGACAACCTTACGTGAGCAAAAATGATGTAAGATCTGAAAAGATGACCTTCCTGTCTTAATGTTTGCATCACTCAGATCATTTTTATGTCTCTGTGACAAGAGCAGAGGCTATCCTATTCTAGACAGAAGCAATTAATAAGTCCCTAGAAATTAAGCAGTAAACTAAGGCTTTTAATTTGTCGAAGGAGAGCTCTTAATAAAACCACTCTTAGTTGTTGGAAAAACCTTGAAAGTAATAACATTGTTTTTTTTCAGGCATTTTAATAAGCAATTGGGCAACTATTAGCCCAGAACGGTTGTTAATTGCAGGGTAACACTACCTGATGAAATTACAAATGGATTTATTAGTCGTTGATAATCATCTCACCTTCACGCCTCGGGGTCCAGGATAACCAATGGGTCCTTGAGGGCCAGCAGGGCCCTGGAGAAACATAAGTTTAGTGAGAGCTTACACACACACACTTAGAGTACACACATCCACAGTGCTAATGTTATCTACATTAATGCAAAATGTTTTATGCAAATGTGCCTGAACTAGGACAAAGGGAGGGGAAAGAAACTTAAAAAGCTTAAATAAATTCAGAAAAAGAACAAATGCAGGCTTAAAAAGTAAGAGACGCTGAGAAAGAAATTAAACTTACGGAGTGTCCTTTCTCTCCATTAGGTCCCTCCTTTCCAGGGTGACCCTGTGAATTATTAAGAGACATATTATTGCATCTCATTTCAGAATAATAACCACCATAAATACTACAACATCCTCTATAACTGAGAGATGGAGTTGTAAAACTGTGGGAGGATGTATCAAAGTGGAACATTGGAATAAGAGCCTTTTATAGTTCATCTCATTTGGGATTTTTTAACCTCAATGCATGGGTATTAAAGAGGCACTATCAGCCATTACTGAGCTCTAAAAGCTACCGTTTAGGGAGTTCACAATACATTATGTACATACTATACATGCATGTGTGCAAACACACAATGCAGAAGATGCAGAAACACACATCGAATTTGGATGTCTGGTAAAATGGGGAGAAAAATGGAACAAAATTGATTGCAATCTCATGAGACAAAGGGGCTTTGCAAAGCCTCTGATGGGGTTTTAGTGACTAGAAAGAGGATGAGGAGGGAATAAATACAAGAGAGGACAGAAATGAGGGGCACGGATGGAGCATTGAGATTGAGAGAGAGGGAATACTGCGGTTGATGGAAGATGCAACAAATGGATGAATAAAAAAGGCAGGGTGTGTAAATAGTGGGAAGCTATTTCTACTCCAAAAAGACTCTGAAAGCCATTAAAGAACCAGGGGAGGTTGTCCGCTCTCCTCCATCTCTTATTCCTCTCTTTCAACAAATCCCTCATTTTCTACAACATCTCATTGCGTCTTATTCTCTCACTACAGTTATTCATATTTCACAGCCTCTCTTCGGAGCCACCTGGCGCCTTCTAAAGCACACCTGCCATTAGCGCAGGTGTCTCTGTGCAAAGATGGGGAAGAGAGTGTTTGCATGTGTGTGGGCGGGTTGTTCCACTGTTACACAGCTGTGTTAATGCGTGGTTTCATACATATGTTTCAGACAAGTAATTATCCCAGGATGTTTTAAGTGTATCAAGTGGGGTTTTTTGAACATTTGAATGTGGTGTTTCTCACAGTTTCTGCAATTGTTACAGGCAAACTGCAGTTTTCATGTTTGTCCAAACTCAAATAATATTTGTAGTGAACAACGACTGAAATTACTCCACTACAAGTAAAAGTCCTGCATTCAAAACTTACTTAGGTACAAAATTATCAGCATCGAAATGTACTTAAAGTATCAAAAGTAAAAGTACTCGTTATGCAGAATGGACCCACTCAGATTGTTCTATACATTCCAAATACAATATTAGATTATTATTATTATTGATATATTTTTTTAATGTTAAATCTCGACCTTTAAGATTGTAAGAAGTACAATATTGGCTTCAACTGTAGCGGAGTAAAGTATAAAGTTACATAAAATGTAAAAGTATAAATTTGAGGTACTGGTGTTTTACTTAAGTACAGTACTTGAGTAAATGTACTTAGTTACATTTCACCACTGATTACATCTTTAAAATACTGCAATTTTCAAAGGTTGCCAGTTTAGTTAATGCTGTAGTTAATGCTTAACTAATGGTTGTGTTTGATGATGGTTTATGCACTATGGGGTTTTCATTCTTTTTTATTTACATTAAAAATAGAAAAAGGAACATTTTGAGTAACCGCTCGTCTTGTGTTACAAGAGCAGAGTCCTCCATCAGAAAAGCAACAAGATTAGAGTCATCAATCTCACCAATCAGAATCCCCCTTTCTCAATCTGGTTTATTGCAATAATTAATTAATGGCCAGAAGAGTGTTGCCACAGTGAAGCTGACCTTTGACCTTCAGAATATAAAACATAATTACGCCATAATATGATCCTATTAGACATTTGTGTGCAATTTCATCCCAATTAGCGGATAAAATGACAGATGTGAGGTCACACCGACCTTTGACTTCTGACCCTCAAATGCTAATCCTCATCCTTAAGGATAAGCAATTTTTGACAAATTTAAAGAAATTCCCTCCAGGTGTTTCTGATATATGGTGTTCATGAGGACCTGATAACATTACACCTCTGGCCACGGCTGCTGTCAGCACGGACAGAGACGGAGAGAGAGAAAGGCTGATTCACAAGGTTTTTTAATTTATATGTGAAATAAACGGACTCACCGGTGGACCATCAGCTCCTGGCATTCCTGGCAAACCTGGCTTTCCAGTAGGACCCTAGAAGACGGAGTAAGATGAAGGTTAGAGGTGTCATAAAAGTCAAAAACAAGACTGAGAGTCCACAGGCATGCTAGCAGCTCTGTGACATCCAGGAGAAACACAGTACCTGCATTATTCATTCTCAAATTTCAACTGTTTAATAATAAACTGAATACCCTCCATACAAAGTGGCAAATGTGATTTAGCTGAAATTGGATTAAAATGTACTATCAGGATTAAAATCTGCCTGCATTGCCTACTAGGCACTATTTGGTCCTGAGTTGGGGATGGGGCCGCGTTTGCATAATAGTGTGATAAGCATTTGGAACTGAAAAAGATAGCAACTTGGCTTTCAGCTCATACAAATGAATGAGACAATTTCCTGCAATTTTAAAGATTTGGGGTCTTTGTGTTTATTAACATTTTATCAAGCTGGCAGTTTTTTTTATTTGTGCAGAAATGGCTTGTCTCACAATATGTTATTGTTATTCAGTGATTATGTGATATCTCACCTTCTCTCCTGGAGGTCCGATTGCTCCTTGGGGCCCTGCAAGTCCCTGTGGAGAGGATACAGAATGCTCAGAACATTTTTATTTGATGGATGAGAGAAACATCAAATGTCAGACAACCTGTCCGTCACTGACCTGGGCCCCTGGGTTGCCTTGCTGTCCGGGAGGTCCTGGCTCTCCTTGAGGTCCCTGAAAACAACAAAAAAACAAGTCAATCTTAGAAATCTCATCACAAATACAAAGATTGATTGCTTTATTTACTTCCCACATGAAGGTAAGAGTGATTTGTTGCTCCATATGGTCGATTAAAAGTGAAATGCTGCTTTCAACAGATATAAATCAGAAGCTGTCTAACAGCGCATCACTGCATTATTACCTTCTTATACATAAACAGGCAAATAGCACAATATCTGGCTCTGGCTCAAGGTAGAAGACACACACACACACACACACACACACACACACATTCTCACACCTACTTTTGTAATGACAGAAACTGCTGAACCACAAACACAAAACACATTCTCTCTCAGATAACTGGCAATCAATTATGTCGCCCCGGTCCAGGAGCGAAGGAAAGCCGTTGATCTTCCATCTCTACCTAGTTGGAACATTCCCAACAGAACAGACAAGCGGCACCAGCCAGGTATTCTCTCATTACAGTCAGGCGCTGCACCAAATTGACCTGGAATGATACAACTGGCTGTGGTGGACTGCTCAAATGGATCTAAACACAGCCGGTCTATACTTCATTATCTGCTAAGTATCCTGTGATTGTACTGGTGTGTGAGACCATGACAGGGAGCGGGCTCATGTGGCAATACCGTGAATTCCACAATAAAAATAAAAACAAAGATGGGGAAATGGTGAATTTTTACTTTCTGTGACAGGTGTGTTGAATTCCTGATACTGAAGCTTCACTTACAATGTTTCCTTTGGGTCCAGAGTGGCCATCCATTCCAGTAACACCCTGGAGGAGAAGAGACAGATACAACATTTAGCAAATAAAAGGAAAGGCCAGCTAATCTATATTACACTGAAAATGTTAGTATTTTGGATGCACTTCTAGCTGCTAAATCTCACTCACCTAGCAGGATTTTTAATTTAAAGGAGATTATGCCCATTTTGAAGTTCTTACTTGCATTTATGGTGCCCTCCGGTCAAATTTCACCCAGTTTCAAAGTTTTATATCAGAGATTTGGGGTCTTTCATCTAACTATTCATAAAATAATGTGGATATATTTTTTTATGAAGTGTAAAACTTGTAGTTATGTGTTGGAATGAGGTTTGCTAAAAAGGTGAAATTAAGGATTGGTTGATAATTTATACTTATTTCTTTATAAACATTCAAACTGTGTTAATTTTGTTGTTGCCAAAGTTTTTTGCATGGTGAACAGGTCTGAACCCAGTCTGCTGTGATTGGTCCGTGTTTCCAGGTCTTCTGCATCTCCGTATCTCTGCTTCTCTGCACCAACATTGCAGCCAGGGAATGACTGTAATGGCACTATAGCTGTACTTTTTATAAGGGCGGAATTAATTACCGGTAATTGAATTTTAATAAATTGCAATATTTATGGTGCAATATCCAAATTATGGGAGGTGCAATATTTACTAAAGGCAATAAACCACTAGGAATTAAGTATTGTGTAACTGCAGAGATCCCTTCAATATTTTATTTCCCAAATCTCCCTATAAGCTATATTTCTACCTATACACACTATAGTTGTGACATCACAAGTCTTGACTCTTGCTGTGTGCATTTCTCAATGGACTGAAAGTTTTGATTCTTAATCTAAAAAGACATGGAAATCCTTTTTTTTTTTTTTTAAATGTGGAACCTTTACAAACCAAAAATTGGCTTTTGCATCCTCACTGTATGAATATGAGCATTTGATTTATTGTTTGTGATATTTCTACATGCTGCACAGGAATATCAGTTCAAAATAAGCTGCCTGATTGATGCACACTGTCCACGTTAAATCAAATCTGTTGAAACAATATAAACATTAGGTTTAAGCTTTGCTCCGCTGTAGACAAATGTCTGAAATGCTGAAGGTAAACTCAATAACATAATGCTACTCCTTGTGCATGCTGTCTGAAATATATTGAGTTTTGTATTTCCCTGTGGGTGTTTGCAGTGTCTTTTCTTCTATGAGATGGTAAAAAAAAAGTGATTCTGCTGTGTAAACAGTGAATCTATTGTAACAGCATGGATATGAAAAGGTGAGTGGAGGGTATGGTGACTCACAGGGGGTCCAGGAGGTCCCTGAGGTCCTTTTGGTCCCAGCAAACCACGGGGCCCCTAGGAAAAAAAGAAAGAAAGGGAAATGAGATTGAGAATGATATCACACCTGTGAAAGGTCTGTTGAATTATTAAACACGTTCAGCTAAATCAAGTTTCAAAATGATACTTCTGGAAACAACCTGACTTCCCAAATGTCCTTGAGGATATTCAGCAGAGTCAGATTGTGAGGGAAAGCTGCTGAAACCCCTTCTTTTTTTTCCTTTACTACACATTAATTCCCCACAGCTATGCCTATCAAACATTACTTTGAATATCTGTGCTTTGCCTCACAGCTACAGTTACCTAACAAGACCTATTGTCCTGCCAGTGTGAATTCAAGCCGACGTAGCACACCCTGGTGGACAAAATCAGTTATAGCAGCAGATATAAAGGGCTTTCTGGTGGTTTCTCCTTCCCTGTCTTCCTCCCCCTCCGTGGGGAATATCCTGCCTGAGAGAGTGGGAGGATATTATAACAAGCTTGATGTGAGCTGCCTGCATTTCCCACCTCCAAAGCTTCTCTTGTGCAGATGAAGCACGGGCAAAGCCTCATCAACATACACTTTCCAGCAATATAATGCTAAAAAAAATCTCAATTTATGTGACTATGAACAGAGGCTGCAGTCTGCAAGATGATATATGAGATCATCAGATCATTTGATTGTTCGCTAACACAGTGACATGATGGGAGCGGGGGCCCTCTCAGCTCTATCACACTATCTCTCAGTCTAAGACCGAATGGTAATACATGTGATCACTCACTGGTTCACCAGGAAGTCCCCTGGGTCCGATCTCTCCATCATCTCCCTGGGAAAAAGAGAGAACGGGTCAGAGTGTGGAACAGACAGCGAATGATAATGGAGGAGAGAGTGAGGATCGAGAGATAATGGGAAGGCACAAAGAAAAAGAGGGAAAGAGGGGATCAGGTTGCATCAGCTGTGGGTAATGAGGATGGCGAGGGAGATTAGAAGCAGATGAAGGTGTACAGAGATCAAAAAATACTAAGGAGAAAATTGAGTGAGGGAGAGGAGACGGGGGGGAGAGTGGAAGCGGAAATTCGGGTGCTGACAAAAAAGGTGAGTTTGGTAAGAGGAAGAAGTTCAACTCACAGTCATTTCTGCAACTTAATAATAGCTGAGAGATGAGATACATCAGACACAAGCGTGCACCTTCTATTTCTGAGAAAATAAAGGAAAAAGAGATAAGAAATGATAAATGTTACCCTTTCTCCATCCTCTCCAGTAGCTCCAGGAGGTCCAGAGGGGCCAGATTCACCCTGTAACAACAAACATTTAGCTTTAACAGTGGCTATCATACTTTATCATTTAAAAAAACACACTTTTCCACCACAAAAGAACTTACTCTGTGTCCTTTTTCACCAGGAAGTCCGGCCAGACCATCAAACCCTCTGTCTCCCTGAAGAGCAAAGGAAAAAAATCAGGTTGCATGCCTCTTGTACAGGCTTCAAAAACATACTTTTTTAAACTGGCATTATAAAATAAAGTGCATTGAAGTGCATTATGAATATAGTAGATAAGGTACCTTGGGTCCAGACTGTCCCGGCATGCCCCTGGCACCGTCAGCTCCAGAACGACCCTGTAAAAATAACAACAGTTACATAACAGGTCTGTTAACAGACATCACTGTGAATGTACAATGAAGAGTATAATATGTCTGGCTTTTAAATCAGCACTCCACAATGCATATTTCTGCAGGTTTAAACAAGTTCATTTAAGACTTTAAGACCATTATGAATGCAATGTAAGACTTAATTTCAAGGATATGAAGGAAAATTGGAGGCCCGGACTTGCAAAGTAAATTCATTTATTTACATTGAACTGAACATGACTACACAAAACTGTGTGCACTCAAGAGTAATGTGTTTGGTGGCTTTTTAAAGCAATCTTAACTTTTAACATCACTTACTTGTAACAATTTTAACTTCCATTACTTCTAGAGGTAGCTTTTTTCTTTTAAGAGGAGACATTAGCCCACACACCACTGATGCACACTTTGCATTAGTGGCTGTTGGTTCCAGCACACTTAAAAGCCAGAGTGAAGTTAACTGCGACTTTATAAAAGTAAGTTTAACTTCATAATAAAATCCATTTTAATGCCTAAAATGTAGATTACTGAACTTTTTAACAAACTGTATGCAAGTTATTATGTATGAGTATCAGAAAGTAATATGTTGCATGCTTTGATGCTCTCTATTCAGTCTGTGTCATGCTTACCCTTCTGCCAGGTTTTCCAGTGGGTCCAGGGGATCCCAAAGGTCCACGTGGTCCCTGAAACAAAAACACTTATAATAAACACAGAAGCATTTCTTTATTTTCTATTATTTCATCTTTATATTTACATCTTGGGGATATTAAAACAAGAACAGTTGCATATTATTCTTTACTTTGAAAAGCATAAAAATAACTTATGAACTTTAGAACTTATGTGAACCTACAATAGTTTAACAATTAGTTTGTTAAGTTTAATGGGTTTGATTTGTTTTCAAAAATTGATTTTGCATTATTATATCTCATACCTGAGGACCTGCTTCTCCAGACTCTCCCTTCAGTCCTGGGACACCAGGAGGCCCCTGACAAGAAAAACAACAGAAGATTTAATGGACACTAAACTAATAAAAGTTTTCAACTCAGCTACTGTGTAATAACTGTTGATTAAATTTCTCAACATACAATTTCGTATTGATTTCGAGTGTGTTTGTCATGAGGTGCTCTGAAATACAAACCAGTGGGCCGGATCTGCCAGTCAAACCCATTGGACCGGTGGGGCCGCGCATAGCCAGCTGAACACAGGAGGGAAAGGATTAGAACTAACATGAAAACTAAAAGGATGAAAGATTACAAGCTGATGTACATTTAGCAAATGTATGATTAAATGTAACATGGATCATGAGTATGTGTGCTGTAAGTAAATTCATAGTCATTCATTCAATTCATAGTCGCTTTGGATAAAAGCGTCTGCTAAATGACTAAATGTAAATGTAAATTTGAATTTTCCCAAAATGTTGGGACACTGTTAAAAAGACATGATAAATACAAAATGGGAAACTGTATATATATAGATATATATATTCATCACATCATCCCAACTTTTTCAGAAATGTAACAATGACATTTTTTTTTAAATGTAGTAATGATGAAAATAAAACGAGTATCAATAATGTATGAAAAACACTATACATACAAAGAGAAAACTAAAAAAGAGAATTTAACTAATGCAAATAAAAAAGGAATAAAAAAAATAAAAAAAATACGAAACAGTATGTAAAATAAGATATATGTCTTAAGCAGAAACAAGTTTGGTGAGATGTTATTAATATATTACTATGTATTATTGACTATTGCAGTGTGTTGATGTGTGAACCGTTACCCTAGCCTGCTGCATGATGGCCTGCATCTGGGCCTCCTGTGCTGATACTGCAGGTCCCTTCTGTCCAGAGTCACCTCCAGAGCTGAATCTGAACTATGGAGGGAATCACAGATTGGTGAGACTTCACTGCAGTACAGATGATACCACTGACAAAAGTAATAGCTGTGAAAACGTGGAATGACCATTGCAGGAATTGCAGTTTAATCTATTCCCAACGACATGCATTTAGTACAGGGTCCCTATCCTGAAACGATGCAACAGATGTGGAACTAGGCATCAGCCTGCTGCTGTCAAACCAGCACCATCGAAGGCTGCGTCTGCAGGCCACAAGCCTCGAATTCTACTGGCATCTGGTGGTGATAAGCCATCATTGCACTGTAGGTGAAGATCCAGGTTTGTGGTGCAACACAGGTTTGTCTGGGCCAGGCATCTCGGGCTGGGTTACATAGCACAGTCCTCAGGAGGCTGATTTTTGGTTAGTTTACAGATGCTCAGCAACAGTGAAATGTTGTGCAGGATTTCACCATCACAATAACATTGTAACCAAGAAGCAAAATACAAACAGTTGATTCAGAACATCAGGGCTGAGTCAGATCTACTGCAGCTCAGCCATCATAGACCCAATTTCTCACAAGTACTGTGCTAATCCCACAGTTTCTTCTTCTGTATAAATAAATTCTGCTGAGTTTGATTAAATATTGGCCCTCCCTTTTGCTATCTTAGTTAGAATCAACTAAATTCAGCTATTTCTTTTTTTCTGCCTGCCAATCTGTGAGCCTTTTGGTCTGTCTTTGATTCTTCCTCTCTTCAGCTTTTTTCTGTCATTCTTTCTTCAATATGCATTTCTTTACCGATCGAGCGCAACCTTGAACAAAATGTTCTGCTACATCACATTGAAGTCGAGCGAGGCCAAGGAAAGAGAAAAACACTGATGGAAAATACATTAATATTTTTTACATGACACAAAGTCGCGGTAGAGCAGACTATCCTCACAAAATAAAGACAGGAAGCATCACTATTCACTGGACTATTAAAGCAAAAGTATTTGCAAAGATTTGCCATTTAACCCTGTGATGTTGACTCCACGTTTTAAACACTAAGCCTAAGAGTTGACTGGTGAAACAACAATGCATGTTTCCAATTAGACTCGGAGCTCAAGGATCAGATTTCAAACTGTGCTTTCTGCCAGTGGATACACCAGAACGGCTTGAGTTCCTGTCCAGACGGAGCTTGCCTCATGGCTCGCCCAGACAGCTCTGCAAACCCCTGAAACCACAACTTCTTCACAACATCTGTACAACTAATCAGATCCAACAGCAGCAGTATCAGGAATCTTCCAAGTACAAGGGAGAGAAAGTAGAAAAGGTAGACGGCGCAGGAAGTCGTTAGCGCAGCTGTGTAACTGTCGAATCATTGGACGCAGCTGAAGCTACAGAAAGAACCAACGGTGTTGCTTTGCTTGCTGGAAGGATAGGATAGCTTAAATTCTAGATGAAGAATGTTGAGTAAGTTAAAACTATATAGTTAGAGTAAGTCCTTTAATACGACCTAAAGGACTCAAAACAACTGAGATTGAGGTGTTAGAGAGGGGCGCTATCTCACTTACTAAACATACCACAAGGGGCTGCTAAAGCACCGATTTACATTACAAAATATTTGTAAGGGACAGGACCATCAAACATGATCTCAAAGGAAACCCCCTTCATTTCACTACAGTGTGTAAACTACATGTCAGAGTTATTGATAAAACAGAGAAAGATACATCATACTTGGCCTTATACAAGGCTAAACAAGGATATAAAGCCACATGGAAAACGTTTTAGCGCTTTCAGCAGGCTAAACATGAAAACACACAGCGCTTCGTATTTTTGACTCTTTTTATTAACAATTTTAATTTACTTACAGGCAGCATCAGGACAGTTCCAGGGGGTCCTGGCAGACCATCAGCACCAGGAAGACCAGGACGACCCGGAGGACCCTTAGACGGAAAATAACAGAAGCATGAGCACACACACATGGACAGTTTCTGTATATTTAAGGCTTTGAAAATCAGTGTGACATGTACAATGTGTACACACCCTCTCTCCAGAATCTCCAGCACTGCCTGGTGGACCTGAAGAACCTGGGGGTCCGGGGAGGCCCTACGTGAAGCCAAAAAAATCTCATTTTACAAACATCGCACATACATAATGCATCACAAAGTAACAGTCATCGTTGTTCCACTAAAAAGTTCTCGCCTTTAACTTGCAAAGTGGTCACACATGGGAGAAAGGAATGCATGAGGCAATATGGGACAGCTTGTTGAGTTGTAAATTCTTTGTGAGGCGCTCTTTATTTGTCTATAGCTCAGCGCTTGAATGGCTGGCCTCTGTGGGACTCCATCTGCAGGGTGTCAAGAGCAACTGTGTCTGAAAAAAACCGGCCTAGATAAATAATTAAGCTCTTCAACATCTGTGCAAGTCCATATCTCTTCAGGGGGAACTGTTTTGGCCACTCCCTTTGCATTACAAATCAGGCAGCCAGGGGATTTTCACAGCAAAGAGCTACAACAGGAATTTTCCTGGACGTAGTATGCACAAAGTGGAAGAATGGGTGACATAAACTGTTATCAGCTTTTATTTATAAACAGAGATTACGCAGAAAATTGAGGACGAGAAAAGAGAGGGAGTACAGAAGGAGAGACTTACTGTTGGCCCTTCAGGCCCAGGCGGACCCTCCACCAACATTCCCTGAAAACACACAAGCAAAGAAATCATCAGTTACCACAAGGGTTGCCACAACTATCTCATGGCCTCATTTATAAGTCTGTGTGCAATGATCTCACAGGGTACAGATGCACCCACAAGCATATTGTGGTTCATTAACACACAGCTTTAGTTAAAGGGGGGAAGTGTACATGAATGCATGTCCCAACACACCTGAATATCAACTTTTCATCTCAAAGTCTTTGCAAACTTAATGTACATTCCTGCCTGTCATTCCCGTTTGCTATTAATCCATGAAGAAAAGGAGGGTGAATGACGCCCTGAGGTGTTCTCCTATCTGGACAAGCTGAAGGACGCACTGATAAAAATGAAGCCATAATTAATTGGTTCATACTGTCAGATGAAATATTTGATCAAGCATGAAATATAAAGTAGAAGTGGGGGTGAAAGAAAAATTGATTCACTTAAATATTGTGATCTTGAATTTTTTTAATAGATTTTTAAGATTTTTTCCTTCTTTTATTGTCTATTGTTCTTTTACTTCTTTTATTGTTTTTATGGTAGTCTATGAGTAACATGTGTGAGAGAAAAACAATGACAATTGCACAATATCACTGAGGATAGCACTTTAAAGCATGGCTAAAAACTAGGGCTGTCAATCAACCAATAAAAAAACAACTTAATAATTACACAAGTTGCTGTGAGTAATCATGTTTAATTGCCTTTTTTCATCTAAAAAGGAAGCATTCGATAATGAATATTTTATTATTATTATCATAATTATTTAAGTCTCTTTAAAATTAAAATTAAAGAGACTCATAGGTGCCTATAGAACCCATTTTCATTCAGATATCTCAAGGTCAGAGATCAAGGGCCCCTTTTGAAAATGACCATGTTTGGAGCTTCGCTTCCCAATAAGATATCATGACATGGTATCAATGGATTCTCTATCTCTTCTGGTTTCATATGATACCAGTATATTTACTGTAACTTTAAAACTCAGCCCAAGATATTTCATTTTGCGTACATGTTAAATAATTCAAATTTATCGCAAAATGAAAACATTAACATAATTTTCTGCTGCATACATGTCATGCTGCTATCATGCTGTCAGAAAGGCTGACTGATATAAATATGCCCGTGATATACTGACTACTGAAGTTTTTCATGGTCTAGTGTTAAAAAGGTTTTTAAAAAATCGTAATATGGAATCACAATACTTAGCACAATAATAGCAATAGATATCGCATCAGCATCTAATTATCACAACAGTATCAAATCAGGAGATAATCACATCATCACAGCTCTAATACAAAGTCAGTTTCATGTGTCTGTGTTTTGAAGTACATGAAGGTTCAACAACATTATGGAAATTAAATTTAATCATATATCCCTAAAAACAAAAGCAAGTCCTCTCAGTTTGGTGTGGACGACTTAGAAGCATCTGACTTGCAGATGCATTGTTGCAGCGCTGTGGCTGCAGAGATATTGCTTTGTTTGTTTGCTCTTGTGGTAACATTTTGGCTTCCTGTTTTGTTATGAGGACACAAACCCACACATGCACATTATCCAAACTTATGCGAATTATGTGATGTTTTTCATCAACCCCCAAACTGTACTTTCTGAGCCTTTTCAGCATCAAATGACTGCAGTTGATCTATGATGCTCCCCAGGTTGCGCCTATGTCTCGCCCACAGTGTGTGTGTGTGTGTGTGTGTGTGTGTGTGTGTGTGTGTTTGTGTTTGTGTTTGTGTGTGTGTGTGTGTGTGTGTGTGTGTGTGTGTGTGTGTGTGTGTGAGATGGGAAAGGGGCTGGTCCCTGAGGGATGAAAAAAAGTGCGTCTGTGCTCATGTTTGAGTGAGTTACTCAGCTTTTTGCATGTTTACAAAAGAAAAGTCACATTGGGTGGGGATGTGTACACAAATTTGGTTGGTTGAGTCTTTGGACATGCAAACAGACATCTAGGAAGATGACTTCAACATGCACCCCTTTCTGCACTCACATATAAACATAAAGACACTCAGTCTCAGAGGGATGTATACTTACTGAAGCTCAGTGACATTTGTTTGAAGTGAAACAGCTGGAGCTGTATTAGAGATAAAAAGTCCTTCTGTGTCGTATATACCTTTGCAAACCAAGGGAGTTATCCTAACCTGTGTGTACTGTATAAATACCTAAATCAGGTCGGATGTACTCCACCTGTTTGCATTTAAAGAAGCTTAGGTTTTTGGCAGAGAAGCAGGAAAAGTACTTCCTTTTGTTCTCCTTCTATCCCCTCCATCGCCCCCCTGTGTTTACACGCTACCCACACTGTGTTTAGAGATTATTGACAATCCCTCCATGGCTGTTCTCCAAATGTTTATACTGTCGTCCTGTTGACCAGTGGGACAGGACATTGCCCGACTACACTACTAGAAAGGTCTGGTGGGTCCCGATGAGTGTGTTTGGCCTCAGGATTCTCACTCTGAAGTGAGGGTTTGGATTGTGTTTGGATGTGGATCATACATATGTACTCGCAAATATAAACATCCACGCATACACAAGAGCGCGCAGCCTACATCTGTTGCTCGAGTATGTTGTTTAAATAGTGACACTCACAGGCTCAATAACAGCAGGCTCTCCCTTCTGTCCCTTCTCGCCACGGGCTCCGTCGACCTAAACGCCAAAAACACACACAGAAACATAATCAGCCAACCCTCCTCTTCAACATCCCCATTATACTTTCATCATCATCTTCTAGATCAGTGGCTCTCAACCTTTTCTGTGTCAAGGACTCCTAAATTCATCCTTAAAGAGCTTAAAGAGCTGTGATTATGACCAGAATGCTATTGTCTTACTCACATTGGGCTCTCTAGTGAATTAAATAGTAAAATAAACTGTAGCCTATGTTTCTGGGGACCCCCTGGAACTCCACCAAGGTCCCCAGACTCCTGGTTGAGAACCACTGCTCTAGATCATGTCTTTGCCACGTATTTTTTACCTGTCCATAATACTCGTCAGTCTGAGCAGGCAGCACTTGGCTCTCTTTGTCACTGTACTCCGAAAGGTCATCATAGTTGTCATATGCTCCTAAATCATCGTAGTTGCTGAGGTGTTCCTCTTTGAATCCATCCTCCAGATCGGTGTAGTCACCATCGAGTCCCGCGCCCGTTCCAGTGGCGACGGATCCCCCTCCTCCGGTGCCGGCGCTGGCAGATCCACCTCCACCTCCGACGGTGATGGTAGAACTGCTGCTGCCTCCGCCCCCGATGTGGACTGTGCTGCTGCTGCTGCTGCTGCCGCCCCCGCCGCCACTGACATGAACTGTGCTGCTGCTGCCTCCACCGCCAAGATCGACTGTGCTGCTGCTGCCGCCACCGGCACCGGCACCTCCACTGCCACCTCCACCACTGATGTGCACAGTGCTGCTGCTGCTGCCTCCACCACCAATGTGAACCGTACTACTGCTGCCGCCACCTCCACCAGTGGTGTAATGGCCATCCACGTTGTAATCATATCCGTCGCTGTAGTCATCGTAGGCAGTGCCAACCTATAAATACACACATATAGTTAATAAAGTTGCAGCATTGCTTGTTTTAATTAGAGGTTGATACCTGTGCAAACAAATACTAGGGCGGCAACAAAGGATTGTTTTCATTCTCGATAAATCTGTGGATTATTACCTCCATAGGAGGTTATGTTTTGGGTTCAGTTTGTCCGTTTGTCAGCAGAATTACTGAAAAACTACCTGCCCAATTTTCCGGAAATTTGGTGAAAGGATGTATTATGGACCAAGGAAGAACCCATTAAATTTTGATCTGCATCACAGGTCGGATACATTCATTATTTTTCACTTTTGTTAACATTGCAAGACAGGGCATTGGGCCTAGGTAGAAGTCTGTGCTCTACCAAGTACATTTCAAGTTATTTTACCATCATATTTTTAAGGAGGCAGAACTTGAAAATCACTTAAATGATTATCAAAATAGTCGCAGATGTTTTAGCTTTATTGTGTTCCATTAATTTCCTAAATCTGGAACAATGGCGATTTCTATGAAAGCCTTTATTCCTTCATGGTGGCATTTTAAATACATCCACATTGGCTTTGCTTCCCCCATGTGGATTGGTGGATTATAACACTAAGAAGGACCCAAAGAAGCCCTTGCTTATGTATCCAAGTGAAGAATGAGGTTTAAAACGATTTTTAACTGCTTATCAATACACCTATTAGACCTACAGTCGGTGTGGTTAATGTCAACCTACTGTTGTCTTATTGCTGGTCATGGTAATAGTAGATCCTCCTCCTCCGGTGGTGATGACCCGCCTTTCAATTCCAGTCCCTGTACCCAAGTCAATCTTTCCCCCTGCTGCCAGCTCCAGGTCGCTCCCGGTGCCGGTGCTGGTGATAGTGACACGTCGAGTGATGTCTCCATCGGGTGATGCCGTGGACTCGTCGTAGTAGGTCTCGTAGTTGCCGTAGCCGTCGTAGCTGTCGTAGGGACTCGTCTCCTCTCCGTAGGCGTCTCCTCCTCCGGTGCCAGTACTTGAAGAGCTTGATGAAGAGCTGCTGGATGAGCTGGAGGATGAGCCGGCGGATGAGCCAGTAGATGAGCCAGAAGATGAGCCAGTAGATGAGCCAGAAGATGAGCCAGTAGATGAGCCAGAGGATGAGCCAGAGGATGAACTAGTGGAGATGGTGACTTTGCCGCCTTGGACACTTGCACCACCGCCCAAAACTTCCTTCACTGAGGTCACCAAGCTGTCTACACCTGTAACCTGTAAAGCAAAGATGGTTATTTTGGTGTATAAGAAACAAAAAATGATTCAAATTGAACCAATATATTGAACAGCCAATATAATTGGCTGATATTGGTCTTGCCCAGACCTATTGTTATCTAACAGCATCAGTTTATAGGTTGTCCGAAATCCTCTGATATGAAAACTGCTTTAACAGAACTTATAATGCAGACCAGGGGTGATTTAGAAATGGCGTTAGCTGTTTATTTATTTTTTTATTCATTCTTTGATTTAATGGCAAAACAGAACATACAGTACTGATGTTTATTTAGCTATTTATTTTATTTGTATTTATTCTTTATTTGCCCTGTTTTAATTGTTAGAATTGGTTGAAAATGTAATGCATTCTATATATATATATATATATTTAATGTACAATAATGTTAAATATTCTTTAATAAAACAAAATAGCCTTTTGAGTACCTTTGCATTGTCATAACAGTGAAAAATTGGTGTATAATCCACAAAAAGAGGTCTATTTTTATTCTAGGTCAAAAATTAATCTGTGAATTTTTCCACTCTAAAACTGCATCAGTGTCAGTCTCAAAAATCCCACAACGTTCAGGCACTAAATATTATTGCATTAACATATATGAAGTGATGAAGATGATGTGTGGTAAAATATATATTAATAGACTACCTTCACTTCTTTCTCGGTTGCGTCAGCGTCATCTGTTGACTCAAAAGCCTTGCCGTCCGCATCCTCATAGTAAGGGTATTCGTAATAGTAGCTGTCATCTGTGTTCTAAGGGAGAGAAACATGACACAAACAGTGAGAGGGAGTGTGATTGAGAGTGAAAAAAATAGCCATCAATTATTAAAAACGTGATTTTTTAAACATGATCCAGTGCTCTGTTGCTGCCGGGTCTTGGCTGATGTATGTGTGACAGACTGGCCATCGATCAGACGCACACAGGAATGAATGTCTTCTGCTCTCGAAAAACCTCACGCTGCATCTCCCTGTTGCAACTTGTTACGACTGAATGACAAATTACTTTTTCCAGTGCTTGCTTAATGAATCTGTCACACATCTTTAGAGACAAAAAACAGGTCAAGTTTTTGTCTATCTCGCAGGCATACTGACAGGCCCCCGGGGCAAGGAACAGGTCAAGAGGAACAGCTTCCTGTCCATCTTTTAACACTTCTCTGACACACCTTTAATCAGCACGCAGTGTATTGGTATTCAGTGCAGTGGTGCAGGGATGCAGGCTTAGGCAGGCACCACATCATTCCTGAACATTATTAACTAACTGCATAGCCTGATAACCCTGTTCTTCCCAGTCAGCACTTTCCTCTGGCAGAGAGCAGTTCTCTTATATAAGCCAAGAGGCTCTTTTCAGCACAGGATCCAGCTGAGATCTGATTTCAGTATTACAGACAATTATAGATTAAGGAAATGAACTTCCTTCAGTAAGGTCAGCCATGAGAACACTTGGTGGTTCTCTACACCAAAATTACCTCTGGTTATAGGCAGTATAATGAACTTCTGATCAGTGTTAAAAGGAACATAATAAAATGATGAAAAACTGAAATAAAGGTCTCATTACTCACATATTCATCTGTGTTGGGGTCCTGGTTCTGAGGCTGGTCGGGCACTGCCACTTCACAATCGGGGCTGTAGTGCTCACAGTAGTCATAGGCAGCACGATGGTCTGCTACAATCATTAGCTGCTGGATGTCTCCCTGGAAACCACAAGAAACAGGAAGTCATGAGACTCAATGGACATAGCTGCAAGTCATGCATGTAAATAAACAAGCAAACAATCGGCAGCGACAGAGACGGCGGTCTCACACTCTGTGACCCCTAGGGGGGGAAAAAATGAAAGCATATAAACAAACAAAGATGAGGGGAGAACATCTGCGAGCAGCATTATCACATGGAGAACAGGCAGTCGTGAAACTAGGTCAAGCCAGAAGAATCTGAGGCTGACTAAATGATGAAGAACTTTGTCCGGGGTCCAAGAGTGTCGTTTTGCATCAGAGCTGAGCACCGGAGTGTGAGACGGAACGCTCACAGCAAACAGTGCGGAGCTACAAGAGAACATGGAACAAGTGACTTCATGTAGCTGCGGACGATGACACAAACAAACACACACACACACACAAAGTGAGTCTTTAACAAGATGATAGATTTTGAACAGCGTACTGAAGCACTGCCCTATATCCGAGGACATGAGTGATTTCGCCTTTGAGTCGATTGTGCAAGATGAATGGATTTAAGTTAGCATGTGCAACATGGAGAACATGAGCAGACCTGCATGTACAGCACACTGACCTGAGCCATTTCACTTTAAGGAGTGTGTACATATACTGACTCGAGGTGCAGGGGAGTGGAACGGTAGCAGAAGTGAGAGATTTAAAAAAAAAAAAGAGGAGGAAACAGAGATTGATAGGAAAAGAGCAAGAGGGAAAAAGAGGCTCAGAAGGATCCCCAGGCTACATAGGGAGCTGGGTGTGTGTTTTTGCCACATGTTTCTGAACAGAATGCATATGGCCCCAAAACTCTGTATTGTATCTATCCAAACATTTTCTGATCAGACGTCCAAATACAGTGATGTCATGCCACATCAATCAAATACAACTCAACTGAAACACATACTTTTGGGGGGTATGAGAATAACGAAACAACGCAAGTATGGGAACGGGCCCCCACAGAGGATGAAGTGTTTTTAATTATGTCCAATTGCAGAAAATCTGAAACCCTTCAACATCTCTTCCCAGCTGAAACTCTCCACGGATAGTTGTCTTTTTCTGACAAACATGAATGAATTGCATTTGTGGTCTAACCAGTGACAGCTGAGTGAGGAGCACCAGCCCCACTGCTACACTGGGACGTACCACACAGAACTCCCCATCTCAGATCCTTTAATAACTTTTGCAACACTCCATGAGATGCTGTTTCCTGCTCCGTCCTTGGCTTATGCTATCAGTGGGGTTTATGGTGGATGCAGGAAAAACAAATCCCAAAACTTCCTCCAAGACACAGAGCCGGAGGAGCCATTACACAACTCCCCCAGCTATGAACTCCCAGGAAACTTTCAAATGGCCACCTCTAAAGCGCCTAAAGTCGGGATCTGTAAGGAGCCTTTACTTGCTATCAGTCTGTCTCTCTCTTATCCTGGCAAGACTGTGTGTAACAGCTGCACTGAGAGGGGATGATGGGAATTCAGTGTTTGAAATGAGGTCACATTCAATAAGGAATAAGCCCTTTCGTACAACAAAACAGCCCTGCTGTCTGCAGCAATGCAACTGCTTTCCTATTCATATGCCATTCTTCTGCTTTCTCTTCTTCTCCATCTCCCCGAGCAGCCAAAGGAATGTCAGGCTAGATCCTGACCACAAGTGTTGTGATCCTAATTGTACCAAGACGAGATAATTAATCATATACCTAGGCATTAACGAGAACATCCTCGCAGCCCTGAGAGCACCGTGGCAGAATGTGTTTAATGATGTGTGACGTGTACACAGAGAAAGAAAAGAGGCGTGTGCATGCCTAGAGAGAAAAGTGTGCTGGTATCAGGATCTTACTGAGGCTGGAAAAGATGATGGCTGCTTTTGATTGTGCTAACTCTACAGCCAAAGGCATGAGAGAGGGAAAAAAGGATGAGAAGAAGCTGGATAGGGAATATGGACCTGAGCTAAGCTGTGCCATTCAGCACAAATGGTTCCAGCCGTCTGAAGTTTTATTCCGTGTTAAAAGTTCTGGACTGTAAAAAGAGGAGCCAGGCACAAAACCAAAGGCAGATGTATGGGCAAAGAAGCAACAAACATTTTTCATTTAAAAGAGCGATTTAGAAACGTAAAAATGCACTTAGCTTAATTCTAGAGTATGGGGAAAGAAAAGAGGATGGTCAAAATCAATTATTTCTAGCTCTTTGAATGGGTGCAAATCCAAAAACACTGGTTCCTACATTTCCCACAGTGCAACAGGCCCTCTCTGCCGGTTTAATGTTGACATTAATCAACCTTTATACTGTAAATTTCTAAACTCCAAGCCCAATCTGGGATGACCCTGATGACATCACAATGACATCAACAGGGGTTATTTTCGCAGCATTGCATAACACAAATCTTTTCACAGGTTATTTCTCCATGACTAGTAAATTGACATGGAGGGCCCCTTTATTTGCATAAAATTGTGGCTAAAAATGAAATATATATAATTATTTGGAAGCGCACACTTCTATCTTTTTCTGTTTTTGATCAGATATAAACAATGATGGAAAACTAAAGTGCATTAGTATGCAAAAGCATATTTTCTTTTCCCCCTTCATCTTTGCATATAAGTTATTCCTGTTGATATAAAAGGCATACGGTACATGCGTTCCATTGAAGCTGCACACCTTCACAGTAAAACTATTGTCAAAATCTTGATCCACCGTGACAACCACTAAAGCTGGTTCTGATTTCCTTTCTTCTAGCCAGAGCTGCTCCTTTCAACAAACGTCGCTCGACAGATTTCGGAGCCAAATGTTATATAAGCTGCTGTTTTACAGATGTAGGGAAGCAGTAAATATTCCTATACTGTACTCCAGCTGTATGCTAATGCAACATTTTTCATTGAGTATTCTGCCGCTGAATGGTCAACTCAGTCCAGCAGCCCATTAAAGCAAGAGATATTTACTCCATTACTTTATATAGGGGCAATTTGTCTAAACTTTGATGACAGGAAACCGCACTGCAACTGCTGTTTGTGCAGAGTCAGGGATTCAGCATTTGATAACACTTATTGGTTTAACCCAACATTTAAAAAGAACAGGAAATTATAGCTCATTCTTCTCTTCAAGTCACATCAACAGAAGCTGATACGTGACACAAAAACAGACTGGGATATATGTAAAATGATTAATTTACAGCAACGCATGCAAACTCAAACACACAAGAACCGACAATCCCACACCCAAACAGAGCACACCAAAGGGAAAAAAACCCTGGAATTATACAATCACACCCAAATCCCTGAGGGAACCATAAAAGACATGCAATCAACTTTCATATTTGAGAGGGGACAGCGACATTTTTCACTCTGGAGCATCATGTGGCACATCAGAGTGGTGCTTAAGGCAGACATTTCAGACAATAACAGGGTTGCTGCTGTCAGCATCTCCCTGGACTCAGCTGAAATATGACTCTTCTTCTGGCCAATGCTTTGGTGGAAAAGCCATTGCCTGTGGCTGCGAGCGGCGGCCGGGCTCACTTTACATACTTTGGGTTGAAGAAACTGTTGAAGACACTTGCATCCAAACAGGCACATGAATCCACAAGTGATGACAGAGCTGCAAGATTGGATTATAGAAGCGGAACGAAGGCTGATTAATAACCCTTAAAACATTCTGATTCATCTATTCTTTCTGTATTTTATTTGCTCAAATGTCACATCAACGTTTTGGCTTTCGGTCTAGAGCCTCACCCTGACTGGCCCACACACATTAAATCCCTGCTGGATGTTCTAGTTGTGTCCAGGTGGGGGCAGGAGAGTGCTCCAGTGAGCATAAAGCCAAACATTTGTCTCCATCAGAACCTGACCCACAATCATGCAGGGTGGACAGAGTTCATTGTGTTCCCTCATCTGAAATTTGAAGATATGATGCATGCGATGGAAAGCAAAATTGGTGCGGTTTAAAAATCACCACGACACAATAGACAGCTAATGCTAAAAACATTGCAAAATTAACTGTATGCATGTATCTTCTCTTTCTTATACAGACACATACTTTATGCATGAGGTGCAGGGAGCCCAACAGGCTTATTTTCATTAGAGTAAGGTCTTGAGGTGATGTCAGGCGACCCCCTGCTGATCGTTTTGCACTTTCTTGGCTTGGAGCAGCATGGCATGAAATAAACAGCACAAACCAATGCTCATTATTTCTTCAGATCCCCAGGGACACCCGATAATGGCTCTGTTTACCTTCTACGCCTCACACAACAGCTCAAAGTAAAAGAACAGCTCAGGTCTAGTTTCTCATCATTTTTCTGGATTATATGTCAGCAGAGGAAAAAATGGGTAGGAGGGCCCCACAGAGCAGGATAAGACTCTGGGAGGTCCCAGCTCTGGCTGCGTTTTAAGACGAGCTACTTTCACAACATATTTACACAGTCAGCCCTGAGCTCTGAGCCAGGCCTTGGTCCCACTGCCAGCCCACACCCGCACACTCGCTGTCCCAGCGCCTGGGCATACTCCAACCTGACCACAAAAACCAAACAACACATTGCAGGTCAGCCCGCTGCACAGAGGCCATAAATCAGCACGGACGCACACACAAAAATGCACATGGATGCATAAAGAAACTAGATGCAGATTGTCTATTTATCTGTACATAAATGTTTAAAACACCAATGCCGACAGAGAAATTCCACTACAACAAATTTACCAGACACCAAGTACTTTTTCACCCACATACACTTTCCCCTCCAGACTGTAGCTCAATCCTAACTCTCAGAGCAGCTGCCAAGAGCAACAGGCCCGTCTGCCACCCCACTTATCCACCGCACAGCACCTTAACCATTCCCTCTCCTCTGTGTCCTGTTCTTTTGGATCCCATCTAGGCCTCTCCATCATTTTAATCCTCAGCTTCCCAGCCCCCATCACACTCCCTTCTGTATAAGATTTTAATTCCATGTCTCGGAGGACCACGGGCAGCCATATTCACATTTCCCGTTCATTTGGGGTGGTGGAAACCAGAGCGGGCTCGCCTCATCTGACAGACGAAGAATCCGAGTGTTTGGCTTGGCCACTTGCTGAAATCTACATAAAAAAAGTGCTGAGGGCACACTTCAGGGCTTGCTGACACAGTAAAGGAATAACAGAGGGAATAAGGGGGCGAAAGACAAACATCTGACATGAGTTAGGGAAATTCTCTTAATTATCCATGCTGGAAACTCCATCTTCCCCGGGGCTACTGAAGTCTACGTCCAATTCCTAAGCCTGAAATGTATAGAGACAGTGTGTTTTGACAGTGAAGCATGACATATACTTTGGACAAGATAATGCAGACATATGTGACTACAACAATGTACATGTATAGGGATTTACTAGCGTATGCTTTGTAAAAACTTTTAAAGAACCAGGCTAATTTAAAGCTAAAGACAACAACAATTCTTAGTTTCAGAAGATTGTACGCTATTGAAAACACAGCTATGAATATCATATTCCATTTCCTCCAATTGATCCCCCTAAATCCTCAGCATTGGTGCTTAAATAAAGACAACGGATCATTCAGAAGTGACAATATGGCAACATTATCACAGTGAAAAAAACTGTGGTAAATGCTTGACTTGAATCTGTATCCATTAAATCCACTATCATATCGGTCACAACATCCGTATCAATATATGTCCGAATCCAGCTGGGACGGATTGCAGTTCCCAGCTTCTCCAATTACTTGATTTTATCCGTGAGAATCTGAAGTTTGACATAAAAAAACATACAAATTGGCACCCAACTCTGCAGCGAGATACATTCATTTGGCCAGTTTATTACATGCCTAGCTAAAACAAATGCATTCTGATATAACATTCCTGTGATTAATACTATATTCATGAAAGTTAGAATGTTTCAGTTCAGTTTTTGTTGAAACTGTTGATTCTGTACTGACTGTAGGGTTGGTCCATTGATGGCTGATAGGCATTGATTACTGAACCCAACATCATGAGTTCAATCAGTTAGAATTCTACAAGTATTACGTAGGATTAGCCCAATTTTGGAGACATTGCCAAGCCCTAATATACCTAATAAACTGGCAACTGAGTGTAAGATGACTGAGGTGAATTCTTGGGTACAAACTTCCAAGCTTTTGTTCTAAGAGTCCATCAGTGCTGTCAAGGACTAATTTGTGGCCCAGCCTCAGATTCAGAAAGAATCTCATTTCAGAACTGTCCACTTGAGATCAGATTTACTTTGCCAGGTTACCTTTTAGTGCTTTGTGGAACCAGGGCTTCAGTGCCCCATAATATTTCTGACAGCAGATCAGTTATGAGGACCCAAGCAGGGCATCATATTTCCAGGTTCTCCTGTAATGGGTGTCCAAATCAGAAGTCATTATTCATCCATTTACTGCCCACGTTAGACCGGCTACTGCTTTCTGATACCCAGAAGTTCTTTACAGCAAAAATCAAAGAGGCACGCTACATTTTTGAAAAGTGTTGAACTGTGGGGCTACTGATCCAGAAAACTTTACTGGAGCTGCTTCGTGTAGCTACAATAATAACAAATTCTAAAGCCCAGTTAAGGCCTGGCAACATTAGACAAACCAATGTTTCTACAACCTCAAACACTGGGCCAAAACTGGCTTAGATTGGATTTTGAATTTGGAAAATCTACTGTAAATATGGAAAACAACTTCTCTTCAAACAGTGATAAATCAGGGGAGCCTCTTCAGGTGAAAACATCTTTACCTTAGATGACAGAAACATGTGAACTGTAAACAACATGTTCTAACAGGAAAAGAAGAAGAAGAAGAAGAAGAAGAAGAAGAAAAGTCCTGGGGTAAAGATGAGGAAACAGGATGTGTAAAACTCATCATGCCATCACAATATTAAAGCTCTTAACGAGCATCAAGCACATGTTTTACTACTTTTTCCTGGCTCTGGTTGCACCATGGGAGCCACACAACGAGCTTTATCCCAGCCCTATTAAAGGCCTCCCAACACTTGCATTTCTCTCCTTACTCTTATCATAACTCCCCCATTCATTCCATCTCTAATCCTCTATTCCAATCTAAACCCCAATCCTCTTCTTTTGAAGCACATCACACTTCCCTACCTATCCTCCCTCCACATATCACCCACCACCCACACACATACACCCCCCCTACCTCCCCCTTGTTCAGACCATCAGCCTGGGACAGCCTATCAGCGGATACCAAGGAAACCTCTGGATGATGTCATGTGGTATGGCTGCTGTTCCAAGACTGACATCAGTGGGGAGAGAGCTCCTCATTCTTTCCAGAGAATGAACCAAAAGTTTTGGCTCCACTACCTGGACCTATTGCTCCAGCTTCCCCTCTCCTCCACACTCTTCAACCCTGAACATCTTGTTCTTCTGATCTACTCTGCTCCAACTCTCTAATACGCCAAATTGTCACAAAAAGCCACAGTATATAGTCGCCCACATTCACACTGATGATTTCGCTCTGCTGCGACTGCAACAATGGAGGCCGGGCAAGAACTGCTGTGTTTGCACAGCTCCACCTCGGCTACTTCGATTCACTCGTGGTCCCCTGCGGTCCCCTCTGAGTGAGGCCAAGAGGTCCATCTGTCCCGTTTGTGTTCTCTCAAACTAAGCACGGCCATTTATTTCACTGAGTGCTACTTAGAACCCAGGGATGGGCACTAAATTATCTCCAGTTTTTCTTGGCACACTCACAGGGAAACAACAGTGAACACGGAAATCTAAGGACACGTTCTGCAGATGGACTATGTCATGCAGGCCTTAAATTTTGAATAAAAATACTCACATGCTTTCAACATCCATAAAACTGCAGTGAGGAAGGAAAAACAACATCCTCAAAAGTCATTTGCAGGACTTTACTAAAGATTCTGGTTCTTAATGAGTGATTTTACACATTAAAGTTCATTACAGTCATTACAAGGACTAAATACTATTTCATTCTCAACAGATGAGCATTGATTACCAGGTAAAATACCTGTCTTCTTGTATAATCATCACCTTAATTACCTTCATAGTCTTTACTGGCACACGCTACAGTATTCTTATGTAAGCTTCTAAGAAAAAGACTAACATTTTGGTACTTATAGAGGATAGACGCTTTCTCTGTGACCACAGTTACCATGTCAGAAACCAAACCACAAACCACCTCAGCATACAGTAAGTACTACTTGCCTCTTGACTGATGTATGTAAAGAAAAGGCTCAGGCGCCTCAGAGGGAAAATAAAAACATCATTCATTGTAATTTAAAGGTGTGATGATTCAGATTATCTGCACCTCCTCAAGACCTTATGTAAATATGAGTTTGTTTTTTTAAATCTTTCTCAACACGGAATATTTCTTTTATCTTTTTTTTTTTTTTTACAGGAAATCTTAAAAGTTATGATGCATGGAAGGTCAATGTGGGTTAACAAGTGACTGACAGGCTGATAATAAGACAAAAGTAGTCTGTAAAAACAACAAAACTTTACAATTGGATATCCATGCACGCAATAGATTCGATCTCAAAAACCACCCACCTCTCAGAGGGATAGGGCTAGGGTTGGACCAAAAAATCTAAATTAAAAAAAACTAAATAAATAGATACATTATATCTATCTATCCATCTATCTATCTATCTATCTATCTATCTATCTATCTATCTATCTATCTATCTATCTATCTATCTATCTATCTATCTATCTATCTATCTATCTATCTATCTATCTATATATATATATATATATGTATAGTGTTTTATATATAGAGAGAAATATATATACATACACACATGTATACATATATACAATAAAATAAATTATTTATAAGTAATAATAGTAATAATAATAATAATAAAAATAAAATAAAAAATAAGAACCAGACTAAAAGATAGATAAAAAGACGAAACAAAGACAAATAAAAAAAGGAAACTCTTGACTCAAAAACTTCTGAGAAATCAAATCACTGCTGTCAAAAACAGCTCTCTCAAATTGACAGCTCTTATTATTTCCTGTTTTTCTAAAAAAAAAAAAGAGACTGAGTGGAAATGGTAGACCCTTAAGTCAGCTGAATTAATTGGCCTCCCGGTGAAATCACATACGTTCTTTCGTGTTTTTTCTTGCTCAACACCTCTTGGTGGTAACTGACTCTGGCAAAAGTCAACACAGGATCAGACTAAACTACAGAGGGGAGAGGGGAGAAGGGAGTAAGAGGAGGAAAGGAGCGCAGCCTGAGCATAATTTGGAAACTATGTGGCATATTTTCCATTTTCTGCACGCACTGGAGCCTGTCCTGTCTCCCAACTGGCAGACGCACAGCAGGAGGGCTTCAAACATCTCACACAAAATATCTGTCTGTTCCCACGATAACCATTGGACTGTTAGCGCCGCTGTGATAGCTCGGTGTGATTTAAAACTGTTCCTGTATCACCTCAATCTCATGTATGCTACGGGCAGTAATAAAATTAGAGCAGAATTATAAATGTAGCGGATAAATGCTGTAATCCTGTTGCCAACTGTAGGAATTTACTCGTGGCCATTAGGCTAAATAACAGCTATGACACACATCCAAAAACATACACCAAAAACATCTGTATTTAAGCCCCATTAAGTCAACAATTTCACTAGAATGTGAACATAATCCTTGTAATATAAAACAGTGTTTCCTGCTTCACTCATCTAACATTATTATGGAAATAAATGCATATATATACACAGTAGAGACTATATGTCGTTCTTGAAGTCTGGCTGTGGTTGCGAGGCTATGACTAATGGTTTAGACTAGGGCAAGAAGTTTGAGTTTTATATCCCATCATATATTTATCTCCCCTATGGCTTGGCGGATCAACTTCAGGGATTGTGGGGGGGAGTGATGTCATATTTCATTCTTTTTTGTCTGTTCTCGCTGAGCAGCAGTGAGGTTAAAGGTCAGCTGGCTCAGCATCAGTCACATCAGTCAGCCTCTGTTACTAATTATTATTGAGGGCCTCAGCCTCACAGACTAATCCCCCTTTAAACAAGCACAACTCTGACGGGACAAAGACAACACTATTCCTTGTGCCTCTGTGTGTGTGTGTGTGTTTGTGTGTGTGTGTGTGTGTGTGTGTGTGTGTGTGTGTCCCTCACAGGGGTCATGTTTAAGAGCCACAAACATCCACACAAAAGAGTGTTTAAGGCAAAACTTCTTCACACTAAAGCAGAAAAAGTACATCAGGTATCTCTGGGTATTATAAAGCCCCCAAAAGGCTTCCTGTCACCAGTCAGATTACCATTCATCTTTCATCTCCTGCCACAAAGCATTTATCCACATAAGAAGAGGAGAAAGGAAGAAGCAAAGCTCTCGTTCTAATAACGAAATCCTGTCACCGCTTGTTGGAAACCTCTGTAAACAGAAATGTTGCAGCCAATTCAGCGAAAGAATTCAGACGTGAAACCACAAACAGAAATATAACAGTTCGACTTGTAGCTTTTTACTGCTTAGTAGCCACAGTGAGGCGAAACTTCAAAAACAGCAACAACAGATGCAGAGCTGAACGGCAAATAAATGCAGCACAGTGGGAGATAGAAAGGGGACATTCTGTTTTTGTGTGGAAGATGTGGAATATGTGACACCTTAAATTAAATTTGATTTGCGATCGTATGCATGTGTACGGGTTGGTGGATCAGACGCTGGGGGTTCCACGAGCTAAATCCACACATCTATAGAGGATGTGGCCGCTGCCTCAGTCGCCGTTCTGTGCGGCATGAGATGCAAAATGGTGATTGGGAGTGACAATCATTTGCACCACAGCCACATGTGTCCGTACTCAAGTTAGAATGGAGAATCTTATTTGCCTTTAGCTAAGTTGCCTACAGACTTTAAATCAAAATCCAGTTGGCCACAACTTGAAAATAGCATATAGCAAGAAATGCAAAATTGCATTAGTTGTTAAGCTTATCAATGAATATATTCGGTTCACAATCAATTCACACACACGCATCAAGTGGACAAAGTAAAGTGGGAAACTAGTGTGCATCTGGTAAAAATGACACAGACTCAACATACAAATAGTCTTAAATGGTGCATTAATAGAATAAATTGTAGGCTAATACCAGACATGTATATTAAGATTTGAAATATAATGTTTACCTCAAAGACTTCTTCATCAAGTATTCTAGTTCCAAAAACTACAATTCCCTTGGTATCGATGATGGGGCTGGCGCTTCGGAGCAGCTTCTGGGTGCTCTTCTTTTTACAGTCCAGAATGAGGGTGATGGTCTGCTTGTGCACACTGATGGCCACTCGATGCCACCTGAAAGGAAAGGTGAAGTTACTTCACACACTTACTAGGTTACATGTTAGCCCACTTACACCCTACTAAGGCACTATTAAAAGCCACTTTTGTGTTTGGTTTCTCATTCAAATTCAAAGTCCCATTCTGTTTTATGGGGGGTTCTTTTTGGCGATACAAACACAATTCGACACTGTGCTTGTAAGCAGAAAATCAAAATTTAAAGACACTGCAATCTATATTAACCTTCCAAACCCTGAGCAGTTTTTGGCTGTTTTTACATGACCAGAAGTAAAAAATATGTTTTCTGTGGAGGAAGTTTTTAACATTAATAATAATAAAAATGAATATTGTCCGATACTGACAAGTTTTACTCCACATCCTAAATTATTGAACTATTTCCATTTTTCCCATCTCTACTTTCCCACTGTCTTGTCCTCTTCTCTCTGTTCTGTGTAAACAGCCTGCAGTTCAGCCTGATTTTCAGGATTTTTTTGCCATGTGACAAAAAAGTAAATCATGGCTTTCCTGTTGCACTGAAAAGCACAGAATTAAATGTTTTTTACAGGATCTCACTAGTGCAAAAAGTATATATGTTCATTTTTAAATAAAAATGATTTTGATTAAATGTAATTATTTAAAGCTTAGATATGGTTACTTTTACCGATGGAATCATTCATCATCAAGTTCCACTGGAAAGCTGATAATCCAACAGTAATGCTTGCTCTTACATTATCTGTCTGTATGATAGATGGTGTCATTTTGGCAAGTTTTTAAAAGATAAATATAACCATCAAACCTGCTGGCAGGGTTGGGGCTTCAGATGGTGAAGTGTATGGGATCAAATGTAAAATATTACAAATTATCACTGACAAGGTTGCATGTCACTAATTTGCTGCAAAAGAGACACCTGGCCCAGGTGCTGCCTAATAAACTAAACCATCATCAAAGCCTAACACATCCACCTGGACTTTGATTAGAGGGAATGATGCATAAACAAAATGCAGAGTCTAGCCGGCAGCAAGTGCACCTACTTTCCGTCAGCTAGGTTGACTCCTCTGAAGAGGGGGTAGTCCTCGGGGCTGGGTTTGCCTGTGTGGTCCTCGTACAGGAACACTGGGGAGCGGCCCACTTCTAGTCCGAGCTGCTGGATGCCCTGTTCATTGTACACAGACAACAGGAAGGACTGGCTGCCCCTCTTAGGCTTCACTGTGGCCAAGATGGAAAAGTCCTCCGGGAACACATCACCTGGCGGGACGGATGGTGGGTTGGACAGACAGAAAAGTTTTGGAAAGTTATAAGTAGCAGAAACCATTAATCACCATAAAAAGAATGAAGTGTTTGTGTTCAGGATGTTGTAACATTATTATTTTAGGAGACAGTCGGTCCTTTTTGATGTCAAGAGGGAGTGTGAGAATTATTATTTTTACAAAATGTTACAAAAGCAGATGATTTAGATTGGAAGAATTGGGAAGATGGGCTTTGAGCTCCGAAAGGAAACACCAGCTATTAGTGGCGTGCCCAAAATGTAACAGGATAGGATTAATCTGCAAAGGGATGGCTGGCTGACCAGAGGCCGGTCAGAGGAAAAAAACAAAAGCAGAAGTGCAAAGTGGAGCATTTCCAGCACAGCACAGGATGAGAAGCATAATGACAAAAGCATGTGATCCTGGGAGACTTTGGCGAACCATCCTTCAAACCCCTCCTCTCCGCCTCTCTCTTCTTTCCCAGCTGATCGATCTAACAGACACGGAGGCGCTCCAGCATAGGGTCGGGGAGGAGGAAATAGGAGGAAAAAAAATTTACAGGAGAAAGTGTTAAAGACACATAAGTATGGAAATGGAAATACCAATAATAGTTTGGTATTTGAACACATAAAAGGTGCAGAAACAGAGAAGAAAGGCAGTTCGCCTCCATGTGCATTGTTCCACTGCTCAGCCTCAACTATTTCCTCCATTTTGCTTCAATGTGGGACACATCTGCCAGACAGATTCTTTTACTGGGGTGTTCTCAGGACCCCAGAAAGAGGGCGGCCTTTCCAACCATCCGAGGAGACAGTTGCTTGCTAATGTCGAGGTCAGACTGCACTTGAGGCAAACGGAGCCTTCTGATCTTTTAGTTTGGAAAAAAAAAAGAAAACCAGAGGCAATCTGACCATATTGAAACCACTAAGAGAAACCAGCTATCTGCATTATATTTAACAAAAGCGAAGAAGCCACTTGGATTCCAGTAGCAGATCTTTGCTGTTCAGTATGTGCAGCAAAGATTTCCAGACAGCCGGAAAAGAGAGAGGCAGGGTTTGGGGCTGCAGTGGTTTTGTAGCACCTCATGCAGCCATGAAACCCCCTTACTCTGCCCCCATTTTCAGAATAACAGGACACAGGCTGGAAAATGTTAAAACTGGAGGGACTAGCCAATCAGAAGCCATGAAGAATAAGACGTCTCGGGGGGAATGTGGTGTGGAAACCTGAGGTTAGGAAAAGATAGTGGAAAAGGAAAGGAGAAAGAAAAGAGGACCAAATTTTGGCACCATCGTCCATTCACTTTATTCTTTCTTTTATCCTTGTCCTCCAACCAATCAGTTAACTTCCTGCCTTTTTCTATGATTCCTCCATTAATGCCAGGCATCACATCATGCGGAGAGCACATGCCTTGGCAGTGTGCTCCTTCAGGAATTCAGCTTGGCATCATACAGTATGAGAAAGATTGCTTTAATTGACAGATGCTTCGTCTGGATGGTGTAAGGCAGACATCAAGAGAGGGAGAGTGCAAGAAAAACGGAGAAGAGACAGACAGCCCTTCAAAAACCATCGTATGGAGGAGTTTGGTGACAGATAGAGACAGATAGAAAGACTTGAGCGGGCAGAATATTATGATATAAAAGTGCAATAAAAGGATGGTGGGAAATATCAGAGAAAAGAGACCAGATGAAGGAAAATTCGTCACCACATCCTGTTGCATGAGACATGTCTGTCGCAGAGACAATGACTCAGCGCTGGCTCAGGACAAGCTGTTTGTGGGGAGGTCGAGGGTCGACTGTGGGGCGAAAGGGACACCATGGGAGTCGGGGGAGGAAAGATATAAGAATGACTCATTTATCAAATTGAAAAAGCTCTTCTTAGAAAGCAGAAATGCAGATGAAACTGTCTGGGTTTGAAGTAGCATTTAGGTTTCTCATATGTTGAGTCATGTTTATGCAAGTGTGTCCTGTCATCCCTGCCATCACGACAAGGACTCCAATGCCCTGAGAGAACCTCATCCGAGAAGAGGAGGTTAACAAAAATAGAAAACTGAAGATGAGAAGAGGAAAACGATAAAATGAGCATAAAATGAGCCTCTTGTGTCTGTGACCCTCCTTAGTCTCTCCTCAGGACCTCATTGCAAAGTGGGATGGGGTGGGGGCGGAGGGGTCGTTCAGAAAAGCTCGGGTTTCTCTGGAATGTGTCTCTCAAACTGCTACTTCAGGCCACCAGATGAGAGATACTTCATTCCTCATTTAGTGCGTGTATGTGTGTGTGTGTGTGTGTGTGTGTGTGTGTGTGTGTGTGTGTGTGTGTGTGTGTGTGTGTGTGTGTGTGTGTGTGGACGTGGTGGGAATGGAAAGGCAGTGGTGCCAGACGTCCTGGGAGTTTACACTGGCAGCACCGTCATCAGAGTGAAAAGGTCTGGGGCAGTCAAGAAAAAAAACCCAGACGTCTCATCCAGCCAATCAGGATGGCGAAACTATTTCCTCCAGATTAAATAACAAATTAAAGCTGCTTTTTATTTTGATAAAATATCTCTTTTATTCAACCGTTTTCTGGGAGAACTAAAAAGACAAGGAGGAGAGAGTGGTTTGTCACCCTGTCTTCAATTTCACACTGGAGGCATTTGACATCTATACCTAAATTATTCTCCCTTATCTACCAAGCTGACGAAATCTCTGAGAACACCTCGAAAGTCAGGGAGGGGCAGGAGTGAATGCCAGGACTTTCAGTGAGCCTCTCCACCATCTGTCAGTATGCATACAAGCAGGTAAATGGGCTAGAAAGTCTTGTGTCCTGTAATTGGTCATTCAGTCATCGCTGTGTCCAAATCCCTCCTTCTCTATGAGACACGCAGCATTCCTGTGGGATTGCACATTGCTGCAGAGACAACAAGTGTACCTGTGTGCCAAGAAAGGGAGAAACATGGACAAAGAGGTAGAGAGAGAGAGGAAGATGGATGTGTGGGTCCTTCAAGGCTCTAATGGGAAAGTAGGACTGTTTCAAGTTCAAGGTCCAAATAATATCATGTTTTTGTTGTTTGGGAACAGTCTAATAAATATTTTTACTCCACTACATCGCAGGGGGAAAATTTTTACTTTTTATTCCATTACATGTGCAATAAACACTAAAACATTCATAGAATAACTATATTACTATATGATAAAGGGTTATATTCAATTTAGAACTATACAAGGCAACATATTCTATGTTCAAACTGATAAACTTTTGTTTTTGTATACTGAATGTGATACATTCAATTTTTGTTCATGTTTTATACAGCGTCCCAACTTCTTTGGAATCAGGTTTGTGTAATGATCAGAAATCAGATTTTGTCACAATGTTCTCTATCATGCATCCTCATGTACTAACTGTTATGTAAAAACTTATAACTGTAATCACTTTCTTACTATATTTTTTATGTTTGTGTAATAAAAGCCAGTTTTCTTAAAATGCTGATCTCATTTTATTGTGTTTTTGCATCTGAACTCATCAGTAATAAGCCCAAAATGTATTTTATTTCCATTTATTTGATTTATTTATACAGTTTAAAGTTAGGGACAGTACACATTAATAGACATTTCTGTAAATGCCAGTTTAGCCATCTTGGCTAATTTTCAGGCTTCTAAGACAATAAATACAAGCTCCATTTTTGCTTTTACAGCTTGTGATGTTAGCTTAGCCATTTGAATCTCACCGTAGGCCGCAGCAGAGTGCCCTCACTAAATTTCTGGTGCCATCTAACCACAGAGTCCAGACCACAAGTCTGAGTGCCAAGTGACAGCTAACCCCAGTCAGAGGCAGTGTGAGAGCCACTGCATCATTCTTTCCTTGCTGTTTGTGATAATTATAACAAACAAGATGGGAGAAAAGTAATCTGCACAGATTGTCAAAGCTACAGCCAGAGATTTACAGCATTTTGAATTTGCATATGTACTCATATGTGCTATTTTTTCATAGATTTTTCTGGAAAAAGAGAGAATTACTAGACAATTAGAGCCTATTGGGACACAGGAAATGTGAGGTATAAAAGTTAAAGAGGGCTGGCCGCTTCATCGCACTGTTTCCTCGCTTCTCATTCACATCATAAAGGTAAAAAAGAACTCTTCTGTTTTCAGAGCATCAGTAGTTTCAAATGAATCATCCCTTCCACATGTTTGCCTAATGATTGCATGTCTGCACTCGCTCTTTTCCAACACATCATCACAGACGGTCTGTGGTTATGGGGTCACGGGCCAGCATGCTCTCAATCAGAGCTACTGTTTTTATAACCAACGTTATAACAAAACACGTTTGCATGCCTATATGTGTTGTTTTTTTACCTTAATGAGGCAAGATGCTGTGATGATAATTTAAGCAAACTGTGCCTCCAGGCTTCGGGCCAAAGTCATAACTTACTTAAAAAGGGAAAAAAAAGATGGATAAAGTGATCTCACAAGTTTAGCTGCCCTCTGGAATATATTAGCTGTAAGTTCTCTTAATGTCAAGGCGAGAGAGGGGAGACATCACAGACGCTTCCACTTGGTTTTAAGGCTTTCAGTTCACAGACAGCTAGTTATTCTGTTTGCACCTTAAGACTATGTGGTGCCTTTTCTGAACTCCTCCAACTTGGTTTGTTTTATGTAGACTGTTATTTTGGATGATCCAGAGCAGCATGTGTGTAATTATAGCATGTGTATCTAAACAGAGACTCATTTGGGCTCTGCTGTCTTGGAGCTTCAAAGTGAACAGTATTTGTTTGATTGGAGAGCATGATAGGGCACGCAGGCCACAGGAGCTCTGTGGCTCGACTTTAAGCCCCAAAGAAGAGCCATGACATGGATCAAAGGTCCACTAAGGCCAGTGCAGCATCTCAAAGGACCATGACTGGGGCTGTCATCCAATCTAAGCTTTGTGGGAGATTAACTCACAGGACGGGTTATTATTTCTCTCTCTTTTCTGCATCGAGACCACATCACTGCCCCCCCCTTCTTTTATATCTTTAAGCTGCAGGAAAACCAATCATAATTTTAAAAGTTGGTTGTCTGGGTTAGTAGAATTATGGTTTTCAATTTCTGCACTGTAAAAAAAAATACAGAAAATGGAGCCCAGCATGTCTCACAGAGGGAGTGTAGATGAAACACAAAGGGGAGAGAACACTGCGAGGCAGCAGCAGTCTAGGAGAAATGATAGAGGGGAAAATGATGGCGCTTGAGGGAAAATAAAGAGAGAAGGAGGGAGGAAAAGCAAGGAACGAGGAGGAGAGTACTACTGCAGCGCACCATAAAGCAGTAACCCAAAGCCACGTCAGCACAATAGAACAAGGCAAAAGTGGAACCCCAGACTTCCCTCCCCTCTACCACCCCTGTTTTCACTGCTTTTCCATCGTCCGGCTCCTCCTTCTACATCAAATATTACAGGGCTGGATTTCTCATGCATCTGGTGTGTGTTTTCAAGAGGGGGAATTAGCGCATTATCTTTCCCAAAATTATCTTCAACATTTCAATGTGTGTGACAAAGCAATAGAAATAGTCCAGATGTGCCCTCATGTGCAAAAGCTCATGGGTTTTAGTAAGGGGTAAACAAGTTCACGGAGGAGAGGAGCGTGAAACAGCAGGCACACATTGCCTAGAAATCCCATAAAGCAAAGATAGAGTTGACATAAATAATCAAGTTAAAGGAGCCAATAAAACTTCTACCTGGAGGGGAAGGACAGGAACAGACTAGGTGAGAGCAAATATAAATTGCTTTCCAGCTTCGTTTAAATGTTATAATCCCAGTTTACTATGATGGGGGGTGAAAGGTCATGAAGCTGACCAGATGGTAAGACTGTGCAGCAGAGACAACTTGTAAGGATCTTGGAAAAACATCTGTAGTGATTAACGTGGAGTAGGAGAGGGGAAAGGGTTTTTAAAATGGCTTTGAACCGGATTGTTTGATGTCTTGAGAGAGAATCGTAAAAGAAATGCTTAGAAAATGAAAAAGAGATGTTGATAATTGTTCTCAGAGTTGGTGGAAGTTGTGTGATACTCACCTGGATACAGCTGTATGGTGGGGGCACTGAGTTGGGCGTCTTTGGATACTCTGTAAGCCACATCGGGTCCTTGTGTTGACCTCCGATGTGAGCAGAAACCCGTTGTTTTTGTAACACCCTCAGGTAAACTGTGAAAATCTAAAATCTTCAAGAGGTCTGCTGGTTCCGCTGCAGAGAAGAAAAAGAGACAAAAAGAAAAAAAGCATGTTAGATTGCTTTTTAAATATGCTGAAATAGCACCTTAATTGTTTCCAGATTGCTAAATTTGCAGCCAGTATATCATATTGTTTATTCAATTTATATATAGATACAACCTTTAACAAACAATTTCTGTCAATCAAATTAGCCTTAATTATGGACATTTTTCACCATTCCCTCTATTTTATGTCCTTTGCTGACTCAAAAACTCTCGTTACTCAGCAGGAGATCTCACTGTTGTGGTCCAGAGAAGATCTCTGTTATCCATTTAGGCACTAAACAGAGATGTGCCCATTTATAGATCACCATGATCATGGGTTACTCTGCCTTAAAACCCATCCTTCCATCCATCTCCCTGCGATGCTAAATCTACCGCTGCCTCCCTTTGGCCACAAGCATGCAATTAGCACACTTTCAGGCCGGTCGTCCCGGCTGTAACCAGGCCACCGCAGAAGTACACTGGGTCACAACAATGTGACATGGGGTTTGACCTTGGACCGCACCCTCGCATGCCAAAACCACCCAGGACAAACAGCTGTTCCTGCAGCCAGATGCACACACAACAAGCTGCACGATGACACCCATTAGCATCCAGCCTTGTCGCAGCAAAGATGTGGACAGAAAAGGACACTGGGTCACGTCTATAGGGACAGTCACATATGGAAGAGGGGCTGTCAGGGTGTTTTAGAGGAGGGCAAACACTAAAGTGAGGAAGCAAACTAAAGAGAAGGATTTTATGGCACAGGAGTTTAAGAAATAAGACAAAAGCAAGCATGCTGTGGTATTCTGCATGGATGCATTTTTTGTAGGATGTGGAGTAGCAAAGGCAACCCCTCGGACAAGTATAAAAGCATCCACACATACACACCCACACACAGGTACAGAAGTCCCAGTGTCAGGCTACAGAGACCACACACATTGTTCAGGGGGAGGGGGGGCTTTCAATGGCCCCATCCATCTGAGAGTGAAAGGGATGCTGGGAAAGGTGGAAAAGGCGAATGGGCAGAGTGAGAGTGTTTGTACATTCTGCGTTACCCTGCAACAACCTCCAGCTGGATGTCATTACACAGGGCTCACGTGCAGCACGGATCAATTATAAAAAACTTGCCATTCTTATACAGAGGTCTTCATTTAGGAGCATTTCGGCTGCACGTGTTCCTCCACAGCTGTACAGCGAAATCTCTTGAAGAACTTCCTCCGATTGCACTGCATGATCTTATCATCAACAAGACAAAAGACCCAACTAAAGAAAGCGGTCTGAGAGTATTCGAGACCAAAAGTTAGTCTTTGATTTACAAAACACAACTGAAAAAACTTCAGTTTACAGCATAGACATGTGGCAACTTTCAATTAAGCCTACTCAACACATGAAAAAAGATATAAACATGCTAAATAACAGTTTATACCTGTTTATACACACAAAAATACACAGTCTGGAACAAGTCTGCATAGATCATTTAGAGGAAAAATGTTGGATTTGGGTCAGATGAATTTGTGGTGATTTCCTAATCAGGATGTTCTCATCTCATCTCACTCATTCTATCTCCGTCCTAAGCCAGCCCACTCTTCCTGTTTTAGAGGAAGTCTATCATCCAATCCCAAACTCTGTAATTGTATTTCTGCACATGTGAACACTGCAAACTGCTTTGGGGGACATATAAGGCAGAGGCACAAAGATCTGTAATGTGGGAGAAATATATGAATCCAAGCACCACTCCCATTCGTTAAAAAACCCATCTAATTCAGCATTCAAGCATGTCAAGAGGATAACTACATTCCTGGAAATGCATGCACAGGATGACAGAGACTCCAAGCAGGTGAAGGGTCTAAAGTAAAAGACAGCTTTGTCTGTCGTCAACTCATAATGAAGAGACCGACAGAAACTCCCCCAGCAGCCAGAACACTCAGTCATTCATCATGAGGTGATGAAAGAGGTTAATTTAATGAGCTTGTCTCCGCAACAGTGTAATAATATGTCAGAATGTCATGCTAATGGGAAATGTAGTTCTGTTACAAATTTTCTGATTGATCGCAAATTAATCTAAAGAAAGCTTGTATTTCCTTCCTTGGGACAGCCTACTACAGCCTATTACTACTTATAGTATTAGTAGCAATAGTAATAATAGTAAAAAAAAAATATAAAATATATATATATAAAAAATAATAATGCTAATGAGATAGTAGTAGTAGTAGTACTACTACTACTACTACTATCTCATTAGCATTATTATTTTTTATTTTCACTTAACAATTAGTTAATAATTGGTTAATTATTGTCAAACTGAGGTGGGGTGATCTGGTTTTCTGTCGGACACCTGCCATGACCTGGATTTGATGTACTCACATGTCTACAGAAAATTCAATCAGAACATTTTTGGAAAAATATGTTCCACATTATGGAAGAGTGGCTGCAGATCATATGATATGAAAAAATGGGATGCACATGATACATTTTTCTGGATTTGGAGAGTAAAAACTGATGTGCTCAGAGACCTGCATGCCTAAACTTCTGAAAAGTTGAATAAAGGTGAAAGCATATGTCTGCTTAATACAGTATCTTCATATTAGCACTGACTGAATTATAACTGTCAGAATTAGCAACTTAAATAATAAACATGTTAGCTTTTAATGCACTTTTTAACCTTATTGTAGACACAGTTTAATTTTTGGGTTGCAACCCGACAATTATTTATCGTTCCTATTTTTTCATCAATGTAGAGAATTGTTCTTTAAGCTGCAAAATCTCCCCTTTTGACCACAATCTAGAACTTTATTTAGACATTAATCAGTCAAGCTATGAGACTTTCCATAAAGTCAAACTCAGTTTCAGGGAGTCAGACACAGTTACACTTTCTCAACCACTAATATAAGAGATGTCAGTGACGCATAAACTGGCAAATAAAGTGTTTTAATTTAATACAGTTTTTAACAAGGCTTATGGTTCACCATAGCCAAATATCACAGTGTTTGCCCTTTTCTCAGACAGCCACTAATGTTCCCTGTAAAAGCCCCAACAGTCTGCTCTGACACAACAGTAATCCCTCTGACCTGCCAACATCCAACAGCACATCATTCCCTTGGGAAATAATTCAATCGATCACTAGCAGTTGGGGTCCATACAAGGCATGGAAACAACTTGATAGCCCTGCAATTAAACACAGTGACCGCCATCTAAATGATGGAGTCACATTTAACCCAAGCTACTGCCAATGGCTGTTCATGTGGGGTTTGTTGGTTAGAATTAACCAGCCATAGCCTCCCTTTTTCCATCTTGATTCAGTTTCATATAGTCTCTTCCTACCACACACAGTCCCCCATTCCCTTATATGGACATAACGTTGAATAAGCCCTGCTGCTAGACACTCTGGTGGTGACAGGTACAAACACACTTCATTTCCTACCTCATGTATGAGTATTATACTCATAGATGTAAGTATTTCAAAATCTTTCTGTCAACATGGCAACACATTATCATTTTAGAGCCACTTTATGCATTAATAATAATAAAATTATTTCTAAAGTGTGTCTCCACCTTTGAGTGTCTCAACACTGAGAGATAAACGGCAGCATTGGCTGATGGCAAACTACCTCCATTGATCAGATGTTTCCAACAAGCCACAGCCATATTATTACTTTACAGATGACAGCAACACACAAAGAGTGATAAATGATTCAAATAATGGGCAACAGCAGCCTACACTTGCAGTGCATCATCCCAATATGGCTGTCATAATAACAATAACAACATCATTATAACCGCCAGCTCAGCACCACAGGGAAAAAAAGAAAAAGAGGAAAGTCTGTAAGGAGCATCCAGTCGATGCTAACTGTGTCACAACCCCTGCTGAGGAGTGTTGCTTTTGCTAATCCACACTGACACAAACTAATCCCATGAAGATCAGAGGATTTTGGGGAATTGTCGTCAGGATGACCCTCATTCCATACCAGATCACCACTCATTTCCTTCCATCAATCAGCCTGGTTGATTATCAAAGCGTTCCACTTTCTCATTTCCATTTTTCCAATTTCCTTTTTCCTCATGCAAAATCTGTTATATTCATTTTTCCAACCAAGGGGTTTTAGATCCCCTGATGGATCTAAAAGCAGCCACAGGGCCTCTTCTGGGTCACCTGGAGGTGAGCCAGATGGAGAGGGCCAATTAGCAGCTTACAGGAAAAGAGGAGGAAGGTGAAGGTATCGCATAATATATCTCTGTCCAGACGCCAACTGCAAAATAATAGACCTATCGGAAACCCATCTGAGAACAGCAAATGTCTTTTCGGATAATCTGATGATGCAACAAGTCAGTCAGAGAGTTATAAATATTATCAGCTCTATCTCCCTCCCTCTTTCACACATTCTCACACACCTTCATTCATGAATTTCTGTCACCGGCAGTCGACCTTCCAGCGGAAGCTGTCCTGACCACATCCTAAGCCGCAGGTATGGGTCTCAGTCTCACCTTGTTAAGCTGAGATGTTTACCCACTTAGCATGGCAGATCCCTCGAGGGACCAACACCTCTGGCCAAGGATGCTAAAAATACTTTTCCCTCTGACCACAGCCCCTCACATCCAAGAGGCAGGTCCCCGCAGATACACAGAAACTGTTTATACGACACGGTCTTGTGTACATTCCCTCTCTGCCAGTCTGCCGTCCCCCTTTCACTGCTTTCATGCAACGGAGCACAGAGAAAAAAAAGCAATACTGTAAATATAATGCATCCTTTAAGACTTAGCGTTCTTTAGAAGCTTTTGCATGCTTCAATAACAACATCTCCTTTCCTTTGCCTATCATGTTTTCCATACATGGTCGCCACAAACACTGGGGCGCTATTTCAGATGTCCTTATTGCTCCAACCAGCAGGTAAATGCACACAATTTAACATATTCTCATAAATGGATTCGTATGATATCTTAGGGAAATGTATGCATGATTCGTATGATGTCCTACGAAATATGAGTTTTCCATTTAACGTTATGAAACAGTCGCACAGTCACTATTTCAATGCCATTAATGTTGTGACACTGAACTACTTGGTTAGGTTTAGGCACCACAGGTACTTGGTTAAAGTCAGGAAAGACATCAGAGTTTGGGTTAAAATAACTACTTCTGTACGTAACTACTGGACGCTGTTGTATAGGTGACACAGTCTGTGATGTAATTACATATCGAAGTTACAAGGTCATTTAAAATAGGAAGATGACTTATAGTTTCAAACAGGACATGAACAGAGGTCTCCTAGTCAAAGTCCTCTATGTTTCTTTGGAACATCCAGAACCATTTCCACTGGTCCGAAAAAGGTTTGATTGGTATTCTACTGCGTCGCCTCACCTCCAGCTTCGCTCCTTCGTTGATTCCGTCACAATTACTATGGCCACTAGAGGGCGCCAATAAAAACAAATAAGCAGCACCTTCTGGCTAACAATACATTTTAAGCCTTGGAATATCTACAAAAAGTTGATAAGAACAGCCAGGACAACTACAGAAAATGGACATTAAAAGAAGATTGTAAAAAAAGGGGAGTTGGAATGTTCTGCAAGTGTAAATTTGCATCAACTCAAAGGATTCATAAAGGATTAATGCATCTTGACTTAACTGATGAAAAATGTGCACAGTTCAAACTGCTATAAAACTGTTATCGTCAATGCTTTTTCTGAAAGATAAACTCTTGGATGTCTGGGGAGTAAAATATCCACTTGTACTTCCATATTTAGATCTTCCCAGGCCATGTGCACACAGCAGGAACTTGTAAGTGTTTCATACAAATGAGTAAGCAAAACTCTCAGCTTTGATGTGATGTACTAAAAGAGGAGCGGCTCACTTTGTCTCCAGCCTTTTATGGGTTTGTTTGTCAGACATGGGCTGGATGAGGTTGCAGCGTAAAGAATAATGAAATCATAAAAGTATATAGTTTAAGTGTGAATTATTTTTAAATGTGTGGGGAAGCTTATGACATTACAACCGAGTGTTACAGAGAAAAGTGGGCATGGTGTAGTTTTTGCGAATATCTTCCCCTACCTGCCTCACTGCACTTTCTTTCTACCTTTTTTCTTTCCTTCTCTCAACAGTAGCTTGGGTGCCAGATTCATAATCCTGCTCTCGGCTCAGTGCCAAGACTGTGGTGGATCCCATTCCCCTAACGTATCCATCTACCCTCGATTTCCACAAATACACACATAGATACACATTCAGCAACAACACTCGGTGACTCCAGACGGCACCATTTCATCTGACAGGAGGAGGGGTGCCGGACCAGTGAATTAGGACTTTTTCATGGGGGGGGGATTAACATTCTTCTCTCTTTCCCTGCCCCCTATCCTCCTCCAGCCCTTCCCTGAAGTGAGGCCTGACTCTCCAGGCACATGCTTGACCTGGCGCTGAGGACAAGGAGTAATTAGCAGCCATAAAGAGGACCCTGCCTCTCTTGGAAACCAGCACAGCCGAAAACAACAATGCCCAATGAGAGACTTCCCCCTCCTAGAGCGCATCACAGACAGGCAGGGTGTAAGTTTTTTTTTTTTTCACCTGATTCTGTTATAAAACTTTAACTGAAGCCAACTGTTGTGAAGCTGGAGCCTCACTGTGAATTCAGCAGGTTACAATTAAGGCCCAGACTTTAATGACTTAAAACAAGACTATGTAACTTTAAAAGGAAGTGAGACATTCTTCCTCTTACAAATTAAAAGTGGAATTCATAAAGTGCTCTGGCTCAGTTTAATGTACTCTAGCCTTAATGGGTGTAGCACAAGCAGTACCTGAGTTAGTCACCTGTGTCCTGACACAAGACATAATCAATACGAACGCTCATTAAATATATGGCATTTGCAGAGTGAAAATAGTGCCTCTAAACTTTTTCCCTTAAAGGTTAATGTTGTATATCATAAAAGTGTAATAACTTTGCAGAAGTGCAACCCTCCTCTGCTACAAAACACAGCAGAAAACCTTTCAAACCTACTGCATTAAGATATCACATCCAAGAATATGATAACAAAAAAACCCACTTCCATCAACATTGACCTTAAGTTGTTGCTTCTGAGATCATGTGACCATACTGCGGACATTACGCTTGCTAGATTAAACGCATTACATACACTGCATGGACATCCTGTGAGAGGACACATACACACTGCTGCAGACATGCAGCATAAACTAAAAGCTGAATGGGATATCAGTGAGAGAGATGGCCGAGCAATCACACACACCTCTGCAGCTAAGCTTAATTAAACCTACCAAAACCCTATCAGAGAGATTTCTTGGCAACTGCTGCGGAAGCTTTGCAGCAAGGCTCAAAATACGGTTCAAGCTGCACCAACATGTCCAACATTCTCACACAGTTCCATTATATTTCTGTAAACAGATGACAATTAAGGACAATTAAGTCCTACAAAAGGTAGAAAAAAAGAAGAATTAGTACATTCTTCCTCTTAGAAAATAAAAGTTAAATTTATGACTAATAAAAGACGCTGACAACTTTTAGATTAGAGCCTGACAGATTTAACAGTCAGACAATATTAATGGCTAATATGTCTGCTATATATCACAGACATATTGGTATGGGCGTAAGTGATATGATACATTTTTTTTCTTGAACATACAATGGGGTGATTAAGAGCTGATTTTAGCCATTTTTTTATTCTTTATTTAAATTATCAGCAATTGGCAGAACATACAGTACTTATGATTATTTGGCTATTAGTTTATTTGTATTTATTCTTTATTTTCTCAGTTTTTAATTCTCAATTGTTTGCCAAGGTAAGACACTGTATGTATCATGAACAATAATGTGTAAAACATTTAAATATACTTAAATAAAGTTATTTGTTTTGTCTTCTGAGCACCTTTGCATAATTATATTGTTGCAGAATTGGTGCACAATCCAAATAGAAAAGATCTTTTTTCATTCCAGCTAAAAAATTCGCTATCAGCAGTCATATCCGCAATCAATTAATTTTTACCTTTCAGATCAGTATCAATATTGGCCTTAAAAATGTAACTGGCAGTAATGAGTTCAGTTGACTTCACTTTCTTATTTTTCTTGCCTATTACCACTTGTGGCCACAGGAGGTGCTGTTCAGCAAAGGCTACCACTTGCTCACAAGTGCTAAATCATTAGCATTAGCTATCATCATGTTGTCTCCTGCTTTGTTTTGAATAAAGATTAAGAACAAATACCAGTCAGCTTTAACTTTGCAACTGCAACACAGTGTTTTTGGGGGTGTTTACACAGACACGAGCAAGATTAGGCCTGTAAAGGACCTCACATGCCAGTATCAGTTAAGTTTCCTGTTATCGGCCAGCTTTAATCCAGAGTTTTTCAGGACACTGACCCAGTGACCGGTGCTGAGAGCTGCACGAGAAAGGAGCAGCAGGGAGGAAGAGGCAAAGGAGGAAATGAGAAGCGAGAGATCTTTTTGTTTATACACCTAATGCTTTCATTTCCCTGGTTACGATCAAGTCGCTCTGACTCATTCATAATGAGACGCTCAAACATTAACCCCAGCCTCTAATTGCAAAATTACAGGAAACAGCAAGCAAGATGAATTTGGAAAACGCAAAAAATGATAAACAGCCTGACAAAAACACATGCAAAGACAGGCAGGAAGATCCACCCAGAATCTGCAGATATAGTCTTGCATATTCACCCACAAACATACTGACACACACACACAAAAACAACACAAGCACACAGACCTGAAAGCTGATCCAGAGAAAAGAGTTTTTGTGACCAGAGCTTCTCTTGTGTACTCTGAGGCTCAGTGCTTCAGCCAGACTCTTATTGCTTTAACAGGGGGAATACCAGATGCTTTACTTCACTGTCTCCATGCTGCAGCTCACAGCAGTGAGGATAAATCACTGTCTGCAGTCCACCACAGACTAAGATGGAAAAACTGAGTCAAGATTCCATGGTGCACCTCTGAACGCTCATTTTACAGCAAGAAAATGCAGGAATGGTCTATTGGAGGCACATGTGTGATGGCCTTTATCTCTATCTTTTTATGCCTTCTTCTGCACCCTTTGTAAGTTTTTCCACCAGCTTCATTTATTCTCCAACTTCCATTAGCAACTTTATTTCCTTCTGCCTATTTTATCTTTTCCTCATTCTGTCTCTCCCACAGCAGATATGGTTTTGATGGCTGACTGCTGAGAAATTTATGATAAAAGAGAGCCCTGCAGCACTGACATTACAGAGCCATTTCCTCTCACCCAGCCTCACTGATAACCATTATTCCAGCACCAAACACACTGACACAAAAACAATGAAACTGAATCTAATAAATATTAAATTCTGCACAATAATGAAACTTCCCCTTTGTTAAAGACTATCCAGCACTGGTAAGGCCTTTCAAACCCATTAGTGGCACATTTTCTACCACTTCACTGAGGTTAGATAGAGTTTAGAAAGATTTCATCATCATTTATTCAATGTTCTTGCCCAGTCCAAATAATAAATATATTAACACCAATATACAGCACCATGTGTAGATAAAACCCAACATAAAAATTATTTGCAATGATATTTGCAATATTTGCAATTTGATCTCATGCAACTAAAAGCACAAACATTACAAAATAAAATACATAAATAAATAAATACATAAATACATTTGTTCTCAAACTGGGGTATGTGTATCCCCAGGGGTGTGTGAATTGATGTAGGGGGTATGAGAAAAAAAATGATTAGATTTTTTAAATGTGCCTATAAATAGACATGCAGTCTTAAAGGTATAGTATGTGATTCTGGGGAAAGATAATTTTATTCCCAGACAGTGAAATACTGACACTTTGGGTTGGCGTACCATCACGATACACCAACCCAAATTGTCAGTATTCGGCCTTTAAATAGTCTGAAAAGCCCATTCGCATTGCCACAAATACACTCATGTGTACCCTCTAGTGTTCAGCAAAATAATAACACTAATTATTTCTGTGAATTAATATTGTAGGGGGTGTACAGCTGGAGGTTTAATGTCTGAGGCTGTAAAAAGTTGATCTAGACCAATAATGTTTCAATATAATAGGATCATCACTGAATACTGACAAATTTGAGACAAAAAGGAAGTTAACGTAGGTAATACATCAAAAGCAGCTATTTCCTGATGCGCAAGCAACCATGTGAACAATGTCTAAAGGGAGAGGAAATCACAGAGACAGGATGGGCAGAGTATAAAAAAAAGATTATAATAATAGTACAGCCTCAGTGAGGTGTGGAAAGAGTGACACATCACGAAAATGGAAAAATAAAGGGGAGCATTCAGGTTATCAATCACTGTTCTTGTGAAAGTGATAACACACATTGTAATTGCAGCCTGGGGTGAGGAAAACTTGCCATATCATGCAGTGCCAAATAATCTTCCAGAGTTGCAGTGACAGCCAAGTCAACCGCCAATTCATCTCCTGCTGACACTTTAACCAGTGTCATATTTGAGGAACATCCCCCCTGTGGGTGATCACAAGTTACTGTGCCTGACTGACAGTAGGCTACTTTACCTGAGTCATCAACTATGAATCATCAAAATCGGCTTCTGAATTCAAGTACCTGGTTAAGTTGAATGTTTTGTATATTAAAGAAAAAAGAGAAGAGGAGAGCTGAAACCAACCCTGTCTCCTAGGAATAATATTTATATTCTACCACTACTACTAATTAAACATTTCTCGACAAATCAAAATTACTGGGGCTGTTACAGTTTTTGTATTCATGCCGAACTGTCAAGGTATGGGAGTCACGGTTCGCTGCAGAATACACAGTACGTAGATTAATTTTCAATCGATTTTCAAGTGCAAGTTCCGCCCATTAACTTTTAGTTGCGCACCCTTTATAATAAATGCTGAGATTAGCACAAGCAGATGGCCATGCCAGTCAGTCACACCATGGTGATCGAAAATGGAAAACTGGAGCTGGAAGACCCGACTGCAGGTTCCCAATCATTCGGATCAGACAGAGAGTTGTGTATATGATGAGAACAGTGCATCAGCGTTAATCCACCACTGTCGTGTATGTGAATGGAAGCACATCCAACATACTAACACACTCATTTTATTTTATTATAGCCTGTTATTTTTAACTTGTTGCTTTTTGGTAAGTGCTTGTTCAATGTTCCTAAATGTAATGCAGAAGTGTTTGAAATGCTCCTTATTTCAACAATGAAAATCATTTACCAAAGTTGCCCATGGACAAAATGCTACCTCAGTCCTCAGCTGGAGGATTATGTCTCACATTACTCTGTTCAAAATACATGAAAAGAAACATTGTTTTTTTCCATTGTACCAAACTTGCACCGAACCGTGACTCCTAAACTGGGGTATGAACCGAACCGTGACTTCTGTGTACCATTACAGCCAGAGTAATGACTGCCTGGTTTATGTATTTATGTTCCCTAGCGTTTCTCTTGGTACGAGGTGCAGGACTTGGACATATGCTGCATGTGGTTCAGTCTGTACAACAAAAGCATTTTGGCTAAGGTTAGGGAAAAATTGGGGTTTATGGTTACATGTTAGTCATCGTTAACTTTTTCAATATGGGACCAAGATCACACTTTTTCCCAAGTGCGCAAACATAACCATAGTTAAGTTTCATCATGCTTTAATCGCAACAACATTGCATTGCAAAAGCGGATATTGTAAAAACAGAAATATGTCATCGGTGAACATATTTTCAGACATTACTTAACAAAGTTTTTCATTATGCCGACAGAAAACATAATCCAGACCACCACAAAATTCCTTTACTGTTGCAAATTAATAGTATGTAAATTGAATATCTCAAACATGTATTTCTGCTGTCTTCATTTGTCTAAACAGATTTATTTCAGCTTGCTTCAGCACAAACTAGTGTTTGCGGTCAAACGAGCTCAAGCTTGGTCCCTTGTTACAACAAAACCAAATTAATTAAGCCTTAGGCTTAATTGCAAAATACTGCTGAATAAGCAGAAAGTTGAAGTCTTAATTTAATGTTGATCTTCCATTCCAACTGTGTTTTTCATCATCACCTTATAAAGTAAAAATAGAATACATCTGACCACAGCAAAGTTTCTGGAGTGGTCAGAAAGCATTGTATCTCCCTTAGTAGGAAAGAAATGCTTACACTGAGTATTCCGACTGCCCAGGCTGTGGCTAAGCTCGGGCTGGGGAAGGGGGAATGGGTTTGGAAAGGATGAGTCATACATTGCTTTCCATGCTCAATGATTATAATACCCCATTACACAGAAAAGCACTGTTTCCCAGCTGAAAGTGAACACTGGGCTTGTGAGCCTGGACCAGACTTAACTTCTCACTCTTCCATGCACTGCAGGCTGCAACAAAGCATACTGTTAAAAATCAAATACAGGAGTGGGAGTTGCATCATGAAGGAGAGCATCCAACTTTTACATCACTGATGTGTTCGTGTTGACAATTCAAAACCCACTGCCTCCATTTTGTCCTCCTTTTCTGTAAAAAACCAATGATCCATCTTTGTTTGAGTGTTTTAAGCAGCTTTGGGCAAGCAACACCTAAAAAGAAAACCATCTGTATCTGGCTTCAAATCAAGCATGCTGTGTCATGAGTACAGAGGACCATTGAGCAGTTCAAAACAATAATTTGACCCTTAATTAGTCTGGAAAGGAATAGACGATATACTGTCCAGGATATGGCAAATAAAGCACTATTTGTGCAGCACAAAGGCTCTCCTTAATTCTGACACGGGGTCAAAAACTTGCCCTGCATATTTTGTTTTATCTCCCATGTTGTTATCAGGCATTAGAGCTGATTTACGGAGTCCTTTCCACAAAGCCTGCATTTACAGGCTGAAGTGGCACATGCAATTGCAGGGTCACTGCTTTTCTCCACAGTCCAGCTAACTCAGATTCCTTCCTCAGCGCCATGGCAATAGGCACACACAAGAAGCCACTTTTTCTCACCGCCACATATCTGATTGAGTAGGACATGACCCCTGGATTGCCACCGAAAGGTAAAAAGTTTAAAAAAAAACAACCTACTGACCCCAGGAAAAAAATTACAACAACATGTCTGCCTAAAAAGAAGATAACTGATGGGAACGGATGATGTCAGCACCTCAAGTCTCTTGGCTGCCATGTAGCTTGGTGATAACTGGAAGGCACATCCTTGTCTGTCTTTCACCTGTGAGTTTGATCTGTGAAACCAACTGTTCTGAATAAAAAATAAGCCTTTTCTCACAATAGAACTTATTGAATCCAGATGTGAAGGCACAGCTGTATCTTCAATCTGTTATTCGGTCAAAAATGGGTAGACAAAAAGGGACCTTAGTTGAATAGCATCCTGTAAGACTGTACAAAAGCACACTGGAAATTATGCAATTTGTTCAATTTTGCATGGACTCAATCACCTTTAGGCACTTTTGTATTGTGCCTCATGAGGAACTTTATACAGTGACCAAAAAGGCAAAATTTACTCATCCATAAATTCCTTTAGAAGACTAGCTGTCCAGATGTAAAGAGACTGTCAATGAAAAACAGCTGCAGACCAGCTGTATTCGACCTTTAACCCTGTCATAAAGTTGGATGGCTAAAACAAAAAGAACCTTTTAATGACCCTGGATGTGTATGTGTAAACATGGCGGAAACGCAAGGCACACTGCTATTACTTTTACAAACTCAGCTTTAAGGCTGCAGTTATTCGATTAGGAATTTTCTCTAAAAACCAGCACAGAATGGTGTGTTTTCTTTTGAAAAATGCAACAGTATATTTTTTTCATGGTCCCCTGTTCCACCAAGAATGGAAGAAAACATCTGGAAGACATTTTTTCTGGGCTTTTGGAGGGCTTAGCAGACAGCACAATGGAACTTATCGAATCCAGATGTGAAGGCGCTCAGTAAAACAGCAAGGCCTTCTTCTGTTTATCCCTTTAAAATGTATAGAAGGATAAAACAAACACCAGCTCCTAATATAAATGGCATACTTCTTTAATCATCACCATATTAATGGCTTCTTTAGCATATATGGTCCTTCTAATACTGTTGTCTATTAGCATAAGTGGCTTTGGACAAAATCCATCCTTGTTTTCATTTGCACAAGGTATTCAAAGAATGTTATTTCAGTATTTTTGATGACTAAAGTGCTCTGCACAAGTAGTCCTATGTGAATGTTTGTTACAGACAAAAAAACTTTTCCTTAATTAATGATAACAAACCACAGTGAAAAGAGTCAATGCTGATTTTCTAAGACTTATGAAAAGAGTCCATTGATTGAGGAAACCAAGTTTTTAAAAAAAAGCAACTCAGCAGAAACATAATAGAAACCATTTGGAAAGGAAGTAGATTTGGTTGACAGCAGGAAGAACAAACACCATTCTGGACTGGTAAACTGAATTTTACCACTAGGTGTCGCACTTGACTCAGAAGCCACTTTCGAGTGGAACATAACTAGACTGAGAGAGCCCATGATTGAGGCCACGGTCACACGTACGAGAATGCATTAATTCTGGCAGCGAAGGATGTTACACACACAAATTTCAGTTTGCTTGTTTGTAGTCCTTTTGAAAGCTGACCACAAACACACTTCTTTGTTATTGGTTGAGGCTGAAATTTCACTGGTCAGAGTTCACCAAAGTTGAACGCAAAATGTTAAATTTGAGGATGTGCAACTGTGCCCTGAGATTTGTTGCACCTCCAGTCGGCTTGGGGACCGTAATGCACCTCTATGTGCGTTTGCCAACTGCAAATAATCACAAAAATAAGAAGAAGATGCAGAGCGTGAGGCTCACCTCTTTCATCAGCTTCAAATCCAAAATATTTCCATAGTGGTGCAGTTTTTGTTCTCTATTAGACTAAATCTACCATGTCTTGTCTCATCAACCCAAAAAGTACAATCATAAAGTAATATTTAGTATCTCCTTCATGTTGCCGGCCTGAGCTTGGCAGTAGATTGTGCACAGCCTGTCAGACACTAGTGCTTCCATTAGTCGGTTTATAAACAAGGTTGTTGATGTAAGCTATTTAAATATGCCAAAATATGTCATAATGACAAATGTTGGTTTAGCTGGTTTGCATAAATCAAACCGTTTTAAGCTCGTACACTGGACTAGACTGCAAAACTGTAAATTGACCAAACTCTAACAGCAGGTATGCTGATACCAAATGACTGAGAACCAACACTTGGAGGTTAGGGTGTCAATTACATTTAAATATTACTTAGTCAGACAAATGGAACTTAATAGAAAACGACAGAAAGAACACCTTTGTTACCTAGATCCATTTAAATTATGCATCTCAGGGTTAAGATACCAATAAGATTGTCCAAAAAACTTTAAATTGTTACAGAAATTCTATTCTTAAAAAGGTTTGAACAGTGACCTAAAATATATAACTACACACGCCTTGTGTTTGACCTCTAAGAGTCAGGAGAGAATTTACTGAAACAAGGAGCAGTGAAGCTTCAACAGCAAGAATTCCTTTCTTCAGGCTATGAAACTGTAAACCTGACAGCAGCAGCAATCCTAAAGTCCTGACCTTCACCTTTGAACTCTAACCCCTCTTCTCATTCTTAACCATGTCTTATAGGCCTTCTGTTATTACCACTTCTCACATAGTAAGGTTCTCTCATTAATACCAAGGCAAGATGACCTCCCTGAAGAACTGTGGGCTATGACTTCTCTCAGCTTGTCTCACATTCACTGCACCGATCCTCTATGACCTCAGGTTAGTGTTAACTTCAAACAACTAACTTCATACACTTTGAGAATAAATTGCAGCCCCAGAGGCATTAGAGATGCACTGATACTGGTACAAGATATCGGGCCCATGCTGACTCAAATGGGTATTGGGGGCAATGGGGATGATTTATTTAGCTTAATTCTATGATTATGTGCTATATACATTATATCCTGGAATTTTAATTCCTGTTCAACTTTTGAACAAGTAGCTGCTGCATGGTGTATTATTTTAATTATAAATAACAAATATTGGGAGTGGGAAAAGTCACAATTTTGCATCCCTGAGAGGCTATTTCTCTTTGTTCTCATTGTTATGTTTGTCAGCTATTACATGATATAATGTTAAACTAACAGGCTAACAAGCTAAGCTACATTTGACTGCAGACCAGTAAAACCTCAGACGCTACACTAATTTAATTTATATTACAAATTGACGTATGTAATGTCTCTTGTGTAACAAACCCACAGAAACTGATCATCCTAGTCTGCAGTTTGCCTCAGCTATATGGAGCATTTAGCATCTTTCTGCTAACCATTTTGACTTAACGGCCCACAACTTTATTGTTTTTATTCAGTGTCACTGTTGTCATTAACCTTGTTTCAATCAGGCAGCTGTTTGAAATCACACACAAAGTTAGTAAGTTAGCAAGTTAGCACGAACCTTTAGCTAGCTAAAGATACAGATTTTCCTCTCCAAAGCAGAGCTAAAGGAAAGCTAATATTAAACTTGCATTCGTCATGTGGACAGAATTACAACTCCAAATGAATGCTAACGTTGCTTTGTGTCTGCTGGATGTGTAAACACGCAACTGTTTGCTAACACATGACTTTCATAAAATGATTGTCTTATTGTGTTTTCAGGTTGATCTGCTGCCTCCAGGTGGTAGAAAAAAACACCACCAAAATGAATGCTAAAAACTCAAAATTTACATTTAAATGAATAAATAATGTTGTTTTTTAAATGACTCATATTCAAAATTACATAAATGATTTAATTTGATCTGTTGTTAGAGTCTTAGCTGAGCAGATCTGAATCCATTGTGGACAGAGTTATTGGACCCCAACAATCCAGGAAATGTCATTATATAAAACAGCTGACAAACACAAAGATGTAACATAAACTCTAAAAACTGTGTTAATTATAGTTGCCCAATCACTTTTGTGTGAATTTTAGTAGGATATGAAAAATCATAAAATTTAAAGAAATACAGCTATTATATAATAATAAATCCATTCAATTTTAGATTAAATTAGTATAAAATAGGCAATAAATATTTATTTTTGTTATGGTTTACCACGTATAACTTTTTTCTGTTAAACTTGTATTTTAATGCAAGTATACCGAGTATAGAGTTGCCAGATAACCAGTGGTGGTGTGTCTGGGCAGGCCTCTGCAAGCCTTCAGATGAATGTATATCCAGGTCCTCCCTGGGGCTAAGAGGTCGTGTGGTTTGGGTCAAGACAAACCTTTTACTGCTGACGACTGGCTAATCATCTGCAATTACCATTTGTATGTTGATGGAGAAGACACATAAAAAAATGTTATATTTAACATGCCAATTTGACACCAGTGTGAATATTAAAGCAAAAGCAGAGTTAACTGTATGCTCAACTAAACTTTAATGATCAAAAAGTCTAATAAAAAGAAAAATCTGAAACTTGAAGAACAAGATAATTAGTTTACATAAAGCGTGCATGTAATTGGCATGTTGCTAGTCATCAAGTATTCCCCATTCAGCATGTGTCAAGTGTCAAGTTTCAGGAATTGTACTAGACCCCTTGAGGATCCCTTACAAGACTCTGGTTTCTTTTCATCTGTATGAAGAGCTGATTAGATCCAGCTTGCAGCATCAAAATGGATTCAGTCCCAATTTCTCTAAATGCCCCACCAAAACTCAAGACCAACCCCTCCTCTGTCATCAAAAATGACCCAGATATGGGTCCAAGTTCTGTTCAGTTAACAACCAGTGTTTATAGGCAACATGAAAAAAAAAAACAGGCTGCAGTAATCCATTTATGTTAAACGGTATGGCCCATATGAACCTGTAAAACCCAGCATCTGGTTTTTATTACAGTAATTTTGAAATTCTCAATAACTTTAAATTGAGCATCTGACTCAGGAACATCACGGTCATCAGCACAATCTTGGACACTCTCTAAGCAGACAAGAAGAAACCACCTGTTCACCTCAAAGTCCTGTGTCAGAGTCTCACAGCAGACAGCAGACCACCAACCATGCCAGGCAGCCTTAAGGTGCTAATAATACATGCAGGCCAGCCCCCAGCCCCACTACCACAGCACTGTGACCTCTGAACACCCATGGGACACAACAGTGCTACACAAAGGTGTCTTATGGTGAAAAAATAGTCTCCTCTTCCTCCCAGCCTATAGACACACTCGGTCTAACTGATATTTAAACCACATATCATACTTTTTCATTCATATTTCCACACTCTGAGTTGTATAACTGTTACTACCAAGCATGTGGAGAATTTTTAGAATGCAATTAATGAAATATTTCGGGTTTTGAGCTTTAGCAAAAGGCTCTGTGCTTTAGAGACTGGTTGCTCTGATGTTAGTCTTTAAGGCGGCTCCACCCTGCCACTTCAGATGAGCTCCAGTCCCTCCCTCTTATGAAAAGTATGCTCATCCCTCTCATCAGTTGAAAAGAATAAGGGGAAAAAAGCTACAGAAAATGTGTTTTTAAACTTTCTTTAACTGCACTGAAGAAAAAGCACTATTACAACTTTATAATAAGTCAAAACAAAAATCAGAAAAATACATTTTATTTATTATTCAGGGACATACTGTAGAGTAAATCCTTTCACTATCTATTGCATGTAAACTTTGCTACAACGAGCCATAAAGATTACTAAGGCCCAGATCTATATTTTTCAGCTATTGGATGTTTTTGCAGAAACAAAATCTTTGCACAACTTCACTGCAGACCAGCTCCTCAGACACAATAAGTTGCCAGTTGCATACGAGCCTTTCTCAAAAGAAGACGCTTTCTCTCAAAACTTGCAGTCTTTTGATACTTTGACAAGTCCCATAGTTTCGGACAGACCAAGCTGAATACATTAAGGCACCAATAAAGGCACAAAGATGAGTTTAGGAGGAGGGGGGCGCGGGCATCGCAGTGATCCACTAGTACCAAAGAGAAAAAGTTTTTCAGCGCAGCTCCGAAGTGTATCCACAAATCTCACAGCTGCATCTTACCTGAACTTGCTTGCGTTGTGACAAAAAGCAAAATCACCGCTAAAGTGATTTGGGCGTCCCTTATCCTCCGTTTAACTTTCCATCTTATATGGGTATCCATGACCGCCAGATACGTCCACGGCAAGTGGATTCACTTTTTCAACTTGGAGCAACTAATTAGACTTGCAACAACTTCTGTTCAGGACAAAAACTAAAAGCAAAAAGTCCCAGAGAAAGAGAAAAAAGGGGGAGGGGGGGTGTATCGTTATTTCTCAAGCAGCCATAAGGGTTTGTTAGTGTGCGTTCCTCCAGCTAGTTGACGGATGGACACCCGTCTCTCCCGCACTGCTCCTCTCCTCTCTGCTTTTCTGAACTGTCCTGCACCGCTGCGCCTCCGTTCAGAAGTGTTGCCCACTTCAGTCGTCACGTAGAGCCCCTTCAAGTCCAACGGGGCAACGCACAAAAAAAGTCTTCCCCCCAGGCTGTCACTCACTCCGCGGACAGGAGACTCAGGCAAATCAGAGCGGTCCATACATTAGAGCCAGCCCTGTTATTGGCGGTGGGTGGGAGTAAAAGTTGAGGGAAAGTTTCACGCCTCCAATTCTTGCGCTCTGAATTCTTTTACATGGAGTCCACTATTTTCAGAGGGGAGAGTAAGAGCGGGAAAAGCAAACTGTGTAAAGATAGACATACACTTAAATATGCATAATTGAGTTTTGTATAACTGTGAATCTTCAAGATGGATCTAATAGTCAGGAAGACATGATGAGATTTTGTTAAATCAACAGGTGTGCACCACTAAAACCTGTCAGCCCATAGATTTACACATATGAATTTGAGCCAGTATCCTATTAAATATTATTTTGATCATCTATACTGAAACGCTTTTTAAATTATGTTAATAACATGATGTCTGCCAGGTTGTTTTTTCTGTCTGAAAGTGAAGTCAATGCAGAAGTGCCTTAAACCTGCATTCTTTCTGATAGCCAGCAGGGGGCGACTCCAGTGGTTGCAAAGCTAAGTCAGTTTGTATTGAAGTAAATGAGAAAATTACTCTACCTCTCACTTGATTTATTACCACAGTAAACATTTTCCCAGTGAGTTTATGGTATTAACCATTAAAGTTTTAAGTCTTCTTCAAGTCTTGTAAAGTACGATCTCATTTAGAGTAAAATAGACAGTAAAGCAGGGTATGAGAGTATGATTTAGGGTGGGGCTACCTTATGTTTGACAGGTCGCTACCACGATAAACGTTGTTCCAAAAAGTGTGGTTTTTGCCTCCAGTGGACTTTCTGTACTGTAAAAGGTCCCTTCAAAATTTCCATTTTATTAATAAAAGAAAATTAAACTCCCAAATCAGCCCTATTGTACCTGAAAAAGATCCAATTTGAGCTATAAACACTGCATTTTCTCTGTTGTAATACAAACTTTTAAAGGAAACATTTACAGTTTATTAACCAACAAACCAACCCGCCAACATTTAGAGCGAACATTTAATGGAGACTGTGATCCGTACAATATGAAATGTCACGGTTGTGTTTTAATATAGTGAGCTGTGAGAAAGCAGCTCTTATGTGTGACCTAATCACATAAAACAATTAGCTAATGTTCACCCACATTGAGGAACAATGCTTTTTTTTAAAAAACTTTTAGAGCCACGTTGAGATTCAGAAACCAGTTCTTGCTGACGTTGTGTCAAGAACAGCCAAAAATGGCAGCTGTCTTTTATAAGCTGTCATATGGCTGAACCAGTGGGGGGCAGACTTCTATTAACTGCCCAGTAAAAGTTGGTTGTAAGTAGACAGTAAACAAACAGCACAATATTGTGGCCACATTTGACATGATGTCACATTGTGAGGTGTTAAGTCAGACCATTTTAGTCATTGTCAAGACACACAGCCTTATTATTCTGATGTTAGAAGCTTTGGAGGATTTAAGGTTAAAGAAGAAGAAGAATGCCAACATGATATCGATCCATGTCCACATTCAAAATGCCCTACATTCACTGACATACAGAAGCATTAACCTAAAAGAGAAGAACACACCTGGAATCCCCTGTCAGATGTCATTATAGTGCTGTATAATCACGTCGAAACATATCAACCTTTTGCCTTCAAAGCAGTTTCACCTCAAGTCACTCCTCCCACCATATGTTTATATTTTCTTGGGTTTTAAAGGCGCTAAATGTTTGATTCAACTGTATAATATGAAGAGCTTGTCTTCAAAAGGGGAGAGGATATTTACATCAAGAATACACTAGCCGTTCTAAAGTGACCACTTAGCCATATAATGGTTACGTGGTCAGATATATGGTTCAAATTATGGCCTGAGCCCTGTATTTAGGGTGGCTTTATACCTACACCACACTAATCTCAAAGATCTCTAACTACTCCTGTACAAGGCTTTAAACTATCATTTAACCAAAAACATGGCGTTTTATCTGAAACTGGAACATTGGTGGTTTAGCCTCGTTTGAGGACTTTCAAACTGAGAAATCTCTCACAAAATAAGTCCCCGTGAGACAGTTTATACTGTACATTCTGAAACAGAGAGGTGAATTCTGATTTAGTGTCTAGTTTTTAAGTTCAGGACCATTCCTTCATTCTGTCTCTCTGTCCTATTTTTCATATTCACAGGTGTTGAGTTGGATATGAAAGCTAGAAAGAACCTAATTCAATCCATCTTTATTATTGTCTTCAGATGAGGAAGCCAGCTGAGAAATTCCAAACTTTTGTTTGACAGTTCTGTCAGTACATACACATAGGAGAAGGTTTCACCAGCTGTTTCCAAGTCCTAGTTACAACAATAATGAATGCCGTACGCATATTTACACCATATTTGCTTTAAACAGCAAAGCTAATGTTAGCCTGCAAGTGTTAAAAATAAACCCATTACTGTAGAATGAAGAGGAAAATAATATATATGGTTATATATGGGATATGGTTGGCACATAAAACCCAACATTTGATTAAAATTCTGGTTAATAATTGTGTAAATTAGGACGTTTTTAGAGTTAATGGAGCGCAAATGACCAAGTAACATCAGTTATCTTAGCTAGAGCAGAGTTTTTTTGTTTGTTTTTTACTTTAAAGAGGGTAAACTTTAAAATGACCGCCCAGTTGGGACAAATTGTTTCAACCTTGAGTCATATCTTACTCAAATCTGGACACACAGTCATGAAACACACACTTATGGAGTCAATGTAACTTACACTTTCTGAAGATACAATCTCCATCGCGAATAAACGTCCGGTAATCCACTTAGAAATCAAAGAATAAAGGACGCTCCTTATAACTCCAGAACTTGCCTGGGAATCATCGCGTTTTAAAGTTTTCTTCAGCTTCAAAGTAATACAGTGATAGTTGTTTGTACATCCATAGGGAAAATCTAAATGAGAACGTCTAATAGTTGCTTCGGCATACTTTTAAAAGTGCAACTGTGCCAAAATGTGAACAAATATAAGCTAAAAGAGTGGGGACTCAAGTTGTGTCCCACAGCGAGCGAGCTTATTGTCTCCATGGCAACATTGTACTTCCTGTTTATGTTGAAGCTCCCAAAGTATGGGAGTTGTAGTTCTAAAACGTAAAGCACGATCAGCCTCCAACTAGCAGCTAGAAATATCATAATAAGAGAGTTTTTCATTATTAATTAATTTCATTAATACATTATCAATATATTATTTTGAAGGTATAGAATGTCCTATCAATGTGGTTCATACTCAGGTAGTGTTTAATAGATATGTGAACAGAAGGACAATAATTCACTGTTACAGTAATATATCATTATAAGTCTAACTAATATAGGCTTTTTATTGATATTTCACTCTAAACTGAGTGGAAAACTACTCATTGTGAAACAGATATACTTACTCATGGACATTAATAAAACAAAGCTATATCTACATACTTAAGCTAAAATGTAATATATTGTTTATCCTCCTAAAGCTGCAATTGTTGGAAGTTATGCCACAGCTTGTGTTGTTACTTTAACCTCTCTCTTGAATGTTTTTGGACAGCACTAGGCTACACATATCTCTTGTCAAACAATTTACACATCTCTTAAGCCTTTACCAACTCAGACATTGCTTCAGTTTCAATAGTGATGCATGATTTAGTAAACAAATAGTTTGACTCTTAATATGATGTAAAAAAAAAAACAACTGGTGCAAGTAAATCCAGAAATGCCACTACAGAAGGGCAGACATCGATATATAGGACACATTCTTTGAACATTGTAAATAATGTCACAGCTATTTTCTGTGGTTAAGGGTTAAAAATCTCTTTTTCCTGCATTTCAAAAATGGTGCAACAGCTTGAATTGATGACTTTGTGTTTCTACAAATGCACAAGGTTCCAATCAGACAGTAGCGTGTTAAAATATATGGAGGATTTAAGAAGGACATCTTTATGGGCAAGACTGTAAAGAAAAGACTACACAAACAGGAGCTTGCATCTGCATGTCTCCTTCCTCCTCAGGTTCCCTGTAAACTGAAGCATTTCATTTGTCAAGAACTTGTAAACTTTGTACAAGTTGAATTGCACATACTTAAAGCTTCCTTTTAGGCCTTTTCAATTATTTCCCATATGCCCAATACTTTTTCACAGACCTTACATCAAAACATTGCTCTCCAGTGTTGTGATGGAGATGGATTACAGAACGGAGTTGATTCTGCGGTTTCACTTTAATGATACATTCTTAAGGAGCCAGGAGGAGGAAACTGAAATACAGCACACCAAAAGACCAGATAAATTGTGGATCCTGGCACTGAGCAGCTCCTGGCAGCTCCAAACACAGATTAGATTTTTACGCAATGTAGGATGTTGCGCTGCAGATCAAAATACTGGGAGGAACAAAAGGAGTGTGTATTTGGAATACAGTTTTGCAGTGCGAGTTTGCATGTTTCCTTCTCTTGTTTTGTTTGTTTTCTGGCACGGAAGCAAGTCTTTGATATAAAAAGAGACGAGTGCACTATCAGAAAGAGGGAAGCTCACTTTCTCTTTAAGAAAAATAAAGAAAAAAATAGAAATAGTCAGTGTCAGGCAGCCGTTTTATTTTACCTCCAGACCTCCATCTGAAACACAAATGTGCAATTGCCCAAGGCCTTATTGCAGATGTTTGTTTGCTTTTCTTTTTGGTGTTGTATTCTGATTATGTTTTAAAATGTTGCAGAACAAGCAGCTGTAAAAATAAAATTAAAAAAGTATTAAAAAATGTTGAAAAAACTGTTTTTAATCTTGACAACAGCAGTAGAAGCGTTTGACAGAAAATGAATTGAATGCCTTCTCTCTGTGAAATGCACAATGGTGTTGTTATGCATTGTTAAAGCCTGTTTGGCACAGTGCACCATGGCAGAGCACCATATTTTCCATTCCACAATGTGTGACTCCATTCTGTGCCAGATTTTGTCATGGCAAAGCTCCCTAAACACACTGGGGAGACATTTTGGAGCAGAGATTGACTTGACTGTTAAGTCTAGCAAGAAAGAAGAAAATCTCAAGTGTGCATATACACTTGGATTTATGACAAAGCAATGTCTGTCATCAGCGAAGAAAAACACAAGGACTCAGTCTCACCTGTCGGCTCATGCTCCCAGCTGCAGTCCATCGACATGTTGTACTGGAGGAGATTTGTGAGCACAGATTTCCTCTTGTACAAATACACAGGCCAGAAACATTGATGCCAGGCATGAATCAATCAATGAGTATCAACACAATAAGACAGTCATGCATGTGTGGCCTTGCACTGTATGTCCTGCTAAAGTATGTGTGAAACAGAGAGGATTAGAGAGCCTCATGGTTTGTACAACAGTGAACTGTTGCTCTTATCCTTAAAACGGTTGCAGAGACTACAACTTGATTTTGTTAGACAGCAGCAATGACTTTAAAAACCCATGTGGCAAACTCTTGTGTTCTCCGTGATCCTTGAGTTGAGTTTCTTCCTGTTTTAACAATACTGAGTCTGATCCAACTTGTGCTATTCAAGAAATGTAGAACATCTGCTTAGACTCTTCGAAAGTGAGAACTGACTGATGCAATCATCAGCCCATTATTTCTTATTGTTAAGGTAGTGCATCAATTCATTGCATCAGTAACAATAACCCAAGTGGAAACCAGTCAAATCATGTGTATTTGCCATAGGGCAAATGTGAACAAATGGCTAAAACCGGTAGAAAATAGTAAAACCTAAAGTTGCGAAGCCAGGTCTCTAGATTGAAAACCTGATAATGTAGAATATCTGATTTTATGCTGTAACGGCCACAGAGTCAAAAATTGTGGTTTTAATGAGTTTTAATATGGACATGTTTGTCCTTTAGGGTCTGAATGTCTGTGTTTTGGCTATGCAGTTTTTTATAGAAATATTCTTGGAGCTGAGGGGGAAAAACAAAACAATAAAACAACTCCCACCCTTGCCAAAATTATGCAATATGCACTAATATAAAAAAAGACATGGAGGCACCAGAGTTGAATGAATACTGTTTAGTTCACTTTAGGTGTCTTTACAACATACCCCTGAAACAGGAAATTACATATTTTGCTATAGTATTAGAGGTAAAAAATATGTGAATATTAAATAACACTTCCTATGAACTATCACCGCAAATGAACTGTTTTAAATCATAATAATATGTCATCTGAACATGGATGACTGATTTATTTATTTATTTTTAATTAAAACATAAATATGTGGGTGTCAAATGCAGCCACAAAAAAATTGTAAAAATGCACGGGTGGCTTACTACTTTGTTGAGCTCCACCAGCTCTTGATTAATGTTTATAGCAGAAAAAGTAAAAATCTTATAAGTCTAACTACATGAACAAAGCCCCGGGGTGATGACACATAAAGTGCATAAGGACTGATGAACAAGAAGTAATAGAGTTGCCAAAACAAGAAGACTGAGCAAATAAAGAATGATGAGGAAAAAGAGCGAGCCTATACATGTTTTCACTGAAGTGTGAGAGGAACACTTTGAACAAATTACACTTTGAGTCATTACACAGGCTTTGATGTAGATGTTAATTAACTGAGGGTTGTCTAGCATCATGAATGTACTGCTGTGAAGTGCATTATTTCTTGGCTCACTAAATTACACTTGTTATAGCAATGTAAAGAGGGCAATCTAGCATCTATTTGCAATATTTGCATTATAAACATCAGTTTCTATTGTATATTTTTATAAACTGCTTTATCACATATTGTATGTTCATATTTGGGTTCATATCCAGTTTCCCTCTCGAGTGAAGAGATCTGAAATTAAATCTGTCGACCAAAGCAGTGTGAATTAAATCGCCAAAGTTGTCGCCTGTTGTCTAAAGAATTAACTAACCATGTCTCCTTCCCCACCCCTGCGAGCCCAGCTCCGCCCTGTCGGCTGTTTGTAGTGGTGACTGTAATTATGGAAGGCAGTTTATACCCATGTGTTTTAACAAGACCCATTCGTTATGTTCTTCTCTCACTGCTGAAGGCAGCTCGTCACATAATTGCAAAGGTCTGAGAAGTGACACTGTGCAAACAAGTTGCTCGTCTGTGTCCACTGAGGTTTCAACTGCAGTTCACTGTATTACAGGTGCAATGGTGTGGTACTTACATAAAAAGATGTAATATATATATATATATATATATATATATAATGCATGATGTGCTGGTATTAGATTCAATATTTCAACATTTAAAGGTGATGAAAAATGATTAAAATGCATATTTACTCTGTAAATGGTAGTTAATTTGACTGTAGTTGGTCTTCCAGCTGTTTATGGAATTTCTTAAAGTGGAAATAAGCATATTCGTATTAGAGAAGGCCAAAGTCAGCGCTGGAGAATCTGAAAAATGTAGACCAGTTTATATTACATTAAATTCTTCAGGGCATTTTCCATTTTATTCCACTCAAAAAGGTTAAGGCCTGGCAGCTCACTAAAAGTCTTTTTACAATCTGTGACCTCCTGTATTCTTACAACAGAGCTCAGAACGGCTTTGAAGAAAACTCAAATGAAATCTTGCTGTCAGCATGATGAATAAGATCTACTGGCTGATTAAAGTATCAAGAGTGACGAAATAATGCAATATTTTTTCAGAAGAAATTTGAGTGCCACTGTGTTGTGAATATCTATAAGCATTGGGATTCTCCTGTATAGCCCTGAACAATCCAAACTCCATTCAGAAAATAATCATTTTAAAAAGTGTTTGCTTGGGCACTTGCAGACAGACGTGACAAAGCATGAATATAGACTTTTTACAAATCGGCATCATGATGTAGTTATTTCAGCATACTTTTGATACATTTATTGCAATGAAATGACAGCAAAATCTGTTTATTTTGGAATGAAACTGCCTTTTTCTTCTTGATAATGCAAATAAACATAATTTTTTGCTTTATATCCAAAGCTGACACGGATTTTTGGTCAAATTTTTCAAAACTTCTGTGGTTAAAAAATGACTACAAAATACATTAAATCACACTTATCTTTAAAAGTGACTTTAAAGCGTTACCAACATATTTTTGATTACACAGTAGATCGCCAACATGACCATATAACCTTTAGCAGGGCCTCTTTTTAGTGCCTCCCTATAAACGCATGTGTTGATTACAAAGTACTGCTCTCAACTTGTGAGGCGTTACATAACATGGCATCCCAATATATCATTAGTTCACAAGCCTTCCACATTCTCCGCTTGCAGGATGCAGAAATCGTTCCTGCATTCAAAAGAAACAGCTTAGGGTCAGGGTCATCTTTTATGGGGCCTGCTGCCTCTCAAACAAGCCAGCATCCATTGTGTGGGCAACTTTCAGGATCTCCGCCCCATGCATGTACAGTTCCACAGTGATTTATGTTGAATAGAAGGGACAACTGGGCCACACCAGCTGACCTAATGAATGAGAGATTTTGCTGACATCATAGACTTTCAACCTTTTAAATCTCCAAAATGGGGCCAGTGTAGAGTGCCCTGTCACCCCAACCATCACGTCATGGATGAGTCTACACAGTTTGACCACATAGATTCAAACATCAGGCAGACAGCACTGTGGTTGGAGAAAAAACATTTTTTTTAAGCCACAATGAAAACATTTTATTAAAAACATTTTTTAACCTATTTTATTGTGAATGAAGGCAATCATTTTACACTGCAGTGAATACATCAGCTTTACAGAATCAACTTGGTATGTTATATCATTAAATTGTGTGTGTCTTGTCTCTGTTTCTGCTTCTTGACCAAAATAAAGTCTCCAAACAATCACTGCTTGGTGTTTGGTTATGTTAGGACCCGCCTCCTGTCAATCAAAACCAAGTCAAGTCAATAGACCTTGTTGCTTTTGTCGGCTATAGCCTAAATAATAATGACAAAGAGCCAAATTTCAGAATGTTGTTCTGAAACGGGAAGCTTCTTCATTATGTTCCTATGTAATCAGAAAGCATATACTGTATTTCAAAATATTTACATTGTAAATAAATAAAGGGACTGGGGAAATGGTAAGTATGACTGCAGGAAGCTAAAACTGTTTTCATCCAGACAGACAGTTTTGATGGTTGCTTATCCCTTGTAGGAGTGTAAAGACACCTACACAGACAAAAAATAAACTCACACAGAACCCCCTTCTTTTGGTGTTTGTTTTGATGATGATAATGATGATGATGATATGAGTGCTTTGGACACAGAGAGTTTCCATTGGCCTTTAGTTGGATCTGAGCTCATATAAATATTATCATGAGTGCATAATACTCATACTCATGCACATGTGAAAGTGTTCAGCAGTCGCGCACAGGAGAGTAATACATCAGATTAGACCATAAAAGCAGGGATACACAAAACTTCACACACGTTAGTGAACGCAAACACACACACACTCTACACACTTGACACGTTGTCATGAACTCACCAGCTGCCAGTTATCAATTGAGTGTGAATCTCCAATTGGCAGGCATCCTGTGGCCTGCATGTTTGGAGGAATACCTCTCCCTGGAGCCTGGAGCGTAATCCCTGTGGAGAAAATTTCAGCACATAAAACTTGTTATGAACGTTTACAAAACAAAAGCTGTAGGATTGAATGTTACCTCATCACAACGTTTTGAATTATTTGTGCATCAAACTTTTCTATGCTGGACACACACTGAATAAAGTCATGTTTTTTGTCCTTAATTTTCTGAAAATAATTTCCCAAAGCATTATGTAACTTCTTATACATTTTTATGGCAGCCATTTATTCCTATCAGATTCACACACACACACACACACACACACACACACACACACACACACACACACACACAATAATTTATATTTTTCATTGTTCCATTAGAGTTTTATGGTGAAATCCTTGCAGGCATGAATGTTTTTCTTTTTCCGCCCCCAGCGTTTCAAAAACGAGATCAGAGAAGACTGCTAATTTTTTCACTATTTTAAAACCTACATTTTTACACTTGTTGGGGTTTTTTTTAATTCAAATTTGGCTAGGTGTTTAATAACACATGTCTGTGGTGTGGAAAACTTAGATCACATATATATTTCTGCTTTACCCGGACTTTAAATGTTTGCTGTCTGGCAGCTAACACTAAATTCACAGATTCACCAACTATGAACAATTAAAACCAGTCCCGAACAAAAAGCACTGAAATAAATTTCCTATCTCAACAACAACAACAACAACAACAACAAGTTTCATGTCCCTGCAACTATATTTAGGACTTATCATTTCATGTTCAATAATTTTCTTTTTGTTTTTAAACTTGTTTTAAAAATGTTTTTTCCATATTGCTGTGTTTCCTGATGCAGAAAATCACTGTAAACCTGCATTCTTTCTAATGGCCAGCAGGGGGCAACTCCACTGGTTGCAGAAAGAAGTCCGACAGTATGTAAGTTATGAGAAAATTACCTTAATTAGACACTTTATTTGTTGTTGCATTTTTAATTGTTTTTTTTATATATTTTATTGCTTGAAGTATGCCTAGGTTGTTCTTTTTATTTAATTGTGTTGTTATTGTCTCTGTGTGTAATGCTGCTGCTACACTGTAATTTGGGATAAATAAAGTCTATCTATCTATCTATCTATCTATCTATCTATCTATCTATCTATCTATCTATCTATCTATCTATCTATCTATCTATCTATCTATCTATCTATCTCTATCTACTTCTCACCTGATTTATTAAATCAATAAACATTTTGCTAATGAGTTTATAAACTCAGTCACTAGTGTCAAGTCTTCTTCAGTACAGCATGATTTTCATGCTCTGGAGGAGGTGGTGGAGAGATGCACTGTCAAGATGTTCCCAGGCCATCTTGAAATAACCGAATCATCCGCTACACAAAACCTTTATGGACCAAAAAAACAGCAGTGGAAGGCTCCTCTCTCTCCGTTGCAGGAGATTCAAAAGATCCACTCCTACAGCCATCAGGCTCTCTCATTCTTCAAGAGATTCTACCCGACTAACTGAATTTCCCCTCAGGGATGAATAAATTAATTTTGATTTGATTTGATTTTGATTGATTTTATAAATTATTGTCCCATTTAGTGTAAAATAGATGACAAAGCAGCATACACTCTGGCTACCTTGTGATTAAAAAGTTGCTACCAAAGTACATTTCCATGTATTTATCTTAGAACTTTGACCTACATATAGCAAGTTTATGAAAGTTAATTGTTTCATCTTGGCTGTCTAAAACTGTCTTGTTCAGCGTTCTTTTGTAGGCCACAAAAAGACATTCTAAGGAGTCACTGGGTGTTCATTTTTGCACCTTATTCCCCAAGCTAACAAGTGCTAGCTGACAACTTCGCTCCACTTGTAATCCAAATATGGTCACTTCTGCGCATAATGGAGACAGGCAAGCATCAGGCAAGCATCTCTCATGACCATCCATAATAGCATCAACCCTCCAAAAAGCCAATACAGTGATGGCCAAACTGATAACACAGTAGCCAACAAACCAATGGTGACCACCTCTTTAACAACCCATATAAACAGCGTCCTTGGTTAGTGCCATTAGTTTAAAAAATAGTCAGATGACTAAAAACAAGGTCCAATTCATGATCATGTTAAAAAAAGGGAAACATTTCAGTTAATGTCCTTTAAATCTGCTTTCTTTTGGTTGACTTGTTGTAAAAGACTAATGCTGTGTTTTTTGTGGCAGAATAAGTTCTATGTATGTTCTTTGGTTGCAAGTTCAACATTTTATGTGGGACTTTATGTTTCTGTCTTGTTTCACCACCACTATACATATTTGGTTTCTTGTAAATGCAAGCCTATGTGGGTTGGTGTCATATGTTCACGACAGAAACGTGAACAACGGCCAATATTAAGAAAGGACATGCTCATTTGAGATATAAAACCAGTAGAGTTGATGTCATGTGTTTTGTGACCACCTGCAACTGTGCCTTGGAGGTACTGTAAGTAATTTGCATCACTATGAAATTTAAATGACCCCAATGACTCTGTCAGCAGCTGAGAAACAGCTTGGACTGCTCGTTGCCCCTGGGCTGACTGTACACTCAACTCTGCAGGCAACCAACCACTCAAATACACTGCCCTGGTTTCACATGTGGCATGCAGCCCCTGCTCTTGGCTCGCATTCGTCCTGCTGTTCTCTGTCCCACACTGTATTTTTTGTACTCTTTGGAGAGCTGATGTCATAAATTAAACATCACATACATGCTGTAATAATTAAGAGCCAGCAGGATATGCTAATCAGAGACTCCACAATGGAAGTTGAGTTGAACAGTGGAGATAGAGCAAAGGCCAGCTGAAGTCTGCATGGGTGTGTCTCAGTTCAGAGCAAAATGCCCACATTACATGTCTGAAGTGGTGGGGTTGAACATTAGCAATGTCACTTGGGGGTAGGAAGGGGTTGTCCCAAAATCTGGATCAAATCTTTTTTTATCGTATCTCAGTTTCTGTTGGGTTTGTTGAAGCTTTGATGATTTTTGGATGTTCAGAGAAATCTTCTTCCCCGATGGCCTGCCAGATTATATAGCAGAAGCAATTAGAATCATAAATGTAAAATTGGAAGGAAAAGGTTTGCGGTTGCAAAGCCACTTATTTAAAATTAGTGAAATCACTGAAGCTTTTTAGCCCCGCCAATGATGTGGATGGCAACATCAGTCATTGGTCCACCACTTTGGCCCAAACTGGAATATCTCATACATGACTGGATCGATTGCCAGACATTCAAGCAGTATCCAGTTTAACATCAGCGTGTGTCGCATAACTGTCCAATCACTGCAGATTTGGGGTTGGAATGTATTAGGAAAGATGCAGTGGACCCTTATCTTCATCATGATTGCATTGTTTTAGTTTTGATCAGACAGAGAATGATGTGATTAGTCTCTGAATCATGTATAACAAGACACATTAAAAAACCTCCAAAGGAACAGTCTGTTCCCAAAACTTTTTTCAAAAAAAACTCAAAAAATTTTCATGAATCATTCCCAAAGGCTTTAAGTTATTAAAAGGAAGATACTGGTTGGGTTTGTTGCTGCAACTGAATTTTCTATTTTCTATCTATTTGTAGTTAGTTGATTTGCAGTAAAGTTAAGTAATTAAGTTCAAAACATCTTGTAACTGTATTTATGCCAAAAAATATAATTGGGGGGGGGGGGGGGGGGGGGGGGGGGGGGGGGGGGGGTTCTACAGTGCATGGTCCCCAGAGGATGCCTTCTCATTTTTGTTTTTTATTGAGATGTCTTGGTAGAAATTAGATGCCATAACATTTTGTACAAAGATTCATTGTCCCCAGAGGAACTTTACTTAAGTAATCCTCAGACTTTTCCTCTAGTGTCACCAGCTAGTTAAAATGGTCAATTATCCAGTGAAATATTTTAACATCTTAGAGATTAATTGACACAAAACTTTGTGCATACATTCATAGTTCCATGAGGAAGTATCCCATTGACTTTGGTGATCCTGTGACTTTTTCTCTGAAGCCACCATGAGGTTGACATTTGAGTGAAATGTCTCCACAATGAAGGATTACCAGACATTTGGTACAGATATTTACATACACCTCAGGGTGAATTGTAATGTAATGTACCCTATTAACTGTAATGATCCCTTAACATTTCTTGCACAGCCTTACAAAGCTTGGCTGTGGACATCTGGCTGGGACCTGATCACAATACAAGCCTGACCATCTCCAAATGTGGTCTGGCTGATCCATTGTGTTTCAGTCTCAGTGTGTTCTGCATGCACTTACACCTGGCATTAACATGCATTTTTCATTATCCAGATGCAGATCACTTTTCAGTGCCAGGCTCAAAAGGGGTATTAGTTGGTTGTTCCAAACCTCTTTTAGAGTTTAACCTTTTACTCATTTCATCAGATGTTCTATGTATGAAGCATTGTGAGATATTCGGGAAATGCTGGAAACACTGAGATGTGCTGAGTCAAGCAGTCTGTGGTCATCTTTTTTCCCTTAACTGGTCATGATGCCATTGGCTCAGTTACCTCCCTAACTAAGAAGGCCAATCTGAGGGTTTGGATTCAAACTCACACTAAAACAAAACATTCCCTTCTTAGAAAAGAGACACTAAAGCAATTCTTGGACTTTATCTTTCCATCATAAGGTTCAACGTTAGAAGCAATTCCTCCCAAATGTACAAAGGTCGCAGAGATCAAGTACCGATGGACTCTAGCTTTTTCTCATCTTAATCCCATCCCAGATCTGCCCAGCAGATGTTCTCACACAAAAATGACCCACCCTATGTAATACGGTTATGTAGTGCTGAAGTTAATGGGCCTTTCTGAATTCCAGAGGCACCCGTCTCAGACATTCAAACTATTTCCCTGTGGTGTTTTAGGCCTTAGGGGTGAATCCTTCTCACCTCATTCCTGCTTTCTGCTGGCTAAGAAGATCCCATGTTTATTGTATGCATGGATGAGCATTTAAAAGAGTGAGTTAACAGCCAGGTGGAGCTGCACACAGGCAGGAGAACCTGAAGTACATAAACTTGATTTAAAGCCACCAATCATCCCTTCCCCCTGCCTTACCTTACACAGAAAGAGTAATGGATTTCTGGGGAAATCGCATGTTTATACAAGCTTCCCTGCTCCTTTGTGAAGTGTAGCACGCACATACACAACCACACACTCATATACAATGCATATAAGAACACAACTGTTCCATCGCTCATAATTTTACTGGTAATCTTCCTGCTCAGCCCTGTTTAATACACTTTCCATCTAACGCGATTCATCACAAACATCTCATTGAGGTTTGGCAGCTCTCCTGTGGAAAATCTTAACACTGCAACCCATGCCAAAGTGCTCATTGGTCTTGATAAACACAATGTCTGGAAAGGGGACTCGCAGAACAGTGGTGACTTCTTGTTGAGGATTTATTGTCATAGTATGTTTTAAAATCAACATTTTCTAGCAATGCTCAGATGAATGGAACATAAGGGCACAATTTGCCCATTCATTACATGCCGGTTACAGTACTACCACCCCTTGGATGTCTGTCATTTTATGGCTGCTATTTGCCACTTCTCTCCATAAGATCATAAAAGCTGGAGCTGTTGCCGTGTAATGGTCTGCAGTTGAAATCCAGATGTCTGCTGGTGAACGCACGGCTGGAAAAAGATAGAGGAGTTTGGGGGGTCGTGAGAGGATACATTTGTTGAAGATGGACAGTGGGAAAACCCATATGGTTCGAAACTGTTTTGGCGTCTATGTTAAAACACAGATGGGCACAGATGGTGTTGAAAATATGCAGACAGCCGCAGGTCATGACGGTCTGAAGAAAGAGTGGTACCAGGGGGTACGTCAGAAATCCCAGTGTACTGGCTGTTTCATGTGGCTGATGACACACTCACACGCCCAGACCACGAAACTCTGAATGAACAAGAAATGTCTGTAAAGATTTTCCTCTAATATAATTCCAGACTACAACAGACTGGCACAGAATTAAGTCATTTACTCCACAAACGAGACATAAACTGTACATGTTGAAATGCTGATGAGTACATAATGGAGACAAAACGGTCCTGAAGCATTTCTGTGGTGCTCAGTGGAAGATTCTGCCTACTGCCTGTTCACTGTCTAACCTTGATTCAGTCAGCTCCCATTCAGACCTCATCCCTGAGGACTGGAACCACTGGTGAAGGAGGGAGAGAGGAGGAGATGTAGGGAGTGAGGGGGGACTTTCCCACTACTCACTGGGAGCTACTCATCCGCTCTGTGTTCATTTTCCTCCTCTCTCGTTCCCTTTATAATCCTAACACCCTCTCTCCTGTCTTGTTCCAATGTTTTTCCACTTTTACTGTTTTAACCAGAGACTGTGTAAAAGAAGTGGACGTAGCCACCATGACATCACCTATTGGTTTGTGGACTACTGTTCTGAAGCCAAAAGCTTCGGCTGTTACATCTTGGTTTTGTGGAGGTGATAATATTTGGAGGTGAGGGTAGAACTGGTAACCTGTGTAACCACCCCCAGCAGGGCCACCTACCGTTAGCATAGCAAACCCAAGTACGTAGCAAATTTTTGCCTAGCTAACTAGCTTGGTTAGCAAGGTGCACCTTAGGATTACATTATTGATTCAGATGCTAAAAACAGGCATAAAACCAAAATGTACTTACCAGAAAAAAAGAACAATCAACTCCTTACAGTTCACTCTTTCACTCTTTTCGGTGACAAAAATATTACAATTATCTTTCATTGTTTAGGGTCAGAGTTCAGGGAATGGCAATGTCCAGTACACCACTTTTACCCAGACTTAAATATCTGTGACGGTCTCTGTATAGTGTTGATGTGCTGATGTGGTTGACCAGTTATTGTTTCTCCCATGTGTCCTTGAAAGTACCATCATACACTTCAGCAGATTGTGGATTTGGAGCACCTGGTTCAGGCGCTCCTAAAAGAATAAAAACCCATTTTCAAGGCTGCTCTCTCTCTCTCTGGGCTGCATCCCCACCAGCAGCACATTCTCTTTGTTTGGTTTCTGCTTTGTTTTCACTTTACAACATTTACACTTCATATTGCTCACACATCCACATTTACATTACTGATGTTACTGACTTACACACTTCACATTTGTACTTATCACCTCGGTTATTATGTTTAAGTTAATTTAATAAATTCATTAATTTCTAGACATCCTTTGTGTCCTATTCCATATTCACCATAGCCTAGGAGCCGGGTTATGACATATCTCAGCTTCTATTGGATGGATTGCCATGACATTTTGTACAGACAATCATGGTCCTGAGGGGATGCATCCTAATAACAAATGTCGTCAACATAACAACAAAAGGTTTTACAAATCCATCCATTTGTTTATCCGGGGCCGGATCACAGGGGCAGCAGGCTAAGCAAAATATTCCAGACATCCCTCTCCACAACCACAGTTTACAGCTCCTCCTGGGGGACCCCGAGGCGTTCCCAGGCCAGATTAGACACATAATCCCTCCAGCGTGTTCTGGGTTGATTCCAGGGAGTAAACTACTGACACAAACTGGTAGCGAGGCTGACTGGGGACACAGTAAAGTTTCCACGTGTATTTTTTTTGAGAAGCTCAAAAACGACAGTATTCTGTGAAGACACACTTTTGATACAGGTATTCATGTTCTGACATTTCCACTTGTGCCACTGTGAGCTTGAGCTGTCATCCCCTCAGGGGACCATGAATCAAGTCAAAATTTTAATAGGTTATTGTTTTTTTTGTTACCAAAAATCGAAAAATCTAATGACAATCTGATCAGCTAGGAGGTATGCTAACATCCTGAACTAAGATGTTGAACATGATAAAGATTATACCTGGTTAAAAGCTGCATTTAAGGATTAAGATGAAAGCACAGGTGTAAGTAAGGACAGCATCATGGATCTGCTGGCGTGGCTGTAGAGTGTTGTTTCTTCACCAGTTCAGACATGCGAGCCCAAAATGAGCACATAAATATAATTATGATGCGTCACTGTTGTCAAAAAAGCAGTCACACAGTCAACAGGGGGACACACAGATGAAAAAAGGTGGAGAGTGGCCAAAAAGAACAGAGAGGAACTGGATGGTGTGATGGGGAAAAGCGTGTCTAGACTGTTCCTGGCCTGCCTGAGCTGTGCTCTTTGAAGTGTGCGTTAGTGATGCGTGCTACTCTCTCAGGGCATGTGTGCAGGGCTCTGATGAGGCTTATTCTAGATCTTCTGATTTTTAGACCATCATCTCCAGGTTTATAGTCTTTGTGGCCATTGCACTGTGCTCTCTCTTCTTTCCTTCGTCCATTTATATTCCTTTCACAGATCTCTTTTCCCTTCGTGTCCCCCCTTCTCTTCACCCTCCCTTGCCTTCCCTCACGCCATTTTCCGTCCTCTGTGCAGCGCTGGCCCCCACCACATTCCAAGCAGATGTTAGATGTGTGTGCATATATATATATATGTGTGTGTGTGTGTGTGTGTGTCTATGTACAAGAGACGGATTTTACTTTTCATCAGATGCAAAGACAGGACTCATACCTGGATGCTCTAATTGATTTTCTGTATGATCTCCTCAGAGGCCTGTAACTCTAAAGTCAGGCAGTTCCTTTCAAAGTAAAACATGATGGTGCTAATGGCTCCACCAAAGCACAGAAATAGAAATTCAGAGTATTGTACTGTACTTTAACACATGGACAGGGTCTTAGACAGTTTTAGCAGTGGTGGAAACATTTCAACGAGTCACACATAAAGTGTTGCCCTGTTTAAATGGGGGTTTATAGAAAGGGTGAGGTAGCACTTTCCAGAATCTTCTGAAAATTACAAGAAGGGAGGGAGGCCAGAGGGTAAGGAGTGGGGAGAGAGGAAGGGAAGGGGACATGAAGGTTTGTCTTCTCAACTGGGAGCTGCTGGCAGTTATTAAGCTATACAACCCACTGAGAAAAATTTACACCCAGAAACTTGTTAAAAAAAGTCAGTGGCAGGCAAAGTCTGTTTTGTGCACTTTCAGAAAGAAAAGGGGAAGAAATAATGAGCTAAGTTAATTAAACAAGATGACTTAACACTTTCTGCGGTCAATTTTGTTGTAGTTTGGCGTCTACACATTTCAGCATTTTGTCCCACAGTGGAGAGGTTTAATGTGATGTCAGAACTTACTGGAGAGTTGATTTTCTGGAGAAAGGTTAAGAAATGTATATAAAGCAGTGTTTCCCAACCAGGGGAACGTGTACTATAGGGGTACCTCTGCAGTTACCATGGGGTGCATGGACACATTGTGGCGTAAATCAACTACTTTAAACACAATGGCCCTCATTTATCAAGCGAGCGTAGAAACGAGCGCAGATCCGAGTGTATATTTGGTCTTACGACAGGGTGTTTTAACACGTGTCATTTATCAAACGATCGTATCTCTCCAATCACAGCGTAAGAATGATCGGCTGTTGATAAATGTGGCGGCTCGAAACATGCGTAATTTAAATACCACGCCCTAATATATACGATATATACCCGATTCAGAAGACTCGCCTTCAGAGTTTACGACACCGAAGGGCGCAATACGGCCAAAAAGAGGATTTTTTTCACCCTCTAAACTCAGCTTTATTAGCAAAGTGCACCGTTACAATTAACAATAGGGGCAATATAGACCTATTAAAGAAATACGCAGCGACGGAGGTTTATGAAATAAAAGTAGCCTACTTATAGTTATAAACTCAAACAAGTTCACTGAATCTTTTACATTTGGAGCACGGACTTAAAAGTTTTCAGCTTTTTGGTTGAAGGAGGTAAACAATGTTTTAAAGTAAGTTTTAATTCTAAAAGAAGAGGAATTTCTCAGTCAGAAAGTGAAACGCTGACGTCCAACAGCTGCAACACAACAAACTGGTTTTGTTTGGCAGCATAAAAAGTGAAAAAGAAGGAAATCAGTGGTGCCGTCAGCAGAGTAGCGGACTATTAAACTCCCGGCGAGGTTTGAGTAATTACATCGTGATATATAAAGCCCAATAATCTATATAATATCCGAATATTGCTATTATTATGATGGAGATATATTATTCACTATATATCATTATATCATTACTAATAATGATGTCCTAGTCAGAGGAGCGTGTGACGGCGCTGATTGGAAATGTTTCTATTCGGGCAGCACCGATGGTAAAAGAGACGCTGACGCTCCGGTGTCGGAGCTGTATAACAGTAAACAGCAGAAGACAACAACATTTAATATCCTTGGCTGGTATTCTGTTTAAAGAATTTCACGATCGCAGGGTGTATTTTTGGATTATGTTTTAATGATAAATTATGTAGTCTAAACATGTTTTGCTTTGTCACTATTAAAAATCAAAACACCACAGAGTTTTATCACCTCCAGGCATCGATACAATAGTCTAAGATCAATTCTCCGACTCAGACGTGTGGACTTCACGCTGACTCAAATTTGCGTACACGAGCTGAGAGCAGACGTGAGATCTGATCGTACCGTCCGCTCACGTCCATATTGATAAATGCCGAGGCTTGCGTAGAAATCATCTTACGCCCACTTTACGCTCACTTTCTGACGTACGCTCGTTTGATAAATGAGGGCCAATGTGTTTCAATTAAGTGTGTAAAAAGTAGTTAGCAGAGAGCAGAGAGCTCTAACAATTAAGTAAGTTGATACCCAATCAATAAAATACAATTTTGGGATTGCAACATAAAGTTTCTGCAAACCACAGATAAGTTGAAACCCGATCTCTAAATTGAGTTATATATTATATTACATATTACATATTTTCATAAATGTTCCATAATTTAATGCTGCAATAAATGGCTTTTATGTTGTGACTTGACTTTGGACTTGACTTGCCTTAACTAATTAATCAACTTGACTGTCTTGCAAAATCTGAATCTGTAAAATGACTTGACTTGCCAAAGACAAAATTACTTGGGACTTGCTTGAGACTTGGACCAAATTATTTGAATTGCATGTCTGCATATTACGTACCTGTCCATTCAGGATTGGTTTTGAATCCTTTCAAACCCTATTTTTATCTCACAAATTTTAAGAAGGTAATAGAGGATCTTGTTTGCTCATGTAGGTCATAGAGGTGCGTCACTCTTAAATTAAGACAAAGAGGAATTTGAGTTATTCAGTTAAAACCTACAAAGGCTAAATTCCATATTAAAGAGCACTCAGATTAGCAGGTTTGTAGATAGACAAACCAACTGACAGACAGACTGATTGACAAATCATCTCTTCTGGCACAATGCAGTGCCTCAAGTGCTCCTTGGCACACCTCAGTGGAATTAGCTGGTAACCGAATGAGCTTTATTACATTGACAGCATGGCATGAAGGGAGGAGGTCATTGAGTCTAATATGGCACGTAGACTTGCTGACATCCTTTTCCACACCACTACCTACAGCGGGTCCAGGCTCAGCCCAGCAAAAAAGGATCCTTCCTGACCGACATTTTCATCTGCATGTCGAATCCCAGATTAGAACTGCATAAAAAAACTTGGCTTTGCAGTAGACTGAGCATATTGAAAGATCTAAGACTAAGGAAGAGGCAGATCTGTCATTTCATGTATAAATCAGCGGTATTACAAAGTACAGAGCCTTAAGAGCCAACATTCACATCTAGAGCCAACATTTACATCCAGAGCCAATATTTAAGTGGAAAGACAGGGGTGCTGGATGGACATTTTAGAAAGTCGAACATATAAAATACCTTTCCCTAATAGTGCAAATACATTTATTTACCCAACTCTAAACAGTCATTTATTAACCATAGACATGTGACTCAAGTCATTATATAAAGTACTTTTTGATTATTTAAATCTGAAAACATAAAATGAACATGGATATGTCAATCACATCTTAAGTCAAGTCAGTAAGTCTTGACAGTAACTTCTAGATCCGAGTCTGAAGTAATTTATTTTCAAGTAAAGTCATCAAAACAGTCATGAGATTCTTCCCTAACCTTAACCATACCATAGTTGCCATGTGCAGATATTATTGAAAGTGATAATTTGAATAAAACATTGGTGCCTTTAATGTAATATACAGCAGCATCTGCCATGCAGATCCAGGGAACCAGCATAACAGTTTGAGTTTATGGTTTTAAGTTCTTCTTTTCTGAAACTTCTGCTGCCATTGGAATCCAAGGGAGGTGAGTGGAAATTCATTTATGGGTCCTATTTCTTTGGAAAGAAGTAGAGGTAGTGTAACGGTCCACAGCAGGGTCTGTTTATTATCATGAGTAACCACGACATTGTTTCTGGAGAGACATGTTGCTCTAGTGGGAAAATTTGTGATTTGTGTGGTCTTGACCTTTAACCTTTTTTATTGTCCAGTTCAACACACGTGTGCTAGTAGGACTCGTCCTGCTAAGCGGCTGCCTTTTGAATGTTAAATCTGCTCTAATAATCCTGTTCTCATAACTGCCGGTTACTGTATCCTTACACAATATTCACAAAGCCCTGCACCTGACCTCCCAGGAGCCAAAACTTCTGTAAGTGATTATGAAGTAACATAAAATCTAAGCCTTAGATGGTAAACAGGAGAAAGAACGGGAAGTGAGCCTGTGGTGCTCACCACCCACTGAATTACATGTCGCTTTATGGGCTGGATAGTATTTAAAGCCTTTGAGAAAATAAAATTATGATTCTTACTTGTAGCTTGTAATGATTTTAGATTACCTGTCCACCTGTACAAAAGTAATCTGCAAAACTGGAGTGCTTATTTTTATTGTGCTCACCAAAAATCAACAACATCTGTACAGCTTGCCTGCGCAAGCACCTTACAAAGACCTTTATTTATGCTTATTGTAAGACTGATATTGAGGAGAGCAAAGGGGGTAGTCGTGTGACGTAGTATAAAGAGCGACAAAGTCCGCAACAGGAGGAGATTGCAGTGGGAGGATAGGTCAAACAAACAAGGGACTCATCCAGTAGATCGCTATTTGTGAAACAAAAACTGACTTATTTTAACTTACGTACACATCACGTCCCATATGTAATTACATTGCATACTTTTGTGACCCCTATAAAAATACAGTTGGGTTCACTAAATGTATTTGTATTGGCTTAATGTTAAAGAGTTCATTTTTGTGTGAATTCATGAAGAGAGTATGGTTGCAATTACTTGGTGTGGCCACACGAGGGCGCTTCATGTACTTTCAATGAAGGAAATCTACTCATGCGTGCATCGCATGCTGGGAAGGAAACAAGCTAGAAATGATCCGATACTGATGCTACCACGAGATATTACCGAGTGAAAGAGTGTGGTTTTATTTTCATAGGTACGAGTCAATATGTGTTTTTGAGTTTTCACAAGGAAGAGCCTGCACGGCTGTGACCGGAGCAAACACTTTGTTTTGTTTTTCGTCCGAGGCTTGGCGGATCGGAGTGGATGCCAAATCCTCCACCTTCATCGTCTTCATGGAGAGTCGCACCTGGAGAAGAAGAGCCTGAACAGCACGCAGTGACCATACATTACACACCTACTACCCGGGTAGCATACACATACACTGAATAGACTTGGACTGACATGGATTCAAACTGAACTTTGGACTGGACTCATTGAACTTTGATATAAGAACAGCTGCAAGCTGTCAGAGGACAATTTATTTGATTTTTGATTTTTTTTCCATTGGGGATTCTGAATCTAAAGTGATTCCACTTTTTATGTTGTTGTGGGAATAAACATATTTGTGTTTTCTTCATATACTAACCTTCCCTCGCTCCTTTAGTTGAATTAGAGTACAGTATTTATTTATCTATTTATTAAGTGGTCTTAATAAATCACAAAGAGTTACACTTTGTACATAACATGATATTTTTCCTAAACGTATCCAAGTAGTTCAGGGGCCTAAACCCAACTTTAGCCACAGGTTAAAAACTGCAACCATTTGTTGCTTGGATTGCCACCCTCTTTTCTGGTTTAACAAGTCTAGTCAGCTTATGCTGCCCCTTCAGCAGCTACAGTGTGCTATTGGATAAGAAAATGGCCTGAAATATGACATATTAGGATATTTTATACTCGTAGTGTCTTTTGGTGTACAGTAGATGGCTCTGCTGTGAGAAAAAACTGAGTCAGTTCCTCATAGTTCCATAAACGTTGGCGCAAATTTCCAAGTAGGAGTTAATTGGATAACTGATCACATATTGGGAATTGAAATGGTTACTTTCCCCATTGAGAAATTCAGCTTTTTTAAGATGAAAAACATTCTTTTGGGCTTGTAAATGATGATGAAGACAGTGACACAAAGCAAAATAATCGTACAGTCTAAAACGGAAGTAAGACAGCACCCTAGTTTGGGCAAAGAATAAGGTCAGTATGTAAAGAATATAGGTTTGAATTAATTTGATTTGATTTGATTGTATATGGATGGGATTTGTGTTATGGTGCTCCAGTTAGAGCTGACAAGTGCTGTTACAATCCTGGTTGTAGAAAATGTACATTCTTATGTGGTTCATTGACACTTCCCATGAACTGACCCACAAACAAATCAGGAAATTCCAGTGAAGTGGTGTGAACATCTTTCTATGAAACCAAACTGGACAACAGTGACGCAATATTGAACTCTGCTTGAACCCAATGAACTGTGTTTCTCCACCATATTATCTAAACACAGGCAGGTAGCCATCAAAAGACATGGAGCCACGAAATGAAAAGTGTGCTAAAGAGACTGTGAGCCGCCATGACTGCCAGAAACCTGCAGCTCACGCTGGCATTGGTTCGCCGACCATCTGGACCTCTAGTGGAGGAATGCAACCCAATTCTTCCACAGGATATGGCATCACTTGGTGTTCTCTTGATGGGAACACAAACTGCTGGATCAATTGCCACTCCAATAGTCTGATTTGAAGAGGTGTACAAAAGCCCTGAAATAGCCATCAGCACTGTTTCTACTTATGTGAACGCAACAACAAAGCAAAGCCAAAATCTCTAGCTGAGGCAGATGGAAGCAGCAGGAGATAAAGCAAGCATAGCTCAGGATCAATAAAGCCATCAAGATAGTGTCATTAAGAGCAGCAAGGAATTACAAAGCAATAGCCAACTGGCTTACTCTTTTTCCCCAGGTCCAACTTTTCTATATAAAACCATATGTCTGGCAAATCAACCTCTTAACCACTCGCTTTCGAGAATTTTTTTATCGAGCTGGTTCTCAGTGAAAGGCTTTCTTGACATAAATCTGACTCTTGTAACGATATATCAATGCAGGATCAAACTACTCCTTACTGCAGCTATAGAGGCTGGGTGTTTTCTATTCACAAGGTCGACTTTTTTATTCCTCAAGAGCCCAGTTGGTGTACACATCAGAATGGTTTGCCACTTGAGCACATCATCACAAGTCGACAGCAGCACGTAAATGACGTAGAACGCCAGTGGGAACAATATTCTGGAGGACGATCAGAATTTCTTCTTCTTGTGTTGCTGATTTTGTCCAACTGCATCTACTGCCTTAAACCATTTTACTTGAACATTTTGGCAGGTGTTGTGAGTAGCGCCAAATGGCAAATGCAGAGCCATCATTTTTCTGTTTATAGAGTTTGAGGAATGACTAAACTCTCCTTTAGCAAAGTGAATCTCTGATTTGGAAAGATTTAAAGGAACACTCCACCGTTTTTTCATATTAAAACATGTTATTGCATGAAATAGTACGAAATAGCACTTGGGAGCACTTCGACTCGGCGCAGTAATATCATCACTCCTGAAAAAATCTTCTCCCCCTCCCTCTCTGTGAAACATGACGGCACTATATACCTTCTGCTTGTTATCGCAACCCTTTACGATGCACGTTATAACCATGATTGTTCACAAATATCTTCCTACAACCTGATACTTCGTCAGCTCTGCTCGAACTACTACTCCTGGTGCAGCTCACGTTGGTTCTGTTGACGGAAGTGAGAGGGAGCGGAGGTGAGAGGGAGAGGGAGAGGGAGGGGGAGAAGATTTTTCAGGAGTGATGATATTACTGCGCCGAGTCGAAGTGCTCCCAAGTGCTATTCCGCCATACATTATAGTTATCCTTTTTATCCGCTTAGAAAAGCGCCACGTTTTATTTTGTGTCGCCATACTTGGTCGTTTAACTACTCGTGTAGCTGTATTTAAATAGGGAAAACGTGGAGGAGTTTGGTCGCTTCTAACTGTCCATCTGTTTGGATCCTAATGAATGAACTGGGCTAAGCTAAGTGCTAGCCAAGTGGCGCCGCGCGCCAGGGCGATTGAGTGCACGCATTGAGACGCAAGAGGTCTGTATCAACTCGTCTTACTTGACCGAATAACATGTTTTAATATGAAAAAACGGTGGAGTGTTCCTTTAAATGAAAGGGTCACAGGTGAGGAAGCATGGAAGAAATTGGATTATGCACATAATTTAGCAATATGTGAGAACAGAGAGAGCTGGAAGCAGGGTACAAAATTATTATTTTTTTGTCCACTGGCCAAATGGCTGTTCAAATATAACCAACCTCAGTCGATAAACATTTTTTTTTGGCTGGTGAGAGAAGCAAATCTACCAGCCACTTGCATATTTTACCAGCATTTGGCTGGTAGCTGGTGCTAATTTTGTGCCCTGAGTTGGTTTCCACTGGAAGAGAAACCCAAAACAACTGTTTTAGAATCACTTTCCTGCCAAAAGTAAGACGGGAAGATCAATTTCACTCATATCTGTAGACAAAATTAGGGGCTGCAACCAGTAGCCGGTTAGCTTAGCTTAGCTAAACTAGCCTGGCTAGGGCTAAAGGGTAAAAACTAATTTCCTACCAGCATCTCTAAAGCTTGCTGATTAAGAAGTTATGGTATAAACACTAGCGCTCAATATTTTGGGGTCACCCACAAAATGTCTGTGTTGTTTTCCATGAAAAAAAACTGTTTTATTCATGAAATGAGTTACGAAATTAATCGAAAATATAGTAAAGACATTTTCACCTGTACAAATAATAATTTTCACCTGTACAAATCTCCAACTTTACCTCAAGATATTCAACTAGCCTGAGGCAGGATTATTTTATTGCTTCTCAAATCAGCACAAAACAGTTTTCAGCTGTGCTAACATAATGCACAGGTTTCTTAATGATCCATGAGCCTTTCAACACTATCAACGTGGATTAATACAATGTTCCACTGGAACACAGGAGTAATGGTTGCTGACAATATAAAAGATATTTCATAGACTGTATGTCTGTTATTTTGATATTAAGAAATTGTGCTTTTCTTTCAAAAATAGGGACATTTCTTAGTGACCCCAAACTATTGAGCAGCAGTGTATGTGAGAGTCCTATTGATTATCTAATTCTACTCTTGGCAAGATGCAAGTACGTGCAATTCCCAAATTCCAGAAAAAAAGGAAGTACTATGAGTGCGTGTAGCAATGTACCTCAGTCGTCTGTCTCAACAAGACCCACAGTCTTTATTCATTATATATGATTCATACGAAAACATTCAGTCGTCTTAATCGAGTAAAGAATAGAATGAATCACGTAGGCCTGTGCAGACGAAAGGGTCAGGAAAGGAAATTGTTATCAATTTTCGTTTGTTGTGAGAAACAGCTGTGTGTCTTCACTTTATCCATGCAGCTGTCTCTTTGGCTGACTCACAGTGCTGTGGTCAGTCTGTACTGTCTGCTTCACCACTACTTAACTCACCTTATGATTATGTCTGCTTCTTATGGCTGCACTTTTTTAGACTTGATTTACTCAGGCCGACAGGACTGGTCAGCCGTGTTAAGCTAGTATGATTTCTGCCGGGATACTGAAACAAATAGGTTTTAAGAGCACATTTATCTAAAAAAAAAAGATACAAGATTAACCACACAGATACCCCACTGCCATAACATCCCTGGTGACAATCACAAACCAGAGAGGAGCCCTGTATACTCAAGTAAGTACCACCTGTGCATGGTGGTTGTCTGATGAAAGACAGAGAGATAAAGAGAGAAAGGGGTGTCAGCTCAAATTTATTTAGAACGCTCTGTCTATATATACAAAGGACTAGCTAAATTTAAGTCTGTTGACATGGGACACACATAACCCCTCTCTCTTTTTACTATCCCGACCCCTCCCAAATACACACACACACACACACACACACACACAGAAATGCTTGGTATGTTTATAGCCCATGCATTTTGAAAGCACAGACATAAACCACATGAAAATGTACATTTGCACAACAACGCTTTAGTGTGACAATATGAACTCATTAGCAGAGGAATCTGTCTGTTTCTCTCTCTCGCTCTCTTGCTTTCTGTCTTTTTGTTTCTTGCTTTCATATACACTCAGTCCCACACACGGTTTGTTTGACAGGCCCATCTGCCTTGAGCCGATGTAAAGAAAGTATTTCCTCTACTATGCCTCTGGGGTATTCAGACATTAAAGGATGTAAAGGAAACACCAGTCTAAAGATCAGCTGCTAATGATTTAACTTATACAAACCATATGATTGGATGAAATCCGGTAAGATAAAAAGACATTAGAAAGCAGCAGAACTTAACCTTACAACTGCTCTAATCAAAATGTTTCTATCAACAATGCATTAAAAGACTACGTGTGATTTAAAAAGAGTTTCTTGCAGTGACAGATTCTCAGAAAATTACCTGACTTTTTTTTTCAGCTCTTTGAAGTATTGTAGTGTCTTGCAGCTCAATGTTTTGGTTTTATGGCACATAACTTTACTGTTTAAGTCTCTTACTGCTGTCGTAGTGATGAAGCCTTTGTCCTCTCACTTACTACGCCTTCTGTGAGCTAGAATTACGTGGCTGAGTAAAATTTGGATACTAGGCCTTTTTCATAGTTCTAAGAACCCCCTGCTTTATTGTGTCTGCACTGCAAGAACTAGGAATGATCGTAGTTATTAGAACTGTATTTTGAGGAAAATTTTTAGCTCCTGTTTCAGAGTAGGTACTCTACTAAGTAGGGGAACAACCAGGGAACCCACCACACGTTTGTGCCATTATTACCACTTGTGGCCACAGTGACCAGTGTTCAGCAAAAGTTACATAATCTTGTAAAAAATTAATCTAGTATTCCATAACATAAATAACATGCTCAAAGAGAGCAAGCGTATGATTGAGGGCCGCATAGTTGCAGGTTTCCACCAAGACAACTTTACTTTTCCTTACAGCACTAGCATTGCTAGGGAACTGTTCATTTTTATGACATCCCACTAGTCCAACGCATACATAAATGAAAAGTAGACTGCAGATTATTCCTTACGGTACAACCCTGTGGTTAAGGAATAGTTCGATTAAGGCACAAAAAACCGTTGGGTAGGGTTAGAGAAAGATCACTCCCTCAGATTATTGGGCGGTCAGACCAATGGGACAACGGAACAACGGCATGGCACCCATACGTACTGGAAGTAAAAATATTAAGAGCAAGCAGAAGATTAAAGTAGAATAAATACATTTCTTGCCTGGGGTCCACACAAAGTGTTTTTGAGGGCTGTTATTGGCCCGCAGGCTTCACTTTAACTGTGACAGTGAAAAAGTGGAGACGGGGGGAATTATATGCATCATTCTTTCATTTCAACCACTGTGAAAACACAACTGGTAAACCTCAAAGATGACCTCATGGGGTGACATCACAGCAGCACCTTGATGAGGACTCTTTCCTTTCTGCTACCACAACATACTTTACCGAACCAGTTGTCTGCCAAGCATCAGCATTATGGGACTAACATGCAGACGACACAGCGGCAACACACCAGACAGGCTTTCATGTCATGACATCACCGTGCTGTCCTCACCCCAGGATCACACTGATAATGTGTGAATGAATGGCCGTTTGACTACCACAGTACCACTGAAGCCACATTTCCGTTTAATGCTCAAATGTTGTCAAAATAGAGAAATATCCTTTCAATGACATTCTTAGGTCTGTATAGGTGGAAGACATCTGTCATTATCTGAAGCAGAGGAGTCCATAATGCTGCTGATGTGTCTGGATCACTCTAAGGTTATACTGTCATTGTTCAGTAAGAGAAAAAGCAATAAGGAGAGAGGAGGTGGGACAGGGCGGGGCTCCTGAGCCATGACTGGAAAACTTCAGGCATACAGATACACTAGACGAAGGTGGAGCTCATTGTTGGAACAGCAGCTTTTGTCAGTATTACTCCACCCCCTTCTCTCTTTGCCCCCTCCCAATGCACACACAGATACGGTTTTCCTATATTTTCCCCACAGCCTATCATGTAATAGTAGAAACATATGCGCACTGGTGTGCTGACATGTGCGCAGGCCCTGGGTCCACAGGGAGGGTGAGGGATACATGGTGCACTGAAAAAATACTATTAATTCTTCTCCTCCTTTCCTTTTTTCTTCCTGTTTTCCTTTAGTTCCTCTCTGCTGTGTTGTTCTTTTCACATTTGACTTAATATCCCACACATTCCCCTCCCCAGTTCAAGCTTGTTCCATAAGTAACCAAACTTTCTGATCTCCAATTTGCCTCTCTGGATCTCATTTCTCCTGGCCTGTCTCATTCTGTTTGCTCTTTTTTATTCTGCTGTTTAGCAGTCCTCCTTGCTTCCTCTTGCTCTCCCTTTCTCCCCTTTTCTTTTCCTCATCACTGACTTACATTTTCAACCACTGCCTTGTGTGTTGAAACAAGTCGCAGAAAGACCGAAAGATGTTTTTAAAGAGAACAAAAGTCCTTGACAGCTGCACATTTTCCTTGGCTCTTACTTTTGAGCAAATTCCATCCCACCCTTTTGCATCACTCACTGCTCCGTCTGCCTCACGTTCTCACAGCTCCCACGTTTTCTCTTTCCGTCACTTTTTTCTCCTTCCTCCACTCCCCCTCCCTCTTTTCTCTTTCTCCTCTCAAAAGCTTCTCTCAACTCTCCCCTCCTTTCTTTTCCCCTACTTTATGACCCCTTCCTTCCAGATCCCTCCTCCCCACTTCTCTCACCTCACATTTGTAGCTGCTCTTATTCTCCCCCACCCTCTCGCCATTCTGTAACCCGTCCTGAAGGTTGGTTTTGCTTCCATTTCTGTCTTGGACGACAAGATTGTCATTTACTGTGACCATGCTGCTATATCCTACTGTCAGCATGATTTAAACCAATCAGGGCGAAGCGTGGTGTGACTGTGACTCCAAGGGAAAACAAGGAGGTAACAGATATCAATAAACAGGATAGACAAATGGGTCAGACATACATAAAGACACCAAGAGATCGTCAATCAGTTAGAGTAGTGCCTGTCACAGCGATGTCTGACATAGCTCGACGGAGGCTCGTTTTCTTTGAGGTTTGACTCATGAATGTATACTTTAGCTGGGTGGGTGTTTACTAAAAAAGGGAGGATGACTCCGGTCTCCAGGATAAGAAACAGACATGCCCCCTTCTCGTTCCAGGGGGAATGTAAACAGCAGTATTTTACAAGAGTATAATTTTCTCAAGACTTCCTCTCAATGAAGTTAAATATGGTGGTAATAAAAAAATACAACAAAAAAAAAAAAAAACCCAGATCACTGATATGTTAAAATCTTCTCTTTAAAAAAAAAAAATTCCATGAATGAGAGACTGTAGTTCACACACGGGCAACACCATCAGTAGAATGCAGAATTATATTATGTTTCCTTAAAAGAAAGAAAAAAGATCTGCAGCTGGCAGGCTGACCAACGACAGGGGAGTGAAAGACATAAAACAATCAGCAAGATACTTTAGTTAGACGGATTAAATAGGGTATAATATTGAACCTTTACCCATTAAAAGCTATAAGAAATGACTAGAACTAGAACAATTTTTATCAGTGGCATCATATCCCCATCTGCACATCAGCATTGTGGTTGTCTGTTCAACATTTTGTGTTATGTTGACATTTTTGACAGTTTAAGCCACGTTTTCACCATACACGTTTAGATTTATTGATTTTTAACTATATATTGTAACCAGATGAAGGATTTTAGACATCGGACATCTGGATCTTAAATTATCAGCCGAAGACAACAGTGTCACCAAACTCAGTCTTTTATTATAGTTTTGATTGTGAGACCCCTAGTGGAAGAATATTACATATTGAGCCTTAATTATATGAATAGAATAGAATTTAAATATAATGTGAAAATTGACTAATATTTTTCATTTGAAAAGTTTTCGTGAGCTAAGTATTCCCCATCCTTAATCAGTGAGAATAACAACTCTCCATCTATTTAGGGACAGTTTCCAATCTAGCAAATGACAGGGGACCACTGCAACCGTGTGAGGTTGAGGCTTCATTACTACAACTACTTTTAGCTTCTGGTATCTCTAAATCACGCTCTTGTGGATGCTCATCTCTAACACTGTTCTGAAGCTGCGGTTGGAGTAGATGGATGTGGTCAGGATGCTGCCTGTTTTGTTTTGAGCCACAGCTTTTGGTAGGTGACAGTCAATTAAGGTGTCAGGTGATATCAAATTAAAGTTGACTTATGGAAACACTGGGCTTTGCCAAGAGCATTTCTTTTTAGGTGGGTTTGACCGCAGCTTAAAAAAACATGGGAAAGTCTCTTCACTCTTGCTGCAGAAGCCGTGGGAGAATGGATTTCATTATCATGTGTCAAAAGATTCTCACTTTCCTCTCCCCTGTCTGAGCTGAGGTGGATGTTTGGATTCTTGAGCTTGCCCCTGCTCTATCTTGTCCTGCCCCAACAAAGCCTCAGGTCAAGGCAGAGCCCAGCAGGTTTGCAAGGGTCAGGTTTTTGTATTAGCCTCGCCCTGCTGTTCCAACCTTCCTCTGCTCCCTGCAGCCATCCTCCCGCAGAACACCAAAGACTATAGTGTAGTTTTCACAATGCAGTTCAGCCAAAAGCATCAGGCACCCCATCCAAATCCTCAGAAATTACCTTAATGCAGAAAATGTTCCTTTTCTTACAGTGCTGAGAAAAGTACATATTATATTATGCTTTAAAAGTTTTTGAAAACTGAGGTTTTCTCAGGAAACCATCCTGTACTTAATGGAAAAATCTCTTGAGGGGGTGCGATTACCCTGCAATAAAGTTTCTTCCATGAATCAGCAAGCTGTTTTTTTCCATTAGCAGTCCAGTTATGGCAGTCACGTGCAATCTTTCAATAAAATAAATGAGTCAACTGGAAGTTATAACAGTTGCTCATAGCTGCAGTGAAAATGCTTTCACTTTAATCACTTAAAATCCTGTCGAACGTGCAAAAGCTGTGGTGCAGTTTTGTTCCTAATTTACCCCACTTTCCACCCCTGACGTAAGGTGTCAGGCATCTCTTGGCTATTTCCTCTATATTTTTGTATTGTGTGATGTGGGTTGTTGCAGGCATGTTTTGCCCTCACTCTGAAGTTCCCCCAATTCTCCAGGACATGGTCTTTAGCAGCACTTAATGAACCTCAACTTCAGCTGCCTTTTTTACAGCTAGCCATAAAGCCAAACAATACAACATCATTAGTGGTTGCTCACATGAATGACATGGGCTTAGAATCAATTTATTGGAGAACAAGAAAAAGGATGTCCTCATGTTACATGTCTATAATAATTAAGATACATGGAGGAGATCCAGTCAAAAAAGGTTCCCTCCATACTGATGGTTTCAAGTTGTTTTCACTTCACTATCCACAATGAAATTCTAACAATTTCTTCTTTGTCCTTTTCTTGGCAAAAAACAATAATCGTCATCTGGTTTTGGACAAACACGGTCAAATTCTCTGCTTGGTCTCTGCTGGATATTGTTCTTTTTTGTCTTCAACTTACTGCAGTCCCTTTCACACATGCACTGCAACCCTGAACTTATCCAACCATTACCCAGAGGAGCTGCATGTGAGAATGCAAATGTCAGAATAAGCTGGACCGGACATTAAACGGACTCGACTCTGCCAGCACCCCATTACCAAGTCAGTGTAATGCCCCGCTTTGGTCCATGTGTGAATAGAACTGGTCATTGTATTCTTCTGGTTTTCACACCATTCACATGATAAAAGCAAACATCTTATGTTTAAGAAGAAGGGTCCTTTTACATGACGACACCAATGAAAATGTCTAACTAGAAACACAGGGGATTCATAAATTTCTGTTATTGTCAGACATATCAAATGAACAGCAAGGGTTATTTATGACCAAATTACAAACCTGCTATGTGACAGTGATTTTTGCATCATAAATGTCAATCATGTCCTGCCTCCTGCACGCTCTAGCCAAGTGCCATTCCTCGCCTAGACAAATAGAGTATTTCCAGCAAGTAAGAACGCATCTGACACGGAAAATCTCCTGTTGTGTGCTTCGTTTGTGAAAAGACATCTCAGCAGGCAATGGCCGCAACTGATTCTCCGAACACTGTCAGGACATCGTACAAGACACCATCATGTGTTTCAGTGTAGCTGAAGTTCACAACATAAAGGTGTATTCATTGTCAGAGTCTCTCATTCTTCGCACCAGGATTGTAGTGCTCCACTAGACTGGCAGACTGTGGACTGTCACACATTTCATTCCACTGTGGTGGTCATTTTGGTTCTCTTTGTGATTGTTTTGCATCTCTTTGTCATCAGTTGTTTGAGTCCTTTAATGTTTAATTTATGTTTTCTGTCTCTTTGTAGTCTTTTTGAATATCTTTGTGGTCATTTTCCCCTGAAGTCCCCTTTAAACAGCCTGGTATACCTTCAATTCTGTATTTCCAACTTCCAATTTTAAGTAAAAAAAAACTACCATTATAAAAAACATGCAACTCTGTATGGAATTTCTGTTTTTATTCTTAAATGAAAACATGAAAATGATAACTCCAGTTTTCGGTGGTATATCCAAAATTACATTGTTGTATTAAACTAAAGTAAAAATTTGATAAGTTCAACATTTATATGTCAGCCTTTTCAAAGAATTCAGTTTTCCTTTCCATTTTGAAGAAAAGACTGCTCAGTGCGAATACAGAAAGACATTCATTGATTTCTGGACATTTGAACAGCAGTCCCAAGTAGTCATCATTTACAGTTTGAGATGAGTTTATAACAAAAGAAGTGTCTTACATCTCAGAAGAGCAACATACTGGAAACAGAAAGACACACACGGGGGTCAAAAGGATTAGAAAAGAAGGGGATGGTAATGACAAAGGGTCCCACAGGAGGACAGGAAGCTGGTAGTGGGGTGCGGGGCTGAGCAGGTCAGGGGGCTGAAAGGCCCTGTTTACAGAATCCACAGTCTGCTAAAGACATCAGAGCCCTCTCCCCTCAGCTATCAACACTTCAGGAACGCTCATGCATAATCTTGGTGATACAAACTCAGATTAACGCTGATACACACAATCACAGACAAGCAAAAGTTAGCAGAATGATCACAAATACACACAAACTGTAAAAAAAAAAAATGTTTAAATAAAATTCCTAGATATGGATTGTATTAAATAAGTGTTGCAGATAAGGAAAGTCAGTCCAGGCTGCAATTAACAGACCCAATGGGCTTGTGGGAGAGTGCTGACGTGGATGTTTTGCCTGGAAAGAGATGCTTTGCAGTTGAGTCATCCCAGGCAGAGGGAGCCGTATCCTGGGCAGGCTGGGCCCCTCTGACCCCTCCCTGGTTCTCCCCCGGGCGTCCTCCCCTCTGCCTCTGATTTACACCATGTTTCCAGTGGGACTCTCCGCTGATACGCTGGATGCCACCCCTCCTGGGAGGTCATCCCAAATGATGACGAAGAGATGGCCCCCCCAGTGGGAGGTTGGCTCCATGTGGAACTCGAGAGGGTCTCCTCTCTGGGAGAAGGAGGCCGACCATTGGTTGATGCTGGAAACAGCAGACAGGTGTGGGTCTGTTCTCCATAAAATGCCTCAAAAAGGGCCCAAAGACCCCCAGAGGAGTCCTGACACCTTCACGTGTGTAACTGCAAGCACACACACACATAGCACAGACACCCCGGGCTGGTTGGGTGGGCCTGCTGTTTACAGAAACAACAGGAAACATCATGGCTGTCAACATTTCAGCATTCTGATTGTTTGTTTCTGTGTTTCTCTGCTTTCTGTTTTTCACTAGCCCCCCTATTAAAGTCACAGGTCACCCAAATTACAAAAAAACATGTAAATGCTTTCCAAGTGTTACCCAGTAAAGCAGATAGTTTCAAGTTTGTGCTGCTCAAAGCGCTGCAAAACGACATTTTCTTAAGTTTGATTTTCACTTACTATTGAACAAAATCTTAATCTTAAATCTCATGCATATTTTGCATGCATGAATAAGTGCATGTGTTTATAGACTATCCATCTAATTAATGTTATTTGTCCTGTTATTGAAATTCAAAGGATAATATTTTTGTATTTTTAAGCTTTAGTCCATTAACAGTTTAGTGCTTAAACCTGTAAACACACAAATATTGTCCTTTGAAGAAAGCATGTGGTTATATTCTTTTTCGGATTTCCCACAGTCCCACAAAAAGATCAAAACCAACAATGAGTCAATCCTATCAACAAGAATTGCTTGTGTATCCGAAGCCCTTCTCTTCGCCTCAAAACTCCACCACTGTCCAAAAACTATTAAAAACTCATCAGTGAGTCACATCATTGCACTGACTGACATGGTCCTTTAACAATGAACAGGCATTGTAGTTTATTTTGAGTTTCTCCCGCACACACCATCCTGCTGTCACAGCGCAGCAAATCCGCAGCTGAAAATAGTCCTGAACAAACACTCGCATTGCCACAAACTATATGGGGCCGTTGCTCTGTCACTTAGTGTCTGACTAGCTTAGCTGTGGTGAAGTACGGGTCCAGTTGAACCCGAACTTGTCTGGGTTTAAAACATAGCTGCGTGTGATGTGTCTGTTGTCACACATTGTCGTGCAATTAGTCAAAACGGGAGAATGGGATTGCATGTGCATTGCAAGTGCAAAATAATTGGAATTCGCCTCATTGACAGTGATCTGATGCCTTGATGCAACACAGAGTGCTGCAGGAATGAGTTATAAAACCTGAGTTCGCATTTTTACACTTCTGGTTCCCAGGGTCTTGGAATGAGTTTTTGGTTAACTTTTTTTCTTCTGGCTTTATAAACCTTTGTTTACCACAGAGCTTTTTTTTTTTGGCAAGAAATCCGAAATCCAACTAAAATATCAGTTGGTCTTTTGCATTCACTGTCACCAATGAATCACATTAAGTAAGAAACCATCTCCTGGCAAACTTATCTTCCACCTGTTTGCAGTTTTTATGCAAGGCCATGCTAACTGTCTCCTGGCACAAAAATAGTTTTGCTCTCTTGGCAAGAAAATGAATTTCCCCAAAATTTGACTTCTTTCTTGAAAGTTTTATTCAATTCCTTGAGTCTTTCATGTAGGCCAGCAGTGATCTGACTCAAGCCACTTGGCTGCCCCTCCACACTTTCTTCCATAACTTCTTTGAACTATCAGAAACTAATGATGTGTTCCAAGTTTTCAGTCTCTTCTGATTAAAGCGAAAGCAAGGACATTTCATTTTGCATTGTTGAGTCTGGCAACCTCTGTGGACAACGTGGTCCATGAGCACCACACTCCCTTTAGAAAGTGTCATTTTTAATGCAGCATGGTTTGATAGTTTGCCCCGCTCAGTCCTGGTTCTGGTTCTTGCGTGTCTTCTTTTACTTCAGCGGGCCAAGCAGTATGCCATGGGCCAGTCAGAACTCTCTGCATCCCGCCAGAGCTAGGCTGCGAGTCAAAGGCGGCAGGGAAGCCGGAACTGAGTCTGAGCTAAAAGAGTTTCTGGTGAACCACCATGATTTTTCCAGAACTGGACCCAGTGGCACTATGACAGGCATTAAGAATATCTATATAAAAATAGCCAATATTCTTGCTGATGCTATTAAGGTCAGATATAATCTATAATAAATTGAGACTGATTCATAACCAGTTAAAACTGATTTTAGTTGCTTTTAAAATCTAAGGTTAAAATGCATCTTTTAAATGTTTTCTCTCTTCTTCTGGCCACCCACTTTCTTCCTCCCTTTCTGGTCTTTTTTTTTGTCGCCATTCAATACCTTTTCCATCTCTCTGCAGTTTTCATTCCCCTCCTATTCATCCGCTTTACTCCTCCTCCAGTCTCCCTTCCTCCTTCCCTCCATGTGTAAATGGAGGGTGAGGGGGTTTGGGATGGTGGGAAAGCTGCTTGTAGGAAGTTTTTTTCCCTCTCTATGTTAACGTGTTCACCGGCTGGACAGCACATTCTTTCCACCTCTGTCGGCCTCGCGGGTCAAGCAGAACCATACCTCCTCCTCCTCCTCTCTCTCTCTCTTTCTCTCCTTCTCCCCTGGTTAATTCAGTGCTCTGACTCTGCTAAGCTGCTGGAGTGGGAGCCTCAGATGTGGTAGGGGGGGGGTAGGCAGACATTTTCGGTTGAATCACACTTTCCAGCAGTTTCCCCATCCTGTGTTTTTCAGGTGCTCTTACTGCGAAAGAGTTAAAAAAAAAAAAAAAAAGAGGAAAAGGCTTTAAATATAAACATATGTGGCACACCAGTAACGTGAGTGTTTCCATTCCAGACACTTGATTTATGTCTGCCAGCTAAAACACAAGACGCAGAATAAAGAGGAAGGGGGTTGTGGAAGAGATAGATGTGGTTAGAATGGAAAGACTGACGATGGAAGACAAGATGCTCATTAGATTACAGGCCTTTTTTCGAACATGTCTCTTTTTCTGTCACTCACACACATGCTCAAACAGCAACACATGGCCGCAAATGAGCGTACAAATCCCCTCACAGCTGAGCAGTCATTAAGACAAGATCTGGAGAGTGTTGACCGTCTCCGTTTGGTAACATCTGTGGAGTCTGCGCCGCCAGTTTGTTTACTTTATTAGAAGTAGGACATCTTCTTGCGTTTCTCTTCAGCACACACACAACTGCAGATTTAAATCTATCACAAGACAGCAGATCGAGATGTACTGTACACGACTGAAGTGAAGTGCTAAAGGGGTGACTCATAGCGTACTTAGGGAGACATTTCCCTCATTGTGGGTTTTAACAGTCCATCACCCCCAGAAATCACCAGTACAGACTCTGACTAATACCAAGAAGAGGCGGCCAACAGCTGCCGCGTAGAAACAATGAGAAGAAATCTGGACCCTAAATATGATGGGAGTGGAAAAAACTTGTTCTGCGGTCCATTCTACATTTTCATGAAATGGTTTTGATTAAGATTTTGGACGGGGCGAGCTGGTCATGAATCTGTGATGTGGCAACACGCTGAGGTCATGACACAGAAAATTGATACATCAACCTGGAGGAGCTTATCTTCCCCCCGGGGAGGTTTGCAAAGAATAAACACGAGCACACACCTCCGTCAAGAACAAGATGATTTGAGTCAATGTACAGTGGGCTTACCAGACTGTGAGGAGCCGAGAGGAAGAGCTGCGGGGCATGAATGTCCGCAGGGGGGCTCAAGGGACAACTCAGGTGCAGATCACCTGGCTGATATCTGTGATAACTTAAAACAGACCTATTAAGCTCATATTCAGGTTTATACTAGTAGTTTTGGTTTGTAATAGAACATTTTTATAAGCTTTAATATAAAAGGTTGTAGGTTGTAGCGCCTGTCTCTTTAAGACCCCTCCCAAAAAGGCTCCGGCTGATCTGATTGGTCAGGGTATCATCCGCGCACTTGGCTCCTTAAGCAGCACATCTGTGTGAAAAATCACTGATAAAAGCTTCAAATCAAAAACTAAACAATCAAAACATGTTCTAGGAATGTAATCCAAAATGAGGGAGAAATTAATGCAATGACTTGCAACCAAAATTACAGGTTACACATTAGCATTTAGCTACACGTCGCAGTGGAATTATATATATGTATATGTAAAGAAACACTTTCTGCTGTAAAAAGCCACCAAAAAAGCTTCATAAACACAATCTACATAGTTTAACATGTTCCAGCAACATCTGCAACCAAGATAACAGGTTTCCCATTTCCATACATTAGCATGTAGCTACATGTAGCAGCGTGTTTAATGTTATCACTGCAGTAGCTTGCCTGGAGCAGATGACCACATAGATGAATGCTGGGTAGTACCAGAAGTAAACAAGTCACCATCACTGTAGCAGCTTTTCCTTACAATAATAAATTAATGCAAGCTGTCCTAAAAGTATCTTGGTAGCCTAACATGGTGAAACAGGTAATGTAAGCTGAATTGCGCACTGCTTAGATAGATTTTTAGATTGGATTAGATATTGTTATTTGACATACAATAATGTATGCGCTTTACGTATAGCAATCATTAATTATCTTAGAAAATTTGTCATCAATTCAACTATCCATGCTGTTGTTGCAGATATTACACTGCAGTAATGTTGGCAGCACAAGAAGGCTGAACACAAATAGGAAGAAACTTTCTGCCTGTTTGAGTGTAGAATAAAAAATAATGAAAATGGAGCTTAGAATAGTCAAAAAGCTGATGTTTTTGCTCAGGAATTCCTTTTACAATATGTTAACCATTATTTGAAACTATGGACGTCTTTAATATGACCATCTGACATTGTAAAATTATCAGAAAATAAGGAACAGCGTGATAGGTCCCCTTTAAACCTCTCTATACAAACATGACCTAAACCTGAGAAATGTACGTAAGAGTGAAACGGGGTGAGCTCAATTGTTGTTGCCAGAGGTCCTGGATGGCGTGGGGTCATGGATCCATGCTTTCAAGTGAAGTGAGGATGACTGGAGGTTAAGTAGGGCGAGGGGTGAATGACAAGCATTTACCAAAATCAGCAGGTAATGAGAAAGTGTTGAGTTCCTGTTTCTGCCTTTTATCTCAGACAGTCTGTTTCTCTTGACCTTCTCTCGTGCTTTTATGTCTTTATAATCTACACTCACACATAAACCCTCTCATACAAACACACACTTCATCGTCTGCTGTAATAACACACACAAGTTGAATGACAAAGTTACACAAGTGACCTGTGATTGCAGGACGACGAGACAACTAAAACAGTAGTTCTCCTTTAAGAGTATAGGTATACCGTGCTTTTGTTTATTTTCTAAAGAAATCAAATCCAACAGAAAAGCCTGAACAAAAGTAGTCCTTGAAAGTCCCAAAACATGGGTTCAGATGTCTCTGCGCTGAGAGGTCCAGCAGATCTGCGGGGGAGTCGGTATAGTAAAGAAAAACAAAAGTCGCTGAAACACAGGAGAAGGGTAATTTTATAAAACTTTGGCTGCCTACAAGATTCTGTTCCCTCCACACGTTTGGTGCTTGATAATTGCTGCCATCTGTATTTCTACGTCCGAGGAGGCACAGAACAGAGGTGGCTGATGAATATGTGTCCAAAAACATGCACAGTTGCAAAGCAAATTATCATCAATCGAACTAAAAAAACTGCTTCTTCTTCTTCTTTTTTTTCCTTTTTTTAAAATTCTGTTTAAATCCAAGATCAATCTCATCAGGGCGAGATCATTTGTATTTCTGACAGTGCCTTTGAAGCACATGCACACTGTCCACTTGATGAATGCATAACACCATCTGCTATCACCAATAACATTGTACAGTTGATATAATATGAAAGTGGCAGGAGTTCAATGATGGAATCACAAGAAAATTTACATACTGCCTGCCAAATTTAATAAAATTATCTGTTAGGAAAACCTCTGCTTCCTTTGCTCTGGCGTGCATATAAAAGGGATACTGATTAAACCATTCCTCCAATAAAATTAAGCTTGATCCTGATATCCTTTACAATTAAGCTTCCAATGTCAAATTTTCCCTTGACTTCTAAAGGCCTACAAAGAAGATGGTCCATGTAAACTATTGCAATCTGGCAACAGATCTTTCAATCGTAGTGATATTTTTAACTATAATGTATGAATAATTCCTTGTCCTATACATCCCACTTGATTGGGTTTTTTAAATCACATAGTATTTTCCACTGGAATTTATAGCACCTCTCTGTATTTCACAGAACATTCACCTTAAAGTCCCCCTACACTCAAAAGTGTGTTTCTCTTGTGTTTATGTCCCCTAAAATGTTTAACCTTGGCTATACTGACTTGTATCTGTACAGAGGTTTCCACTAGAGAGGTGTTTTCACATTATGCTACTGAAGCAGGAAATGCCTGTGTACTTACTTTAAATCTAAGAATCAAATGTACTTGCTAGATGTTGTTTGTCACAACTTCAAAAGCCAATCGATTTCTAATATGCAAAAGCCGTATAGGAAACCTGAAACCTCCAGCACAGAGCAACTTATCAGTGGACTTTGCACAGAAGGCTCTTCATCTGAGCTTGGAGGCTCGGACATGTATAGTTGAATCTCTCCATTTTTTTCTGTACTAGCCATCTATTATTTATTATGTTAACTAACTTTTAATTATAGCAGAGTATTTTTTTTTTTTTTACATACTTTAAAACATGTCCAATTACCACAGCAACATTTGGAAGTGTGTTTCTCTATTGTTAAAAATATGGTGTGTCTGTGCAGAGATTACTGGGGGGGGGGGGGGGGTGTTCTTAGAAGGCCTTTATGTTAATCTTATAGCATTCAATAAGACTTGTAAGACGTCATCATAACCTGTAAGAAAAAATGACCAAGGAACTTGTTAAAAAAGCAATGCATTTATGTAAAAAGCCTCATTTCTAAAAGGCGATTATAATGCATTCCCTTGACACACCACATCTTGCCAGAATCCTTTAAAGGTATGACATCAAGTTTACTTCTATGCTGATGACACCCGACTCTACATACACGTTAAAACTAATGAAGTACCCAAACATTGGGTATTTACTATTGATTAAACAACTAATACAAAGACCATGATTTTTTTTAATCTTCTCTGCAATCAATGCTAGAGTGGCCGGATAGTGAAGCTCCACATTTTTGCAAGACTCCACCAACATTGACAGCAAATCATAATTTCAACCCTGGCATTCAATCTTTTTTTATTTTTATTATAACCAAGAATACTGCTGTTTTCTATCCTAAATCAGTCCCCGATGTGAAGCTTGTAATAAAACCCATGAGGGCTCTGGCATGTGTTTGAAGCACTAGGATTGAAAATCAATGGTCTAAAGTGTCTACAGTGTCCCTGCCATTTGTGGTCACCGACTGTTGATACTGACTCAATCTGTGGGAGGTTCTTCGACAACGACAGTGTAGGGAGAACAAGAATCGTATGCTTCTTTAGGACAGCGGCTCTCTGAATTAGATTAATTAGATGATTAAAGGGGAAAGTTTAATTAACCCTGTGGAAAATAGCAGCTATTTCGGGAAGAGTGTGAGTCAGTCATTTAACTTTTTACCATCAGTGTTCTGTTTCTGCCTGCCCTTTTATGTACTTTAATGTACGTTTTTCTCATTTATGGTCATCCACAGATCCTCTATGAGTTTCTTTGAAGCCATCTGCATGTTCATTCTAACGCCAAGCCAACCTTTTTTTATTTCCTTATTTACAAAAACAAATTAAAACCAAACAGAACAGCAATAGTTTGTATATTTTACAGACAACCCATCTCAAAAGAGTCTAAATCTTATAATCTAGGAAGCAATATGAATTAATTAATGAATTAATACAATTTAAAAACAAATCAAACAAAAAGGAACCAGGAAAAACACAACTATAAAATAAGTATCTGAAAATTAATGAATCTGTTAGTTTGTTTGTTTTTGTTTTTTCAAGACATGGTTGCTATGAACGGTGACTGCACTGTACTTAAATTATCTACAGAGCCAATATTTATATAAATTACTTTCTCAAGTTAAGCAGTTTGCAACAGTGCACCATTCTAGCCAATCTTAAAAGGCAAAACTGTCCTTGGGTGACAAGGTCGGGATGCACACAATGTTTAATTCACAATGAGTAAGTCAGTTGTAACCCAGGTTACTAAGCCCTTATTAGTAGTTCAGTTCACCAGTTAATTGAGATCAATAAATTAATAAATTCATATTTTTTATGTGACAGATAAATAAATAACTTCGCTAAATTGTATTTGTGAGGTTGAGGTTACACATTACTGAACTCCCGTGTCCCTGTCTCTTAAAAAGTGGAACCTGGACTGATGAGAGCTGTGTATTCTGCCTTGTGCCCGGAGTGTGTGTGTATATGAAGCTTGAGCCTCTGGTGAGTAAATTACTTATTACTTATTAGGTGAGTAAACTTTTATTGATAAAAGTCCGGTAAATGGAGTTGAAGTGTGAATAATGTTAACATAGATGAATGAGGCACTAAATTCATGTGTGTTTTAAAAAAATGTTTTATATAACGGTGTTTTATTTACCCTCACTCCGTGTGTTTTTTTTCCTGACAATGAGCGGCGGTAAAAAAAGAAAAAAAAAGAAAAGAAAAGGGATGAATGGAGAGAAATGTTCAGCTATTTTGTCTCATGTTAATAGTGAGAAATGTGTTCAGTGCATATAAACAGTAAAGATTAGTTAAAATGATTATTATGAAACAATGTTATAATTTACATGTCTAAATACGTGTGTTTATATGCATTTAAAGTATATTTTATTTACATGAATATTACAGTAACCCTATTTTTGGTCCTTGTAGGCCAGGTTTTTTTTTTTTTCCTTTCCCATGTATGGATTCCTGGGTTGAGATCTGCATAAAGACTTCTTCTTCTTCTTCTGCTGGGATTCCTCCCATTCTGTAAAGGTAGAAGGGAGCCTCAGTGGTTGTGGCAAGCCAAACAAAACACGAGACTGTGATTTATTCATAACTGGGTTTATGGAAAACTGTCGTTGATATCTCATGTGTGCTGAAAATTTAAATTTATTTTTATTTATCATATGTTTTTTTATTATCTTATTTTCTGTAATACAATTCAATATAACACACTTAAAAACTTACCTGTTGGTCATGTGAATTCTTTACTCTGTCACTTAATGCATATTGCTAATACCACTTTCTCCTGTAGCAATCTAGACTTCTGATTTTCTGGTCCACGAGGTCATTAATGCACTGAAAATAAACTGTATCTCCCAGTCTTTACCACACAAGGGTTAGAGCTGAGGCGGGCTACACAGTACACTGTAAATAAATAAATAAATAAATGAATGAATGAATAAATAAATAAAGTTATTTTCCAGAAATGTACTGTATTATTTAACAGGCTCCTTCTTGTTTTGTTTGTTACAAAATCCCATAGAAATAACTTTTATTACAAATATCAACCATAAAATGAAAGTTAAAATCTGTAAATTAATATAATGGGACACAATAGATTTTTTGACAGTAATATTCAATTGCTTAATGGTCTTGAATGTTAGATTACAGTGAAATTCATGTATAAATAGAAAAATACACATAATCTTGCTGAATGTAAAATTAAGGCAATATTATGGGGCCAGACCAAGAGTGATTCAAAAGACCCCTATGAAGCGGACTCATGAAGATCGGTATACCTCACCCGGCACAGGTAAACCAGGGCCCCCAAGCCACATGGATCCGCCGACCTGCGGGCCCACCCCCGCAGAGTAGGGCATAGGGGTCGGGTGCGGTGTGAGCCGGGTGGCAGGTGATGGTGGGTACCTGGGCGTGCTGACCCCTGGCTTCAGCGGCTGGCTCTGGGGATGTGGAACGTTACCTCCCTGGTGGGGAATGAGCCCGAGCTTGTGCGGGAGGTGGAGCGTTACCAGCTAGAAATGGTTGGGCTCAAGCATAGCGTGGGCTCTGGAACCAAACTCCTGGAGAGAGGCTGGACTCTCTCCTTTTTCGGAGTTGCCCAGGGTGAGAGGCGCCGGGCAGGTGTGGGGATACTCACAAGCCCCCGGCTGAGCGCCGCTGTGTTGGAGTTCTCCCCGAGGAGCGAGAGGGTCGCCTCCTTGCGGCTGCAAGTCACAAGGAGAAGTTCTCTGACTGTTGTCTGTGCTTATGCACCGAACAGCAGTTCGGAGTACCAGGCCTTCTTGGAGTCTCTGGGTGGTGTCCTGGAAGGAGTACCGCCTGGAGACTCTATAGTAGACTCTGGGAGACTTCAACGCTCACATGGGTAACGATGATGGTACCTGGAGGGGGGTGATTGGGAGGAACGGCCTGCCCAATCTGAACCCGAGTGGTGTTTTGTTATTGGACTTCTGTGCTAGTCACGGTTTGTCCATAACAAACACCATGTTCGAACATAGAGTTGCTCATAAGTGTACTTGGTACCAGAGCACTCTAGGCCAAAGATCGATGATCGATTTCATTATCATCAGATCGGGTGAAGAGAGCAGCAGAGCTGTCAACTGATCACCACCTGGTGGTGAGTTGGATCAAGTGGCGGGGGAGGATGCTGGACAGACCTGGCAAACCCAAACGTGTAGTGAGGGTGAACTGGGAACATCTAGCGGAGGCCGCTGTCTGCAGGGTCTTCAATTCACACCTCCGGAAGAATTTCTCCAGCATCCCGGGTGAGGCTGGGGCTACAGCTGCGGCAGTTGCTGAAGCAAAAGCTCCGGCATGGGAGGAATTCGGGGAGGCCATGGAGGAGGACTTTCGGTCGGCCTCAAAGAGGTTCTGGAAAACCATCGGGCGACTCAGGAAGGGAAAGCAGGGCTTGGCCCAAGCTATGTTCAGCGGGGGCGGAGACCTGCTGACCCGACCTGTGGATGTCGTCAGACGGTGGAAAGAGCACCTTGAGGAACTCCTTAATCCAGCCAACACATCCTCTGTGGAGGAGGAAGAGTCTGAAGACTCAGGGGAAGACTCATCAGTATCCCTGGCAGAAGTCGCCAAGGTAGTCAAAAAGTTGCCAGGGTTGGCCGCTGCTCCTTCGCGTCGAAGGGAGCCAGCTGAGGTGGTTTGGGCAACTGGTAAGGATGCCTCCCGGGCACGTCCAACTGGTAGGAGGCCCCGGGGAAGACCCAGAACATGGTGGAGGGATTATATCTCTTGCCTGGCCTGAGAAGGCCTCGGGGTCCCCCAGGAGGAGCTGGACTTTGTGGCTGGGGAGAGGGGCGTCTGGAATGCTCTGCTTATCCTGCTGCCCCCGCGACCCGACCTCAGATAAGCGGAGGAAAATGGATGGATAGATGGAATATTATGTTGTCTCACAGTAAATTGTTAAACCTCATTTTTTTTTTTTACATTTTTTAACATTAATTTTAATGTAGAAATGGTTAAAGGTCTAGCAGCAAAATATTTATCATTGTATTCATTTCTTTTACAATATAATTTTTTTTCTTTTACACTGTACAAGACTTAGGTCCAGAAATCCTCCTTTGTGATTTATTGAGTTATGTTATTGATCCAAGCACCATCGAGGGACTTACACACCTCAAGCTGCTTTAGCTAAACCTGATTGCGCCACCCTTTGAGTCATAGCAGACCCCCCTCTCCCGGCCCTGAATCTGGGCATTACTCAACTTTCAACACCAGACAGTCTCTGCACATTTTCTCCCCCCCATCAACAAGAAGATGTAGTTTTTTTTTTATCCCCCCATATGAATGGTGGAGAGGAAAATAGCAGGAAATAGCACAAAGGCGGAGGCAATGTGCAAATTGTGTTGTTTGATTGAAAACAGCCTGTTGCTCTTCATTACCATGATGTTTTGAGGATAGATGAAGGCATGACTGGCTTAAGACTGCAGCTGGATATTATTTGGTTCCTCAGTCTTTGCTGATATTCTCAGAGATGATTTATAAACTCACAGCTGTGTGTATAACTCCCTCGCCATTGGACACGTTTCTTATTTGGATGGACGGAGCACTGTCATGTACAAGATCTTATTTGTTTAATCACTAAAAAAATGTCAGTTAGAAATAAAAACTAACTTGCTGTGCATAAATAATGCAAAGTGTAGCTTTCAATGCCAGTCAGTTACCATCAACTACTTTTGCGCCTTCGAGTGAAAGTTGAAGCCAAGCAACATGAAGGATCTTGCCTAAGTCTAGCATGACACCACTGTGTAAAGCCTCTGCAGAAGCCAAGCTCTGACACAAGTGTTTTAAAGTCTACAACACCGAGTGCGGAGTAATAAATCAGCCGGAATAAAACCCAATAACATGGAAAATATGAGATGGTTTTATAATCTCAAACATAAGATATAGAAAAAAGCTTGATTTCACATGATTCAGAGCCAAATCACACATCATTCTTCACCATTGTGCACTAAAACTACCGAGTGGAATCACGCAGATAACTCCTAGGGTAAACATGCTATTAGCTGATTATTTAGTTAAATTAAAGTAAGTAACGCATTAAAGCCAGATTTTATTTATTTTAACTCATCAATTCTGGCAACTTGTCGCAGCTCGTGCTAGTAATGGTTTCCTTGGGGATTCCCTCAACATAGGAAAGGAATTTATCACCCTGTGAGTCAGACCTTTTTCCACTTTTCCAGACTGAAGGAAGGATAACCCCATGGGGGTGGAAGCTTGTTCTGACTGTTGCATGGGGGTGGGAGTAGCTTACCGCAACACCCCCCCTGCCTGCTCTCCCCCTCCCCAGGAGAGAATCAGGACAAAGTGGGGCAGATGTTGGTCACGGAAAAAACGCGAGCATCAAAGTTGGCGTGCATCTCTGCTGCTGCTCTTGTAGACAAGTTTGGTCATGATGGTCAGTCGAGCAGTGATCTGATGTAATGGTACCTCAAACAAGACAGGAAGCAGCAGGAGGAGGAGGGAGCAGGAGAGAGTGACGGACTGGTTATGTGGCAGGGCTGGTGTCTGTGCCTAATACACCCGAACTCAGCAGAGTTCAGGATCAGAGTTCTGGAGAAGCACGGCTCTGCTGTGGTCCGCTGTGCTCCGCAGGCCCTGCTGGAGACATTTTAGGCTCCCGTGGCTGGATTAGTGGGTCACGCTACTCCCAGTTTTCGACAGAAAGTGCCTCCATCATCTCCTGAACTTACCATACACGTGGGCTCTGGAGACTGCTGTGTATCCAACACACTCCCCCTTCCTCTTTCTCCTCTTTTTTCTGACCTTACATTTCATGTTCTCTCTTGTGCAACACATTTGGACGCTCCTCTACAACTTTGCTCCCTTTAACACCAGCCCTTCTGTAAATCCTCTCTCCTTCTTTCATGTCAATCATGAACATAAACCACAAAACCAGACAATAACCAGGCGAAGAATAAGAAATAATGGTTGATGACACAAAAGATAATTTGGAGTCAGTTTGAGTGATTTGCATGCAGAGAGAGTGGAAGTTGATCATAAAATGGGAGGTAAGGCTCAGATTTTGTTTGCCAGAGCATGTTGCAGTATTGAAACAAACATCTGGCAAACAGCTTTTTTCACATCCTTTCAAACGTCTCCTTTGACTTTCTTTGTATTTCCTTTTATCAACATTTCACATCTCGACAGTTATGTGTGATTGTGAAGTGGAAGTTGAGACTTTGTAGGCCTGTAACTGTGCCTGTACTGTACTTCAGGAAACTCCCTTTAAATGTGCCTCTATCTAACAGATTTGTACGATCCAATAAATGTACTCTCATTAAATACAGCATGAGAAGCACATAAATCTAGACGTCTGATTAATATCATCTTTCTCGTCTTTAGCAGTTTTTTTTTATAGAATAACAGTCATAAAAGGCTCCACTTCTCATGATTTGACAGGCAGTCACTTACATGGTTCCAGATCACCAACTGGAATACACAATAAGTAAAGTGTCCCCCCCTAGTGGTGTGAATGAGCAGCATAATCATGACAATGCCAGATCTTCTTTCCCTCCTCTGGCCCTATCGCAGGATTTCCAGAAGCAAAACATGTAAACAGATCAACAAACAACAACATAAATATAAAATGGAACAATAAATCTGCTGGTGTCACTTTTTGGTTAAATAGTGTAAATCATAAAAATCACTGCATCAGCTTGGAAATAAATTAACATTTTAAAACTCCCTGAAGTATTTCCTTGAGGAAAAACATCATGTGTCTTTTTTTTCCCCTAACGAAACCATGAACTAGTGTTTGGCATTGAGTGGCTCTACATACGCCGTGGTTTCTGATTCATTAGTGCTCTGGCAGAAAATAATGTGTTTACACAAACTGGTTATACATCTCATTTTTGTCTATGTTCCTCAGATAAACAGTCTTTTTCCTCGCCTTTCTTTTGCTCTTCCCCCCTTTTTTCTCCATACTGCTGATGTGTCACCAGCCCCCCTATTCTTCTGCAGCTCCCTCTTCTCATACACACACACACACACACACACACACACACTCTAGCATTTCCAGATGTGTGCGGGGATGATGTCATGGCAGACCGGAGGCATTGGACTCTGATCCTTCTCTTTTTTTTCTCCAGAAAACATTCATCACAGACTAGGGAGCACGAGGCGGAAGAGCGAAGCGTTGATAAGTTCCCAGACAACATTGTGAGTGTACAACTCTTAAAGCAGAGTTATCTCCCCTCTGATTACTCGAGTTGGTCGGTTTTTCTGACTCACAACCTGTTTGTCATTGAACCCCCACCAGTTTTATCCCCCATCTGACCCTGCAGCTCCTGGAAAAGTGCGCCTGCATGTGTAATTTTTGCGCCTATCACACCCCTGGACCACCAATGGTACCTGAACATCCCAAAACATATGTACATCAGACTTCAGCAGATGTGGCTTTGTGCAAAAGGGGGTTAACCACCAATGACAGAGAGTATAAGAGGAGGAGGAGATGGCGAGTGTTGTGGTGGTTGCTAGACGACTGCAGTGTAAATAAATTGAAAGAGAAAGAAAAAAAAAGTCATGTAAACCCTGGTTCGCAGCGTGAGGCCTGTTTCAGATCTCTGGGGGATCGTGAAAAGGGGGATGACTGCAGGGATAACGTGAGCTGTCCTTTAGCCTGTTACACAGCCCAGCTGGAATTTGTGCCTCAGACACCAGCTGGAAGAAAGAAACCCACCCTACCACCCTGTCATAGTCTCACAGGAACTCCAGAAGAGAGAAAAAAGTCCTGTGTGACAACCATAGACTGTATATAAATAATGGACGTAGTCACCGTGACGTCACCCATTGGTTTGAGTACTGCCCGTTGGAAGCCTCGAGTTCAGCGTTACACTCGTCGCCATCTTGTTCCCGATACTGGGAGCAGACCATAATTGGACTGTGGAGGAGCGCGAGGGATCTGATCACTGACTACACGCCTCTCTACACCTCAACCTGACTGAGAGAAGTAGCTGCTAATTCATGTTAGCATTAACTGGATCATTAACTGGGATGTTAGTTTTGGCTAGCAGAAAAACATAAACAAAATGTATGTAACTTACCTCAGAAAACTGAACAGCGACTCCTTGGAGTGTCTGTTAGTCCAACCAAATGCGGTAAACGTCCTTTTTTATATCTATATAACGTTATATAACTTTATTAACATGTTGCCGTGGATACGCATTGCTCTGCTTCTCTCCTGATGACAGCTCGCCTTGTTAGTGACCTGTCAATCAAAGGTAACCACGCCCCAAATCATACGATTCTTTATCTTCTATTTTCTTCTAAATGGTCTTGAAGAAGATTTTTTACTAGCGATTGAGACTGTAGTGTTGTCCTAAAAAAAAGGTATGAGGTAATAAATCAAGTGAGAAGTTTTTTCCTTTTGCATTGAAATTAATGGACAGATATTTTTTTTGCAGCCAAACTTAGGACCCCCTGCTGGAATTTTCAGTAGAATGCAGCTTAAAGCCTGATTTCCACCGGGCGCGTTACAGCTGCGGAACGGCAGCACCGCGGTCGCCGTTGCAAATAGCTGCCACTCTAATCAATGAGAGCATTTCCACCGGGCGCGCTGCGGAACATTACAGCAACTTCTAAGCAGCGGCTCTCCGCGAGCATTAGGTAGGACTTCTATTTTCTCCGCGAGCCGCTGCCAAACTGCGTAAATCTCAACAGAGCAGATCGCACCAGACAGGAAGTCCGACTCAGAATCAACGTAAAACACTTCCGCCCCCTTTCAAAATAAAACACAATACGCAGTTCATGCAGCCTAAAACTACTTCACATCAACATTATGTTATGACCGAGGCACCAGATCAGTAATCAATCAATCAATCAAAGGGTCTCAGAGGATCGGCGACACGGACGACAAGAGACTGATTGTTGAAGTGGAACATCATTCAATCATTTATGACATAACATATTGTTTTTATAAGGATAGATGGTCAGATCAACAGATCTTTCACGTCAGAGAAGCAAAGTAAGCTGTTGGTTGTTGTTGTTGTTTACTTTATAAACACAGTTTATCCTTAGACTGTATAAATAAGAGTTTATCACGGGATCTCGTGGTCTCCCATATGGTCAGGATTATCGCGCTGTTCAGCGCCCGGTGTGAATTGACGCTGGGCAGATTCATCTGCCTTACACCCTACTGGGGTATAGGCCGTCAACAAGGGACCTCCCTTGTTCACGGTCACTGGCGTTTTTTTCTATCTGCGACCAGGTGCCTCCCAGTCTCTTTGTGTCTGCCTGTAGGTCCCAGCGCCAGGTGTTTTTAGGACGTCCTCTGCTTCTCTTCCCTTGAGGGTTCCATGTCAGAGCCTGTCTGGTGGTGTTTGGCACTGGCTTGCGTAATGTGTGCCCGATCATCTCCATCTTCTTCGCCCAATTTTGTCTGCTGCTGGGGGTTGTTTTGTTCTTGTCCACAGATCGTTGTTGCTGATCTTGTTCGGCCAGTAGATTTTCAGGATTCTTCTGAGACATTTGTTTATGAAGGTTTGCTCTTTATTTATTTTGATCTTATTGACGCTGGGCAGAATGTGGAGCAAAACTGCGGTGGAGCCGTTCTGCGGCTGTAACGCGCCCGGTGGAAATCCCCAGTAAGGCACTTCCTGGTTTGCCTCCCTGCTCAGACATGGAGGTTGCCGCCTGGTGACAGCTAAAACAGGATACCGTAGACCTGCTGTATGCACAAAAATAAAACCGTAATGAGCAGCATATTAGTATTATATCATATCAGTATTGCTGAGGTAAGCAACTTAAATATTTGGCGTCACAGGTAATTGCTCATTATTTAATGGATTTCTTCCTAAGTAAAATTTGGTATTTTTTTGGTTTCTGTAATACTTGAAGAAAATCTTTACATTAATGATGCATTGTGGCCATTAAGTGAACTGCAGGTAGCATCCTGTTAATATCCCTTTAGCCATGACATACACAAGACTGTTACCATCATGATGTTTATGTATCATTGTGTTAATTTGTCATACTAACTAAATATCTAGCTTGCCGTTTGCAAATTACTTTATCAGCTAACGTTTTGAAGCCACCAAGGGCGGATCCCTGCCATGTAGCTAAGTTACAGCTAGTTGGCTAACCTTAGATTAGCTTACAGGTAGCTTGTTGGCTTCTTCGCTCATGGCAAGTAGAAAGAAATTGTTATACTTCCTTCCTTTGCCTGTTAACATAATTTATTGTTGGTTAAAACAAACATTGACATGTTGACCAAACAAAGTGATTAATAATAATTGCTTCCTTTAAAAAGGCTAGTGTTTATTTTTTTAAAGCTGCATTAATCATTATTTTTTATTAACAATGCATTGAATAAGACGTATATTGTGTTAGGGCTAACTCGTACTGACAAAGTGACCTTTTAGAGTTTATTTTTAGCTCTCCAGAGTATTTAAGTGTCTTTCAGCTCATTGTTTTGGTTTTATGCCCCACAGCCCTTCTGTTTTGATTCAGTGGCACAGCTCTAACCTTACTGCCAAACCCAGCACCTGACGGACAAAGGTTTGCAGCTGACTGGCAAACAAAGTGAAACATGAAGCTGCTAATAAGCCAGATCTTTCCCTCAGGAGTTTGTGGAGAACATAATGGAGCTAAAACAAGAGTAGATGTTGGATTTTCATAACAAACACATGCTTCATATTAATCCTAATGTTACTCCACATCTGCTGGATGTGTATAGTCAATTGTTTTCCAATGTGTTTGCCCTATCAGCTGTAAAGATGAAGATGAATAATAAGTCACTTTTGCGTGAGCTTGTTTGTTAGTGCAGGTTTAAGTGTGTCCCACATTGCAATACATGAAAAGCTTGAGCAGCTGCAAAACATAAAAAACAAATTAATGGCTGGGATAGCTCAAGAAACACCTCTGAAATCAAATAAAAAAAACTATTATATCAGTGGAAAAACATTTAGTTTTCTCTTTGTGAAGTTTAATTGTTGACAGCTTTGTTAGGTGGCAGTTTGATTCGAAACTGGCATTGACATTGTGTCATTTCCTGTTAGTGCCACACAGTAAAAGTGGTAGATTCTTTTGTATTCTAAGCACAAAAGCAGTGGTGCAAACTCGAAACAAGTAAAGTGTGGAATTGGGAACCAAAAAGGCCGTTCAGGCTGGACAGTTTGACCTGTCAGCCACAGGTGCAACTAATATCATTAGCAACAGCTGTGGGCCATTTGGGTGTCCCAGTTCCAGGGCTCTGGTACTGGGTTTGATGACTCACGGGGGAACAAGGGAATCATTAATGTCATTAGTTCCACCTGTGCTTCTAACACCACAAGTCAAACTATATGCCATGAAAAATAAAAACCCTCTTGAGTGTTGAATCTCTTAATAACCCATCTTTTAATTTCAGAGGATGATTTCATTCTGTATCACTTTCGGCCCACACTGTAGCTGTGTCCCAATGTCAAGGAAGGATGCTCAAACGGCTGGATTTGAAGGATACTACCTCATCGACATCCGCCGAAGGACTGTCCCAACGTCCAGGATCCTCCGGAGGACAGAGTCCTTCTTCTGGCCAAATTCCAAGGATGCATGTGTGTATCCTCCATGCGCTCCGACTACCCATAAAGCATTGCGCAACCTGGTCTACCGGGAGATTTAAAAATGGCGAGCGTAGAAACAGCGACGCCGGCGGCGCAATATGCATTTAAATATATAAATATTTTCAGTTTACACTGAATGTTATCACATAACTCGTGTGTTCAAAGTCAAGCAAAAACATATACATAAACAAATACCAGAATATTTAGCTAAAGATAATAAACGTCATCTTGATATATTGCCGGTTAAGTTAATTAATGCTGTCTCAGTCGCTAAAGTTATTGTTAATTAATTTATATGCCTCAGATGATGATTTACTATGTGCAAAGTATATTTAGCTATGCCATTCAGAAAGTTATACATTTCTTTATTGTGTTTACAGGGACCGAAAGTCCACTATTATCCGCTATTGTTATTTATAAATAACTGTTATTGTACTGTACTGTAAAATAAAAAATCACAGAACATATTTCCATGATGAATTATGCGCCGCTGCTTTTATGAAACTAAGTAGCGGCCAAATTCAGCCAGGATCAGTGAAATATTCAGGCTTAATCCACTTTGTGGCTTTTACTTGCTAAATCGTGGAGATTCAACCTTAAAGCAGCTTCTTCCATTTTCACAAATATGTGGCAGAGTGCTGATGCCAAAGACACATCCATGTTGTGAACTGATTTTGAAATTGCTGTGCTGAATTTATTTATTCATTTATTTTTTTTAAACTGATAAGAACAGATACTACACTTGATCTTAGCCAAAAGGCCGAGAGCGGCGCTGAATTTAAGCAGGACGTCCAATTACGCAATGACGCACAGCCATTTGTGCGTTACACCAGTGAAAGGAAGGACTCTTGCCTCCCCTCCAGAGGACCCGACTCCGAAGGAAGGATCCTACCAAGGAAGGATACTTGACTTTGGGATACAGCCTATTTACACTGCATCGGCACATGACTCTTTTCTGTTACAGCCCAATGTGATTAAAACAGCTGAGTTGATCAATTTAGCAGCTAATCGCTGACTTTAATCAGATTACTTTATGAAGCTTAGGTCCCTCGCCCACCCACGCACAGCAATCTGTATCTGAAACTCTCTTTTTCTATAAAAAGATCTTGTGAGGAGACAAAACTTCCAAGCAAATGATCCAACCAGCCAACAGACAATTGCTTTTGATTGTCTGTTGTGATTAAAAATAAGACCAAATCTTGGCTTTATTCCCATCCTAATCCAAATCCCTCTCGGTTTGTCCCTGCTGGGTGGTTTCACTACAAAGGCGGAGTGTGACGGGTCCCCCCAGCTGAGGCTAATCTGTCCCGATCTGTGTGGCACCTTTGGGTGCTCTGTTATTTCTCATAATCAAATGATGTTTTGGTATTTAATTGATGTAATCTCTGAATCCCTTCTGACACGATGGCTCCTTTGTCTTCCAAGTTTTCAGAGATGAAAAAAAAGAGAAAATCTCACACCTGGCTTTAGTTTCCTGAGATAGTGAATTCAAGCATGGGCCAAAATTTTCCCTTTTGAAGTTGAAACCTCATGGCTGAGAAAATCATCACGACTACACAAACAATCAAGCATGAGCTGGAGAGCCGGTGGGGCACTTTCACCACGCTTCCTTTTAAGCAAACACAATCACAGCGAGCTCCATATAAGTGATAGATCATTGAGACCATTTGAAATCCTTCCAAACATTCTCGAGTAGCCAGTCTTGCTCCATTTAATAACACTTTCCTGTATTTTTAAAGAAAAGAAAGAAACTATTTGTAAAATAAGAAGTCCAGCCATTTTGGGTCTGACACTTTCAGGACACGAGCCAATATCAATAGTTCACATTAACTTTTTTTCCCCAATAGCCCAGGACTTGATGGAATATTTTTTTGTACTTCTCTTTCATTCACAAACATTTGTTTTACTCACATTGCACGCTTTTCAGCTACAATGTTGTTAGATTTCAACTTGAATCACATTCACCAAACGTTGTAATTATGGTCTTACAATGGCAACATTCATGAATGTTTCACTCGATGCTGGAATAGGTTTTTACCATTAGGTTAACCTTCTGTAGCCTCCTTTAAGTTTTCACATCATCCAGTGAGCTTTCAGGTAATTTAGAATGTTTTTACAGATCCGGAAACGGTATTTAAGATAATAGCATGGTTCTATTGTTTCTTCACTTTAAAGAAATAAGCATGTTTGACTCCATAAATGTTTTATAGAAAACAAAGCATACAACAACAGAGCTCTACAACTTGGATATAATTGAACGGTTGAGTTAAAAGCTTCCTAGTGGAATTTTTGCACTCGTATTGCTTCAGAGCAATGTTTCAGCAATACCGGGTCACATGGTCCAAACTAATGGGGGCAGTACATCCGTGCAAACACCCTCATATCCAGATTGTGTTCAGTAAGACATGTATAAAAAAAACTTGCACTGACATCAAAATCCCGTAGCTTTTCGTAAATCCATAACTTTCCAAACTAATACAATGCCAAGTGATTATGATAGGGGGAGCATTTTTCGTCAGTCTACTACTGGGTCCATAAAAAAAAGCCGGGCTAATCTTCCTATGTGGCGTCAGCATGTAGTTTATGTAATTGTTTACCACAGTTTTAGCAAGTAAATAGCCATATCAAAATCAATTTTTAATGTTTTCTTTTGTTAATCCATTGTTTAAATAGGTCATCATGTCACAAGACTGGTCATTTCTGGCTGCAAATGCCACTAAATATGAAACTTTCTGCTATTTTTAATTTGGCCGCACACCTTGCTGCAGAATCAAATGGCCTCAGCTCTCCATAGACATTACATTGCAGCTTGCCGCAGGCAATACTTCACTGCTGCTTGGTGTGTTTTCAGCATTACTTGCCAAGAGCTGTCTCCAGCAGTCAAAAGCCACACAAATGTTTGTTGTCTTGCTTCTTTTTTTATCACATCCAACGGGTGGTATGGGTGATGAAAAAAAGAGCGCTACTCATCTTTGTGATTACTGTGCCACTTACTGGGTCTGTACCTTCAATGTGATCGATATGCCCTCAGGGCAGAACTACTTATTTTATCCTCTCATGTTGGACTGAGAGCAGACTGGATGCTACAATGACTCACTATTGCCTCTAAAAGCACAAGTGATATTATAATTACAGGCTGGGCCGGGGCTAGCTGGTTAGCGTGCTCATTTCAGCAGATATCTTATTTGACATGATGGCAAAACTGTTCTTCACATTCTCTTGATAATGTTAGTTCATACTTTTAATGATATAAACAAAAAATTACGTCCATGTCATACACATTGCACTTTTGAGAGTGGGTCAGATTTAATTTGTGTCTTGTTTTACAGACGACTGGACACTTGCATGATGCACATTCCTGTCGATGGTTTCACGCACTACTGATCGACAGTTACCATTCAAAGAAACCATAATGTGCTAGCAAAAGAAGACAGCTAGCTAATAAACATAAAAACCAAAACAATAATCATTCTAAAATATCCACATATATGGCTTTGCAGACGTTTTATGGGGACATAAAAGCATTCAACATGTCTGTTAGACCTCAAACATACAAACAATGTGTTTTGGTGAGAAGCAGTTAATGTAAATATAACTTTATGTGTTGACAAAAAAGTACAGAGGATGCCTTTAAATGACAATGCCAAAGAAACTTTGTTTTTCTATGTAGGAAGTGCTATGATGAACCCTAGTAAAAAGTACAAAGAGTAAGTAAGGATAAGGCCAATATTATGACGCCTTGCACTCTTCATACTCCAGAAATTATTTAAAACTACCCATGTTAGCTGCACTCTTGCTTAGCATTCTTGAATAAATCATGAATAAATGGTTAGAACAATTTTAATCTCTTGTCATGTTCAACTTTGCTTTCTCAGTTGTTAGAAAAAAAACACTGTTTGCATATATAATCCCACACATACTGCTGCATATTCCCCTCCAGTTATTCTAGATTGGGTGTGGTACATGTTCAGAGAGGTGCACAAATACTTAAAGAAGTATATTTTCCACCTTTCCTCATCAAATAACAAATGTATCAAAATAAAAGACAAATTAAAGGTATAAGAAAGTAATATGTAACTTATAAATTATATAGTTATATACAAACTGATCACATCAAATTTTAGGCATTTAGTATCCTCAATATAGGTCTGACCATAACTGAGGCTAAACATGGGGATAAAATGTCTTATTTCAAAATAAAATTACATATTAAATAATGTATTTTAATTATTTTAATTAACTAATCTCATTTTCTATGTCTGTTCACCGATAATACAGTTAAAACAATAATTAAAAATAATTATATACATATTTTAAATACATTTAAATGAAAACCTGATTTTCTTTGAATATGTCCCACTTTTTAAATGTTATGACAGCATCAGACAACACCAGAAGACTCAGTGCAGACAAAAGCAAAGGCGAAGCAGACACAGACATACTTCTGGCTGGGGAGGTGGAAGATGAGGTGGATGTTTATTGTAACCTCACTGATGAAATAGTTCTTAAGGTTCAGACAGGAAAGAAAATGCGTTCATGTTCCCTGCACAGTTGAGTAATCTCACAATGCTGCTAAATCTTGACTAGATTTGACATTTCTGACACAGAAGACTGCTTAGCCAGAGACACTGCACTGGAAGATTCTGGAAGAAACAAAAACATGAATCAGTTTTTCTAAGTCGGTACTGAAGAGGAAACATGTAATCCTCGAGACGCTTCCCAGATGGAAAAATGTGCTTGTTTTGGATTTTGCCTTTCATGCGACTGTCAAAGAAGAAATATGGATCAAGCCTGCAAAACCTCACCTGCATTAGGAGTGAGGAAGTCTTCATTTGTGTTTAGATCAAATGAAAATAAAGAGTTGGGGATGTTTAGCTGTCATATTTTCACGTTTAATTGCTCTGTTAAAGTGTGCGTCATCTGCATAAGGATGGAAAACAGCTCCATCTTTATAGATAATTCAGAAAATAATAATTTAGATGAACATCAGAATAAACAAATATTCAACCAACAATAAAGGGGGACTTCTAAATATAAGAAATATTTTAATGTTTTCACAGGGGGCCTGTAAAACCATTTTGGTGACTTTTTAACTGAGCAGTGTTAGAGATTAATAAAAAAATAGCAATAATCTGCATTATGACCTTTAGTAAAAATGCTGTTTAGAAATGTACCAAGCACCAAGAGGCTAACCAGTGCTGCCCCAACAGTTTTTGACCAATCAGATAGTCACACATTTACATTATAAAACTCTGTGTAAAAGTAAGAATAGGCATCCTTTTCTGGGAGGTGGTTACAGCTAACTGCTTAGCAGCCTGTGATTTCTGAACAGAGAAGGTCCATGTACATGCTCACTCTTTCATTATTGTCTTAATAGTCAAAAGGATTTTACTCTCATCTCATCTGTTCTGCAAAAAAATGAATTCTCACAGCAGCAAAATCACATGTGCAACTAATAACCTTAATTACTTGCTCCATGAAGGTGTCCCAGTGGTCACTTACACCTGTGCTTTTCCTGTTACAACATGCAAATTGTCTGACGAGGCAATATGTTTATTAAAAGATGAGCAAAGTATTGAGTTTTTTGTTTTACCTGTTTTGACTTGACTTTTTTTTTTTTTTGCCATTTTCATGCTTTATTGGATAGTGACAGAGAAGGAATGAAGATTTAAACCTGGGTCTGCTGTGATGCATGTGATCTACCAGTGAGCCATCAGGATGCCCAACAAGATCCCCTACCAAAACCAGAGAATAGGTAATTTGTTAATACCACCCATATGAGCGTTTGTCAAAATGACCCATATGAGCGTTTTGCAGTACAGAGCAGAGTGTAGCATTCAAAAAATAGTGCAAACATCATTGTACATACAAGTAAGATTGGGGAAAAAAAGGCTGCAGTTTGGTTTATGGCAGAAAACGTCAGCGTTATAGACAGTTTAAAAAATAAATCACATAAATAAATCATAAAAAATAAATGTACATAAATGCCATAAGTGAAGTAGTTACAAGGACGGCGTGACTACGGGGAGTGACATAGTTACGTAAAAAACATAATGCACAAAACGTGATGTTTAAATTACACCATTTACTTTTGATTTCACATTGGATAAGAACCCAGTTTTCCTGGGCCAAAGTCAGGGGTCTGTTCAACCCATCCACCACCCGCCCGAATGCTACTTCCGTGCTTTATACTCCGCCTTGCCATCATTCATAATTATAATTAAAACGTGAATATGGGTCATTTTTTGCTGCCTGTACAACCAACCTATGGGGTGAAATTTGAGGGGAGACAAGTCTTGGAATGCCCCACAAATCTCTATTTTGTTTTGTATAATATGGGCAGTATGTCATTTCTGCTCAATCAGGAGACCAGTGTTTGTGTCTCATTGTTGGACGTTTTATCCAGGAGTAGGGTTTAGCCTAACCATGTTCTTTATTCCTAACCATAAGATAGTGGTTTCAGAACCTAACCCTAAGCAAGTGGTTTTTCTACCTAAACCTAAACATTTTAGAGTATGAACAACATGTTTAAAACAGAGATCATGGCGTAATGTAAAACAGCACTCTCTACATGTCAAATTCTGTATGATATCATACAAATCGTGCTGCAAAAGTTTTCGTAGGAAATCTTACAAACCCCTTCCTGAGACATAGATGTAAGGATACATTTTAGACCAACTAATTCTGAATCATATATATCCAACCTTTCCTCTCTTTGACTCTGAAAACAAAGAGAGTAATGAAAAAAAAGTAATTCCTCATTTAAATGCATGTCCTCATTTGCTTCCAGCCAGATTTTCATTAGTGGAGCCGAGGGAATCTGTTCTGTGATTGGTAATCAGTTCAGAAATGAGACAAACCCACGGTAAGAGTCATCTTGTGAATTAACTGGAGAAGAAATGAGATCTGCTGTCCTGCAGGCATCAGGGGATTTCATTGGTGACAGGGCCTCTTAATTAAAGCGAGTTTTGGGGTCATCCAGGGTGGAGGCCATCTCTCAGTAGTAGACAGAGACTCCCTCAGAAGCCGGACCAGTATCCAGGTTTTTGTATTTTTATGACTCATAACAGCAACCCTGAGTCATCTCTGAAAGCACTTATTGGACATGCACATTTTGGCGTCTTTGGTATTTTGTTAGACCAATATAATTTCCCATAGGACTGGTGAATGTAGGACACTGTCCACCCAAAAGGCCTGTTAACTATTTTCCCTGGAAGAAAACAGAACATAATTGGAACAACGTCAAACAAAATAATATTTTTTGAATGTTAAAATTGCCACTTTTTTATTCTACAATGAATGGACACAATAATGTGAACACTATTAGATTCTAGTGCAATCCGGGGAAGCTAATAATCCACTTTTTTAAAATCATAGTTTGTGGTTTATATGAAGCATGTGATGCGGGAGAAACGTTCATGGAAGAAAGGAGAAAAGTTTTGTATACAAGCCTCATCTCCATTAGGGTTTTGCCTGTCTATGTGTATCCATGTCCTTGGTTTGGGGAGGATCTGTACACTTAATTACCCCGGGTTCATTGCTGGCTCTGTATGAGCGCGGTTGGACCATCTTCATAGTTGCTAGATGAGTTCTCTGTGGTACGGCTGCCTGGAGTCAGAGGTGGTCAAATGGTCTGGAGGGTTGCCACAGCTGCAGTCACACCGGGTAGAAAAAGACCTTATGAAATTGTCCAAAGATTACAAAGAGCGGCTGGAGCAACAGACGTTCCTTTGTCCTGCGGTGGAGGCATTCCTTACACTCATACGCTGTGGTATTCACTGTGAATACGTACTAACGTTTGTTTCCAAAAGTCATTTTCCATAGTGGCGTGTGTGTGTGTGTGGGAATGACTTACTGTGGGATCTAAACGAGGATGATGACACTGAAAGAGCACCATATGAACCTTCTGGAAAAAATGTCAAACTGCAATCTGACCATTTGGCTCGGAGCCATCGTCAAAACTAAATTACAACTCAAGGTGTAGAGACCAGCGGAGGAATCTCATTGTTGTTCAGTCCGTTTGTTTTTTAGAGAGTTGGGGAGGTTTGTTCAAAGGTGACAACTAGTTCACTGTTGCTTATTTAGCACAGGAACTCCCAAACACGCATTTCCAAAACCACACAGAGAGGATTTTATCATCAAGTGAGCTATGAATGGAAATATGAAGATTGCCAGGTTACTGTTCCCAGAAAATAAGCATTTCTGAAATCTATCAAGACCAGAAAAATAATGGCATGTGGGTGTTTTTTGGATCACTGTGTCAGAATCTTTGTCTCTTTTTGTTTCCTTCAATTAAAGGGATAGTTTGGATTCTGTTGAAAAATAAAGATGCTGCTCTTTCAGTCTATGTATTACACTGATGGAGAGATGTTGATTTTTAGTGCACAGTAGAGGTCGCCCTTAACGGTGGAACAGGCAGATGAGCTGAGAAACAAGACAACTTACGGGACTATTAATGCACTGTCTCCGATGAGTGACAGCTGATCAGCTGACTGGGATGCATCCGTATTGACCTTTAAAACATCAAAGCCGCACAAAAAAACAAACTCACAGATCAAGCCAGCAGTAGAACAACTTTTGTATTCTGCAAAGTAAAATTACTGTTTTTGTCAGTGCAGTCTGGTGGCTTTGAAGAGAACATTATGACTTTGGTTCCCCATTCGAAAGGGCTGTCCTACAGCAAGGAAAAGTGGAAATAATACTCCAAATATAGCATACACTTAAACTGATAGATATTTTTTTGGTAGGTCTTGCTAGGTTTTTTTTAGGTGGGCAGCAAACATTTTGCTACTGCAGCAGTACATTGCTTAATTTCCCTGTTGGTCCTCCAAGCTGTAGTAATGCACTGACTATGGATAAGTACCTCTTGCAACACCACTTCAAAAACCCAGAAGTATCCCTCTAAAATCATACTTTCTACTAGATTTGTGCATTCAGACAAATACTTTAAAATTCACGTGAAGACAAATGCAGCAGTGCTGAGCTTGCCACTCTGGTAGGGAGCTCAAGTTTCCCCCACTTATATTTTCCACTATTGCGCCAAATAAATGGGATCCATCACAATTTTGCTGATGCCTGGAGAGAGAGAAAAGGTGGAAAAAAAGAGAAAAGGGGAAGTGAGAGGGAGAAGGAGAGGGCACGCAGATCTTCAGCTAGATTGTGAGGTGTTTTATGGTTTCTGACCCACGGTAGTACGCCTTTGTCTCTAATTAGCCAGAGTTAATTAAAGAGCAGAGATGAGTGGTGAGCAGCAGTCTGGCTTGCTGTGGGGAAAGTGAAAAGTATCTGCTAACACACCCCCAGGCTCAGTGTAAACATATAGCACACATCAATGCTGGCCTAGCCCCCTGCTGTTACAGCCCAGAGAAAGTTATGACTGCTGACATCGGTACGTGCCGTGAATCAATTCATGAGCACATTCAAACCAACCTCTACCCTATTTTCTCCTCTCTCTAAACAGATTAGTTATCCTTTTTATGTATTTGTTGATGATATTGAGGACTTATTTCCAGATGGGCGGCCCGGCAAGCTCGCAGTCCTGTTGTTGGAAGTAGATTGTGCAGTGCTGTGTTGTCAGTTGGGACCATAATGTGCAGAATATTATAGAAAACTGAAGTCACAGTCCAAGTATTATCTCAGTTCGGCTCAGAGCGCGGCCTGCTGACAGCATATCTATTCCAGATGGAGGAACCAGCTTCCCTCTTTTTTTTCACATTTTTCTTCGTTTTCAGAAAGTGTCTTTGTTACACTGGCAAAATGTCCGTGCTTTCATTTTTGGAAATGTCATGGTGGATTTAGCTTGTCTCTAATATTATAACATTTCCTATTAATGGCATTTCTGTCTGTGACATGCGTCCAGCCAGTTTGAGGTGGCCAAGGGACTTTCTTTTGTTCACTGGTGGTTTTTGTGTCTTCCTATCCCACAATTCTTATACAGGTTTCAACATTTTCTTTTGCTCTGAAAATATTCCCAAAAGTTGAAGATCTTCCAGTGAAGAAGACGGAGCTGCCACAGGCCAGCAGCTGAGTGCTGTTCAGTGTTGAAAGATGTTTACTCATTCCAGGCTTGGTTTGACGTTGCAGTCACAAAGACTAGGAATAACAACCTTTCCTCAGTCCGCACACCTGTACTGTATCTACACTTTATAAGAGGAAAAGAGGTCCACAAGGCCCTCAGGGTCTTCTGGCTAACTCTGCATATAGAACATGAACAGCATGGAATCATATTAATCATAATTAACCCTCTGAACCCCAAGGCGTTTCAGGGCATTTTACATTTTATTCACTGTGGCCTTGTATTTCACTGCAATGTGTAGGTCCTGCACCTCTATGGAATCAGCAAAATCATGACTAATGAAAAATGGCTCTGTTAGTTTAGTTTCTCTGATAAATAGAGGAATAAATTGGAAGTGCCCACAAGTAATATTGGGGAGAAAAAGGGTCTCCACATGCTAGACATATTGAACTATTTGCATTTTTTCTCTACTTGCAACCTCTCATCTCTTGACATCTAATCTCTGCTCTGTGTAAACAGCCTGCATTTTTTTCTAATTTTCAGTGAATATTTGTCACATGACCATTTGTCTCAGTAGACTCAATCATAGCTTCACAGTGTCGCTTAGGAGTGCAGAATTTTTTTCTTTCTGACGATGTAGAATCAAGTGATTTTGACAGAAATATCAACACTTTAAGCTTTGTTTTGGTTACTTTTTCTAATGGAAACTTTTGTAACCTATGATCCATTCAATTTGGGCTATAATGCCTGTTTGTACAGTGTCCTTCTATTATAAACGGTGTATGTTTGGCAATCTTTTAAAGAAAATTATACATTTCAATCCCGGTGAATCTCAGAGGGTTAATATAGAGTTTGGTCACAAGTAACGACATCTCCATTTAGTTTGAAGTTGAACTAACTTACTTGCAATATAAAATCCCTGCTCTCATCAAATAGCTTCAGAGGTCAAAAACGCATGGAGTCTGTGAAACTAAATCTTAAATTCAGCTCATACCTCTGTTCTAGCATTAAACACACACACACAAACACACACACGCAGGGCATGAGGTGACGGCCCTGATGCATTTCACAGACAGACACCATCCCCCACTGGCCCTTAATGACGGGGCAGACTGGGCTGATCTCCAGAGGTGTGCTTTCCCCATCAGGCCGCCTGCTTTCACACCAGGCCAGACAGGAACATACCAGTAATGGAACAGACTGAAACCAGCAGGTAAAACACACCGCAGCGACCAGCCAAAAACCTATTACAACCTTAAAACAGGGAGCGGAATTCATGCCCCAAGTAGTTTTATTGAGTTACTAAAAAAATCGAAACAATTAAAACAGCAGCATGCAGCGTTTGCTTCAGGTAGCATTATCTTAAAAACAGCTGTTGATTTATGAGTTTGTAGCTGGTCACTGAAGCTGGAGCAGATTCAACAATTCAACCTTTGAGTCTAAAACGCAGAACCTGACACAACAGATGGTTTGTTACACAGAACCGTCTGAGAGGCTGTCATTGGAAACTGTTTGGGAAGGGACAGGCACTCTAAAAAATACTTAGATGAACCATCTGTTTGTCACCATCTATCAGTCGGGTTAAGAGCACACAGAAGAAATACTCTCCAGTTCTGATTTAACTGATGCTACTGCAGCATCTACGCCATCTTATGTAGGAGCCGCCTTTTTTTTTTTTTTTACTTCTATCACTTCTGCTAGTCGTCACACATCTAAACCACACCTGTAGCCACCATGCTGTCACCCACTGGTTTGTGGACTACCGTATTGATACTGTTTTTTAAACAAATTTAAACCATAAAGTGATAGTGAGAATGTTTGCTGAGGCAACAAATCAAGTTAGAAGTAGGTTCATGTCATTGACTTCTGTACAATCTGACTTTTTTCAGAACCAGTGGAGTCGCCCCCTGCTGACCATTAGAAAGAATGCAGGTCTAAGGCTCCCCGCAATGACTTCACTTTTCAGACCTGGAGGTTTCTGCATGCTCAAAGGATTAGTCTGAACCACTGGTGGTTTGGACACAAACACAATACTTGAATGCTGATGTTTGGCAGTTGTAGTTATTCATTTTGCCATTGCTGCCTTCAAATGGGGTTGTGTTTACCGTGTTCATGAGAATATATATAGGATATAATATACTTTAATTTTAACCATAGGGTGTTTTTTCTTGTGATTGTATGATTTACATTAAAAGGAATGTGTTGATATTTTCAGCAGTCTCATCTTGTTCTAAATTGTTAGCCTTGCTGGTGGCCATGTTGCTGCAGCCCAGCAGTGGTGTCCCGACTTAACGGACTCAAGTTCCCATATCGTTACAGCAAGTTTTACGAGTTGCATTTGAAGGCAGCACATGTCTCGCTCTCTTAGGTAAGCATGTTAGCATGCTAATATTTGCTAGTCAGCACTCAACACACAGTAGCTACATATGAGGCTGAAAGGAATGTCATTAGCTTTGCGGAGCGGCCTATTTGGTCATAAAGCAAAATATTGGAGAAACTAAAATTTTAACGTTTGTCCCAAATGTCATAGCAATCCACCCAATAGCTGTTGATGTAGTCTACTGTTTAAGAATGCACAGTCCAGTTCATTCCTCCTCTCTCCTTCCCCAGAATATAATTCTCTTATTTTTTGTTTGGACATGAAGATTGTATTGAGCGATGCCTCCATACACCCTCTGTGCTGTACTCACTCACTGTCTGCAGGTTGTTCAGCCTCGACAGTAAACACACCTTTTGACCTGCATGTTCATATTACCTGAATCCCTCAGCTGCAAAATTGCCCTCCTAACACCTCCGGTAGATTGTTTCACACAAAGAAAATACTTGAAACTGTATAAAAAGACCAGCACTCTGTCCAGACATTTGTGTCAAGTACTGAGGAAGTTCAACATAAATTAATTTGGAATCTCTGCTTCTAAAAGTGCAGCCAAATTGGCAGAGCTAAAAGGCAAAAGATCATTCAACCTGCCTCAGGTTACAAACAGTGAATGATTTTGAACATGGCTCTAAGGGTCCAATACCACTTTAAAGACTTTCCAAAGGCGTTAACAATCCATCAGCAACTCAATGATACTTACTCATAAGTCTGCAGAGATTGTTCTCTGACTTATTTGGGCCTAAAGAGAGATGGAAGATTTGGCTGCAGCAGGTTTAATCAATCCTCAAAGAGAAGCTGTAATCAGTGACTCCTTTAGAGGAGTTTGGTGCTGTTGGATGACCTGTTCATCTTCACACAGAGCAGATAAAGTATAGATACAAACCACTCAGGGTGTGGGAGTCAAAGAGTTGGCGGGATTATGTGATGCTGGGGCAAATGCATTTACTAAAGTATTGTATTTAAGAACAATTTCGAGGGATTTGTAATTTACTTGAGTATTTGATGGTATGTTGATCATGATTATTTAATGCTATGTCATTTCCAGATTATAAGGGATCACAGAGGACATATTCTTGTGTTGATGAAGCAACAGATTAGATTAAAAATCAAACATTTTTCAAGAAGTGTATTTAAATTCATCCATAAAAACACCCTTTTTATAGACAGAATTGTGAGTAGGTGAGGGAAGCCACATACCTGTAGCTCATCTCATCATGGAAGAAATAAGGACAATTGAAATATTTTTTTCATGTTATAAATGTTGAGAGTGAGGCTAATTTTGAGTTTTTGGTTTCGTAGTTATAGAAATAAACCCCCAAGAAGCTTGTCTGTTTTGTTTTCTAACTTTTGGTTAGGTGAAGCAAAAGCTGTTGATTATTAAGCTGACTCTGTCTTTGTTCGCACTGTGACTTCCCCTGCCCTCTGTCCAGTCCTTTTACTATATATGCAACATATTTCTAAGAATGAATAAATAATAATAACTCCAATATTATAACTTTTTTGTTACTTCTAGGGCTGGGTGAAATGGCCAGAATCGTCTATCCCAATATAGGCTATTTTGTATCTAGATAATAATTATATTTATCATAATACGGCATGTTTTCTGGTTAATTTTCAATAAATAAAAAGTCTGTGTTATATTACCACACGGTAAAGCCACTTCTATGTAAAATAAAGACTTAAGAAATGAAAAGTACTGCGGTTTTTCTCTTTTAATGTGTGCAAAATGAACATAATTTTTTAAGGGACATGATAGAGAAGCAATAACTAAATATTTCTAGACGTACCCTGGTTGTTTATATCCATGCACAGGCTTGGTGTCATCAAATGACATTTCAAGTATTTCCCACCAGATTTTCTGAGAAATTAGGGTTACTAACTATGTGCTTTTTATTATCAACTTAAACAACATGATTGGGTATCATTCATGATATATGATTCTATCACGATGCGCTCTTACTTAAAGTACATTTAGTTGCTAAAACTTTTGTATTTTTTTTTTAATGCAGGTGTTTGACTTGCAGCAGAACACTGTCTTTCTGCACCACAGTTTAATTTCTATTATCACTGAAGTAAAAAATTGGAGTAGTTATCTTGTGGTAGCATCTATTTATTCAGCCAGATTATCTTCTATACCTGCTTGTTACCCACTCATCAGGATGCACATGTATTTCATGCTGGTCTTCTCTCTCAGGTGAATCTCATCAGGTCTGATTAAGGGAAGTGATAAAGAGCAGACAGGAAGCTCGGCTCAGTTTCTATCATTCCACCTTCTGTCCTGCAGCTGCTTGTGTTTTCACATGAGTTAGCATTTGCAGTTATCACTTCTTTGATGGGTCCGGCAGTCTTGTTTTCCTCGGTTTTCTTTCTGTCAGGGTTTAGTTCTCATGCTGGTTTAGGGAAAAGGGGAGAGCCCAGATTTGATGGCCCTGTCCCAGTCATTCATACTGGATCATTACATCAGAAAACAGAATCAAAAAGAAAACAATCAACATATTTTGACCAGGAAAAACAAAAATGCATGCTGAAGCCTGAGCTTATTGTGCATATGCTTCATGCTTACCATTACCCAAAATATCAGTGAAACGAAATGAATAAAACAAAGAATATGAATAAAATATCATAAAGAATAACATCAAACAGCAGCAGCAGATGAAGGAAAAACTGTTGACGGTCATTTCTGTTATGTCGTCATGGAATTGTTCAGTGTTTTACCTCATATTTTATTATTAGATGTTTTTGAACATTTCCCTAAATGTCCACATATTAACCCCTTAATGATCCTTTCAGAGGCTGTAGTGGTCTCAGGTTTCAGGCTTAAGGGAAGTGGGCAAAAAAACGCTTCAAAGCAAAAACTGACAACATACAGTTTAAAGTCAAAAACCCTGCAGTTTTTCTCATGCAGTAGAAATCACACATTTTTCACCTATTGAATTTGAACATTTCTGCATACTGGGGTCCATAGACAGTCTCGGAATTGCATAAATCGGGTATGGCTGGAAAGCTGAGCTTATAATTTAATGAGCTCAGTTGGTAGAGTTGGTTGGCCCCCAACCGAAGGGTTGGTGGTTCGATCCCTGACCGTTGCAGCCTATATGTCGAAGTATACTTGAGCAAGATACTGAAACCCAAATTGCTCCCGATGCTGTGTTCATCGGTGTGTGAATGAATTTTCAATGGTGGCAGGTGGGAGCGTTTAGGGTAGTCTCTGCCACCAGTATGAATGTGTGTGAAAGGGTGAATGAGCGCAGTCTGTAGTGTAAAGCGCTTTGAGTGGTCGCAAAGCGACTAGAAAAGCGTTATATAAGTGCAGGTCCATTTACCATTTAATGTGTGATGATGTATGTCCCTGTAGTAGACATTTCATTGCAGTGAGAGCATTTTTTTTAGAGTCGACCTCACTGTATAAAACGACCCTTTTGTGACCTCTAGGATAATCACAGCCTCATGAAACTTTACAACCACAGACTAGAGACCTAGAGCATTCAGAGGATATATGGCTTTTCGAGGTATATTGACAATTAGGGTGTTTCTCAGCAGTTTCCAGAACAGAAGTGCTCGCCATCCATTCTCTAAAAATGCAATATTTGCAGAAATCTCCAAAATTTCCAATGTTTTTGACACCAAATCTCAGCATGTTTTTTTATTTTATGTTTTATTTTACTTAGATTATATTGACAATGAATTGTTCGTTTCCTTTTCTGCTACTAATATACCAGTTTGGTTACAATGGGCCTCTTTGTAAACAGCTTTTCTGCAGGTTGTAACAATATTATTGTTTGGAGTTTTCCAACTCTCCTACTGATCTCTGCTTGTCTGTTTAATCTCCATAGAATCTATTTTAGCACCCTGAAGCCTTTAAAGGTGATGCACATGTTTGCAAATGTCCCCATAAAGTTTTAACGCTGCAAACTGTGTTCATAGTTTCATTTTATCCTTGCTATTTTAACAACAGGCCAGGGACTACAGATGAAAATTTGCCATTCCAGACTAACTCCTGCGAATAATGTAAATTGATGAGTCGGCCATCTCTGCCAAATAAACCAATTAAGAAAGCAAAGTGGAAACAACTCTGCATCATGTTGGAAAGAGAAACTCACTCGCCCCACAGGATTCACTGAGGCAATTCATTTTCTTCAGCCATTTCGAGCCACGGCACAGTGCAGCTTGTTGGGTCCCAGGGAGCAAAGGCCAATTAGGCTGTTTGAAAGTGTGTTGGAGGAGGTGAGTGGCTGCATCTGCTACACAGCATGTGCCTGCATATTTCTGTGGGGCAACTGGGACTGATCACAGCTGCAGCTCAGTGAGCCAGAATCAATTGGCAATCCCCAATCTGTCTGTGGGCCAGATCGATGCATGCGACTGCTGCGCTGTCTGATGGTCAGATGCAATCAGCAGAGCGGTCTGTGCGAATAATGACAATGTGTATAAGAAAGACACCTTGAGGGAGACTTTTATTGAGTCTATGAGCTGGCTTAAAATGCAAACAGGGAGGCTAAAATAAAGAGAGGAAAATCCAAACGTTAAGAGCCTTTTTCTTCTTTTTTTTTTTAGGTGGAGTTTGAATAATTCAACATCTCTGGAAGTTTTTTTTTTATGTTCCTTCCCGAGAAATCGCTGCATTGTCACTGAAAATAGTGCAATAAAAAGGGGGAAAAGAAAAGTACTCTTGGATATTTTGCAGCTACCACAGAATTAACTTTGGTGGAACATGACTGCCATCTGATGGCCAACAGCTGGAACTGCAGCCAAATCATCCTGCTTCAATATCATCACTTCATGGTTGTATCCTCAGAAATGTTGGTCTTTTATTTGTTTATTTCTGTTCGGGGACTCGTACACCCTTAAGGACCTGATCCCCTTTATCTGTATTGAATGTATCCAGGCCTCTATATCATAATGTTGTGTGGGAGACTTCTCCAACAGTGGACTTCAGCTCACGCACCATCAGGCACAGACTGGTGTCATCCATCATGTGCTAAATTGCATAAATCTCTAGAGCAGAAACCTGAACAGCCAGGTTGATAAACTCTTGTTTCATTTTGTCGACATACTGGAGTTTTTCACAAAGGGGATTTGGGATTTTCTTTTTATCACTTCATCAATGACAAAATACTGTCAAGAGCCACAAAAAGTCATTTTCAAAAACATTTTTAGCAATAAAATGTTCTATAAATCAGGCTATGAATGATATATAAACAAACCCACAAGAAAAACAAAAACCTTCAGAATATAAATGAATGGAATGAAAGGAATGAAACTGAAAAGTTAATTGAATGTGAGTGCTACTGAAGTACTTACTTAAAGAGGATTTTTTTCTTTTTTTTGCATTACACATTTTTGCATTTCATGCTTTTATGATTGACTTCCATGAATTAAGGAGAAATCTACAGACAAGTTATCAAATAAACACCTCAAAGTGATTTTGGAGGTTTTCTTTCCACTAGTCTAAAAAAAAGAGAGACATATTTAGAAGAAACATGGCGCAAAATCTCAAGAGACCAGTGCATTAAAAAATGGACAAGCAAAAATTGTAAATATTTTCTGGCTCCAGGATCTCGAACATGATGATTTGTCTGTGTGTTGTTTTAAGTTGACCATCTTTTACTTTGGACTGTAAGTCAGACAAAAAGAAAAAACATTTTATTATTTCCTGGTCGAGACGGCAGGGACATGTGGACTATTTGTGTTAAGAGTAATCTTCATTTAATTAAATCACAAACTGATCCGTCAACAAACAATCCACAGTATGTTCTCATAAACACTGAATTAATAATTGTGGATTATTATGCTCACAGCTGCTGTTTATGATGATGATTGACACTGTGAGGTCATGCCTCTTGATTGTGTCTAAACTCCCAAGAGAAGTAAAAAAAAAAAAGAACGACACCACATCATTAACTTTCCAGGCATATTTAATTGGCACGGTAAACACAATACAAAGTATTCAGTGCTCCAAAACACAAGCATGGGCTACCAAATGGAACACAAACGAAAAAGTGCAAAAACACACCATTTGGTAGACCTCACAAAGGAAAAGAAGTCTTACTTTGCAAAGCAGATAAAGTAATGGTAAGACTCTCAATAGTTAAAATAGATGTTTTTCCTTTTTAAACTTTATTTATATATTCATATATATTCTCTCTAATTCCAACGTGCCATTTCCACTGTACAGGCAGGTTATTTTGGGGCTTTGACCAAAAGGTTTGTGGTGATCTCATTGCAGAGCGATCATCAGATTTATCATTGTAAAAATAAAAAAATGTGAGGAACAAAAGTGGCTTGTTTGATATCTTGACATATCGAGCGATGGGTGGTGAAACAAGCACAACGTGGTACTTTTTAAGCTCGATTCAGCAGGGATTTGATCATTCCTTCCATTAGGAGTCCAAATGTTCGTAACATGCTGCATCAGATGAATATTTAAGAATGGCTTCATTCAAAACAATTTCATTGTTACTCATATTTGCAGTTAAGGGATTTCAGTCCCGTTCAGGCAGAATAAGCTACAACATAGACTTCCAGCTTTAGAAAACAAAACAGAAAGCTGAATCTCATCAAATATATAAAACAAAACAAAAATGTTAAAATCACGTACATTATGTGCCGTTGAGCAGGAAGGGGGGAATCAGTGGACATTGATTATAAAAACTCTGAAATTTGCCCCCAAACTTTGTTTTTTGAGAAAATCACATCTTATTCCTTTCATCATAAAATCATCCTTTCTCTCCGAAAAAACCCAAAACAGGTGGGTCACATTTCAGTCACAAAAATATGGATCACAGTATATTTTCATATACAGTAGACAGTTTTAGTGGACCATCCTAAAAACATCAGGTAAATCATAACTTCATAGGTGGTATTTTTGGGTGAAACTGTTGCTTGGACCAAGCGGAGACATTTTCCACTCAGCTGATTAACTGTAAACTAACAACAACTTGTGTTAGACACTCTGATCAAAACATACAATACTAACATTTTTACATACATACTGTACTGTGTACTTACAGTAAAACAAATGCACGAGACATCCATGACCTATCTATGCATGAGATCGTTCAGAAATAAACAACATTTCGGGTCCCTATCGTCCTTTTACTGACAGTTTGTGAGATTAAACTGGGGAACGCTGGGAGGAGATCACTCAGTCGCTGTTAAAAACATGCTGTCTGAACAAAAAGAGATTTTAAAAAAAACACAGGCACCGAACCCAAACAGTAGCATTCAGGTTAATCCAAACAGTACGACCAGGCAATGAGGGTTAACTTAACAGAAAAGCTGGAGGTGAGAGAGGCCGTAACCCCCCGACACCTGCTCCAGGTTGCCAGCAGAGGGGCGAGGAGGAAGACAGGGCAAGCATGCAGCACACCACAACGCTGAGAGGCCCCCTGCTATTGCAAAAAAATTAAATAAAAAAGGGGGGGGAGGAGGGGGCTCAAAGCAGCCAAGGGAGAGCCTGAGCCGCCTCAGGAGGGGAAAGGCCGTTGAGGTGGAGGTGAGGGAGGGTGTGGTCAGAGACAGGAACAGACACCAGTGACAAGACAAGAGTTGGAGGATGAGAAAGATGGCGAGGCGTCCATCTCTTTCTCTCCAGCTGGTCCTGGATATGTAGGGGTGGTTGTGGTGTGGAGAAAACTGGACTTTACAACACACAAGATCTTTAAAATAAGACAGACATACTAGTGTTGTCAAAAATATCAATTTATCGATACTGAATGTTTCAACTGTTTCAATACGCTTTTCTGCTCTCTCTTCTCTCCGACACACACCGCTGCAGCACACTTTAAGGCTTCTCTCAATAACTGATATGGCAATACTGTGAAGTATTCCTTACTGACATGTGTATCGGTGCAGAGGCTACTGTGATGATAACGCAGCAAGATTATTAATTTTTTTTTTTGTATACGTACACCGACACAGCGAGTAGTGAATTTTTCCTGTGCATTAAACCCATCCATCTAGGACAGTAGGGTATTAGGTGCCTTGCCCAGGGAAGTCGGGGATTCGAACCGCCGAACCTTTCAGTTACAAGCCCATTACTAGGCCACAGAAAGGCCATTTTACGTTTAAAAGTGTGCAAATATTTTTATTTGCCTTTAAAGTAACTTTAGCTTTATTATAATTTTTATTACTTTGAAGATCTGTCGGCCTGAATTTAAAGTGTTAAGGTTGTGCAATCACTGAAATATAGAATAATAAAGAACAGATGTAGTAAATTCTATGTAGGACATGATTGTAATTTAAAATCGAGTATTGTTATACGTATCGTAGCCTCTGTATCCTAAGGTTATAGGCACTATATAGCCCCGCCTCCTCTCACTTACTGTGCTCTCTTCTCACCACTCTTCTCATTCTATAATAATTTATTGCCATGCCAGTTGACTCCAAATAACAACTTTGACTCTTGGTTCACACGAAATCTGGGTTTGTTCACTCAATCTGACAAGTTGGGAATGAAACCACGATGCCATGTCTTGTTAATGGCCTTCTAATATTAATCTTTGAATAAAAAACCTCACATTTTATGCCCTCAATGTTGCCAGCTTTTCCCAGTGTTTTTTTAAAAGGTATTGTAACAAAGTTAGAAACTCCAGTATCGTGACAACACTGATGCATACAAACATTCAGCTCAAACAGACACAACAGAAGTATATAACATACAGAAAGATGATTAGCACCTTCTTCTTCTGAAACCTGCAAAAATGGAGCTGATTTTAGTGGTAGAGGGGTGATCATGAAGGTTTTAAAGCTCCAGATGTGGGTAGATGATTCTCCTCTGAGTCAAAGAGTGAGTGAGGAGTTCACACACATACACACCGCCAGATGAAGGTGCAGGTCTTTTGTCCTTAAGGCTCCTGCTGGTCTCCATCCTGTCTCTGACCACACCCTCCGCCGTGTGTGTGTGTGTGCAATGGGGGCAAAGGTAAGGATAAAGAAGTGGCAGAGCCGGGGGAGGCGTTCAGAGTGAGGAAGCCAACAGCCACGTTCATGACCGCGCGTGGTGCAAGCAGAGTTAGTTACATTAAGAAGCAAAGCTTTGCTGAAAACAACAAAAAGCAAATTGTATACTGTGGTTGTGACTGCTGTATGGGTGTTAAGAATGGAAAAGGTTATGAGCGCTAAAATTTAGATGGATTTCTCTTATCGCAGAGTTCTGCAGAGGAAGGCGCAACGCTGCCGATAAGTTTTGTTTTGTAATGGTTTGGAAATTGAGATGCGTTCAAATCAGATTCGGGTCATCTTTCACTTTCTCTCTCTGACTCTGTGAGCGCGTGAGGAAGAACACGGTGGCTTCTCCGAGGCTGCTTGCCCTGCCATTCCTCAGCCAGCCTCACACTTTTAGGAATCTGCAATAAAAAAGAAAAAAAAAAGAAAAATACGGACAAACAAAAAAAAATGACAAAAAGAAAAGTTAGATGGTTTTAAAGGTAAATCGACACCCAAACATTCAGATATGGAGAAGAGGAAGAAAGAAGTTGTGTGTGTATAAAACTACTTTAAACTGACAGATAATGCTGTTTAATCTGCACACACTGAATGTGTCAAAGACTTCAATTAACAAATATTTATGTGTTTAACTAAAAACCTTTCAGCTTCTTCCAATTTGAGAATACAGCCACTTCACTTTGTCACAACATGCTGAAATTCGGGTCATGACGAGGACATAAAATCCCACAAATGCTGCAGCATGCAACACATTTCAGATGCTGTTCGATTTCAAAAACTGCAGGAGACGTGAAATGTGTATTTACAGCTCTGGCGTGAAATGACATCCTGCACAAGAACCTCATGCTGTGTCAGTTACAAGCCATCAAAGCTGATTGCAAAAAAGTGATAAAAGGAGTTAAACAAAGGCTTGTGTAATGAGTTATGAAAGATGATTTCTGAGTCAAAGCCAATCTTGAAAAGTAGCACAGAGGCTCTGTTCCGACCTAAAATTAACATGCGTGATCTGACCACAAGTTTACATCTCTGGGTACAGGTGAGAACGCGTTTGGAACGCCTTGAGGACGCATTTGAGATCACATTCTTTGAGATGTGTGGATATGAATGTGTCCTGGGCCACATTAAGGACTGCCTACTTAACTGACTCTTTGACCTGGGGAGATTCATGCCGATCCTCATGTAAATAGACAAGCAGCCAAGCACTCTGCAAGTAAACAAAGTGCATTCCTGCCTGCTGTGTTTCTCATGTCACAGAAACCACTGAAAGCAAATCTTTTGTTTTGAATGTTTTGGTGATTTCGTTGCTCTACACATATCTGACACATTAACAGCATAAGCAGTGGTTTCAGCAGCACAGAGGTCTGCAGGGACCACTGGCAAATGGTAACCTTTTAGTTTTTAGTTTTAAATTGACATATTTGCATATCCAACTATCTCAGATGCAGGTGTTTTGGAAAATAAATGTTGTGTCTTGCAGAAGAACAACTTCCTGCAAACTGCACTAGCTCAGCATTACTGTCACACAGTTTAAAAGTCTAGATATGTGCACAGATTCATGTTCATGTAATCATGCTGTATTAGCCATGTGTTTACTCCAGATCAAATTTAGTGATCTATATGCAAATAGATGTTTTTAAAGCTGTCTACTTGTTGTTGGATCACCCAGGATGCATGTTAATGTCAGGTCTAAACAGGCTCAAAATGTCTCTGCAGAGTTGAAATGACACAGAGGCCGTAAACACCATGCTTTTACAGTAAATGCACGGAGGTGCTACAAGAAAACCACAAAGCTTTAAAGTCATGACCAGCTCCATATCTCAGCCCAGTCTCACCATATAGCTTAGTACAGCTAACTCTCAGTCCTTTAATCCTTTACCACTGGCCTGGAAAAAAGGACCAGAACAGCCCGACACTATCAATTAAAAAAGGTGAATTAAAAAAAGAAAAGAAAGTACATTTTAAGAGGGCTATAAGTTACTAAATTTCATTAATTTTTTTTTTATAAAATTACCCCTAACTAGGGCAGAATAATTACTTTCACAACTCTCATGTTGTAACAGCACTATGATTAATCTACAGCATGCAACATTTTGAAGGGGGCGCATTTTTTATTTTTTTCTTCTGTTTAGCCTACAAAAATATCTTTTTATATGTATTCATAATTTACAGTAGATTGAAATAACGTCTGCGTGATTGCACATTGAGCATGCTTTTCCGTTTAGGGGACAACAAGTGACCAAAACACAATAACTTTCACTTGCTGCATACATTCACGCAGCTCAGACTTATTAACATACTAATTCTTCTGAGTTTGTGGATCATCATTAAAAGCATGTGAATTTGAGTGGAATACTGTTATCTGAAATCTTAACAAAAAAACCCACAAAATATATATAAAAGAAATCAAGTACTTTGTGTTTGAAATGTACATGTGATCATTGTCTGTAGGTGATTCGTCCTGTCATGCTCAGCTTTGACTGATGTGTTATTTTGTGTGACCACTAGGTGGCACAGCAGTGAATGGGAAGTGAGGAACTAGAAGCTTCTTTTCACACACTTCCTTCTTGTACACAACACCCGTCTGGCTCAGCTCGCATTCAGTGTCATTTCCTAAACATTACCAAATGTTTTCAGAGCTCAACAGTGAACAGTGACACACACTCACACTATCAGCAACAGCAACCGACATGAGGCACAATCTGATTGGTCCTTCCCTCTGAGAGAGACAGGAAGTCTGTGTGTGTGTATGTGTGTGTGTGTGTGTGTGTGTGTGTGTGTGTGTGTGTGTGTGTGTGGTCTTATCTGAGCTACCAGTAACAATCTCTATAACTTGCCCCAGTCTTGTAGCCGTGAGTGGAAATGTACTGACTCACAGTTACAGAAACACACACTTGCTAAGTTAAATGTATGTCATAGCACCTTTGGCATTTGTTTCCAAAAAGACCTCGACGTAGGATGTGGGGACGTATCCCTCCTCGTCCTCGTTTCTGCGGACTCGTGTCCAACCGTCTCCTTTGTCTTCTTCTATGACGTACAACAGCTCGCCCTCTGCCACTGAGATGGTGCCCTCGTTATGACCTGAGAGGAGGGAACAAACGAGAAAAAAGCAAAATAGCTAGATCAGCTGGTGTATGATATTAAAATGCAATCTGTAAAAGGAATCCCAATTTCAATCTAAGGGGTCACCAGATCATTAAGGGTATAAAGTAACTAGTGATGGCCTTTTGGTTGAAAGCCTCATGCCAAAGGGGTGAGATGATACTCTCAGCGCACCAGACGAGACAAGACACGATATTGGGTTCACGAGAACGAGACGAGATATTAAGAAAACTACAATGACACAATATATGACTGGACCAACAGACTTTTATTTAACCGAGTTGCACATGCATTTTGAAATGTTTTATTATAACTCTTTACATGATGTAAGAATGAGCTTTTCATAAACTTCTTCTTCCACAAATTGAAACTAAAACTAAAATGTATAAAAGTTAAAATAAGATAAATAAAAAATATAATATTTAATACAAGTATTACATGTATTTGTTGTTTAAAAATGGATGCTTCGTGGAAGATCCATACAATCATCAATTCCAAGGTGGGCAGCCAAATGAGGGCACTACGGAATTGAAAAGTGTCAGAACATAATTGTTATAGTGAGTTTCACCTTTTTTATGACATTTGTGTGTCATTAAGAGTTATGGCCAAAACATTTGTTCATCCTTGAGTCCAAGTGGACTTTTTTTTTTTTTTTTGACCAAATTCCCTCAAAATGGGACAGATCAAGTGCCTAGTCAGACAGAAAACCAAAAACATAATGTCTCAAGCCAGAGCTGTCCACACAGCAGAGGCATAAAAACATGTTGTAAAAATAGTTAGTTAAAATAAAATATACATTTTTTTAACCTCTTTAACCTTAAAAAAAAATCGATAAAATATTGGCTACTTTCAATACTGAAGGCCTCCAAAAACGTATAAATAAAATAGTAGATACTCAGAGAACTGATCCCTTTTCTTCGGCAGAGTTTAACATTAAAAGTCTACACATCTTTCCAAGAGAGATCACCTGTATTTATAATCCCAGGTAAGATCAGGACTCTTTACCTCTGATGTGCACACAGTGCTTCAGTCAGCAGTCTTTGAGAATCTGCCAGGTTCGATTTTTTAAAATACTGTACTGGGGAAAAATGACTGTTTCTCTCCACTCTCCTCCTCCACACATTTCCTCAGAAAGGTCACACCCACTCCTCCTCATTCAGAGGAATCACATTCCTCAATGCTGCTTCTGTAGAAATGAAAGGCATGTGTATTTTGAAATACTAGCATTCAGCTGTTAGGGGTTTATTTTTACCTTCAAACGGGTACAAGGCTTTGCAGGTGCCGATGGTGGGCAGGGTCTCCTCGTCGTCAAACTCATCGTCGAACTCTGGCGTGCTGGAGGTGGGGGGGATGGGGTTGATGTTGGCTTTGACCTGAGTCTCTGAATTCTGCTCCTCCGTGTAGCTGCCATCCGGGCTGCTCAAAGGCCAACACACACACAGTAAATATACTGTGAAAACATACATAGTTTTCCTCCGAAGAAGTAAGGTGCGTAACAACTCTGAGGGGTCTGGGTGGTTGTGTTAACTGTAAGTTTGGTGTTTATCAGAGTATACCATACCTCTCTCTGTCCTGTGCACAGTTGTTGCTCACTGTTGTGTTGTTCTGGGTCTCATAGAGTCCACTTCTCCGGTGAGTATCACTCTTGGATGGCATCCTTTCCTCCACCTCTGCTAACCAGCCCTGAAAAACACACACACAATTATTACATGTGTGCTGACTGCAAGCAGCTTTGGTCCTACAAGACAATTTAAAAATGTATTTCAAGCATCATGGAATTCTTTTTATCCGTGAATCAGACGGCCTCTGTATTGACATTTGGCTGAGCTGAATAACCACTGTTATTTTGGTCAATATTGAGATCATGATTATTTAACACGCTTACTCATTGATTTATGAAAACTAGGGCTGCAACTAACAATTGCAATTCTTTTTATTACCCATGAATCCGTCAAGAATTTTCTCAATTAATAGATTAAATGTTTGGTCTCTGAAAATGTTAAAAATTGTGAAATGTCCATCTCAGCTTGTCAAAGTCTAAGCTGACATCTTGAAATGTCTTGTTTTTTCAGTTAAAAAATTAAAAATATTCACTTTAATGTTTATAAAACAGCGAAAAGAAGAAAATCTTCATATTTGAAAGGCTGAAAACAGCGTTGTCTGCCATTTTTGCACAAAAACAGTAGTTATGTTAGTTATGTAGTTTAGTTAAAAATAATAAATTATTGGCTAATAAACAGCTATAAAAAAGCATAATTTATTTATTAATTTCTTTTTTTTTTTACTTTAATTCAATGGAAAAACAAATAAAAAAAAATGTAAAAGATAATTATATAAATAAAATTGAATATCATTAAAATATATATAGACATTTAAATAAATAATATAAAAATAAGAAATAAAAATAAACCAACCAAAATAAATAAGATCAACTATGTTGCAACATTTGTGCATTTCCACTTACACAACCTACTGAAACTCCTTAATGTACTTCCATTATATAAAAAGAATACATTTGACAAAAAAAAAATCCTGCTGAAACAACAAAGTATATTCAACTTTGTGTTAAACTATATTCTACATATTTCACTGGGCAAAGTGCGCTGCTGTATGGTTAAAATTGAATCAATCCCCCAGCCCTAGAAAGAACCTTCACAGCAGGAACACCTCTGCTTTACAGTCTACTTCGGTTGCCATGTTTCTACAAGGTTACACCAGGTTATTGTTGTGGGGCTCCTCTCCCCCTGCACAGAGCTCCAACATGCAGCCAGCCCCTCCAGCTGCATCACATCTTCTCCTAATATGGACGAGCGGCAGACTTCTCTGGAACAACCCCAGCAGGAGACGTGTGTTTGAACTCCTTTATTATTTACTGCCTCGGTTAAACCAAACAAGAAAGCTTCGCCAACACTAACAGCACACACAGCAATGAAGAGCTCAGACTGGCATCCGGGCTCACCTCAAATTTCTGCGTTTCAAACTGGAGCTTCTCGATGTTCTGGGCTATTTCTGATAGCCGAGGGTCGACGCTGGCCGGGTCCCCCATCTGAGGGTTCTTCACGTACACGTCTTTCATCTTAGTTAGAGCGTCCCTGGGAAAGCACATTACTAGAGTCAGTACAAGTCTTTGTAGCATGTTAACAAGGTAAAAACAAATGTCACCTCTCATAAAAAACGTGAATAAGATACCTCTGGTCCATCTCTTTTTGAATATCCTTATTCAGCTCATCTATCTTCCCCTGCAGCTTCTTCCTCCTCTGTTCTGGTGGCAAGTGGCTGAAGTCCTCTGGTCCAGAACCCTGAGAGAAGAAAGAGGAAGAAGAGAGGCGAAAAAAAGGAAGCAAAAAGGAAGAAAGAAACCATAAGATGAGGAAAATAAGCTTTCAGAACTAATTATTTGTTGTGCTGCTGTTTTAACAGGGGTGTTTTCTAGTAAGGTGCAGTATCTCCCTTTGCTGTAAACCCCGTGAAACCACTCAGGGATAAATGGATAACAGCTCCACAAATGTGAGCTCTTTTTCTGTTCTAGCCACATAATTCACCTGCAGGAGATACTGCAGCTGCTCTCTAATACACACTCACTCAGAGTTGGGATGTTTGTTTCTGTATAGACTCGAGGCCTTTCACCTATTCAGTCGCAGCGCCTAATCCAGTGTACTCTGCGAATGCATTGAAAATGTAATAAAAGTATTAGCTGCATCCTATTATTGCTCATATAGTGTTTCAGAGTGAGCTGGCTAATGGAAGCTGCTCTCTGACGGGACTGGGTGTTCTTAAAACACAGGCTGTGTGAGAGTGAGAGGTTTTTTGGCTGGACAAGGGTCATATTTCCTGATGAGAAGGTTTCCAGTCTGCAATTGATGAGTCATACTGCTCAGCAATGTCTCCAACTTTCTGTAGACATAATGTCTCGGTGCTGGCTGGTATGTTTAGAGCCCCAAAGTATTCAAAATCAAAACATAATCAATACAATTATTATGAAACAAATAATGAATTAACAACATTTTTTAAAACGTTATTTTAGAATTTTATAAATTTTTATTGTATTAAATATTGTGTACATTTTTATTTATTTTTATTTTATTTATTTATATTTATTTTAATAAAGATTTTTCTTTAGTAAACTTAATTTGTTTTAAGTTAAATTGAGATACATATTTTTTTGTTCTCAATTTTTAAAAGACAGATTCTTTATCTTAATTTTTTATTTCATTCTTGTTTTTTTCACTTTTAATTGTAGTTTTTTAACTCAATTTTATTTTTATTATAGTTTTTTATTTAAATTTTATTATATTTCCTTTTGCTGTCTGTTTGTTCTTTTTAATTATAAATATAATGGGCATTGTATAAATAATAATAATAATAAGATTAATAGCATTAATATAATGCTCTGTTTTAATCATTTTTCATGCATTAATTTAAAAAAAAAAAAAATCTGACCCTAGGGATCCCTGAAGAGTTCAAGTCTAAGTTGATAAACAAGAAGAAAATAGTGTTATTGCACATGTTGTTTTGTTCCTACCCGTGAAGAAAAAGGTGCATTGACTGAATAGGTCGAGGCCTAGTTGAATCTCATTGAGATGGGTCACATATAACTGCTGGAGCTACAGACTTCACTGCAGGTGAGCCAGGTCAAACACAAGCAGCTAGGTTACCGTTGCAACCTTACCCCTTCTGCCTGTATCAGCACGCAACACTTACCGGGCATGCAACATAACAAAGATCGTGTCAATCATCATGCAGGGACATGCTCCATTTCTCAGTGATCAGTTACAGTGCAGAGGTTGTGTATTAGTGTTTACATTCTCTATTTAGACCAAAACAAACGAGAACACTATCTATAAGATAAGACCAAACTAAAACTATGGGCAGACATTAACTCATTTGTTGTTTGTGTTGATAAACTCAGGATGAATGCGGATCTAGTACTTATTGAATTTTCTGTATGTAATCAGGTATAGCTTTATAAAATCCATTAACTAAAGAATATTGAAATTATGCAAATCATGAAAAGGCCTCATTTTTATTACAAAGTCAGCTTAATTCAACATTTTGGGAAATATGCTTATTTGCTTTCTTGCAAAGAGATAATATCTCATGTCCTGCATTAAATATGTGTTGTGGTTAGCTTAGCTTAGCTTAGCATGAAATGTTGGCCATGAGCTGAGCTGCTCAGCTTTCCTTATAACTAAAGATCCAGATGTCTGATGACCAAAATATTTCATCCAGTTCAAATATATACTGTAGTTAAAAACAACTGAGATCTAAAATGTGTATCATAAAAATGATGCTTAAAATGGATAAAAAGTAAATTTCCATCATCATTTGCACTGACAGAGAAATCAATCATTTCAATCAAGGGTCTGTTTTATTTGATCGCCTAAGTTTAAAAGTTATCGCAAACATTTGGGATAATGTAAGTACACAACTTAACAAAAATATATAACAAAAAGGTCTACTCAATTTTAGACATGTTTATGCAGATAAATTATATATAATGCAGATAAATTATATATAATAATTAACATATTTTTAATATGAGGCTCTTTATAGAGCATTTCACCATCATCAAATAAAATGGTACAATGTAAAAAGATACAACATGTTAATATGTGAGTTTGTGAGGATTCTTGAGATCTAGGTGAGGTGTTTCCGGTCTAAATGCATCTGCTGGCAAGAAAGCAAATATATTTATGTCCCAAAATATTACTATTTGTTTAATCCTCTACGTCGTGCTCTGAGGAAAATATTAATAAAGGGTTGATATTCTATGGAGGCCTGCCATCATACAGTTTCTTATGTTAGCTATACAAAAGCATTCAATAAAAATGTGAATATCGGCATGCGGTGTGAGCAACAACTACGTAAGATCAGGTTAGTGTTTGTTACAGAGACGTACGTTTTGTCGAGACAAGAAGGACTACCAGACAGACTAAGAGACAGACAGGTAAAACATAGAGTAAATCTGATCACCTCAATGAGATTCCGGACGTGGGAATTGAGTGTGATCTGCACCACAGAGACCACAGACACACAGTTTGGGAGAGACGAGACGAGAACACAACCACACAACACGAAAACAAACAACAAAAATAACAAACAAATGAGACAACGACATGAGTCTGAGGTCCATCGTTGTGTCACAGCAAAGATTAAAATGATTAACTTAAAATCCAACAAAAAAAACCAACAAGAGAGCACACGGCGTACAAAACGTTATTAACAATGTGTTACTGGGAGGACGTGACATGCGTGCTATGGTCATGCCGCTACGGTCGTGAGATTATACGGTCATGCTTACCAGCTTGAGAGAAAGCTTCATGGGGGGAGAGGAGAGAGAAATGGCGAGGAGCAGGAGAGAGAAACAGACATCAGTCAACATCAGGAGAATATTTCGGCCATTTGATTAATTTTCCTTCAAATAAAAATAGCTTTCATGTATTTTATGATAACGCTTTGCCAAACTTCACCATTCAAGGAAAAGAGGGTATACTTTGGTGCTTAAATACTGAAGGATTTATACATGGTCATAAAAAAGCTCTTTGAGCGTCGGTTTCTGCCCCACTCTTTTTCTAATGTGGTGAAGTTTAACAATTTCTAATATAATGGATGAGTGAAAAATGAGAAATAAGTTGGCAATAAGGCCAACCTACTGCACAAGCATGAGGTAAAGAATGAGGGGGGGAAATTAAGGGGAAGACAGATGAAAATAAATGTAAACAAAGGAGAAGTAGAGGGATGGTGACTGTGACAGGGACGGATGTACCCTTTACTTCTTGATCCCTCTCTGCTGCCATTACAATGGCACGCAAGTGACAGCAGAGGGCGCCAAAAGCATAAACATATTAGCAGATCCATACGTTGACATGGAGGCAGATACTGTACACAGACAAGCTGGAGAGTCTTTGAAAACCTTTAAAACTATCCCCCAAAAAACAAAGAAATTTCCACATATTCAGCTCTGTATATATATAAAATAAAAGACACTGAATGAAGGTACATGTCAAATAAGAGTAATGATGAACTAAAAGGCAAGTACAATAAAAAAAGAACTAAAATGTTCGTCTAAATGTTATTTAGGAGTGATTTTTGGTTGTTTTGACACAAAGAACAGAGTAGAAAGCAGGTTAACAACCCTTTGGCTGGTAGTGCCGGAGCAGATGACTTGTAATCCTGTTAGAGGCTCACAGGCTGGTGCACTGAGGAGCTCTACTCACTTTAGTACACTAATCAAGTCATCCACCTGGAATGACCTGTTATGATGCTTGTGATCCCCCCCCTCACCCCTCCAACACCATATTATTCCCAAATGTGTTATGTGTGAAGCTTTACTAACAGCACATAAAGAAAATATTTAAGTGACACCAATACATTGATACCGAGGGGGGTATTTTCAGTATAAGTGATAAAAATGCATCATAATCTTAGAGTCCATATCTGTCCCATAGTAAAAAATCTGGGCCTGTAAAAGTAAATTTTCAGCCTCAAGTAGAAGATAAAAGTAAAATCCTTCCCACTTCCTGCAAATTTAATAGTAAAAGCCGTTTCTCACATTTTTCCAAACTTAAAAATCCTTATAAATTAAAAGGGAAACATGAAACTCTGACCATGATTATGATAGCATGGAGTGTCATTTATTCTCTTTAAATTGGTTGTGAAATTCTATCAATATAAGTGTTCTTATTGGGTTTGCTTTGTTGTTTCAATAGGCTTTGAATTTGTATTATTGATATGTGTGTATATAGGCCAATATATATTATTTTTTACAATGTTTGGACACGTACATATCCTTGTAATTCAACTTTTGCAAACTAATTGATAACCCTGTTGATGATCAGCTGGATGAAATGTGGGATGGAGGGGGGTTACACTTATGTCATGTCTACTCGTTCAGATTTCTGTTTTCTTTTGATGGAAAACTGCTTAAAAAATGCTTCAATTTAAGTAAGTTAAAGAGTAAATATTTGCTGACTGCAATGCAGGAAGAGACACACCTTCTGGGACTACTTTAAGCTATTATTTGCATTTGTTTTGCACATCCTTCTCCAGCTTGGTGTTCTTCTTTATTTTATGCATTTTTATTGCTTGTAAATATATTGGATTGTTTATTTCATGTATATAAATTGCGAATGCATGACTAAAGGACCTTCATGCAAATAAACTGATCGAAAAAAAAATGGGAATAAGCATGTAATTGAACAATTTCTTTTTAGAAAGAACAATGGGGCAGATACAGAGTAAATACTTGTCCCTGATTGGCTGTTCCTGCTCTGAGCATACATGTTATTAATCATGTGATCACTGGAGTTCTGCACTTTGCTGTAAATAAGTTGCATGATAAATGTGTTTTATTGTTCACTTTCAGGAGATATTTTTCCACCCCTTAATTGGCTCTTTAAAGCTTTTATCAGTGTGATTCTTATTCAGTTTGATGAATACAGGCCCTGATGTAACTGAACTCTTTCCAACCACGCAGACAGACACAGATATACAGGTATAATATGGTCCTTACAGACAGATATGGGTACACCAGCACAAAGAAAGCCCTGCAGGGGTGAATTCTGGGTACTGTAGGCTGAACCCAGATCCAAAGTGTGACCAACACCTCGCCCAATGTTACGTCCACCTGACAGTGAGATTTAAAGCGAGGACTGGGTGATTTCTGGGTGGGATGAATAGCATCCTCACGCCCATAATCCCCCACATCCTCAGGTGCTTGTGACACTTTGTGAATTGACCCCTTGTAGATGCTCGGTGGGGGGGGGAGCCCTGAAACAGCTGCGGGACAACAGCGAGCAACAAGAAACCTCAAGCGGATACATGTGATGTGGGATGAAGTCATCCGATCATTCGTCTCGTTTCTACACGCGTCCGAGCCATGTGATCAATACTGAGCCAGGCACAGACACCAGCCTCCTTTGTGAGGAGATTCTGCCTCATTAATTGTGACGAATGTGTCACAGATATATCATTATTAATGAGGCCGCTGTATGTGTCGTACATGGCTTCTACTAATCACACATCCAGTATTTTATTCACACTTTTCTTCCAGTCACCTGAACCAAAGTCTCACACACACACACACACACACACACACACACGAACGCAGCTGATACTCACTGACGCCCATCTCACACACACACTTACAACATATTGTCTGGCTTCGAAAGCATATGTGGGCCGACCCAGAGTCCTCTTCATAAGCTCTTTGTGACAAATGAGCGAGCGCGGGGATTGCTGCTGAGGTGGTCGTCAGAAAGAACACAGCTTTGTCAATGAGAACTCAGAAAACAGCACTGACGTCTTAAAAGCTCTTATATGGTCTTAATTTGACTCCTAAAAACACACATGCTTTCGCTTTTTCATACGCGCGTACATACAGGCACTGTGGATGGATGTGACGGCTAATAAGCACCACACAAGACGCTCTCCTGCAGGAGAAGACATCCTTTCACCGTACAGAGACACAAAACACCTCCAAAGACACAAGTACTCTAATTCCTAATGTGACACTCTGTCCCTCCTTACAGGATGTGGGAGAGGAATAAAAATCCATCTTGTAGGGCTGTACAGTATATTGTCTTTTTATTGTCAGAGTGAAAGACTGCTCTCCGGGATTTATTGAGTTAGAGTATCAGTGGAAAACTGCACTTATCCACTGCTACTTTTTACTGGTGTCTTTGTGTTCACTTCAATATGTTCAATAAAAAATGTAGGAAATAATTTCCCTTACTTTTTTTGCAGTACAAGCAATTTGTTGCATTTTAGTAGTAGACTGAAAAAAACAGTTTACTTATTGCAAATATCTTTTTTTTATTTATTGCAAATATCTTATTGTGAATTTCAGCAATGTTAGTGTATATTTTGCTCATATCATGCAGCCCTATTTCCTTGATTTAGCTGTAGCTGGGACTACAAAATATAATGAAAAGAGGGTTTAATATGTTGCCTTGAATAGGTTTCTGCAGCAAGTAACGACTTTTTAAGACTTTTTTAAAACCCCATTTAATGTAATTTAATAACTTTTTCATGACCATACCGGCCAAAATATTAAAGTAGAAAAGGTCAGGACATAAAAGCCTATATATATTTTATGATTATATTAAATCTTGTAAACTTTCCAGCAAGCCATAACAATAACTTTTAATTCTAATTACTATTAATTTTAAATTTTATTTTTTTCGTTTATAAAATGACTAACTTATTAAAAAAATTATTATTCCAATTTATTTCCTTTTTATTTACTAACATTATGAGATGACTAGTATGTGATGTCTTCCTACAGCTCACAATCAAGTACAAAAATATTTTATAACAAATATTTTCTTAAGTCTGCCATAGGGGTTAATATTAAAGACTTTCATGGGTTAAAATTAGAACTTTCAAAGGAAACTGAATATAGATAACCCTGAACAAAGAAAAGAAAAAAGAAAAGAAAAGAAAAACATCCAAAATACACATTTAAGTGTTCATTTTGTAAGTTGGTCTATTTGCATCTGTTAATTTCTTCTGAATTCACCTGAAGCAAGTGATAGATATGCCTCAATTTCATACTTGACTACTCATAGTAATATCTTTTAGTTAAAACTTTTATCCCATTCACCAAAATACAAGCCTTGCTTCCCAATATGAGCACTGATTCAATAATACTGATGATGAAGTGTTGCTAGTTAGCCTGGTTTGACCTGCTGGATGCAGGCCTGTTTGTGGAGGAGCTGAGGAATTGCCCTGACACTTCACCAGCAGCTGTTCAGAGGCATTAGCCCAAAACGTCTGTGTCAGTGAGGCAGTAGGGCTGGTGTCCCTTAAGGACTTGTTGCTATTTTACTGGATTAACCATGCACCTTCTGCTGCCTTTTAGTAACCAAAACATACGGTAGATTTATTCCAAAAAGAAAGAAATCATACTGTAAAAATGCACTCTACATTGAACAACATCTATATACATGAAAAATGTAAACAGGGAACTGCCATGAGACATGAAAGGGTGAACAAATGAATGAATGTATTGTGATGAGATATGGAAAGGAGTACAGGCTCTTATATAGACTCTAACTTCTCATAGATATTATGACTTTATTCAACCTCTTTCCTGTGCTATAAAATGTTACATTAAGGTCAAACTTCAATCTTTTTAATCTGTGTGCAATCCGCACAATGCAACTGATTTAACTCTTTTTTTTATCGCTCTTCTCAGAGCCGTTTCAGCACTTCCGCTTTCAGAAACGTGCACTTCCTGATAGATCTGTGCGCTGCTAGAAAAAATACACACTTCCCTTTTTTCTGCCCGACCTTCAATCATTTCCTCTACAATAAGCTTGCACACACTGCACCGTTGCACCACATTGTTCTTTTGCCTTTTCAGACATCATGTTAGCACCAATTCATACAGATGTTTTTCCTTGAGTAATCGCTGCCCTTTTCAAAATGTGACCGTAAACAAAAACTGTAGTATTTGTGGGGTCCGGAAGGAACACCTTAGTTGCCGCCCATTCCTGAGGTCAGGGAGAGCTGCTGAAGTGTTATGAGAAGGCGTGCTTTGACCTGCCCCGGCCTGCGATTCCATTACAACACACACTGGACTGGGAACTGGTGATGACACCCACCAGGACCCACCAGGCTGGTGCTGATAAAGCCACCCTCCGGGAAGTCATCTAAAATTACTCTCCTGGCCTCCTCACTCCTCATAGGGTGACTCAGTCAGCCTGCTGCCACATCCACAACACTACTTTGTTCATATTATGAGCATATGCTTTATGATCTTTTCCTTATATCGCTTGCAAAAAAAAAAAACCCAAAACAAATTTGCCTCCAGCAAAGACTGCAGAGAAGAGCGCAGGGAGCTACTGCAGTCTCCATGCTACTGCCAAGACTGCTCAGGCCACTGGCTAATTTCTGTCAAAGGGGGGAAGGTAGGGTAGAGGGAGGACTGTCATTGTGAGCACAGAGTTAATATGAAGAGGGACTAGATGGAGAGAACGCTGGTGAGTCAGACAAGTACCATGGATTCATCGTTAGGCGCTACAGAAGCATGCTAGAGAAGCAAATGGGCTGAGCACTGTATGAGTGAAGGTGAAAGTCCTGCTGGTGTTCACACAGATTATAATCTATTTGTAGGGCTGCATCAAACAGTTTGAGGCTTTGAAGCATTCTTAACGCTGAAATTTGAAATTCAAATTAAATTTTGCATGCTGCACTAGGGTTGGACGATTGTACATCTGAGAGTGGCTACAGTACATCACCAATTATTTTTTTCGAGGATTTTTGTCATTAATTTAATGGTCGGCCTCCGAAGAACGACAACAACGAGCTCTCACAAAGACGCCAGCAGAGGCAGAGAGAAACGGCGCGGAAAAACAACTCTGGTTTGGTGGAAATAAACATTGAGTTCCCAGAGTTGGCGACTCTTCGAACAGCAGAAGTACAAACCAAGACTGACTTCTGTCAAGCAGACTTTTAAATATCTATTAATAACAATAGTTTGAAGCACAAAAAAGCAAATCGCTGGTCATTGGCCAATATAACTTGCCAGCCTCGTTTTAAAATCAGCTGCTTCCTCAGGTTTACCCTACATTTTTAGTTCTTTATTGAGTCATTTTGTATTGTATGTTTTGTATGAGTCATTTCTTTTTTTGTAAAAAAAAGTAAAATCATGGAATACAAAAAGGGATACAGAAATTTGCAGGTAGAGACATGAAATCCTAATAGGTTTATTATGGGGACTCCATAAAAATGACATTACAAATCACAAATTTACAGCTGTTTTGGAGTTATTGACAGATAATTTCAGGAAAAAGTGCCCTTCAAATGATTGAAATGGCTCATAGGTTTGCTAGGTTTGCACTTGATTGATACATTATAACCAATAGCCTTAACATGCCTATATTTTACAAACTAATCTGTTAATCAGATCAGTTAAGTGGAGGCCATTCAACCATCGGACAATATTAAAGTTCATATGATAACGAAAGTTTGTAAGTCGTTCTATCGGTGCGGATTAACTGGTCTAAACTTAAATTCAGAAGGTGTATAGCTGTTTTTTTTCTGTTTAAGAAAGAAAATTAGAATTTTTATTGAGATTTTGTAAGTTCATTTTGTTCATTTATCGACTAAAAAGCAACGAGAGCTGGTGGAAAGTAGCTAAGGACGTCATAGAAGCTTTGAACGCAAAAAAAAGTTGCATTGAGATGATCGGTACAGCCCTACAGTACCAATTTCAAAGACAGTTCTGCCCAGAAAACGGTGAAAATTGAAGCTGTGAGAACTGTTTTCTAACTGAGGTCACATTGCCTACATATGGAGGCATTCAGTTATTGGTAACGGAGGTGATGTTCAATCAGCTGCTCTATGATGACACCATGTAGGCATTATGACCTTCAGTGATTCTGCCTTTTTTTCCTTCACCCATACAGTGCAGCAGGTACACAGCTCAGATACAGGTGTAGGACACACACACACATGCACAAAGCTTGCTGGACACACACACTTACCCCTCGCCTCAGGCTCCGGAGGCAGTGCATTTTGGGTTTGGAGGTCATGAAGTCGTTGAGGCGGTGGGAGAGGGGCTCCTTTTGCTGCTTGGGAGACTGGGGGTCGTTGGGAACAGCAGAGGGTGAGGGCGGGGATGAGGCTGGGGGGGCAGGTGGGGGCTGGTGGGGGGACGTTAACAGGGACATAAGCTACCAGTAAGAGAGGGAGCCGTGACGGAGAGGAGGAGGAAAAACATGGAAGAAGAAAAAGAAGAAGAAGAAGAAGAAGAAGAAGGGGGCAAGAATCCAACGAAAAAAGAGGAAAAGGAGGAGGGAACACAAAACGAAATAAATAAGCCTCCTACAAATATTAAAAAATAAACACACAACAGAAAACCCAAACAGAAATTAAAAGACAACCAAAAGGTACGTCAAACCTAGTGTATCAGTTGTTATGTTGTGGAAAAAACGTCAAACATATAAAACATAAAAAAAAACAGTAAAAAGAAGAAAAACAACCAGAGTGAGTAGGAAGCGTAAAATGTGTTAAAGGAAGCGGCTGCAACAAAGCAAACAGCAGAGAGTTTCAGTCAAAGCGCATGCAGGCTTCCATTTTAGAAATCCTTTTCATTTTTCCTCTGTTTTCCGACCTCGTCACATGCCAGCTAGGACGAGAAATTCACCACATCCCCAAGGACATCAGATTTGAGGTCATCATCAGAGAAGTCTAATTGCTTATCGCTGTCCTAAAACATCTGACTGCATAATTCATCAACCAGAAGTTGTGGAGTTAGAGAATGAAGCAGAAACACCACACAGTGCGCATGCATGGCCAAGTGATTCAGAAACCCCTCTTACAAAACAAATACACTAAAAAAAATCACAGAAAATTACTGTAAGGCAGAAATGGTGCTTTTGTACTAAAAAAACGGTATAATGTTTTATTTTCATATGTGTTTCTATTGTTCTTGCATGCGTGTGTGCATGTAAAGTTGAAATACCTCTCTGTTAGGCTGTCTGTGCTCCCACAAACATGGCATAGAAAATGAAACTACGGTTGCTTGATAATAAGAAAACTCATAATCACAATTACTTGGGTCAATATTGAAATAATGATTCTTTAAGACGACCGCCCATTGACACTGGAAACATCATGCGTATAATTAAATAAAGAATAAGAAAATTTGTCTTTTTATCGGTGGATTTTCTTGAGTTGTTAATATAACAATGCAAATAAAATTAATAAATAATATATATTACAGGTGTGAATATCAATGGAATAGCTGTTAACTATAAAAATTAAGTGTCAACTATTTTAATAATAGATTAATCGGTTTGACTAATTTCTTAAAGCAAAATATTAGTAAACATATTATTTTGAGACCAAACAACCAACTGATTAATAGAGAAAATAATCAAAAGATAAATCAATATGATGAATATATACTTGAATAATAAATATATATACATTTAATAAATAACGTAAAAAAATATTAGATTAACTATGTTGGAAAAACTACAAATATATATATATATATATATATATATATTATATTTATTTATATTTGTAGTTTTTACAACATAGTTAATCTAATTAATTTAAATAAATTAGACCAAATTTAATTAATTTAAAATTAAAGTAGATCAAATAGTGATGTGCCACAACCTACTGAAATCTCCTAAACATATACTAAACATTTTTGGTAAACTTAATATAAAATCTTCATTAATTCAGCACAAACAAATGAAAGTTCATCGCTGGATTTATAATTTTAATTTTAGTGCTTCATTGTGAAATGGAATGCTGCACAATAATCATTTTATGTTGTTTATCTTGTTTTTCATTATTGTTAAATCTCAAAATTTTTTATTGAAAACTAAATGAAATGAATCGGCCAGCTCTAATAGAAACATCCTGTTCTGAATAAGCATGCCTTACTTTTGGACACAATGAGTTTAAACACCATTTCCTCTGCACATACAGTCAGTACACTGGGGTTTCTCATCAAGCATTGCACACACTTGCTTCGAGCCTTTCTCTCCCACACACACACACCCAGTTACTCACTCATGCTCTGCTCTAATTCAATACCGACAGTGCCACCAGCCCATAAGACAGTCAGAGATCAGTTTTGCTGTTCAGAAGCAGGAAACTGAAGGAGGCTACTCAAGAGATGATCACCAGTCAATGGAAAAACGGTGAAGGAAAAACTGTTATATTCAGATAAAGTTAATATCTGCCAATTGAGTCTGACCACAGGGTGACAGTAGAGATGCATTAGTGTGTGTTACTGAAGGAAATTTCCAAAAATCGGTGAGGGTGATTGCCGGGGAGGAGGAAACGGGTGGCAAATAATAACAACAGAAATGGCAATACTAACATGAACTAGCAACAAATTCCTTAACGGAAGTCAAAGAATCTAAACAAAAAATTAAACTAAATTAAATACGTCACCAGTACTATAAATGTAACAGATACAAATGTGACATTGAACACATATATTTATTTTACGAGACAGAACCAACATAACAAAGTACAACCTACGAGCCCACAAACCCACAAAAATCCAGCACAACGTACAACCTAAAGGAAATGCACTAAAACCTGCGAGGCTCTGCTTTAAGTTCGAGAGTAAATGTGTTTCCGTGTCATGTTTGCATTTATGTGTTACCTTGTTCTTGTTCTTAATGAAAGGCCACAGTTTGCCCTTGCTCTTGCCAGCAGGCCTCTCCTTGTCTCTGGCGTTGGACAGGCTGGTCTCGGATGCAGTTCTTTTCATGGCTTGGCCGTAATCCTCAAACTCCACATCTCCCGGGGGCTCGAACCCGGACTTGTAGGACTCCACCACCTGCTTCGAGTCCTAGAGGGAGGAGAATAATGGCAGCATTAGCCTGGATACAGTTTAAACCCAACCAATCTGCCGATAGGTTTGAAAAGTATGTTGAATTTGTAAAATTGCCAAAAATACACTGTTTATAGTAGAAATAAACTGCACAGACGTCATCGTCACAGATTTACATTTCTGACGGTCCTTTATTGAATCATCGGTTGAGAACATTTCCGTAACCAAAACAAAGCTTAAAATTGTGATATTTCTTCAAGATCACTTTATTCCATCTCTCATATAAAATGTTGGCAAAACTAGATCCTGCACTCTGCACTTCTTGGTGCATCTGGGAAGCTAGGATTGATACTGCTAAAAACGAACCCTCACATGACAAATATTCACTTAAAATCGGACAGAACTGCAGACTGTTTGCACACAGAAAAGAGGAGAGGACAGGAAAGGTTGCAAAAATGCAGTGAATTCAATATGTACAATATGTGGAGACCCAATTTTTTTCTTCCAATATTTGTGACTGAGTGTGCACTTGGGAAAGTGTTGTATATGCAGATTTTTAAGTTGTGCCGACTTCTAGCCATGATTGTGCTGTTTCCATAAAAGTGCAAGACTTATATATTGTAGTGAAATACAAGGCCACAGAGTGAAATGTAAAAGACAAAAAACACCTAGAAAATGCTCAGGGTTCAGAGGGTTAAATGCATAATATATCATTTCTGCCACTAGGGGTCTCTGCCCTACGTTTTACCGCAGAAATGTTGCACATTATACCTTTAAACATCAACGTCACAACCATAAAATGCAAAGCAATGACTCAAAGTTGGGTCTTTGTTTGTATAGATTGTCCAACTTATCAGCAGGTCTGGAGATAAGATTGAACACAATAGCGGGCCTGGTGACTCTCTTGTTTATGGTAGTTTTAGTCTGATAACAGCTCATGAGTGTGCCTCAAGGAAGAAGAGGGAGACAGCCGTTGTCGTTATCCAGTTTGTGGGCCACAGAAGAAAGAGGAAAAGACCTAAATCTGTCAGGCAGGAGTTATGACAGAAACACTGAGGTCGGGGACACAGCCAGGATCATCAGACACAGGAAGAAGGACATTAATCAAGTGCAGTGTGTATCAGCCTAAATGGACTGATAAGGGCAGAGGGTCTGGTTGGAGTTCAGAATCAGGGGTCAGAGATTGAGAGCTCTATACATGAGAGAAGACTACGACAGGAAGAGAGACAACGAGAGGGAAGGAGCATGTGATATGTTATTCCCCGTTGTTTACTGCAGAAGACAGTCACAGGCTGGAGTCATCTCCCTGGAGCTGAGCCATGCAAACAGCCAGACGTACACACACACACACACATACTATATGATCCCTGGGGATAGTCTTGCTTTTTGTCATACGGCAGGCAGCCAACATGTGACACCTCAATATATCACACTGTTTATTTTCGCTTTAACGCAGACGAATGCTGCCTTCCATTGCAATATCCAAGTAATAAACAATAATAAGCCGTGAGACAGAACTTATGCCAAAAGCTGCGAAATAACTTCACAGAAGCGTATGAACTGAACATTAAAAGGCTCCCAGGAGCTCATTAACAGGACTATAGGAAGCAGTGATTCAACTTCCTCCTATTCCCAGAACAGGTACAAAGAAACCGTTAATATTTTAGGAAATAACCTATTAAGAGTTAGATATGAGAGTGGTATTGATCTTCTCATCTGTCCACTAAATAAGGTTACATGCAGATTCTGTTACGTACGGACAGAGCCAATCTTAATGCTAAGCTAAGCTAACCCGGGACTCGCAGTAACTTATTAACAGTACAGATAAAAAAGTGTGGTGTTTTTCCTACCTACCTACTGCCTCTCCCCACCTGTCTGTCAAGGGAATATTGATTTCATTAATTCCCATTTTTATAATAAATAAATGTACAGGTATTCATTATTAAGAAATAAACTTGACATTTATGGTTGAAATAATATTCCTGCGTTAAATAAATAGTGTGTCAGTTGTAGTTTACAAAGTTGTGATCTTACACACTTCCAAGAGGCGTTCACTGCCTGACAAAAAACAAAGCAGTCTAAATTTAAGTTATATTATTTAAGTTATTTCAAAGAGACAAATGTCATCAACCTGGCAGCTGAGGCAGTGCAAACGCTGCTACAGGACCAGCCGAGAAGCACTGGAAGTGACCGAGTAGGCTTTAAAAGTCATCAGATCTGCTCTTCACACCTCAAAATATAATTTTAAATATGTTTTCCTGTGATAAGTAGTCTAAACGTCTTTGTGGATTTCACACTACTTCTGAGTAACTGCCGACAGGGGGTCCAACTTCTCTTTTATCTATTTTAAACATTGTCACTGTTACATCCTCTTTCCCCCCAAAATCACACACAGACACATTTTTTTTTCTCTTCTTATTTAGCAGAGGATTGGGGCTAAAGTCGTGTAGTGTGAACTACACATTACAGTCCAAGACAGTTTGTCTAGAGGAAACACTGGAGTGGTAACAATCTTGTCATCTACTTGTTTTCCCCTCCAATATATCAAACTATAACTTTAACTTTAATGGACTGCAGCAGCCACATTTCCTCTGCCACCACTTTGCAGCCACTTTGTTGTTCATAGGTGGGCTGTTTTGATTCTCCAAAAAGGCCCCCAAGAGTACCAACCCACCAGCACACTTGTTGTTTAAATGACAGCTTAATCGGCAGTGTGTGGGTTGTGACTGACACACTGGCTGAGTGAGTAATGTGTCCCATATGGTGCTGTGTGTGTGTATATATCTCATTTCTGTATACTCACAGTCTTGGGCTCGATGGACTCTGCAGCTTTCGTCATGCCGTCTAAACATTTCCCCACGATGGGCAGCACTTGGCGGTCCACGTCTGCAAACGTCTTCATGCACACTCCTATCCTGTCGATTCTTTTCTCCTCCATGTCTTGAAGTTTCTGCATAACCAAAGCAGGCATATTTATATGTAAAATCAAGCTTGTGTTAAAGAGTAAGTGTGGAGTGGGTTTGGAATCAAAGAGCTGTTTTTTGATATTGAGCATCAAAGATGTGACATCATCTGGGAAATCTCTTATGCACTTAACATCTTTCTAAATGTTTGACACTATTTTTTTAAAAACAGCCCAAGACAAGTAAAAATATTTTAAATTTGCAACACTGCTATGTAAAAAATGTAACACAGATGCAATCTAGCTGCACTCTTCAGTGTTTCCCACGTGTTTAGAATTTATTTTTAGTAGTCGACCCAGAGGGGAGTGTGGGTGGTGGGCTGCAAACAGCATTGAATTCACAAGCTAACTAATGATTGCACATGAATGCACCATTCTGGCAGACTTTTCAATCAGTCAGCACCATCAGCTGCATTTGCAGGCAGAGTTTTTGGTGGAGGCAAACATATGGGCGCTCTATATAAATTAAATGTATGGTATAAAGTGGATAACCTAAATCAATTAAAATAGGAGCAATGTTGTTAGGGCTGCAACTACTAATTTTTTTATTAACCGATATGATATAACCACATGGTAATGCCTATTTTTGTATACTCCTGTGTCACTTAAATACTTAAAATGAGAAAATACTCCTTAATTTGTTATAAGACTTTGGTACAAAATGTTTCAAGTGAAAATATAGCAAAGAAATAATTAAATATGCATTCATTTTTCAGAAGATCCGATGTTTGTGAGTTAGTATGTGCTTGTTATTATCAAATTAGATGTTGCATTTGTGTATCATGATCTCTCTACGATAAATGACAATAAATTATCATCATTCAATTATCTACCAGGCATTGATTAACCTGCTGATTATTTTCTTTGAAATGTCAGAAAAAAGTGAAAAATGTCCTGTGTAATATCCAAGAGCTCAAGGTGAAGTCTTAAAATGGTGTGTTTGGAGTTTTGGACTGTTAGTGGGATCAAAGCTTTTCAGCTTATTATCATATATAAAAAGTGAGAATTTTATGTTTTTCTTTGTCAAAGGAGCATGAAACCAGCATATTTGCTTTAAAAATACCACTAAAATCATTATTCGATCATCTGTTGATTGACTAAACAATTAAACAACTAATCATTGCAGCTCTCGTCATGGTGCTGTTATATATTACCTGGAATATGTTGGGGATAACTGTATAGTAATGTTCATTCTGCTCCTGGTTGAACTTTTGCAGGTAGGAGGAGTATTCGCCCTTACTGTCCGAAGCCATCTGGTGCCTCATCTGAGCTTGCTGTCGTGCCTGAAGAAAAAAAAACACACGAGCATGCACATTAGAGACATGCTCTCCTTAATAAACCTCAGTGCCCCTTGATTAACACGGACATATGGGTCACACACACACACACACACACACACACACACACACACACAGAGCATAAAAAACCTACATGAGTTGACACATTTGTGCATACGAGTGTTCATGCATGTACACATAAACATAGAGCTTGTGAACGCAGGGTCACAGGTGCAGATCCAAGTCAGACAGCAACAGCTATTGGCATTGGACTGAGCTGTATGTAGGCCAGAACAAACAAACATATAAAAAGAGAAACAACAGCCTGCAGTGGCTGCAGAATGTAGGGATTTGGATTTTGATTGCCCGCCCAGTCTGGCGTATCTCTACAGTCGATAATGTTGATTATTTTAAGCTAGTTCAGTCTCAGGGAGGCAAGGCAGGCAGTCAGAAACGCAGCAGGAGCAGCCTATTACAGATCCAAGGCAAGCAGATGGAGATGAGATTATCTCAGCTAGACAGCATGTGGGGTGTGTTTATGTGTGTGTGTATATGTGCATTGTGTGTATGTGTAGCTAAGTACTCATATCTGTTTCCTCTTTCCATCAGATCTGAGGCCTGTCGGCACAGACCGGTTTCATTGGGTCATCTATAACAAAGAGTTACCGTATGAACCTGTGATTTAATTTTGGTTAACTGAATGCAGATGCACGAAGAGGAGAAAAAACTGCGGCTATGTAACTGTGCAGGGGCAAATGCTGCATTCATGTGATGTCAGAATAATCTGAAAAATAGTTCCTGATTAGTTAAATTCACATGAACGCTCCCTCAAGTCAGAATAACAACTTGGAAAATTGGCGAAACTTTGGTACACCACTTGCCAAGTTGACATCATATTAAGCAAAATCATGGCAGATGAAAGTAAATGTTGGGTCGATGCTAAGAAACACTTTATTAATTCACTTGTTGCATCATTTTTTAATCTAACATGTCAATTGTAATATGGTATTTAGTTGTAACTGTTGGTTGCTGTCAATTGTAAATAAAAAACAGAATGCAATAAATACAGAATTCAGTGTATATTTTAGAAAAAAATAAACTGAATCAGTTTTTGCATAAGAGATACTGTCTTTGTACAGTTTTCAATTGAAATCATGTAAAAACAAAATGTGCAAATTTGGCCTAAATTTGGAATTGGGCCTGTAGTTAAAAAAGTTGTTTACTAGCATTAACCATGTGAACAAGTCAGGTAAAACAATATGTTAGTGGCTAACCTGTGGCTTTCCATTTCGAAGCTTAGAGTTTGGCATTATGGAAGTCAGCATCTTGGTTATTTGGAACCAGATTTGACCATATTTGGATAATGGCCAAAATGCCAAAAGCATACCCTACTTTATCATTTACTTTAATCTTAATGGGACTATAATTTACTAAATGAACATCATGCTGTATTGACAAGACTTGAAACTAGCGATTGAGAACATAAACTCATTAGGAAAAATGATAAATGAGGTAATAAATCAAGTTAAAAATTTGGTAATTTTCTCATTGACTTTCATAAAATGGGATTTCTCATGCTCATGAACACACCAAAGTCGGGAGAACAACTCCCCAGCTTGGGAAAAAGGAACATCCGAGGTGCACGTGAATGCAGCAGTAACCCTGATCTGTCAGAGCCCTGAGGGAAACGTTTTAAGGACTTCATCCAGTTTTCACCCACACACCAATCTGAGGCAAGAGCTGAGTCTCTCACACTCACACACAGATGGGTAAGTAATAGATGACATAAGAAGAGGAAAAGGAGGACATCAGAGCGGAGACACAAAGGTACATTATTCCCAGCACAAGAGGGATGACAGTTAATACTTTGGATGGAAAATGATAGTCACAGCCGTCACAAAAAAGGGAATGTGAAATCCAGAGAAAAGCTAAAAAGCACATGTGAAAGTCCAGCTGTTTAAAATCTATGTGTGGGCCTGTGAGCATGCATTTAGGGAGAATGTGCTGTGCTGGTGTAGGTGCATGCAAAGTGGTGCTGCGTGTATGTGTTGAGAAATGATGAGGGTAAACATCATCGCCATGGTAACACGGCATATAACGAAACTTTGTAACAAGCTGCTTTGCCTGCAGCAAACTCACATCCTGTCTTTTCTGGAAATTACCTGGGTTTTTTTTCCTGTTACTTACATCTCTGTATAAAAGTGCATGTGTGCATCTAGTAATATCCATCTAATATAGCCAATGGATTAGAGCAATTATCTGTTTGTCCACCTAGAAAAAAATACCGGAAAATTCTATGCATCTTGGAAACTATTAATATCTTTGCTTATGTAACTATGTAACCTATGTGGTGTACCTTTTATTGATTTCTACTGTCCTTAATTTACTTGCTTTCATTGTTATTTCTTTACCTGTATATATGTGGCTCTGTGAACATATCTATATGAATGTATAGGTGAATTTTTGTATGGATGTCTATGTAAATCCATTATTCTTCAGGTACTTGGGGGATGGGGGACATTGGGGAGGGATGGACAGGAACTTGACTTAACTGTAGAGCCCGAACGATTTATCGGTGGACGAATATTATTGGCTGATATTGTCCAATCAGAGGCAAGTCAGTATCAATCCGTATCAATCAATAACAGTGCATTGTATTGTCCGATATGCACCAATATAAAAACGTTTTTATACAATATATAATGCAGAAAACCGTGCTTGTGGCAACTTAAAAAAATTTTAAGTTTGATTTTTAAGCAATTTACGGACACTGGCAGTACAGTACTGATGTATATTTACCTATTTATTTTCATATTTTATTTTCTTAGTTTTCATTTCAAGAATTGGTAGACTGAATGCTAATATTTTTCATAAATTTACTTGATTAAAACAGCAGCCATCTGAGCATTTTTGCATAATCATATCAGTGCAATATTGGTACCCTCAATGAAAAGGTCTATTTTCATTCCAAAATTCACTATATCGGCTGTCGTACCAGTAATCTGTGAATGCTTCCCCTCTTAAATCAGTATCAATCTCAGAAAAATCCCAACATCAGACAGACTCTACTAAACTGTCCTGCCCTCTACATATATCTCCAGTATTTATCTGTCTGAATATCCGTCTTCCTATCCATAAAAATCTGAGTGAAAGTCGTATGAAAGCCTTACACAACATATTCAGCATTTCTCTCAATTTTCCTTCCATCACACATATAAACCTCAGGATGACAAAGTGATCAGCAGAAGACAGCGAGACAAGCCACTGTACGGAGAGCAGACCACAGTCAGACAGGACAGGGCGTGTTAACAGTGACCTGGCCCAGGTCTGTGTGTGTCAGACTCTCCGGGAGAGTGTGTGTGTTTGTGTGTGTGTGTGTGTGGAGACATAAGTCGAGACAGTGTGTGTTCCCACAGATAAAACAGTCTCTCTCTCTCCTCTGACCGCCGGACCTACCTTGTGGGAACTTCGCTTCAAGGCATGGCATAAAATAGATATACAAACACACACAAACAAAAAAAGGATTGTTAGCCGTTTCCAGCTAAACAAGAAGTTGCCATAGATGCACTTCCTGGACTGTCACGCGTGCCATCACTCAAATGGGGAAGTTGCTATCAGGATAAACAAACACAAACTAACACACTGGAATTGTACACCAAGCTCTTATGGTATGAGTAGCAGCAGAACAGAAGTGGTTATTTTTTACGCTGTATGAATGAGGATCTCCACTATAGGGAAGTCTGTGGGTGTGTCTGAGGGCTGGGGGTCCCTAAAAGAGCTGTTAACAGACTTTGTGGATATCTAGGCTGTGAATCCAAACCCCAAATGGAGGGATGTGTTTGCCAGAGGAGGAGAGGGAACATTTAGAGGTTTGCTCCAGCTGCAGAGAAAACCACAATACCTCAGCTCAACAAACAGCAGCTTTTTGGCATTACACAGAGACATCCCATTACAGAGAAACAACCTCTGGAGTCAAAATGTATCTATTCCAGTCTTTTTTTAATGGTTACTGACAAGTAACTTAACTGAGAATTTTATTATTAGGAATTTATCAGACCCTAAGATTGAAACAAGTATTAGGGCTGTACTCAATGTCATCTTCTTCAAACTTTCCAATGAAGATTTCAAATGACACTTTTAAATTGTTGTCATTTTATGACATCATCACTCAAAAAAAAAATACAAAATTAGTCATTAAAAATATATAATCATAATAAAAAATATTATTTCAATCAGATTTAATTTTTTTTCTTTAAAGAAATGTGGTTATATAAATCTAGTTTATGGTGGTGTTGCATTGCCTTCAAACTACATATTACATTTTCGCTACATGATTATTCTTATTATTGTGACCAAAATAATTCACAATAACAATATCATTGCAAAATCTTTAGAAATTATTATTATTTTTTTTATTAAATACAATAATGCCATCAGTTATATTCCCCTCTGTTTATTTTCTGGCGAATAATTGCAAGAAAAAAAGTCTCTTTTTTTATGGTGAATGAGAGCCAGAGAAAGAAACAAGGACAAAGAACAAAAAGAAGAATTATTTCAAGGAAATGATTTACCCAATATTATCATATGCATCATATAAAGATGTAAAATATTTTATTCTTTAAACTACTAAACAAACTATTTAGTACAGCCAGGACAAGAACACACAAAACTCTGCCTCTGTGTCTCTTTCTCTTCTCCTCCTATCATACATCTGTTCTGTCCAGCCCAGACCTACTTCCACCCCAAAGCTTAAATTATGACTCAAACACAAACACAAACTAGGCTGAGGTTGACACGTCATTCCTTCCGGTAAAAATTTTTTAGAGGCCCTCTGAATAATGCTCTGAATATGCCCCTGCAAAGAAAATAACACATTGAGACACATGATCTGTCCTTTTCTGAGCCTGAGTACTTAAAAATACATTTAATTTTGCTTTACAAATGATATAAATGTATTAGCACCTATACACTCTATTATATATGCAACTGTGCTGAAGAGCTTTTAACACCAAGTATGTGCAAAAGCTGCGTGTCTAAACCACAAGCACACACACAAAAGTGACAGACATTATAGAAATACAGCACACACACTTCCTTCCTTTCTCTTTTTTCATACATCCACACATCTCTTAGACACAGTTGACAGAACGGACAGCACAGTTAAAGCACACCTATAAAGTAATCTGGGAAGAAAATCCAATCATCTTCCACAGCGACTGATATTTGCATTATTAGTTTTACATTTCTGAACGATTGAAATGTGAGTAGGTGAAAAAGAGAGCCGAGGACGGTCAAGAAACCCACACAGAAAGGAATAGCAAATGAGAAAGCCAATATTTTTTGCAGCAATCTATACGTTGGCAAGCAGGGCGACATACTGAAAAGCATTTATATTCATGATGACTATTACGGTTATGTAGTAGTGTTTGCCGCAGCTTTTTGTTATGTGTTCTGTGAGTTTTAAAGGTGTGTTAAGTGACTGTTTCTGAGTTAAAGGACCATGCTGATTATTCTGTTTCAGCCCATTAGCTGTAATTCTTTTATAGTGTCCACTGCTGCTTACTACTTTCCACTGCAGAACAAAGGCTTTAAGATTGATTTCCTCTTTTCATTGAAGCCTTTCATCTATTTCATTACAGCTTAGAAATAAAGTTGCAGAAGCTTCCCGGAGATTATGTAAGTAATCTGTTGCGATAAGGTAAACACCTTGTCACTTCATATATTTGTTGTGGGATGAATAAGACACTGAGACTGAGACACTGTAGAAGTGGGATGTCAAAGCGTCACATTCATTAGCTATGATGACAGAAAATAAAAGTAAATTTTGGTACTTTTCCACATTAATGTTATTATGATACATAGTGAGAAACAGCTCATTATAGAGATTTGGAAAGTGTGGTCTGTCAGTTTTCGGTTTTAATTTAAGTTTAAAGTCAATAGTAAATAGCCAGTAGAAATGAAATAATACACATTTTGGCTTTAACACAAACAATACCACAAGTATGATCCTTCATGGTCAACCTGGACAATTTTTAAGAAAGATCTGTTTACACAAATGGTGACACTGACTAAATCAGAGCGGTAACACAGAACTGAATGCTGGGTAATGTATCAGTTTTTTATGCTTTGATGAATAAAATGACTGTAATCAGACACAACACCGCTCTTGTTTCAAGACTACTTTCTTGAGCTGCTGTGCCGGGTCTTTCCAGTTGAGTTCAGTCTTAGCCTAAGCCTATTGTAGCTCTCTGGCTGTATGACCAGCGTGCAGAAAGGCTCTTTATTCCAGCCTATATTTGCATAATAATCGGGTCTGAACTGTGTCAACTCCGCGCCTGAGCTCTGCTCCAACAGCTGATGAGGCAGCAGGAACACGCGCTGCTGACCCATGATGCCTTGCGGGCGTGGGAGCCATGTGGTTTAAAGGCTGAGATTTTGAGGGAGCTTTTAATTGGTTATGACAACAGGAAATGACATCATCTGCAGGCCCAGGGGGCTCCGTGTCTACATATCCTGAGAATCGGATGCATGTGTTCAAGACTAAGCTATATATTTAGATTCACAATGAAAAAGCAAGGCCAACTAATGTGTGTAATCCACAACACAAATAATCGCACACAAGCACCATTATGGACACAAAGTCCTCTCTGTTGCTAACAGCACAGCAGAGTGTTTGCTGTCTGCTCTACAGTGATAATGAGGACTCGGTGCTGCTATCAGCTTTGTTTTGCAGCAGATCACTGTGCTGTTGAGACAATGCCAGCTTTTACACACAGTCCCTGGCATCAAACACATGGTCACTCAATCTTCGCTGTCTTTCGGGCGCAGTGGAATGAGGAGTCAGGGCTTGAGAGGGGAAAGATGCCAAAGAAAATGGCGAGAGGTGGTGGGTGGGAGGGTGAGGAAGGCCAGGCAGTTGTGTTAAGCATTGAGGGTTTGGAACACACTTTGCGTGATTGGTGGCTGCTGCACGGGCACAAGATGACACATACCTTTTCCACGTCAGCCTTAGTCACGTTAATGTCAGCATCCATCTTCTCAAAGTATTGCTGTGCTCTATCTGCCTCCTTGCAGTCCCTCTCAAACCTTCTTTTACACTGAAAAGAGACAGAAACTTAATATGATTACAGATATTAAATCAGTAATTTCCTGCAATGAGCTATAACAGGAAACACCCAATAACCTGACCTTTAAACAAGCATAGTAAAGAACGTCATAACATGTACATATGCGTCATATAGATTTCAGACATAGCATTGTGTGCGACAGAGGTCAGTATATGCCACTGACACAGCGCTGGGGTCTGTCAAAGTCTGCAGCCTGCAGATTAAACAAATGTTCATAGTGGTCATTTGTGTACAGAAAAACAAGCATTCATTCAACCCTCTTTCGACCCCTCTAACCGAACAATCCAATGTTTGTTGGGGCCAGCGTGCACTCTGAACTATGCCTATCTGCCTTGCACACAATGGAATCATTGAACGCACAGCGAAGTTTGAGGAGGACAAGGCAGTTATGCATCTCTCTCGCACTCTTTCTCTCTCCCCCGTCAAAGGGGCCAGGCAGAGATAAGAAGTGGTGTTCTGTGCAATCTCTCTTTTAGCTCCTTCACTTAAACAAATATGACAGACACTCCTGGATCTGATCTTATCTAGGGTTTTAGGTAAGCTTGGCATTACACAGTAATATATTCTAGTCTGGCCTACTATTGATGATTTAACCACCCTGAACCACAAGCAATTTCAGGTCTTTGTTATTTATTGTTTTGCTCCGGTCACATTTTACTCATGGTGGCTCCTTTTTTAACTTCATTATATAAGTCCTGTACCTCTATGGAGACAGCTCAATCTTGGCTAGAAGTAAGAGGCCTAAAAATGTCTAAGGTGCAGATTAAGACAATCAAAATGCCACAAATATGCTACAAACTTTTTTAAAAGCTGAATTTATTTGATCATGTATTTAACAAAAAATAAGGGAAATTTACTTTCTTTGCTCAGTTCAAGTTTTGCATAATTTTAGTCACATAATGGTAGGTCTCAGCCGAGTCCTTAATAGCTTCTCAACTGCAATGAGGAGTGCAGAATTTTATGTTTTTTACAGATTCTGATTAGGGCTAAGATTACATTTTTCGTCACATTTTAAATGAGACATGTAGAATAAAGCGATTTTTATGAAATATCACTATTTTAAGGTTAGATTTCATATTTTTTCCTGACAGAAACTTTAGTTTCACCTGATTAATTCAAGGACTGTCAGAATTATGAAAATCTAACTCATTCCCTTAATCTTAATTCTGTTTTCACAGTTTCTGGCTGTAATAAATGGTGTTATTTTGGCATTTTCTTCTTATTTTTTTAAGATAACATGCCTTTAAAACCTACCAGTGTGTTTTGGGGTTCTTCTACAGTATTTTTTGTCTATCTAAAACACAAATTTGTGGCAGATCTGTCATTCTAGGAGAGCACAACATAAATCCTGCAATAACCCATCATTGAAAGCATCAGTAAGCTGTAAACCAACATCCTGATGTAACACACTGTCCTGTGTATTCAACCCAAGCTCATAACCACTGCGCTGCCTCCATTTTGGGTCAAATAAATAGCACATTGTATGAGGTTTATGGTGAAGACAGAACATGCGGTCCCTCAGGGCTCCGCTGATGTTTTCTTTTTTGTCAGAAATGGACTGTTTGCCATCCACTGTATGCACTCACTAAGCTTCTGATGGAGATTTTATAGTCACATGGCTCCTTCTTAAGTGTCTGTTAAAGCATGTGCTTTCACATGAAGGGGTGTTGATGTTGATTGATCATAAGGCTGCTGATTGTATAGCACTGAGCAACTATGGTCAATTGACCATCTCTGCAGTTTTACACAGGTTTTTATTCTTTTATTCTCCAGTGGAATACCCAGTTCTTTTTGATGTATCATAAGCCCACAACTGAAATTTAATTTCCTTTAGTGGAAGTGTTCTCCAGGCTTTAAACCTGTCAAAGTGTTTGGCTGAAAACTGAGTTTAATGACTTTTTCTCATCATATTATATCTTTGGGCACATGGGACTACTGTTTCTGCAATAGACTCCATTATATTATAATAAAAAACAGCAGTTCAATGTGCCAAAACACAAAAAAATTATGAGGAAAATGGCTGTATCTCAGAAACTACAAAGAGAACATTAAAATATTTGCAATCGACGAACTCATAACAAGTTAAAAATAAAAAATATGCACACATATGCAGTGTACATAATCATAATAAAGACATTTAATCAATAAAAAGTAAGCATCTTTCTTCATTTTCAAATCCTGAATAAGATTACTGAGTTGTACTGTAAGATACTTGCCCAAAGTATGTGCATACTAGATTTCATTACTTCGGACCAATCAGAAAAAATGTGCCATTTTCCTGATCATTTTAAATACAGCCATAACTACATGCCATAACTACGGCATGGTTCTTACAATCGGCTTTATATTATTCATTTTAGTGACGTTGTATTTTAAGCAGTTGTTAGCATTGGAGCTAAAAAAGTGGGAGTTTCCCATCAAACCTCTTATTTGTTATTTCTTATCCTTCTTTTTTTATTACCAAACAGCGATGTAGAAAACATGCAGGGTAGTAAGTATGTTTCTCATTTTTAAGCCCGCACTGACCGTCACATTCACCATTTCAAATGGCATCTGTCACCTGTGGCAGATTATATCAGCCCATTCAAAACATTTCCCTACGTATATAAATCATTTTTGGTGTTTATTTTTAATTCTATGCTCTACTTTTGTCTCTCTTGAGTCACTGTGATGAATAGCAACTGCTTCTAATTATCATTTGCAGTTCTGCTCATTAATGGGGTCACTTACCGATTCCAGCTGTTTCCACGAGCTCTCAATGTGCTGCTGTGCCTTACGCCCATCATGGAAGTGCTGTCAGAAGAGATGGAGAAGGGAAAGAAACATTAGAAATACTATCATACCATTCACAGGCTTAGGGGATTTAAAAGCAGGTGACCTTAACATAGCAGGGATAATAAATTAGAAGCAATTGCAATTGGAGTCTCAACCCTCCCGTTAAACACTGTGAATATTACTCACGTTGTGACATGGAGGTATTAATGTGTGCTGGGAAAGTAGGGCAAATTCAAATGGATACTATACTGTAGCTACATTACAAATTATGACCACATAACCCACAAGCTTAAGTCTCTGGGATTTGTACAAGATCAAGCATATGGCTATAACTCTATTTGATTGAAGAGAAACCACATTACGACCCATCAGCTTCAACACAGGTGCACTGAGAAAGAACAGTGCTACAGATTCAGCAAACATTAAGCACCAACACTGAAAATCAACTGAATGAAGGCTTTATACAAAGTAGAGATTCAAATAAACATACTGTAACCAATAACAGTGTGGTGAAGCCGAACAGACGCTGTTTTTATGAAGCTGCAAAGTCACATGTTATGTTGCCAACAGCAATCTTTGTGTTGTTACAAAACAACCGTCCTCTTTGCTTTCTGCTACGACCCCATGCAAACATTGAATGTACACTAAATTCATGAACTTGAGAACAAGAAATGTGAATGAAATCTGCACTCTTCTTCAACAAGGAATCTCTAATCCACGGTTTACAAGACAAATAATAAATTAACTCCAAAAGGCAGTCAACAGTTGAAATCTCTCGACTTCTGCCATGGAATTTGGTACTAACATGTATGTCCTCTATCAGTCTAAGATGTACTTTTATTTAAGCACTAATCAGCAAGTGTCAGAATGTTTATCATTATACCTGTTCAACAAAAGGCTGTTAACATTGTCATTTTAAGCATTTGCTCTTCTATTAAATAAAAAACACGTTCTGAACATTTAAGCTGTTATACTGAGGTTTTATATTTATAGGTTTATCACTGGCCTGCTCCTGAACAAACAAACTCCACTTGAAGTATGCAACAGTCAAGTTTATGAATGACTAGAGGGATGAGAAATATCTAAACCATGACAGTTACAACGGTTAGACTAGAGTAGAATAAGAAATAGAGAAAGGCTGACTGATAAAGTTTTAAAGTCCTACATCTTTTCCACTGTAAAATTCAAGCATGTTCAAGGTTAATTTTCAAGCTTTTCCAACTCACTGCAGCTGTGGAAAATTAAATATTTATATACAGTATAGACAGTGTACTAATTTTTTTACCCAGTTTCATGACGACATTCAACAGAAGGGTGACAAATATAAAGGTTTCATGTTTCAAAATGTGTCACCTGTTGTTAAGATGACGTATCAATCCTGTACAGGGTTTCCCCCACCATTATAATGCTTAGATGAAGCACCCAAACAGTTTTGGGCTGCACTAACTAAGCTGAATAAATATAAAAACCAATGTGGAGAGCACAAAAACAAACTAAATGACTTTTCCCTAATGGCTGTAGTCGGTCTCCATTGGACTTCTTTGGCAAGTGTTGTCTTTGAGCTTTTCTGGTGTTGTTTACTTATTATCTACTCTTGCTTCTATTTTACACATATGTTAATATTATTAGTCCTAAATGGTGTAAAGTTGCACATTTATATTAAAAAAGCAGATATTAACCCAAATTTCAAGCAGTTTTGAGCTCTTTTCAAATCTTGAAAACACCACATCATAATTCAAGAGTTTTTAAGGATTTCCAGTACCTGCAGGAACTCTGCAGGAGCCTGATACTGTAATCTAGGGGGAGCCAGACAGGGTCACAATGGTTTTTTGGCACTGCCATGTGTGGCATATTAGACAAGGCTAGGTGGCAGCTGCTGGTCTGAACTCACACAGCATATAAACTGTGTGTTTTCTTTTAAAAAAGGCCTCGCTTGGCCTCTCCCGCTCCAGGGGACCAGAGCACTTGGCCCGGAGGCACAGCACATCTCTCAACAGCTCTGTGTGTGGATCGCAGCCAGATCCCCTGGGAACATACAGCACCCATTTAAAACCTTTTTTTAAAAATTAGATTGGCATTACTTATAGAGCATACTCATAATTCCTCCATTGCCTGTGGCCATGTTAATCTGCTAAAGAATCCAAAAAGAAATCAAATTAAAATGAAAATGTCAGAAAGACTTGGCTATCAACGAGGTATCCCCTGGTTACGCTGACTGCGGAAGCTCGGGTCAGTAGCTGAGCTGAATATCGATGCAGCAATTCAATAACAGAACCAGGCAGTTCTAAAGAACAGAAAGCTTTTGCTTGTACTTCTCTTGAATTTCAGCGCTTTGGATGGCACAAGGAAGTCCTCAGTATTCTGTGGGCTAACTCACACACACACAAGCAAGAGATGTGAAATTAAGACTCATGCAGGAGAATTAAAGGTTCATTTCACCTGAATAACACTGGAATAGCCGGTGAGAACACGCCCCTGGTGTACCTCAGATAGTCACACTTCTCATTTCCCAAAGTTTCGAGGGAAGCTGAGTAAAATGAGGAAGCGCTCCAGTGTTTCAGAGGAAGTATTTCAGATCGAACAGAAAATGGGACATTGTGGTGCCTCTGAAGTCGAACCGATGTATAATCAGGCGTTTTTTTCTTCAGTTGACCCTGACCTTCAAATTCCTGTTTGACAAGAAGAATCTTAGTCGGTGATGAAAATATTTAGATCGTATCTTAACTGCATCGTATCTATGAAGCCTTTTTTCAAAACAGACTGGGTGACATCATTGTTACCATGGAGCATTCTTTCTACCAAATATTTGTCTCCATAACTACGTATCTGAAAAATATCCAGCATCTCAGGCTGTCTGCATCAACAAATCTTCCATCAGCACTAAAGATAAACAAACTATGCTTACAATCTTCCCTCAAACAGCTTGATCAAGTTCACAAGATCCCGCCGGAGGATGAGGATTTACAGACCACGACCAGAAAACATGAGCTCATTCACTTTCAAACACGATTAAAAAAAAGAGTGCATCATCATTAGTGACAAACAGCCATCTGGGATGCAGGTATAACTGCTGCAGGCAGATGTTCTGCAGTGTTGCATAGACTACAGAGACACTTCTCAGGCTGCCCAGCCTTTCTATTCAACACAACAAACAGTGGACACACCCCGTCTTTCTTCCACACGTCCTTTTCAGTAACACCATGTGACTGCTTGCCCTGTCAGGGACATCTGGGGGACTTCATCAACAGGTCACTGACCTGAAGCTGCCACTCTCATTTACTCAGAGTCTGACAGAGAAAGAAAGCTGGACTTTAACACGCTAACAGACTCTTGACTCCAAACTCTAACTACATCGATGTATTAACTGTTATAAAATTGGAACTGGAAAATGTGATCATCCAAGCACATTAGATCAGCAGTTTTAACATTTACTTAATAATGAGAAGCAGCACTGCTGCCTGTGCTATGACTTCATCTTCATAGACAAAGGAAATCCTCATGCTAGACTTTGTTCTTGTGTACCTCCTGGTGCTATACAGACCAGCAGACTCCTTGCAGAGACCATAACACTTAGAACAGACATGTAAGAGGAAAGTACACAGATCTCTCGACTCTTGATTTGACAGATTCTGATCAGTAAAATAAAAACAAACAACATCTTTCTCCACATATACACACAAACCAACATCGCTGCTATTATAGATGTGTGTATCATGATGTCTCAAATGTCTATTAACAGATATCTACATAATATAATATAGAATCTGTAGGCAACAGGGCAGGATTTCAGTATCAGAAGTGTTCTGTTTTTTTTTTGTTTGTAGTCCCAGTCTGAGCGGGCTCTGGGTGTAAGCATGTAAACAGTCTTTGTGGAGAGAAAACGAGACAGTGTGTATTGGACAAAATGCAAGCTTAGAACTCACCAGCTATTGTCTGATGGGAATTTAGCTTTATATTATTTATAAAATAATTGACATGCTACTTGTGCAATACAATGCAAACGTAGATGTCGCCTATCAACTCCAACTCCATTCTCGCTTCTAAAGCCAGGCTGTTCTCATGAACAGTTCGTATGATTTCCTACGAAAAGTTCTGCACTGGAATTCAGAGTTCAGCCACAGAATTTTGTCCACTGATGAAGCAATATAATGTTAAAACCCATGTAGGCTGGCTGTCAGTTTAATGGCCCAAACTCCCCGTCTTTCAACAAGAAGGCCGACGTTCATGTCATGGAGTTGGAAATTATGTAATGGAGGTTTGTTTTAAACCTAACCCTGTTCTTTTTTCCAAACAATAGGAAAGTGGTTTTGGTGCTGAACAGTTTTACAGCATTAACACTATTTTGACAGAAGTGATTGTGATGTTTAGAACAGCAACCTACATGATGTATTGTACAACAGCAGTCGTCATGTGTCAAAAAGGAAATCATACGGACACCCTGAAAAAAACAGTGAAAGTTGCAGATTTTAAACAATGACACACAGAAGTTTTGGCCCTTATATCTGTTATCCGTTTTACAGATATCAGCTGGCTACAATAGAACCCCAGAAATATTGGTCGTTGCGCCGACAGGTTACATCGTCAGACCGGTAGCTGAGATTTTGGCATCTCAAGCATGAAGTAGAGCCTTATCAGCTTCTCTAATCTCTAATAGGAATGTCACAAGAACCATTACGTCATTACCAAGGAGATGCCAGATTTCTGAATAACAGCAAAAACAGAGTTACAGATATGACTCAAGTTCTAAATTGTTCGGATTCTGGGTTATCCTCATCCAGGTGATGTTATACTGTCTCTCACGGCTTGGGAGAATAAAATGGGAGTTATTTGTTTGTTATTGTTTTGTTATTGTTTTTTTACCATGGTATCAATAGGGTATCGAGAATCATAAAAGACATGCTCTGATGAGGCTGACCATGACATACACCAGTGTGAATCACAAGCTGTCCATTCCATGTAAACATTCATAAACTGTGTATGAGTTCTGAGCAGAACCAAGACAAACATCCTCTGCCTTCTGACAAATAGAGGAACGAAAACTTCTCACCACATTTGCTCTTATACATGTGTGAAGAGGTGCACATGTACATCTGCGCGAACACACGAGCTCTCACTGATCTATTAGTCATTCATTGACGTGACTTGGTTCATAGGAATGTGCACCTGCAGTCCTGTCGGTTGTCAACGCACATATATTCATTTGGAACTAGAAATAGCCACAAGTCATACAGGATCTGGATTCTGGATACTGGGTAGATGATAAAACACTCACGATTCAAACAGAGTTATATTACAGAGGTAATTTATACTGAATTATTCTGGATCAAGATGAGCGTTCCCAGCTATGAGAAGATCCATCGGTCAGTTCTCCTTCTTTCTGTTTCTTCTTTGTATTCCTACTCAACGCAAGAAGGCATGTGAGGCCACTCCAGAGAGACACATTGTTCTTCCTCTGCGGTTGCAGCTCTCCTCTTTCCCTCCTAAGAGATAAATGTGTGCACTATCCTCTGCCAAACCAACCTAAAGATGTTTTATAGCACATTATAGTTTTCAGCTGACTTTTTGCTAAACGTAATGCTCATTTTTCCCGGGGCCCTGCCAGCTGAATAAGATTTTTCAATTTTTCAAGCTGGTTGAACATGTCACATCGCAGCAGGATAAGACAGATAGAACTTTTCCCAACACCCAAAGAGATAATTATGTGCTGTGCTGTGGGTACAAAAGATCACAGGCTGAACTAACCCTCAAGTAGACTCCGTCAGAAACACGTAGATAAATACAGTAAATACAGTATAAAGTGACACTTAGAAATGTTCAAGTAAATGAGACATCTCTGGAGGTCTTGCTGAGTCTTTAAGGGTCTTTATCAGTCCTCATCTAAGCCCTGTGATCATCTGTGGGTCTGGTGAGGACAGCAGTATGCTGACCAAACACCTTATTATGATTCCTCAGCACAATCACAGTCCGGTGAGACTTAGGCTCTTCATCCCATATTAACCCTGAATGCTCCTCATCATTGCCTATTTATACTATTAAGCCATAAGGAAGCAGGGCCAAGCATCTTGTTGAGGTTGTGATATATTTTCATGTTTCTTTCTGTGCCTTTATAAGGTAAATCTAATGAATAAAATACTTTTAAACACTCCAAACCCACCAGTGGATTTTAAAGGATTTTTTTTTTCAAAAAAATCTGCAAAACCACACCACTTATCACAGCCAGAAACTATAAGAACAAAATATATTGTTGAATTTTAAAATTTCTGACTGTCCTAGAAGGAATCATGAGTGACAACCGGAAAAATAACCGAATCTAAGCTTAAAACAGTGACTTACCATCAAAATCACTTTATTGTACCGATCTAATTAAAAAAATAAACTGTTAGCATTTACTAGATTCTGTCAAAAAACAATAAATTCTGCGCTCTTCACTGCAACTTGGAACCATGAATGACTCAATTGACACTGACAGTCATGTGACAAGGAGGACAAGAGGGGTTGTAAATAAATGTAAATAGTTCAATATGTATAACATGTAAAGCCCCCTTTTTTACATTATTGGTAATACTTGTGTTAATAACATTTCTGTAAAATTAATTATCAAAGAAATTCAACACGTTATTACCCTTTTTTATGACTTATGGCATTAGAACTGTATTATACTGTGTTAAGGTTAAATTGAGCAGTCTGACCTATAAAACCAGGCTCTCCTTTTGTTAAAAAACAAGTATATCTGCTCTCAAATAAAATCCTTTAAGACTACATTCTTGGCCTCACCTCCTGTGCCACCCCAAGCTGAGCTTAGCAAGAGGTTCACCCAGGGAAACAGCAAAGGCAGGCAGGGAGAGTTACAAAACAACCCCACATGAGAAACTAATGAGGTATTATTTTTCTTTCTCCTTCTGGTTTGTAGGGTGGATTTTACCTGCCCAATAAGCTCTCTGTAAACCCAGGAGAGGCAGGACCTGACCCTCCTCTAATCCCACTGTCTGGGTTTGCCTGTACAGCTTTGTCTAACAAACACGCAAATCAAAAAAGTGCAACAGAAGAAACACTGAGTGGAGTTTAAAAATGCATGTGAATGAAACAAGAGAAAAGAAGGAGAGGAAACTGTGGAAGTACACACGTTTCAGAATATTACTTTCTCTAACAAACAGGCTTATGATGAAACCCTAAATGCTGTTGTGTTAAAAAAATAAATAAAGGCCACATAAAGGTCTAGCTCAGGGCTTGTAGGAGCCTTTTCAACACTTGAACGTGTTAGTCTCCATCGTCTGTGTTGAGGGAGAGAGTGTGTCTGAATGAAAACTGCAAAGAGCAAAATGGGCTACATTTACCCAACAAGGACAGTGTTCTGAATACAAACTATTTGCTCAATGACTTTTAAATGAAACGATCTTCTGTTCAGTGAAGACACTGCAAGAGTTATGGGATCATGGTATGAAGGGAAACCCCCGCCAGCCCTGACTAACTGAAGGCTTTTTTAGTCAAGAGACACATGATGAACTAGGAGGGGAAAGAGAGATATTTATAAAAAATAAAATAAAAAACAGAGGAAAAAGTGCAGAGAAGCGGAGAGGAAGAGGGGTGTCAGGGTGACATCCTGCAGCCTTTGGGACAGCAGGGGTCTGTGCATTGACCCTCTATCTGGACAGTAGAGATACAGATGCTATGCCAAGCCAAACTAAAGCCAAAAGAGCAAAACAGGCTTGGGGGCGGTGGATGATTCCCCTGCAGTAGTACTGGAAATCCCCCATTCTCTCTGCTTTTGCTGCAACTAAAACAAAGTTCCAAAAAAAAGCTGATAAAAAAAAGCTGATAACTCCTAACACAGCCCAGGGCTTCCTGTATTTAGGTAAAGTAGCGAATGCAGTCACATACTCTAAAAAAGGTCACTGTGCCTTTGAGCAGCCCTCTGGTTTCGGTTTTCCACTCCAGTTCCCTCAGCTGGACTTCCGTGACACAAGAGTCCATGGCAGATTTTTCAGAAAGTACTTTTTTTCCAGCTGGGTAGCTTTCTCTCTGCTCCTCTCGACAGCTCTATGGGTTTTAATGGGCACCACACTGCTATCTATGAATCATGCGCTGCAGGTCCTCCGCTCTTCTAAATCACTTTAAAAATGGCGAGGACGAAAGTGACTTCAGCGTTTAAGAATAGTGTGTGGTGCACCGATCTTTTGTAAGACTCTTTATAAGAGAGAGAAATAAGCCCGTAATGAGAGAGAGGAGATGACTTTGTTCCATAAAAAGGTCTCAGTCAGTCACGTTCTGCACTTCTGGCGAGCCTTTGGGTGTATCTATATTTACTCAGCGATGACCTCAGCTCATGCAGAATGGAGTATGCAGAGGGAATGGGCTACTTAATTTCTTGTAGGCCAGTGTGTCTGTTTCCCTTTAAAGAATGCATGTCCTTCTATCTAGAGTAAATGTTTTATCTGAAGCACTGGCACGGCGAGAGTGCAGAGGTGATAAAGAAATGAAACACTGGATTTGGAAAGAGCTCAACAAAATACAAAAACATGTCTCACCGATTTTCTCTCAGCCTTGAGCTCCTGCAGGTAGCGTGAAAGCTCGGTGATGATTTGAGACGTCAGGTTCTCCGATATAACCTCGTGTTGACCCGCGTAGTCATTTAACTCATTAAGTGACGTCAGGAAGGCTCGACAGAAGGAGTACCTGGTGAGACACAGGAAGTGGTGTCAGAGGGAAGACAGAACAGTTGGAAGACAGAGACAAATATTAATTTTATTTAGAAGTGCTAACAAAAGTTTGGAACGTATTTGTAATTCAAAGGGGAACATGTTAAAGGAGTAGTTTGACATTTTGGAAAATACTTAATACTATATTCTAGCATTGCTCTGTCAAACCATAACACATTTGGTCTATAAAAAAACAAAAATTTGCCATTTTACAGGTAGTTAAGGTTTTTTTAACCACACATCCTCTAATGCCACCCAGTTAAACCAATTTTTCCAGGAAAATTGAAATGCTTGCTTGTGCTTCAGCTCATAAACTTTGTCTTTACTTTGCCCGATTGGTACTACACATGTGCAACTCTTGACAGAGATGCAAAGCTAGAGAGCTCATTACTTAGCTGTTAGAAGTGTACATAGATGTCATTAATTGTATCTCTTCAACCATAGAAATGATCTCTGTATGCTTATTTGGAAAACCGACTGGTAGGTGGGCCTCGTTTCTCCTGGAAGTCACATTAAAATGGCCAATTGCTGTATTTCCTAGCCCTAATAATCATAAACAATCCAATGTTTGTTCCTTCAAAGCATCAAACTGATTAAAAACTGGCTTGTTATTAATTTCAAAATATACTTCCATATCATTACATATCATACTGTACTTTTCATAATTTCAAGAAAAATAATGGCTGATTGCTAAACATTTAAATTGTGTCTTTTTTTTCGCCAAATAATGTAGAAGTCACATTATTTGTGTTTTCCTAAGTAACATATTCTGATTCGGGTGCATCCCCCAGACAGAAGTTGTATTTAATTATTTTTTATGGGCAAGTAGGGTTGCTGTATTTCTTTACTGGCCAGATGTGGCATTTTATTTACCCCCGGCAATTGGGAAATCATTTTTGGTGAGCTCTACTGTTATGAGTCTGGACTATTTCTTGACGAACTCTTCACCAAATTGGAAAAGTGTATCCAAGTGTTCCAAAATGTTTTAATGTACAAGATCCTTGAACTCACTTGCTCTCTTCCTCCTCTCGAGAGTTCTTCTTGGGTTGATACTTCTTTGATAAATTCCTGTGTGGACAAAGAGTTTCAGCCATGTCAGACATTTCTTACAGTATCTTTCAGAAGAGCACCGTCTGCACCATACCCATTATATTTCCCTGAAACAGCCCTTATGGACCTGCCAAAGGATCATCCAGTACACCATTCAATCCAGCAGAGTGCTTTCTGCTCCTTCCACTACATTCCCTTTTCTCTCTTCAGGTCATAAATCCTGCCCCCCAGGAGCATATGCATGCAGAACCAGTCACCAGAAACAAGCTTTTCTTATGCAGCCGTTGCCCTTGTTTTGACTCTGGCTGCATGTTAGTGGCACGACATGAGTGCAGCATGCAGGAAAAGGAAAAATTAGATGCGAGAAGAAAATATGTCACTGTACAAGCTGTAGGTGAATGAGGATTGTTGGGAACATGTTGCGAATAACAATCCTTATTATGGTTATGTCTTTCAGTGTCCTTGTTTTCACCTAGAAGCTGTTGACAGGTTACAATACATCATGTCACGTTAGCTTCATCATGACACTATGACACGCTCACCACCCGAATGTGACGATGCTCCGTTTTATGGCTACTCTGTCAACAGAACATAATAACATGCACCATGCTCTGATGAATTTGAGTGCATATTGTGTGCTTACGCCTTCAGGATCCTTTGTCTAATTAAAAAGCACTGCTCTCAATTTAAAAATGGACAACCGAGTGGTGCACGTACACAAAAACCGACCGACGCTAACTAGACCAGCAATTTATGTTTCACAATATGTTGTCACAAAGACAAACTGAATCTAAAAAATAAACAATAAAATGTCATATTATATATGACATTAAAAATATATATAATACTTATTGTTTCCAGTATGAAAGTGGTAGGGCTGCCGGAATATGACACAAATCATAATTACTTGAATTACTTAATTTAGTTTTTTATTTTATTTTATTTTATTATTGAGGTCACAGTTATTTAACATGATTACTAACTGGCTTTGGAAACATCATGCATTCAAAAAAAACCTTGGATTTTCTTGAAATCAAATTAATATAATTCAACTGAAAAAAATAAAATAATAAATAAATAAATAAATGCAAAGTAATTGCAAAAAAATAGATAAATTAATTAAAAAATAATATAAATATGTTAAAATACAATAAAATAAAGTTTTATTGAAATGATCTTGTTTTCATAATTATTAGAAGCCATTATGATATTTGATTAATCACCCAGCCCTGCATTGATGTGAAATTACAGCACTGTATTCACTGATGGAATGTAAATGCCTCGGCTTGTACATGTTGTAAAAGGAACATGCAAAATTCCTGCTGGAATAAATAATGCACATGTTAAAAAAACATCGCTCTGCTCACATCCCCCACGCCTCTCCTCCCTGATGGTGTTTGCACTGTTGCCAGGCAGATCTGTCCGTTTACCTCCCTGTCCTTCTCACCCCATCTCTAATTATAGTGCAAGTTCCCACTAACCCATTCATACACTCACAGCCAGATGCCATGTGTCAGATTGAATTTGCCTGCTCACCTCAATAGCATATATAACAAAGTTGTCAAAATTAGGGAAGCAGGTAGCACTTAATTAAGAGGATTAAACAATAACTGTTTGTGCCTGTGTGTGTCTTTGTCTGGAAGATGATACCACATAAATGCATGGCTGCTACATGCTTGTTAACGCTGCAGCCACAGGAAAGACAGACGCTCTTTTCACCCTCACCCAGTCTCTTTTGTTAGCAGGACTTTATTCCCACTGTGGTATGGATTATGCCAGACTGGAATTTGGGGGAGGAGGAGGAGGAGGTATTAATGCATTGCCCTGCCATGACTAGACTGAAGCATTGTGCATGTTTACATCAATGCAGTGGAAGAGGATTATTCATGGATTAAGTCCAGTGTGCAGTTGGTATGGTGACAGAAATGGTACAAAGTAGTGTAATAGCCATGGATGGCATTCAATTGGAGAATGTAGGTTATTTCAGTTGTAGTTCACTTATCCAGCTGCTGATCAATAATTACTATCCTCTAACTGGCCCAGTTCTGTAGTTATTTTTTACATTAGCATTTAGCAAGCAAAGCACATGTTAAACTAATAACTTTAGGTCTGAAACCAGCAAATATTTGTGTTATCGATCTACTGAGTATATTCATTTGTAATCATTTGTTCTGTAAAATGTTAAATAATAGTGAAAAGAAATCACATTTTTTGCACAATTATGTCTTTTCAGGGCCTGAAGTGATGTCCTCAAACTGTTGATTGGACAAAACAAGCACTCAACAAACATACCAAGGGGGTATCAACTGCACATTTTCTTCTAAATATCATCAAAACTAAACCATTCATCACAGCCAGAAACTGTAAAAAGAAAAAAAAAGTTGAATTTTTATATTTCTGACGGTCCTTGAATTAATTTTGTGTGCCGAACGCTTCAGTCAGGAAGAATAAGCTTAGAAGCTTAGAAAAGTGGTGAAATATATTGTGTCTCATTTTAAATTTTGCCAAAAATAAACTGTATGTACTAAGCTAAATGTTGCACTCCCCAGTTGAACTGTGAAGCCAAAAATAAAACAGCTGACATTAACAGTCATGTAGCAAACATTCTTCAAAACTTTGACTGAACTGCAGGCTGTTTCCACAGAACAGAGCGGAGAGGACCACAGAGGTTGTATGTGTACTCTAGAATGTAGTAAAATAGTCCACTGTGTGTAAAATGTGACCAAAAAAACAACCTGAAATTGCATGAGGTTCAGAGGGTTAATTTACTTTCAAAGAAAAGCAGCAAATCCTAAAAATGTTTGGTATTTTTACTTGGAAGATGACTTAATTCACTGTTGCCAATATTCTTGCGAGCAAACTAGTTCTGTGAAACTTTTTATATGGAACAACATTATTATTGTTGATGTTTTTAAATACACCTCTACCGCACGTGTTAATTTTGTGTCCTAAAGTCTGTCCTGAAAAGGCCTGTTACCTCTGAAAGCTCAGAAGGGAAAAATGTCCATGACAACACAGATGAGAGGAAAGAGGACACGGTCAAAAGCGCCAATTCCATTACTGTATTAGATCTAACAGCCCTGCTTCTCTTTGGGTTTGAGCGTCACTGTTGGATTAAGCCTGATTTCATGGGCTTAGTTGATTAAAGGGGATAATTAGTCCTGAGGTATGGCCAAGTAGCACCACAACAAAGAAGCACAGTGTGTTGACAACACAGGAAAACCCTATGACTCAAGCTATCCTGTCAGTACATCCTAATTTCCTCATTTTAGCCTTCTTCTGACAAGTGCATGTGCATGTGCGTGTGTGTGTGTGTGTGTGTGTGTGTGTGTGTGTGTGTGTGTGTACTATAATCGACCTAGTTTGACAGTGGGCCCTCTGTGTAAGCACAGCGACTGAAAACATCCGCACCATCTGTGGAGTCTGAAGTTCGATAAAAGGCAACCTGCCGCTGCAAGATGAGTCCTTTTGTCAAACATATATATAAAATGGCTATAAAATGGTTCCATTTTGACAAATGTGTAAAGAAAGTGTCCCTTCAAACCTGCTGGCTGGTTCATAAGGTTGATCAATTATTTGCGACCTTGCCATTTTTTCTCTTAATTAAGATGTTTCTGCAAATGTATAGAAAGAGAAAAAAAAACAGAACAAAACTAAGATATATAAATATGTGTCTTTAAGTGTGAAAAGTTCATGGGTGCAGGGATATGCTGCATGCATAATGCATGCATGTAAACACAGACTACTAGTCCTATTATCTCAAGCTGACTTAATACTCAAAAAGAGGAGTGGTATAGTCTGTTGCAGGGGGTTGCTATGTCAATACTGGATTGGTATTGGCTAGTCACGCTGAAATAGGGGGTTGGGGTCAATACTTAGAGCATTAGCCATATTGCCAGGCCTCTTTTAAAGATGAGGATTGTGGATTTGGGGGTATCTCCTACTGCGTTTGAATGCAAAAGGACTTAAGAGATGGATCCTCTGAGTGCACGACTGCTCATGCTACCCTTAGTGACTGCACCATAACAGAGTGTGTGTGGGGGAAATAGAAGGGGGCGGGGCCGACACTTGTGGTTGGAGGAGAGAAAAAAAAGAAAATCTGGGTCAGACCTGGGGTTGATAATGCTGATACCTACTCTATGTCTCTATGGAAACACAAGCCTGCCTGCCCTCCCCCCCCCCCCCCCCCCCATCCCCCCACAACCTGACTTCCTCTTGCCTGAAGCAGAAGCTAGCAACAACAGACAGCGTGCATGCACGAGAGAGGCAGACAGAGAGACTCTTTATAGACAAAAACAATTGAAAGATGGATGCAGGAAGAGACACCCTCTTCTCTTCTCCTTTCGTCGTTTGGATCTACATTTGCATAAAGAAATTATGCCACTAATGTGTTGCTGTGCCATTTGGGAATTTTCGTTTCAGTTTCCCTCTCCGGAGGGAGGTCAGAGGTCACGGTCAGTTACATGACAAGCTGATGAGGATTCAGTCTCCTGTTTCAAGGACTCTTCTGTAGGTCGAATCCTGCTGTTGATGGGGGGTTTCCTTATCTAAACCACCTGGATGGACCCTAATTACAGCCCTGCAACCTATAATTCAGCTTGAGCACTCACCTAATTTGTTTTGCATAGTTGGTTTCGATCTCTGACCTCTCCTTTACAAATTTGGTGTACTTCTCCACAAATTCGATCCCCCACTGTGTATGCTTCTCCAAGTTGTCAAACTGATCCTGTAAAAGAGAAGAACACGCAATGATTAAATCACTCAAATACAAGGGAGATACCAATCTAACAGTATCAGATTTACAGAGAAACAGAAGAGAAGCAAAACAGAAGATATAATCATCTTGATGAGGACATTGCATTGTTATTATAAATCGTAATTTTATATTATACAATTATATTCCTTTTTTAACAAATGGTTCAAACTAACTACACTGTTGAATATTTCGGTGTTTGGAACTTTCCAACAAAAGACAACTGCCTCACCTGAGACAAGACCTCAGTTGAAAGCTAAAGACTCAAAATACAACTAAAATCGTTTAAACATGGAAGCTTTTTTTCAAGCGTTCTTGAAAACAATAATTTCAAGATGCCATGCGAGAATTGCAAGATAACTTGATCCCGTAAGAATCACAACATCACATGTGAATAGCTGCCATTGTAAAATTAAATGGTATTGTTAAAGTCCCAAAAGTAATAGAACTTGTATTATCATTTATGACATCCTAAAAAGGAAAACATCCTGCCATCACATTGACGAAGCTTGAAATCAGCCATTGTTTGGTTATTTTTGCTTAAAAATGACACAAATGAATTACTAATGAATTTTAAGTCTTTGAACTTATCAATTTTCCAACTGATTGTTGCAACTCTAGTGGAAATATTGTCCATCTGCCTCCCTTCAACCAGGGTAATGAGGCATATATGTGTCACTCAATGTATTTATTCTAACTCACTGATCACAGAAAAGCATCTGACCTACTCTCAAGGCTACAATTCACACATTTAAGACCTTCAAAGGTGACATTTCCTGGCCTACGACTGTCCCTGTCCCTTTAAGGAAGCAGATGCAAATCAGTGAGTTTTCCCTTGATATCCTTAATATCATTTAAAAGTGAGGTTTGTCACAGAGGGTGCAGTGTAGTTCATAGTAAAAACAGCCAACACTTCTGATAACCAAATACAGCTGTTGGGCCTGAACTCATTATTCATGATTTGTTCATGACTTGTGAGGAAAAAATGAGCCTCTAGTTGGCTGAGGTCACGTCTTAAAATTCCTCAGTTCAGAAAAGAGGATTTCAATGAACACACACACACACACACACACACACACACACACACACACATGCTACAGCTAATCTTTACTGACGATCACATGGCTGCTTCCAAGCGATCTTAGTGTGGTTGTAATTTTTAAAGATGAACCAAATAAAAACGACCTTGGTGTGGCTCCAACAGTCCCCCATCCTCTCCTCCAACATGTCTGGAGTTGTCCTGAGCCCAGCTAATAGTTCCTTCAGCAAGACACACTGAGCGTGAGAAGCCTCAACTCAAAAAGTTTAGCTAAGCAAACCACGCAATGTGCTTTACGGCTCCTTGAAGCATCTCTGCACTAAAAGCATTTTCATATCAAAGTTACAGGAAGTGGTTGTGGTGATGAAGAGTTCGAGACGCCTCCACAGTTGTGCAGGTCTCTAAGTTATCTTTAACACACTTTTATTAGAATTAGAGTACGCTGAACTTTCAAGGGTGGTACACTTCTGTCGTCATAGTCTTTACAATGTGATTAAATCTTCCAAACACCTTTTGAAGCAGCATTCACCAATTAAACGACTCCCAATTGAAGCACTCAAGGACAACAATAGAGGGTATTTTGAATGAGAGGGACTTTCCAGTCTGCATTGTTAGTCAGTTTCAATGAGCAGTCACTCTTCAACAAGTCACTCAACAAAATAATGACAAGATTAAAACAAACAATTAAGACATTTTTCTGAAAAACAATGAGGCAATCCTGTTTTCATGGCCTCAAGACACCTTTCTATCATTTCAACAACAAGCTATTTTTTTTTCTTCCCCTTTAATGCCCAAGAGCATGCTCACCCTCAGACCAATTAAAGTCATCAAACAGCATTTGCTTCATTATCACTTGCATCAACCATTCTTGGAAAAAAACAGACTACAATCAGCGCATGTCACTGCAGCCACATCATGCAAATAAAAGCCTCCTCTCTCCCTAACCCACACACATAACTGAGATTACCCTTTTTTGCAGGGGCACCATCTTATCCAGCGTGTCTCCGTGTAGAATGTGTACCCTTTTGAAATATCCAAATCCAGAAAATGTCCATCCAAGTCCCCCAAAAGCAGCACAACAAAGAGGCTGAGGTTAGGTTGGAAGAGCCATTTCCCGAGGTATCCAAAGCGGCGCAAGTGCAGATTAGTGTCTGGGTTTGGAACAATGTCCGCTGACCCCACTCCCACACAATAACAAAGAAGCTGCACAGTGTTTTAGCAGGTAATTCTCGGTTTGTTTGGAAGGAGGAAGAATCCCAGAGAGCAGGAGAGGAAGCGAAGCAGCCCTCACACAAACACACGCACTCTGAATCTGAGGCCACGGCTGCCCACAGCATTAAGGCTTAATGCTCCATCAGGCGTAAGGTGGAATAAGTGGGATGGAAGAGGAGGATAGTGAGAGAGAGAGAGCGGAAAAGCAGAGGGAGGGGGGAGTTGAAAGGAGTAGAAATGACAGGAGAGGCGGGATTACATGGGAGGGGATTGCATTTAGAGGGGGGGTTATCCTACCCTATTGGGATCTCATAAACACTTCATTTCACCCTATTGTGAATATGATATAAAACAAAGGTTATGAGCCGTGATATGATGAGTCACACTAAGCTCATGAATCTTTGCTGATATGAGATGCAATAGAAGAGACAGTCACTTGGGTTAAAATGGAAAAGTCATCAACAGAGCAGCTCCAGGAGAAAGAGCTTCTTAATAAATTATGAATCTGACTGGGGCAAGTATCACAGACAACAACACATTATGTGAAAGTGTGTCAGACGCAAATATAAGGTCTTGTAGTCTGCAGGCGCCATTATATCAACCTCATCCCATTGCAACCAGTTAAATATCTAGCACTATACATTTTGTAAGTGACTTGGCACTGGCCATTGAAAACAGATCCAATGACAGGAATCAGTGGGCAAAGAAAAGCGAAAAATAGTAGACTTATTGCCCTGATTTTCCCCTCACCGACAGTTTTTGAAGCTTGACAAAAGCCCCAGATCAGAGGCAAATCAGCGTTGGCCCAGCGCTTTGTGAGCAACGAAAATTGGTGGATGCATTGCAGACACATTCCAGATATCTTGCAGGCTAAATATCAGGTTCAGTCAGAAGTCTGTCTGGGAGCTACAGCCAATAAGAGCGCAAAACATGGGTTCATAGAAAAAGGTATGTCTCTATATGCAACTATTTTGATGATTGTGTAATCATGTAATGCATTTTTAAAAATAAATGCCTTAAACTGAAATTTCCAATGCACTTAATCTCTTTTTTGGGTTGTTGGTCGGTTGAATATTTTTCAAATATTAGAATTTCCAAGCAATTCATTTTTAATGAACAAAATGTTATCATTAGATTAATTGGCATTGAAAATGATTGAAAAACAACCACAAACTCTGGGTTGAACTTTTTCAGTATCTGTGATACTATGTTTGTTTTTTTTAAATCAGACTAGTGTTTGCATTGCTGTAATCGTATTTTATTATCTCCAAGTGAGTTTTCTCTTATGAGAGATAATAAAGAGGTTAACCTTAATGGATTTGTCTGTTGCGGTTGGTAAACACAACCTTCAAAGTTGGCACCTCCACCCAGACTCAACAACATCTAATTAATCAGTGAGTTTCAGTCTAGTTAGCCAATAGACATCGTACTTGTGTCCAGACAGGAGAATTTAGCGAAGCTTCCTGAGCTTCCGACTCAGACGACAGCGATTAAAGTGTCATCCGGACCACACCCAGAAACATCTCAGTATTTCATCCTGTGATCTCAAATATTTCCCAACCAAAAACAGAGGTAAAGACAAATTATTTTCCTGCTTCTATCTCAGTAGAAACTGCATTATATATTATTACCAGATATTATTATTGATTCTTCATGCATGCATATTATAATATAATATGTTTGGTGAAAATACTTCCAGCAGGAAAAGATTAACTTCAAAAATGTAAAATGAATCCACTTTCTGTTACCTTGTGCGCACTTCATGCAAATTATACGGTGTCAGGTATTCTGTCACAGCTGGCTGAACAGTCACTAGACTCATTCAAACATGCAAAGGAATTTTTGTAAAACCTCCTCTTATGGCCCCTTGTACAGAAGACTAATAACTCCTGCTCCAACTCCAACTTCCATTCTGTCATCTGCAGCCTCTGACACCTGACCTTGATCCCGCAGGAGGGAATAAGTGGGGGATCCCTTCAGGAAACCAACCAGCCCCACTCTGCTTGTTATTTCAGGACACAGTCCCACTCACTGTGATGCATGTACTATTGTGGTAGTACATGAAGGAAAATAAATAGAACAGTGCAGCAAAATATTTTTTTATGATCCAGGAAATGGGGAACAGGTTCAAACAGAGAACAAAGGAGACACTTAGCAGTTACTAAATATATAGGTTGCCCATGTGCTGTAAGAAAACAAATACATGGTTGTTTAAGGATCAGCCTGCCGACCTCCAACCTTTTCCAACTGGCGATGGAGATTATGGTGCAGTTTAATGTGTTGGACTGCCAGTTAATCTGAACTAATGCACATTATTTAGCTATAAATCCAGATGAAATCTCCTAATTTCACCCACACTGAGGGCCCTTTGACCTGCAACCTTAACAACACAGAGGTTTTCTCTCTCCTCGCTCTGTTTAATATAGACAGAGCATAAACATGAAGACAAGCATACGACACAGTCTGATATTAATCTCATGTCCTGGTCATCTCCTACAGAAGCAAAAAAAAAAAAAGGCAATAAATATTCTGATCTTTAACCTCCTGAATCCCACAGACAAAAAAGGCATGTTTTCTTTCTTTTTAAACCATTTGCACTAACCACATACTGTAAAAAAAAAACATTAAATTTTGTGTTCCTTTTCGCAACTGGGAAGCTGTGAATGACTCAGATAGGACCAAGAGTCACATGACAAAAATTCGGCAAAACTTCAACATAACTTCTGGCTGATTACACAGAGCAGAGGGGAGAGGAGCACTTGTAAGTTGAGGTTGTAAAAAGTTGTGGAGCCCTCATTTTTTATATTGGCAATACTTGTAGGCACTTGAAAAACTTTTTTTATTCCAATTTCTTTTTCTAGCCATGATTGTGCTGTTTCCATGCAGACCTTGTATATTAAAGTGAAAAACAAGGACAACAGTGAGTAAAATCTAACAGGAGCAACAAATCGAAACCACCCAAGAACTGCTTGGATGCTAAAATTTAACAACTGCAGAATATCTAATGTTGTAATCTTAACAGCATGGGAATTACTGCACTGAAATATTTTACTTTGAAACCCATCTAAAAAATCTGAAAAAAATAAATATTTCTTGACATACACTAGTCCCCTTACCAGTCTGTGTATACACAGTAAAGGTTGGTAAACTCTTATGTGGCTTCCTGCTCTTCCATTCTCCACCACAGGAAGCAGTAGAGAGTAACACAAATGTTGCTGATGTGATTTTTTCTATTCCCAATAGGTTTCAAAGACACAAGGTCTGGAATAAATGGAGCATGCGGAAGAACTGTTCCCTGACCTGGCCACAGATTTCCTAAGGAACAATTGGTTTCACATAATAATGCACCTGAACCTCAGAAACAGGTCGATTCCTTATGTAAGAAAGCTGAATAGGAAGAATCTAACATGGTCATTTCGGATAAAAAAGCAAGATAATGAGATTTTGGATCAAGAACTTTAAAAACACACAAATCCAGTGTTTTATGACCATACACAGAGTGAGTAGAACCACTTTGCAGCAACGTTGGTGATAACATAACTGCACTGCTTTTAAATCCTCCTGGCGACACTTCTCGCTTTATTACAGCCTTACCACCTCTGCAGAGGTCAGCTTGCTGCTCTGATGATCACAGCAAAAATCAATGTGCCATTAAAACACAAGAGAGGACGAAAAAGAGAATTGTTTCATCCATAAAAGGAATACACATATAGATATAAATATAAATGGGTTTTAATTGCCCTAAAAGGTGCTGGCAACTAAGCATTTTTTTTAATGAATCAGAAATGTTATAACCTCTCTTTTATCAGTATTTGTTCTCATCTCATTATTAGACACCAGGTAAAGGTATAGGTTTATATATAGGCAAGAAGTTAGCATTGCAACAGGCAGATATCTAAAAATCAATAAAAAATTATATATATATATTTATATATATTCTTTTTTATTGATTTTTAGATATCTGCCCGTTGCAACGCTAACTCCTTGCCTATCGTACCTTCTTTCTCTTGGTGAATACCAGCTGAATCAACATAGTAAATACAACAGCTTGGGGAATTGTGGAACTTGTAGTTTTTGCACTATTAGCAGCAGAGGGTTGTGATCTTTAATCACACACTGTGCTTGTAAATGAATTTTCCAGGTCCCACATATCTATTATAGGGAGCAGATAAGAAGTAAAATACTCAACCCTGTAATTATTCTAAAATAGTCATGATAAACAGATCTCTCATTAATTTAAAATCGGTGGTGTAATAGTGTACAGACTTCAGATGGATGTCATTATGGAGGATTTCACAGATGGGTGCACAGTGTGCCTGATTAGTGGAGTAGGAACAAGGGTACAGGACTCACAGATTAACTGACCCCAAATATATAATTGATAGAAATGAAGGTGTTTTTTTTTTTGCAACTATGAAACTGAAAATGAGTAAGTTGTACTATTTTTGGAAGGCCTAAATGGTTTGAAAAAAGTTTCAAAGTTTCCAAACTTTGCTTCAAGCCTTCAGATTGTGTCACACATACACACACACACACACACAGACACACACAGACACACACACACACACACACACACACACACACACACACACACACACACAGAGCTATCTTTATGAAGTCTAGCCTCTGACAGGAAACCTGTAGAGACAGAGAGAAAAGCAGACTTGATGCCAGAGTAGAGGGGGATCCACTGAGGCTGAGGGGACAGATGTTCTGCTGGAAGGAGGACAATGGGGCAAGATGCTTTTCTTTCTTTTGTTAATGTGTTGAGCAAGAACAGTAGGTCAGGTTGATGGGTGGGTTTGTGCTAAGAACATCTCAGACTGACTGTAACCTCATCAACCTTGCTCTTCTATGGTGACCTTATATCGATTTGTTGATAAGAGACTAAATATCATTGTTTTTGTATATTCTAATATGGTTTGAGTGTTGTATTTTTCTGGTTTAAAGGGCTGCATTAAAGTAAAGTGATGCAATTTTCTGAACTCACTGGACTGTTCTGTCATTATATCCTCATCACTGATGTGCCAATTAATCTAAAATCCATTGTGTAAATATTGTGAGAGCACCAATAGTGAACCCTGCATTATCATTGCAATATTGAGAGAGGTATTTCATCAAAAAGTTTCATATTTCATTTCTATCCATACCGTCCAGCCCTACTTGAGAATAGAGAACCCAGATTCAGTGTATATTTTTAAAAAAAACAAGCGTTTTGAATATTAAATATTGTGTCTTAGTACATTTTCCTATTGAATCAATGTCAGAAAGGATGAGCAAATTGTCACATTCTGTTTTATTTATGTTTCAGACAACGTCATGTCTTTTTTGGAATCAGGGTTGTGTGGTGAATTGCGTCATACCCGTACTCCGATTTAGTCTGATTGGTAAAAACAGAAGGGCGGTTTCAGTGTGGTTTTTATGCTCTCGCCTATTGGAAGCATTATGGTAAACATGAATGAGTTATTTCAGGAGCCTTGTTAGCTAACAAACCCTAAACTGCAGTGAGAATGAGAAGAGTGAGGAGGAAACTGCATTCATCCAAAAGTGGTCATTAGACTGTCAGGGTCCTACCAATTCAAATCATAAACAAACAGCTCGATTGTTCTCCGTAACTAGCCCTGCCTCATCGAATAAAGCAAAGCAGCAGTAAATGTCCAACGCTCTAAAGTTGTTCTTAATTATCAGCCTTGTACTTGTTACTGACCATAACAGACACACCAGAGAGATGACTCAGAGAGTGAAACCCACTCTGTAGTCCATGAGCTGGTCAATGCAGCGCTTCACTGTGTCTCGCGACAGTGGGCGTCCAGCAGCAAGAACAAATATTTGGGGGAGATGCCAAACCCTTTCTCAAACACACACTGGGCTTTGTGCAAGAAAGCGGGGCGGAACAATGCCTCCATAGCCCGGTGTAACCCCTGAGTCGGAGAGGAGTCACAGGAAAAGGGGACAGTAGCCTCACACACACAAACACGCTCGTGCACACACGTAAACAAAGACCGGCGATCATGTGCTTGACCACTGAATAGCTGCCCTCAGCTATTTGTCTTTGGGTTATCAAAGGTTGAGAAGGGTTTGTCAGCCCCCTGTAAACCCACCCTAAATGAGGATTTAACACATGAATGCAAACAAAGGCGAAGACAGTTTACACTAGTGAACCAAAATGAGTCAATGCAGCCTATCCATCTAATTTGCTGCACTGCATAAGTTTTTAACTTTCTAATTCATTTGTCTCATATGTTAATTAAGCACTGCATTACAGTAGAACTGCAACGATTAGCTGATTAATCGAATTACTTCAAAAATAATAATAATTGATTAATTGTAATTGATTAATTGTAATTTTACATGCAAAAAATTACAATTTTCTGGCTCTAATATAGGACATTTCCTGCTTTTCTATGTTTTAAATCATTTTACACTTACATACCTTTGCACTGAAATAACAGCACAGGCTGCTGTTCGACAAAGTCACACAATAACACAAACAAAATAATCAAACGGGCCAGTACAATAGCCCAGCCGCTCCCATGTTCTGCAATGTAAAATCATTGTTTTTGTTAGAGGGGGGGGGGGGTCAGATAGCTATAACAGCTTCAATTTCCCATTGGAAAGGGCTATCTTAAGGCAAAATAGTGGTGAAAATATTCTTAATATAGCTAAATTTTAACTGATATTGATTTGTTTTAGGTGGTCCATTTTGCGGCTGCCCCCATTCACAGAAATATGTACCGTTCACCAGACTCCTTTGACAAATATATCAATTTTACCTCCTAGAACACAGGGATTCCTGGTGTTCTGCTGCTTCCATCTGTATGATTTTGTGAGTTATTGTTTGACTTTCGGTCAAAACACTGTAGAAGTACATTGCTTTGCTTTTGTGCCGGTAAAGTTCCTCTGCTTCTCCAGACTAGCAACTTGCTGACCTCCGACTGTAATACACCAGCTATACTATTGATAAGGATAAATGTAACATCATTTGTAATATCATATCCTCAACTGCCTGATGTTTGGTGATATCTATGCAAAATATTCTTTTGGAAGTATATAGCACATCCAGGAAAATGCACACATGTACACACCAACGTTTTGCAAAATATGAGCAGCTGTTTGGGGCGGTGGGTGACCTTATGTGTAAGAGCTCTTGTTTGCATGCCATGTAGATATTTATAGAAACGACGCCTCTGCCGGTTTGAAATATAAGAATGTGTGTTGGCGTATGCACACACGTGTATCATGCCTCTCTGCTCATAAAACATTTCTTCTCCATGCTCGCCTGTGCAGGACCCCCTATAGCTATTTAATCCCTCTTCCTCTGCCCATGTCACTTAACAGCATCATGTACGAGTAGCCGACTCACTCGATAAGAAGGACCAACCCTTATTGCGGCGGTTAAGAAACAGGAAATTGCTGCCTCTCAGTTGTGAGTCATAGTAACTGGAAGGGTGGTCAACTCATTCATGGACTCAAAAAGAAACTTTTACTGCTGCATTCTTTTAGGCCTTGTAAAAGTCCAATAAGCTGGCATCTAACAAGCGCTTCTTTTTACAAAGCTGAAACTCTTTTCTTGTCATTTTGTACAATAGTAATTCACCATGGGCGGTATATGACTTGAAAACACAATTTCTTGCTTGTTTAAATAGAAAGAAAGAAAAATTCTGCAAGAATCATTTTTGTCTCTGCTCACTTACAGCACTAGTCATCTTCATCTGCAGCAGCACCTGCAGATACTCCTCATAAGGGGTCAGTTGGGGGTCTTCCTTTTGCTCCTCGGTTACTGATTTCACAGTACGAACACCGTCCAGGAAAACAAAAAACTCACTCTTTCGACGCAACATGGTGACGGTTTACAGTTTAAAAAAGTACCGAAGGATGTTAATCCATCTCAGACGACACGATTGAAGAACTGGTTTTGGTTGGTAGATTTAAGATCCTGCATACAGTTTGCATCAAATCACATCATATATCCTGCAAGTCCAAGAATATATTCAACAATTGAAGAGCACCCAATACCGGCAGAACGAAAAAGTATAATGGAGAAGGGAAAAACCAGTACAGAACTTGATTAAAAGACGTTGTCATTAATCTGATTACTACACCTCCCTTCTAACTACCTTGGCCACCCAATAGGACGCTGCTGCTCTGTGGATTAATCCTGCTCGGCCAGCAAGCACAAATTAGCCATTGTTCTTGTTGAGCTGTTTTTGTTCTTTTTGGAGGATAAAGCTCTTTAAAGCTTATATAACAAATTCCTTGGAATGAAGGGAAAACTTTGAACTTAATATTCCCAAGATTTCTTGAACTGCAATGACTCTTTATATACTAAAGTGCAACAACATAGCAAGCTGTTGGCTAGTTCATTCAAGTTTAAAGTAATTAAGATTTGTCTGAGCTATAGGCCATCCCTTAGCCTATAAGCTTGATAACATTATATGAATATGAACGGCTGAAACAAGTCAGGTATTGATTCAGAAATGAATCCGTACGAGTGCAATGTCACTGGTTGAACTGGTGTTTGTACACTTACAATAAATGTCTCACTTTGAGCTGATATAGGCAGTTTTCAAACCCTTTTTTTAGAGCTAATATCAGCTAACAATACAGGATTTTGATTTTTTTTAATTCATTCATTTTCCTGCCAATTCCAGCTGACATTGGGCGAGAGGTAGGGTTCACCGTGGACTATCACAGGACAGACACATCAAAACAGACAACCATTCACACTCTCATTCACTCCTACAGGTGTTGGTGGGGTTTTCAAATCACTCATTGATCACAGTTATTCTGTTATTGATGATGGATGATCCAGAATCCTATGGCAGATGTATTGGTCTCTGAGACATTTTTTTTCCATTAAAGGGTTTTTGGGGGGTTTTCTTAACTGAATTGAAGGACTAAAGATAAAGTTTGCTTCCGACTATGTACTATCTCACAATTCTCTAATAAAAACAAATCTAAAGGATCTGTATTAAGATTTTTTATGTAATAAAACTAGCCAGGATATCAGTATGTGAACTTCCAAACAGCAATAATAGTATCAGGCTCAAATAATCAGTAGGTAAACGTTAACACATGTCATGAGACACGTCGAAGGACCAAGTGGTGAGCTAACACTGACTTCAGTGTTACTGTTAATGACACCCAGGCTCAGCTGTTCGCTAATAGTACACATGCTATACATGGTTCAGGTGAGTCTCCTGCCATGGTACTCCAGCTATGTGCTGCCATGACACGTCTAACTTAGATTTAAACATAATAACTACAATGTTCTCTTGCAAAATAGTCAAAATAGTACCTTTCTGGTTACTATACTTCATTACCATTAGGTGTCAGTCTTTAAATTTAATCACACTGTAGCTGCCATGGAACTTGAAGGGGGAAAAATAACAGACAAACAAACAACACTGGCTTATAATTAAGTCTGCTGGCAAACATGATGATAGTAAATGAGAGACTAGATTAAACATATTTTATGTGACTTACACTTCGACTCAACTGTGTGCCTTGCTCACAGTTTCAGTTCAGAAATAGATCTGTGTGACCTGCTGCCTTTTTTCTGTCAGCGTCATGTAAGACTTCTCTTCTTGCACCGGTCCTTCACTCACTACAGCTTCAGTTTAAAAACTTAGCTTCAGATGACAAGAGTCAAATCTCTCCCTTGAGGATCAAATCGCTCCACATGGATATGTGCCAACTATGTATTGCATTTCTCTTTTGAGTCTCAGACCACCTGTTTTCCCTTTCCCAGTAAAAAAGATAATATTTTTCTGTGTTGCTGGTGCAATATTTGTCTACTTACTGTAACACTCAGATACTACAGTAAGGTAAAACAAGTAGGGATAAGATTTTATTGATACAATGCCATTGTTGATTCTGCTTATTGATTCTTTATCGATTCCTGCAGAAGAAAAGTAGGCCTAAACTGTTTTTTTTGTGTCAACCTAACTGTTTTATTAGCTTTGTGAGTATGAAAAGAGTGTTGATGAAATGCATGAATACTTATGCAGCATTTGTTTTAATGCCTATGTGGTGCTAACGTTATTATACCATGCTGCTCGGTTAGGAAGCAGCGTCACTCATGCTTTAAGTTTAACACACTGCATTTTTGGAATTTACGCCCATGTTGCATAGAAAGATTTTTCAGCACATTGCTTGCTTACTTGAAATCCCATTACACAAACCTTACAGGTCACATTTTGTGAAATGAAGCCACGCTTTGAACCGTTTCTTCCTCTCGGCCATGACTCCTTGTTGCAAGCTTCCAACAGCAGAGATGCACAAGTTTGGGGTAATTGTTTTGCAATGTGCAACTGTCAGAAAAACATGCCGACATTGATGAAAAGAATCGATCAACTTGGAGGCATACGATTAGGATTAATTAGACAGTTTGGAAACTGTTCTCAACTGGAACCGGTTCTTGATACCCATGTCTATATATAACACAACAGGTACTAGCTGTACAACAAGTACAGAGTACAGCTACAGTGAGCTATTTTAAACCAGAGCATTGTATTTCTCTGGAACAGTTTGCTGATGTTAACCCAGATAAACATATAGGGGCTGTGGTTGATTGCATTGTGTTCCTCAACATCGCTTTGGCCTAAATCTATGGTAAAAGTTTTCACTCCCTCCCGCACATTAGCTGAAAAATAATCTACTCTAAATGATTTTGTAGAATAAGACAACACTTCACCTCAGAGATAAGCTCCTGGAATGGAAAACATTGTGTTGGATCTCCTACTGAATCTCCTTTATGTTCTATTGGAGTGCTTTGTGTGCTATTGGGAGCTCCTGCTTTTATTCTTATTTAATTAAAAGTCAACACTTTAACCTGCTAAAATCCCACAAGGACTTTAAGATCGTGGCTTTATTCTCTCTTGCAAACAATGAAAAGTTTTAAGCTGACACTAGAATATTTACAGTCGCATATTAGGAGGAGAAGGCCTCAGAGGACTTATATCGTATACATAAGTACTTTCACTGTATCATCGGAATGAGCTGGGTGGGCCTTCTTATGCTGGCAACAGTTTTTCAAGTTCTCCGAATTGTGTGGCAGCACTTTCATTCCACCCTGACATGTCTCATCTCAGGATATGAGTAAAGATGGTACTTCTTAAGAAGCTGCCTGACAGGGCAAGCATGAAACTCATCTTGGAAATAATCAGATTTATGTTTAATGCATTTGTATATGCATGACAAGTTTTATGTCTATGCTAATGGAGAGCATACTGAGGGGTAACACCTGCTCGGAGAGGCATGCAAACTTATTAAGTTTGTTAGGAAGACTGTCTTTGTTGTTGAATGGAGCCAGACTCTAGAGGAAGTTATGGATATCATTTCAAACGCCATTTACAGCCAAACCAAATTTACTAATACAATCAAGTCCTCCACCCTGTCTGACTGGCATCATCCACATTAATAATTGTCCACAGCACTGCACATACTGCCTTATTATAAATAACTAAATGAAGAAAGATATTCCAGCTAAAGCAGAAAGGTTTTGACGAGCATCAAGAGCAGTAATAGACCACAATGATGTACTATGTAGCCAAGAAGCTTCTTAAAACCCACACAGTCTCTTGATAATCACAAAAATGTGACGTTAATTCTCCAACTGTGAGAGGACAATTTTAAGATGAAAAACAACAAGCTTTTATTTTGAAGTCATGATTGTATCCATAAACATCAAGTTTCACAAAGGCAATTACAGGAGAGGGGAAGCCAGTGAGTCAGTGCGATGAAAGCTGAGAGAAGAAGGAAAAGAAAAGAACAAATGAGGAAATGTAAATAAAAGTCGAGAGTGGGCTGGAGTGAAAGCTGGACATCTCTTAGGAATATTTTCAAGCAGTGGGAGACAAATGTGTGGTAACTGCATGGCTGCACAAGACAGTTTTCATTACGGCTTTGAATCATTTAACATTAAGCAGCCGTAAAGTAGCTGGTAAAAAAGTTCACATGGTACCGAAAGCTTCTACCGACCACATCTGGTAAAAATGAAGAGTTTTTAGGAGGAACAATAACAGACCACCACTGTCCCACGAGCAGCTAGCCCACTGTTTCTTGGCTTCAGAAACATTCCCTGACCTCATGATCACAAAAGAGGACGGATGGAGAATTGAGATAACAGAGCTAATAAAACTTACTCGAGCATCTTTAGCACTTTTCAAATGCAGTTGGTGTGTTTGCAAGCTGGCTGCAGCAAACATCTGTGCTGTCACATCCATTTGCACTTTGGGGATAATAAACACAGACTGCAAAAACACTCCAGAGGTCAAATCTGAACCAATAAATGAAAAGTCCAAACATATATCATTTCCTCTAGCAAATAAAATGTCTATTAGTTGTGTTGCATGTAGATATGAGCTTGTTTCTTATATATGTGCACCATGAGGTGTGTGTTACATTTTTTACAATCAAAATTGAAGTTTTGGTAAAATATTATGTGAATAAATATCACATGTTTCTATCTTGAGGCTTCTTTTGAATATGTGCCACCTGCTCAGGCCCTTTTACTGTCATTCTATGCACACTATCAGTGCCACCACTACTTGTTTTTAAGATCCATGCTGTATATCTACAATGAGGTACATTTAGGCTTGAAAGCACTGGCTGTTTAAATGGAAATGCTGCAAAGAAAAGAGGCCTTTTCCTCATCCTTCACCTTGAATAGTCGTAAAACAGTGCAGGCAATCTCTGTGCTAGTGTTACTCCATCACTGTGTTGAGGGAAACTCAATGCTGTAACAGCCTAAAGAACAAATGGCACTTACAATATGTAGTACAATATAGCAGTAATTAGGAGAGCATGGAAGGTTATGTATGAGGCTCAGGTGACAATGTGTCAGAGCGCATGTGACTGAGACTCAAACAGTGGTATCATTTCCACTGTCACAGCAGTGATTACAGGCTGACTATACAAATACCAGAAGACTACAGATTAGAAGCTGAAGAGTCTGTGGTGGGAAGGATTGAGTCACCTTTTCAGGGACAGGAGGACAAAACAGCTTAGACTCTTCATATTCAGAAGGACTAAACTTTTGATCAAAACGCCCAAGACAGAACCTCAGAATAAACAAAAAAACAGTGAAAATACCCGTCTCGATTTCTTGGACATGTTATTTTCAATCTCCTGCAGGGTTAAGACAATAAAAAGCAGCTAATTCTCACATTCCAGAGGCTATCAAATGTCTAGCATATATATGTTGTCCTGAAACCCATTTTTTTGGCTTTGGAGCTTTGGTAGCATAACTTGGGAAGGATATGTTTCTTTTGCCTAAACCTAACCATTCCTTAACCACAGCCTTATAACATAGTTATGTCTGCAATCTCTGACTGACAGAGTTTATTTTCAAGCTATATACTGGGCCATCAGACCTACATTTCTATGCATAGGACCAATGGGATGTGTGGACAATGAGCAGTCCCAGAAACAATGCAACATGTGTCTTTCAGTTTAAGTTAAGGCAGTCATTTTTAGGGATGCACCAATATATCAGCTGAACATAACAAATAAAGGGTCAGAATGACAGAAGTGCTCATTTATTGTTACTAATCTGCATGTCTTGATCCTACTCTGCTTGAATACCCCCTCAACTTCCCCCCTTGTCCTCCTTTCTTTCTGCTTCTCACTCCCTGGGGTGCAGGCCTACAGATCAGATGTGGATCCATTCATCACTATTTCACCGTTTTGGAGGTTCAAAGAAAGAGCTGAAGAGAAAATGGGCTTGGGGGTGGTATCACTGAGTCAGCAGGTGGGTGCCGATGAGTGTGAGATTTAATGGGGTTGAAGGGATGTCTGTCGGAGTCTGCCAAAGGTTTCTGTCTCTGCTCTCTTGCCCCCCCCCTTCTCCTCCTCTAACTCCAGCACATTGACAAGAAGGAAACAAACTGGCTCAGGTTTCAGTCCTGGAAGTGCCCTGAATGTCAAGTGAACAGCAGGGGAGGAGGCTGGACCCTGGGGGAGTCTGAGCCAAGATGAGATACAACAGCAGCAAACACTGAGGAAATCTCAGTCTAACACCGGGCTGTTTCAGATACATAACAACACTACCAGGAGATCCGCCCTTGATATCTCACTGCTGTGGATGCATGAAAACAAGACCATGAGGTTTTGATTTAACTTTTCAGTCTGCATCCCTCTGGCAAAGTCTGGAGCACCACTTAATGACATCAGAAAAAAGAAAGTGGCGTTTAAAAGGCCTCTCCACTTTCCCACTTTCCCTTCTCAATTACATAAGGGCCGATGGCTCACAGATAGGAGTGTGCCTTCAATTAAAAATACTAGACAAGAATCTTTTAAACTGTCCCCAAGGCAAGAAAGATATTCACGCCTCGACTACAGTGAATAAACAAAGCAGCGTACCGTTTGAATAATATAACTGGCAAAGCATGGTCCAGTCGGGACCACACATTTGCCTACTATTATCAAGCCAATACTAATGACCCCTTTGCAGTTCAACTCACCTTAAGCTGCTGCTCTTTGACTAGAGTTTCCATGTTGCCTCTTTAGTTAGTTGTGTGACAAGAAAAGGTACAGTTACATCCTACACACTTCAGTGGGCTCTGGGATGAAACTGTGAGAAAAGTAACTTAAATCCAGTTTTCAAATTAACCACACAGGAGAAGTGAAACATTTTAGGCGTTTAGAAAGTGTTTAACGCAACGCCAGAGAGATATAACTCATTTTTTCGTTTTCAATTCATTTTTCTACATTAAAATGTCTAAAAATGTCAACTAGCCCTTTGTTGTATATTTTATTGAGTTGAGTACTTACATTATCCCAAAAGTCCCACGACTGTTAAACCTGTAATAATCTGTAATTCTAATCAAGGTATCACACCACTTTTGAGGGAGTTGGGTTTAGTTGTATGGGTTAGTAGTTGTCTGCCAGAGGTCATAAATTTACTATGTATTATGTTTTAAGCTAAATTTTATGATGTCCTTTTTAGATGTTGGTTGTTTTATACATTTTATCCTGATGAGGGTTTTTATTCCCATCAGTCAGGATCTTAAGCAAAGGTTTGCAATAGCTGTCTGACAAACAGCACTGAAGAAAAACTCATGTTTGACGTGAAACTGCTTTATTTGGGTTTTACCAGATTTAATCAATTTGTATTTGAGAGGACATGAGCTTTGCGGGTGATTCGGCTCCCAGTAAAAAAAAAAACCTGAACAATGAACACTGAAGAAATCCTAACTGTGAAAAGCTGGCTGCAATGACAGCATTGGTGATGAAAACAACAACTCCAAAGAACTCCCTATATCACAACATCACCAAATCCCCTGTCTTATTGTTTAGATTGGGAGACCTACTGTCAAAAATGTACATTTTGTTCATTCAAACCACCATGTGCTGCTGACATTTAGTGTGTGTGTGTGTGTGTGTGTGTGTGTGTGTGTGTGTGTGTGTGTGTGGTAAAAAAAAAGACACCCGTCTGTTGGATCTCACTTGACAAAATAACTCTGCCCTGGTTAGTGGCACCTCTGCTACTTCTGCCACTTCTAGCTCTGACACCCAAGCCCCAAGCGGCACTACTTCTGAGATGTTGCGGTCTCCCTTTTCTTTGAACAAGCACGGCTAACTTGATTTAGAATGATTATTTAGAGTGTAATGACTCTATAGTTTGGTTATAAAAGAGTCATTTATGATGTCTTTTTTTTGTGACCCCTATCCTGTTCTGCTGAGAAACCGTCACATGTTTCACCACATTTGACTTCCTTCTTCCTTAGTTGCGTTTTTACATAATGCCTCTTTTGGGACGGGATTGGGGTCCTTACTGTGCACGCATGTGATCCACTTACTTGATTCTTTGTTTGCACAAAAACAAGAACAACTGCCATTTCTTAAAAAACATTTTCTTTGATGTACATTTAAGGACTCTGCAACACAAACATAGCGAGGTTAAATGCCCTGAAAATTTGCAAGTCAATGGAAGATGAACACAGGACAGATTTTCCTCTGCAGCAGTCTACTTAAGCAAACAATTTTGGTACCAAAAGTCACAAAGACAGGTCAGTGATGGACATAATTTTCATGGCAGCAAACATTCCCAGAGCCTGTCCTTATGGGGACAATGAAGACTATAATCAGTGCTATGATGCATCACCAAAAGCATTCAGCATTTCGACTGACTGTGGTGCTTTACTCATGCTGACTCACAAAGCCGAAACAGTAGCCATTCCAGCCCTAACCTCCCCAGGTTACAGTTGGAATGAGTCTCTATTGAAATAAAGTTTCAATTCCATGCTTCCCACTTTACATAGCAAGGCCTAATTGCACTACCTTAACAAAAGCAGGCTTGTTGAGAAATGCTGCTCGACAGTGACTTCACTTCCTGAAATACTCACTTTCCTGTTCACAAGGAGGAACAGCATGAGCATGATAGAATGCATGTGTGGTGCATGTGGTGCATCATCCTTCATCTGTCATGTTGCACCATCTCATTTTTTCAGCAAAGACGGTAATTATAAACAGTGTGAAAAAGGATTTTATAGACAAAATACTGGTACTTGCCCTTTAAAATGACATCAGAGGAATTCAAAATTACTGATGTTAAGTTAAAATTACATTGATGAAGCTTATATTTGTCTTAATGATGGGTCATTTAAGATTTTGCTTTTATTCAAAGCTAAAACTTTACCACTGTCCTTGACTAAGGAAATTCTTAGCTCACTTATACTCTTATACTGACTTATCAATTCGACAGATCTTTAATATTCAGTTTCTCCACAAAGAATCATGTTTGTATCTACCAAAGATGTGCTCATATGTTTCTTGAAAATAAATTTTCAACATGAGAAAAGCAAAAAAAGCAACAAAAAAAAGACTTATCAGAGAGTCATCTTAGACCAAAAACTCTAATTGACTAGAGACAAGTGGTTAATCGGCAGAAAATGAATCAGAGATTATTGTGATAATCGATTTATTGTTTCAGTTATTTTTAATTTACTCATTTCTGCCCCTAAAATGTAAAAATCTGCATCTTATCTCTCTTTTATATGAACTAAAACAGATTTTCTTTTGATTTTGGACTGTGAGTTGGACAAAACAATGCATTTGAAGATGTCATCTGGGACTCTTTTTGACATGTCATAAACCAAATGTATTTATAAAAAGAAAATATGCAGATTAGATAGTCAAAATAATAGTTGGTTGCAACCCTACCGATAAGTACAAGGTGTTTGTAGCCTGACCCACAACATCCTGCGCTTGCTCTGCATTACAGTGTGGGTGCTGCCACAGTAACAGTGTTGGTGGTACTGTGTTTTTTGCTGTTTAATCAGAGTTGAGACAACATGAAAATAACCTGAGTGCATTCTCCACTGGCAACAGCCACCTGTAGAGTGTTGCAGTGCTCTGACTGCTACTCTACTGCAGGGACTGAGATTAAAGGAACAAGTGTCTGGATTCCATTCAGCCTGCTAAGGAGAAAAAAAGCGAGCATCTGGTTGTAATACATTACTCTCTGCATAAGCTCTGTTTAAAAAACTTTCAAATGTTTCCAGACTTAAGGTACACATGAAAGTCCAGAGAATACCTTCAGGCTGGGTTCGCTTTGCATGACTACCTGGGCAGCAGTGTTGCTTAGTCAAGCATTGCAGTAGTAAAGTAAAAATACACTGTCATCACTGGGAAAAGGCAAGAATGTGGAGTGCTGGTGGTTTTCTCTGTGAACTTTGCACCAGGTAAATTACTGGAGAATTTTGGGCAGTGCCTCCCCCCTCTTTTTTTTCTTAGAAAGGAAAACACATCCCTGATTTAACTATCTCCAGGCCCCTTTGCTGCAAAAAAATCTAGCTCATAATATTGGCATTCGGCTGCAGTTTTATCAGAGAAAAAAAGGCCTCCACTGCAGTATTGTGATCAGGTGTTGTGCAGGATTTGTTGGCCACAGATTGGGAGTTTAAGTCAATAAAATGTGACCCTTCCTGCAGGTTCAAATGCAGACTCCATGTAGTGACTTGCAAGGCATACACTGATGCATGTTTGCACTGACACACACACTTAAAACATACCACTATTCAAACAAAACATGCAATGAATCCTGCAACAACACGCCAGCACCTCTGCCAGGCAGTCTGTCAACACACCGACAGCAGAATGATGGCTTTTACAGTGGATCATTTCCACAACAAAATAACAACAAGAGCCACTGTAACAAAAGCCCGACAACAGAAATTCCTCATGCCACAGCTGCTTATTATCAAGTCGTAAAAATAGTTTGACACAGTCCTGTAATCTTCATTATTCCCATGCTGTAGCTTAAAACACATTGCCCTAAACGTGTCTGAATATGGGGAAATACCACTGATACAGTGGCTGGCTTGATAAGAGCTACCACTGGGTTGTAAGAGCTTTAAAGCACTCCTTAAAAGTGAATTTCAGTGACATCACTGCACAGGAATTTATTGTAGTAAGGTCACTGGGCTTCTACTCTTTCTTCTATTGTTGCTCACAAAGAGTGTCTGATGAACCAAATCAAACATTATTAAGATATGAGGTCATCCATGACAAATATTGAGGATAAAATGCTAGAGGTTCTGGTTATTTAGTTTTTAAAAAAGTTGTGGTAAGACTAACCTAACTAACATTTCCATTCCATTAAGCTGCAAATAGTTTATTAGACCCAGATTTGAGTTGGGAATAGAATATTTATACAAGATTCCTGCCATAAAACCAGTTTCAGTTTCCTCATCCTGATGGTAAATATAAACAAAAACTTCAGTACAATAACTCATGTGTTAACCGACACACACCACACCACAGTTGGAAACTAAACACCAGTGCTTCAGTACCTATTTTGTATGCAGATAAATACAAACTTCTACTTCCTTTACTGGTAACCGTGGTGGAGGAAGTGTACTCATAGTGTAAAAATACTCTCTTCCAAGTCCTGCATTTAAAGTTTTTTCTCAAAAATATACTTCAAGTTCCAAAACATGCACCCCAAAATAAACAGTTTTTAATATTTGTTGCATTAGTCATACTTGATCTGTGAAGAACATGACAACAGCTCCACTAGTGGTATTTTGTAAAACAGAGATTGAGGGTGGACATGTTAACTGATATTATCAGTCAATATTAGATTATATCAGCCTACGCATATCGGTATCTATCTATATGCTTCTATGTAGTCCAATATGCACCAACAATAACTTTTTTTACACAATACATTATGCAGAAAAAGATGCTTGGGGGATTTTAAAAAATGTGTTAGCTACATATTCATTTTATGTAAATGGTCAGCAGTTGACTTACGCTCAATATATAGCTAGCATTGACAGTTTGTTTGCCATTTATGTTATTTTTTATTTATTCTTTATTTTCTCGGTTATCATTTCTAGAATTGGTTGACAACGTAACACATTGCATGTGTAATATATAATAATACATTTTATTTAAGAAAGTTATCTTTTTAAGAAAGCAGCCTTCTTGGTACCTTTGCAGAGCCCTATTGGTACAAAATTGGTGCAGATAACAGGTAGCTAGAAAAAGTATAGTTCATTACAATTATATTGGCTGCCATATCAGTGAATCTCTACAATTTCCCCCATCTAAAAGCAGTAAAAACCAGCCTCATAGTACTGCATCTAACTAATTTCAAATATAAGTTGTATAGTAATGAGTTGTATAGTTGTAAAATGGCAACCTCAGATTCAGCCAACAAAATCTAATGCACTTTTAAAAGTTAGTGTTGAGCCGTGATAGAGTAGGCTAATGTTTCTTCTTGTGCTCTGTAATAAGCTATTTTAATGTATCTTATTATTGTGTTTATTGTCTATTGACATATAGGCCTGTTTCTGTCTGCTGGTGTTGATGTATATTTACTGTGTATTTACTTCTGCAATAATTACCCAATTTGGGATCAATAATGTACATCTATCTATCTATCTATCTATCTATACAGCCTGTGTGATGCATAGAATTTGCACACACATAACGCTATTATGAAACCGTTACAAAGAAGCAAGTGTCACTGCAACATGAATGTGCAGCTTCAACAACTTGGCCCCGCAGGATTAGCTATGTTCAAACGTGAGGGGGTGTGTGTGTGTGTGCAAAGCGTGGTTTGAAAATACTCAAATGTAACGTTAAAAACTAAAATGGGTGGTTAGCTTCACGCATACATGCTCTCTTTTGCCAACTACCACCAGTGATGTTGCAACCGCATGTAACACCAGCCAAAAAAAAAATACACCACCACCACCAGCAGCTTCAGTGATTAACTGCTACAAATTAGCTCGCTATCGCCACAGCAACAACACAGGCTGACCATCCAAAGCAGCGCACACTTAAACGTCGTTTTAGCGGCTAAAACATGGAGACACTGCGCCTTGTCACGTTTATTTTATCTGAGGACCGTTAACAGGAGAAAAAAAAGCGGTACAAGTGCACACAAGAGACTCACCCATAGCTCTGACCCCCAGCTCATGGTTTCAGTACGATGTCCTCGGAATAATCCACAACTCGTTTGAGGTGTTTTCAAGCACAGACAGCGGCAGAGACGTGATGTTTCGCCTTTTTAGTGGTATCCGCCTATCTATATTTTAAAAAAAGAAGGTGCTCCTACGCTCGTTATTTTTTTTTATCAACGCCTCATCCTGTCTGATACAAGATGGCCAAGAGCTGCAGCATAATCTTCAAACAGGATAGTCTCGCTATATGCAGCGCGCGGGCACCCGCTTTCGACCCAATGACAGCTGCTGCTGCGCGCGCACAGGCAGTGAAGAAGAAAAAAAAACACAGAGGTTGTTGGTAGGGGGTGTCACCACACAGGGCTGTCCAATAAAGCCTTTAGAAATATCAATGCTCATTCACTATTCCTTGTGCACTGATAAGAAGTTTGAAATGGGGGAACATGGGGGGTGGAGGTGGTGGTGGTGGTGGAGTGTGGGGGTGGGAGGGGGTTCAAAAAGGTCACCACCCATGGCAGATGTTTCATTGAATACCCCCCACTGGGTTTAATACTAACTTGGTGGGCAACTTTTTCTCTCTCTTCATGCATGGCGTTGGACAACACCCTAGATTTACCTAACTCTTTCCCCACAGCAGACACAAAGCTTCCACTTTTGCACACAGGATGTTGCGTTGAATGTGCAGAGTTTAGAAACTTTCATGCACCAAGAATCGAGAGATAAAGGGACAGCTGAAGAAAAAAACCTGCAACTTATAGTGGAGTCTCATTCAAACCTTTGGGGGCGTTTGTCTGCAAACAGAACCACTGGATGCTCTGTCAACATGACTATAACCTCATATGAGCATATATAACTGTTTTCTATCTATTAACTTTATATGGAAGTAGCAGACAGTGTCATTTATCTCTGGCAGGTTCAATTTGATGAGAGTAGATTGATTCACAGGCAATATATATATATATATATATATATATATATAATTTTGATATTGTGATAAAAGGCTAGATATTGCCTTTGCTTTTGGATATCATAATATAGTATAGTGTTTTCTTTTCCTGGTTTTAAAGGCAGATTTACAGGAAATGGAATTTTCTGAACTTACCAGACGTTTTAGCTGTTATATCATTTATTTATTTAAATAACTTGTAAAATCAACAAAAGTCAACCCTACAATATCATCAGAATATTGATATTGTGGCATTTAGTCAAAAATATTTTGATATGGGATTTTCTCCATATTACTCAACTCAACTTTCACTCATGCTGATCACAATTGCTTTGGACTTTGAAAACCTGGGATATTTCCTAGAGCAAATGATTAATTGGTTAGAAAACCATCTGTGGGATAATCAATAATGAAATTAAGCTAACAGAAAACCATTTGTTGATCTTTTCAGGCACCCATCATCCCTAAAATTCATTCCAAGATTGCACCTAATCCATCTATTGACATCTTTTTTTATCCATAAATTCTTATGGTTGCTCCATCTTGTTCCTATAATTAATATGTATTTCCTGATTTTATAATGACAACCAACTAAGCATCAAGGGACTGTAGATTTAGATTGGACTTTGGTCTGGAGAATATAAAAAATTGGACGTCTATTCTCCGTCACTATATATTAATTGGATATTGTTTACCCTTGCATCACATCTTACTTTGTGTATGCAATGAAATATGTGACAGTTATCTTTATCTGCTTGTGTTGTTAACATGGGCTTAGGCTGCCCTCTATGCTGCAGATGTTCAGTGGTGAAGCACATATATAACCAACTGTTAACTAAATATCCTTTGACAAAAATACTATAAAATCATTCAAACCAATTAAATATGCAAATTACTGTATTAGATCAAATTATTGACATTAAATTATCATTAATCATTAAGGTGAGTAAAAAAATAGTTTAAATTTATTTTTGTGACCAGCCAAGTCAGATACCCACAAATACCAACAATTATGATGATCATTCATGTGAATCATTATCCAAGTGTTTATACTTTATATCAATTCCTTTGTGTTTAAACTAGAAATTAGGAAAGGAAGTCCATTTTACTGTCAATGCTCTGGCCATATTGTTAGAACAACACCACCACCTAGTGGTTGGAAATGTACCACATGCAGTGACATCAATGAGGTCATTCAGGACTGATGAGAGAAATGCAGGGAGGCCTTTCAGTGAAGGCTCGCCATAAAAATGTATATTTAGATCATGAGTCCCAGACTTAACTTACTTATCACAACTGCTGCTGCTGCTGCTTCTGTAATTTAATTAACTGACTGTTCTCATAGCAAACATTTCACATGTCTAACACAGTTGTAATAAATAACGTTAATTATATTCTTATTCTTTTCAGCTGTGCCGATCCAGGGCCCTGTCATTTTGCATGAGATGCTTTCATTATTTACACCTGTGCTTTTCCTACTGTGCTGACAGAAAAAGGCTACTGTGAGAAATATTAACATACAGAACATATAACAGATTACTGAGTCCACCTGCTGGTAGAATTTATAAATAGCAGTGGTTAAAAAAAACACATTAGTTTCCAGTAATATTAGGGACTATTGAAAACTTTCATGTCTGCAAAAACACATCATTTGCAATAAAAAAATACTCACCAGTAGGGGGAGCACAAGGACTTTCAGTGTCAGACATCAGCCTGCATGCACAAAATCACAAACTTCTGTTTTTTTGGGATCTTCAGCAATAAATGCTTATCTTCCTGTCCCAAACACCAAAAAAAGAAAAAAAGTTGATTGGCACCTGCCATTGTAGAAGCAGCAGTGACTTCAATGACTTGAATCTAAGTTCTTCCTGGCTCAACTTCAAAAGGAGAGTGATACACTTTAGGTCATATCAACAGCTTTTACCACCTGTTTTCGGTTTATCCAATGAGATCATGATTCTTTTCCTCTGATCCAACACATCACCAGATGGTTGTAAGTTGACAGCGCAGCCTCTTTATTCATCCAAGTGTCCAGGTCTGATAAGACAACTCCACATTCGACATCACCGTTTGCCCCGAGCTCCCTGATACTGTGTCTGTTTGAGAATCCTCTTGTGTTTTTACAGGATGTTTAGCTTGAACAATTCATGGCCCGCGCAGATGTCCAATCACAACAAACCATGTTCGGAACTGGACCTCTGTTTCTCTTGGTCACTCTTCTCAAGGTTTCTCAGTAGTTTCCAATGTGATCATTGAAGGATGCCGAGTACATGAAACCTGTGTTCAGTTTTTACACTCTCCAGATGGAGGAGTTTGATTACAGAGAGCCTGGATGTGACCCCAACATTTCAATCTCTTTAACAAGATCTGGATTGTTCCCTCGATGGGTTCCACTCAGCATTTAGCCGGTTCTAGACTATTTGAAATGGGACGGCAGGCTGGGGCCAAATCAGATTTTAGGGCTCTGAGATGTGTGCAAGTGTTGAATTTGCTACATTCACTCTCTTAGCTGTTCCACTCTAATAAATAAGCAAGGTTCTTCTCTGCAAGAATTGCATTTTTCAACAATTGGATGGTGAGCACTTCTTTTCTGGAAACTACTTAGAAACACCCTTATTGTCAATATACGAGTCATACATCCTCTGAATGCTCTCGGTCTCTTGTTTGTGGTTGTAAAATTTCATGAGGCTGTGATTATCCTCGAGGTCACGAGAGGTCGTTTTATAGGTCAAGGGAAAAATACAACCCGGTCTCACTACAATGAAAAGGCTACTACTAATATCATCACACATTTATAAAATTGGGCTCACTGGATCCACAAGCGTCTCAGCTTTCGGGTCAAACTCAGTTTATGCAATTCCAAGACTGTTGAGAAATGCATGAGAAAAAACAACATGGCTTTTGCCCCAAACTGCATGGGATTAGTATAAAGTGGGCATGTAAAATTACAGTAGAGATGTAATGGTAAAAACTAACAAAAAAAGTCATTGATTTCTTTTTATAGCACCTAATTGTTTGATGTTTATGTAACTCACTACACAAAAATGGGAAACAAGTCATTCTTGAAACTAAAACTTGAATCGCTCTGCAAATGTGATTGTAGTTGAACAACCAGCAAGCTAAAGTTAAATGCCATTGAATTGCATGTAGTTCACTACACCCCAAAATAAGCATATATTTCTGTATCCTGATGTAATGAGTATCATTGACAACATCACAAATGTTAACAGTGTTAACAGTCATGTCTAATAAATCTTCGTTTCCTTAGGAAACTTTCTCTGAACACTTTCTTTTACACATTGCCAAGGTTCAGTTTTTTCTTTTAGTAGTTTTACTCTTAATAAGCAGAAGTGAAACAGCGCGACAGCTGAATCCATTTGTGGAACAATAACAGAAAAGGAAATGGCAACTTGGTCAGCTGTATTGGTATAAATGCATGTAAACAAGCTACTTTTTGTTGCTTTACATTATCAGGTGGGTGTTGTACAATTTTACAGTTTGCTAGAATATATACTAAAGACAAACACATTCACAACAGCAAACATATGCTGTAAGTATTGAAAACACACACCCATATCTCTAACAATTAGACAAACACACTAGTGCAAACAATAGAAGGTAACTGCATTTAAAGTTTCTCTCACAGTAGTTTTAGTTCTTCCCAATGATCTCCCATGAAGGAAAGGAAGATTTCACGTTATTAGAAATAAATAAAAAAAATCCTAAAAGCCAGCCAGTAAACTCTGGCCTCCAATATGCCACAAGGAAACACAAAAATATTTTTAAGGAGGAGTTACAAAAGAAAGTGTTGCAAGGTACCCCTATCCCACTCTAATCAATAATCAAAATCTATTTAAAATGTATGCACTGTCTAATCACCGAACACTGATCGCACAGTAAAACATCCTGCAGCTCTGCATTCCCCAACCTGTAAAACATCTTCCAATCCCCTGCAGCCATCCATCAAGTCTCCATCAGCTGTTTTGTCATTAGACAGCAACTACAACATGCCTTTTGTATTTGTTTTATTCAAAGGTAAACACTTTAGACAGCCAAAGTAAAGACTGTTTGGAAAGAGATAGAAAATGACTCCTCAGGACTGTGGATCACGAGTCATCCGGGATATTTGAACTTAGTTAAAATACACATCTTATGGCTGCAAACATGATGCTTTTTTTTATATAACCATGTACATATATCTGTTTACTTTGTACCAGGCCCATAAATACTGAACTCAAGGGTTAAAATACTTAAAATGCTCCAGTCTGTTGCCTGAAACTCCTCCTTAAACACCATCATGCCATACCAGTTCAAAGGCAAACTTTCCCAACTCCACGTTGACCCGTTCCTGATGAATGAACAGCTTGTGCAGCAGAGTTTTTATTGGTCTGACTACTGCCTTGTTGTCTGTGCAACTTGAAGCTAACTAAAAAGCTGTGGACATGTTATTGAATGTCTGAAATGTGAACCCCAGATAGCATTTAACTTGAATAAAAACATCTCTAAACATGTTCATCCTGCAGCACGAGTTCGGCTACAATCATTCATCTGGGGGTGTGAATAGTAATAGATATTAATAATAGAACAATATACTATATATATATATATATATATATATATATATATATATATATATATATATATATATATATATATATATCCCCAATCACAAGCAAAAATGTTAAATCTCCAAACAATAAAAACCTAATATCTGTTTGATGCAACCCAAAAACTTAAGCATCCATTACATCTATGATACTCTGCAACAGTGGGAAAAAAAGATTCACATTTGTCTTTTTTTTTTCACTTTGGATGCAGATAAGGTGCCAAAGTGCATTTTTAAACAGCAACAAAATAAATAATTTGTTTAAAATTAAAAAGAAAAACAAGAGGGCAAGGGGGGGAGGGGACCCATGACAAAAGTCTGGGCTTAAGCCCCTAATGTCCTCAAATCCTAGAAACACCCCTGCCAACCAGCAGGGTTGCCAGAATAAATGTTGGTGAATGTATGATGGTGCAGCAGCACCATTGTTTCCAGTCTTTAAGAAAAACCTGCTCATATTTTATCCCATTATCATCACTGTCCACCTGCATCTAAAGCATTGTTCACTTTTCTGTATTCCAGCCAATGGACCAACAAAGAATCCTTTATATGATACTTAATGGGCTTTAATCTACAAAACGTGTCTATTTTTGTAACCTTACACTTTACTGAAAATTATCCGTTGCTTTTGTGTCATTTAAGTGCAAATTAGACAGCCTTATTACTGCTTCTGACTGAAAAGCTGCCAATGATTAGGAACACTGCACATATTAAATCAGGATTAATGGCTGATTGATCCTAATCTTCCAAATCATGTCAAGTAGAGCTCTTCAACGTGGCCGACACTTCATAGTCAAGGCTACTGGACACTGTCAGATTATAGCCAAGGATTGGATTATCACTCCTAATCCAATTATACTTGTTGTGCCTTAATCGGCTGTCAAACTGGTCTCATTCTAAGGATAACCCAGTGGAGAGAGTGGATCCATATGCCTTAAAGCAGGCTGAATTTTGGATGTTTGGCAACACAAACCCTGTCAAATACACAATAACATGTGTAACGAATGCTTTGACAGTTAATACAAATTTAATTTAGTCTCATACACGATATAAATTAAACAACCTTTTTTAAACAACGCTACTGATGCAGGATACAGGGGATGGCATGCAAATAGAAGAAAAACACTAATTTTTTACAACAAATAAAAATATTGTAAGACATAGAAATATTCAGTGTATTCATAGCCTTTTTGTTTCACAAGTTGCTGAACGTCCTTTAGGAAAAGAACAAAATAAGGGGTTTTATTACTATCTATTACTATTTTCCAGTGCAAAATCTAATTCATAAAATTAAAAAATGTCTTATATTGTTGGGGTTTTGCAGAAACCAATGCCACCTTTCCCCATAATAATATAAAGTCATTAATCTACATTCAGTCATTTACATATATTAATGAAAACATTAGTTGCAAATGCATGATCAAATTTATAATATTAAAAAATGTCTTCTATTCTTGGGGTTTTGCAGAAAACAAACACCGCATTTTCCCATAATAATATGAAGTTTTTAAAGGTGCAATTAATGACAAATCTGCAAATGTCTTGCCAGGTTTTTTTAGTGTGAGAACTATGCCCAAAAGGGGAACTGTTTCTGAAAATGCACCACAGAAAGAGCAGCTTATGTCTGCAGGCCTATTAAATTTATGCATGCTGGCAGGCTGCTATTTATGAATCATGTTGTAGGGCAAACCCCTAAACCTTATTCACTATTAGGTTGGCATCAATAACTTCTTCTAGTATGTAAATCAGGGATGGGCAACTGGAGGCCCGGTGGCCACACTAGGCCTGCACCCTCACTTGAAGTGGCCCTCAGTACAACTATATGCATTTGGGCATGAAATCTTAAAAGTGCAGTGTAAAAATGCACAAAATTACTTCTTGCAATTAATGTTGGTCTGCTGTTGTTGCACTGATAAAATAAAAACCACAGTAAGTGGTTATTTTTTATTTGCTTCAAACCTTTTGTATTCCTATTTATACTGTTAAACGTGCATTTGAGCATGAAATATGTTAAGTTACTGCACTGTAAACATATTTAAAATTGCAGTTTCATCATATCTAGTTAAGTGCACGGTCCTATATGTGGCCCTGTGTTAATGTTGATGAAAACATGATGCCGCCTCCAGCATTTAAGTTGCCCATCCCTGATGTAAAAAATATATATATGCTACTTACAGAGTTGTTGGTGTGGAGCTTGTGACATCAGACATAGTGGTCCAGCAACCGGAAATGGAAAAAAAACACAACCGATGACGACTTGACTCCACCTCATGATGCCATTTAGCAACAGATGAGCAACGATACATGTTCATTTTGGGGGCAGCCAGAGTCAAGCACAACCATCGCCGGTGTGCCCTAAAAGACTAACTTCTGACTGTGTAATGATTGTCGGGGTCGCGGTGCTTCCCCTACTTCCTGCACCGTAGCCTGGGCCGAGTGTTTCCAGCGGCTTCCTCGTCCACTAACCGCGTGTTGTTGCAGCCTGGCCACTGACTTTCCCTGGCGGATCGCTATGGATGTGCTATGGATGATACCGCTGCTGCTGATTCCGCTCCTGATGTGGACCAGCAGCACGTTTGTTTTCTATTTCAAAAAGTGCTTTTACGTCGCCTGGATGATGGTGTTGGCGCTAGTGGCGATTCCCCTGTGTATACTGAAAAGCGGGGGCAGAGACGTTGAAAACATGAGGTGAGTTTGTTTGCATAATAAATGTCGCTCGTCTGACAGCTAGCCACCGTTAGCGTGCTAGCTTGGCTGGCTAGTTTATATTAAAACATTCTGGTAACGTTTGCTAGCAACACTACCACTCCTATAGCAACGTGTTATGTGAACATAACGGCTCTGAAATGCCAGGAAGTTTCTAGTTCATCAATTTGTCTGACATTTAAAAGGAAAAAATAAATAATGCATTTTTAATCATACATATGCTAACATTAGCCCCCCTAACACCCTGGCAAAAGGAATGTGTGAACGTTAGCTGGCAAGAAGAACGCTCACATTAAGATTAAGGTTCATATTTGGTGCTTTAGCGAATCAAGCCAGGGCTTGTTCCGGTGTGGGCGAAACAATGCCAGCCTCACATAACGGTAATTACATTTCTTGTAAGAATGTCTGCTAACTTATTTCCTCCTCCAGGCATATGCCTGACATTAGCTATGTTAGACGAGGTGAGCTGCATATCGTCACCCTGTTAAAATAGTCGCCTAAGTCATTTTTTCAAGTTTTGCAGGAAACACAAAAAACTTAACCAAAAGTGAAACATATGACATTTATTGACCATTTCACTCAAAAAGGATGTAACAAATGATGGATATTGGCATAGTAATAACACTGTTTGTAAATTATGTAACTTAAGAGAAATAAATGACTTAGCAATTTTTTTAACATACCTTTGTGACTTAAGCAAGATATGGTAACACTTTATTTTGAAGGTGTCTACATAAGAGTCACAAAAGCCTGTCAGAAACATGACATAACAAGTAACATGAGCATTAATGTTACTTCAAAGTGTCATTGATGTTTATGACTCATGTCACTCTTATGTAGACACCTTCAAAATAAAGTGTTACCATATCTTGCTTAAGTCACAAATGCATGTTCAAAAAATTGCTTAAGTCACATTTTATTTTTGATTTGGGCATAATAAATCCGCTTAAGTCACACACTTGACATAGGCCATTATTTTAAAGGGGTAAAATCACATGATCTGATCAACTGAGGATGTAGGCGATTTTACCATAGGTGGCCGGCGTCATGAGGAGATGATTTAGGCAAAAAAACCTATTTTGACAAAAAATGACTTATGCGATTGTTTTAACAGTGTGACGATATTAGACTGCCCACTGGGTATCGCACAAGGCTATCATTGTTTTACTAATTTGGCTATATCTTTTGAATTTGTGGCGGAAATAACCCTATCAAAATCACTTCAAGACTTTTGACAATGCAACTGATGCCAGTGTGCCAGTTCAAGGTACACCTGTGCAATTCAGTATCAAAGCCCTGCAAAAAATCCTAACATTATGAAACTTTTTATAGCCTTTAATAATTTTTAGTTGAAAGTATATAAATGAGGTGGTGTTTCAGTTCTTGAGGTTAGTAAGTGGTAGTAGTGTGGTGTTGGAATTATCATTAGGGGCTGCATCATCTCAGTCGATTAGCCAGTAAGTCATTTTTAATTGCTTTTCCATGCTGAGTTATTTCCAAGAGACTTATGAACATGTCACTGGTAAACACAAGATTTAAAGTGGTGGTTTTGCATTGTTCTTTTGTGGAGAAACTACAGATCTGTTGATTAAGAAAGAATTTTGTTAGATAAGGACATCCCTAAATGTAAATGTTTTAGTGCTGTAACTGCCAGTTTCTATCTCAATTAATCAATTTCTCTATAGAATGTCAGAAAATACCTGAAAATGTCATTTTGAATGAATTCACTGAGAAGAGGACATCCCTATATGTCATACTATAAGGAGTTTTAGGAGCTGCCACTCACACTTAATTATTTTCCCCATATTTATTCTAGAAAATAAGGTGATGTCTTTATGTCTTTTTTTTATCAAAATAGTTGGCTGTAATTTAATCAACTAATTGATTTATCGACTTATTGTTGCAGCTCCAGAGTCGGTACATACAGTACTGTAGGTAATTATAGGATATTGTCTCTGTCAGGGTGACCCCTTGACCGTACCACTGGAGGAAATATGTTACTTTATACCCGACACACACACTGACCAGGTCAACTGATACCTGTTAGGATTGAAACGTAGTACGCCTTCATTTTTGTTGTGGTTAAATCTAGATGGCGAGGACGGATTGCTGGACACAAGTGACTGCATTCGAGTAATTACCTTGGAGAGACCGATGCCAGATGGCAAGTTTCCCCCTGATTAGAGTTGGGTTACTGAATAGTCATGAGGCCCATCCACAATGCTACCCCACTTGGCCTTGATGTGCTGACAGCAGCCCTGTCTCTTACAACAGCGGACCATACTGCCTCACTGCTCTAGGAATAACTGTTTCGTAGTCATGTTAGCCATGGACGTCCGGTGGTGTCATGTTGCACTTCATGTGTCATGTTGCTTTCTGTCAGCTTAAAGGTTATCTGGACCTGTTGACTGTGACAAAGCGGCTGAATCGGGGTCAGACCTTGCACAGGGAGTGAATGGATTTTTTTTTTTTTTTTTGGGGATGCACATTTTACACACCAGCCAGCTCTGGCAGAAAGAAAGCTGTGATTCATCAAGAACAGAGTAGTCTGTCACAGATATTTGATGTCAGATGGGTACACAAAGGCCTGAGTTCTGCAGTTCACTGCTTGCTTCACAGCTGACTTGGAGGACTTGAGTGTAACAAAGTGAACTATGTTGGGCCACAACAGGCCTGTGCTTGTACAGTCAGTGAAAGGCATTCATAGAGCTCAAGTCACTGTTAATGTGCTTGCATTTCCTGTTGCACTCTTGTTAGTTTTCAAGTATTGTCAGTGTCCATGCAGAGCCTGTGTAATTTATACCTGTCACTTGCAGTATGTGAATGTATACTTTTGGCTGTGGTCCCAACATTAATTGTGAGGCAGGATCTCATGACAACAGATAATGGACAGAGGCTTTGTTTTCTCTCTTACAATTGCTTGAGCTCAGGTTCCATTCTGTGTCTTTTAATGTCAATGAGAGACTAGCAGTGTTCCTGACTAACTAAGCAGGAAAACTGTCACTTAAGCTGTTGAATGACTGACCTTTAAAACCTACATACCTACTCATATTCTTGTCCTTTGATTAATAAATTATTTAATCCTCTGCCACGTCACTGTGATCATGGCCTCTCGTGAACAACCCTCTGACCTTTAGCACCTGAATCAGCTTCTGCACTCATATCTTTGATTGTTGGTACAATGTTTTTAGGGTGAACCGGTCAGGCTAACCTTTTAATCCATGAGGATGTATTGAATCTTTACTGGTAAGAAATCAGTGTGTCATTATGCTCTGCAGGAAAAGCAACTTGTATAAAGATTGATGATGAAATGAATCAGAGGAAAACCTTAGTGGATTGACCATAAAAAGAATCCTACAAAGGCCATTTCATTCCCCTTGAACAATCTTACAATTGCTGCAACACTGGCTGAGTCATTGCATAACCAGTGGCTTTTGCACTAGACTGAGTGTGTTATCATTGTTCTGCTGTGTTGAAAGATTACCTAAAGACTGCACTCCGGTTTAAAGGTTAAAGTTATTGCCTATTAAATCTATACTTTATTTGTAAGGCAAGCTTGGCGCCAAGTAAAAGATGATTGTGTATATGGAGCCACAAGGTATTTAGTGCAAGTGATGAATTCAACACCTTCCTTGTGTCTTTGATTTACATTGAAAATATATACACCATGGTTCATCTTTTCCCTGCTGTACAGACCATAGTATCATCTCTGATATTTTCTTAGCTCTTAGCAGTAATACATCAGTGAAATAATTAAGTTACGCTTGTTTATCTTCTATAAAATTGCATAAAAAGTTACATGCCAGCTGATCAAGTCATTGGTTGCCAATCAGAAAACCCCTTAAATCCATAATACTTCATCTTTATGGGACATTGTGTCAGCAACATCACAAAACTAAGATATAACAGGTCTTTAAAGGAAAATCCACGAGGGATTTGTTCATTTGTGACCAGTCAGACCCATGTGACCAAACAGTTGCAGATAAAACTGCAAATCCCTGCCCCCCGCATTCACAGCTAAGAGCTGCCTTTTAAAAAGACTGTTAATGTTCAGTACATGCTCTCTTTGGTCTCTTTAATAATCAGCTCTGGCATCAGGGTGAAATACAGGCTATTATAATGTACTAAGTGGCTTTGCTGTTTTCAGTAGCACACTTATTGGGAGCATAACCAAAGAGAATTACCACAGCGGGAGCCTTGGTCATTTAATTTCCTCTCATATAGGAAAGAATGTTGGAAATTAAGATCGGAAACGTTTGATCATTGTACACATTACTGTTGTACACTGTCAATAAACATGGAGCCCATTATTTTCAGCACTGTGCAGAAAACTGGAAATGTTGTCAATTATAAACATTTAGCTTTCTAGTCATAAACCCCCTAAATTACAGGATTAGTCAAAGTGATTTTTAACATGAGGGCATATAAGGACAATATAAAGAAGCAGAAGTTTGAGAGGGGATGTGATTCACTGATGAGGAAGGGACATGAGGTTTTTTTTTTTTTTTTGAAGTGATGATTTCTCCGACTGAGACAGAAGATGGGGAGTGACTCTGCTGTTTTCCCTGAGAGGGAAGGTCACTCAAGTTGGTGGTGTAACTGAAGCCAGTTTTGGTGTTTTGCACAGGGAAAATAGCTAGTTTGTTATCCAAAATGTGTGGTACATAGTACTTTACGTAGGGAAATTCTTGTCAGGTGTAGTGTGGTGTTGTATGATCATATAGTATTTTTATGATACTGCTTGTTCTTGTCTTTAGATCACCTACAAACTCAGAAGTTATTTGCATCCTTTATAATACATATTTTTAGGATAATTATTTTGCCTCTTGCTTGTATTTGCCAATGTAGAGAGGAAGAAAGAGGGGTATGAAATGCAACAAAGCTTGCTGGGAGTTAAACTAAGACATTGCGGTCAAGGACGTTGCGGCTATGTGGTGTACCCCTTAATCATCAGGCTACCATTACCTCAGAAAATACATTTTTATTTCAGGACCAGTACATTTTAGTTAATTTTGTTGAGCTTTTTTAATCTTGGAGAAATCCCAAATGTGAACTGTTCGTTTCGATTATCCCTACACTCACATTAAGCCCCTCTAAGGCAGTCACAGTCGAGGAATCTGTAATTAGCTGCTGCTTAAGGAGAATAAGTGGAGTTGTTTCATGGTATGGGTGCTGAAGTCCACTGTGAAGTGAATGTCCTTGCTGTTGACTTAAAGTCTCTGCAGGATCTGTCTGCCATGGCTGCTTCAAGATCACAGCATTTTGGAAACATCCTTCTGTTTTTGACAAGTGGGTTATTAAGCCTTCATCGTCTGCACACAGCTTTTGGATATGGTTCATGTTCTTAGTAACTTGATGGTCAAATTTTCAAATTGCAAACATTTGTTGCTCCCTCAGTGCTGAGGCTAGCAAGGGCAACAAGGCAAGCTTAAGTGTGTGATGTTTCTCGTTGTCCTTTGCAGATTCTTGAGTAGACGTATTCTCAAACACTGAGGTAAAGCACTCTGTGGGACAATAGTTTCACAGCAGTTCTGTAAAATGTTGTTACAACTATACTACTGCCTTTGGCTCCAACAGGGAAAAAATATAGAGCTCCACTTCTTAGCTTTTATTTGATCATCATTCAACCCAGACAAAGTAGTTGATTGAAAAGAGAGCCATGGCATTTATGTCCAGGCCAAGTCCACACTACAGCCTTTCACATCAACACTAGTTCAGATAAATTTGATATTGGCAGCCATACTCTGTGTTGTTTGAGGTGAGAAAGTGTATTGATTTAGGACCAGCAGGCTTTGAAATGGGCCAAAATATTGCAGATGCGAGCGCCTGGTGAGAAAGGATCTCATTGGATAGAAGTGAAAGCATGTTCAGGTTGTGACACACTCACTTTGGAGCTGGTTCTTTAGAAACACATTGAAACTTTTCCAAGTCAGGGCAGAGGTCACCTTGTATATTTCTCAACAGACTTCTGAGCTCTTATCTTATCTTTGTATCTACGAATGTGAAGTTTTACAAGTTCCAAAAGATAAATCCTGACCAGAAAACGTAGAAACAGGACATGTCGGAGCGGAAAAAAATTGTTTTTATGGTAATCAGAAATATTGGACTTCAACCTGAATGCAGTTCTCAAAGCTTAATTAAGTAACTTAAATCAAATCATTGTGAATAAGGAAGTGTCACTCATTATGCCAAAGTCACTCAGATGAATATTTGACACAACTTTGGAAGCTGCCCCCTAGTGGCCAAAAAGATACATGAGTGCATTTTGACTATGTTCCATTGTAAAGTTATGTTGGTTAATGTAGGTTGCAACAATATAGATTTCCCTATTTTTTAGTTTTTTAAGACAAATGCCAAATATTCACTGACTCCATGCTCTCAAATGTGAGGATTTAATGCTTGAAATTTTAGCAGGCATCATCCTTTATTTTAGGTATTTGGCAAAATAAAGTGTTCAAATAAAAGCCTAAAGCATGCATTAATCCCCTCTCAACTGCAAGTGGACTGAACAAAAAACATCTTGCTTTAAATTAATTCTTAGTTTCTTAATTCTTAATTTCTTAATTTTATTTTTAAGAGCATAGTTCCAGGCATATCAAAGTATTGATGAGGTTTGATAAATCCCCACAAAGGCAGCATTTATTCCATTTAGAGGTCACAACCTTGATTTTGTGTTTTGTTTTGTTGTTTCTTCAGAGGCAGACAGGCAGATGGTTGGACATTCTCTCTCAAAGCTTATTAGAGCGATGTTCCTACTGCAGGCAATTATTTAACCAACCAAGGAACAAACAAAGCTAATGGGACTGTTGTACATGGCTAATCTACCAGATGTTTTATAAGACAGCAATCATTGTCAGATTTAGGTCAAATTATAAATAAATGAGCTGACATTCTTACAATGCAATGTAATACTGCAGTGTTTAACAGGCTTTATACATTCCACTGCTACCTCCAATCTTTCAGTAAAGGCTTCTGGTTAATAACATGTAACCTGCTGCACTCACATGACTGTGCACACTAACCTATTCTTATTCAGGATGGTAATTAACCTCTCTCCCCCCCCAGGATTATCCGCGTCTTGGTTCGTCATGTGAAGTATTTCCTGGGTCTTCGATTTGACGTGAGCGGTTGGGAGCATCTGCAGACACAGGGACCCTATGTCATCATCTCCAACCACCAGAGCTCCCTGGATGTTTTGGGTGGGTGCTGTACTACCTTTCAGTATGAAGACGTTGAATTCACTTTCAAAACGACAGCTGCAATTTCCCTCTCTATCAACGGTTGAGATTTGGCAATACAGCTTCTAACCTGGTGGTTGTTCTCGAAATTCTCACCCAATCTTGCAATCTCACACGAGCATGTTAATCTTGCATTGCTTCGAACCTAGCTGTCTGCAAGTACAGTGATGTCTCTCACTCTAGTGCAGTTGATAATACAGAGTAGGAGGAGGCAACCTGTTGTTAACCTTAAAACCTGTGATACATGAAAAAATTGTTCTGAGGAGCGTTAAAACTTCCATTTTGGAAGAATTTCAGTGGTATTATTGCAAGTTTTTTTTTTTGTTTTTTACTCAAGTCTTTTCTCATGTGAGGTTGTTTTTATTTGGAGCCTATGGAAAGCAATCAAATTTATAGTACAGAATGGTTTTTTTTAACCATGTATTAAAGCAATTACTCTCAAATAAGTAATAATTTACCACTGAAGAGGTGTTGTACATTTAGAAGTTCACCTTAAGCAATTTGACACACCCAGAAGTTTCTGGAAGTTTTATCTGAAGGTGCAGCAGTCCTCTGCAGTAGATACAGAAGCCCCAAATGAAAGAAGTGTAACGCTGCGCTGGTTAGACTTGTGACAGAGGGGATTTCTGAGTATACATGTAGCGAATCTCCACTCCCTGACCCATATAAAGGGACAAGCTGCTTCTGCTCAGTGGAACTAACAAGGATTTTTCCGTATGTGCTTTACGAAAATCTGGCTAGGTGATTTTTTTTTTCTCCAGCCATGAACTGCTGAACTACCAACCAGTCTGAATGTATGTTTCTGTAGGGTTAATAGGCTGATTAACACCTATCGCTTGTTACAACTATGTCAATCTACGTCTTACGTTACAAAACCTCCGTCAGGTGTCTTGAATCCATCAACACAGAGCCACCTTAAAAAATGCCCAGCGGGGTTTACTTCCTGTGCCAGCTGAGGCAATTCAGCCTGCTGTTCGTTGTTTGTTCTGTACACATTCATGTAAACAGCATCCGGGTACGTCGGCTATGTTGCAGTGTCAATGTCCACTGGAAACGCTTCAGGAGCAGAGCATCTGTTCTTCAGCAGCCTCATTTGTAATGTAGTTTAGAGTTGTATTTCTGACATCTTTTGCAAGCATGTTATGCATCTCTGTCATCACTCATTTTTAAATGCCAATTATAGATGTTTATTTTATTATTTTATTCTGATGATACCCTGATCTTAACGTAATGACTATCTAAAATTCTGGAGCTTAGTAATGACTGCTGGCCATCGCAGTATTTATGAGACACAATTGAATTTCATATTTGTTCTGTTGTCTGGCAACAGACAAGGGAAAATATGTAAAAGAGAATACATTTATTGAGAATATGGCTGCAAAAAACCACAGTATTTGTGATCACAGAGAGCAGGATGGTATCTGACAGCTGCGGTGGAGCTGGAATGTGACACGGCCGGATCCTGTTGACATTGGCTGTTGATAATTGTCTGGTTTTGATCAGCCAACAAAATATTTCAAGAACAGATGCAAATTAACAATAAAGACTACTGAAGTCACTATCAGTGCCATTCTTCCTACCCTCCATGACTTAATACCTTTCCTAATTCAGTAAGAGAATCAGCACACAATGCTCACACCTGGACCACAAGTTGTTGGAACAAAATAAACTGGCCTGGCAGGTTTATAACACACAAACTTAAAACTCCTGAGAAGAACCGCTTTTCCTTGTTTTAGTTGCTAAGACAGATCGCAGTGTAGGTGAGACAATAGTCCTGCTGAAACTGGGACAAATGTAATATTAATCCAGCTTTACTGGCCTCCGAGCACCTGGCCTGTGATAAAAGCTGGTTATAAATTTACTAGATATCATTTGAAATTGGCGTATAATGAGTAAAAGCCAGACATTTAGTAATTTATTGGCCAAACATCTGTATCGGCTAATATTCACCTTGTTGAGTGCCATTAGCCTATCAGCAAATAAGATGACATTCACTGATGGCAGGAATAGATAGATGGATCATTTATTCATCATCAAAGAGGAAATCCTTCCCACAGTAGGTGCATGCCTGACACAAACAAGTTAGATACACAGAACTATACAAAACAAATGGCACAAAGACATGATTTAGCCCTTTTTGCACCACTGGCTGGATTCTTTGTAGCTTAAAAAGGAGGTCATACATTTAGAGTCAGAAAAGTGTTCATTGTTTTTTGCATTTAGACTAAGGGTACTTGCTGTATGATGCTATTGCAGCTGCTAATTCAGAGAAGAATCCACTGCCTGGACATGACTCTGGTGCTGTGTGAAGGTGTGGTTTGGTTTTCAAATAAAAGTGAAAAATGTCATTTGCATGTCTTGGACAAAGATCAACTATGTAAAGTTTGTAAGATAAGTAATCACTTCTGTTTTCCAGCACTGGCACAAATGCACGCAAATACCTTTGCGCTACATGCACAGACACGGACACTGACTTCAAAACATTTTTTCTTCATAATGAAGACGTTCTTGTTTCTCTTGTTCAAAAGGAGGAGTCATATTTAAGACATAAAACATAGCTTTCTTGGGAGAGATAATAACAACAAAAAGTATCAGTATCGCCTGTCAGAAAAACTGTTATTTCAAGTATCAGTCAAGAATTTCACAATTGATGCCTTCCTTGTCAGAGCATGTTGTGTTCCTTATCTGTTTGCCTGTGACTTTGCATGTGTGGTTATTTATTTTATCATTGCTTCATTCCTCTTGATCGTGAATCTTGTATAAGTGCTTCTCTCCATCAGTGCCTGGGAGAGAGTGTTTTTCAGTGCTGGTGAGTGATGAGGGCAGGCTGGAGGCCAAGGTGGTGACAGCCCGGGTAGAACGAGGCATCTAATTAGTGCTGAGAAAACTCAGCATGAGTCTGATTTGGCGTCGAAGTTGCCATGCTAACTGCTACACCCAGCCATTAATAGCTGCTCATCCTAGAGCTGATGTGATAGACTGTAAGGAACTAAGATCCCTCTCTTCCACAGCGAGGGCTCACTTTCAATCGCTCTTTCTGGTGTCATTTTGCTTCTGCCAGCTCTGTTTCTCACCCCAGCACAGACTAATCTATTTATTCTGCTGTTTGCCATCCTTTATTCCACACACTTTGACTTTCTTTTTCTAATATAGTATGTTTTTGACACTGCTCTTATCTCCTACACCAGCTGCCTTTGCACAAAGGTTATTCAAACATGTCTGATTTCATAATGTAAAGCGCAATCCACGGAGATAACTCTCATCAATAATGTGAGATTTCATGAATTGCATCAGTAACTTTATACTGTACTTGATGAAATCCAGGTTTTGACAAGGCCACAGAGAGATAAGGTGGACAAATACTGCACAGCCCCTTAGAGACTACTTTATTCAAGGGTTCAGTTTACTCTATCATGCATTTTACCAAGTTTATTTCTTTTCTAATTTTATGGAAATGCTTCAAATTTTGAAAAAATAAATGATGAAAAAAGAAACTGATTACTATATAATTCAAGCTTGTTGGACAATGGCCAAGGAGGTCTTGTTTCTGTCAGTCAGTGAGCATTACAGAAAAAACAATTGGCTGATCTTCATGTAACTTTGTGGAACACGGTGTACCAGCCAAGGACGAGCCCATAAAGTTTTGTAGCAAAACAGAATCACGGGGGAAACTTAAATCATTTTTCAGTTCTGTTACCAGCAAAATACCGTATAGATGTACACATGCATTAAATCTGACTGTCTTCCTCTGTCATCCTGTGTCTCCTCAGGCCTGATGGAGATCTTACCAGACCGATGCACGATGATCGCCAAGAAGGAGCTGATCTATGCCGGCACAGTGGGGCTCATTTGCTGGCTGGGTGGCATTGTCTTTATCAACCGCAAGAAGACAAGCGATGCCAAGAGTGTCATGGCTGACGCTGCCAAAACCATGTTAGACGACCAGGTGATGTGGCTTTTGGCAACACAGGATACACTTTTATCAGTGACGATAGGAGATATGTTTACATGAGGGGCAACTTGCCACTGACTGTGGCCTCTTTCTTTCCTGCAGTGTATGAGTCCTGCACCTTTATGGAAACAGCACAATCTTGGCTAAAAGTAGGGAGGACTCAAAAATGTGTTTTATGCACTGTAACATAGTTATCATACAATACATTATTTTTAGTAAAAAGGAAAAATGCAAGTTGATAACTTCTTTTACAAAAATAGGAAGAAAATTTTATCAAAAGTATTAAAGGTGCTCACAGTGTTACTAATATTGGGGAGCTCCACGTACTGTACATATTAAACAATTTCCATTTTTACAACCACTCCTGTCCTGTCCTCTCCTCTCTGTTCTGTGTAAATGGCCTACAATTCTGTCAAATATTCAGAGGATTCTTAGTTAGTGGAAACAGTTTATTTTTGACCAAATTCTAAATGCGACATGCGACAGACTGATTTTGATGAAATGTCACTGTTTTAATCTTTCCTGATGGAAGAATTAATTTACACAATTCTTTTAAGGACCATCTGAAATTTTAAAATCATAGACAAATTACTGCTTTATGGTTTCTTGCTATGATAAATGGTTTATTTATGTCAATTTGTTTTAAAAGATCACTCCTTTCAAACCTGCCTGCAGGTTGTGGAGTTAAGTAAACAAGTACTTCATGCTTAGCTTTTTGTGGTTTTCTTTGTTTTTCCTTTTCCACTAAAGTGTCAAAAACCAGAACCTTGTGACAGATTAAAAGATGAGATGATTAAATCCCTGTTATTCCTTTCCCCTCTTGTCCTTTGACCTCTACAGATTCGTCTGTGGGTGTTCCCAGAGGGAACGCGAAACCAGAGAGGCGACCTGCTGCCCTTTAAAAAAGGGGCTTTCCACCTGGCAGTACAGGCACAAGTGAGTCTTTCTTTATCCCCCTAAAATTCTTTCATTTGGGGCGTCTCTGCACTGATGAGTGGCACAAGTGTCAGCCACCATATCCTCTGTAAACATGTGAATTAGGTCAACATTTCATGTGCTGTAATGCACACCCTTGTGCTGTTAATTCACTTAACCCTGCTGGCAAGAAAAGGCTGTGATGATACCGGCTGTATTCCAAGAGACTTCTGCCAATTTTTGTCCCCTAAAAATGAGAGAGAGGGGTAATGTTGCCAGCAATGTCCTGATTCCAGACACATGGGGGAGCTAGCAACCTTATATGGCACAAGGCAACATAATGATTTAACCATAATGGAGAATAATGGAGCAGGTAATGCTTTGAAATGGTCAGAATATTTGGGTCTGTCTGAGCACTTTCAATGTGATATTTCTGTTTCAATTTTCTGTGAAATTGTCCTCAGTTGTACGTGATGTAACTCCTCACACACACACACGATGTGAGGGAGGGCAGACAACACAGAATGACTCCAGAGTAATTGGCAGCTCAGCTGTGTGCATTAATGAGCTTTATCTCTTCATGCATGCAGGTGGGAGGTCTCTGCTCTCAAGTTGATGTTTCGTAGCACACACTCTGAGTTGAACAGGTGGAATGAATTAAAAAAAATTGAATGAGATCTGGCCAAGAACCGCAACTTGGTTCACCCCAGGCAGAAAATGTTGTGGTGCGTTTGTGTGTTACTTTCTGCAAAAGATTTCTATCAGTTAGGTTCAGATATGCTCTGAAGCCGAGAGGCTCCAAAAATAAAATCCTGCTGCTCCTTATTAACAAACACATTTTCTATAGGGGCTCTGTTGCCTCGACTACTCAGAGGCTTCTTATACATGCTTATGTTATACAAATAGTATTTGCATTCTGCATGTGTTGGCATGCGGTGGCAGAATAACTCCATTTTAGGTCTGGAGAATACAATGCGTGTTTTGGTTTTCCCCTGTTGCCTTTGCTTCACACTTGAGACTATTCCTGTGTGAACAGAGACTATTTCTATCTCTCTGTGTTTGCTTCGGCTGAGTTATAGCGCAGCCTTTTCCATTTGTACCCAGCCGGCCAGATTGAGTGGAAGCAGGACAGCCCCCAGGGGGAGCCACGTTTGGCTCAGCCAGTCCCCGTTGAAGGGGCCACTCGGGGCCTCGAGAGAGCAACTCGGCCTCTATTAGTGGAGGAGATGGAGATTGCTTCTGTCGTGCTGATTGTGTGTGTGTGTGTGTGTGTGACAGGGAAAGAGAGAGAATGTGCATGAGCATTTCTCTCTGTTTGTTTCTCATCTTTTAGCTTTGGCTTAGGAGAGTTTAGATTATTGTAGATTAGTGTGCTTAACATGAAAACTAAGAGGTAATGATGAGGATTTCTGGGTGCTGGTCAACATGTTCTGGAATATTCCAATCTCCTGGACCAATGTGAGAAATTTTGGTCAAGTATCTGTATGTTGATTGAGATGAAAACAGTTGATAGGCAGGCTATATAAAAACATTACAGTGTTGACACAGCAATAAAGTCACACTGGTGGGAAATGAGAAGTGGTCTGTGTTTCAAGAGTGGTCGGGTGAGTTGCTGACATCGCCACAGGTTCCTGACTCACTGAGGTCAGTCCGTGGTTGACAGCTGAGCCAGGAGCAAGGAGAGATGGCACAGCGAGCACTACGTCCACAGACCCCGGACACGGAGAGGTCCAAGCGAGCTGTGTTGTAAAGCTCACAGCCAGAGCAATGAACCACTTTTACCCCAGCCCGCACCTTTCCAATCCGCCACCACGACCTGCAAGGTTAAACCCTGCAGGCAAGTGTGCAGATTGAGAAGTGTTAAAAATATTGTCGGTTCCTTATGAAAATATGGCAGCGCCTATCGTCAAATCAAATTATTTCCGTCCACTACAGGCCTTTTCTCAGATAAAAGAAAACAGAAAAAATAACCATATTGCTGGCTTATATCATTTTACTTCTCTTTGCAGCAGCTAGGGATTTTTTTTCACCACACATTATAACCAGAGAGATTTAAATATGTCGGACTTCAACAGAAGTTTAAAAAAAAAAAAAAAAGTCAATTCCTGAAAATGGAACCCCAGGGGATTAAAATATTTTGGGATAATGAGTTTGATGTTTTCCTTTGATCTACTTGTCTCTCTTGTTTTTCAGGCGCCCATCATACCTGTGGTTTTCTCCTCCTACAGCAGCTTCTACCTACGGAAAGAAAAGCAGTTCAAATCGGGTACCTCGCAGTGATCCTCATTTGTCCTTTGTATCTTTATCTGTATTCAAACAGTTACTTGATGTTCAACGAGACTTCTAACAGGGAAGTTTTGTGCCTCCGCAGGGACCATCAGATTGAAGATCCTTCCAAAGATCGAGACAAAGGGGATGACGTCAGACGATGTTTCATCCCTCGCTGACAAATCCTTCAACGTGATGCGCTCTGCCTTCCTGAACGTCTCTGACTCCAAACCCCAGAGCAACGGGCCTTTAAGGCACTGAACATTAGCCATGCTCCAGCCTCTTTTTTTTTTCCTCCTACGCCCCCGTCTGAGACCCATCCCTCCCCCCCAGACATACCCCCCTCCCCAGGTTGTCCCATCACCTGGACACAGGACACAACGTGACACCGGTGTCTTGTCATGAAATCTCTTCTTGTCTCGTTGACGCCAGGTCCGGTCCGCCTCTGGCCCGACCATACAGCACAGTCAGTCCCGACCCTCACTGTGTCTGCAGCAGCAGCACCAGCAGCCGCGCTGCTCTGCACGCCGTGAGCGGAGTGACGGACGGCGAGCCGAACGCTACAGATGTGTGTTGTTCTTCATGCATGCCTTTTGGATGGCTCTGTCCACCTTCATCCTTGCTTTTCTCACTGGCTTTGGAAGCCTGGCTTTTTTTTATGTCTTACTTTATCACCATTTTGTACTTTTTTCTTTTTTGGCCTTTCGTTCTCCACCTGCCTTCTGTTTAGCAGACTTTTTTTCTGTCTGCGGATATTCATTTGTTCCTCTCATACTGCCTTTATTTTAGCTGTCCTTGAATGCTCTTGCACACACAAATACGCGCACACAGAAATTCAAAGTACCCCATCTCCTTCCTTCCTTTCCTTTTAGTGTGTTCTCCCTCTTTCTGCATTCCAGTCTCTTGCCTAAAGACAAAAGGAGTGGGGTCTCCGTGAGTGGTGGAGTGTGCAGAGGTGAGAGGTCGACGCTGGTCGGCCCCGGACTTCTTAAGTTCTGTCGCTATGAATTCAACTCTATCCATATTGGCAACTCAATGAACAATAACTCTATGACATACGTCATGATGTCAGAAAGCAAGGAATTCAAGGTTACGAGATACAGCGTGTAACAATAGCACCCATCTGTACTGAATTACTGGACTTGGACTGATCAGTTTTCAATGTTGTGCATTGTGGGTGTATCATTGTGCATTCTTTCTGTTTGTCTCTCCAAAAAGATTAGAAATAACCTGTGTGCAGCATCGAGCAACAAGTGTCTTCTCGCTGTATTTTTGCTTTCTATTTATTTCTACATCAGAGAATCCTGTTTTTGCTGGGTTTTTTTCTAAAGAGGCTATCACATGTTTCTGCTGAAAGGAACTCACAAGTGAACCTATTTAAGATGTGTCAAAAAGGGTGATTTCATATTGTGCAATGTCCAACTCTTTTTAGCAAAACTGTTCCAAAGTGCAAGCTACCTGCTGTGCCATGACAAAGTGTTTTGGGGAAGTTTCCACTTTAAGACCATTATTATCTCACTCTGACCTGTTTAATCAGTCATCAAGTGATTGATTTCACTTTACCAATGATATAATTTCCCTTTACCAATGATATAAGGTAGCTCCTGTTGTAGGGAAGAGGGTAAAGCTTTTTTAGATCTCAAGTTTTTTTTTTACTCTCCTATTTTATTTGTTCTGATTAACTTGAAGATTCACTAATTACTAACAGAGCTGGCATACTTACGTCTACATCTCAGAAGAGTTAAAAGGTTGTCCCTGTTTTTTTTTTTTTTTTTAATAAATATAAAAGTGAATAACATTGTTTTAGTTGTAATGTTCAGATTCAGTTATTACGTATCCTCATAGAAGAATATTAGATTAGTATTATTATTATAAAAAGTTGTGGAAATTTTGGCCTTAAGTTTGATTGGTTGTTGTTGCACCTTAGGTTGTTCAGATAGTTTGCTCATGCTCATTTTATGTTTTGTAACATGTACTGACAGTTTCTTCTAACTGTGATGGTGTAATAGGGCCATTTTAGGTTAAAAGAAAAAAGGTTACAGAGCTGGCAGAGTGGGGTAATTTAAAGTCCAAATTTAAAAGGAAAAATCTTGCTTATTCTCTGGGATTAAAGTCTTAGATTTATGTTTTAAAAAACCTCAGGTATTCTATCAGATTTAAGTTGGGAATTTACGATGAGGTTAAAGTGTTAAATAAGCAAGAAAGAATTTAGAATTTATGTGGTAAAATCGTAAATTTAGAAGGAAAAAACTTGGATAAAAACTCTTTAAACATTCGTGTGGTGTATTGACCAAAAAACAAAACAAAATCCCCATTTTTTTTCAAGTGATTTTTTTGGATATTTATGACTTTAATCTCAGAGAATATTCAAGTTTTTATTTTCGGTGAATTTTCGAGGGGCTCTTGTAAATTTACAACTTTAATCTCAGACAATATCAGTGGCATTTTTTCCCCAATTAAAAAATGTACGACTTTAATTTATAATGGCTCTAATACGCCGTCATATCTAACCACATAGAACCGAATGAACTGTTTTAGTTTACATCCAGGTCTTAAATTTCACATTGCTCACTGCCTTTATACTGAAACATTTATTTTGCCGCTTTTGCCCGTCAAACACCATCTGAGAATGTATTTCAGCATTCAGGATATTTCTGTAGTACTTATTGCAACTTTTTTATTTTTTGAAGTTATTGTATTCACGTGGGATGTTCTAAGAAATTTATTTATTTGACCATTAAATGTTAAATTTGGACTGACCTGTGCGCACGAACCCTCTGAGATGATCATCTTGTGAATGGATGTCTCTATACTTTGGTACTAACCTGTACACTGCTGTCTATAGGTGAATGATTTCAGTGATACCTGCTGAGCTTTAAGTACATCTGATGGTCAGGGTTTCATTTATGTTCAAGGCCAGTATAGATTATACCCCCCTATTATTACTAATTGGTCAAATTATGTTTATTTCCCTTAGTTTTTAAATATATTTATTGAGTTTTTATCTGAAAGGGCAGATTTGACCCTTGCAGGAAGTGGTTTGAATGTTATAAAGTACCAAATTGATCTTCCAAAATATGAACTACACCATATGAATTTTGCTAATGGAGTGTTTAATCTGTTTATTTCCTGTTCATTTCTTTGTTATTTTGTAATACAAATGTGTGATTTGTAAGCTTTGTGTCATGAGCTTGAACTTGTGGCGAACAGGCTCTGCGACAACCCTGCTGGTTGATTTTTTTGGCAGTTGTTTACGAACTAAGACACTGTAAGATAAAAATATTCAAAGTATTCTGAAACTTAATAAAGCACTTTTCATGCTGAGTCTGGGTGGAAAAATTATAAGGTTTCTTTGATTTTCACCAAAGCTATTAAAGTGTAACTGGTGGTAGCTTTAGATTGATACAAAACACAGAGCTGACATCCTGCAGAGCCGTGTGTGTGTGTGGTCCCTCAGCTGTATGTGTGTGTGTGTGTGTGTGTGTGTGTGTGTGTGTGTGTGTGTAAATATGCACACGCAGAATAGACGCCCATTATACTATCTGGTTAATATCGATGATGTAGTGTTCTTGATTTCACCTATTCTGGCTCAACGTGAATGCCTTGCAAAAGCATGAATAAAAATCAGTTATTTTTTATTCAAAGTGTTTCAGTGTGCACTGAAATGCCTGATTTGCTTTCCTCTGTGATTTATATTATAGTCAGTAATGGAAAAATAATAATTTCACTCAAATACTCTACTGAAGTACAGTTTACCTCAGCTTTATTTTCTTTTTGTGCCTCCACCTATCCTCCACCCTTAGATTTCTGTTTTGTTTCCTCTGTCTTCCCCTCAAAGCTCAAAAAACTCCTTGAGTTGAATTGATCAAAAGCTGCAGCATCACAGTATAAAAGTCCTCCATGCAATATTTTGCTTAAAGGGCCAGTTCACTCGAATTGCAAAAAAACACATTTTCTTGTCGTGTCTCTTGATAATTTGTGGTTTTATTCATCTAGTTTGTAAAAGTATGTCTCTAAGATTCTTTGCCTCAGCCTGGAAATAGTGAAGATGAATGGATTTTTGTTTGTTTTGCTTACTGTATGACATTAAAAAAAATCTTTAGGAGAGGAAGTTTGAATAAAACATTTACAGCAAGGTTCAACCACATTGTTGCAAGATAAATCTGAGGGGTTGTGAAGTAGTAATGCAAGGTGTCCTAAAAAGTGAACAGTTTTCTACTTTGCTTTATGTCTAATGTTAATGATTAAATAAGAATGGTTGATTATTTTCTCTACTACATTTATCTAATTGCTTATTTTGTGATGAACATTTTTCATGTAGAGCAAACACCGAAAAAAGCATCTTACCAAGTAATTTGTGTATTATTGTGTCCTAAAAGTCTAATTGTCTTAATAGAATTTAAATATATATATTCCCATCAAAATCTTGAAACAATCCAACCAAACTAGCACATTTGAACACATTTTAAAAAAGAAATACAATATGATTATCATATAAAATAGTTAAATTCAATAAGTTTTATGTTAAAACTTGTACTTGTATTTTTTATATTTCAGTTGCATTTAGGTGATAATAGGACTGCAACTAACAACTTTTTCATCACTTACTTTTACTTGTAGTATTGGTGCTTTTACTCAAGTAAAGGATCTGAATACTTTTTAATTTAAAGTGCATATAAAGAGTAGTGATGTGCCAGTGAAGCTTCATGAACCATTTTCATTATTTTCTGAGTCCACTAGATGGTGCTCTCTGTTCAACAAAGAGCTGAAAGCACACTCAATTACTATAGCTTCAGCCTTTTTCTTTAAACCAAATGCACCATCTAGTGGGCTCAGAAAATAATGAAAATGGTTCATGAGGCTTCAATGGCACATCACTAATAAAGAGCAGGCCTACAGTATGCATACATGTTGATTTAGCTTAAAGAAGAGTTTGTCGGGGTGGTCCGTAGCGTAGTGGTTTACACAGGCGCCCCATGTATAGAGGCTACAGTCCTCGCTGCGGTGGAGCCGGGTTCGAATCCGGCCTGAGCTCCCTTTTCCGCATGTCCTCCCCTCTGTCACCCCCTTTCTATCTGTCTCTCACTTTCAATAAAGCATGTAAAAATCAAAAAAAAAATAATCTTAAAAAAAAAAGAAGAGTTTGTCTGCTCTTATATCAGCAGTGTATGCAGGACAAACATTCAGTAATTGTTTCATATCAGAGAGCACACAGGGTGTTTTTGATTAAGACTTTTTATTACAAAACGTTACAAAACTAGGTAAAAATGTCTATTGTAGCACTGAGAAATAACTGGACGTAATCATAATTTAAATAGATAAATACAGATGTCCACGCCTGGCCCAGGACAGTTTGGGCTGAGACAGACAGAGGACACAGCTGCACTGATGCAAAACAAACACAGAGACAAAGTGGCCAATTTGACCTTTGACCCTCAGGCGGGTTTGATTCAGATGTTACAGGGATGACGTAATGCTGAAATGGACCCTGCCACACGTACTGTTACAAAATCAAGATATTTGACAGTGATTCAACAAGAAAAGTAAATGAAGCTGTTGGGAATAGTGAAAATCACAGATGATGATTTGTGCGGTGATGGCGTCACTGAAGACATTTCTGCCTTCAATCCTCTTACAAACAGCAGCTGTTTTCTTGGTGTTCAATCTCTGGCACGATTGTGTTATTATTAACTTCACGGGGGAAACGTTGGGATCGTGTTCGGCGGCTAATTCTCCTGACAAGAACCTAAATGGAAGAAGAGTAGAAAGAGTTACAACTATGTGCTTGCAAAGTTCATGAATCTATAATTGTGTTTATTAATACGCTTTAAAATAACCAGATTTTATAAACATGAATAAAAATGTGTCAAAAAAAGCTTGGCTTGATCAGCATCTCGACTGTTCTTTACACTGTTCATGCTAATTATTACTTATCATTTTGGAAAAAGCAGTCACTTTTAACAGAGGTCATATAGCTTAACAATAACAAAAAATGTCCACTCTCAAAGTCTTTATTATCTTAATTATAATACTATTGCAAAAAACTTTACAGAAATTCTTCATATCAGCGATCAATGTATATTTGCTTTTATATTCAATTTGATTGATTTTATCTAGCTATTGCGATTGTGTAGATAAAACACCAGGTTATGTTGAAAATCATGCACTTTTCAAGGAGTATATTAAAATTCAAGCATAATTCTGACCTTAAAAACATTTTTCTTTTAAAAACAACCTATTTTGTGACCCCAGGGCTAGTATTGTATCGAATACAATAGTATTGTATCGAATACAATACTAGTACACTAGTATGATATCATGACAACCTACATATGTTGTAAGAGTTGTTTATGATTGACACATCCAGTCAATGCATATGTTAATAAATGCTCAGCTTAAATGATAAATGTCAGTCTGCTGGTCAGTAGATCATGAAGGTTCAGACTGAAATGTTTTAGCAACTGTAGGATGGATTGCCATACATTTTTGTACACAAATTAATAGTTCCCAGATGCTTCTGAGATCGCCTTTCTTCTAGCGCCACCTTAAGGTTGATATTTGTGGTCAATGCATGCAGAAAAACACAAGCTACTGGGCGATATGACAATAAATATTATCAAAATTATTAAAAAAAAATATTTTCATCTATATTGTTTCTATCATGTCAAAAAAAACTGTGTGATGTTCTGTTCTGTTCTGTTCATTGCATGTGGAAGCGAAGCTAGAGAAACCATAGAGTTGCTGTTTTTTTTAACATGGAGTATACAAAAATAGGCTTTAACATGCGGTTATTTCATATAGACTATTTTTTAATTGAATTACCAGAAAACATGCTTTATCGTGATATATATCGTTATTGAGATATGAAATTACCTATACAGGGATAGAAGATTTTGGTCATATCGCCCAGCCAGAGGCGTGTAAAAAATGATCAAAGCGTGAATCAACTTGTCAGGGCCCGACGGGCTTGTCATGCTCTACTTAAGTCCAACCTCACAGGCTTAGCCCTGCTATCTAATCTCTAATGTATTAATTAGGTTACAAATGTATGATTTCACTTAAAGTTTGATCTGCTTTGATTGTATCACTGAACCTACTTAGCCAAAAAGGTTATTATGTTACAGGCACAAGATTTTATTATGTTATTAGATTTCTATGAATACATTTGATTTTATTACATTATGATCACTTGTTACGTTTGGGCTTTTACACTGTCTTTTTTGAAGAAAACTGTTTTTCTGGGACATAAAGTTCCATTGGTGTTAAATATAAATATTGGAATTTCCCTCCTTTAAGTGCTCTCCACTTTGAACAATCAAGGGTCAGCGTGTGGTCACTCACATGTACCGATGCGCTCCTCCAGAAAGCCGATCTGTTCGCTGAGGGAGTCGATGCGGTCCAGCTGCTGGAAGGAGTGGGATAGTAAGGTGGTTTTCTCCGACCAACCCTCGTCCAGCGACAGCGGGAAGACGCTGCTGAAGGGTGCCAACACTAACTGCAGCTTCTGCAGGGAGAAAGACGAGAAAAAAAATATGGAAAAGAGAAAATTGCTCCAGAAAAGAAGGACTATTACTCACCTCTTAAACAAAGAAATCAATGTGAATTTCTGCTTGCTTCACTAAACAGAAGCAGGATTGTAACAAAGCCCATAAAAGATCCTAAAAGCTATTGTGTAGGTCTGGCATTTCAAATAATCTTTTTTTGGGGGGATTTAACAGCAGCTTAGATTTTATGTCATACATGCAGCAGAGGTGTTCCTGGTGCGCGAGGCTGGGAGGTATCAGGGTAGGTGGCTTATTAATTTGTGTGCATGTGTTTTCTTGTGTACCTTTTCAAGGAGCTCCACTCTGTTCCTCAGGCTCTGCACCTCCTCTGTCACATTCTCCATCTGGCTGAACCCTCCACCTGCACAGACCAAACAAATACAGAGATCAGAGGACAGTGGCTGCAATGTTTGAAATAGTGGAAACTAAAAAGGGGCAGTAAGAGAAGGGTGAGATCAAAGTGTGTTTATTCTTCTCGCTCAGATCTTAAGTTTATATCTCAGATTCCTCCCTCTCCTCGAATGATTCATGGCTGTAACGCCTGTGAACTACAAAACCGGGAAAAAGGGCCGCAGAGCTGCAGGGAGGCCGGGGGAATTTTAGCGCACAGGAGGGAATCGTGGATATGGGAACGGCCGAAAAAAGCTGAAAGAGAGGTCACCAGAAATAGACACATCGGTTACGGGGGAGAGTGTCTGCCCGACTCCACCCGAGGGGAATGTCCCCCGGAGCAGACGGGACCCAGATCGGGATGCAAAATTAGGGACCCCCTGCTCTCTGGCTGACGGAGCTAGAGCTGCTCAATCTCTCCCAGATGTGGTCCATTACTGAGACGAGAATGAGTTCAGAAACAGGGTGAGGAGGAGGAGGAGGAGGAGGAGGAGGAAAGGGAGGAAAAATGGGGAGGGGGGGGCGGCGATGACCCCCAGCAGACAGGGTTGATGGAGCTGGAATGAGAATACAAATGTTGGCCAAGAGTGAAAAAAAGGAGACGGAGGGAAGATGGAGAGACAAGAAAGTAGTCCAACACTCCTCCGCAGCAACTTGGCAGAGTCAGAGTCTACTTTTAGAGCATTTAAACCTGTGTTTACTCTTGTGATCTCCATCAACATCCCTCTGACGTGTGCATATGAACGGATAATGGAATGCAGTCTTCAGCACCGGCCTTGCATTTTTTTTTTTTTTTTTGCCTCCGGTGAAACTGCAAGCACGCTCCCACAAATAACCCACTCAACGCTTTCAACAGAGTAGAAAGATCTGTCACATTTTGCCTTTTTTTTTTTTTGCTGACTCAGCAATCCTCTCGCGTGGAGTCATGGGAGTGAACGGTCTCATTTTAGCTGAGGAGTTCCATTTTGTGTGACTTTGTTCTCCACAGAAACACTGATAAATAGCAGGGAGTTTGGATCTGAGCCCGAGAACATTTGGCAATCGCATATTTACATGAGAACTATTTCATTTTCTGACACATGAGACAGTATCCGGCTTTAGATTTACAGTTAAGTGACTCACAAAAAAAAAAAAAGGTGGAAAAAATTGGGAGAAATCGGGAAAAGTTAAGTCCTAATGTTGCGCAAGTCCCCCCCCCCCACAAAAAAAAAAGTTGAAACAGAACATGAATAAAAATGAATGTCCTTGGGTCAACTACTACATTCGTAGACATGCAGGAGGGGTTGTATTACTTTGTTGCTAAGATACAGGAAGCACACACAAACCAAAATCCACTTTTTCATGGATTGCAACATTTTTAAGGGAACTAATGGAGTGTGAGGGATAAAAATATGTCTGTATTAGCATGGGAGATCTATTAGAATCAGATGTCTGCTTTACTCAAAGGAGTCAACTGAGTCATTATCAAAGACCCAACTGGTCCCAGTCTCACCGCACGGGGCCAGACCACAGGACATCTGTCTGGAGTCGGCACCAGTCGCAGTGCATTATTACTCACGGTACGAGTTGAGAGTGGCATAGCGCGTACCAAAAGTAATAATGAACCGCGAAGCTGGCTATGTTTCTTCTCTTCTTCTGTGCTCCAGACACTTTGCTGCTGCAGGAAAACACAAAATTAAACTGCACGCACAAACACTCCTGTGCTGCCCATTTACCCGCATCAGTGTGGCCACCCACTGCTGCCTGGCTGGTCTGGGTGGGCGAAAGAGAAGGAGGAGGAGGAGGTGTAGGAGGAGGAGGAAGGCTTTGACAGGAACGGCCATCTCCAGCGAGCCTGAAGCCGTCTGTGCACGCACATCGATAGCTGCCAGCTGTGTTCACGCACTCCTGAGCACACGGCCGCCGATCGCCACACTCATCCACATCTGACAGGAAGCACAAAGAAATAGGTTTATATGCGTGTGTGGGTGGATATGCTCACAGAGACTTGTGTGAGTGTGTGTGTGTACCTGTTTGGCATTGGCTCCCTGTCCAACCTAGTGGACAGGCACACTGGTTGGGTCTTAAGCAGGTTCCTCCATTCACACAGGGCTGTCCACACACAGCTGGAAGAGACGTTTAAAGACGCGAGTCAACATTTGGCGAAATTCGCTTATTCACTCTTCTTGCCAAGAGATAGATGAGAAAATGAAAAGCACTCTTGTGTCTGTATATAACATGTAAAGCTAGAGCCAGGACATAGTTAGCTTAGCTTAGCATAAAGACTGACTAACTAAAATCTGTCTATAAGCACCCATAAGGCTCTCTTATTAACACACTAAAATTGGCACAAATTTTAACCAGATTTCGAAAGGAAAAAAGGGCAAAAGAAAATGCAAATGAATCATTGTTTCCATCCACTACTAGAAGTTGGTTAGTCAAGATGAGAAGTTGTTGAAGCCGATTCTCCAGCCAGATTCAGTAATAAGATGGTGCAACAAGATGACATTAGGGTTTAAAAGAGTGCCGGTCGGAGCTGAAATGGTAAAAAACAATCGAGAAAAGTGGATGAAAATATGACTATTGTGTTTGTTTCATCGCCGTTGTTTTCTATCACTGACACTCCACCTCACTCCGACAGTGGAGACTTCATGATGCAGGGACAGTGGCCTGCTAAACCTTTAGTTAGTGGCTTTATCAGCTGGAATTTAGCGACCACAGACCCTGGCTCCTAGCCTGGCCTAGACAAAAACTAATCTGAAGAATCTTGAACCTTTTCGTTTATTTTTGATTTCCAAGGACAGTTATCGATGTGTGCAGAACACAAGGCCTCTGAACAGCCCTTCAACCAACTATCCATTAGGATAAATAAAGTTCTGTCTTATCTTATCTTTTACATTGTTATTTTACAAAAACAAAAGTGTAAAAACAGCAAGCTGTGGTTTATTTTTTTGTCCTAGAGCAGCAATTTCCTGGAGTTTTGGTTGGTTTGGTCCGGCCAAAATATAGTCCAACATACACAGTGGCCACACATGAAACCACAACTTGTTTTGTTTTTAAACTTTGTTTTTTTGTCGTGCCTTTTTAAAAAGAGTTTTTGAAAAAACTTCTATGCATAGGCTTGGCTAGCCTCCAGTCTTTATGCTAAGCTAAGCTAACCATTTCCTGGCTGCAGCTTCATATTTAGAGTACAGACATGAGACTCAGCAAGAAAGTGAATATGCATGTTTCCTTTAACATCTGAAAAACATATCCATGCAGGTAACACAAATACAGATCGACACATAAACTCGTCACACGTCCCTCCAGGTTACCTTGATTGCAGTTGTGAGAGTGAAATCTCCGCCAGCCCGGGCAGCACTCTGAGTAGAAATTTGAAGGAGTTGCTGCTCTGCTCACCTGCCGGTACGCCACTGAGTACACAGTCCTGAGGAGACACACAGTAAGTGACTCTTATTATTCACAATGCTGTCATCAGCCTCATGTGTGTGGTTGAGCCAGTCTGGTCTTTTTCCCTGTTCTGTCAGACCAAAAGAACGCCGATGAGCAAATGGGAATTTGGTGGAATACTGAAACCACGAACCACTGAGTGTGTCTGAGATGAGATAGGATGAAGGGAGGGAGGAGAAGAGCTGCAGAGTCGAAATTCTGACACTCTGGTATGTTTGGTTTGCGAGGAGAGATATGTGGAAATAAACTGAAGCTAAAAACAAAGAGAAGCAGGGTTGGAAGGCCTGGAGTTGTCGGAGGCCTCAAAATGAGAAAAAAAAACGGAATTTTGGTGGTGAGGAAAGAGTTAAAAAAAATTAAAATGGAGGGAATGTAAGGGGGGACTCGACAGCATCAGAGCTGGAGAGAGATTGAGAATGCATAAGTATAGAGGGAGACTCAGTCCAAAATAAACACGGCCGCGGTCTCTGCGGGCAGGCAGTTCATTTCCCGTAGTTACACAAAGTACTCGATATTTAGATTCCACCAAATATGTGCCACCGTGACCCAGTTCTGTGTAAAACATGGTTTTTGTGTGAGTGTGAGAAAGTCTCGATCTATTTATGACTGCACTTCTAACCCTCTCTCTTCCTAAACATGTCAGCGAGCATTGTTTACCCGTTTATTAAATAAAGTAAATCTTGTGATGACTTAATTACAACGCTGTTTGTACTGGCTGGCTTTCATGGTTCAGCTCGGGTTGAAGATGTCTGATTTTGTTGTTATTTGTTGTAGAGTGTGCTGGTTGTGCAGGCACACTCACTTGTATGTGCTGCAGAGGCGATGCCCCTGACACAGGGTGATGTAGGGCTTGTGCACCGGCTGGACGTATGACTCTGTTGCCATGGCAACACTGTGACGGAGGTCTCGGCCACACACCCTCCTCCTGAGAAAGGGGAGACATGAGCTTGAGCATTAAAACTTTGAAATAGTACAGAAACAAAAATATTTAACTTGCTTATTTTTTTCAGAATTAATGTGATGATAACCTCAGGATTCAGAAAAAAAATTAATGGAAAACAAAACAAAAAAATCTTGTTTTATAGAGATTGTCATCTCACTATCTCAATAATGAAAAAAGTCCTTGTTTTTCTAATAAAATAATAAAAGTATTTATTCCGTTCAAAAAATAAATGAATAAAAATTATCCTCTTGTTTTTCTCTAAGTTATTAAAACAACTATCTATTTTTATTAGAAAAAGCAAGAACACAATTTAAGTAATTTTCAAAGAGAGATCATCTCTTCGATTTTCAAAAATAACAGAATTTCTAGTAAAAATGTATAAAATGCTCTTTTATCAGAATTAATAAGATAATTTTATGAGGTTTTCTGAGACTATTTCAATGAGATGATTATTCACGTTGGTTTTTTTTTTTTAAATAAGAGCAAAAGTGCATTATATTGATTTCGAAAAATAACTTTTTTTTTTTTCTGAATTCCTTTTTTTTCTATTTTAATGTTTTTTGGAAATTAATGTGGATAATTAACCAGAATTTTCAAGCGAAACATTTCTGATCTTGTTTTTTCTGAATCATTTAAATAATTATTTTTTCTGAATTCATCAGATAATTTTCTTGTGATTTCAGAAAAACAGATCATTTTTGGCTTCAAAGAGCTTCTGATCTGAGCTGTTTTGGATGAAATTTTTTAGTGCTCATCTGTAAATTATTTAGGCTCCCCTCTGATTCAGAAAGCTTGAAAATCTCCACTTTGGGAGCCTCAAGGTTCCTGTTTGTCACCAGAAGTTGGCGTGCGGCCTAATTGCTTCTGACTGACCCGTATAATCACTCCTCAATGTGTCAGAGTTAAGAGTTGATCTTTGACCTCTTGGGCTCCACTTGACCTTTCATTTGGCTTTTGGTTTATTTTGGTCTTTGTGCAAAACCAACTGAAAATGACAAGATGAGCCTGGAGACTCCCCCGTACTGCCATGCGTCTAATAGCCTGGGACTTAAAGGGTGGAGCTGTGGTCCTGAGAGAGTGAACTCTTAAATGTTTAAATGACATTTCACCAATTTGTATACTTTCACAGTGGGTGAGAATGTTGCTAAAACAAACAGGTCTGCACGCCCGTAGCAGTGAGGACCACACTGGTGACATGACAGGCCATAATAAACACAGGAAGTGTATTAAGTGAGCCGTTACCCGTGCTGAGCAAAGAACTGAGGAGTGCCCATCACATGAAGGATGAAGAGGGAGGAGGACAGAAGCAGCGTTTGGTACATTGTCTTCTTCTTTCCCACGTTCCCTCGCTCGGGCTCTCACACTCTTCTCTGTGCCAGTCGGAGGGAAGACGAGAGGAGGATGACGGGGAGGGAGGGGGGGTTGTGGATAGTAGCCAAAGTCTCCTCACGCTGACTGTGCACGTTTTCCTCCAGCAGGACGACGCCAGCTACCTGTGAAGAGGAATTGGAGATAATCATGGATTAAAACAGTGAATCTTCCATGTCTTTTTAGATCAAGAAGCAGGTCTTGGTGCTGTATAAATACTGTGAAAGTATCAAAACAATCTATGGAGTACTGCACAGAAACTGTGCCTTTAAATGAGCTATCAGGACTCCTTGTAAGGTTGTGATGTCACAAATAAACTATATAGGTAGAAAGAACTGCTACAGTCATTTCCCAGCTGCAATGACAGTGCAGAGACACCAAGAGTGCAGATACAGAAGCCATGAAAACTCCGACCAATCAGAACAGATTGGGCTTTTTCAGGAGAGGGGTCTTAAAGAGACAGGTGCTAAAACAGGTTTACAGGTATATTCAGACAGACAGTATGAGAAAAATTATATATATATATATATATATATATTTTTTTTTTTTATTAAAGCGTGTAAACATGTTCTAGTAGAAACTCAAAACACGAATGAATGAAGATGAAATTGAGCATAATACATCCCCTTTAAGTATAATGTGGTATATTTTGATTGTTCTGTTAAAATTCTGTTCCTTGGTATCATTTAGTTTAACTGTTATTGTTGCATTAGTTTGATTAGAGTTAGATATCGTTGGATTTTAACGATTCTGCTTATCGATTCTTAGCGGTTCTGGATTTCAATTCTTTCAGGGGCGGGTCAGAACAGGTCACATGCATATTTCATGGAAAAACTTTAAGACAGTTCATCTTAAAGACATTGCTTCACAAGCCAAATTACTACTTTTGCTCTATTTTCCACAATCACACAGTACTGGGGATGTGAGAAGAGCGTCAAAACTTTATTTTTAACCTTACTATTAGCACAGAAACCCTTTTTGAGACATGTAGGATAACTTGTTGCGAGGCAGATGTTTGGGCCTAGCTACTGGCATGTAGGTGAAGTGGACTGGACTGTTTTTAGTGGTTCTCAGGCTGAACACAAGCACAGAAACACCCACATATGTATGCAGCTATGCATGACATTATGTACTGTATATACAGTTATGGACAAAGCAGGTTGAACTCTCTCCGACCTGCACCTGAATGGACTCTGAGACTAAAACACAAAAGACAGAGCAAAAGAACTCTCCCTTCAAACAAATGTTCACTTATCCCTTCACACCATTTTTGGATTATTACATACTGTACAGGATTAAAGAATGGTGCATGACAGTCAGCTTGGCCCTGCTCCTGCTGCGACGCTATCCTACAAGCACGTTTTAAACACACCAGATACTGAACCCTTGGGAAATCTCTAACAGGGCATTAAAGCCAGCCGGGTGAGATCGCAGGTTACAAGATTGTAGCCTGCAGGGGACTTCATTTATCCTGAGGGGGGGGATGCTAAGCTTCAGTTGACAGCTTGCATGTCTCTCTGATCCCCCGCTGGCTTCACGCCCAGAGACAGGACACGCACATCTAAAGCCAGTGTTCATTCACAAATCAGAGCAGTGGGTGTTACTCTCGGCGCAGCAGGAGGCCACTTTGAGCACAACATGTGCACACGTGTGACAATAAAGCATCATGCACTGGCAGCGAGGGAAGATGCTGCAGGGCGAACAGCACTTGTTCAGAAAGTTTTTACTAGTTGGGTGTGGTGTCAAAGATATGACTGGGTGATAGCTTTTTATTATGATATTATGGAAGGCTATTAAATATTAAAAATGCATTCTTCCTTTGGGATGCATAAAGTACATTACTCACATTTGTGCAGAAGGGATGTGGAAACCACACTACAAAGATGAAGTGCTACATAGCTTAATTATGGAAGCAAGACTTCCATTAAATTATTCTGAATATATCTTATTTACGTTTTGCAAAAAAAGCAGCATTTTGAATGTAAAACACTTGATGTTTGTAATCCAGGCGAAACACATGAATGCATCGGCATCATTGTCAATATGCAATAAATTCAGGGCTACTTCTCACCAATTTTTTACATTCAGATTAGGTTTTGGATGTAATGTCTTGTACTTTTGCAAATCAATCATTGTAATCACAGAGTTTGTTGTCATCCCAAATATACTGAAAACAAATGGAAAATGGTTTAAACAAAATAATGTACCTGTTGAGAGCTTAATCACAAATGCGATATAAATACTAACTTTAAACGAGAAAATATAAATGATTAACACAATTTTTATAATGGTAAAGTATAACAAAACAAAACTACAAAACTATTATTACAAAGCCAGAATTATAAAAAAAACCACACCCTATTTTGATAATATTTGTATTGAATTTCACCAATATATTTTAAATTCTGTAATATAGGAGCTTACAATCTGCAGAACCACTGCTGAGAGGTGTAAGATTGTGCAAATTGATTTAATTAATTGAATGTGCTAAACTGAAATCTAAATTAAAGAGATTTGTATTATATTGTTGTTGTTTTTTGTCGGGTTTTTTTTACTATTTCAATTTTTGTTTTGTACATTTTGTTACAATTTAGGCACTTGAATTTATTTTTTCTTATTATTTCATATTTTTTGTGTTCAATCGACCTTGATTGTAAGTTCGACGGTCAATTAAAAAAAAAGTTCTGGCCCACTGACACATTAGGAACAGACACGTTTCTCATATTCGCCATGAGAGGGCGCTGTTTCACAGCACTGTACAGATCTGGAGCTCCTTTACTCAGAGCACCATCTCTGTAATACTCTTATATACACGCAAGCACAATTACACGCGCACGAATTAAACCGATAACTCCACATATCAAAAAATAAACGCAAAGAAATCAAAAAAATCCTACACTGAACAACACTTGGAGGAGGTGCTGGACACGCACAAAACAAGCCCCAACAAGCCAATATGAAGAGCGCATGCATGCATACAAAAATAATCACAAACCGTGTAATGAACAATCAGCTTTCCTAACAAATTAATCCCCCAGTCCTACACTCCAGGAAGTGGAGAACCGCCTTGAACAAAGTTAGTCCCGTTATATTCCGCCACTGCTGGGGAGTTTTAAAAAAAAAGTCCAGTGATGAAACTCCGCTACCAGTCAGGTTTGTCCTGGAGCTCAGACTGTCAGGGAGCGTGGGGGGTGATGGTAGGACCTCCTCCCCACTCCTCCAGCTGGGTGTCCCGAAGCTCGGACTGCCTGCACTGCGGGGACCCGCGTGTGACGTCACTGTACCGGCTAACGAGAGTTTTTCATTCATAAACCTGCAGATACACTTCCACAGGCTGCTCTAGTTTACTGGCAGACTGGTGGGCACAGAGACCCACCAGTCGTGTTTTATGGCGGCACCTGGTATCATTAAAGCAGGGATGGGCAACTTAAATGCTGGAGGGGGGCACAATTTTTCATCGACACTACCACAGAGCCACATATAGGACCGTGCACTTAACCAGATATGATGAAACTGCAATTTTCAATATGTTTACAGTGCAGTAACTCAACATATTTCATGCTCAAATGCATGCGTAACAGTATAAATAGGAATACAAAAGGTTTGAAGCAAATCAAAAATAACCACTTACTGTGATTTCTTTTTTTTTTTTTGTGCAATAACAGCAAACCAACATTTATTGCAATAAGTAATTTTGTGCATTTTTACACAACACTTTTAAGATTTCATGCTCAAATGCATGTAGTTGTACTGAGGGCCACTTCAAGTGAGGGTGCGGGCCTTATGCAGCCCCCGGACCTCCAGTTGTCCATCCCTGCATTAAAGGGTACATTCATAATTTTTCAATTTTTCCAATGTAAGTGATGGGGACAAAATCTGAGGCATCAGCAATCTGCCGAATTGTGGAAACCCAATCACCAGGAAGAAAAAAACTGTCATTGTACGCTTTTGTAAACCACAGAAAACATAAAATCTCATTTTACAACCAGAAATATGTCGAAAATGAACGTTTCCAAACCACTGCAACCCGTTCTCTTTGTAAAATGTGAACACCGCTGCTGTAAACACACTGCAAACACTTGACAACCGCACTACATTGTAAAAACACTTTGGATAACGTTAGGCACCAAAACCACTTGGTTATGGTCATAGACAAAAACAACAGGTATAGACCTAAAAACACAAATTCCAACAACGGGCCATAAAAACACTACTGCAGACAAAATTTCAACAACAGAATGCAAACACTAGTCTCTGGGTTTAAAGTCCTGGGTTTGTCGGTCCCATTCACCTCCACTCCCATCCACCCAATGGCATATCTACACGGATTTAACATTTTTACATGACCGGACAAAAAAAGAAACATGCAATGCCAACATTTTTTGCAACATTGGAAGAGATATTCTCTTTATGTGGCTAGCTCAGACTGCTGAAGCCGCATATCAGCTGTAAATTAACTTTGGAAATGTTTTTGCACGGGATGAGGACTGTGAATGTTGCTCCCATTTCTTTGATACATTTCAGTGGAAGGATTTTAAACACAAAGTAGGAATTTTAGGATAAAAACAGAGGTATGCTCTTGTTTTGGCCAACTTTTTGGCTGAAATTTCATACTAACTTTAGAACAACTTTTTGCACAGGACAAGGACTGTGGATGTTGCCCCCTATCACTTTCACGCATTATGAACCCATCTCTACGTAGCTGCTATGGACAGGTGGAACGATTTCAGCAAACAAATCCAGTCTCAATGTTTACATAATGTGCACATGTAAAGGAAACCCCAAATGCCTGTTAAATCTTAATCAGAAATGAGTGAAATTAAGCACTTCAATTATGTTGTTTCTTTAAATTAATTCTGTTAACGCTTGTGCACCGGTCCATTTACTCTGCAGCTATGTCCTATAGGCAAATTACTCAATATTTGATTATCCTGAAATGATAAATAAAGATAATATTATGCCTACATGGCTTTTACTTCCATTTAGAACTAATTACAGACCACTGAACCTTAATTTTTAATGTCTATTTACAACATTTATTAAGGAAAAATGAAAGGTACTGCAATAGATTTTACTGCGGTACTGTATAGAGGAACACATGCTGCACATAATGTTGCATTCACTGGCATACTATCCATTTATTGCAGCAATATTTGCACTGCAGTACAGTATATTAAACCTGTAGATTTGCAGATAGTCTGTTGTCAAGCTGTTGCATGTACAAGTTTACATTTGCTTACATTTATTTAACTTGTTTTTAGCTGTGTTTGCATTTGTATCCACATATAAATATGTTCTTGGTGTGTAAGTATATTAAGAGCTAATGAGAAATAAAATGAAACATTAAAATAAAACAAAACAAATATTTAATTATGCTGTTGTTTAGGACCTACTTGCGTGAACATAAACATGAAAATAAAGTTTTAAAAAAAGAAGAAAAAAGAACTTACCCTCGCAATATGGGGTCATCGGGTGCGTGAGCGCGCGCAGGCTGAGTGGCGGCCATGGGCACGAGCCGCCGGACCAGCAGTGGATTATTGGACTCGTCCATGCTGCCAGTTTCTTTTAAAAGCAGGAGTTGGTGCTTTTCAAATCAAAAACCTCGCGGTTTAATTCGAGGTGCTCCCTGTGTGTCGAGCGGCCACAAATGAAATGTCTTCGGGCGTTTTTCAGTTGCTTTTTATGCAGAGCTTCCTGTGGAACGCAGGAATTGGATGGACAATCCCAAACCGGAATTCCTGTGAGTGTTTGCCGCTGATAAAACCCCTCTCCTGCACAAACACTCTCCATCCTGCTCAAACCGCTTCGCGAATCTGATTTTGAAGCATTTTTCTGTCCCCCCCATTGTGGTGCAGTCAGACATCTTGAAGGGGCCTTCTCACCTCCTGGCCTTCTGCTGCCTTTGCAGTCCAGAGCAAAACAGGAATCATCAGTACTGGCAGTGCTGGAAGAAGTATTCAAAGCCTTTACTTTGGTAAAACTACTAATTACGCACTGTAAAAACACTCCACTACAAGAACTGCATTCAAAATTCCACTTAAGTTAAAGTATTATTAGTATATAGGTATAAGTATGGAAGTTATAGAACTCATTATGCAGTAAAAAGTTCCCTGAAAGTGATTTACTATTATATCTTTTGTTTTTTGGATTAATGCTTCTGCTGCATTCATGCGTATTTGCATTTTACTGCTGTAGATGTAAAGTTGAGCTAATTTTAACTCATTTTATATGCTGCTCTGTAGTTTAATCCACATCAATGCATATTCTTTAAGATCATCATATTTTTGTTGCTTTGCTGTCCTGTGAAGACCACATATCTAAAAGAAAATCAACTTTTCATGGTGCCATGCATTTTCCTTATAGGGAGTTAAGTTTGCATAAGAAGTGGAAGAATTTTCCAAACACATACAGGAACAATTAATTATTCAGTTTTCCAAAATATCCATATTTGGAGATACATGTTTTCTCTTGACCTGAAGGGGATGTAAAGCCTGCAACCTGAAAAGTAGCTTTAAAAAAGCCAAGTTAAGGGCAGTAAAAAGTAAAATATTTAAATCTGAGATGAAGTGAAGTAGAAGTCTAAAGTTGCATAAATGGAAATGCTGTACTGTAAAAAGTTGATTTCTACCATTGAGTTTGTGGCACAATGGGAGCTAATATAGGTTCATGTTTACAGCTGTCTAGGTCACAGTGAGATCAAATCAGTCAAATTGCAGCTTGTTAAAGCCAAACTGTTGCACGATAAGAATCTTTTCCCTCCTTCTGCTTGTTCCTTATATAGCAGCTCAGTGGGAGGAATGGTGCATTTGTAATATATATATATATACATTGTCACCATCCACACTATATTTATGGCAATTTGACAGTTTGGTGAATTGTAAAAGAAATAGCAGAGCTTTAAAAGATGTTGATCCTAATAGAAGCCTGTGATTTTAACTTTTTGTTTCACAATATGGTTGGAATAACCCTTTTCTCTTAACTAAATGAGATTAATGCATGTGAGACAGTAGGGTAAAAAAAAAAAGTAATGGAAGAAATATAAAAAGGCCAAAAAATAAATATATAATAATAATAATAATAATAATAATAATAATAATAATAATAATAATAATACATTTAAAGCTATGTATAAAAATATGGATTTAAAAATAAAATAAAATAGTAAGAACAAATAAATGAATGAATAAAATTAGTAATTGTATATATACACACACACACACACACAATAAATAAAACCGGTAAGGTAGACTAAAAACTAGAAAAGAAGACAAAATTAACTTTAATAAAGTCAATATAATATAATAATATAAAAGAATAACAATAATAATAATAATATACAATAACATAAAATGGGGTAAAACCACAATTAAACAAATACAATAAAATTAATAAAATAATATAAACAATGTCTAAACTATTCTTAATCAAATGCTTGGCTGAATAAGTAGGTTCTGAGGTTTTTTTTCTTTCTTCATAAGCCATGCCCAAAGCTGCCACAGGACGCTGATTGGTCCATACCCCTCAGTTTGTTTGGAGACATGCATTACTTGAAGCCTGGCAAGATGCATTTTTGTGATATATATGATCATGTGTTTCTTGTTTGATTTTGTGATAATTCCGCTGCTGTGCAAGATAAATACTTTGCAGAGTTGGAAACATTTAGTGATTCAATAGTAAAGACTTTTCAATATTTTATAGTCTAATCCGCCTGTTTATAAGACTTTTTAGAGTGCTAGAACTTGGTACTACAATTTAATCTTAACTGTCACACAACCTCTTATAAGACCTGTTTTCTTTATGTTGCCCAGTCTTGTAAGTGTTTCTAAGTTTGTTGCCCGGGTTCAGATGGGGTATCTCCTGTGAGCCTTAAAAAGCTTTGGTCGCAGTGATACAGTAGCTGACATCATGTATTAAAGACAGACAGGCCGCCCCTCCTCTGCCTTGAAGCTGAGCTTGACTGAGATTAGTCTGACAACCAGGACTCATTTGTCATTCTAAGCATGTGCAGAACCGGACCACATACTCACACAGTTAAATGCACACACACACGTTTTTTATCCGTGTGTGTTTGTGGTTGGGTGGCTGAGCTGCAGAGGGCATGAACCAGAAATGGAACAGAGCATGGACTGCTTGAATTTATGAGATATTGCTTGATTTTTTCATGCTTGCTCTAGAGTATTTAGCACTATGACGGTGTTCATTTAAGGCCTATACTGACTAAATGTATGATCTGACCCTCCCTGCATACAAAGAAGTATTTTCTCTGCGATAACAAAGAGGCTACGTGCTGAGGCACCATGGGAACACTTCACTTCGGGGTCGCAGGTGACTGCACACCAACACACACACCATCAAGGCTGATCGCTCAGAGGGGGCACATTAGAATATAGGATGCAGTGCGGGCTTGTTTGTGTGTGTGTGTGTGTGTGTGTGTGTGTGTGTGTGTGTGTGTGTAGGCTTGTGTAAGAGAGACCAAAGTGGGAGGGTATCTCTTTTTAAGGAACTCTTTTCATTCTTTGAAATCAAGACTTGGCCGACACAAGCAAAGTTCTGCAGTCTGTGTTCCAGATTTGTCCCAGAGAAGATGCAGGAGGGAAGGGGAGGGGAGTGGGGGGGAAAACTGAAGCAAAGCAGCACTTCCTCTTTGAGAGGAAACAGGAAAAGGCTGGGGGAGCGAGATTCTGGAGGCTGCTCCCTTGGAACAATAAAAATCTCACTTTGACAGGAAACGGATCTGCGTCAAAGAGGGCCTGACAGATTTTGCTAAAGGGCAGCAGCGGTGACCCTGGATGGGGCATGAACAAGAGGGCAGCTGTGCCCAACAATAACTATAAAAAAGTAAAAAATTTGAGTGCATACAATACAATTTTACACATTAATTTTATGTAGATAGGTGTGGCAGGGAAGCGGCTGTTTGAAAGCACAGAAGGGCGAGTAACATCAAATTCTTTTAAGGTCTCCATGTGCATGAAGGAGTTGTTGCTTCAGTTTGTTAGTTTGTTTTTATGTGAGTGTGCTGATGCACACACTGTAATAAATTATTCTGTAGTCATTTCATTTTACTAAATATATTTGATAAAATGTATAAAATATAAATGCATCCTAGATTTTGAGGCAGTTGTTTAAGTAACTTTAATATAAAAATGTTTGAGATAGAATCTACTTATTTTGATCACATTAAATATAATCTTTATATGTATGTAATTCTAAATCAAGAGAATTTTGAATGAATCCAACACAATAGATTGAGTCCGTTTTTAATTGACAGGTACTTCCTGTTAAGTTGTTATTAACTCAACTTGTAATGTAGTTAGATTTAATTAATAACATTGCGTGCAATCTGTTGCCTCAATTTTATTGAGTAGCTATTGTTTATTTCTTTTTACAGTGCATGTTGATGCTTTGATTAGTCACTTTAGCTCAGAGAGATACCAATCCTAATGATAAGAATGGCAGGAGATCACTAAACGTGTTGAATATAAAGTAAAAAATAATATAAAATGTCTTAGCAAGGTGTTGTTCCACCACGAGGACTACAAAACACCTTCAGTGCTCCTTGGTACAGATTCTACGAGTCTCTGGAGCTTTAATCAAGGGATTCACGTCATTGTCGTATCGTTCCCTGAGTGAGAGGAAACATCTGCATTGTTTTGTGTTTTCCCTCTTTAATTTGTCACCCCTCTGTGCAATGTAATGTCAAGTCAAATCAAGACCCAAAACCAACCTTATTTGCTTTAAAAGGGCTTTTAAATCTGTTTAACATACAACACCTTCTATCCTTAAACCCAATAGAGGAAAACCTCCCCCAAAAACTCTAAACAGGAAAAAAATACAAAAAGAAACTTCAGGAAAAGTAACAGAGAAGTGATCCCTCCTCAAGAATGGACCGATATGTAACTAGTGTCATACATACAGAGTGAACAGAGATAACAACAGTTGGAATACAGCAACAGTACAATATAAATGTAAGGCTGAGTGATATGGTCAAAATCTCCCCTGATATAGATTTTATTTTATATTTTAAAAATACATGGTGAAGCCCTTTTTGGTATACTTCATACAGCTACAGCTTTGCTCCCAGAGGCAGGGATCAGAGTGGAAACTGTTGTCTAAGTGATGTAAATATTGCAGTAATGTAATATTAATATGAATTATTTTTCAGCCCAAATTAAATGTTAGAGTAACAAATTATAGTCATAAGCCGCTTTACAGTCATAAGATCTCTTTGATGTTTTAATTTAGTCAAAATTGCAATGACTAAAAAAGACATCTCGCATGAATAAATGTCTGGACTACTGACTGTCTTATGTTGGACCCTGTGTCATTTCATCTGGTTTTTGTGTTACAGTTACAGCATGTCTGCATTGAATAATAAAAAGAATGACGCAGATTATTATTGAATCATGTTATTTAATATCACAAACCAAATTAAACTGTAGCCTTTAATTTAGACATTTTATAAACTGTATGCTTGTAGAAGTGAACTGATCAGGATCTGTTTTGACAAAGAATCCACTAAGAACCAGAATCGATAAGCAGAACCAGAACAGGAATCATTAAAAACCAAATAACACCCAATGTGCTGTGTGTTGTGTTAGTGTATTCCCTACATTATCTCTTTTAATTTGCATCTAAACTGTTGAGAAATGCCCATTTAGGGGCTCAAAAGCCACAAATATGTCAATTTTTATTTTTTTATTTTATGTTTTTAAATGGAGGAAAATATGGACAATAGCTGTAGTATGGGTATGATTTATATTTCCTTTCACTTGAACTTTGAACATGTTGTTCTTTTTCTTTGTCTCTGACTTTTCGAGTTGTGAATCCGTGTTGTGTGCCAGTGTTTTACAGTCAAGATTTAGTCACCACCACTAATGGAGGAGTGTAAGTCAGCAGAATGAACAAAGTTTTACATAACTGCAGCTTTTAGAGATTTGATACTTTAATATGGTTATAACACACGTTGCCGCCTAGAGAAGTGGCTTAATGTTGTGTTATTGTGTTTGTGGTTTACTGTAAAACGAGCAGAGATGGGAATGACGATATGGAAGACTGCAGTTATGCTCCCCCACATTTCCTTCATTTTTCACATTCATAACAAGTTCGTTAAGTTTAAACACCCGAAAAAAAACCCTACCATTGTGTCAGCTTTGTATCAACTCTGCTGATTCACAAGACTGGAGGTGTAGCATGTGTCTCAGCTCTGTAGGATTTCCATGCTGAGCGGCCAAACAGGACATCCTGTTGTCCAAGGCCTGCCACCAATACCATCGCTCCCCTGTCACCCTCAGCCTCAGACAAAGCCGAGGCATGCACTCATCCAAAGCCCCCCCTGGAATTGAAAAACTTCGGCCTGGCACTTCCTGTGCTCCACTTCAGCAGCCAGTTGTTTCAAAATCCATAATTCAAAACTGATGCTGCAGAAATCCCAAACCAAACCAAAAAATACCCCTGACTAATTCTGTCCCGTGTGCTTATTTAATATGCGACTATATGTTGTAATGTCCCTTTTAATGGCCTCTGCTTCATACCGTATTTCCGTCATCTTGCTGCCAGCTCTCCTTGTCAGTCTGTCATCAACAGTGTGCAGAGATTAGGGAGTTTGTACACATTCCACCAAACAGAAACACATGTGAGTCTGATTGGCTTATTTACCATAGTAATCAAATTCTCCTGCTCTGAGGCTAATGTTTGGAACAGTGGCCGTGTCGACTGTGATCCAACGTCTCCAACATTTTTTTCTTTGAGCGTTAAGTGTGGACACTCACCACGCTGCCACGCTAATCCTGAAGTATTTTCTCCAGCCGGTTCCACAATAATTTAATGTTCTGTTCCTTGACAAATATTTATTGCCAAGACGCTGAGGTGTCACAGCAAGAAACGCAGTTACATGAAGAGTAACTTAATATTTCTTGGCTATTAAATTGGCCATAATGTTGCCAGTTTTTATGAAGGCTTGTCAGCATGATTATTTGGCATTCTGCTGTTATAAGTGTTTTCACGATGGGAATCCTTAGATCTGCTTTGTGGATTATTATCCAGCTTTTGGAGAAATAGACTAAACAGGGAAGTGATATCAGCAGAATTTTATTGACTTCAAGAGTGGTTAAAAAGACATGAAACAAATGTTTGTTTCCTAAATATTACATCTAACATGTAATCTAATATATTTGATGTAAAAGCACTGTGCTGACGGGATATTTTAAAAAGGGTTCAACCACTAGGATACATCATCTTGGAACCATGAATATTGAGGCCACATATTGTGCTGATTCATGCATTAGATGTGGAGATATTAAACTTTGTCAGGATAGTAACGTAATAAAAATCTCAGGGGATCACCACATTCACTAGGGTACATCCTCTGAGGAACATGAATGGTACAAAAGGTTAAGAGGTGGACTAAGAGCTAACCCCAAAGCTAACAGGACTCAACAGATATGCAACTAGTGTCATAAATACAGAGTCAAAAGAGATAACAGTTTCAATATAGCAACAACACAGTATAAATATAAGGCTGGGTGATATGGTCAGAATGCTCTTCCGTGATATAGATAATTTTAATATCTCAATAAAGATACAGTCCACGATACAGCATTTTCTGGAAATTCAATGTAATAAATGTAAATGATGTAAATAGTTCCATAACTCAGTTTGACCGCTGCTTTTTGGACTTATTAATAGAAATAATATGGAAAAATAAATATGTGTTTTAACGATATGTTGGGTACATCCTATCAGGAACATGAATGGTACAATCACAGTGACGATTTGAGTTGATGCAGATATATAGCTTCAATAATGTTCACCATGTTCATCTTAGTTCAATGTGTAAGCACTCAAATATTTAGTTAGCACTACACACAAAGTACATCTGGTGGGAATATCGTAAGTATTTAACGTACATCTTTTTTATAATGGTGCTAGATGAAAAGTTGGAGGAAAACCAAAGTCAATAGAATTCATCCTGTGGGGAAGATAAATGTCTGTATCAAGTTTCAAGGCAATGCATGTTGTCAGGATATTTAAAAACATTCCAACCTGCTGGTGATGTTAGATAAAGAGTCGGGGGATCAGCAAATTTAATAGAGTTCGTCCTCTGAAGACCATGAATGCCACAAACTATTTCGAAGCAGTAAATGCTGTATTTAAAGTTACTCTCCATTCAAAAAAGTAGTTTTTCTTATGTAAATGTAAAATACGCAAAAGGTGAAAATGACAAAAACTGCTTTCAAGTTTTTTTTAACATGTTTTAACTGGCCAGTCAAATTGGTTATATGTAGATAAGTGATATGACACTTATCTCTACATGTATTGATGATGTAATTTTTATGCTAAAAAATCATGATGACTTATTTGACCTTTGATCCCAAAAACGTAGTTACTGCAGTTTGCTTTTGCATTGCTGTAAAAACTTTTAATAGTAGTGCAAAAACAGAGTGGAGTAACAACAATGTTGTTGTCTTCTTTCAGCTTTTATATTTTTGTTTTCAGTGAATAATCATTTTCAAATTGATTTTGTTATCACTGTATTTAAAAGTGTTAAACAACTCTATTCAAAGATGTGCATATTTTAGACTTAATATTATAATGAAATGTTATATTTTAGTCTTAATATAATTTTATTTCACTTTTTTTAACTTCATCACTATCGAGATAATAATTTCCCTTTCAAATAAACTTATAATTTCTATTATTTTTATGTTTAAATTAGTATATATATCCAAAGCAGACCGTGGTAAGTGCAATTTCTGCTTGGTTTTGAGTTGGATTTAGTGGTTTTTATATCATTATTTCTCAAAAATAAAGCAAAATTGAATCTAAATCTTTGTCACAAGATAAAACAAACATCAGTGGGTTCATTTTTAGTTATAACTCAGTTTTGACCAAAAATGTAGTTACTGCCATTAGGCTTTATAAGGCAGTATACTGACTTGTATCTGTGCAAAGTTTGTCACTAGCGAGGCTTTTTTGTCCCTCTGCTGAAGGGGGAGATGAATGTGCGGTTGGTTAGGTTTGAAAAGTGCTGCACGCCAATATATTTCTGTATATTAATATTAATATTCCTTCTCAAGAATTTACTATGCAATAAGGCAGAAATGTAAAAACTATTACTTTAAAGCTCTTTTTGAATTATTAATCTGTCGTTATATTGCATCTGCCAGGCAATTGTTGAAATGAGGGTTGACTTTAGAATCATTCATTTTCAACTGCTCATTTCTTAAAATTTGACAAGAAATTAAATTATGGTTGAGATATTATCCCGTCCTAATTGTTTTAATGTCTCAGCTACTTGTTTCTTCTTAGTTCTTAACCAAACTCTTTTATGCTTGTTTATGACCCTTTTAACCACAGATTCACCACCTCGTTCCTCCATCCTAAACATTGTCTTCTTAGTAAACTGACCTATAAACTTCTCTCTATTAACTTAAAGGCTCAACATAAGTGATGCTCTTACTGCAGCAACTGAAGAAGCCCAGCAGGTCAATTTGAAAGATTGACGATGCATCCCAATCTGGTGCAGCTTTGGTGACCACCACCAAGTATGTTGTCCTCACAGCTGAATGCTCAGATACTACATCAAAAGGGACTGAGTGACATCAGGGTGGAGCAGAGAGCAGGAAGGTTTCTGTGCAGCCGGAGAGCCATCTGTTCCCGAGCTGTCCTCTGGGAGAGTACTGGTCCATTAAGACCAAGACCACCCAACACATCTACAGCCTCCTCCCAAGAAGTAAGACTCTTACCAACTTGTCAATAAAACACTATTTATAAACAATCTTTGTTCATAGTTTTCGGTTTTTGTGTTTTGTAGTGTCAACAAAACTACCATATTTGAGTCAAGGATACAAATGGATTATTTTAATTATGTATTTAATGTCAAAGAATTGTGAAAAATACCTCTCATTATTTCCCGAAGCCCAAAATCATGTCTGAAAATAGAAAAACAAGTCTTAATATTGGTGCAATTTGAATTTTAGCCACACTAGCAGTAGCTAATATCCGTCAGTCCAACACACATGTCCAGACCATTGACTCTATATAAGAAGGAAGCGTAGCCACTGTGACATCCCCCATTGGTTTGTGGACTACGCATTTGAGTTACTGAGTTTGGTATTTTGGCCGTTGCTGTCTTGGTTTTTGGCTGTCGACATTTTGTTTTTTTTGGAACCAGCATTTGCACAGAATAGATCCGGAGCCAGAGGGTCACTTTGTTATGTAAGGGTCAAAGTTCTAAGATGAAAACACAGTGTACCAAGGTGGTGACACATCACAATGCCTGTCTATTTTACTCTAAATTGGACTATAATTTACAAATTGAAATTGAACATCATGCTATACTGGAAAAGACTCAAAACATTGAGACCATAAACTAATTAGAAAAATGTTTACAGGTATTATAAGTCAAGTGTGGTGTAGGGTCATTTTCTCATTAACTTTCTTGCAATCAGACTTTTTTTGCAACCAGTGCAGTTGCCCCCTGATGGTCATTAGAAAGAATGCAGGTTTAATCTATTTTCTTATGTCTATAATTACTTTTTTTAAAGAATCTTTGTATTCAATTTTTACTGTCTTTCTCTCTTTTTTGTTATGTTGTGAACTCAAATGCTATTAATCATACGGAAGTTGTCACCAATGCAGCGGGCTTGAATATGCATACCGTATTTCCTCAAATAGTAGGCTTCTATTAATAAAAAATCAGTTTGGGACCCAAAGTTATTACGTTCCAGTGGCTTCAGGTATTACATATTGCATGCAGCAGACCTTTTTCTTCTTCCTCTCAGATATTCAGACATTTAATGGAACATGCAGGAGTGTATGTTAAGAGTGAACAGCTGCCAGAGGAGCAGCATGACTCCTCGGGATGATGAGGGTTTTATAAGAATCCAGCTCTGTGTGAGTGTACGAGACCCCACCCTGCTCTCTGTCAGGTTATATCTTGATTCTCATTGATGTGGTGAATACTTTTTTTTGCCTTAGCGTGGACTAGCACAGCCTGTGTGGCGACTGCAGCTCTGTAACGAAGTACAGCACTGTTTGAATTGTTGCATTTAGGGGGAACCATGAGTGGACCACAGAGGGGGAATAGCAGCCCAATGCTGTTACGTTCTCCTAAAGTCTTAATGATGGGTTCATTAAAAAGGTATCTAGCTCGCTAACTAAGCACAGATGGCCGAGAAGCGGTTCTGCTCTATCAGACAGAGACTCCGGAGGAGATTTATGCCAAACCACAGCTGAACCCCGGGAACCTTGTGCAACAGTCTCAACATTACAGCTATTTGATCTCCTGTCTGTCTCCGGTTTTACATGAGATCCAAAGCTTCACTGTCCTTGACATCCATTTACGATAAATGTGATTATTCACTGTAGCTATGGAGAGAAAATCAAGGCAAATCAGAAGTGACAGCGTTTCTGTAAGCGTGCCTGTTGAACTGAGGGGTAACACAAGGGGCATCAGATACTGTATCTCCACAGACGGCAAAATATACCCAGAGTTTTTGCTTTTCCCCTAACGGTGTCAATCATTCTAACGAGAGAGCATGAAATACAAAATCATGACCTCTCAACCTTCGATAAGCCCAGCATGCACTGCAGCAAAATGCTTCAGTAAACAAGCCTGACAAATGGGCCTCTCTCAGATGGCGTTTACAGCTACTGCACGCTGCTGCACACAGGCTTTATGAGGCAAGTCGCTCGCATAACTATGTCAAAGACATTAGCAGTGGGGCCCTAATGTGCCCACAAAGTGCGAGCGACATTGCCCCATCAACGGACAGATCAAAAGTACTGATGCCACTGGGGAGGCAAACATGCAGGAAAAGTATGGATGGCACGGCACAAAGAAATAAAGGGAGGGTGATAAAACAAGGGAAGACAGGCTGAGCTCGCATGCAAGATAAACAAGATATCAGCAAAACAATTGTTAGGTTCAATGTCCTTTTTTTTCTCCAAGTTGGTTTCTCTGTCATAAAAAGATTTAAGTACAAATCCTTGATGCGTTTAATGCTTCCAAACTAAAAGCAACCACATGCAGTGGCTCACAAAATACCTGCGTTTATTCCTGTCTCTGTCGTTTAGTCTCCTAAAGGAATAGTTGGACATATTAGGAATTACACTTTTTGGCTTTCTCTCTGAGAGTTAGATGAGAGGATTGATATGATTCTTGTCAGTAGAATAAATATTAAGCTTTTGCCCTGCAGCAAATTGGCTAAGATTAGCATACGATCAAGAGCAGGGGGGAACTCTGACTAAATGTAACACATTTGGCTATCTGGGACCTCTAAAACTCACAAATTGTTAAATTGATGCAAAAAATCAGTCAATCAAACTGTATTTGTATAGCCTCTTTCACATGGGTAGACAAATAAAAAAAATAAAAAAACATTTGAGCAATAAGGGACCAATGCATGTGAGACAATAGATTGGAATATAAAAAAAGTAGAATAAATATATTTTTTAAAGAATTACAATAAAAGAGTGAAAAGTTATATATGAAAATACAAAAATAAATGAAAAATGTTTTTTTTTAAATTAAGCTTGTCTAAAAACTGTATAGAATATAACTGTATAACTGTTTTATATATAATAATAATAATTATAATAATTATTATAATAAAATATATGTATATAAAATAAAAGATGAAAGCTAGACTGAAAATAGATAAAAATCAATGAGTGGTATTAATCTTCTAATCTACTGTAACTCTTGTTAAAAGGGTGAATAAATGCTGTACTGTTATATTAATGATTTGTTGACATTGATTTGTGTAAATCTAGCAGTGGTTCCTACATATATGCAGAAAGGATAAGAAATAAGAATTTAATTCGGCAAAAAAAGCAATTATTGTGAATTACTAGATAGTTTTACATCTTAAGGGCTGTAAAAAATGTTCAAATAATACAAATCTGAGATGTGAAAAAGAACGTGTAATCTGTACACATTGGTTTGTATTAACGGGGTTACAAGCGCACATTTCTGAGTGGTCGTCAGACTGGATTTGGAAAATTTTTGCTGTATTCCACTTCAAATCCCTCTGCTGCTGACTGCAGTTTCCTCGAGAGTCATTAGTGGGACTGAGGTCTTTTCTGGAGAAAAATGGTGGATTTCCGGATGTCTGTGTGCAGAGAACTGGGCATCGTTGAGGCGTCCCCAGGGGAGATGTGCCCACTTACTAATAAAAGCCTGTAGACATACTGTTGGTGCATAACTGACATCCTGCCTTCACCAGCACAACACAATGGAAGTGCCAGCAGTCTGGAGCTGTGGAAACAACTAAGTTTAGTTAACAAATATGCAACTTGTCCGTTATTCATATGACGTTGATAGTAGTTTACTGCTCTGCACAGACATATGCAACCCCTGCAAACACACATATACACACAGACTTCCTTTTAAGGGTCAGTGTTTATGTCAGAGTGCTGGGACTGCAGGGCTGACACACACAAGGACAGGCCTGCCACAGGATGTGAGGAGGGTGTGGTGCTTGAGTTTCTCATTCTCCCACAGACTTTGGGACACTTACGGGACACACAACACACACAGTTGGTAAAAAGCCAGTTGCATGTGATTCTGATGACAGAAAATGTACATAAAAAAGCCACGGGGAGTGAAACACATGCATTCTTTTGATTCTCTTCACAAACACCTAGAGTCCTTTCCCACCTCTCCGCCGCAGAGGTTAATGAACTTGTTTTGAATTCCTTCACCTCTTGACAGGAACTACATTCCAAGCCTTGAAAATAGCGGCTAAAACAAAGAGAGGAAGTGATGTGAGAGCACTTCCTATCGACTCCCCTCTGAATTTATCTCAATCCTGCAGACTTGCTCACCCCTCGCCTTCCGCTAGGCCGTCCCGCCCTGACGGGCGCTAAGAAGAGCGGGCAGATTTTGCTGCTCCGACCTTTTATCCACGCACATCAGTTAGGTTAACCTCGTCGTTTAAACATCAAGCAAGCAACATCTTCCAATTGTTGCCCCTCTTTGATCCCTATCGTCAGAGCCTGGTTGTGATTATCTGCCCTGTTTGGCCCAAACTTAAATTTCTTCTCGATCCCTTGACGTAAATGTAGATGTATTGGTGGTGAGAAGTGGAGGATACATCTGTAACATGTGTCGGGGTGTACTTTGCGCTTGATTCAATGCAAACCTGCTGTGACCTATAACCTCTGGTTCATATGGCATTCTGCTGCAGGGACTGTGGTGGGCAATAGCAAAAATAATGTCTAAAGAAGGGTGTCAAACGTTCGGTTTGCTGTTTGCAAAGTCTGTACTTTCCCCTCGACTGTTTATTTTGTCACGATTCATTTCAATGTGACAAATGTTCCTCATGCAAACGACTTCTTTTACAAAAATATGCAAACCTTGGCTAATCCCATGACGGAAAAATATCAGCATTTCTTCCATCCCAGCCACTGTACAGGTACAGTTGGTTGACCGTGTAATAAATTTGCCACAGCATGAATGACATGATTGTTTTCCGATGTAGGTTATATAAGCATACAGCTCTAAATGGATAGAAATCATTAAGCGGGGCTATAGCATGAGGCTTATAATGTTGATGTAATGGTTCTGTAGGCAACATTAGAAGGGGAATAAAAGGGTGGGAGACAGGAAGCGCCATTTAGTTACTGGCTCAATCTCCAGAAGCAGATCTTCCGGTTGACGGGTGCTTCCCTGTGTTAACGCAACAATAATATGAGTGCAGTGCAGGCTGATAAATGAGGAGATGAACAGGAGGGAAGGGTGGACTGAGACGGGGATAAAAGTGGTACAAAACGATGCTGTGCAGCAGCAGTGGAATTAGAAATCTGTGATGCAGGAGTGCAAAGAGGGTGGTCTGTTTGGGCTGTAACATTGTGATCTGTAGCCATTCTACTTACAGTGAAAATTTGTGAAATAGATACGTTCTGCTGTGATTTCTGCAGGGGGAAACTCTCACACATTGGGTTGTTTATGTGCAGTGAAAAAGAAATGCTATGTAGGACATTATTTCACCACAGGAGGCACATAGGCAGGCTCGTCGACCCTGCTAAAAGTTTATTTTTGGATATAACTTAAGAAAAATAAATTAAATTCTTCCTGGACAACACTGGGTCTGGATTAGGTTGCATTCAAGGACATGAAGCCTGATGAAGAAAACATGATTTAAAATAAGTAAAAGACAGTTAAAACTCTTATAAATCTGATAAAAGTATCTTTTAAGAAGGGACTTAAAGGGATGGTTCAGATTTTTTTTTACCTGTAGTAGATGATGGTCTGCACGTTCCCAGTTCGGAGATCCAGAAGCACGCTCCAGGCAGGAAACAGACTGCAGATGGGGACTATCACGAAAAACGTATTGTAACCACCAAAACAAAGGCCCACCCTAGAAATGTTTTACCCGTTTATGTGTATGCTACATTAACAATATGCTACATTAACAATTTTTGTTGCTATCTCAAGCTGTTTCATTTGGCACTACTTTTTCTCAACCGTAGAACTTCTACGTATAAGAGATGCAGATCTTTGATCCAAACAGGCGGCAACCTCCGTGTCTGAGCAGGGAGGCAAACCAGGAAGTGCCTTAAGCTGCATTCTACCGAAAATTCCCGCACGGGGTGCTAAGTTTGGCTGCAAAAAAATGTGTCCATTCATTTCAATGCCAAATTTGCTTATGTGCCCATTATTTATACACAGTCTATGGGTCCAAATCATTGGATCTGTAGGCATGGGTTTACAGTTTACACACTGGCACCACCAGGTAACTTGGGCTCTTCCATTGGCTGCATCTTGGGGTCTAGTTTCTGCAGAAGTCCCAACCCCCACACCCCCCGGCCCTCTCTTTCAGCTTCTTCAGTCTCCACCTGCGAAAGCTCTTCTGTATATTCCAGTTCATAAAAATTTCCTTCTAAATCCATATTAAACGACATTTCTGTCTCATTCATAATGACTGATTTTATTGTCTTGTATTTGTTGTCTCCTTCAAAAACAAGCTACTGGATTCTGACCAAAACAGCTGATCTGCAGCAGTCTGCAAAGCATGTTAGTGCACTTATTCGTAGGAACATGGAAGTTGTATGGTTGAGAAAAAGTAGTGCCAAATAAAACATAGACATATTGTTAGTATAGCATACACATAAAAGGGTAAACATTTTTAGGATGGGCCTTCGTTTTGGTGGTTAAAATATCTATTGTGACAGGCCCTGTCTGCACTCTGTTTCCTATCTGGATGGTGCGTCTGGATCTCCAAACTGGGAACATGCAGACCATCATCTACTCATCTGCAGGTAATACTTTGACTTTGGAGAAGTACCTCAAACAACCTCACTTCAAAAAATCTGAACTATCCATTAAATTAGGTTGCATTCAAGGACACAAAGCCCACAACTGGGTTTCCTGCTCCACCAATGCGTCCTCTTGGGTCTCTGTCATTGGCAACATCTGCACCATTTCCCAGCATGAAATTTATACACTGGAAAACTCCCTGCAAACAGCAAAACCCTCAATGAAAAATGTAATGAAGTGCTGACATCCCATACAGGGCAAACCCCCTCGGTTCAAACATGTATGCACACACATTAATATGAGTTCAGGTTCCCTCCCTTGTAGAAACTATATGAATGCATGTTTTGCTTTGTGACCGGTGGTAAGATTTAAAGGCCACTAATGTGTGGCACGATGACCTCCAGAGCGACTCCCCCCCGCCTGCTCCTGGCCAAAGGAGCGCGGTGAGGTTCCCCCCTTTTAACAAGTCTCTGCAGGCCCATCCGTCTTCCCAGAGAGCCTGTCAGTCTGTGCTCAGGGGTTTATCAGCTTGAAAAATGAACCGGCACTCACATGAAAAGGCGCCATCAGAGGCTACCGGGCACAGAGGGGCCGAACAGGATTTTGGGTGTCGCCGTCATGGAGCTGCTGCTCAGCTGTTGACTTACTCGTTTTACACTGAACTAAATCAAGTGTGGACAAAGTATTCAGATCTTTTACTTGAGTAATAGTAATAATACTCTGTAAAAATACTCTGTTACAAGTAAAAACCCTGTTTTCAAAATCTTACCTCAGTAAATGCATAAAAAGTTGTTAGCATTAAAATATACAAGTACCAAAAGTAAAAGCACTTAAGGTATAGAATAATATATCACTGGATTATATTTACTGAGGCATAAATGTGTAACACAGCTTTAATGCTGTGGATAATAAACATAGGGCAAATTTAAATTACTTATATCTGTTTGGATAGCATAACCTGTGATTTTTTATCATAATTTAAAAAAAATGTAATCTAATCTGAACAATTGGATTATTTCAGAATCTATCATTGAAAATACTGCACATTAAACATCAAAAGCCACAGACATTTCCTTTTTAAACATAACATATATATAACATATAAAACATTTTCAATGCAAATAAACTGCATTTTGCATTTTCAGTTTACAGTTGATCAAATCAAATGACCCTTACAAAATCAGTACTGGCACAAACAAAAAGAGACAATCTCAAAATCAAAGGGTTTTGAAAGAAAAAAAGATCAAAGCTTTAGTGTATAAAATCAATACAGTGACGAAAACATGATTTAAAGGCAGTAAAAGACTGTTAAAAGGCATGTAAAATCAGCATGGGCTCTCTGATAAAGTATGTTTTAAGGAGAGACTAAAAGGAGGTCACAGATTCAGCCGATCTGATTTACTTGGGGAGATCGCCCAAGAGTCTCGGGGCCCAAACTGCAAACTCTGTCCCTTTTATTTTTCAGCTGGGATTCTAGGAAAGATCTCAGCAGTTTGTGCTTGTGAGTGCGGTACTAAAAGGTCAGAGATATAGCAGACAGAGAGAGAGAGGCCATAAGGAGCCTCAAAAGTAATCAGTAAAACCTATTTTAAAACATAATTAATGGATAAAATAATAAAGTCAGGATTTATTAATACTCATCAGTATTTGCATCAGACCAAAGTTTTCTAATGTTTGCAGAATTTCTCATTTTGCTGGTGTTCGTGTGGGTGGCAGCTAATCCCAGCAGTGAGGGGGATGGTGAGTTTAAACAGGAGCGCAAACATCCACACACACTCCTGTACAGATGGTGTTTGACCACTGATCACTAGCAGCTCTTATCAGCACCTCGGTCCATCGGCTGTCTGCGCCGAGTCACTTTCACAGTTTAATCAGCACTCTGTGTTTGTGACTCCTTCTCGCTGTAACAGCATTTATTATCTCTGTTTGTGTGTGTGTGTGTGTGTGTGTGTGTGTGTGTAGAGGGGGTCAGAGAGCAGAAGGAGGGAGAGTAAATGAAAAGGATTCCCAGAGTTGCGAGGTATAAAGGTTGCTGATGGCTCTAGTGACCTCTTGTTCTCCATCTTCGTCAGAAAACTTAAAGCAATTAACTGTTATCTCACAACGGAGCCTTTGTCCGTCCATCGAATCCCTCAGTGTCACTTCACAGCTTTTTGTGGGAGACTGATGCACTGTGTGTGTGTGTGTGTGTGTGTGTGCTGAGACTTATCTATCCTAACCAGTTACTCCACCTGAGCAGACAGCATGAAAATCCTCTTTGGTTTTGCTACTTGATGTATTTTTTTTTTATTATTGTCATTTTTAAGACAAATCAAGTTATTCGAGAGGAGGATACACCAGTCAGGTGGGTTTTTCACAACCTGGCAACCCAAAAAGAAATTCTTATAAAGGATTATTACTTATCTATACAATATTTACACATACTGATGAACCATCAATAAAGATTTTTGTTATGACAGAACAAAGCAGAAAATTGTACTTAAATGTATGTGTTTAGAATTTAGAAAAGACTAAGTGAATCTCAGCTGCTTCGATATTGTTTTTTCATTGCAAGCGTATAAGACAAAATAAAAACAGTTTTGACAATTATCATTATATGCTTAATATTGGTTCACATGTATTATCCGTTGTCCAGTATGTGCAAATAACCTTTTTTCACAGAATATATAGAGCACAAAGTGACGTTTGGGTTAGTTAGAAATGAAGTTAGCTATTTATTTTATTTTTATATATTCTTTTTTATGGTCAGCTGTTGACTGATACTGATCATATAGTACTGATTTATTAGCTATTTATATTTGTATTAATTTTTAAAAAATGTTTAGCAGTTGTCTGATACTGAACATACAGTATTCATGTTTATTAAGCTATTTATTTTATTTTTTTAAATGTTCTAAATTTGACTGATACTGAATGTACAGTATTCATGTTTATGTAGCTATTTATTTTATTTTTATTTATTCCTTATTGTCTCACTTATCGTTTCAATATTTGGTTGATAATGTAAAACATTGTATGTAAAATGTATATTAATAATGTTAAATGTTTTTCCCTTTTTTTTATTTACATTTTTTTTTATTTTATTTGTTTAGAAAACAGCAGCTTTCTGGGTTCCTTGGCATTGTCATATTGGTGGAAAATTGGGTAACGCTTTATAATAAGGGCCTTAATAACCATTAATTAACAAGTAATAAGGCATTGTTCTCGCTTTAGATCCGGTAGTTGCAAAAAGCATAGTTAACTTATAGTTAACTTATAATAGATGAGCAATAAAGTATATTTTAATATCAATAAGCAAACAAAATAAGATTAATAAAGGCATGGCAAAGACATAATGGGTGGGTCATGGGTGTTTGTAATGCCATAATTAACACTTATATAAGCTTATAAACACACAATAATATTAATAAGCATCTTGTGAGGACTTACAAGGGCCTTATTACTTGTTAATTAATGGTTATTACAAGGACCTTAATATAAAGCGTTACTGAAAATTGTCTCACAATTCAGATAGTTAAGGTCTATTGGTTGCCTATTTGCCTATATTTTTACAAGCTCCTTTTTTCTAGACTGTCTGGAAACGGGACATTTCATAAAGCGGGAATGTGTGAAAGAGGCTTCGTAGTTATTTCGTCCACTTTCTGTTCTGTCAGTAGCTGATAAAGGACAGCCGGTGCAGCAGGTGGGTGTAAAACAAGCCCTGTGTTTATTTATTTTTCTCACCCCCACCTGCTGTTGCTTCCTCCTTTCATTTATTTTGGGATCTCCTCATTTCATCCCTCACCTCTCTGTCTGTGGCAGGTTGTTCCCAAGCCCCCCTCTCACAGCAGGGACTCCCAGATGGCAGATACATCCAGATCCAGTTGTAGTTCAGCTTTATTCACATTCATAGAAGTTAACAACATAATCACACATTCTGACCTGGTTTGAGTTATTTCTGTTTATTTTCGTGGCTATTTTTTAACAGAAGAGACTCGTTTCTACTCAAGATACCTCTGTGACCCCAATTCAGTGTGTTTATTTAGCTTTTAGACCAGAAAGGACACACACATACACACACCCAAGCAAACAGGACTGAAAGGGCCCGTTACCTTGAAGGCCACCACAGGTGTGTTTGTCTGTCCCTGTCCTTTCACTGCTCCTATTCTTGATTTAAAAAGAACAGCCTTTTAGTCTCAGCTGTCACCTTGAAACTCTCTTTGCAGACTTTGTTTGGCGCCTCACAGACTCAAGTCATTCAAACAAATCAAACACATTTATAATCTTTTCATTTTTCCTGCCATGTAGGCATAAAACCAGCTATTAATCATGTTTTATATGCTTGTAATGCATTGCCTCACATAATCTTTTTCATTGTGGTCACAGCTCATGGATTTTTAAGACAAATTTGTCATTTTTCAAGCATTTTAAAACAATAAATAATACCACTATTCAGCTTCAGTGCTTTGGCAAACGTACTGGATTGATCAGCTCACAGCAGCTTGTTTTGGAGCTCGCTCTCTCAACCTGGAAGTGGAAGAGTGATTCATTCTCTTCCACAAACACATTATATCCCGAAAGTGCTGTTGCACTGAGAAAAGTGGGTGTTTGGTTTTTCAAATTAAAAGTTACAAATCATGTACAGAAGTGTGTGTATAAAGTTAGGGGTACATTTGTCTGTGTGGTTGAGTGTGTTCATTACGATGAATGTCTTTTGGCTCCGGCCCAACTAGAACCATATAGCTCCCTCATAAGGTTTTACGGCTGTCAGTGGAGCGTGTCGGTCCTTTTCGTCTGCTTCGTAGCTCCCTGCAGGCACCTTGGCTCAGCTTCATACCTCTATTGTAATCAGTGGAGTTGAATGTGTTTGCTAAGCGGTCACGTCCACAGTGGAGATCATGCTGGGTGATTCAAGTTTACTATTCTTAAATGACTGATTCAGGCACCAACAAGGGTTCATTTCAGTTTAGTTCCAATCAGAGTTTAGCAAACCTCTTTACATTACCGCCCCATTTTATAAGAATTGGGGGTGGGGCACAGGGGGACAGGGGGTTGAGGGGAGATAATAAAAAATAATTAATCAATATATAATTCAAGTGTTTGAGGGCTTACAACATTATGACTGGAGTATCTGAAGGCTATTCCCATGCGGAATTATGCCTCATAAATTGTTGCAGCACCTGTTGGGTCTATAGCATTTTTTGCAAAGATTTGGTGCAAAATGTTTAACTTTTTTTTTCTAAATAATTGATACAAATTGACAAAAATCCCCCCAGAGTATCACATAAGACACTAAGAACTCTACAGAAAAATCGATACTGGTTTTTTGACTTTAGAGTTTTCTGCAAGAATTGCATTATTCGGTAATTGGGTGGTGAGCACTTCTGTTCTGTAAACTGCACAGAAACCCCCTTATTGTCTTTATACCTAGAAAAGCCACACATCCTTTAAATGCCCTACGTTGTGGTTGTAAAATTTCATGAGGCTGTGATTATCCTAGAGGTCACAGCAGCTCATTTTATACAGTGATGTTAATTTAATCCACATGGCTCTCAGCTTTCCAGTGATTTCCAATTTATGCAATTCCAAACAGTTTAGGGACCTCAGTATGCCGAAATATTTATTAACAATAAGTGAAAAATAACACATTTATTTAAAAACTGTCCTCAAGTTTAAGTTTAGTTAATACTCATATTTCACATTTCAAAGGAAATAAATTTAATCTAGGTTCAGGGGTAAAAACTAAACTGACATTTAAAGCAAGGTTCAAATTTAATCTCTCTTAATTCTAAGGTAGTTTTAAAGTCCGATGCAACATGAAGAAAAGCTCAACTTTTTTCTTAACCAGGTTTAAAAATCCTTGTTGGTGCCTTAATATATAGCTCAATTTATTTCCTGAAAGCATGAAATTGAGGTTTTACTTTGAAAATAATATTTTGCATAGATAGTTTTGAACCCTAATAAAACAACCACAAACAACACCCATTTTCCAGCAGAAATTCCAAATCACAGATAAATCTACAAATATCTTACCACAGTTAGAGGAATGTTTTCACATTGATATAAAATATTGATTATAGTCACTTTCAATTTAAGTAAAAGAGGAAAATTACACATAGTAGAAACACAAGAACATGTCGCCGCTGCTCATGATTGTGTCACAGGTCAGATATGGGTGTTTCTGCAACTACGGTCACTTTTGACTCTCCCAAATAAAAAAAATCAACCTCGATGAATTTCAATTTTAACCATCAGAGTCTGTAATACATATAAACAGGTACACAAAATGTTATGGTTTTCATCACTTTTTCTTGCAAAATGTCCTTACCGCAACATTAAAATGACGTTCATTTTATACATTTTCCTTTTTGAATTTCTACCAAAATGTTAAAACATTTACATTTTAATTTTTTTTTATTTTACGTATATATACGTACATGTTTCCAGGATATAAACAATTAATTTGGAGGAATAATAATATGAAGTAACATCGAAGTAGACCGTCTTTGCTCTGGGCCCCTCCCTTGGTGTGGGAGGTCGGCTGCGGGGAATATTCACCACCTGAGAGAGGAAGGCCGAGGCGGATGTTGGATATGAAATCACTTCCTGCTTGGGGTCTGAATATAGTCATGATGGTGTTCAGAGGGGATGTTTACAGAGTGGACTGCAGGGGCTCCTGACACAATAGGAACGGCTCAGAGTGTGTTTGTTGGATGACGGCAGGCATTGTACTGCAGAAATGTATTCTCCCTCTCATTCTTCAAGTAGAGCTCCAGTTAGCCCTTTGTTGCTCCGTATTCTCCTGCTGCATGCTGGGATATCTGGGCTCTGCTGTGGAACGTTCAGCTCAGAGGACGAGCTTTGCCGTGACATTTATTTGGCAGCCGGCAGAAAACACATCTCACTCATTCTAACACACTGTTGGTGAATTACTTTCCATGCTGGTACAATAGTTGAGATCTGAGAGCAGGTGTTTCAGGTTATCTGTGTCAAATGGACTCTTCCTTCCTCTCTGAGCCGTGTCTTGGCCTGTCTGATGGACTTGTTCGCTCTCCTGGGCCACTGTCTATAAAGGTTTCTCTGCTATCCACTCCGTCTATGTCTCGAACAAAACTGAGGACAGGAACAGTTGTTGAAGATGGATTTGTTCTATATTTAAGATTGGTAAACACAATAAAACCAACAAGTTCTCCACCCTAAACAACAGAATAGACCATATTTCAATACTACCCATAACGACACATATTAGCGTTTTGCGGCTACAGAGTGGAGTGCACTGCAAATGATTTGGTTCTTACCAAGATTTTAAAAAAAGCATATTTAGTAGTGTTAGATAATTTATCTTGTTTTAAGAAATAATTTCTTTTTTTAAGTGTTCAACATGCTTATTTCTAGATTTAACAATCTTAATTCAAGAAATCTTGTCAATTGAAATTATATGTCCATGAAGCAAGATCATTTCCCTCAGATTTAGTGTTTTTATCTTGTTTATAGACACCCCTTTTTTGCTGTGTGTTCTAAAAATAACACGCAAGTCATTATACATAGAGATATGTAGTAGACAGTAGACAGTAGACAGTTTAAAAAAGCTGCAGTTTCGGTGAATTTAGGCTACAAAACCACTGACCTAGGTTTAGGGCAAAGAACATCCTGGTGAGGTGTTATAAAAGACATTTTAAACCGGAAGTGAAGTAGTTACCAGGGTGACATGAGCCACAGAAGTTACGTAAAAAACGCAAGTTATGTAAAAAAAAAAAAAGTAAGTTATGTTAAAAAAAAAACACATAAAAACGTAAATTACGTTTTTTTTTAAAAAGTGATTCACAAACCCTGAGCCACGGAAGCGACAATAAAAATGAAAGTTACATAAAAAGTAGTTTACTTTTGTTTTCACACTGGACATGAACCCTGTTCTCCTGGATGAAAGTCTGCTGTTTGTTCGTCCCATTCCGCCCCGAGTTTGACATCCTCCATTTAAACTCTGCATCATCTTCAATCATTACTACTACTTAAGCAAGATGGCGGCAGAGGACAGTATAAAACTTATAATTTGCAATGAAATGCATTTAATACTCCAATCACAGCTGAGAGCAGTCCAAAGGCTGGATCAATAACTGGGCAAAAACCATACCGGGCTTTGAGGCTCTCAGGTGTGACAATTACTTTTTGGCAACATGATTAATTGCAAATTTGTTGGGTAAGATGCACCATATTAGATGATGAGGGCATTTTTATTTGTGTTAAAAACAACTTTTTTAACACTTCACTATTTCAGTTGCAATCCTGACCACTGAGGCTGGATTAAAAGACCACATATTTACTTGTAATCATCTAAAAGCAACTGTAGAAGAGAGTCCTACTGATTATGTTTGCCTCAGAAACCATAAGCTGGTTAATCTGGTGCAGCACTGTGTCCTGAGGTTATTTGCCATAATTTGTCAGCTGTAATGAAATACATTGTTCCCCACAGCCTTCAGTAAGCTACTGCAGAGTGGTCACTCTCCACAGGATGGCAGCAGAGCACTGATATGACCTGTTCTGCTGCATATTGAGAATGTGTGTCTGCAAGAATATTCATTGTGATCGGGTATCTCCTTTAGTATCGGCTACCCTGATAAACTGTAGGGTTGACTCAATGGAAGCTCACCATGTTGATAAGATTGATGTGCAGACAGAGGAAATGTTTCTTGATGTTTAAATCAAATTTTCGGCAACTAAAATGAAATGTCCAGTAACAAATGCAAGTACAGAGGTACTTTTTCTACATCATTATTTAGAACATAAAAGCATGTTTTCCTCTCTGTCAGGGTAAGAAATCATCAACTGGGACAGATGCATCAAAGTATGATAATAATAATAATAATAATAATAATAATAATAATAATAATAATAATAATATATTAGTAGTACACTGCCATTTTTTCTCTATATATTATAAGGGCTGCACAATTAATCTAAAATGTTATCAAACTTGCAGTATGGACTGTTAAATATGTGTCCAAATACCATTTTGAGTATTTTAAGTTTTGTGATGCTGCAAGATATCCCGCCCAAAAAAAGACTACTAGACTTTTTTTGTTTTTTGTTAATATTATTTAGCTATACTCTACACAACTTAACTAGGAGACCAATAATTTCAGGAATTTTGTCTCATTTGTCCTATTTGGTAAATGACTTAACATAAGGATTTATTTAACTTTAATTTATTTCATGCCAAAAACAAATCGTTTGGAATAACGAGATCCTGTTTCGACTTCGTCCTCTTTATGTGTGCAAGCCACATTAATGTGCATACACCAAAACTAATCAATCACATAATGACAATATCTGGAAACAACATATGAAGAGTAATTTGCAAAAACAAATGAAAGCCATTCTTAAAATGAATGAAACAACACCAGTTAGATTGATATTCCTTTGAGTACACAATTTAATCTCATTATTTAGGAAAAAAGAAAAATTATGTGTGTCTCATCAAAACATCCTTGTTTGAAGGATATGCCTTGACTTGCATGAGCACAAATAATTAAAACTAAAATAAATTAAAAAGAGATATGTTTTGCAAATTAACCATAACCAACAATGAGGATAAAGAAATATGAAAGAATGAGTGTAAATTATTATTTAACCCACATAGAAACTCCAACATGCAGTGTGGAGCTGCCCTCTACTGGCTGCTGTGATTTTAATAAGCTGTATTACTTTTTGAAATCTTTAAAACACTTCCCTGTGTGATTTGTGCACTATATTTTAATTAATTACTACAGGCATGTTGGAACTGAGTAGGCATTGTAACTGAAGCCTGATACATATTCATAAACACTCCTGGACAAAATCTTAAGGCCGGTGGAAAAATTACAAGCATTCGCATTTTGCATTGGTAAAACATTACCAGGTTGTAAGTAAAGCTTCGAAATGCAAAAAGAATAAACAGGAGCAAAAGATTAACAACAAAAAAAATAGAGTAGGCAATTTATTGAAAACTGCATTTAAACTCAAACAGGCTGTTCAGCAGCTGATCAAAAGTTTAAGACCACAGCCCAAAATAACCCCAAAACAAAACTAAAAGTGTCAAAAAGGAAGTGAGTAGTCCCACTGTTCTTGTTGATTACTTAAAAAAAATAATGTAGGCATGCATGATGTGAGTTCTTCCAGGAGGCTGGTGGGAATGCTGCTCGATGTGGTGAAGATGGCTTCACAAAGTGCATCCGTGGTTCGGAACTACCATCTGTTTTGGTAGACTTCCCTTGCCATCCATCCCCAAACGTTGTCAATGGGTTTTAGATCAGTCCAGAAGAGTAACGTTATTCTCCTGGAAGAAGTCTTTCAGGTCAGGCGGGTGTTGTGAACTGCAGCATTGTCCTGTTGAAAGACCCAGTCATCACCACACAGACGAGGGCCCTAAGTCAAGAGGGATGCCCACTGCAACATCTCTGTGTAGCCCCTGCACAACCTGAAGCTACACTGTGCTGCGTAAAAGACACCTCCAGTGGGATCTCCTTCTCATGCCAGTAACGTTTGAAGCCATCAGGACCATCCAGGTTAAAAAAAATTCTCGTCAGAGAATAAAACTTTCTTCCACCTTTCAATGTCCAATCTCTGGTGCTCCCTTGCAAAGTGCAAACAGGCAAGTTTATGGCATGAGAGGAGATGTGGCCTTTGAAGACATTTTTTGTTCTTTAAGCCCTTCTGTTGCAGATGCCGTCTTATGGTTATTGGGTTACAGTCAGCATCAGTAGGGACTTTAATTTGGGTAGAGGATCAGCCCGTGTCTTCACGGAGAGCCTGTAGGATCCTCTGGCTCAGGGCAGGTGCAATTTTTTTGGGTCTACCACTTGACTTTTTGTTCCATAACCCTCAGGATCCTATAAGAAATTTAAAACGAAATCATCCAACCTCAGCAGCGATGGCGTATTACGAGACACCTTGCTTGTGCAGCTCGATAATCCTGCCACGTTCAAAGATGGAAAGCCTTTTTGCCTTTGCCATCAGGGGGTCATTACAGTATGACAGAATGTCTGATAGAAAACGACATGAAAGCCAGATTTTTGCACAGATTTTGACTTTTTAAGGCTGTGGTCTTAAACTTTTGATCAGCTGTTAAACAGCCTGTTTGAGTTTAAATGCAATTTTCAATAAATTGCCGACTCAATTTTTTTTCTCTCAGGTTCACGTTGTCGGAATTTACTTTCATAAGGACTCTAGTCTGCGAATGAGTGAAGTCTTCCCTTGTGTTGTCTTACCATATACACTCTGCTTACATCAGGAATTAACCGTTTTTGATGATGAAAGCAGTGCAAATATATTTTTTGTTGAATATTATTTTGACAACCGGTGTTCTGGTAAACACGTTTGATCCGTTCACACTGTGGCGGAAGATCTACAATACAGGTGAAAGATGTGATTCAACATGGATTTCCTTTAACGCAAAAGGTGAGGCCAATGTGAAGACAGTTGTTCAATTTAAGTTTGTTGAGCCCAATTGAGTCAATTTAATCTGGAACATGGACAAAATTTTAATGCATCCTGACTCATTTGTCACCTCACCTCACCTTATAATAATATGTTTATATTTATTTTTTTGGTTGCACGCAGCCACTTTCAGCAAGCTTCCTATTAGAGGGAGCAATCTCAGAATAAATAAGGGAGAAGGCGTGTTTGAAATTAGTTGGATCCATGACAGTGTGGACATTTTGCAAGAAGACCTCTACAACTTGTCTCTAAGTGAGGTGACTTTTTTGGTATGTACCTTTAAAAACCTAAGGCAGGTTGAACAATCAATCAGGTTTGACATCTTTAGGCACTAGTCACACCCTTTCTGCATCAGATCAAGAACACAGAAAGCTTGTAAAACACTAAATGAATGAGATTTCTTTGTTTGGTGTTATTTATATAATATTCCTGCCCATTGTGACCTATAAGTTCTGTCTCTGAAGTCCTACCTGTGAGCTGTTTGGTTCCTTTTTATTTCTTTTTCAATTAAATCTAAACTCTCCTGTTGACCTCTAGCTCTCAAGGCTGACCTGCAAAACAAACTGTTAGGACAGCACATCGCCTCACGCGTCATCCTGAAAGCTGTGAGTGGATTCATGAGCAACGAGAACGCGAAGAATCCCCTGCTGCTCTCTCTGCACGGACGGTCCGGCATAGGGATGAACTTTGTCAGCGAGCTGATCGCTGAAAACATTTTTAAGGAGGGAATGGACAGCAGCTTCGTTCATCTTTTCCTAGCCACATTTCATTTCCAGGATAAAAATAAATTGGAGACCTATAAGGTATGACAGAACGGAAACACAATTCAAAATAGAGGCACCATTCTGTTTGGCCTTCTGTATAAATACATATAATTTAATTGTTGTCCTTAGACACAGTTACAGCAGTGGATCAAAGGCAATGTCACCAACTGTGAACGCTCCATGTTCATCTTTGAAGAGATGGACAAGATGCATCCTGGCTTGATTGACAGCATAAAGCCGTACCTGGGGTACCACAACAAGCTGGATGGAGTTTCTTATCGGAGAGCCATCTTCATCTTCCTCAGGTGAAATACACTTGTTGAGGTCTGATTAATCTGTACCACAGAGAGGGGAAATGTAGGTAAGAAAATGCTGTTTGACGACAGATTGTAATAAAATTACATTTTTTTAATTTAGTGATGTTCACAAGGTCACTTTATTAAACTGTGGTCATGGTATGAGGCTCTGTGGTTCCAGAAGTAGGAGAGATGGTCTTGTAGTTTTTTTGTTTTCATAAAATGTTTGCATTTGCTGATTGACATGGTTTCTGCTAATCTTGCAATTTTTGTTACTGCATGTCCTAAAATCAACATTTACAATGACACACCCTGTTTTGCAGAAAATACAGCCAACAACATTCAATTTGATTTGTATAATAATTAGATTTATATTTGCTAAGGAGTTTGCATGTTCTCCCCATGTCAGCATAGGTTCTCTCCTTTCCTCTGGCTTACTCCCACAGTTCAAACACATGCAACTTTGGTTTAATTGGTGACTTTAAGCTGCCCATAGATGTGAATGGGAGCGTGATTGGTTGTCTGTCTCTATGTGTCAGCTCTGTGATGGTCAGGACTCTGCCGACCTGTCCAGGCTGTACCCTGCCTCTTGCCCAATGTCAGCTGGGATTGGCTCCAGCACACTCCAACCCGAGTTCAGATAATCGGTTAAAGATAATGGATGGAGGGTTATTTGCTCAGTGTAAATGTGGTCACAATCTAATTTGAGTATGTCTCCTGTGTCTGATCTTCCTCCTAGTAATGCTGAAGCGGATATCATCACACAGAAAGCTTTAGAGTTTGTGAGAGAGGGGCGAGATCGAGAAGAGATCGAGCTAGAAGATCTGGAAACATCACTCTCTGACTCAGCATTTAACAACATTGAAAGTAAGTAGACATGTTTTTGTGAACCTGGTCTCACAGGAATCCGTGAAATAGCAACGTATTCGCTTAACTCAAAATCCGTGGAATAGCCACAGAATCACTCAAATTTCCGTGAAACTGACACGGATTTCGTTACAATGCATGTTAATGACAGTCATATCCCGTGGCTATTCCATGGATATTTTTTCCTATTGGTTTGTTCCAAGTCACGTGACTTTCAAGGTCCCGGCGGTCAGAATAAAAAACATGGCGGACAGTTCTCTAATTTTTAGTGAAAAAATCAATATTTTGACTTAGTTTCTGCATAAAAATGGATTTTGATCACATTTCTAGTGAGAAATATATGTTTTATTTTCTAAATATTCACTCAGTGAATGTACATAATCACTTTGTATGTTGGAATAGCCACGGGATATGCATTGTAGCGAAATCCGTGTCAGTTTCACAGAAATTTGAGTGATTCCGTGGCTATTCCACGGATTTTGAGTTAAGCAAATCCGTGGCTATTTCACGGATTCCTGTGAGACCATGTTGGTTTTTGTCTTGGTCATCACTCAAAAATAGATTCAATAAATAAGCTTCCTTTCTTTTGAGTTTCTTACTACTGTCAGTCTCTAATTAATTTCAAGGTGGCTTTTGGCACTCAACCTTGATTGACGAGAACTTGGTGGACTTCTTCATCCCGTTTCTGCCTCTGGAGTACCAACATGTTGTTCAATGCATCATGGCTGAGATGAGAGCCAGAAATCTTTGGCCAGACAAGAAGGTGGCAGACCAGGTGGCCAGAGACTTAAGATATATCCCCAAAGTTGAGAGAGTGTTCTCAATGAAAGGCTGCAAGACAATAGCGAAAAGGTTGGACCACTACTTGTAATTCCTGCATGTGATGAATTCATATGATTGTTACTTTTCTAACATGTAAAAACGCTCTCAGACAGATAACTGAGGAGAGGAAGTCCAGCTGTATTATCATACCATTAGCAAACTGGAGTGAACCTACCTGTAGTGTGTTTGTGAAACTGATAATACATACATTGTGTCTACATATGAGAATGTTGAGTTAAAGATGTTGAACTTTCAAGATGAATTCACAAGTGTTAATTGGCTTCTGCAGCTTTCAGCTAATACCAGTTCTGTTACTTTGCCTGAACAATAACGACAAACCTGTCTTTGTCTATAAAGCATTAGTTCTGGAGCTCTGCAGCTCACAAAATGTAGTAAAATGTTGTCAGACGAGTCAAAATATAGCTGAATAAAGCATCAATAAATAACACCATCGGTTACTCATTAATTGTAAATCATTTGGTTTACAAGTTTCCAATTTTACCAATGTGGATATGCCAAAGTAAAATTTTTAAGGTACTTATACTTAACTGGAGTATTTCCATTAATGTAACTTTATACGTCTTCTACATTTTCCATGCACAAGCTTGTGTCTGTGTAAAGCATGACTAACATTCAACTTCAAGTGGTGTATAACACCGATAACCTGCACAGATATCACAACAACAATACGTACACATTAAACCAAATAATCGATTACAGGTTAAACTTGTGCTTAGCCTTTTGCCTGTTGCTATCTAGGCTATCTTGGTTCCTGGTGGGCTCCCGCAGTCCTTTGCTGGGTGTGGTTGCAGACTGGTTGCTGCTGTCTTCTGAGTGAAGTCGCCTTCTCGCTCCTGTTGCATTTGAAGCAGCTGAGGGACCTTCTGTGGTGGTCTCTGGGCTGTTGTAGTAGTCGAGAGAGGGTAGGCCATGGCTGCAGGGTTTCTTATCTCTGGAGGGAGATCCCAACGGGAGGATCCAAGCCTGTCCTGGCCAGATGCTGGAGGCCCTGTCCTCTGAGTGGAGCAGGGTCTGTCTCTCATGGGAGACGGTGGAGAGGGTAATAGAAAAATAAAGCAGAGGCTGCAGGGTTTTATAACCCATGAGACTTCCTGTGAAGACAGAGGTTCTTTCTGACCAATGAAGTTATCAAACATGAATGGATGGATGATTGTATCGTCCGCGCTGGTCATCCAAACTACACAAATTATATGGGCACAAAACCCACTACAGGGGCCACCATTAAATATGAAAGGATGTCTGTCATTTTATTCATAGGTTCACCAGAAACGATTGCCTTACAAAGACTAAAAAAGTGCATTCTTTAAAGTTTCATTTGAACTAAATTTCTCCTACTTTTCTAAGTTTGTTGCTGTGACAGCCCTGGTGTGATCACAAAATCAGATTGACTTGCATAAACACAAAAAGCATGATTAAGCAAAATAAATAAAACAGATATATGTTTTCGCAAATGAACCATAACCAACAATGAGGATAAATAAATATAAATGAATGAGATTATACTTTTGTCAAAGTGTAAATTAACATATTTAACCCACATAGAAACTCCAATCTGCAGTGTGGAGCTGCCCTCTACTGGCTGCTGTGATTTTAATAAGATTTTATTACTTTTTTTAAACTTTAAAACAGTTTTGCCATTGTCTTCTCTGTGTGATTTGTGCACTATATTTTAAATTAATTCATACAGGCATGTGGGCACTGAGTAGGCATTGTAACTGAAGCCTGATACATATTCATATGTACGTATTCCCATATACATGAACAAACTCACAATTAATCATACTACAAAAACTCTCAGTGAGCTGGGGCTTTTGAGGGGTCTGGGGCCTCATGGCAGGTAATCTTTCAAGTATAATTGGTCAATAACTGGTTAACATCAAAACAATTCAGGTTCAACTTTTATAATTAATGGGACACGTTGACAGCAACTCATGAAAAGTTGCTCAACAGGTTCACGTTGCAGGAAGTTACTTTCATAAGGACTCCAGTCTGCGAATGAATGAAGTCTTCCCTTGTGATGTCTTACCATATAAACGCTGCTGACATCAGGAGTTAACCATTTTTGACGATGAAAGCAATACAAATATATTTTTTGTTTACTATTATTTTGACAACCAATGTCCTGGTAAACACGTTTGATCCAATCGCCGGTATCAAGAGACTGTGGCAGAAGATCTACAATACAGATGAAAGATGTGATTTAACATGGATTTCCTTCAACGCAAAAGGTGAGGCAAATGTGAAGACAGATGTTCTGTGTTTATAGTTTGACAAAATTTCAATTAACCTCACTCGCTTGTAGGTTGACCTATCACCTCACCTCACTTAATAGTTGATTATAATAATACAATTATATTTATTTTTTTGGTTGCAGCCACTTCTTATTAGAGGGAGCAATCTCAGAATAAATGATCATGTTTGAAATGAGTTGGATCCATGACAGTGTCGACATTTTGTAAGAAGACCTCTTGGTATGGACCTGCACTTATATATCATATATATTTTCTAGTCTCTTTGACCACTCAAATCGCTTTACTACAGACTGCGCTCGTTCACACACATTCATACTGGCAGAGGCTACCCTAAATGATGCCACCTGCCACCATTGGGCATCACCTATGAACGCAGCGTCGGGAGCAATTTGAGGTTCAAGGATACTTCGACATGTAGGCTGCCATGGTAAGGGATCGAACCACCAACCTTCCGATCAGTGGGCGACAACACAACACAGCCGCACCTTTAAAAAAATGTTTTAACCTAAGACAGCTTGAACAATAAATCAGGTTTGACCTCTTTAAGCACTCGTCACACCCTTTCTGCATCAGATCAAGAACACAGAAAACTTGTGAAACATTAAATTAATGTTTTATTTGGTGTTGTTTATATAATATTTCCGCTCATTGTGACTTATTATTTCTGTCTCTGAAGCCCTACCTGTGAGCTGTTTAGTTCCTTTTTATTTCTTTTTCAATTAAGTCTAAACTCTCCTGTTGACTCTGCTCTTCACTCTCTAGGTCTCAAGGCTGACCTGCAAAACAAACTCTTCGGACAGCACATCGCATCAAACATCATCCTGAAAGCTGTGAGTGGATTCATGAGCAACAAGATCCCGAAGAAGCCCCTGGTGCTCTCTCTGCACGGACGGTCCGGCACAGGGAAGAACTTTGTTATCCAGCTGATCGCTGAAAACATTTTCAAAGAGGGAATGAACAGCCGCTTCGTTCATGTTCTCCCAGCCGATATTTACTTCCCGCATAAAAGTAAATTGGAGACCTATAAGGTATGACAAAAAGGAAACAAAAATGTAAAAAAGAGGCATCATTCTGTTTAGCCTACTGTATGAATACATTCAATTTAACTTTTTTCTTAGACACAGTTACAGCAGTGGATCAAAGGCAATATCACCAGCTGTGAACACTCCATGTTCATCTTTGATGAGATGGATGAGATGCATCCTGGCTTGATTGACAGCATAAAGTCCTACCTGGGGTACCACAACATGCTGGATGGAGTTTCTTATCGGAGAGCCATCTTCATCTTCCTCAGGTGAAAGCATGAATGCATTTGTTTGAGATATCAGAATTTTTCAATTGACGACCAAAGGGGTCGATCTGCAGAAGAAAAATAAAAAAGACAATCGTCACAATAAGGTTTGGGCATTGTCTATTAAATTGGCAATCAATGGACGATTATATCGTCAGTGCTGGTCATCTGAACTAGCTTGATGGAGTTTCTTTTCGGAAAGCCATCTTCAAATAACTTTGGAGGAATTAAATGTTTATTAATTGATTCAAACCTAGATGTAGACAGACAAGAGCACTGGGAGAATGCTGTCTGACAATGTATTGCAAGGAAATTACATTTCTTTTTAAATTCAGTGATGTTCACCAGGTCACGTTCATAAACTATGATTGTAGTATAAGGCTCAGTGGTTCCAGAAACAGGAGAGATGGTCTTGTAGTTCTTTATGTTCTTCATTAAATGTTTGCATTTGCTGATTGGACATGGTTGCTGCTAATTCTGCTATTTTTGTTACTGCATGTCCCAAAATGTACAATCAGCACACCCTGTTGTTGCAGAAAATACAAGCAACAACATTTAAATTGATTTGTATAAGTATGCATAGTTTGTAAGTGTAAATGTGGTAAAAAAAAATCTAATTTGAGTATGCCTCCTGTTTCTGATCTTCCTCCTAGTAATACTGGAGGGGATATAATCACACAGAAAGCTTTAGAGTTTGTGAGAGAGGGGCGAGATCGAGAAGAAATTGAGCGACAAGATCTGCAAACATCACTGTCTGAATTAGCATTTGACAACAAAAAAAGTAAGTAGACATATATTTTTATTTGCACAAAAATAGATTATAAAAAGCTTTCTTTCTTTTGGGTTTTTACAACTGTCAGTGTCTCTTATTAATTTCAAGGTGGCTTTTGGCATTCAAGCTTGATTGATGCGAACTTGGTGGACTTCTTCATCCCGTTTCTGCCTCTGGAGCACCGACATGTTGTTCAGTGCGTCATGGCTGAGATGAGAGCCAAAAATCTTTGGGCAGACGAGAAGGTGGCAAACAAGGTGGCCAGAGATCTCAACTATTTTCCCAAAATGGAGAGAGTGTTCTCTTCTCAAGGCTGCAAGACAGTAGAGAGCAATTTGTACCTCTACATTCTAGAGTCTGAATAATAACAATTACTTTCTAACATGTAAAAATGCTCTCAGACAAATAACTGAGGAGAGGAAGTCAAGCTATATAATCATACCATTAGTAATCTGGAGTGAACCTACCTGTAGTGTGTTGTTGAAACTGATAATACATTCATCGTGTCTACATACATGAGAATGTTGAGTTAAAGATGTTGAACTATAAAGATGAATTCATGAGTGTTAATTGGCTTCTGATGCTTTCAGCTAATACCAGTTCTGTTTCTTTACCTGAACAATAACAACAAACCTGTCTTTGTCTATAAAGCATTAATTATGGAGCTCTATTTGATTTTAATTAAGTCTCTTTTCTAAGGTTGTTGCTGTGACAGCCCTGGTGTGATCACATCACATCAGTCTGTGTATAACAAAAAAATAAAGATATGTTTGGACAAAAGCGTCAGCTAAATGACATGTAATGTGATGTAATATGTGATAAATTATATTCAGGTTTTAATTACCATTAGTCATAATGGTAGGTTGGTTTTTACATTTAAACATAAATGAACTGTCCGATTTAAACACTTGAACTGTCAATCACAGAACAACAATATCTGTAAACAACATTCAATATGAAAAGCTCATTTGCAGAAATGGAGAAAAGGCCATTCTTAAAATTAATCAACCAACATCCATTTGAGCGATATTCCTTTGTTTGCATGAACACAAAAAAACATAATTAAGCAAAATAAATAAAACAGATATATGTTTTTGCAAATGAACCATAACCAACAATGAGGATAAAGAAATATGAATGAATGAGATTATACTTCTGTCAAAATGTAAATTACCATATTTAACCCACATAGAAACTCCAATCTGCAGTGTGGAGCTGCCCTCTACTGGCTGCTGTGATTTTAATAAGATCTTTATTACTTTTTTTCCCTGTGTGACATCTCCTGCTTATGATTTGTGCTATATAGTTTAATTAATAAATAGAGGCACAAACTCACAATTAATCATACTACAAAAACCCTCAGTGAGCTGGGGCTTTTGTGGGGTCTGGGGCCTCATGGCAGGTAATCTTTATTATTGGTCAACAACTGGTTAACATCAAAACTATTCATTAAAAGTTGCTCAACAGGTTCACGTTGCAGGAAGTTAATTTCATAAGGACTCTAGTCTGCGAATGAGTGAAGTCTTCCCTTGTGATGTCTTACCATATAAACACTGCTGACATCAGGAATTAAGCATTTTTGATTATGAAAGCAGTACAAATATATTTTTTGTTGACTATTATTTTGACAACAAGTGTCCTGGTAAACACATTTGATCCAATCACAGACTGGATTGCTGGTGTCAAGAGTTTGTGGCAGAAGATCTACAATACAGGTGAAAGATGTGATTCAACATGGATTTCCTTCAACTCAACAGGTGAGGCAAATGTGAAGACAGTTGTGCTGAATTTATAAAGTTTGTTGAGCCCACTTGAGTCCGTTTAACCTGGAACCTGGACAAAATTTCAATGCAACCTGACTCACTTACAGGTCGAACTATCACATCACTTCACCTTATAATAACTCATTCATAATAATAACTTTCAACCTCATAATAACTCATCCATCCATTATCCTTAACTGCTTATCTGAACTCGGGTCGTGGGGGGCTGGAGCCGATCCCAGTGGACATTGGGTAAGAGCCGGGATACACCCTGGACAGGTCGCCAGCAGTGGCGGTTCTAGACCCATTTTACTGTGGGGGCCAAGGAGGGGCCAGTATTTAATCAGAGGGGCACATTAGCACATAAAAAAATGGCAAGGATGATATTTAAGCATTCAAAACCTTTATTTAAGCTTATTTAAACATCTTATCTAAGTATATTTGAAAGATACAAATACATTGATTTAAACAATGAGACTAACAACAATAACAGTTTTTTTGTACGGCAATGACATTTCCTAATTTTTGTGCACAATCACTTTTTTATTTTGAAAGTGCAGTACAGTGAGAATGATCTTTATATATTTATATATACACAATATTTTATTGCACAGTTAAACTATTATACAATGTACACATTCTGGGTTCCTTTTGTGTACAATGAGATATTGTTTGAACAAAAAAAGGTTAGAATTGTTCCATTGTTTATCGTTATAAATTGATCAGTTTATTATTAATTTGACACAGGGGCCACAGCAGGGGCCAAAGGCTTCTTCACAGGGGCAGTGGCCCCTGGAGGCCCCTGTGTAGAACCACCACTGGTCGCCAGACTATCGCAGGGCAGACACACAGACACAGAGAACCCTCGCTGACACAGGGAGAACATGCAACTCCACACAGAAGAGCCACTGGCCAGAGTCAAACCGTCGACCCTCTGTCTGTGAGGCAAGAGTGCTTACCACTAAACCACCGGGTAGCCCCTTTACAATAATACAATTATATTTATTTCTTTGGTTGGTCAGCCGCCTTTAGCAAGCTTCCTATTAGAGGGATTAGCTGGATCCATGACAGTGTGGACAATTTGCAAGAAGACCTCTACAACTTGTCTCAAAGTGATTTGTGACTTATTTGGTATGTACCTTTATAAACCTAAGGCAGGTTGAACAATCAATTAAGTTTGACCTCTTTAAGCACTCGTCACACCCTTTCTGCATCAGATCAAGAACAAAGAAAGCTTGTAAAACATTAAATGAATGTCGATTTCTTCATTTGTGGTGTTATTTATATAATATTCCTGCCCATTGTGACTTATTATTTCTGTCTCTGAAGCCCTACCTGTGAGCTGTTTGGTTCCTTTTTTATTTATTTTTCAATTAATTCCAAACACTCCTGTTGACTCTGCTGTGTACTCTCTAGCTCTCAAGGCTGACCTGCAAAACAAACTGTTCGGACAGCACATCGCGTCAAGCATCATCCTGAAAACTGTGAGTGGATTCATGAGCAACGAGAACCCGAAGAAGCCCCTGGTGCTCTCTCTGCACGGACCGACTGGCACAGGGAAGAGCTTTGTTAGCCAGCTGATCGCTGAAAACATTTTTAATGAGGGAATGAACAGCAGCTTCGTTCATCTTTTCACATCCACACTCCACTTCCAGAATAAAAGTAAATTTGAGACCTATGAGGTATGACAAAAAGGAAACACAATTCTTACACAGAGGCACCATTCTGTTTGGCCTACTTTATAAGTTAATTTAATAATTTACAATAAACATTTTTATTTTTTTCCTCAGACACAGTTACAGCAGTGGATCAAAGGCAATGTCACCAACTGTGAACGGTCCATGTTCATCTTTGATGAGATGGACAAGATTCATCCTGGCTTGATTGACAGCATAAAGCCGTACCTGGACTACAACATCAAGCTGGATGGAGTTTCTTATCGGAAAGCAATCTTCATCTTCCTCAGGTAAAATGCACTTGTTGATGTCTGACCAATCAGATCTGAACCACAGAGGAGGAACCACAGAAATGTAGGTAAGAAAAAGCTGTTTGACAATGGATTGTAATGAACTTATATTTTTTTAATTTAGTGACGTTTACCAGGTCACGTTAGATAACTGGGGTTGTGATATAACAATAACTTTATTTATATAGCACCTTTTAAAAACAGCAGTTTACAAAGTGCTTCTACAGAGAGCAGTTAATCACAACAAAGTTGATGCCATGAGGCTAAAAACAATTCTTACATTAAAAGAAAAACAATAAGAGACAGAGGAGGAACAATCACAAGACATTCTCAGATACACAGAAAAAATAAAAGGTAAAAGGAGTAAAAAAAATGGGAAAAAGGCGAAGAAGTAAAAAGGAGTGGTGAGATAGAAAGCATTACATAAAAGCAAGTCTATAAAAGTGGGTTTTAAAAAGTCATTTAAAAGAAGTTACTGACTCTGCGCACCTTATCTCCTCGAGCAGCTTGCTACAAAGTCGGAGCTCTCTGGTGGAGAAAGCCCGGTCAACTTTGGTTTTCAGTTTTGATTTTGGAACGGTCAGAAGGACGCCACCAGAGGATCTGAGGACGCAGGTTGGCTCGTATGGAGTTAATAATTCTCTTAAATAGCCAGGAGCCAGACCTAAAAGAGCTTTAAAAGTGATAGTAAAATCTTAAAATCAATCCTAAAACGAACAGGGAGCCAGTACAAAGAAGCTGAAACAGGGGTGATGTGATGCCGTCTGTTAAAACCGGTAATAAGCCAAGTTACTGCTTTTTGAACCAGTTGGAGGAGAGAAAGGGATTTCTGGGAGATGCCTGAGAGGAGGGAGTTACAGTTATCTAAATGGGAGAATATGAGAGTGTGAATGACTTTTTCCAGGTCAGAGGGTAACAGCATGGGTTTGATTTTGGAGATGGAGCATAGATGGAAAAAACAGGACTGGACAACTTTTCTGATGTGAGGGTCAAAAGTAAGGTTTGAGTCGAATGTGACTCCCAGATTTCTGTCGGTAGACTTTATGTTGGCGGATAGTGGACCGAGATGATTTTGGAAGTGACTGATGGTGTGAGGAGGACTGAACAGTATGATTTCAGATTTGGAGTTATTGAGGCGAAGTTTTGGGCCATCCAACGGTTAATATCCTTAAGACAATCGAACACAGCCGCTAAGCTTCCAGAATCAGATGGTCTCTGGGGAAGGCATATCTGTGTGTCGTCTGCGTAGCAATGGAAGAACACATTATGGCACTGGATAATGTGTCCTAGAGGGAGCATATAAATTGAAAATAAAATCAGACCTAAAATTGAACCTTGCGGTACGCCACAGGTAATGCGAGTTTTAGAAGTAGTAAAATTACCTATGGAGACTGCAAAGGTTCTGTCTAAAAGATACAAATAAAACCAACCAAGTGCAGTGTCTCTGATGCCAACCCAGTTCTTAAGGCGGTCAATTAAAATGGCATGGTCGACAGTGTCGAAGGCTGCACTTAAATCTAAAAGAATTAAAATAGCACTCTCCCCCCTGACGGCTGCTAAAAAGAGGTCATTGGTTACTTTCAGGAGGGCAGTTTCTGTGCTGTGTAAGGCTCTAAAACCAGATTGAAGATGTTATTTTTACACATAAATGCTAAAAGCTGAGTAGAAACTACTGTCTCTAAAACTTGAGATAAAAGGGAGAGTTTAGAAATAGGCCTAAAATTAGGGATCAAGGTTTGGTTTCTTTAAAAGAGGTTGGACCACAGCATGTTTAAAAGCAGATGGAACAATACCTGCTGTGAGGGATCTGTTTACAATTGTTAAAATACTGGGTCCAACTGTGTCAATAGCTCCTTTAAGAAATTTGGTTTGAGGTTCTGTGGTTCCAGATGTAGGAGCGATTGTCTTGTAATTTTTCATGTTCTTCATAAAATGTTTGCATTTGCTGATTTACATGGTTTCTGCTAATCTTGCCATTTTTGTTGCTTTATATCCCAAAATCAACATTTACAATGACACACCCTGTTTTTTCCAGAAACTACAACCAACGACATTTAAATTGATTTGTATAATTATGCATAGTCTTATATTATAAGTGTAAATGTGGTCTCAACCTAATTTGAGTATGTCTCCTAACTGTTTCTAATCTTCCTCCTAGTAATACTGGAGCAGACATCATCACACAGAAAGCTTTAGAGTTTGTGAGAGAGGGGCGAGATCGAGAAGAGATCGAGCTAAAAGATCTGCAGACATCACTCTCTGAATCAGCATTTAACAACATTGAAAGTAAGTAGACTTTTTTTGTCATTGCACAAAAATAAATTATATGAAAAAAGCTTTATTTCTTTTAGATTTTTACTACTGTCAGTGTCTCTCATTGATTTCCAGGTGGCCTGTGGCATTCAAACTTGATTGATGCGAACTTGGTGGATTTCTTCATCCCGTTTCTGCCTCTGGAGCACCGACATGTTGTTCAGTGCATCATGGCCGAGATGAGAGCCAGAAATCTTCGGCCAGACAAGGATGTGGCAGACAAAGTGGCCAGAGACTTTGAATATTTCCCCAAATTTGACAGAGTGTTCTCTTCTAAAGGCTGCAAGACAGTAGAGAGCAATTTGTACTTCTACATATAATTCCATCTGATGGACTCATATGATTATAACTTTTCTAACATGTAAAAATGCTCTCTGCCAGATAACTGAGGAGAGGATGTCAAGCTGTATAATCATACCATAAGTAAATTGGAGTGAACCTACCTGAAGTGTGTTTGTGAAGCTGATAATATGTATACATTGTGTCTACATAGAATGTTGAGTTAAAGACGGTTAAACTTGTGCTTAGCCTTTTGCCTGTTGCTATGCTTATCTAGGCCCAATTACTTTACCCGGTCCATGAGAGAATTAGAAAACCTTCAGAGGAGTTGGAAGGAGAAGGAGAATTGGTTCCTGGTGGGCTCCCGCGGTCCTTTGCTGGATGTGGTTGCAGACTAGTTGCTGCTGTCTTCTGAGTGAAGTCGCCTTCTCGCTCCTGTTACACTTGAAGCAGCTGAGGGACCTTCTGTGGTGGTCTCTGGGCTGTTGTAGTAGTCGAGAGAGGGTAGGCCATGGCTGCAGGGTTTCTTATCTCTGGAGGGAGATCCCAACGGGAGGATCCAAGCCTGTCCTGGCCAGATGCTGGAGGCCCTGTCCTCTGAGTGGAGCAGGGTCTGTCTCTCATGGGAGACGGTGGAGAGGGTAATAGAAAAATAAAGCAGAGGCTGCAGGGTTTTATAACCCATGAGACTTCCTGTGAAGACGGAGGTTCTTTCTGACCAATGAAGTTATCAAACATGAATGGATGGATGATTATATCGTCCGCGCTGGTCATTCAAACTACACAAATTATATGGGCACAAAACGCACTACAGGGGCCACCATTAAATATGAAATTATGTCATTTTATTCATAGGTTCACCAGAAACAATTGCCTTACAAATACTATAATAAAAGTGCATTCTTAAAAGTTTAATTTGAACTAAATTTCTCCTACTTTTCTAAGTTTGTTGATGTGACAGCCCTGGTGTGATCACAAAATCAAACAAAAAAATAAAGATATGTGCTAAATTATATTCAGGTTTCATTACCATTAGTCATAATGGTAGGTTGGTTTAATAGTTCCTCTATGTCATCTCTATGTGCGATCAGGTTTATTTTACGTTCAAACATAAATGAACTGTCCGATTTAAACACTGTCAATCACAGAACAACAATATCTGTAAACAACATTCAATATGAAAAGCTCATTTGCAAAAATGGAGAAAAGGCCATTCTTAAAATTAATCAACCAACATCCATTTGGGCACACAATTTAATCACATTATTTATGAAAAAAGAAAAACAATTCTATGTCTCTCATCAAAACATCCTTGTTTGAAGGATATTCCTTGGCTTGCATGAACACAAAAAAACATGATTAAGCAAAAAAACAAAACAGATATATGTTTTTGCAAATGAAACATAACCAACGATGAGGATAAAGAAATATGAATGAATGATATTATACTTCTGTCAAAATGTAAATTAACATATATAACCCACATAGAAACTCCAGTCTGCAGTGTGGAGCTTCTCTCTTGGCTGCTGTGATTTTAATAAGATCTTATTACTTTTTTTCCCTGTGTGACATCTCCTGCTTATGATTTGTGCTCTATAGTTTAATTAATAAATAGAGGCACAAACTCACAATTAATCATACTACAAAAACCCTCAGTGAGCTGGGGCTTTTGAGGGTCTGGGGCCTCATGGCAGGTAATCTTTATTATTGGTCAACAACTGGTTAACATCAAAACTATTCAGGTTCAACTTTTATAATTAATGGGACACGTCAACAACAGCTCATGAAAAGTTGCTCAACAGGTTCATGTTGCAGGAAGTTAATTTCATAAGGACTCTAGTCTGCGAATGAATGAAGTCTTCCCTTGTGATGTCTTACCATATAAACGCTGCTGACATCAGGAATTAAGCATTTTTGATTATGAAAGCAATACAAATATATTTCTTGTTGACTATTATTTTGACAACAAGTGCCCTCGTGAACACGTGTGATCCGATCACACTGTTGGAGAAGATTTACACTACAAGTAAAAGATGTGATTCAACATGGATTTCCTTCAACGCAACAGGTGAGGCAAATGTGAAGACAGTTGTACTGTGTTTATAAAGTTTGTTGAGAACAACTGAGTCAGTTTAATCTGGAACTTGGACACAGTTCAATGCAACCTGACTCACTTACAGGTCGACCTAACACCTCACCTCACCTTATAATAATACAATTGTATTTATATTGTTGGTTGCATGCAGCCACTTTCAGCAAGCTTCCTATTAGAGGGAGCAATCTCAGAATAAATAAGGGAAAAGGTGTGTTTGAAATAAGTTGGATCCATGACAGTGAGGACATTTTGCAAGAAGACCTCTACAACTTGTCTCTAAGTGAGTTGACTTTTTTGGTATGTACCTTTAAAAACCTAAGGCAGGTTGAACAATCAATCAAGTTTGACCTCTTTAAGCACAAGTCACACCCTTTCTGCATCAGACCAAGAACACAGAAAGTTTTACATTAAACATTAAATGAATGAAGATTTCTTTATTTGGTTTTATTTCTATAATATTCGTGCCCATTGTGACTTATTATTTCTGTCTCTGAAGCCCTACCTGTGAGCTGTTTGGTTCCTTTTTATTTTATTTTCAATTAAGTCTAAACTCTCCTGTTGACTCTCTGCTGTGCACTCTCAAGCTTTCGAGGCTGACCTGCAAAACAAACTGTTCGGACAGCACATCGCGTCAAGCATCATCCTGAAAGCTGTGAGTGGATTCATGAGCAACGAGAACCCGAAGAAGCCCCTGGTGCTCTCTCTGCACGGACGGACCGGCACAGGGAAGAGCTTTGTCAGTAAGCTGATTGCTGAAAACATTTTCAAAGTGGGAACGGATGGCAGCTTCATTCATGTTGTCCCAGCCCATATTCACTTCCCACATGAAAGTAAATTGGAGACCTATAAGGTATGACAAAAAGGAAACACAATTCAAAACAGAGCCACTGTTCTGTTTGGCCTACTCCATGAATAAATTAAATCCTTTTTTTTCCTCAGACACAGCTTCAGCAGTGGATCAAAGACAATGTCACCAACTGTGAACGCTCCATATTCGTCTTTGATAAGATGGACAAGATGCATCCTGGCTTGATTGACAGCATAAAGTCTTACCTGGACTACTACTTCAAGCTGGATGGAGTTTCTTATCGGAAAGCTGTCTTCATCTTCCTCAGGTAAAATGCACTTGTTGATGTCTGACCAATTACAATCAATCAATCAGATCTGAAACGCACATGTGGGTAAGAAAATAAATTTGGAGGAATTAAATCAAATCAAATCAAATCAATTTTATTTATATAGCCCAAAATCACAAATCACAGATTTGCCTCAAAGGGCTTCACAGACTGTACATGGTACGACACCCTCTGTCCTTAGACCCTCACATTGGCCAGGGAAAAACTCCTTGAATAAAACCCTTTTAACAGGGAAAAAGAAGAAGAAACCTCAGGGAGAGCGACAGAGGAGGGATCCATCTCCCAGGACGGACAGACGTGCAATAGATGTCGTTGTACAGGGCAGATCAACAGAGTAGAATAGAGTAGATAGAGGTTGAAGGGGGAGAGTGAGGGAGGATAGAGAGAGACGTAAATGTAAATGTTTATTAATTGATTCAAACCTGCATGTAAACAGGCAAGAGCACTGGGAGAATGCTGTCTGACAATGTATTGTAAGGAAATTACATTTTTTAAATTTAGTGATCTTCAAAGTCACCTTTTTATGTTTTTCATAAAATGTTTGCATTTACTGATTTACATGGTTTCCGCTAATCTTGCCATTTTTGTTACTTCATATCCCAAAATCAACATTAACGATCAGCACACCCTGTTTTTGCAGAAAATACAGCCAACAACATTTAATTGATTTGTGTGATTGTGCTTAGTTTTATATTTTCTAAGTGTAAATGTGGTCACAATCTAATTTGAGTGTCTCCTAACTGTTTCTGATCTTCCTCCTAGTAATACTGGAGCGGATATCATCACACAGAAAGCTTTAGAGCTCTGGAGAGAGGGGCGAGATCGAGAAGAGATCGAGCTAAAAGATCTGCAAACATCACTCTCTGAATCAGCATTTAACAACATTGAAAGTAAGTAGACTTGTTTTTTTCATGACACAAAAATAGATTGTACTAAAAGCTTTCTTTCTTTTGGGTTTTTACTACTGTCAGTGTCTCTCATTGATTTCCAGATGGCTTTTGGCATTCAAGCTTGATTGATGAGAACTTGGTGGACTTCTTCATCCCGTTTCTGCCTCTGGAGCACCGACATGTTGTCCAGTGCGTCATGGCTGAGATGAGAGCCAGAAATATTCAGCCAGACAAGAAGGTGGCAGACCAGGTGGCCAGAGGTTTAAACTATTTCCCCAAATTTGACAGAGTGTTCTCTTCTCAAGGCTGCAAGACAGTAGAGAGCAATTTGAACTTCTACATGTAATTCCAGCATCTGATGGACTCATAAGATTGTAATTTTTCTAACATGTAAAAATGCTCTCAGACAAATAACTGAGGAGAGGAAGTCAAGCTATATAATCATACCATTAGTAAACTGGAGTGAACCTACCTGTAGTGTGTTGGTGAAACTGATAATACATACATTGTGTCTACATACATGAGAATGTTGAGTTAAAGATGTTGAACTATAAAGATGAATTCATGAGTGTTAATTGGCTTCTGATGCTTTCAGCTAATAGCAGTTCTCTTTCTTTACCTGAACAAAAACAACAAACCTGTCTTTGTCTATAAAGCATTAATTATGGAGCTCTATTTGATTTTAATTAAGTCTCTTTTCTAAGGTTGTTGCTGTGACAGCCCTGGTGTGATCACAAAATCAGTCTGTGTATAACAAAAAAATAAAGATATGTTTGGACAAAAGCGTCAGCTAAATGACATGTAATGTGTGTGTAGTTTGGTTTAATAGTTCCACTATGTGCAATCAGGTTTATTTTACGTTCAAACATAAATGAACTGTCTGATTTAAACACTTGAACTGTCAATCACAGAACAACAATATCTGTAAACAACATTCAATATGAAAAGCTCATTTGCAGAAATGGAGAAAAGGCCATTCTTAAAATGAATCAACCAACATCCATTTGAGCGATATTCCTTTGTTTGCATGAACACAAAAAAAACATAATTAAGCAAAATAAATAAAACAGATATGTATACTTTTTTGCAAATGAGCCATAACCGACAATGATGATAAAGAAATATGAATGAATGAGATTTTACTTCTGTCAAAATGTAAATTAACATATATAACCCACATAGAAACTCCAATCTGCAGTGTGGAGCTGCCCTCTACTGGCTGCTGTGATTTTAATAAGATCTTTATTACTTTTTTTTCCCTGTGTGACATCTCCTGCTTATGATTTGTGCTCTATAGTTTAATTAATAAATAGAGGCACAAACTCACAATTAATCATACTACAAAAACTCTCAGTGAGCTGGGGCTTTTGTGGGTCTGGGGCCTCATGGCAGGTAATCTTTATTATTGGTCAACAACCGGTTAACATCAAAACTATTCAGGTTCAACTTTTATAATTAATGGGACATGTCGACAACAACTCATGAAAAGTTGCTCAACAGGTTCACGTTGCAGGAAGTTAATTTCATAAGGACTCTAGTCTGCGAATGAGTGAAGTCTTCCCTTGTGATGTCTTACCATATAAACACTGCTGACATCAGGAATTAAGCATTTTTGATTATGAAAGCAGTACAAATATATTTTTTGTTGACTATTATTTTGACAACAAGTGTCCTGGTAAACACATTTAATCCAATCACAGACTGGATTGCTGGTGTCAAGAGTTTGTGGCAGAAGATCTACAATACAGGTGAAAGATGTGATTCAACATGGATTTCCTTCAACTCAACAGGTGAGGCTAATGTGAAGACAGTTGTGCTGAATTTATAAAGTTTGTTGAGCCCACTTGAGTCTGTTTAACCTGGAACCTGGACTAAATTTCAATGCAACCTGCTTGTAGGTCGAACTATCACATCACCTCACCTTATAATAACACATTCATAATAATAACTTTCAACCTTTCAATTTCATAATAAATCCATTATCCTTAACTGCTTATCTGAACTCCGGTTGCGGGGGGCTGGAGCCGATCCCAGTGGACATTGGGCAAGAGCCGGGATACACCCTGGACAGGTCGCCAGACTATCGCAGGGCAGACACACAGACACAGAGAACCCTCGCTGACACAGGGAGAACATGCAACTCCATACAGAAGAGCCACTGGCCAGAGTCGAACCGTCGACCCTCTGTCTGTGAGGCAAGAGTGCTTACCACTAAACCACCGGGTATCCCCTTTACAATAATACAATTATATTTATTTTTTTGGTTGGTCAGCCGCCTTTAGCACGCTTCCTATTAGGGAGGGATTAGCTGGATCCATGACAGTGTGGACAATTTGCAAGAAGACCTCTACAACTTGTCTCTAAGTGACTTATGACTTATTTGGTATGTACCTTTATAAACCTAAGGCAGGTTGAACAGTCAATCAAGTTTGACCTCTTTAAGCACTCGTCACACCCTTTCTGCATCAGATCAAGAACAAAGAAAGCTTGTAAAACATTAAATCAATGTTGATTTCTTCATTTGTGGTGTTATTTATATAATATTCCTGCCCATTGTGACTTATTATTTCTGTCTCTGAAGCCCCACCTGTGAGCTGTTTGGTTCCTTTTTTATTTATTTTTCAATTAAGTCTAAACTCTCCTGTTGACTCTGCTGTGTACTCTCTAGCTCTCAAGGCTGACCTGCAAAACAAACTTTTCGGACAGCACATCGCGTCAAGCATCATCCTGGAAGCTGTGAGTAGATTCATGAGCAACGAGAACCCAATGAAGCCCCTGGTGCTCTCTCTGCACGGACCGACTGGCACAGGAAAGAGCTTTGCTAGCCAGCTGATCGCTGAAAACATTTTCAAAGTGGGAATGAACAGCAGCTTCATTCATCTTTTCTCATCCACACTTCACTTCCCACATAAAAGTAAATTTAAGACCTATGAGGTATGACAAATAGAAAACACAATTCAAACATAGAGGCAACGTTTGACCTATTGTATGAATAAACTAAAGAGTAAATTACCTCTTAAATTGTTTCCTTAGACACAGTTACAGCAGTTGATCAAAGGCATTGTCACCAACTGTGAACGCTCCATGTTCATCTTTGATGAGATGGACAAGATGCATCCTGGCTTGATTGACAGCATAAAGTCTTTCCTGGGGTACCACAACATGCTGGATGGAGTTTCTTATCAGAGAGCCATCTTCATCTTCCTCAGGTAAAATGCACTCGAGGTCTGAATGGTAAATGGACTGCACTTGTACATCGCTTTTCTAGTCTTTGTGACCACTCATAGTGTTTACCACTGCAGATAGCGCTCATTCACCCATTCACACAGACATTCATACTGGTGGCTGATGCTACCCTAAATGGTGCCACCATCAGGAATTCATTCACACACCAATGAACACATCATTGGGAGCAATTTGGGGTTCAGTATCTTGCCCAAGGATATGTAGGCTGCCATGGTCAGGGATCAAATCACCAACATTCTGCCCACTCTATCAACTGAGCAGCAGCCGCCCCGTCTGATCAGTCAGAATCAATCAATCAGAGCTGAACCACAGAGGTGGGAAGTGTGGATAAGAAAATAATTTTGGAGGAATTAAATGTTTATTAATTCATTCAAACCTGCATGTAGACATGCAAGAGCACTGGGAGAATGCTGGCTTACAATGTATTGTAATGAAATTAAATTTTTTTTAGTTCAGTGATGTTCAAAGCCACCTTGGAAAACTCTGGTCATGGTATAAGGCTCTGTGGTTCCAGAAACAGGAAAGATAGTCTTGTAGTTTTTTTATGTTCTTCATAAAATGTTTGCATTTGCTGATTGACATGGTTTTTGATAATTTTGCAATTTTTTTTCTCACTGCATGTCTCAAAATCAACATTTACAATCAGCACACCCTGGTTTTGAAGAAAATACAACCACAATACAATTATGCAAAGTTTTTTATATGCTAAGTCTAAATGTGGTCACAATCTAATTTGAGTATGTCTCCTGTTTCTGATCTTCCTCCTAGTAATACTGGAGGGGATATGATCACACAGAAAGCTTTAGATTTCTGGAAGGAGGGGCGAGAACGAGAAGAAATCGAGCTACAAGATCTGGAAAAATCCCTCTCTGAATCAGCATTTAACAATGAAAGTAAGTAGATTTATTTTTGTCATCACACAAGAATAGATTGTACTAAAAAAAGCTTTCTTTCTTTAGGGTTTTTACTACTGTCAGTGTCTCTCATAATTTCCAGATGGCTTATGGCATTCAAGCTTGATTGACGAGAACTTGGTGGACTTCTTCATCCCATTTCTGCCTCTGGAGCACCGACATGTCTTTCAGTGCGTCATGGCTGAGATGAGAGCCAGAAATCTTCAGCCAGACAAGAATGTTGCACACAGGTTTACCAGAGATTTTGAATATTTCCCCAATTTTTTCAGAGTGTTTTCTTTTAAAGGCTGCAAGACAGTAGAGAGCAATTTGAACTTCTACATATAATTCCAGCATCTGATAGACTCATATGATTGTAATTATTCTAACATGTAAAAATGCTCTCAGACAAATAATTTAGGAGTGTCCATCTGTAGAATCATACCATTAGTAATCTGGAGTGAACCTACCTGTAGTGTATTTGTGAAACTGATAATACTTACATTGTGTCTACATATATGAGAATGTTGAGTTAAAGATGTTAAACTATAAAGATGAGTTCATGAGTGTTAATTGGCTTCTGCAGCTTTTAGCTAATATCATTTTTGTTTCTTTACCTGAACAATAACAACAAACCTGTCTTTGTCTATAAAGCATTAATTATGGAGCTCTGCAGCTCACAAAATGTAGTAAAATGTTGTCAGACGAGTCGAAATGTAGCTGAATAAAGCATATGTTGGTTACTTATTAATTGTAAATCATTTGGTATGTGGATATGCTTATGAGTATGCTGAAGTACAATTTTCAGGGCACTTTTTACTTTAATTGAGTATTTCCTTAAAAGCCTAAATATTGTACTTTTTACTCCACTACATTTAGATGGCAGCTTTAGCTACTTTTCAGGTCAAGACATAACTTCACCCCACATAGATATTACATTACACCAATATTATATAATTAATTTAATAGGCTATTATTTTTTAGCCAAAGCTCATATCCATAACCGGAAATTCACTAATCAAATACCATGTATGTAGGCCTACTTACCGCCTTGAAAGGGAAATCAAACAATACATTAATACAATTACTCAATCCGAAAACAAGAAAGCCATAAAGACTCTAGAATTATTTTCTGTTTTTGTCTTTTTTTAAGTGATTTGTGTTGGCCTACCAGAAATGTACCTTGCCTTCCTGCACTCTATGATCTCACATAGGCTAACTATTAATTGTAATTATGTTATTCTCGCATGTAACCCCCCTCACTCCTTATTTTGCGGTTTGTTTGTTAATGCAAAACATGTCAATAAAAAGATAATTTAAAAAAAAGTCTCTCCATGCATCCCGGTGGGCGGGAACTAAGACGCAAATGAACGACGCAAGTGAGGGAAGCGGGGATGCAAAATAAGAGCTTTGGGAGACACCCTCTGTCTCCAAAGGGCAGTGGTTCAGCGGTATAAGTTACCATGGTTACTGGGCAGGGAGACATAAGCCACAGTGATGGATATCTCACTTAAATGAGCGAGGTTTTAAATGAGCGAGGACTTTTAATTAGCGAGGGTTTTTGCAGTCATAGAGCGGCGTTGAATGGACTTGTTTTTGTTGCTCGACCAGTTTATATTGCGGAAGTTACCACTGTTGAATCAGTGGGGTGTACCGTGTAAACATTGTTGAACCATATAACAGCTGCTGACTCCAGGAATTAAGTGGTTCCAAAGATGAAAGCATTACAATTATATATGTTGTTGCACATAATTTTGACAGCCAGTGTCGTGGTGAATACGTTCAGTCCGTTTCAGGATTTTAAGAACCTATTGAGGAAGATCTTCAATCCAGAGGAAAGTTGTGATTCGACGTGGATATCATTCAATGCATCAGGTAATAATGTGAGACGTGTACATGTGAAGACAGTTGTGCTGTCTTTAGAGAGTTCGGTTGAATCAAACTTAAGGGACAAACACCTGAAAATCTACTTTTACAAACAAAGTTTAGAGCTCTCATACCTACTGAACAGGCTGACTGGTCTGAATCTGGGCCATAACACAATACAATATTAAAATTGAAAAACTACTGTGGACATTTCCAACTTGTATTTAAGTGCTGCTTGTAATTAAAGCGCGACTTAAGTGGCTTAAAACGAAAATCAAATGTCAGTATCAAAGACAGGTTGATGAATCAAAGTTTGAGGATATGAAAGCTTGTTTAGGTAAAATTTAGGTAAGCTAGCCTACTTTATGTGATTTTTTAAAATTGTATTAAATATCCATGTCCATGTCTCCAAAGCCCTGTCTGTGAGCTGTTCTGTTCTTGTCATAACTTGTTCAGTGTAGTTGTATCTCTCCTGTTGACTCTCTGCTGTGCACTCTCTATAGGTCTCGAGGCTGACCTGGAAAGCAAACTGTTCGGACAGCACATTGCGTCAGGCATCATCCTGAAAGCTGTGAGTGGATTCATGAGCGATGAGAACCCGAAGAAGCCCCTGGTGCTCTCTCTGCACGGACGGACCGGCACAGGGAAGAACTTTGTCAGTAAGCTGATTGCTAAAAACATTTACAAGAATGGAGAGGACAGCAGCTTTGTTCATGTTCTCACATCTGAACTTCACTATTCGCATCAAAGTAAATTTGATATCTACAAGGTTTGTTAAAAAGTAGACACAATGGTAACGCTTTATATTAAGGTCCTTGTAATAACCATTAACTAACAAGCAATAAGGCATTGTTCTCGCTTTAGATCAATTTAGCTGCAAAAAGCATAGTTAACTGTTCATAGTTAACTTATAATAGATGAGCAATAAAGTATATTTTAATATCAATAAGCAAACAAAATATTAATAAAGGCATGGCAAAGACATAATGGGTGGGTTATGGGTGTTTGTAATGCTATTATGAAGAATTATAAGATACTCATGAGGCTTTTATTAATGTTCTTATTATACATCTCTTACAGCCTGCTATTAACTGTATTTTAATGGCATTATTAACACTTATATAGGCTTATAAACACACAGTAATGTTAATAAGCATCTTGTAAGGACTTCCAAGGGCCTTATTACTTGTTAATTAATGGTTATTACAAGGACCTTAATATAAAGCGTTACCGACACAATTCATACACAGTGACAGCTCTGTTTGGCCTCTTATATAAATCAAATATATTATTGTTTCTTCTAAGGCTGAGTTACAGCAGCGGATCAAAGGCAATGTTACCAGCTGTGCACGCTCCATGTTCATCTTTGACGAGATGGACCAGATGCATCCTGGCTTGATTGACACCATAAAGCCGTTCCTGGGGTACCACAGCAAGCTGGATGGAGTTTCTTATCGAAAAGCCATCTTCATCTTCCTCAGGTGAAAGCATGAAAGCTTTGATTTGTTTGAGCAATCAGAATTTTTCGTTTGGCGACAGAAGGTGTCAATCTGCAGGTGAAAAGTAAAAACCACAATCATGATCATTTGGGTTGGACATTGTCTACCAAATTGGTATATGACAATGTGACGATTATATCGTCTGTGCTGGTCATCCAAACTACTCAAATTATATGGACACAAACCCACTACAGGGGCCAACATTAATAATAAAAGGATGTGTGTCATTTTTTCATTGTTTCACTAAAAATTATTACCTTGCATAGACTTTATTAATAATAATAATAATAATAATAATAATAATAATACATTTTATTTGGAGGCGCCTTTCTTGGCACTCAAGGACACCGTACAAAAAAGATAGAAAAGATACAGCAATAAAATACAATAAAATACACAGAATTAATAACAATACAATACAATAGATATGGACAGGGTAATTGTCGTCAGAGGGAATAGGCAGTTTTAAACAGATTTGTTTTGATTTGTGATTTGAAATGGGGGAGTGAGTCAATGTTCCTGAGTTGGGGTGGTAGTGAGTTCCAGAGGCGGGGAGCAGAGCGGCTGAATGCTCTGCTCCCCATGGTGGTGAGACGGGCAGAGGGGACAGAGGTGTAATGAGGAAGAGGATCTGAGGGAGCGGGAGGGAGTGGGAACATGGAGGAGGTCGGACAGATATGGGGGGGCGAGGTTGTGGATAGCCTTGAAAGTTACCAGGAAATAAGTGCACTCTTAAAAGTTTTGAACTAATTCTCTTCTTCTACTTTTACTAGATTTGTTGATGTGATAGCCGACAGTTGTGATCACAAAATCAGTCTGTGCTCCATTAAATTAAACTGTTATTTTTTAAGCACTAAATAAATCCCGCAGCATATCTGTGCCCAGGTGTAGGTGTGGATGGAGGGTGGAGCTTCAAAATCACGTTGTTGCATAAACTGGTTGAGGAATGCCAGCCATCGGCCAAACCCTCGTGACAGTAGTTCTTGAGGAATTTCAAATATCTATTAATTGACTCAAACCTCTATATGGAGAGGGAGGAGCACTGGGAGGAAGGTGTTTTTTTACAAGTTGTGAAAAAGCCATGCACACTACTAAAACTCCTATTAACCCATTGACGCCTGAAACGCCTGTAAAACCTCCGGCCGATTTTAAAATCAGCCTCTAAAACCTGAAGTTTTTCTTGAAATTCAACAGAAGTGTCAATGCTTCTACTAAATAATAGATTTTTCAGCCTCTGTAGCAGATAGAAATGAAATTCAAAAAGTATTTCAGAGCTTATACAAATACTACAAAACGACGTATCCGCTTTCCAGGCTTCAATGGGTTAAATCACCATACATCATTCTGATTTTTTTTCATAAATCTCTTAAACAACTTCAGACTTGTTGAAAACTACCAAACATTAAATCATTTTCAAATTGATCTGGCACTACATAAAACATACTAATGCAATCAAATCAATTTTGTTGCTAATCTTCGCCATTTCCAAGAAACCAAAACCCCAGCTCTCTACTATTTATTTTATGGGGAAGAAAATCATCTTTTGTGTTTTTTTGTAAGAAATTTGGGAAAAATTCAAATATATAAACCGGCATATAAAGGGTTAAAATTCTGAAAATGATTTAATGTTTGGCAGTTTTGAACAAGTCTGAAGTTGCTTCAGAGATTTATGAAAATAAATCTGAAAAAAATATTGATGTATGGTGATTTAATAGCAGTTGTTGTGTGCATGGCCTTTTTTGTAGTAGGGTTAATGACAATGGATTTAAAAGATTTTACTAAAAAGAAAAGTTCCTGCAAAAATTAATGCCTCACGCTGTAACCCAGCCAAAATGATCAGGGCATAAGGCTTAAAGGCAAAGGGTGATAATATAGAGCAAATATCTGTGTATCTATACATAAATCTAATATGTTTCCTGTTTCTGATCTTCGTTCCAGTAACGCTGGAGGGGAGAGCATTACTCAGACAGCTTTAGATTTCTGGAGAAACGGACAAGATCGAGAAGAGATCAGGCTAAAAGACCTGGAAACATTGCTCTCTGTGTCGGCATTTAACAACAAGAACAGTGAGTAGACTTTTTGTCACACAAAAATAGTTTCTGTTCTGTTACCTTGATTTTTCCCTCTACTGGCAATATCTCTCAATCTCCCTCTTCAGGTGGCTTGTGGCATTCAAGTTTGATTGACAAGAACTTGGTGGACTTCTTTGTCCCATTTCTGCCTCTGGAGTATCGACATGTTGTCCAGTGTGCCATGGTCGAGATGAGAGCAAGAGGACTTCAGCCAGACCTGAATGTGGCAGATCAGGTGGCCAAAGATTTAATATATTTTCCCAAATCTGAGGAGGTGTTCTCCGCCCAAGGCTGCAAAACTATATGTAGAAGGTTGCACAACTACACATAATGCCAACATGTGATGGATGCATAATGTGCTCTTTTTAAAACACTCTCAGCCAAATGAATGAAAAAGTCAAGCTAAATATTGGAAATATTTATACTATATGTATCATCCTAACATTAGTAATAAACATGCCTTTAGATTGTTTGTGTAGCCAATAATTCCTGTTATGTTAACACAATTGTTGGATTTGAGGATGTTGAGCTTACCTCTTCCTCTATGTTTTATCACTGGATTCAACTCTTTTGGAAGTTCATTAGAGGATCTCCTTATTTTGAGAAAATAACTCATTAATTCAAGTGAAGTTTTTGAGATTTTGAGAAAATTTCTTGAGATGCATTATTGTGAGTTATAAGCCATTATTCTGGGATAGGCTACCAAATTATTAATTACTTAAATAGAAGGTTTATGATTATTTTGTGATACCTATTATTTATATTATTTTGATATAGGCTACTGACTCATCATTTCAAGTTTATTCATTATTTTGAGTTACTGAACTATTATTTTTGAGATATTAAGTAATTATTTCGAGAAAGTTTTAGACTACAGGCCTCATTATTTTTCTTCCTTCTTCTTTCCTTTTTAAAAAAAAAATGTTTTATTTTAATACATTTTCACACTGGAACAGTGACATTATACATAAACACAACAATTAAGTTACTCTTAATATATATATATATATACATACATATACAGGCTGTCTCATTCTTCAAGAGATTCTACCAGACTAACTGATATTTTATTTAATTTTGATTGATTTGATTTGATATAAAGAAGCATATTATGACACATCTCTCCAGTGGACAAGAAAAAGTTCCAAAAAAGTTTAGTACTTGGATAAACTTGGATAAACACAAGAGAGACCTTAATTAAATAAAATCATGAAAATAAAATACAATAAATAATATAAAATTACATATATGAAATAACATATACAAATGTATATCTACTCACTTCCACGCATATATAACAAATTGAATAGATACAAATCAGGTGCAGGAGCATAAATAAATGATACAAAAAAAACTCCAAAAACCTTGTTAATTAATGAAAATGAGTAGTCACAGGGCAAAAGACATCTGCTTAAATGTCTCTAAATGACACTTATGTTACAATGGATTTATGTATACATTTATCATTATTTATAGTTTTAATAGATTCAAAAGTTAAATTCATTGTGAATAGTATTAAGGATCCATTTATCCTCAGATGACTGCCACCTTTGGACTCTGACGTCACGTACACTCAGCGTGTTGCATGGCGACCACAGCGCCCCCACTGGCAGCAGTCCAACACTGTGTTGACTCAGTCCTCCTCAGCAAACAATTTGGCGTGGGCACGCTGAGTTTTTCCCTTTTTTCCCATTTTATCCAAGTTTGATTAAGCGGTGGTTCCGCAGAAATGGACCCGAGGAAGCGACACCTCCTGCTGCTGTGGATTCTTACCTGCTCCGCCGGCAAAACAGAGGCGATCGAGCCCATCAGCACCAGCATAGCGGTGGGCATGGCTGCGGCTCTGACCGGGTTTTTAGCCAGCTACCAGAACATTTTCTACTATTTCCATGAATGCTGTCGACCCGAGTGGATTTCTTTCAACAAGACAGGTAACACACGGATACCTAGCTCACATGGGTGTCTCCACACTGTAAACTAGCTAACATCAGGTAACGGTTTAACTTTAGCTACACCGGTTGCATTGCAAGTTAGCTATACAAGTGTCTGATATGTGTTAAGTTGCATAAAGCCAACTGTAATGTAATATTTATATATATTTAGCATCAAACTTATCAAACATTTGTGATGCTCGTCGCGTTTGTTACGTCTTCATGACGTGTACGGAAGTTACCCGTTGTTAGAAAGCTAGCTAGTTAGCATGCTGCTGTAGCGCGGTTTGTATCGTGGTGTTATGGTTGTTTTTAATTCGCAACGACGACTGGTGTCGGGAATTAAACGGTTTCGACGATGAAATCGGCACACTTGTGTTTGTTGTTGTACGTCTTTTCGTCAGCCAGCGTGCTGGTTTACGCGTTTGAGCCAATCACAACAACAGTGGTGCTAGGTATCGGTGCGGCTCTGGGGCGGACGATCTACAATTATTTACACGAAAGTTGCGATTCCAAATGGATAGCCTTTAATGCAACAGGTGAGCATGTGAAGAAAGTGTAAAGAAACCTATGCAATTTGTTTTAAAGGGACAACATCTGCAACGTTAATTATTTACACTTAACGTGCAGTCTAGACGACGGTGGCAGTGAAAGTGCCATCCATGGCTTGTGTTTTTACTCTCAAAACCGAAACCTAAATGGGAAATTAAAATACTCGACAATAGTGAACAAAGTTTAGCCATTTTAGACACCCATCGCAGCATTGCAGGTCAAGATGTCAGTCAGATTCGGGTTTTAATGGGTTACCTTGTCTGAAACGAAGGCCACCTCTATACAGTGGTGGAAAGTAACAAGACAAGTATAGGCTATTTACCTAAGCACTGCACTTTAACCTTTGTTTTTGCAAATATCGTCACCCTGTTAAAATAATCGCCTAACTCATTTTTCAAGTTTTGCAGGAAACACAAGAAACTTCACCAAAAGTGTAACATATGACATTTATTGATCATTTCACTCTGTAACTTAAGAGCAATAAATGACTTACGCAATTTTTTGAACATGCCTTTGTGACTTGAGCAAGATAAGAGTCACACAAGCCTGTCAGAAACTTGACATGACAAGTATTGTGAGCATTAATGTTACTTCAAAGTGTCATTAATGTTCACATCCCATGTCATGTTAATGACATTCTCATGTAGATACCTTAGAGTAGAGAGTTACCATATCTTGCTTAAGTCACAAAGGCATGTTCAAAAAATTGCCTAAGTCACAATTTATTTTGACTTGGGCATAATAAATCCGCTTAAGTCACACACGTGACATAGGCCATCGGGGTTTTCCCTGGGTTTTTAGAGGTTCTAAGGGGGTGGGCAGCTGAAGCAGCGGGGTTAGCATTCCTCGACCTTACATTTTTTTTAAAAGCTTTTTTTTTTTACCAAAAACTGTGCAATTTCACATAATTTTGACCACTATCATTACTATAGATAACTAAAAAACAGATTCAATTTGCTTTAGTTGTAATTTACAATTTATTTGCACAATTCACAGCCCCCTTTTGAACATTTAATTCTTCTGGCTGAATTGGTCCTGTAGAACCGGCGAACAAACTTCTCCATGGCAGAAGTTCCTGGCTGGGGGGGTCTGAAAAGTCTGAGTACCTGCCAGGCCTAGAATTTCGTCATTTTAGAGGCAAGGCCACTTGGCCTTTTGTGTTGTCAATTTTTTTGAGGGCACAAAGGCCAAAAGCCAGGGTATCAAGGCCATAAAATAAAACAATGATTTTAAGTCCACGTCCATATTGAATTTAATTTAAGGACTAGTAATGACACTTCTGAGGAAGATTGGAGTCTCAGTCAAAACAGTCAAGCAGGTAAAGAAACATCTCCTTGTAAAATAAAATGCATCAATCTTGTGCACTTTGAGAACTAAATGAGAGCAAACACCTCACATAACATTTTTCACAGTCGGGAGATCCCGTGTTATAAAATCTTTGTTATCCAATATTGTGTCATTTTAATTGCTGTCAACATGCTTTCCACTAGGACATGGAGCAGCCAGCCAGTGTTTTTTCCCATAAAAGCCCAAATTTGGTGACCTCCCACAGATCTAATTCCACTATTCCATCATATACACTGAACTTAATCATTGGCTATTTTAAGATTTATTTTAAAGGAGAATAAGGGTTCTTGTATAATTTATTTAAGGCATCTTATTTTGACAGTCTTTTTGTAAATTCTGTGGTCAATTCTGTTAACACACTGCACTCTTATTTTGAAAGCGGCATGCGTTTAGCAACAGGAAGTTATTCAAAACAGTAAGTCACAATTTAGTGTGATTAAAACAACTTTAACTGTTAGCTAATGTTAGCTCGCGGCTAACGAACGGCATATGCAACAGTGTATTTGATTTATTTTATACAGTCTATGATTTTGACCTCTGACCGCCCGGTAGGGTGGCCATTTCCTTCACATCAAAAAGGAGGACACTTTGCGGACAAGCAAGCAGATATTTGTTTGGTGTGATCCGGTTTTAAGCAGAGTTGTACTCCGATTAGCTCGATGCTTGTCAGTGCTAGCATGTCTCTCGATAGCTGCTTTGCCTTTGCTGCTTTGGTAGCAACTTTGCGTGAGCGCGTTGTTCATTTGAATATTCAAATGAGCCATGTGTTGATAGTTCACGACACGAAAAGGGTCGGCTGCACCTGCAGCCGAACAGGGCATTTAAAAGCCGGACTGTCCGGCCTAAAGCCGGATGGATGGCCCCCCTACCCGTAGATATATACAAGAAAGGTGTTTATATATATATATATATATATATATATATATATCTCTCTTGTAACCAATCATCTCCAGATATTTTGCTTTTGAATGTTTTTGATAAACAATGTTCCCCTACGTGTTCAGAAAATGAATCTACTTAGGCACCTAGTACTTCTTTTAAAACCCTCTTGCAACAGCTGAGAAATGTATTGCCACAAAGCTGAAAACAGGGCTGCTTTTAGTGATGTGGTTTTCTCAACAAAAAAAAAAAGTGGTGGAAAGTAACAAGTTAAGTCCATTTATTTAGCACTGCACTTTACTTGTATTTTAATCATGCAGCTTCTACTCCACTAGATTTAAGAGGCAAATATTGTACTACTCTGACTGTCTGCTGTGCACTCTCTAGCTCTCGAAGTCGACCTGGAAAACAAACTGTTTGGGCAGCACATCGCGTCACGAATCATCCTGAAAGCTGTAAATGGATTCATGAGCAACGAGAATCCGAAGAAGCCCCTGGTGCTCTCTCTGCACGGATGGACCGGCACAGGGAAGAACTTTGTTAGCCAGCTGATCGCTAACAGCGTTTACAAAGAGGGGATAGACAGCAGCTTTGTTCATATATTCACATCTGAACTTCACTTCCCACATGCGAGCCAATTTGATACCTACAAGGTATGATGACAAATCCAGATACTTTCAGTTGACACACAGTGATGTTGTTGTGTTTGGACGTTGATGTGAATATGCTACTGTTCTCCTCAGTCTCAGCTTCAGCAGTGGATCAAAGGTAATGTCACCAACTGTGCACACTCCATGTTCATCTTTGACGAGATGGACAAGATGCATCCTGGCTTGATTGACAGCATAAAGCCGTACCTGGACTACTACGACAAGCTGGATGGAGTTTCTTATCGGAAAGCCATCTTCATCTTCCTCAGGTGAAAAGCTCGAAGCATTCCCTAAATCTGATCCGTCAAATATTTTAATTTGAACCATAGTAAGGTATCAAAGCAGTGAAGGAAAGATTACCACTGTTTAAAGATGCACATTAAAAGCATAAAAAGCAGTTAAACAGCAAAATATTATGCAAGAACATCATCCTAAATTTAGTGATATGAAAAGTCATTCTAAAAGAGTATTGAACGTGAGTTTATTATATTTATTATTATTATTATTTGCTCTGGTTGAGGAGACGTTTGTTGCTGTTCTCCACAAGTTCTAGGCACTAGTCCATAGTTAATTCAATGGAACAGTGTTTTGCACCAGTTTGCAGCCTTTGAGATATAGCTGGTTACAACTTGATGTGTTGGGGGTTGTAGGTAGTATTTCTGTAATGGAAACTCAACAGAGCAGTGACATTTAGCAACTGTTTTGTGTTTAAAACTTTGAATGTCTCTGAGATTCACTTCTTGCGGACAAAAATAATGTAATCAAAATGTAATCTATCAGAGACCGATTCTAATATGTTTCCTATTTCAAATCTCCTTCCTAGCAATGCTGGAGGGGAGAGCATCACACAGACGGCTTTAGATTTCTGGAAAGCAGGAAGAGATCGAGAAGAAATCGAGCTGAGGGATCTGGAAACATTGCTCTCTCTAGCAGTGTTCAACAACAAGAAAAGTGAGTATGAAATCAAGGAATGTCTTGCATTACGCTTCAGAAACTAGATTTGACGACTGTGTATTTTTGTACTACTGATAATATTACTCCCTTTTTTGTAGGTGGCTTGTGGCATACAAGTTTGATTGACAAGAACCTGGTGGACTTTTTTGTCCCCTTTCTGCCTCTGGAGTACCGGCACGTCGTCCAGTGTGCCATGGCCGAGATGAAAGCCAGAGGACTTACGCCAGACAAGAACGTGGCGGACCAGGTGGCCAGAGATGTAGTGTACTTCCCTAAATCTGAGAGAGTGTTTTCTGTCAAAGGCTGTAAGACGATAGAGAGCAAGTTGGACTACTACACATAATGTTAGCATCCGATGGACGCTGCGTTCAATCACTGTGCACTTTTTAAAAACAAAAAGAAAAATTCTCTCAGTGGCCAAATGACTAAAGAGAGGAAGTCAAGCTGACTGAACTCTGAACAGGTCCCTGTGGAGGATTCTCTGTCTGACCCTGTGGCCACGTGGAGGATTTCAGCAGACCTTCTCAAATGTTGCATATCGCTTACACTGAATGCGGAGGCGGATGAAAGAGAACGGCGCCAGCTGAATGAAAAAATAATAAGACTGGAATGCCATCCTTTGTAAGTGATTAAGGAGCTTAATCTCAGCTTTATGTCACAGTGAGAGTCTCCAAGGCGCTTTCATTTTCCTGACAGCTTCTAAATGACTAACAGGGTGTCCTTCTGTCCGTAAAACTACGGCATGTCACTGTTGTGCATTTGATTTTTTTAATGTGTACTCTATATATGGAGTACTGGAATAGGGCTGCACCTAGCAATTATTTTCATCATCGATTAAACTGCAGATTATGTTCTTGATTCATTATCTGGTCTATAATATGTCAGAAAATAGTGAAAAATGTCCATCCTAGTTTCTCAAACTCCAAGGTGATGCCTTTTCAAATGTCTTGTTTTGTCAATCGAAAACCCAAAGATATTCTGTTTATTATAATTTGAAACGAAAGCAGGAAATCTCCATATTTGAGGCTGAAAACAGCATTTTCTGCCATTTTTGCATAAAAGGTTACCTTAATGAATCGATGATTAAAATATTTTTCTGTCAGTCGACTTATCAGTTAGTTGACTGACCATTGCAGCCCTATAGTGGAAACACCTGCCTTAATTATTTCTAATTTAACTTTATTTTTTTTTTAGTTATTTTACACTTAAGTCCACTGTACACAAGTCCATCAACAGTCAAAGTTTGCCTTGGTGTGCACTGTTTATATGTATCATATTACAATGAACATTTTCTACACTGCAGCAACACAATTCTAACATGAAATGTTGTTGATATGGTACATGATTCTGTTGTATATGTGTAATATACACTGTAATTGATATGGATTTGTCCATAGAGAAATATTTCTGGGTTTAATTTTGCCTTACAGTTCTGATTTTTTTTTTTACACTATGACTGGACTCTGTAGCTACATTTGGACACTGTATGAACTCAGGATAGTAATGCAACATGGAAAGTTTAATTTTACCAAAACTTTTTTTTTTTTAATCATTCTTAAAAATGCAGACAATTTATAATACTAAATTTTAAAAATATTGTACATCAGAGTGGTTGATTATCCAATTACTTTGATTTAAAAATGCTCTGTTGTATATTTGCCTTTAGAGGACAAAGTCATACGAAGTCGTTTCCCTACACTCTTATTGAAGGAAATGTTTTGCTGGTTTCTCAAAATCTGACAGTTTGCTGCCAGGTTCTGAATCAACAACAACAACAACAACAAAAATGTCATGAAATGTTTTCTATTCAGTTGCTCACCTGCAGGTGAAGGAGCTTTAAGTGGACTGTGAAAGAGCATTGTTTGTGTGGATTGAAAGCCAACACTAGTGAGCTTTTCTGCTGAAAACACACCAGACAAACAAATCACAAATAAAATATGAATCTTTATCAGTGTTTCTGCTGCATGCTTCACATCACACACACGGCTCAAAAGTTTTGAACCATAGTGACAATTTAAAAAGCAGCTTACTCCTAATGAGCTGGTTTCTGGGAAAAGCTGACCCTGAACATGAAGTAACTAAGTTTTTTACAGTGCCAGAATTAAAAAAAAATGATATAATGCTAATGCAGGAAAAGAAAAAAGATACCAACACATTTGTATTTACTTGTACATTTTTTTATCTGAGGGCCAAAAATCAGATTTTTTTTAAAGGTTTCGGTATCACAAATACAAAATACTTTTTAACTTGTGGTGAAAGTATTGATACTTTTTTACAACATCTTAGCTGTTTTTTGCTGACATGTTTTCCTTTCCAGTGTATCTTAAGTTGTGGACATTTTAAGTGACAGATTTTGGAAAAAAATATCTAGTTCTGATTCTTTTGACTGATTCAGTCTGTTTGGTTTTGATCCACTGATGAGATTTATCCTGCTGCTGCAGATGTTCTGTGTTATGAGAAACTACAAAGCTATTGTTAGCTGCTTCCTGCCCATTTCTCCCTCAAACAACATTGTGCACACAGTGACCCGGGACGGGAAGGAAGCTTGGTCGAAAAAACAAGTGCAGTTTCACTCCTTATGTTAGCTGTGACTTTCTATGAAAATAAAAGATTACGGTAAATGTTTGAGTAATACAGCTAAATGCTGCTGTTGTGCTGTTCTGACCCTTAGACTCCCATGAAACTGGGTAAATTGTGTGTTTGTCATTTTTTACAATGTCTAAAAACAAACTGGGAGTTCAATAGCTTATTCATAAAAAAAATAGAGTGGTAGAATAGAATGAAATAGAAATAGAATGGTTATAGCAAATATTTGAGGATTCTTGCTCAGTGGAGAGAAAAAAAGCACAAGACATATACCGTTTTTAACTCAACAGATCAATTAATTCAGCAACATCTCTACTAGAGCTCTTTGTCTTGGTAATGCCACCCAGTAGTACACACTTTATGCATTTTGCTTCAAAATGTAATGTGCAGCTGCCCAGCTCTTTGGTCTTCTTGTATCTCTGAGATGTTTTAAAAGCTCATTTACGAACTTCACTCCAACGGAAATGTGAGATCGCTATGAATGCTTTTCGTTTTTATTCCACTTCACACACGAGCAAGGGGGAAAAAAGAAGTCTGAAACCATAATATAAACACTTCATTATATGACATCCATCTATTACAGAAAATAGGTTTCCGTTTTGCTGTGTTCATGGTGGTTTTATCCTATTTAGTGTAACCCTTGTGCACTTCAAAAAAGTTGCTCTGATGTCCTTAGAGGACAAACATCTGCCTCAAAAAAATGCTATAAAACTGTTAGTATTTCAATAATATGCCAACTTCAGTTCTGATCATAAATACCACATATAAAAAGCAATAATCAAATTATTACAGGAGCAAATACCAATCTTAACTGTTTATATGAAGTATATTACAGGCAAGGAAATAAGAGGACAAACTGTTTTAGTCATATCAAGTTTATTTATAATCACATGTAACACAGAAATCACCCATTTTCTTCTTCTGTTACAAAAACAGTTGTGTTGCCAAGTGCAGCATCAGGGATCTTATATCATTCCCTGGATTTGAGCCCATTGGTTGTTGCATCTTCCTGCTCGTTGTTGTTGTTGTTACACTCCTCGTGTAAATCTAGAGTTATCAAGCACAGTCTGTATAAAAAGGTCAAGAGTCTTATACCAGCAGGACTGCATTAATGCAGCCATCGTTCTCTGGGTTATTTGTCACCTGGGCATATTTACCTGGGAAGTAAGAAAAAATATTTAAAGTTAAAACATTATCACCTACCACACCAATATACAGTAAATGTATACATTTTAGTCAGCTATGGACACACATCAAGCACTTTTCAAGCTCTTCTAGATTTGTTTCTGAATTATTTCCAAAAATAGGGAACAGACACATTACGGTGGGGCATGTAAATACACTGACCAGCGGATTTATGGATTCACACAGAAATGACTCACCCCAGATAACCTTTCCTCCTTGTGTAACCAAGCCCAGCTCGCTGACGTTGACCTCTACGACTGTTCCTTTTGTGATGACTCCCAGAGATGTGTAAAGGGGTGAGGAGGGATTCTTCTTCACTCCGAGGATAGGGAGGCAGAATGTGGCTTTTAGCTCTGGATGTGTGACGTGAGCCTTCTTAAAACGCAAACCCTAAAAGTAGAATAAAGACAGGGAGGTCATTTAGAAGTAGGGTACTCAATTTAAAACACAAATCATCAATTTAACTTCAACATTAATCTTGAATGCATGTGAGAATAAGTGTTTCAGATTTGTTTAAGTGTAGACAAGACTGTAACAAGACTGTCTCTGATCTTACCATGGGTCTGATGAAACGCTCATATTTGGGAGGTTTACGGGTGAAGCCGTCGCCGACGAAGCAAACTTTAGTGACCATTCTCTTCCAGGCTTTCTTTTGTCTCTTTCCAGTTTTGATGACTTTGAGCACTTCTGTCTCTCCCTGGGCACGCACCTTTGGCAGAGGCACCTCCCATTTGCCCTGCAGAAGACATTGCACATGTGTGATTGGAAACCAGTTATGTTAATTCCACATATCTATGTACCAAATGTACTAAAAACTGTTTTGCATTAAAGCAGGAAATCTTCACTGTGGCATGCTACTTGACAACAACTGAAACGAGCAGATTTCAGCTGGTACTTACAGCCTTCTCTTTCCTCTTCTGTTTGATCATGTTGGAGAGGACCTTAGCACGGGACTGTCCCTCTCTGTCCAACAGGTAGGCTGGCACTGCTCCCTCTGGGGTCTTATCATCGTTCTTCTGTTTGGTTTTCCTCTGTTCATGCATTTTGATGCTGAAAGACAGTGAGAGTTATTTAGCTGCTCATTATGGTTTTGGTTTGTTTACTAACATTTATAAGGACATACAGAGATGTTTTTGTTTGTATACTCACGTTTTCTTCATCTGGATCTTCTCCGCATGTCTCTGTTTGTGGTACAGTTTGGCCTTCAATCCAATCAGCTTCCTGGCTTTGTGGGACCGCTCATGAACCTCACGGCTCTCCTTCTTCCTTTTCTTTTCATGGTGGTCCAGGCGGTAGCCATGCCGCTTGCGGTGCAACTCAATGTGCTCGTTCTGGGGCTACAAAAGGAAATACACATAAGCAATTCAAGTCAGCTTTACTACGAAGTAAAATAAATGCACAGGGTTGGAGCAGAGCGTATAGTTTTATGTTCCAAGTAAAAACTAGAGGACGCTACATAATATACAGACCCTCTTTGGACAAATATGTCTTTGTCTCTGTTTATGTTGGAAGTTTGAGAACGTGACATCCAATGAGTCTAGCTATATTTGCAAATTTTACATTTATCTTCTGCCATTAAAGTTACTAACAGGAGAGCTAAAGCAATAGTTATCAAATTCATAATTGATTTACAACTAAAATTAATTAATTGTTTCAGTCAATTTTCGGTTAAAAATGCCGCTCCTCAAGCGTGGTTCATTTGATGCTTTAAAAGTTAAATTAAATTGGATTTGGGGTTGCTGGTTGCACAAGCAAGCAATTTGAAATGGAAATGATCGAAACATTTCCAGATTGATCAATAATAAAGTAAATGTTAAGTCCAGCCATAGATCTATTCCTTGTTTATTTATGTGAAAAACGCAAATGCCAACAAAACCATTAAGTTGGAATATCTCTTTAGACTCCAACAAGTTCATTTAGATTTTAATTTAATACTAAACAACCTATTATCCCACCATCAGCGAGATTTAAACTGGATACAAGTGTTGACTATTCCCATGGAAGTTGCACTTCCAAGACGGTAGAATAAACAACGTTCAGACATCTAGATCTGATGAGCAAACCATATGGATGTTAAGCAAGTAGCTAACTTTAATAGAAATGCATAATTTTAACTGCACGTTTTTCAGCGGAGGTTTATTAGTTTTAATGTCAACCCTGTAAACAACACCAGAGTTGAGCAGCACGTCACCTCGCCACATGTGAACTCAAGCTAATCCTAGCACAGCATGCTAACCTGTTAAAATGCCTGATAAACGTCACATAATTCAATTAAAAAGCTGTTACGTTCTTACCATTTTGTGTTGAAGTGGTTAATTGTTACAATGAAAGCGTCGAAGGTGGTAGAAGTTGCTGAAGACGCAGAGTATTTGGTATTTTACTTGAGGCTGGGGTCGTTTCGATGTTATTTTCCCCAATGCCGATACTTAGAGGAAGTACGTCATGTACGTCAATACGTGATGACGCAACGGATTGTCAGTCGGCTTCTTCTTAACAAAACAAGCCGTGTAAAATTGAATTTAAATTTTTTTTTATTTGAGTAACTGAGTGAATTATCGATACAACGCTGTATATACGCTTGTGAAACCATTTGGCCATTTTTATTTTAACCCTGTGAACCCCAAAAGTATGTTTTCTTAATTATATATCGCGAAAAATAGTTTATCGTAGAAATACACTTTAAAAGCAAGCATCATCTTTGTCAATTATGTCCAGCAGTCCTCAAATGGAAAGTATCCGTTAGAGAAAGTTACCAAAACGAAGCATTAAATTGTGATATTTCTGTCAAAAATAATTTTATTCTACATGTCTCATTTAAAATAATAAGTTATAGAGATTGTAAAAATGCATGTGGTGAGGTGGTGTCCCAATGTTTTTTTTCTAATATCCATGGCACCTGTAGACAGTTGGAAAAGTGTTGTATATAGATATTTCATTTTATTCCATCCAAAAACATCTATTAGAGTAATCCAAATTGTGTGGTGTTTTTTTAAATGATGTATGTCCTTATAACTTCACAGAATACATTTTAAAGTTTTAAGTTATTCCCCCTTCTAGCTATGATTATGCTGATTCCATGCGGACTTAAATATTGCAGTGAAATTCAAGGTAACCGTGAGTTAAATGTAAAAAGAGCAACAACACCAACAACAACAACAAAAAAGACGCCTGGCGGACCTAATTTTGTTCGCCGGAACGCTTGTTTCGAGGGACGCATTTCAGAGTCGTACCTTATGAAAGCGTGACATTTAAATCGATTATGTTGTTTGTAGGGCATTTTAACACTTGATTAAATTCTTTATTTACCTACGGAATATAGCCATCCACAATGATTCGCTTAAAGCTCTGACTAATTCTGAGGAAAAGGCAGTAAAGATACGTGTTGGCGCTGTTTGGATATTGAGCAGGATGATTCGGGTAAGAAACATTCCATCCATCTCAAGTCCTGTAAGTGAAAATGATCTTAACATCATGTTTAATTCATATAGTGGTTGTTTTCATTCACAGGGGAGGTTTTTGTTAGCTACTGGGCTCCAGTGGTGCAGGTGCAGAGTGAGCTGTCATATCAAAAGACACTACAGCTTTCTACCAGGTACTTTTTAACTACATGACTAGATCTGTTATGATTAGTAGTGGTAGAAGTATTTAAAGGTAGCAATATCATATTGTGAAAGTACTCCACTACAAAATACTATAATGTTTTTGGATTCATATAATTTTAGATGATCATTATTATTGTAATGTTGCATTTATGTTGCCTTTCTCTTCTGTAGATGTTTATGATTGTGCTAATTGTAACTCCTTCATCTACTGTTGGATAGTTTAATCTACAGCAATGCAACATATTCTATAAGATTATCATATGTTTGTTTGTGTTTGCCTGTCCTGTGAGAATCATGCATCTTTAAAAAGTCGTCTTTTCACGAGCTTAGGGAAATTGCCCCAGCTTTGTGCTGATGTATTTCCCGAGTTTTAAAGAGTTTATTTAGCTTAAGATGTAGGAGCATTATGTTAACCAATGGAGGAAGACCTCACCCATATCACACACCTTTAAAAGCCACGGAGAGACAGGGTATTCACTGAACAGAAAGGGTATTAAAAATGTAATCTAGTATCTATTGTGTCTATTGCTGTCAAATGCAGTCAGAACTATAAAGTTGCCTTAAATGGAATACTCAAGTGAAGAATACCATGAATTTAGTAAATTTACTCCCAACATTGGTTATGATAAATCAGTATAGACCATTTAAGTTTCCCTTCAACAAATGTAGCTAGTGCTCTATTTCAACATATACATTTGGGAATGTTGGAACTATACAAGCAGTTTCAAAAATCAACTTCCCTTTGTGCAACTCTCAAATTGTTTTTTTTGATAATAAATACATTATACCATAAATCCTTTAAACATTGAGATAATATATTACATTGTTATTAATACAATCCTGATTCCCAAAAAAAGTTTGTCCGAAACATAAATAATCCTAATCCATTTTGACTTATAGTCAGTTGAAAACTGTACAATAGAATATATTTCTTGTTAGTTCAAACTTTCTTAAATGTGCACTTCTGCATTTTGTAAAATCTGTTTTCAAGTCAGGGCTATAGAGATGTATTCATATCATCAGTGATTAATTGAGATCATCATTATTCTACTTCTTGTTCACTCTCATAGATGATGTCAAATCACTGCGAGCTGTGGCCAACCCGGACATATCCAAGTAAGTAATGTCACTCTGCAGTCAGTTCTTTTAACTGCTCTGATTTAGCTGGAATCAGCTCTGGGCTCCGTCTTAACTTGTGCACTTTATCTGCAGGATCCGAAACATCGGAATTATGGCTCACATTGATGCAGGAAAGACAACGACCACAGAGAGGATGCTTTATTACTCGGGCTATACGAGAGCACTAGGAGGTGAGTAGGATGGTTAAAGCAAAGACGTTGACATAGTTAATTCTTTCCTCTGTCTCTGCAATTTATGTCTGTCTACTCGGTCGCTTTCAGACGTGGACGATGGTGATACAGTCACAGATTTCATGGCTCAAGAGAGGGAGCGTGGCATCACCATACAGTCAGCAGCAGTCACGTTTGATTGGAAATCTCATAGAATAAATCTCATAGACACCCCAGGTAGGAAGAGTTTCCATGTGAGAATTAAAACATTTTTGGGAAATGAGAAAGAGCAGCCACAATTTCACTATCTCCGATCCCAGGACATGTTGACTTCACTCTCGAGGTTGAGCGGGCCCTCCGTGTTCTTGATGGGGCTGTTGCAGTGTTTGATGCTTCTGCTGGTGTTGAGGTGAGCCCACTGCTTTTCAACGACTTCTTTGTTTCATTTTTGTGTCATAAAAATCGTTATAAGTAAAGTATGCACAGAGTGAATCTGCAGACAAAGGGAGCTAATAGTTTTTATAGAGTTACAATACGTGTGTGTGTGTGTGGGGAAGGAGGCACAGTCTTACGACCTTGAGGACTTGAGATAGCAGGCATTCTGCGCAAGAACAAGAAGAAGCAACTGTGACATGTTATCTTACAGGATGAAAAGGGCGGATTGTGTTCGCATGAAAATGATATAAAATTATGTGAAAGAGATATAAAGTTATGTGAAAATGATATAAAGTTATGTGAAAATGTTTATAAAGTTATGTGAAAATGTTCAGAAAGTTATGTGAAAAGGCATACGCATGGCACTTTGTCATGACACAGTGTTTGATGCTTCTGCTGGTGTTGAGGTGAGCCCACTGCTTTTCAACGACTTCTTTGTTTCATTTTTGTGTCATATAATTATGTGCACTCTAAACACAGTCCTGTTGCCTTGAAAACACCAACAGGCTCAGACTCTGACCGTGTGGAGACAAGCAGAGAAGCACCACGTTCCCTGTGTTTGTTTCCTGAATAAGATGGATAAACCCACAGCGAAGTGAGTAAATGAACAACCTGACCACATATAAGTTTTTTCTTATTTCAACAAAAAATAAACTGAAAATCTTTCTTTTTTTTCTCCTCAGCTTAAGTTTCTCCATTGAGAGCATTAGACAGAAGTTGAAAGCCAATCCAGTCCTCCTGCAAGTAAACACAGCAGCTTTTACATGCATTTTAATACATTATTTTGTAATAACTGAATTGAGTACTGAAGTAGCATTAAAGGAGCAATGACTGATAAGAATACAGGTAAATAAAGCTGGAATTATTGGCAGTGGCAGAAGAAGATCTTTCACATAAACAATAGTAGCAATACTCTATTACAAGTAAAAGTTCTGCATTCAGAACTTTACTTAAGTATATTACAAAATTATAGGTGTCTAATGTGTTCATTATGCAGAATGGCTCATTTTACAATCATGTTATATTGCTGGATTATCATTGCTAATGCATTAATGTGTACATCACTAATGTTGCAGCTAGAGCCAATTGTAATTACTTTATTTAATGCTGTGTAGCTTAAGCTATAAATATAGCTTCTTCTTTTTTTTTTATTAGTGGATTTATGTTTTGTTAACAATCTAAATCTCCGACAAGTAACTAAACATGGTGCCGGAAGTTTGGGCACTGATTTTTGACATTATTATTATTACTAATATTATTATTATTATTTAGTGGGTTATATTTTGATCTTGTGTTTTGCTTTCTATTGTTTAAATATTATATATTCACTGTTTTTATAAAGTTTGTTGTATGTTCCATCTTGTTTTCCATTAGCTATGGCATTCTCCCCATGGTTTTATGTTTTTTCAATTCATGTCATGTAATTTCCTAATTGTAAAGCACTTTGTGCTGCAATTCTTGTATGAATAATAATAATAATGGAGAAAAGTGGAGAAAAAAAAGTAGAATATTTGTTAGCAAAATGAAGCAGAGTGGACTTATAAAGTAACATTATAAAGGAAGAAATTTAAATTTAACTTTAGTGCAGCACTAGAGTTAATGGACTGAGATAAATTATACCACTGATTATGAGTTTACTGATAAGTTCTTTACAACACACACTGAAACAAGCAGGTTTATTAACAATAAGTCAGAATTCACTTCTTATTACGGTATAATTCTTAATGACTAATTTGAAAAACAAACCAGTTGTGTCTCCTGTGTCATAGATTCCTGTGGGCTGTGGTAAAAACTTCTCAGGTGTGGTCGACTTGTTAACCAATCAGAAGCTGATATGGAAGCCAAAGTCTGTGAGAGACGATGATGGACGAATGTTTGAAAGCAAACCTCTTGATCAGTCAGACGAGCCGGAGCTCCTGCAGGAGGTCAGCGAGGCCCGGGCAGCTTTAATTGAGCAGGTACACGTCTTAACATTTACAGCACTGACGACAATTTTTAAAGAACTGAGATGCTTCAGATTTCACAATCTCAATGACAGGTTGCTGATCTGGATGACGACCTTGCTGAACTGTTGCTGACTGATTTTAGTGACAATTTCAATGCTGTTCCCTCCATCAAAGTAAGTGTTTCACGATACCACAATAGGGCTGGGTGATATAAATCGATATAAAAGATATATTGATATATTTTTAAATGTGATATGGAGTTAGACCATATCGCATATATCGATATAGTTCAAATTTGCACTGAGATCCTTGCTCCAGGCAAGCTGTGGCTTTTATTTAAGATATTTCTTTATCTAAATGTGCATTTAAAAAAAAAAAAGGTACCCCTGTTGTTATACAGGATTTATGTTCACTTAAATAAACGGTTTCAATAAAACTACTTGTGACATGTCATATTTGGCTTTGACTTTGACTGAATATTTGCTCTCACTTTGCGATATAAATATCGGGATATATATCGTATATCAATATTCAGCCTAAATATATCAAGATATGACTTTTGGTCCATATCGCCCAGCACTATACCACAATATAAAGCAGCACTGTCACTGTGAATACAGAGTGATCAGTGCTAATGTGTCCCCAGCTGCAGGAGGCCGTGCGGCGGGTGACTCTGGCCCGTAAAGGCGTCCCTGTACTCTGTGGGAGCTCTTTGAGAAACAAAGGTGTTCAGCCTCTTTTAGACGCCATCACCGCCTACCTGCCGGCCCCCGATGAACGCCACCATGACCTAGTGTGAGTGAAACCTTTAACTTTTAACTAGCTCAGATCTATTCTGTTGTGATACTTAGTTAATCCAAGTCTAAGCATTCACATTACTTAACCCTTTGGAGTTTTGGGCTATTTTGTCGGTTTTTGACTCCTTTTCATTCTGCCTGTATAAACCACTTAAAAATCTTTACCATGTCGTGTTGGTATCATTGTTTTCAGGACAACCTCACCTATCTGACCTGATTATTATTTTCATTTTCAATTACTGGATCAACATTTTGAACACAAAAAAATTACAAAAAACACATAAAACATGAAAAACAAACCAAAAACACACACAAACACACTCAAAACACAAAGAAATTACAAACAAACAAACAAAAAAAACATTAAACACAAAAGATTGCATTACAAATGCTAAATGCAAATTGCTAAATTAGAAAAATCTCTGCAAAAAAAGTAAAATCATGTTAATACACTTCAAGTTTTTTTTACCTTTGCTAAAAAAGGGTTGATGCATTAAATTGGACATGGAAACTTCTGTAAAAGCCAAAACTTTAGAGTTCAGCTGACAGCAGGGCTCCATGCTGCTGAAGTTTTTATGCTGTGAAGTCATGAAGAAGTCGTGCTCCGGCGCTTTCATGGACTCCAGGGGGTTAATCCTGCATTTCTCTGTCCAGGTTCTGCATTCTGCTTCTGCAGTGCTTTTTACATTAATCTTTGCAATTTTCAACTTGGTGTATATCATACACAACATTCTCCAAAGCCACTGTATTTATAGGCTGAAGTTAGTGATCTTTAAAGGAACACTCCACCGTTTTTTCATATTAAAACATGTTATTCGGGTAAGTAAGACGAGTTGATACAGACCTCTTGCGTCTCAATGCATCACTTCCGCTCCCTCTCACTTCCGTCAGGAGTGATGATATTACTGCGCCGAGTCGAAGTGCTCCCAAGTGCTATTCGCCATACATTATAGTTATCCTTTTTATCCGCTTCGAAAAGCGCCACGTTTTATTTTGTGTCGCCATACTTGGTCGTTTAACTACTCGTGTAGCTGTATTTAAATAGGGAAAACGTGGAGGAGTTTGGTCGCTTCTAACTGTCCATCTGTTTGGATCCTAAGGAATGAACTGGGCTAAGCTAAGTGCTAGCCAAGTAGCTCCGCGCGCCAGGGCGATTGAGTGCACGCATTGAGACGCAAGAGGTCTGTATCAACTCGTCTTACTTACCCGAATAACATGTTTTAATATGAAAAAACGGTGGAGTGTTCCTTTAACACTTTATGTCCCAGTCACTTGGAATCAAATAGGTCTGAATGCACTTAAAATATGATTTTCTATTGTGATGCACACAAATGGACAGCCACAATAAATGTTGCATGGGTGAAAGATGGATATAAATGAGCAAAAATTCAAATCATGCTGGAATTTTCCTTCAGTAAATCTCATACGTGAAGGACATGTTTCAATGCACATTTGTTCATTGTTTTTACATGCTGCTCATCCTGCAGGCGGTGGTACAAGGACGAATTATGCGCTCTTGCTTTTAAGGTTCTCCACGACAAGCAGCGCGGCCCTCTGGTATTCCTCAGGATTTACTCTGGTACCTTAAAATCGCAGACTGCCGTCCACAACATCAACAGGAACAGCGTGTACGTACAGCACATTACAAGTATGACCAAGATCATTATTATGATAAGTCAAAACTTATCTTTTTTTACATATCTTATCTTATCTTTATGTTGTGAGTAGGGAGAGGATGAGCAGGCTGATGGTGCCATTTGCTGATCAGCATGTAGAAATCCCCTCAATGACGGCAGGAAACATCGCTCTGACTGTCGGACTGAAGCAGGTAAAGCAACCTATGTCATATTCTTTTATTTGCTATTATGAAGATTTTCTCCTTAAAGTGGGGTTGTATGCGCCACTTATCCATAGACAGTGTATAACCTACAGTAGATGGCAGTCGTCATGCCCCCACTTTGGAGAAGCAGGTAGCAGTATCGTCACAGAAGCTATGGATGAGGGCCGCAGCAAAATGTATTTTAGCCACCTGAATATCAGTTTTAGTGTAAGTTATATTTAGGATATTTTCACCTCTTTACCTTGCCGTCAGACAGCCCTGTTTAAGTTTATGTGTGGAAAACTAAAACCGTTCTGTGCTCCTGTCAAAGTCACAACACTCTATTGATAAAACAGCAATTACCACGCAGAACACGGAGATGCTAGTCTACCACTGCCTTCATCGTTTAGTTTGATTGTGTCATTGTGTGAATCCAAACTATCTCTTGAAAACACCAAAGTCACACAACAACAAAAACAAAGTAGCCGATCGAGGTAGCGGTAGACTAGAAACTCCGGTTTTCTGCAAAGGTAAAATTACTGTTTTTGTCAATGGAGTCTGGTGGTTTTGACTAGAGCACAGTACGGTTTCAGTTTCCCCCGTGTAATCTTAAGCAGGGCTGTCTGAAGGCAAGTTGAAGTAGTGAAAATATTCAAAATGCAACAGACAAAATAACTGATCTTTCTTGTTTGTCAGTGGGCCTTTTTTCTTTTTTTAGTTGGCTAAAATACATTTTTGCTGCTGCCCTCGTCCATAGCAGTACACTGCTTAACTTCTGTGCCAGTAATACAATGACTATGGAGTAGTACCTCATACAACCCCATCAAAAATTGGAAACTATCCCTTTTAAAAATGTAATTTATATTTCCCACTTTCACTTTAGACAGTCACAGGGGACACCATCACTTCATCGAAGGCTTCAGCTGCAGCTGCAGCCCGCCGAGCCCAGAAGGACGGCGGGGCAGGGAAGAAGCGCGGGGAAAATGCCACCGTGGTCCTTTCAGGAGTGGAGGTCCCTGATCCCGTCTTCTTCTGCACAATAGAACCGCCCACCATGGCCAAACAGGCTGGTCAGTGACCGCGATTATAGTCTTACTACACGTCCTCCAGCAGCCTTGTAGTAACTCAAATGTTGTATTTTCCTTTTGAAAGATCTTGATAATGCACTCAACTGCCTCCAGAGAGAAGACCCCAGTCTTAAAGTCAGGCTTGACCCTGAGTCTGGACAGGTAATGCCATCATTGGATTAGCCGGGACATTTTGTAGTCTGAGCATCAACCACAATGAGTCAACAAATTGTCTCTGTCCTCAGACCATTTTGTGTGGGATGGGAGAGCTGCACATTGAGATCATACACGATCGGATCAGAAGAGAGTATGGTATTGAGACTCACCTTGGGCCTCTGCAGGTGGCTTACAGGGAGTCCATTCTGCATGAGGTCTCCACTACAGGTACGACATCAGCAATCATGTCTTAATATGTGTTCTTTGTTAAGGGATGGGGAAAAATAATTTTTGTCACTCATGACAACTTTTGTTCCTGCATGAATTTCACTCCAACAAGACACAACAGGCAAAACATTTTTTTCATGCAATTTTGAGATTTTGAACAATTTTTCTTTTAGACTAGCAGAAAGAAAAAATTCAAAATATACTTTTAGGTGTTATTTTACTACAGTTTTTGCATCTGTAGATTTCTTCTAATGTCACCAGTTAGCATCAATTAATGTCTCATTTGCATGTTTAATCATGCAATTTCAGAAGCTTCAAAACTTAGAATACAAGGTTCATGGTGATTTCTATTAGTTTTATATCTAGATTTTTACTCAATTTACCTGTAGTATCTTGCAAAATACAATACACATACATATTTTAAAAGTCCATTTATTAAAAATTAATTGTTTTTTCTCTAACTGAAGGTTTTTACAGAGAGCTTTGTTCATATCATTCATAGCTTGATTTATAGAACATTTTTCCCTAAAAAAAACAAAACATATGAAAAGTATTTTTTATTATGGCTGTTGACAGTGTTTTCTGATTTATGGAGTTAAAAAAAGAGATATCCAAAATTCCCTCTGTAAAATCCTCTCTCATATGTCAGAAAAGGAAACAATCATTTTGAACCTTAATCCAATGTTCAGATTTACCTTCTGGAAATGTATGCACAGATTTAAAGAAAAGAAATCTTACAATACAGAAAATAATTCTTTTTTTTTTTTTAAAGATTATTTTTTTGGCATTTTATTGCTTTATTGATAGTGATAGGTAGAAAGGGGGTGATAGAGGGGAAGACATGCGGCAAAGGGAGCTCAGGCCGGATTCGAACCCGGCTCCGCCGCAGCAAGGACTCAACCTATATCGTAAGCGCTCTACCAGTGTGAGCCACCGGGACGCCCGAAAATAATTCTTACTGTAAGAAATCAACGGGAGAAGTTTCATGTTGAAGTCTACTGATTCGTTTTCACCCTATTCACCTGCAGTGTCTCCCCTGTATCTTAAAACGTAGATACGCTGGACCGTACTATTGGGGAGAGACGACATATCGTGACAGTGGGGCTGGCCGTCGCACCTCTGGACATCTCCGCTACGGGTGATTCATGTGAAGTAGCTTTTACAGAGGAACTGGCGGCGCAGCTACCACCAGAAATGAAAGAAGCAGTGGAGAATGGAGTCAACAGCTCGTATCTTCAAGGTATCTTTGATTGAAACTTGAATCCCTGTCTTCCTGTCTTTTTTATATTGCCAGATGATATTATTTAATAATTATTTGTTTTTTACTGCCTGCTTCCACCTTCAGGTCCATTGCTGGGATATCCTGTACAAGGTGTATCTACACTGATCCAAAGTGTCAACATGCAACCAGGAACGTCTCCTGCCATGGTGTCCGCCTGTGTGTCCCGCTGCATGCTGAAGGTAAACAGTAACATGCTCAATTGTGTTTCATAAGTTATACACATATGTAAGAGATTTGGTGCTGAATGTAACTATTTTTAACCACTTGAGAATTAATAAAAATGAGCATTAAGACACCAAGAGGTTGAGGGACACCACAGAAAAAAATCTGCTGTGATTCAGTTTCAAAAACTTTAAACATTTTGGAGATTTCTGTGTTTTTGGCGATTTTGGTTAAACACTTTCAGGAGGCTGTGATTATCCTAGAGGTTACAGGAGGTCAAGTGAAAAATGGTCTCACTGCAATAGAATGCTACTAACATCATCACACATGAATAAAATTGGGCTCATTGAGTCTCAGCTTTCCTGTCATACCCAATTTAAGCAATTCACAGACTGTTTGGGGAAATATTCAAATACAATAGGCGGAAATAACACTTTTTAGCATAAAGTGGGAATATAAAAGTGTAAAAGGAGAATCGTGGGTACACATTGAGCCCAATTATTCCTTTATCCTTTATCTTCCTTTTCAGTGATTCACACTGATCCCAGTTTATTGTTGCGTTAAAACTGAAACACTAAATGCTAAATGACTAAATGAAACACAGTATGTTGGCCGGCATGCCATCTGGACATTTTGTGCTTAAAATCGACTTTTGGTACAGGCCCTGAGGCTCGCAGGAGGTCAGATCCTGGAGCCATTGATGTCCTTGGAGGTGACTGTCGGGGAGGAACGCCTCAGCTCCGTGCTGGGGGACTTAGCCCAGAGGCGAGGAACTGTCCAAGACATCCAGAGTCGTCAGGACGACAAGGTGCTGCTCGCAACTGTGCCGCTGGCTGAGATGATGGTGAGATGACATCAAATTCTATAGGGATGATCATGGATTTTTTTCAACTGATTCTCAGGGCAGATACCGATATGATAATTTAGCATTTTTTGTATTTAAAAATTGGGCTTCTATAGACTGCAACTCACAAGGTTTGTTTTGTTAGTTTTTCACTGGAATCCTTGGAGAACATGTGTTGCAAATTGCAATCATGTGGTCTTCTGTGTTTAATGTTGGATTGCAAACCAAATTTGTGTGGATGTTGTGCTTAAGTCAATGAAAGCAATTTGGTTTTGTATTACTGTCCCATTTAATGGCTTAAATGTAATTATTGAAGAACTGTATAAGAAGGAATGCACAAATATATTTTCTTTCAGCCAATCCCGATAACGGATAATAATCTCATGGTCGATAAAATTCACATTATCAGCCAATAATCTATCGGCCCAATACATAATCATGCAATCTAAAAATTCAAACATTCTGTCCGTAGTTTTTGGTTCAATGGGTTCTCCTTTCATGCCTGTTTCCTTCTAAAGGGCTATTCCACCATCCTGCGAACACTGACATCGGGCAATGCCACCTTCTCGCTGGAGCTGGACACCTATGAGACCATGAACCCCCAGGACCAGAACACCCTCGTTAAAAGAATGTCTGGTCTGCTGTGACCCCGTTTTCAACGATGTAATAACTGTGCAGAAATGGAAACAATGGCCTTCTGAAACAGAAGCTGGCTGCTACCCAAACAGAATTTTAAAAGACTTAAAAGTAAATATCAGAGTAAGTAACTAAAATGCTATTTGTAATATGAATACACAGGATATACAGGAAAGAAGACAATACAAATGATGTACCATGTTGTTGCAACAATTGCAATTAAAGTTTTTGAAAAATATTTATTATTTTTTTTTAAATGAAGACTCACGAAATTGTCAAATTGTATGTATAGTAAATTGTGCAAAAAATAATAATGAATGCATTGAATAATAAATTCTAAGAAATGCATTTAAGTACAAAATGTTTATGACATTTTGTCGTACTATGCGACTTTTGTGACATTTTGGACATCATACTATACTATGACTTTTTTGTCATAGTAATAGTATCATAGTATTTTTTTTTTTTTTTTTGAAAAAAATGTTTTTTTTGTTGCCATTTTTCGACATAGAAACCACCCTATTACTCATTTGTTACATTTTTGTTGTAATACTATACTGACTTCTTTGTGACATTTTTTTAACATCATACAATGACTTTTCATAGAAATGTTTAGGATTTACTATACCTTGACTTTTTGGGGCAGATTTTATTGCATACAAACAATTTTTTTTGGTGTACTTTAAATTGTTGTCTTGTCTTCTATTTTATTTTATTTATTTTTTTTAAATCAGGTGGTATGTTTTAAGTTGGTTTGCATAAAAAGCCAGATAAATCATACCTTTTTTTTGTTTAATTTAAAACACTAGACAGAAATTGTCAACATTTTATTCACAATCAATTATACAAACATTCATAAAAAACAAATTGTGCATTCATAAATCGCAGATGTTTGACAGTAAATGTGATTAAGAGTTTTCTAAAACAGATTTAAAAAGGGTGATGTGTCTAAGAGCATCAGTACAGTGAAGGCAGTTCAGCATTCGATCATAGTGTAAAATACAAGCATGGAGTTGATTGTACATGGATTAATTTCCATTTCCCTTTTCCCGTTTCCATGGCCTGCCTTTTGGTTGCTTTCAGATACCTCTGTACTCACGGGGACAGTAGCTTGAAAACAGGGGCTCAGCTGGGATCCCACGCCTTAGACAGGAAAAGAGACATAAATGTCACATAAATTAGTTGCCTTTAAAGAATCTGTTGGATGAAAAAGCACTGTGAGCCTGGCAAGAATGGAATCAGATGCTTCTCAAAATGATTAGTTGTACACACAAAGATTCACAAATGTATTTGTGATGCCAAAACATTTCTTGATTTAAATACATTTTAACTAAGCTGTGTATCTCACCATCATAATCAGAACACCACATATACATTCAGCAATCAGTGACTTCCAGATTACAAATTCCTTTTAACATGTTTTTTTAATCAAAACGTATTGTTGTCTCTCTCTTTGTCTGTCTCACCCAACCTCAGATTTGAAATATACTATTTTATTATGACTTTTTTTTTTTTTTTACGTGATTATGTTCGTCATACTATACTATGACTTTTACGTGATTTTGGTCAACATACTATATTATGACTTTTTTGTGATTTTGGAGGACATACTATATATACTATGACTTTTTTTTTTTTTACGTGATTCTGGAGGACATACTATTTATACTTAGCCTGGCTAACACCAGACTATATCACAAATGATATATAGTCTGGATACCACCAATTCATTGCTCCATAGAGGAGGCGTGGTTTACGATCCTCCAGAGCAGTTTATTGGGCGCTACGAATGTCTATCAAAAGCGTCTGTACGTAGCTCTTAGCCAATTGTATCAGTTATACTAGATGACGTATGTAGAGCGACAGAAATTGATGTTTACATAGCCGGACTAGCTCATCTCTACTTTGAGACTAAAATGCTCAATTCTGCTTCTGCAATGTTTTTCTGCAGCATGTTGTGACTCTGGCTGCTCTGTAGTTTCACCTCACAGTCTACCGGCTGTGTTGGTGTGTTGGTGTGTGTGTGTCTGTGAGAGAGTGTTGCTTGCTGCTTTGCTTCTCCAGCTCTTCCGTCTGTCCACTAGTACACATCATCGTCTTGCCGTCCCTCCCGTTTCTGTGATTGGATCCCTAATACAGGGCTAAGAAACGGCCATGGACACCAGACCCTTTCGCAGTTTGAAATTAAATAGAGCTCGCAAGGCAATATGGGTATACCCAGGCTGATTTATACTATGACTTTTTTTGTGATTTTAGACGACATACTATATACATTGACTTTTTTGTGATTTTGGATGACATACTATATATATTATGACTTCTTTGTGATTTTGGACAACATACTATATATACTATGGCTTTTTACGGCATTTTGGACAACATAGTATACTATGAAAGTTTTTTTTAAAATGTTGTAAAATAGTATGAACTAAGTTTTAAGTTGCAGTGAGGTGTTAAAACTAGGTATTAAATACAACTTCAGGATTGCTGCATATACCCTGCATGTACCCTGACACCCTTAAGCTTGAATCCTGCATTTACATTGAGACCCATCTGATTCCATAGGCACTGATGTCGGTGTGAATGGTATAAACCGTTTTCAGATACTTACTCCACCATGCGACAGCGGTGCACAGACAGTCTGTTGAAGGCATCGTTGATGTCCGTCACATCCTTGTCGCTCCACAGCCGCTCTGCCACAGCACTGGCACGAGGCCTAAAAGTGACAGCAAAAAAAGGGAGTAAAAGAAAATGAATGTGCTTTCAATGACACACTTATAAACTGTTATCTACAGTTTTTAACAGGATAACATACCAGAGCCTGGGGGTCAGGTTAGTGGCGTCGACATACTCTCCCCACAAACAGGCTTCTCCACCAATCACAAGCTTCTTTTGTTCTTCAGTTCCTGTTAATAATAAAATATAACATTTGATGAGATCAGGCAGCCCAAGCAACATCCAGGGAATCTGAAACTCCTCTGGACTAGAGTGACAAATAAAAAACAATAAAATAATTGATCTAATTAGAATTATATGGTGTTTTTCTCATCTCTGATAGCAATATATTAAGATATTTACCCTCTGTTCATTCAACAGGCTTACACATATTTGCACAGGAGTGACAAACAACTTTGACTTTGACATTGACACAAGAGTCAAGCTTATAAAATCTGGGTCAGACCAACAACAAAGCAATAAAATAATCATATGAGTGAGGCAAAGTCCTAACACTGTATACTAAAAAAAAAAAAATCAATGTTGCATAAACAGCAAATTACCCTCCGTTACAGGCAGGTAAAAAAAGCTTGCTAAATAAATAATTATGCAGACACAAACCCTTGAAATCCTGTGGGTCGGCCTTGTAATGACCGTGCCAGTCCTGGCCGTAGGAGATACGGTTCAGGTACCAGGGAGTGGACAGCAGGGTCTGGTACCCTGATGATGTAACATTTGCCATCTCACTCTGGTATTGCTCCTGGTTTCCTTTCCAGACGTGGATAAGTGTGTCTGGTTTCAGCTATACAGCACACATACATACAAGTATCAGCAAGGTAAAGAAAAATGGGGAGTGAAGACGAAAATGTCTCAGCTTTCTATTATTTTAAGTCCGTCTAAAAGATTTGTGTTTCAACCTCTGCTTATACTCCTTTTTGAAGCAACATTACGTAATTATTTAACTTTTAAATTGCAGCATTTTGATGCTAAACTGACTTGTATTAGGAAGGATGGAGTTGCTTTCATTCGCTCTTTTCCTCTTAACACCTGCCCTGCAGTACAGTAGTGGGCAGGTTCGATCTCTCAAGAGAAGTGGCTCTATGGCACAAATGCACCACCAGCTATGTCGCCAATTTTGATGAAACTGGACAATATTTTATGGAGAAAATGCTTTTTGATTTTCCCTCTGAAGTCCTTTAGCTGGTCTGCCGCGACTATAGCTGATTTACAGTTTCCTGATGGACAGAAAGCTTTACATGTTGCTAAAGTAAAGCTAGTGAGCAGCTATCTCAGTTAGCTGTGCTGCCAAAACTGAGGGATGCTGGCCCGAAGCATCACCAGAACTGGAGCCTGGCAAGTGGGCAACAGACCCTGGTACAGCAGTCACTATGGCACATTATGGCACAGGCAAAAAGATTGACAGGGATGTTACGAAGGAAAATGAGAGAAAATGGACAGAGTAATGTAACAAGAGGCTGCTAAATTGCAAAAAAAGGAAAATTCTACGTAATGTTGCTTTAGCTAATCACAGAATATAATGTCACATAATCTGCTTGGTGACATTTTAGTGTCTAGAAATGAAAAAAGGTTCAGTCCACTTTCCTCTTGGTCCAGAGGTTCCGTAGAGTGATTTTACAAATAAGCCAGGTTTATTTCAATTAGCCTAACCCACTTTCAGTTGATCCAGCAAATTCATCATAGTTCAAGTTTAGTTACTATAGCAAGTTTTTCTGGGAAACTAATAAATAATCAACTTGAAATTAGTCAGTCTAACTGAAATAAGCCTGACTTATTTGGTGAAGTTGCATCAATGAACAGGCTCTGGGTTTATGGAGAACCAAACCTGGTGTATTTTCCCCTGGCTTAGAAAAATACCCCAAGTGTAAAAAGTGTTGATACTATTTTTTCGATACCATGTTTAATTATACATGATAGTATGGTACACATAGAAGCGACAAAGAAAAAACAGCTGCAATTAAGTCAAGGCTGCACAGATGAAACTGTTTACAAGTGAAGCAACATTAAGGAAAACATAAATAATACTAAATGCAATAAAAAGCAACATAACCAGTATGTACAGTAGTGTTCAAAATAATAGCAGTCCAATGTGACTGTAAGAGCCATTTATATCTGTGTCAAGGTCATTCCCCGATTGCCACAGTAGGTGCCGTATTGGACAACAGCATAATTAGAGGAAGAGGCAATTACTCCTCAGGTGTGCTGCTTACCAGGAGAAGCACACAGTTTTTGAACGCCATTTGACTGCCGGCTAACCTTTAAGCCCTTTTGTTTGTTTTATGCCAGTTACTGATGTAAGTGTGTGCATAGCAAAGCTGTAGTGATACATGGTAGTAAATAAATACGTCTTAAGCACAAGTTCGCAGATGTTTGATTGACTACAGCCGCCGCATGACGACGCGTCAACTACGTATCCCAGTACCAGCCCCTCATTGTGGCTTAGGTTTTTGTTTTGTCGAAATCAAATCACTACAGTGACTAACCAGATTAATCCAGGTTTTTAGTATATTTTTTATTGCTACATGGCAAACAAGGTACCAGTAGGTGCAGTAGATTCTCAGAAAAACAACAAGACCCAGCATTCGTGATATGCAGCTCTTAAGGCTGTGCAATTTGTGCAATTAGTTGAAAGGGGTGTGTTCAAAAATAGCAGTGTGGCATTCAATCAGTGAGGTCGTCAATTTTGTGAAAAAACAGGTGTGAATAAGGTGGCCTCTATTTAAGGATGAAGCCAGCACTTGTTGAACATGCATTTCTCTTTGTAAGCCTGAGGAAAATGGGTCTTTCAAGACATTGTTCAGAAGAACAGCGTACTTTGATTAAAAAGTTGATTGGAGAGGGAGAAAGAACACATCAACGGGCCTAAAGAGAAATGGAGGAACATTTTGTGGACTGATGAGAGTAAAATTGTTCTTTTGGGTCCAAGGGCCGCAGACAGTTTGTGAGACGAGCCCCAAACTCTGAATTCAAGCCGCAGTACACAGTGAAGACAGTGAAGCATCATGATATGGGCATGTTTCCCCTACTATGGTGTTGGGCCTATTTATCACATACCAGAGATTATAGATCAGTTTGCATATGTCAAAATACTTGAAGAGGACATGCCCTTGAAATGGGTGTTTCAACAAGACAATGACCCCAATCATACTAGTAAACGAGCAAAATCTCGGTTCCAAACCAACAACATTGATGTTATGGAGTGGACCTTCATCCAATTGAGAACTTGTGGGTCGACATCAAAAATGCTGTTTCTGAAGCAAAACCAAGAAATGTAAATGAAATGTGGAATGTTGTTAGAGAATCTTGGAGTGGAATAACAGCTGAAAGGTGCCACAAGTTGGTTGACTCCATGCCACACAGATGTGAAGCAGTTATAAAAAACTTGTCATACAACTAAATATTAGTTTAGTGATTCACAGGATTGCTAAATCCTAGGAACAAAAAAGTTTGTACAAAATAGTTTTGAGTTTGTAATGTCAACGGCAGACACTGCTATTTTTTTTAACACACCCCTTTCAACTAATTGCCCAATTGCACAGCCTTAAGAGCGTGCATATCACAAATGCTGGGTCTTGTTGGTTTTCTGAGAATCTACTGCACCTACTGGTACCTTGTTTGCCACGTAGCAATAAAAAAATATACTAAAAACCTGGATTAATCTGGTTAGTTACATTGGACTGCTATTATTTTGAACACTACTGTATGTGTAGGTTATTAATACATTTTTTTTATTTTTACTTTGTGTGCCAAGGAATTTTCATTTTTGCTGCAGGATTGAAATAGATATGAAGTACTCTTTTTATACAGATATTGCATCAAAGTTCATAATTCTGGTATTGTCCAACATGTTAAAACCACCAACCACACAGCCCCATCTTCATGTCATGTCTGTCTGACTCTACCTTGTCACAACCGTGCACTTTAAGCGTAAGCCTGTTGAACAAAATTTAAAATGTACCCCAATTAACAAGGCCCAAATCAGAGTTTTCCTCCACCAAATCTAATTGATTTGACAAAACATGTCATTTTGGGAAAAAAAACTGACCGTTGAAGTTGAGCGGCTCAACCTTGTAGTACTTCTGCCAGTCCTGTGCGTAGCTAATGTAATCTAGGTACCATGGGGCGGAGAGGATGGTGGTGTACCCTGATGCCGTGACCTTGGCCAGCTCATCATTAGCCCCGCCGCCGATCCACACATGCACTACTGTGTCTGGCTTTAACTGGAATAAGTTACAGACCAAGCTACTGCACTTAGTTATTGGTTAAATGAATAGATTGACAGTTTGGGAAATGCCTTTATTCGTCTTCTGAGTTAGATGAAAAACTAACACTTTATGTTAAATATGAAGCTACCATGAGAAGCTAGTTATCTTAGCTTAGCATAAATACTGGAGATGGAGATACAACTAACCTGGCTGTCCAAAGATTACAAAATTTGTCTACGAACCCCTCCAAAGCTCACAAATTAACACATTATAAATGTATGTAATTTGTACATAATTCATTACTTCCATGAGAATCCCATGGCTTGGCTAGTTAGCCAGCTGTGCTAACAGTCCTCTCTAAAACGTTAAGATTTCATTGGAATAAAACAAATGATATAAACAAGTTAATTACATACTTTCAGAGGTTCTGGTAGGCCAAATTCGTTACCTTTTGATGGAGCCAGGCTAGTTGTTTAGCCACATTTATAGTCTTTGTGCTAAGCTAAGCTAAGCTAAGCGGCTGTTGGTGATCGCTTCATATTTAGCATTCAGACATGAGAGCAGTATTTATTTTCATCGAACTTTCAAAAAAGAAAATACACTTATTTGACAATATGTTAAACTATTCCTTTAATAAGACAGAATAAGAAGCAAACAAATGAATCAATAAAATCAAAATTTGTTAATTAGTATGAAAACATTTTTACATTATTAACTCGTTAGTTACCTTCACTCCATTGTCAAAGACCTCCTGCCAGATCATGTAGCCCTTCTTGGTAGTGGTGACGATATCCAAGAGTCTATCAGATAAAAAAAGACATAAAAAAGTGAAGTTTCTCTGACAACCAGTTTACTTTTGAAAAAGAAAATACTTTTGTGTAAAATAAGCAACACACTTTTGGATATAGAATGATTCCAGTTTGCTGTAGTCTTGTCCGAAGCCTTGCTGATCCATGAACTTCTGAATGTCTGGGTTGGACTTCCTGCAGGGGGAAAAAAAGCAGGCAAATATAAATTTATGTCTCATTTTTGATGCTGAGGAGAAGTTTATGACATTTTGTGCACACAGTCTCACCAGCAGGTGAAGTCCACCTCGTCACCTCCCAGGTGAACGTAGGCATCAGGGAACACGGTGCTGATCTCCTTGAAGAACTGGGTCATGAAGTCGTACGTGGTGTTCAGGATGGGGTTCACCGGTCCAAAAGTGCCAGAGGGTTTGGAGCCAGAGTAACAAGGCGTGAGCAGATCTGGCTGACCTGAGAGGAAAAAACGTGCAGTAGATATTTCATGCTTTTATTGATTTTAAGATACATCTTTGCTGAATGTTTCCAGGTAGCTTCTGAGAAAGAAAATATAAAAATGAAAACTATCTCCACAAACACTTTCAAATCTCACCTTTGCCCCATGACTGTGTGTGTCCTGGAGTGTCAAACTCCGGGATAACACGAATACCTCGCAGGCGGCCAAACTCAATCACCATCTTCACGTCAGCGGGTGTATACACATGTGTGTAAGGGTGGTAAGCTCCCTGTGAAGGGTTTAATGATAAAATAAGATAAACCTTTATTAGTCCCACGATGGGGAAATTGCACCATTGCTGCAGCAAGTGGAAAGCAAAAAGAAGCATCAATATAAACAATGATTGTGTAAGAAAGTAGCACAAAAATAAATACATCTAAAATAAACAAGATGTAGACAGAATATGAACATGGAAAGATATTTGATGTTAAAAAAAACTTTTCTTTGCTGAAATGTACCCTTGTGTCTGACAAAGAACAATTCCCTTTATAGTTTTATTTTTTCCAACAATTGTGGTGGTGCTAATGCATGTAGCATAAATTATGGCAAGGAATTTAAGCATACAGAAAATAATAAAATATTTGTATATTGTATATTTGTATTTTTTGTGTCAAACGAGCATTTAAATGGTTAAAATGCTGAAAATGAGTCAATATTTGGTAGTTATGATCAGGATCGTTGGATGTTGGAAAAACAATTTTGATTTATAGTATTTTATAAGTTTTATTTTCTGTATGCTTAATGCTGAGGATTTTTCTAAAATGTTTTCTTTTCATTTTTTTCGTTTTTTTTTTCATAGCAGTGGTATAATACATAAATAAACTGCAATTTAAAGAGTTATAAGTCTAAAAATGATCAAATATTTGATAATGACTTAAGGAATAAGATAGGATAGTTAAAGATTTATAATAATATTAATATATAATCTTATGGCAGTTTTTTGGCATGGACAATTTTGACTTTGGAGCTTCAGTTTTAAAGTGAGCCACGAGGTTTAATAATAGGTCTGACTGACCTGCTGGCTCAGCTGTGGGAACGTTCGGCTCAGGTACGGGAAGGACTGATCATCCACGATGTGCCAGTGGAAAACATTAAATTTGTTCATCGCCATCGTTTCCTGTATGAAAAGAGGAAATATATATTTAACAGTAATACATTCAAATTAAAAAATGTATTAAATTAAAAGGTCTCCCTGACATACCAGATTAGCCAGGATGACTTTAATGGGCAGGAAATGCCGAGAGCTGTCCAGTAAGATGCCTCTATGTGAGAATCTGGGGAAGTCACTGATTGTGGTTGAATTGATGCTTTTCTGAAAAAATACAAAGTGAAAAGTTAAAAATGTGGCTCACATACAGTTGACCTTCACTATGAATGAAAAAAACAAAAAAACAATCATTGACATTCACTTACAGCTCCATATTCATCTTCATACACCAACTGGCTGAAAGTTTCCAGACCTAAAAGTGATGAACACATTGTATACAATCAAGACAAGTTCTTGGAAGTTTTTATGAGACCGAATTAAGTTACTGTCATTTGATAACGTACCCTAGATATATGACCAAAGTTCCACAATGTAAATTTATGTTGCAGGGAGTGGCACCAAGTTTGCAATAAAGTGTAAAACTACATCAGACTCATCACTTAATAAACATAACAGCTTTTGATGGCACCTATAGGGTTGGGTACCATTCACATACTGATACCCAATGGGACTTTTTTTTCTGTATTTTCCTGTTTTTGTAATAATAATAATAATAATAATAATAATAATAATAATAAAACAATTATTTTATTGGTAAAATAAACAACAACATCTAAACTTCACAATTTAAGCATTGTTATTAATTAAATATAAAACATTATGCACAACACATAAATAAAACTCTTTCTAGACATGTTTTGTAGATCCATCTCCTCATCTATCTCTCTACATATACAAAATTACACATATATGACAATCATCATTCAGTACTTCAGAACTCAATCATAATTACATAGCCTACCTAAATGCAGAGATGTATCATACACATGCATTTTATTTTTACCTGATCAAGTTTTTGCAATTGTCCAGAGAAGAGTTGAAATGATTATAATTACTTGATTGACATACATTATCAGTTTTGATAATTAAGAGAAAAATAGTTTTGACATTTTGGAAAAATAGTTCGTTTTCTGCCAAGAGTCAAGAGAAGATGAATACCACTCTCAGGTTTGCTGTTAAATATGAAGCTACAGAGAGATAAGACATTATCTCGGTTTGATCTGTTATTTGGTTTTATACATAACTAAGGCGATATAACGTGTTAATTATTGAGCTTTAGGAGGTGCTGGTGGGCAGATTTTGTAACCTTTGGAGAGAGCCAAGCCAGCTCTTTTCCCTTGTTTCCGGTCTTTATGCTGAACTAAACTAACGGTCTCCTGGCTGTGGTATTAGGGGGACATTGTTTGCTTTCAAAAGGTGCCATTATGGCTTAAAAAACATTCCTACCATGCAGGGCTCCCCAGACCTTCGGTGCTTTCAGGACAGCAAACGGCTGATCCACTGACAGCTCATCTGTGGATAATAGACATGTGAACGGTCAGTGTTGTCAAAGCTTGGCAGGTGGTTATTATGGTCCTAAAGTCAGGGTCTTAAACACTCAGAGGGGCTTTAAACATTTAGTCTATATTGACTGTGTTGATCCCATTATGCTCCGTCAAGGTGATCTCAAATTCCAGTGGTAAGTCATAAGTATACGCTCTTTTTCTGTTTGTAAAATGTAGCATGAAGAATCAGATAGAAGTGACGATATTATCAAAGTGTTCGGATCATTTTCATAAGCAAAAGTACCAATGAAACAATGTAAAAATGCTCAGTTACAGGAAAAAACATTTGAATTCCTGCCACAGTAAAGATACACAAGTAACAGCAAAATGTTCTTTAAGTATCAAAAGGTAAAAGTCCTTGTTTGGGTGAGTTTTTAATGTAATATTTGGCTTGATTTTGAAGGATTTTAGATCATTTTTATGTCTTTATGTCTGTTTTAATAACTGCAAATAATCAGACTTCTCAATTGAGTTGTGTATTGACTTTATCATGTGTTTTTGTGTGAAAATAATATCTAGAGCTGTTAAATACATTGTTGCCCATTGAGTTGGAATAATTGTGTTTTCAGACACAATCCTCTGTTAATTGTGGTTTCGTTTTCATTGTGATATGTTTGGAAGAGATTGTGTATAATAATTGTTATTAAACAGCTTTGTTGAATTCTCTTTTCTGATTGGTCAATTCTGGTAACTAATGTGTTTTATTTCTGAGCAACAGACCTACAGAAGCAGTTATGATCATAGACTCTGAAGGAAAGAATAAATTGTTTTTAAATCAATGTTTTGTGTCAAATGATTAGTTGCTTTAGTAAGTAGCCCTGTAATACTCATGGATCAATATCATGTACATTGTTGTGAAATAAAACCCATTAGGGGCGGCTGTGGCTGTGTGCAGGTCCATTTACCATTTACCCATTAAGGATTATGCATAAGATGCACATTATCCCTTACTAGCCTGCAGATTTCAGCATGCAACTTTCATTTCTGCATTTAGTGAAGTATTCGGATCGATTACTCAATTAAAAGGAGCAATACCACGACAGAAAAACGCCCCATTTAAGGTAAAAATCCTGGTAAAACTAAGTCTTGCAAAATATCATATCTCAAAGAGGAAGTTAATTGTAATACAGAAAAATGCTGTTTAATCTTCAACAGTACATTGTGCAATCTTTTCCATGAAGTAACTTGTAACTAATGCTGTTATATGGATGTAGTGGAGTAAAAAGTCTGATATTTCTCTCTGATGTGTAGCAGTAAAGTGTTGAGTAGCACCTCACAAATGTACGCCGGTACAGCACTAAAGTGAATGTAATCACTTGTTAGTTTCCACCACTGCATGTTATAAGTGGATTGTTTTTTGGGTGAAGGATGACTATTATAATTCATCAGCAGATAACAGTATGCAAATTTAATTTCCACAGAAGCAGTGGTGGGGGAAGTAAAAGTAGCAGTTATTTCAGTTTAAAAAATACTTCTCTGCAAGTAAGAGTAAGTGTGATGTCGTCTTTTTTTAAATCATCCTTTTACCGTTTTATTGTCTTTATTGCTTCTACCTCTTTTTTTTCATGTTTGTGTATCTGGACTTCGGCCTTCTTAACTTAAAGTACTGCTGGGATGTGACTCTTATTGGTCAAAGCAGATCTATGTTTTATCTACTTTATACATTGTTTAACCTTTAACAATGGCTCTCACCTGACTCCAAATCTGACCTCTCATAACCCCTACATTTAATTTTTGTACTCCATTCTTGCATTTAATTTTCATGCATACTTGAGTATTTTGTTTTCTTTATTTGTTTATGCATTTCATGTAAAGCGTCTCTGAGTATTTAGAAAAGCACTATGTATATGGATAGATTCTTATTCTTCTTATCATACTTTAGTCTTAAAAATCTTGTTCTGTAAAGTAAAGAAGTTACGTAATTGTAAGGGACATAAAAGTAGGCTATATAATATGTGTATTAATACGTAGTGGAGGAGTGTAAAGAAGCATTGAATAGAAATACTTGAGCAAATATGCACTTAAAAATGTACTTAGTTACATTCCATCACTGAGCAGAAGCACCACAGTGAGAATCATGATTGAATGTGATATGAATGGGGAAGAGAAGAGACTCACATGACTCGTCAGAAGACACACTTGGATAGCCGTCACATTCAGAGTCAGGTGATGTGATCAACACCTGAAGCTCTGTCAGCTCAAAGGGTCCTGTTCGCCTGCTTTTACTCATCATCTGCCTTTTTGCGGTGCCAAACATGTACTCATAATACCTGTTCGCAGAAGCAGAAGAGTGGAGAAATCGTTTATCGTTCAGTCCCTGAACGCAGCACGGCGATATTTCCTCATTACAAAACCAGTGAATGAGAAACTGAAAACAGAGCTAAAAAAAACAAACTAATTGGTTAAAAAATGAGCTTCTTACCTCCTGTACGCATCCTGCAGGAGGCTGCAGCTCGGTCCAGCGGACGACTCTTTGGCGTCAACTATTTTGAAGCTGAAGCTGGTCAACTTGAATGAAACATCTGAGATTTGCACTTTCTGCGGCAGAGGCCACAGAGAGCCGTATTTTGAGGCCTCAGCGACGCGCTCTGCCTCGGGCTTTTCTTCGTCGATGTCGTTGTACAGGAGCCCCTGGGCAAATGCAAGAGCCAGCAATAATAGTGTCAACTTCAGCGGAGCGCTCATGTTGGTGGCAGGCAGCGAAGTCACAAGACCTGGCGGACACAGTAGCATTATGTGGAGGGAGATGGGCGGGACTTATCATGCGGAAGTCCATGTTTTGCAAAGATTTAAAGGGGAACCATCACATGCTGCTTTGAAAATGTCAATATGTCCTTATCATAGACTGTAGACTGTCCAAAATAGGTCCTTATACATTATTACATCATTAAATTAATTTTTAAAAAGTTAATCTTCCACATAATCTCGTCACCTGTGCACATCACTTCTTTTAAAAAAAATAAATAAATTGCAAAATATATGGCACATAAATTGTCCCAGAAATAATTGTGATAAACATTTGTTTTTTTGTCATTTTCAGACCATTTTATGACAGATATAATGATAATTTAACAGCATAATAATGCAAGTATTATGCCCTTCAAAAGAGTAAAACATCCCTCCATCCATCTATTTTCTTCTGGTTATTCAGGGTCGGGTCGCGGGGACAGCAGACTAAGCAAGGTATTTTAATAAGCAGAATACATATGTAAAATTTGCAAGTATAAAATATTATTTAAAAAATAAAATAAAAATATGTATTGACCTTAAAATATATATATTTTTTAAATGATAGGCAGCTTGCACATGGGTTGGAGAGTTATTTATTACTTAACAGGCAATACACTATTCTCTGTTTACAGTTTTTCCCATATATCAAATCATCCTTAACATTGGCAAAGCAATAAGTGCATTTTTCAAAACAATTCGTACAAATAGCAGCACACAGTGGGTTACCTGCCATATATTATCTGCTGCAAATAATGGATAAATAAGTAAATGCATAAAATGCAACAAAAAGGGCTTTGCATTAAAGCAAATATTCATAATCATAAACATAAAAAAACAAAGATAAATACCATAAGTTGGATAAATTTTAATTTAAAAAATTTAAAAGATCAAATAAATTATGTGGCAGATTAACGTTTTTAAGTAACAAGTTTGTCTTTCCCATAAACATACATGATAAATGAAAAATCATCACCATTGGAAAACTAGATTTCCATTATGTCTTCAGCAACAAGCTTCAGCATGCTCGACCTGTTTCTGAGGGCGTAGAGTGAAATGTGGTTTACGGTAAAAGCTCCTGACCGGATAAACCACAGTGAAAGAGAGCGTTACTCTGCTGTGAAGGGATCTTTATTATGTTGTTACTGTGTACCATATCTGAAAACCAACCAGCCAACCAGCGTATTTTGCCATCCATTAAATCAAATCAAAATCAATTAGAATTACTTTATTTATCCCCAAGGGGAAATTCAGTTAGTCTGTTAGCTCTTGAAGAATGAGACAGCCTGATGGCTGTAGGAGCGAAGGATCTTTTGAATCTCTCTGTCCTGCAACGGAGAGAGACGAGCCGTCCACTGCTGTTTTTTTGGTCCATAAAGGTTTTGTGTAGCGAATGATCTGGGTATTTCAGGATGGACTAGAACATCTTGACAGTGCATCTCTCCACCACCTCCTCCATTGTGTCCAACCTGGCTCCAACCACAGAACCAGCTTTTTAGACCAGTCTGTCCAACCGCCTTGCATCTCTGTGTCTGATGCCAGCAGTCCCAGCAGACTGCAGCATAAAACAACACACTACCACCACAGACTGATAAAACATCTGCAGCATCTTACTACAGATGTCAAGAGATCTGAGCTTCCTTAAGAAAAAGAGGCGGCTCTGCCCCTTTTTGTAGAGAGCGTCTTTAGGGACCAGTCCAACTTATTATCCAGGTATACACCTAGATACTTAGAACTTGGCACCACCTCCATGTCCACCCCACAGGCATTCACTGGCTGAAGAGGGGGCTTGAACCTGCGGAAATCTATGATCATTTCCTTAGTCTTTGAGGTGTTCAGTAGGAGATAGTTCTTGTGACTCCAGTCACTGAAGGCTTTTATCAGATCCCTATATTCAGATTCCTGTCCATTCCTGATACATGCCACAATCGCAGTGTTGTCCGAGTATTTCTGGATTTGGCAGGACTCAGAGTTGTATTTGAAGTCCCCTGTGTACAGTTTGAACAGGAATGGAGCCAGAACAGTGCCTTGTGGAGCCCCTGTGCTGCTCATTAATCTCCCAGAAAACTAGTTCTCCAACCTGACATACTGTGGCTTTCCTGTCAGGCAATCTGTGATCCAGGAGATAAAGGAAAGATCCACTCCCATCTCTGAAACAGAATCATCCAATACACCATTGAAGTTTTGTAAACAGTCAAACAAATATTATGTTGCCACCAACCAGTCCAACAAGTTTCAGTTTATGACATGTGCCAGCATCCGTGTCCCTCCATGACTGACTTATCACTAGAAGAGGAACAAAACTAGTTCTGTTAGTTTACAACGAGACCAAACCTTTACTTGAGAACAACATGTACTTAGTCTTATATCTTATTTTTACACGTTAAAGAGTTCAATCTTATACCATGTCTTCAAACAGATATCTCAGTTTTTAATTTATATTCCTAAGTAATGTGTATCTTCTTTTGGTGCTGTCTAGTAAATATCATGGTATCAGGTATATCTTGTGTTTTTATTGTGTTCTCAAGGCAAAAAAAATCATAATGGTGTTGGTTTATTTATTTTTAAGAATAGTTTTTATCCATTTTGCCAATATACTCTTTATACAAATATTTCCATATTCGTACATCTTTACTGTTTATATTTGCTGTATTTTAATGTATTTAATGTTTGTTGACTTTTGTCTTCATATTTTCTATTTAAGCTGCCGAAGCCTTAAATAATATAAATCATATTTTAGAATTGTGTTTGTTTGTTCTTATGGACCAATACACCACAGCAAATTCCTTGTATGTGAAAACCTACTTGGCAATAAAAATGATTCTGATTCTGATTTGATCTACAATCATTAGTCAAGTCATTTTTTTTACTAGGCCAATATCACAAATTTGCCTCAAGAGATTTATTATGATATGTAAAAGATGTTGTGTGTACAGAATAACCGAGATTACAGCATAAACAGTGCAAATGACAAGAAAACATAGAACAGTCATTCTTTTTCATAGTGTGCTCTGTGAGAAAGAATACATTACAGAAAGAGAAAAATAAGCTGAAACAATACTTCAAACTCTAAAAGGACACAAATTTAACATAAAGTGGATCTACTTTAATACAAATAATTAGGGACAAAAAAAATTGGTACTCTCAATCTAACAAATAACAAATTTGCTCACACTGCGAATATAATATGTATTTTGTCCAATAGGTGTCTCTGGAGTCATATATAGTTTTTCTTTACACAACTCTAATATAATGTCAAGACTTTTTGCAGATATCACTGTTATTTCAACACATACACACTTTCCAATTTCTATTTGATCCATATTCTGAAGGTTTTTTTTGTAGAGAGGTTTCTTCATATATACTATTCACGATCTGATTTATGGAAAATTTATGAAAGAACTGCAATTGTTTTAAAGCTGCTAACTGATTCATGGAATAATAAAATCTGTAAAAACTTTTGACTCTAATGCATCAACTAAAACAACTACGTCAAATAAAGCAAGAATTTAGATTTTCCAGTGTTCAGATTTGTGTTCTGTAAAATGTATGCAATTTAGAACATATTTGTTAAGATATTATCTCAATAAATATATTCTAAATTGCATTGTTCATCGATGATTTGCATTTCAACAGAACACTTAAAAAATGTCTTACTGCAAGTAAACAACTGGGGAAGTTTCATGGTGTCATATCTATGAGTTAAAATCTTTATACTTTTCACCTTTTCTCTGCTTAAAGAAATATTATTGTTTTTTTTTACACATAAAGTACATAAAGTGGGGTCTGTGACCCTAAACAATAAGAAAGTAAAACTAATGTCTAACAGACACAAAGGTTCATAATTAAATAAATAATCCACTCAGTTCCAGCTTCGGAGCTTCAGCACTAGTCCCAGGAACACTGTGTCCACTAGATGTCTCTCCTCTCATACATATGAAACATTTGCTGCCATAATGAATTTTTCTTCACAACTAAACACACTTCCTTGAGGAACACTGTGCTGTTCTATCCTGAACACAAAGCTGCAATAACAGTGTAATTTCTGTCTTCATAAAAACAGTTGATGGGAAAAGAAACCAGATGCAAGTGTGTCACAGCTCTAATAACCACAACACGAGTACATGAAAACAAACAGAATAATAAGCTCAGAGCCTCGAGGGTCCAATGACGAGTTTAGTCACAGCCAAAAGTCCCGTCAACAGGGACCACAGATGTGACTCACACAAGATGTCCTGGGTATAATTGGACTTCCCGTTTCCAGCCCCTTAACCAAAAACCACAATGTCTTTATAATCCTATAGGATTTATATTGTGTCTGCGGCCTGCAGTGGTCAGTTTGCTGTGACTCAGTTTATGTCCTTTTTCTTCACAGCATTGTTTTTAAATGTACAGAATCACTGTAGTTTTTTATATATATAGTTAAAAACCTAACACAAACAGTCTACCTCCTACTTCCTGTACAGTGGCGATGGATCTGTTCCATGTTTTGCTTTAAAGGTAGATTAAAAATAACAAATGCAGCCTTAATCTTTAATTCTATCCAGTACTATTTGTATCAGTAGATTACTGTTGCTTAACAGTTATTTATCCAAATGAAAAATATGGTAGTAAACTGTAAACTAAACATACATGACACTATTTGTTACTGATTGTTAACAATAATGATGGATTACTAAACAGGCCTTCCAGGCAAAGGGGACCAAAGTGTCAGGGGCCCTTCGATCTTCACCTTCAAATTGTCACTAGAACAGACAGGTATTGACCAGAAATGCAAAATGACCACAAAGAGACACAAAACAACTACAGAGGGACACAAAATGGCGATAAAGGGGGAAAAAAAGACAAATTGGCAATAAAGGTATATAAAACAACCAAAAAAAAAGAAACAGAACCAGAAAGACGAACATATTGACAAAAAAGACCAAAAAGAGACACAAATTGTCGACAAAGAATCACAAAATGATTAAAAAATACACAAAAGGACTACAAAAAGGCAAATTGACCAAAAAGGTAAATAAAACAACCAAAAAAACCCTCATAATAAATCACTAGACACAAAATGACCAAAAAACCAAAGCTCAATTCATATTTTCATAAATGATATATATAGATATTGAAAGAAAGTGTAAGTATTATATATTTCTGCAAAAGCAAAGGTCCATTCATTGACACTTTACTGTGTTACAATTTCCCCCAACAAGCAAACTGTTACACTCTACACATTTCTTGCTCTCATTTAATATCACTCTGGTAATCTTGTCCTTCTCGGTGAAAATATATCAATTGTATTATTATTAAGTGCACATAATATTTTCCTATAGCAAAACATGTCTAGTGTAGTATGAAAGCACAAATAATGAGATTCACTTGGTCCTATACTTGTGGTTGGGCAGTTCTACAGATAATTTTGCTGGTTCAACAGATAAAGATAATAATGTAATTATACATATCTATAGCGTAGTTCAAATAGTCTGCGTTTTGAAGAAACATTTAAACAAAATAAATGTTACAATTGCCCTCAGTCTCCCCTATCTTTATCCAGAACATTACATCAAACAATCTCAAGCGCTCCTACCTAATCCAAACATTTTATAAAGAAGAATAAAGTATTTTAAATAGAAATTATTCAACCTAAATAATCTAAATTAGACGGTTATGTGTTTGTTTGTTTGTTTGTTTGTTTGTTTGTTTGTTTGTGTGGGAGGAAACTCCTCTCTCTCTCTCTCTCTCTCTCTCTCTCTCTCGGTGTAAACACACCCATCGACTCCAGTGAGAGAGGAGTGGGAGCGCAGGAGGAGGAACCGTCACATCGGAGCAGAGCAGTGCCGCTGGAGGAACGCCTCCAAAACATCTCATCCTTTTACGCAAAAAAAGCCTGTTTCATTCCATGCGGTGCCGTTTGTATTAATATATATACAACCTCCGGACTCTCACAGACACCTCATTGTAGTATCGGCATCATCCTGACCGATTATCCGCCAGTTTTTCGGGAATAAACCTCGGAGTTGTTCCACTACCCGAGCGCATACGGCTTGCATCGTGGCTCTTTCAGAAGTGGCATGTTCGAGGGATACTGCGGACACAATTGAACTCCTGCTTTCACCCGAAGAGGTAAATCTATCACACTCATTCATCACATCTATTCGGCGATATCTTATACGCAGATTATTATAATGTAACAGCATCCCTTTCTGATCACCTGATGATGGAAAACTCCGAAAGCGCAACAAAAAAACAGGCGAATGGACAAAAGATTTCTGTTGGCATTCCTGGTTTTTATCAGAATTATGTTGTTTTTATGATTTACCAAGCGCTTATTTCCACTATGAGATCTCCCCTGGGTCCTTTGTGCTCTCTTAGGCATCTTGTTCCTGCATACTCATGCATGCTCGAGATGTTTTTCATGTTTTAAAGGCGACATCAGGTGTGACCTGCTCTTCCTGCTGATAAGAAACACTATTTTCTAAGAGCTTTGGTTGACCTCCGATCTGTGCATACAGACTATAAATCTGAGATTAGGATTTATGTAGATCAATAGCTGCTGGTGTGTCCTCTTGTTTTGCATCTTGTTTCATTTTCCCCCACCACCAAGTGGCAGATGTACAGAACTGGCCCATATAATAAGCCTGGTGTTTACTTTTGAAGTCTCTCCCACCGATCCCTCTTCCTGAGTCCACGAACACCTGGCAATGATTTTAAACAGACTGAGCCAGCCAGGCCTCAGATATAGAGTCCAGAGGCAGCATGTGCATGCCTTTTTTTTTTGACTGTGTGCTTTGTGAGTGTGGCATGTATGTGCTTTCCTGTTATGTGCCTGTGGATCTGTTTTCTGTAGAGGGGGATGAGGATGACAACTCTCACAGCCATCCAGCCAAGCGCTCACTCTCACACTGCTGGCATATTTTCTTTCTCTCAGGGCACGCTGGTGTGAATGTACTGACAGAAAATAGCCTGTGACACCAAGGACAAGTTACCATGAACACTGACTGTATATCATGGTCATTGGTCATTGTTTTTTGGGGCTGCCGTTTAAAATAAGCAAATAAATAGGTGATTTTTTTCATTTATCTGTTTTTTTTTTGGTCTAAAAATGTTAAAACGTCATAAGAAATGCCCTCAATGGCTTTTTCAAACTGCTTGTTTTGTCTGACCAACAATCCAAAACCCTCAATATAGTCAAATTTCTTTGATATGCAACAAAAATGTATAGCAGTTTGGGTCCCGTGGGTGCTGAAAATCCCTGAAAACACTTGAATTTTAATGTGGTAATTTTAAGGTTTGAAAAGTGCTTCAATCTCATTGGAATACAGATTATATAGGATGCCATGTGTACTAAGAAACAGGATATACATTTGAAATAATCTTTGAATTTGTCACCTTTCTGTTGAATGCTGCCTTTGACACGCAATCTTGGTTGTTTATAGCACAATAACATCTAATTTAATGTGATAAAGAAGTAGAATAATTAGTATACTGTCAACACTGTATTTATTGTCTGTAAATACATCATTTAGCACAGCTGTAAGGTGCTGGAAAAGCTTGAAAACAAACCTTGAAAATGCTTTAATTAAACAAAGGTTTAGGAGTTTTTAGTGAATTAACGGCTGTTGATTAATTCTTTATTGCTTAACTAATTGATTAATATTTCCACTGCGGATGGTTTATGCTGACATAAAAAAGCTCACAACTAATATGCAAATAACCTCCAAGGGATAAACAGCCATGTAATAAACTCTCTTCACTCGCTCTCTTCACTCGCTATCAAGTCAAAGTGAATGCAAATGAAAAAATATTGTATTTCTTCTACCACCAGCAGTAACCCAAGCTAGTTATTACCTTTCCTCGGGCAAGATTACAAACATGTAGTGTGTATTTATTTGCTTTTTAAAAAAATAAAATAAAATAAAAGCCATTTGTTCATTCTCATTCTCAGTAGATAAAAAAGTGACAGTCAGTCAGTTGCCAAACTTGTCAACATTTTCAAAGTTTTCCTTGATAGACCACAAACACCATCCTCATAATTAATAGCGGACAGGCTGCAACAAACAATTCTTTTTATCCTGGATTAATCTGTCAATCCTTTTCTTGATTAATTGGGTTGGTTGGTCTACAAAATGCCAGAAAATGTGTGAAAAATGTCCATCAAAGTTTTCAAACTGGTTGTTTTGTCCAAAGCCTCACATTTGAGGCTGAAATCAGTGAATGTTGATATGTATATGTAATGTTGATGATATAGTTGCTGAATAATTGATATGAGCACCTTGCTACCCTCTGGGTCTTTTGTACACACGTTGTTGAGTGTGAATAATCAGATTAAGTTAAATGGGTTTCAGTAATCTGATTCCCCAATAATCTGTGTTTACTTGTGTTGGGTTAATGTGCATCAGATTTTTTTTCCTTTTTGGCATAAAATAATAAAACATCCTTAGTGGACAGGTGTAGGGGACAAGCTGTAACAAAGGACAAATTCACATTTAAATTACAAATAAATGAACACAGGGGTTTCAGGGGCTGCAGGTTTAGCTGCTAATCCAGGCTTTATCCTTTTGTATGCAAATGGGGAAAAAAGTATGTTGTATTACTGCTCTTCTTCTCTTTGTTCAGCTCTCCTGCACTCACTGTATGTTTGAGAGAGCTCAGCCATCCAAGGACAGCTTTGTTTATTGTTTGATGAAATGCAAAAACACCTTTAGTGATGCAGAATTGCTATGAGCATAAAACTGTTGATTTGTGCTCATTTTTTTTTTAACATACTTTGGACTAATTGAAGTGTTTATTTGCCTGTCAGTTACTTTGCCTCATACCTGGACTACTGAAGGTTATGTTTATTAAAATGCTAATTATTAGCATCTGCAAAACCTTTCCAATTTACTGCCTGACTTATTAGGGCCACTTATTCAAATCAAGCCATTTACAACTCCCAATTAGAAAACATGAGCTGTGTCAGTACTCTCTCTCTCTCTCTCTCTCTCTCTCTCTCTCTCTCTCTCTCTGAGCGTGTGTGTGTGTGTGTGTGTGTGTGTGTGCGCGTGCGTGTGTGTGTGTGTGTGTAGGAGGAGACATGTGCAGGTGAAAGAGCAGGCTGAGATATTCTCATTATAGCTGAGCCAGAGGCCATAAGAAGACGGGTTGCCAGTTTTGTCAGAGCTAGAATGCAATAAATCCTGTTGAACCAAGGCTGCGGTTGGTTTGCATTCAATCAAATTATGATAAATAATACTGCTCCTCTTATTATTGTTATGATGAACATACTTCATGTATAATATATGAGAATACATTCAAGTGGAAGATATTCTCATTGAAACATTTAACAATGTTTTATCCCTTTAAAAGTGTATCACTGTCTGGTAGTCTTTGGTCCATTCAAGCATTTTAGTTTTAACATTAAATCAGATTTGTCTTTGGTGAGTCACTCAGAATAGAATAACAAGACAAGATAAGATTTGACAGCTTTGACAGCAGCTCTGTGAGGTTATACTTTGAGCTAAATGCTAACATCAGCACGCTAACCAAGCAGCAACTTCCGTTGCTGAAAAATGGAGCCAATGCGGAAATGCCCCAAAAACTGCAGTTCCTCAAATGGCCACATGGGCTAGCTCCAGTGAGGAAATCCCCATAGACCCCTATATTAAAATGGGGCAATAATAAATATGTTTATAGCCTGGTACAATATACCGATTGGTCTCTAAAGTTAATTATATTAGGGCTTAAAGTTCTTCAATAATGAATTTTACTTATATGTGCAATATTCCATCTTTAACTGCGGCCTCTGTCTACATTGTATATAATGTTCCTTAAGTATATATTTTTTGGTTCAAATTGTTAATACTTTTTATATTTCTACTTGTTTAATTGTACATTTTTAATACTTTTAAAAATATTTTTTCCTGTTAAAGGAGACTACATGTCAAAAAGACAACGTTAATAAATATTATTGTAAGCAGGTGTAAACATGCCAACATTTCTTATTCAATAGTACAGCTGAGGCTGATGAGAATTTCATTATTTGGTCATAAATCAAAGTATTAGACAAATTGAATTTTGACCACTCTATGAAAATTCAGGGGGCCACCAAAGTTATTACAATACATCCCGAGGGGAACATGAATGCATGTATTACATTTCATGATAATCCATCCAACAGTTGTTGAGTTTGAGAACTTCTCAGAAGACACTATAAACAAAAAGCCAGCGGATTACCAAAGTTATTACGTGCGATCATCTGGGACCCATGAATCTCTGTACCAAACTTATTAATAATCCGTGCAATATTTGTGGAGATATTTCAGTCTGGTGGACCAAAGTTGTGGACTTGTGGACTCATCCCTGGAGCCCTGTTACTAAAAACATGAAACTTATACAATGAACCTGAATACAAATGAACATTTTTATGAAGCAGTCACACATTCTTAACAATACTCTTGAAAAACAATACGTTATCTCCCATCCTCGCAGGCTGTCTCACCTGGTTTAAGTTTTGGTTCATGTTTTGAAGGCTTAGCTTGGAATGCAGTGCAAGTAGTTTAAATACCTTGACAGCTGCAACAAAACAGCCAATATGGGTGTCTGGGTGGCAGCTGGTTCAGGGAGTTAGTTTAACAGGAATTTAGTCCTTTCCCTGGAACTTATAACACAGAATAATAAAGTTCTGTTGGAGCCAGAGGTGTTAGTGGGACCAGAAAGCCCCATTGGAGTTTTTACATTCCGGGATCAAGCATGATTGTCTATTCATGAAACAGCATTGTGAGGATTTTGTGGCAGATGATGCAACTAAAGGGAAATGGAAGCTGACCTCTTCTCTCCGCAGCCGGGTTGCAGAGTAATTTTTTATGATGCTTGGGAACTTTTGAACTCTCAAAGTAGTTCACCAAAAATCTTTCTTTTGAGAATCAAACATGTACCTCCTGTTGGTTTGTAAAACAATGGCAGTGCTCACATTTCCTCAAAAATAAAGATATAGACAAAAACACTGTCTGTGTCATGTTACCACTCTCTTCAAAGCTCTGAAGCTCTGCAGGAAGTCTGTTATTTCAACTTAAAGTTTTATTGATGTTTTCATACTGTAGAACAAAAGACTCTTGCACAACGTCCTCTTCACTAGCAGACTTTCATTAGGGTATTTTTCTGCTATTTTCCCTGTTAACGGGATTTTAAATCTCTGACTGCAAATGGAGAGAAGAGTGTGCATCATTGATTCATGGTCTTCTCCACACGTGTCAATCTACAGGTGTGCATTAGTTGTGCTCCTTTACTTTTGAAAGGGAAAACTTGTCATCATTGGCATCTGCAGCCCTTGCTGTCAGTAAGTAAACAAGGGACAACAACCTCATAGCATGCCTGTTTCGACACTAAAAAGGCAGATTTATTTTTAGTTTATAATTAGGATAATTGGGCTTGAGGTTTACTCCCAACATTAAGCAATCTTCTCTCTATCTTTCTCCTTACATCACTAGGAGAGGCCGAGAAAAGAACTTGTGAAAGAGAAAATGTCTGTCAAAGAGTCTGACAGCTGTGGATTTACTAGGTCAGACGGGGGCTGTGTACCTCTGCAGTGCTGGAGGCACTTGACATATCGAGAAATTGGGTGGAATGAATGCAAGCTCCGAGCGAGGACAGGGCAAGGACAGTGAAGATGGGAACTGAGGGCAGTGGAGTAAATTCTGTGCATTACTCAGAGGCTTAAAGGAATCATGCTGTCTCTTGCGTTCCTCTTTTCTTAAAGAGCTCTGCAAAGGGGACTCTTACTTGTAAATCATGGTATCTCTAAAAGAGGGGGATTAGTGCTGCTTGGGGTTGAAAGTAGAAAAGCCTTGTGGTTTCTTAGAGAAGACAATTGTTATCTACTTGACCTTCATAACTCCCAGGCGTATGCTGTTTTCTAACTTTTAATCACTGGATCTCTTGCTTAATGTCTTTCTATCTCTTGGGAAGGATTGCAATAATCACCCGAAATTGCACATCATTTACTATATTAAGGATTTTAGGGCTGCAAAATGTAATATTTAAGCTGAATATAGAGGGGTCATGGCAGAGAATACAATTTAATAAGAAAAGTTAGGCCCACTATAGGACTATAAAACCAATTATGTTGATTAGCCTATGGCAAACCATAGGATTTCTACCAAAAAAAAAAAATTAACAACAAGAATCCACAACTTTAAATATGAAATGCATTTAAAAGAGATTTTTCTTTTCTTTTCTTTTCAGGATTCAATGAAAATGTCCGTGTGCGTCCATGAGAACCGGAAATCACGAGCCAGCACTGGCTCGATGAACATCTACCTGTTCCACAAATCCTCCTATGCCGACAGTGTCCTCATGCACCTCAACTCGCTGCGGCAGCAACGGCTCTTCACAGACGTCATGCTCCATGCAGGCAGCCGCTCCTTCCCCTGCCATCGCGCCGTGCTGGCTGCCTGCAGCCGCTACTTTGAGGCCATGTTCAGCGGCGGGCTGAGGGAGAGCCAGGCCAGTGAGGTTGACTTCCGTGACTCCATCCACCCAGAGGTTTTAGAGCTCCTGCTGGATTACGCATACTCATCGCGTGTGGTCATCAATGAGGAGAATGCAGAGTCACTACTGGAGGCTGGGGACATGCTAGAGTTTCAGGACATCCGGGACGCCTGTGCTGAATTCCTAGAGAGAAACCTTCATCCAACTAACTGTCTTGGCATGCTGTTGCTGTCGGATGCCCACCAGTGCACCAAGCTGTCAGAGCTCTCCTGGGGCATGTGCCTCAGCAACTTTCCTGCAATTTGCAAGACAGAGGACTTCCTCCAATTGCCCAAAGATATGGTGGTGCAGCTTTTGTCACATGAGGAGCTAGAGACGGAAGATGAGAGACTGGTTTATGAAGCTGCGCTTAACTGGATCAACTATGACCTGGAAAAGAGGCACTGCCACCTTCCGGAGCTCCTGAGAACGGTCCGTCTGGCCCTGCTGCCTGCCATCTTTCTCATGGAGAACGTTTCAACAGAAGAGCTGATCAACGCAAAGCCCAAGAGCAAGGAGCTGGTGGATGAAGCCATCCGCTGTAAGCTGAAGATCCTGCAGAATGATGGCGTAGTGAACAGCCCATGTGCTCGACCGAGAAAGACCAGCCATGCCCTATTCCTTCTGGGAGGGCAGACTTTTATGTGTGACAAGTTGTACCTGGTGGACCAGAAAGCCAAAGAGATCATCCCCAAGGCCGACATTCCCAGTCCCAGAAAGGAGTTCAGTGCCTGCGCTATCGGCTGTAAGGTGTATATCACTGGCGGTAGAGGCTCAGAGAATGGTGTGTCCAAAGATGTGTGGGTCTACGATACCGTCCACGAGGAATGGTCAAAGGCAGCACCCATGCTCATTGCCAGGTTTGGGCACGGCTCTGCGGAGCTGAAACACTGCCTCTACGTGGTTGGAGGTCACACGGCAGCGACTGGCTGCCTCCCAGCTTCGCCGTCTGTATCACTCAAACAGGTAGAGCAGTTTGATCCAGTAGCAAACAAGTGGACCATGGTGGCTCCTTTGAGAGAGGGTGTCAGCAACGCAGCTGTGGTCAGCGTCAAGCTCAAGCTCTTTGCCTTCGGAGGAACCAGCGTCACCCACGACAAGCTGCCCAAGGTGCAGTGCTATGACCCGCAGGAGAACCGATGGTCTGTGCCCGCGTCCTGCCCGCAGCCGTGGCGCTACACTGCCGCTGCAGTGCTGGGAAACCAGATCTTCGTCATGGGCGGGGACACAGAGTTCTCAGCATGCTCGGCTTATAAGTTCAGCAGTGAGAGCTACCAGTGGACTAAAGTGGGCGACGTGACAGCCAAGCGGATGAGCTGCCAGGCTGTGGCGTCGGGGAACAAACTGTATGTGGTGGGTGGGTACTTTGGCACTCAGCGGTGTAAAACTCTGGACTGCTATGACCCGACGCTGGATGCGTGGAACAGCATCACTACTGTGCCATATTCGCTCATTCCAACTGCGTTCGTCAGCACCTGGAAACATCTGCCTGCTTGAGACCCGAACCCTCTACCTACACCCTTTCCATGAGGTAAGTTTGACATATAATTTAAAGGGGGGAGTACTACTGCATAAAAAGTGCATTATGTTTGGGTCTAAAATCTACAAGTTTTAAAATGAAAAAGTTCTGGTGTTGAGCTTAACAGACCTCTATAACCCCATCCTCATCAGATTGTAATCATGTTTATTTTTTAGAAAAACATTTTTGCGATGTCATGGAGAAATACTACACTACCCACAATCCTAAAGAGTAACAGCAATGTCTGATTGGTGGAGCTTGCTCATACCATGGACATGATATGCGGACAAAAGTCTGCACTAAACTATTATATCCCAATGGTTTATGGGGAAAGTAGTTCCTTCACTCTTAAAATATGTACACAGTCTTGTACCTTTGCCTGTTTTTTCACTTTCAAATCTTTTTTTTCTCCTTAAAATTAAAGGATTTTATGTCAACTATCTATCTTTATAGTTGGTTGGCTTGGTTCCAGACTAAAAAAAAAAATATTTGTAAGGATTTTCTGAGTCATCAGTGGAGTAGATTCATAGGAAATTCACTTCCGGAACTGGATATGATCAAAAACGGACCTAACTGTTGGTGATCAGGTTGCATTGTAGGTGATGTTGGATCCAGCTTCCTGCTGTATTGATATAGAACTGTCCATATTGAATCCAATAATAATTTAGATCAATGCTAAAGCAGTGGGGTACTCTTTCCAGAGTTTGACTTCTTCTTTTCCTTTAATGTTAGTTGCATTTTATTGTATTTACCCATGCATTTATTTGTGTCTACATTAATCATAGCCCAATCAGTGTGGTGTTTTTGAGGTAGACACAAATATCAGTATTTTATATTTAAAAAATATATATAAATATACATAAATATAAAGATATGTTGGCCGCAGTTCCATTTCCACACTTGGCTGCACATAAATAAACTCATTTTGGCAGTGATTCAAATCTGGCAAAGATACAGATATAAAGAGGTTAACAATATATAAGAATACAACCCATAAAACATTAATGTACTGTGATTTATATTTGCAAATGTGTTTGCCGTTTTTATCAGATATGTAAGTAAGAGTCTTCTCTTCTAGAGGAGTGCGAGAGGGGGATGGGTGGGGGGATTGATGGGGGCTTGTGTGTGTTAGTTAAGTGAGTTATGTGGCTGTGGGGATGGGCCGAAGGACAGAGAGGGTAATTGAAAGAGAATAGGATACTTTTATTGCTCCTGTGGGGGAAATCCCTCTAAGAGAGGAAAAGGGGGTCTGGCAATTAGACAAGCCACACACCAGCAGGCTACAACACCCTGGCGAGGCTAATCCACTTTCAGTCGCCTTCCTTTTGACGAGGTTATGGTCTTTACGCAGGGTGAGAGGGAAGGCAGTCGGCAACTCACGCAGTGTCGGAAACGATTCATCATGAGTTGCAAGTGGAGGTGACTAAGAGAAGTGGCAGCAGGGGAAGTGAGTTGTAGGGTTAGAGAGCACTAAGCACTCCCCCCCCCTCAGCTCAGCTCACTCAGACACACATCATCCCTGATCGTGGTGGTCTCGCTGTGAGAACAATACAGTCTCTTTTGCCTCCATCTATTTCTTCTTTACCTCGTTCTAACCCTGCTCTCCTGCACTGATGATAAACAGGCCAGACGCATGTGGAGCATGGGTAGTCAGCTGGCAAAGCTGATCTTTCTGCGCACTGCAGGCTCACCATCACATCGCACAATCGCTACACTGATGCCCCCCACACATACCCATGCAGGCAGTCCTTTTCATTTCGCTGTATTTATTGAAATGGCTGGGGGCCCTCAGCTCGCGAGAAAAGCCAAGGAGAGAAGTAGAGTGACTCCCCAGCTGTCTAACGCAGCACAGTTTCCCATTTGATAATGCCAGGAAGCAGCTCAGAGCTGCTTCACTGCTGCTATACTGCGATGTTCGTCCCCTCCACAGGATGAAATATTTGTTAAGACTTATTATTCCCTTTCTTTGTAGTGACTCATCTCTGAAAAGGAGAGACGACACTGAAGGTTTGAACTATCTCTAAGCCATTGCAACACAGTGTTCAGTGAAGGATATAATCCTGCCACTAATTTAATACAGAATTTGTTTTTTTGGTGTGCCTGCCTGTCATGGCAACTGACAGTCTACTCACTGAACGCGGTGAAAAGACGATATGTGGAGGAATGGAAAAGAAGGCTGACTGTTTAGGAATGAAAGGGGAAGGAAGTATGTTAGACCTCACAGAAGGAGATTGTAGCTGTGAGAGAAAGAAGAAATTCTCTCTCAGTTTTTCCCAGGGGAACAATTCTAGCTTGTCTGAGATCCCCCCTTTTTTTTCTCCTGACTGACAAAATCAAATAGCGCACTATTTTTGCCATATTTTCAGGATGACTGTTGGTGATTTTAGATATTTAGAAGTTCCTTTCACACAGAAACATAACAGAAACCAAATACAGGCATCATTGTTTGTTAGAATGGAATAAGTAATTTAACTGAGATGCAGCTTTGGGGCAACGAAAGTGTAATATTCTAATGTCTAAATGTAATATGTAACTGACAAATGAGTCAGTCTCTACATACACTTTCCAATTAAGAAGCAGAAGTGTTATGGGTTTAATGAGACATTTTGGGAAACTTGGTTAGTTCCTTTTGCTGACAAGACCTCTAAAACTAAATTGAAGCTAACCAACAGCTGTGCCAATATCCCAAAATGTCTTACTACCTCTTTAAAACATTTTCTGTAAGGGTAATGGAATGTTCACACTGGGTGTTATTAGGTACAAAGTCATGCAAAGACCTGACCAAAGAAAATTTAAACTCAAGCAGACAAGACAAGACAGTCAAGACATTTTCCTGATGCTATCTTGTGAAAGCCTATTAGCTTTGAGATTGTCCTGCACAGCATAGCTCTGTCCAGAAAACAAGCATTTTAAAAAGTTGTCTGTTTTACGGGAATACCTGACAAAGCAAGTTGTAGGTATTTTGGCATACTTTTTAATCCATTTATTGCAATAATTGGGTACATATTATTGCTGTAGTCATCCAGGCACCTGGAGAAGGCTATAAAATTCATCAACCTGTGTACACCTTTCGGAAAATATTTTTAATCTAGACAAGTTTGGTTCGGTTTTGTAACGCATCTGGGACTTTCACATAAGCTACAGCAATAGTGGTTATTTCAGCTACGAATGAGGATAGAAAGTAATGGCTGCATTGTTTACATTGGTGCGTCTCGCATGTTTGCGTAGTCATGTACACATTCAACCACGTCCCCAAGTCTCAACTGCTAGTTAGCTGCTCGGTTTTTAGCTGTGTGTCTGCCTGGCATACTCTATGTCGTCTTAGTTGGATGGCTGATTTAACACGCCAGTAGCTATCTGTTGTAATCGCCATCCAGCAGTCAATCGTGAGAGCCACAAACTAAGCAGAAAAACTTGCTACATGCTCACACTTGCTAGCGCTAAGAAGGCAATAGCAAGTAGCACTTTTCTCTCTCAAATAAGATAACGGTACTCCAATAAAAGACACGTGTGATTGCATGTGTCGCTTCCATGAGTTGTATTTACCTTGGTTAAACAACATCTCTATACCCACATTGCTACTGGGTAAAAAGTGCTTTTCAAGTCTGACTTATTCACTCATCACATGTACGTCCTCTGGCAAAAACCGCGAGGGAAAGACCCACGTCCAAACAGAGATAGCTGATGTTATTACATTCACATTCGACACGTAGAAGGCTGCCAAGCCTGTAGCCATCTGTACTGTACAAATAAGTACATATTAAGAAAAAGCTTTAAAAAAGGAAAGGTCAGAGTGAAATTCTGAGCGTAAAAACACACTCAGATGTGAAAAGTGTAGTAGGCTGAGGGGGAGATAAGAAGCTAGGCGAAGGAAACAGAGTAGGTGGATTCAACACATCTATTAGTCTAGCAGGAGATACAGAGCAGATATATCAGAGATACTTTTACAATGTAAAGTAAGAAAATGTTTTTGGAAAAGGTTGTGAGGTCTTGTTTTCCTAGATATGTATTATTTTTAAGCTTCCTTTGTGCTTTGAATAACTAAAAAGTCACCTTTAAACAGTTTTTTACTGTTTTGGTTGCCCATTTAACCTATTATTCTTTTCTCTCCCTCAGATTTCCCCCGTTTTGCATCATCTACTGGACTCCAACTGTGAAGAAGCACACATTATCTTACTCTAAAAGAGACACTGAGCAGTGATGTACAGACACCGGCATTCATCTTCATGTTGCAAAAGACGCAGAGACCGGACAAAAGCCGGACGCTTTACTGGAACGATGTCGCCTCTCGTTTCCGAGAGGGAAGCTTGAGGCTTACAGTACAGTACACCAAACAAACAAACAAACAAACTGCTGCTTGCTATATGAGCCACAAACTCCGACCTTGTGTACATCTGACATATCAGACTTGTGCTTTCATGCTGCCATACGAAGACTGCAAACATTACACAACCTGCATTTTTCCTCATTTAGTCATGATGGGCTTGTGAGGATCTTTATTGATGTTTTTCTCTATGATAAAAAAAAATACTCTTTTCATCAAGGCTGCAGTGTATAGCATGATGGATGTTCTATTTAGGCTGAGGGAGGGAGTATGCAATGATTGGTGTGCTAAAGGACAGTTTGACTGAATATAGCTGATTTTTTAAAGGCACAATGAAGGAGCAAATCACCCTCTTCTCTCCTCTAATAAGCTCTTTTGTTTGACCCCTTATATCTTTTTTTCCACTGCTATTAAAGACGTGCTCTGACACAGAAGCAAAACCATCGAGTGCTCCTCTTATGAAGGCTTTGGCAGTTTGCTGTCACTGCGAGGTGTTGACGACCAACACCAGCTGAGGTTGAAGGAGGATGGAAGGGATGTGTGCGTGGCCGGTGGGGGGTCGAGGTGCCTCGAGGTCACGACCCTTAAATGTTTTCTGTTCCTCAGCTACGCATTAACGCCCGCTGAGCGCCGGTTAACTAACCCACTGTACACAGTGTTTGGATTCATCGCTTCAGAAAGAACACTGTCACATTCAGCTGTGCGCTTAATGCTGTAAAAGACCGGCTGTGCTTCTGTTATTCTGATAAAAGCAGTCGCTCGCTTGCTGAGTCATGGCTGAACCCTTTCAAGAGCATGTCCACTCATAGTGATTCAGTAAAAACTGGCATGAACTCTTTTCTGTGGTCACAGAAATCTTGTCACCTTAACCTGAACTGAGAATGAATCAGTTTCTTTTTAAAAACTCGCTGCAATGTAGTCTTAATTTATATGACAATGATTACTCTGTTATGTTAATATGTTTAATCCTATTTATTTCTTCTTCTGCCTGCATTCTTATGTGAATGTATGTTCGGGTTATGTTATGCATGGCCAGGTGTTGTGTTTTTATTTGATCTCAGTTGGGCTGCATTTTGCACAATTCAGTCTTTCCCAGTAGGAACTTCTTTTTAAAGAGACAGATGTGAGACTCTCACAGAGTGTGGATGGGAGAGGGAGAACGGCTCGGATTACTGATGGTGTAACGCAGTTCAGGCCGTAAGGTTGCTGCCCAAATAAGAAGACTGAACAGGGTTAAAATAAATTTTCATTTTCTCTTTTATGGGAGACACTACAGGTTAATAGGATAAAAAGTTTTAACTATAACTCACCATAAAATCTTCCCCAGATGATTACTTACATTAAGAAAATATATTTTTTGCATGTTTAAATATGCAAATGAGGCATTATCATATTAAAAATAGTTTAACTTTTGTTGAAATTGGATCTTTTTTTATCCCTTCAAGAAAATACTGTCAACAGCCATAAAAAAAAATCTAAATCATGTTTTTAGGAATAAAATGTCACACAAATCAGGCCGTGAATGATACATGTGAGATTTCTGGCTCAGAGTTTGAGAAATATAACTAATAGATATCTTACTGACTTCCCCAGTTTATTATTTGCATTGACATTATTTTTGTGTTACACGTTTTCTGAAATGTTATGTGTAAATATGCAAATGAGGCATCATCTAATATTAATTTTAGGTGTATTTAAGAGAAATCTAAAGACGCAAACAGCCAAAGTGTAGTAAAACAAAAACCTATTTCCACTAGTCTGAAAGAAGATGTGTTATGGAAGGAAAATAGCCCAGAATCTCAAAATTGACCAGTGGATTAAAACATGTTTTTGCCTGTAGTGTCTCACCTTAAGCTCTAACCTGGGTCCAAGACTGTCTCAAACAAAACAGGAAGATATGAACCAGAAAACAGATAAGGCTGCTGGAACGGTGCAGAGTGTGACCCAGTAACTAATCCTGACATGGCTAAGAATGTGACAGTCTTTTGCAGCTGTCCTTGGAACAGCTGCAAAAGACTGTCACATGTGCTAACTTGGCTCTTCAGGGTGTTAACCCACAGTTTTCTTCACCGTTAGCTTGTGAAAGAGTTGAATCCAGTAAGCTGTGCATTGATAAGGGCAGACACCGCAGTGCTTTTCACCATAGTGTCAATAATGCACATTAAAAAATAAAGAAAAAAAGAACATTGCAAGTTCCTAAAGACCAAAAAGAGAGAATGTCTTAAAAACTTGCATATGTAGGCTAATACTTGGTAATCAGTGTTTTTGTCTCTATGTCTGTCTAAGTGACTTGAACATTGACGTTTTACATTTGAATATTAATGAAGTCATTGAATTTCAATGTAAGAGGTAATGTTTTGGTGGAATATGTATATATTTTTTTCAAAATGTCCATGCCTTGTCAATTCATGAAACAAATCTATGGGGATCAATTGTTAAACAGCTCTGTAAATTCCTGCTCAGCTCTTTAAGCCACCCAAAAGTGCATCATTTTATTGGCAATTTCAGGACTCCTATGGAGACCCTTGGGGCTCCATAATGTTGACCTCCTCCAACCATTGAACACAGAGCCTCCAGTCCCACCAATCAGACAGGAGCATTTCTTTCCCATTGAATGCAAGTTTCCCCAGCAACAGCCAAGTAATGAATGCCCCCTTCAATTTGCACCTAATTGCTGAGTGGCATTTCCCATTTCTACTCTTGCCCTCCGCTTATCCTCCGTTTTATCTGGAAATCCAGCTGGCTCAGATTGGAGCACAGTATCTTGCTTCACATAATGATGTAAATGAGACAGAAAACACTGTCAATGTGCATCAGTTTCTTTCTTTTTTTGTCATGTAAGAGTTTAATTTCTATTTTTATGGCATTATTTTGTACATGTGATTTTTTTCACAATGTGAAATTCATGGCTAATAAACATAAGAGTTTTTTCCTCTTGACTGTAAAGTGTTGCGTCTTTGTGTTCTGTATGGAGATGGGATTTTTTTTCTCCTTTAGCTTCAGCACAGCATAGGGTGCTTTCTCATTACTGCATGTTTCGCATATTTAGGCAGCTTTGGAGTGAATACAGCAGCCAAAGTGTCCTGAGGTATTTAAGGCAGTATATCATGCGTACAGCTTTTGTTCTGTGGAGGAGGGACTGAAATCATCTTATCTATGCCTCTGGCTTCTAAGCTTCCTGCACAAGAACAGGCGAAACACAGCCAGATACTTTCCCTTTCTCTGTCAAGTCACCTTGGCAACGGCAACCTTTATCTGCAAACTGTGGGGGCTGGAGGAGAACATGAAATCTTAAAAAGCACCTCTCTCGATTCTCCCTCCCTCCCCTGACCTGCCTCCCCTCTCACTTCCTGCTTCCTCTCACATTTTTCATCAGTGAAATGCATTGCAAAGTGGTTTGCCAGTTAGTCCTCCCGCGTTTGTCGCTCCCTGGTTTGTAACAAGTCTAACATCCCATTAGTGAGTGACTGCAGAGCACACCGCCACTCGCTGCATTCCTCCAGCTCTGAGGAGTCTGCTCACTGTTTACATTCTTAGCCTTGACAAGACTGCTGACCGGTGACTTGAGGTTGAGAAACACCAGTTTTACAGGATCCAGACCCTCATGCATGCACAAACAAAATACAACCCATACACTGGGGGGAATGGGGGAGCTTGAGAAATAAACAACCATACTTTTCACTAGCTGAAATTGCACAAATGCACATTTTGAAGATTTGCATGAGAAAAGCTTGATGGAAACACCAAAATTTGATAAAACTTTTGAAAATGCGCATAAAAGTTTGTACGCTCGCTTGACGTGTTTTTTGTCTTTAAAAAAAAAAATTAATGCGTTAAACGGGATATGGAAATGCTCGTTCTGATGTAACATGACTGATCAGCTGTTTCCACTCTGACATGAAAAAACAATTATAAGTTGCCCAATTGAATCCAATTCCTGAAGACTTCTATCCATTTTCTGTCGTGGGTGGCCAAGTTGTCCGATTAGCCACCTCTTTTTGTTGTTGTTTTTCTTTCTTGCTGAATCTCTACTTCTTCTACTGTTTACTGCCGGATTAGCCTACAACAATACATTACACTGCCATCTTCAGAAGAAAGTACACTTATGCAGCTTTGTTTATTCGATCTAAACCAGTTGATGGAAACATCCCTAATTCATATTTTCTTTAATGCTACATTTCCAAATTTAGCTTTGAAATTTGCTTTGACTCTAACGAAACAACAACTAGTCTTAAAAATGTACATTATTACAGGATAGTCACAAGATGCATTTCTCCAGCTGTGAACCAGCACAAATTGACATTCAAGGTGAAATGTGGGGAGCTCTGTGTGTGGGAGGCCCCCTCAGTGCCCCCTGTGTGATCCAACAGTCCCCCCATTAATCAAGACAGGAAGTTGAATTTCCTGTCCGCCAGGAAGTAGGTCTTATCCGCCCCCTCCCCAGAACAAACCACTGATGGCTCAGCCCTTCAACACTGTGAATCCTTCGGGTGCTGTTAGCTTATGCAGAGCTTGGCTGAAAAGACTAAAGTCTAGTAATTTTGTGTGGGCAGTCTGTGTGTGTGTGTGTGGCCGAGTGTGATAAAAACAATGTACCTACATGTCACAGTCGCCTGGCAACGCAGGCATTAGCCGTGAGTCAGTGAGGCAAGCGTGCGCACACACACACACACACACATGAACACACAGAGACATTTGTACATTCATTTAAAATGAGTTGCAGATGTCTTTACACCTTCATGCATAAGTTGATGTCTAGTCATGGTTATCTATTGGAGTCTGTGTTCCCTCAGCCCTAAGTTCTATGTTACCTCCTTCCAATGTTCCTTCCTTCCTTTGTTTCCTCAGACCTATGCTCTCTAATCCCTATGTTCACTCAGACCTATTTCCTGTTTACATTTTGTTCCCTTCACTCTATGTTCCCTTTGTTGTTTGTCCCCTCAGCTCTATGTTCCCTGAGCTCCATGTTCTCTGAGCCCTATATTTCCCCCAGCATGTTCCTTCAACCCTATATTCTCGAAGTCCTATATTCTTAAATTCCTATATTTCCTCAGCCCATTGTTCCTTCAGCTCTATGTTTCCCAAAACCCTATGTCCTCTCAGCCCTATGTTCCTTCAACCGTATATTCTCTAAGTCCTACGTTCCCTCAGCCATATTTCCTTCAGCCCTATGTTCCCCAAGCTTCATGTTTCCTCAATACTATGTTCCCTTTATTTACTCTGCCCTATGTTCCTTCAATCCTGTTTCCTCAGCTCTATGTTCCCATAGCCCTATGTTTCCTTAATACTATGTTCCCTCAGCCTTATGTTTCCTCTGCCCTATATTCCCTAAAAAAATGTTCCCTCAGCACTTTATTTACTCAGCCCTAAGTTCCCTTAGCTCTAGATTCTCTCTACATCAAATTCCCTTCGCCCCATGTTCATTCTGCCCTATGTTCCCTCAGCCCTATGCTAGGGCTAATTACCTAAATCCTGATCCAAACAGTGCATGATCAGTTATATAGAAGGGTCAGCTCTGATGCTGAATGAACAATATTTATTATCTCGATTTAGAAATGATATATCTATAAAAGATATAGAAAAAATAAATAATTTTGTATGTACATTGGATGAAACTAGAATTACAAACCACTCACTTTAATGTTTTTATTATGTTATTCAATAACCTTAAAGGTGGAGATAAATAACAATATCCCTGAACAAAGATTAATGTTTTCCAGAACAAATCTTAGAAGAGAAGTCTGCTGTTTTGGTTTTTCTTGTTTTTCTTTTCTTTCTCTGTCAACAAATCCCACGAAAAGCCCAAACCCAGCCATGTGTGTTAGTCTGTCCCTCAATAGTTAATGACTTCCTTCTGTGCCTGTGGCGCTCAGCGCAGAGCGCATTGGTTCCCACTGAGGATGTAAATCTTTAAAAAAACAACATTAAGACTTTTTGACTTTATTTTTCCAGACCTCAGTGGCCCTAATATGAAAGTAGTTGCAGGACACACAGACAATACTTTTTGACAAGATTCATGTATTATGGGTTTTGGTCTTTTCATTGCATTTGTTGGCAACTGTTTCTTTAATAAATGGAAGTTATTAGATAGGTATTTGACAACTAATTTTGAGCATGCAGAGCAAAACTTTTATATCAACATTTCTTAAATATTTAGCCGTTTGATTGCATCTAAATAAGACCACACAGACCTCCCCCACCCCACCCTCCACCCCAAAAAAAGACCCTCTCCATGAGGATTTCAGAGGATTTCATCAGTTGGAAGGAGGTGCAGGTAGGTTGCTACAAAGCTGTAGAAGTCTTGTGAGCTTCTGAGCTTTCGCCTACCAACAAAAAAATATTCATACCATGCAGGGTGGAGCTGGTTTAAACCATTCCAGACACACACGCACAGACACTGTGATCATGTCAGGGATGTTTTCGAAATGAGAGAGCCGTCCACTGGGCTGTGCTCACTCTGACCTCTGAGTTACATCAGCATTCAGGCGGGCAGCTGAGGACCAACCCGCCTCAGGGAAGAGGACTGTGTCAGGGGCCAGCGTGTCGCTGTCAGATGTCCTGGAATGGAATTTAAAGCAAAGATCTACTTATGGCAAAGTTAACTTTAAATTTAATTTGATTTGAATCGCTCTGTCAGTGTTTGATGCTACCTCCTGTTTCATCTCTGATTTAATTTGAATGTGTTACCTGCTTTGAAATGCCTACTTTAAAGAAGGTTTACTGTCCTTTCAGAAGCCTCACAGCCTTCTTATCTGGACCACAAGGCAGACGCAGGAGATAACAAACTGAGGTGAAAAACAGCATCTGGTAAAGAAAGAGCCATTTCAAAACCCTTCCTTATCAGAGCTTCCTTAAACCTGCAGAGAGATGTCAGGTTGCAGAGATGTTCGAGTTCTCACTGTTGTTTGTTTCCCATAGTTAACATTTCTGTTGTTTCCCTTAATGTTTTTAACTTCCCATGACTTCATTAGTCCTCTGTTTATCCTCCCCAGCATGCACCCTTCCCCCCTGAGTTATCATGAGAAGGCTGAATGAAAATGGATGAAAGGTAATTAAGTCTAAGGAGGTCTGCTCGAACGCACAATGGCTCCTCTCTTGTTCTTTTCCATTCTTTGCCTGCTCCTTTGTCTCTCGCTTGCGACATTACCTTAGCCTCCTCCCTGGATAATCCCATTGACCCCATCCTTAAAATTTGTGGCTATCCCAGGAAAAGATACCCTGCTGATTGGGTTGCTTTGCAGCCACAAGCTAATTTACTGCTTGAACATCACCTGAAGTGATTTTCCATCAGATGAGGACATTTAGAAAAGCTGTGTAATTAATGGAACACTGGGGAGCAACAAATACGTGACTGACCTTCACTACTTTCCTCTTGACAGCAAAGAACTCCTCAGACTTTTAAAGGCAACAAACTTAAACTTAAAGGAACAGTTTAGCATTCCAGAAAGATGTTTTTGCTGATAGTTAGATAAGAGGAATGACACCACTACAACTAAACATGTTATCAGCAGTTCACACCAGGAACTATAACAATAAAAAAACTCACGGCCAACCTGTGAACCCTACAGAATTTACAGCATGCGACGTTCAAACTTCTATATAATAAAAAGTAAAATGGAAATTGTGAACTTGTTGAATTTAACAACATCTCTCCAATGCAACACAGCAGCCCCTACTTTTGTCATATTCATATTAATAAGAATGATACATAAAAGTCAAGTCAAATCAAGTGCTTTGTAAGTGCTATTTCTGACTACCTCTTTTTTGGCTTGGTGCTATTGTTTGCAGAACGTAATTGTTCTTCACTATTATAGTTATCGTTCTTAGTGTTCGTGGCCCTTTAGAGACTAGTTAAGTTTTATTGTATTTTTTTTCCCAAGTCTTTGCTGTTGGACGGAGCCAGACTAGCTATGTCATCTGGTTTCCAGTCTTGATGCTAAGCTAAGCTAACTTGCTATTTAGCAGTTATACTGTTCACGTTGTTGCCCATCTTAACTTAGCATATTAGCATGCTAGCATTTGCTAATTAGCACAAAAGAGAAATGCTGCATTCATGTGGTGTCCGAATTATAAGAATTTGGGGAAAAATCAAGCGAATGCCACCTCAAGTTGGAACAACAACTTGGAAAATTTTGTTCATGACATTACAATTATATTATAATTGATGTCATATTAGGCAGAAAGACAAAAGTGAATGTTGTGTTGATGGTAAAAAACGTATTGCATATGAAGGTTTTGTTGACATGTAATCTGAAATATGGTATTTGGTTGTAACTGTTCACGTGTAGCAACCTAAATTAAAAATAAACGTTTTTTATTTATTTGCAGTAAATAACAAGTCACACTGAGCAATGTTTTTGTGGTTTAGTGGTCTCTGACAAAATCCCTGATATAAAGCTTCAAACTGTTTCAGCGTACTTAGATTGCAACATGAATCTTCACTGCTCCATACTCGGAGCTCTTGAATGCACCACAAGTGCCGGAGATAATGCTAGCAATGTGTTTCGCTAAACAGCAGGCTCAATACCTGTTGCAACCATCCTGAAAACCTACTCTCATTTTTTTCTGACAGCTGCAGATTTATGAGCCTGTGAATCAAAACAACACTTCACCCTTTGGATATCCTGCAGCTTTATCAGGCTTTCATGTTGATAAGATGTGTTTGGGGGTCATTAGTACATACTTATTAACCGCTTAGGGATGCTTTTAAGGCCACTTAGCTTACCTCAGCAATCTCAGGCTTATCTCATTGCTGAAAACCGCAGAAAGATGAAACGCCGCACGGCTCCATAAGGTAGATGTAATAACAGTTTGGGGTGAGTCACTGCAGGCAGTGTGCTCATAACATTGTTTACGTTCTCTTTGAAATGGGGTTGCTGGGTCTTTTAATCAGTGTGGCTCAAAGGCATTTGCCCTGCAATTTCTGCTGTTATATGGATTTTCACTCGGGTGTGGTTTGAGGTTGGGTGAGGAAAGAGAGAGGTGGGGGAGGGCCCGGCGGTTTAGGTGGGATGATGGGGTGAGCTCATTTCACTTTAAAGCAGCATAGCTCAAGTGGAGTCTGCAACATGGTAAACATTATTCTCTCCTGACGTGAATGGGAAGCCAAAACAATCAATTAACTTCAGCCTTCTAATTAAAGAAGGGGATTTGCAGGAGAGGTGGTGGATGTAAGCGTGCGTCGCTGTCTTCTTCCATTCCTCCTCAGATGCCCTTTTCAAACAGACAACACAGGGAACTGATGTGGAAGTACGTCAGTGTTGACCTATATCATTCTGACAAGATGTATACTTTAAAGTAATCAGCAGTAAAATAAGTATTCAGAGCATTTCCTCAAGTAAAAAAGTACAAACAACAACAAAAAATAGAGAAGTATTATCAGCAAAATGTATGTATGTAACAAAGAATAATTGCCCCTATGAGTGATATAATATATATAACATTATGAAATTGTTTGTTACATTGTACAATACAATACTACAATACTGTATCAAACTGCAAGTAGCTGGTCATTGAAAAAAAGTTTAATTTCTCGGAAGAAAATTGGATCTCCACATGCTATACAACTATTTGCATTTGTACAACCTTTACTTACAACCTCTCTTGTCCACTCTCCTCTGGTCTGTGTGAATGTCCTGCAGTTCTGTCTGATTTTCAGCTTTTTAAATGAAAACCTTACTTTTTACCACTGAAAATAACAAATATTGACCTCTAACTTTCCTAAGAGAGAGCGAGAGAGATGATACAAACTGTTTATTACCCATCATGCTCAGCAGAATGACCCTCTGTGATCCCCTGAAACTACCTGTCAGATAAAGGTCTGCTCTGCTTTCACTCTGACAGGCATGTCGGAACAAACAGCTCCGGGCAAAGACCTTAATCTACAAACCAAAACAACCCAAAATCAAGAAAACAATAAAAAACAACACAGCTGAAGGAATGGAAAGCCTGTGTTTACTGAGGCATGCTCACAATGAGGCGGGTAGACGAATGTGTGCTGATGTGAGGTAGCCTCGCCGCAGCTAATGAATGAGCACGAGGGGGTGTGCAGAACTTCAATTTCTCAGGCATTTTTATGAGCACTTGAAGTTAGACTGCGGTTTGAAGTTGCATTTCTCACTCTCTTTCATCAATTAGGAGAGCCTCCTTAACTAAACGCCTGGCTGAAAGATGTAACAGAGGTGAGGCTGGGACAGCAGTAGGTGGTGAGGGGGGCGGGGGAGTCCACTGAGTTTGTAATTAGCAGAGTAATGCAGGACGTCTGACAGCTGGTTGGGATTTTGCCTGTTTTATCCTTTGCTTGCCTTCCCCCGTCGCAGGTTGTTATCTGTGCCTCGGAGAGATTTCATTGGCTTCCACTGGCCCCCTGATGGGCGCTCTAAAGCCACATCTCAGGCCCCGACGGCGGGGGACCCCTAAACTTTTAGTATTAATCACACAAAAGGATTCCTTGCCCGACTCAGGCATGTGGTCCCCATTGGGGTCTCAGCAAGCATGATCGAAGATGAAAGCCTGCCTCCCTTTCCTGCTCCGAATGTGTTGTGCACACGCCAGCTCCACTGATGAGTGTCCGCTTTTGTTCTGCACTGGACCACACACACACACACATATATAAACACAGCAAACCACACATGTGCTTGAACACACTTCCAAACGCCCACAGACACACTCAGTTAGCCGCAGTTACTCAGACACCCAGTCCTCAATGTGCTGTGAAGACTTTTTCAAAAAACAGCCGAAGCTCTGCATCAGAAATGATGAAAAGTGTCTTGACATTTCAGAGGAGCTTTATCACGCAGATTTTCTGACGACCACATCAAACTTTGGGTTCTTCTTACAGATGCTTTCCCTCTCTGTTTCGCTTCATGTATACCGCGCAAAGGAGCTGGAGCTGGGGGTTATATTTGTGCTCTAATCGCTGGTGAAAAAAGAGGATTTACAAGGAATAGTCGTCTTTTCAAGTCCCTCTTAGATGTGCGGCACATTGCAGAAATTTCAAGCGATCCTCAGAGGATTGAATGTTCCATTTTCATTAGATTTCCTAATCTCAGTTTTCAACACGAATGCTGGAAATACCCTAAAAAAAACATTATTTTAATGGATCACACTGGTAGAGCAGATGTTATCCACATATGGAATATGTTAGGAAAAATGACTGGGTAAGCGCTGTAAACTACTCTTTGCAAGCAACCTGCGTCTGGAAGGACGACCACAACAATGCAAGAAAAGAGCAAACAGACCCACACTGAGAAAAACAATGTGAAATGTGCAACTTCATCAGTTAACAATGAACATTTTAATGAGGAAATATACTCCAAAGAAAAATCTTAGTCCATTTAGGATCCTTAAAGTGCACATGATTGTATTTACTGCCCTGTGTGCCTTTACTGTCTATTTTGAAAGCTATTAGAAGCTCTGACCAGTCAGCAAATACACAACAAACCGCACATCATGTATGCCCTTTAAGGTATTAGCTAAATAACAGTTCGGGAGCAGAGCAGATTCAAACACAAGCCCTCTAGGTTTAGCCACAGTCCATTTTTATTAGGGCAGTAATTATAATTGGCCTATGCCTGCTACTTCTCAATCCTCAGACCTTGTCATCTTAATCTCTGCTAATCCTCCTTTGTGTTTGCAGAAATTAGTTTGTGAAGTGGGCTCAATCTAGGTCAATCCTTTGGGCACTTTGGAAAGAGTCTGATGGGGCTTGTGTGTGTGTGTGTGTGTGTGTGTGTGTGTGTGTGTGTGTACGTCCCCTGTGACAGATTTGATGGGAGGTTGCAAGGAGGGAGGACGGAGCAGGGGTGCAGTGGTGGGCACTGAGTTGGGCAAACACCTATTATCACCATTTTAATTGGAGATTAGCGGGAGGATTTAACTGCAGTGTCTGCAGGGAGGCAGACGGCAGTGGGTGCTGGCATCACTCTCTGTGGGTATGACTTTGTGTACCCGATATAAGCCTGCAAATCTTTTTATGCTCAATGTCGGGAAAATAAGAAAGGAGTCTATTTGAGAAGGGGGGTTGCTGAGAAGATTCTCCTCTTCTTCTTCCTCCGACTCAAAACTTAGACAAGATTGAAAGAAATGACAATTTCAATTATGGTGCAAAATGAGTTTGCCCTTTGACAAAGTCACAGGCGATATTCTTTCAGCCGGTTCCCGAGGCGCTGACGGAAATGGGTCAGATCATGAGCAGAGAAATAAGACTGAATAAAAAATTGGCCAGCAGAGCGAGGTGAGAAGCATTAGTGACAATATTGGGAGTGGGAGAGTGCAATACATCAAGTACGGACACGGTACTCACCTTCCTGACAGACCGGTCCAATTTGGAATGAAATAAAAATGAACGGATCTGTAAGAGAATAAAAAATGAATGTGGAAATATCAAGAGGAATAAATAAATAAGTAAATAATGCATAGCACTCAATCACAAGGACGTGTCAAGGTAACAAGTATGAGCCAATCACAGTGTAGGAGGGTGGGACTAGTTGGGTGGGGATAAACACGGGGGGAAAATACCAGACACTAAAAGCTCCCACCAATATACGTGCAGGAATGGATTACTGAGCGGGAAAGAAGGCTCTCAAATTCTTTTAAAAGCTTTTCCTTGAAGGAATAGCAAAAACAAAAGTGAAAAGCAAAAATGGTGAGGAAAAGTGTGGACAAAAGTAAAGGGATAAAAAATTATTTAATTATATAAAAATAAATAATGAAAAATATACAAAAATGTACAATAAATAGATAAATATATTTAAAATATATACATAAATAAATATACACAGAAAAAAATGACCAAAAAATGAGTGTTAATGATAATTTTATTTATCTTTAAAAATTACCACAATAATGTATTCCTTTATTTATTTAACTTTGTATTTTCACATTTTTATTTTTTTAATTACTTCTTTAATTTATTTATTCATTATAATTTCACATTTATTTATTTATTTTTTTACAAATATATATTTTTATGGCAGTATTATGACTCCATATCTAATGGCCCAGTGGCACATTACCTCCCGTAAAACCACAAGTTGATGCTTTTACACTTACATTTTAGTATGTATAAACAAAAGTTATATAACATGTTAATTAGTGAGCTTTAGTAGTAATGGTAGGTGGATTTTTTGTTACCTTTGTGCTAAACTAACCATATTTACTGTACAGACATGAGAATAGTATCGATCCAACACATCTTATTTATTATTCAGCATTTAAATATTAATAGACAACAGTAGTTGTCTATGAACTGTGGATATAAAGTCGAAGGGTTGGAAATGATAAAACTCCACCTGCATTCATTCTCCAGTTTATATTCAAATCAACAAACCAGATTAAAATGAGAGAAACACTGAGCAGTTGATAGTAGTGTCTATCTGAGCCGTCCAGCTGATTCAGCAGCCTCAGAGCAGGTGCTAATTGATAAGAGTCTTTTTTATTTTTGTTATCTCATAAGCACAGCACCTTCAGGTGTTACCTTGTGACTACTGTCATATGGTTCCAAGGTGAAAAGTGGACTCTGTTTAATCTTGTGTGTTTAAATTGCTGGAAAGTGCACTGCCATAAAGCTTCAGGGATATAACCTTGGCCAGAGTGTGTTGGAGTGTGATAACACACATGGCCCTCAGTGCTAATGGCAAATGGGAGAGCTGAGGAGGATTTAGCATGATATAGTGTATCTTACCAGGGTTAATGTGCTTGAAAGAATGTCTTTTTATCTTGCTTATTTTGCTTTTTTCCCACATGTCTCTCCTCCAGAGATGCTTCCACCTCCCTGCTTCTCATCCCTCACTGTCCTCCAACGCTTCACTTATCAACTCTGTTATTTTCCTGATGTTTGATATGTTTACGCCCGATGAAAAAAATTGTAGGAGGGTCAAGGAATGAGTGTCTCTTCTGTTCACCAGGTCACTGTTGGATGCAAAATTAAACACTACACTATTCGTATTATAATCCCAATTCAACAAAGAAAAGCCTAGATATAAGTTTTATATTTTTGCAGAGTATAAGCATATTCTTTCAGTCAGAATCAAGTGTTGTATATTATATGATTCAGGGGAACCTGCCCTTTCTTTCTGGTGCGGTGTCACATGCATTACCTTTGTGTGACGTAAAAAATAAAAAAATAAAAAAAGGAAATGTCCCAGTGAACTTGTATTTTCTTGAATAACTCTAAAGTCAATCGGGGAACTTTTGGGTTATCAATGTCAATTTTTTTTAATTTAGATGTTTTGGAGCTCCATGTGAACTTTGGTGCAAATACACCTTTATACAACAATAAATTACAGCAATATTTTGGATATTGCCCTGGTTGGTTTTTAGTAGACAATGTGAAAATACAAAAGCTTGGTGTTGCCTTTAGATGCCATTTTGGTCAGTATCTGTCAGTAAATGTCATCATATCATTGAAAAATACACAATCTAATCTGTCCATATATGAAAGATTGCAGTTCTAAAGTAGCTTTTTCACTAAAATACCAAATTACATATTTCAGACTTTTATGAACTATTATAACTTTTAGGAATGTCTGTTTCATTTGATTGCATGCACCATAAATCAACCAAAACGTATAAAGCTTATTAAAGCTTGTTTCTAGCATTAAAAGTTCCAAAGTTATTTAATGATTTTTGAAAACATTAATTAAAAGATTCAAGATTGGATAATATGCAACTGTCATATCTGTAGACTAAATATGGAGCTAGAGCTGTCAGATGATTAGCTTAGCTTAGCATAAAGACCGCTAAAATGGGGAGACAGCTAGCCTGGTTCTGTCTATAGACAACAAAATTGTGTGGAACATGCTTTCAATATTCCAAAGCCTTATGTGACACCGATTCTCTTTGGTAAGTAAGGATATTGTCTTCACTCCCTCATGTGTTGTGTGCAGAGGAAATCCAGGTATTTTATTAAGCGTTTGGCTGCAGTATGAAGAAATCCCCAGTATAACACCTTACCCTGCAGTTCTCATCCTGCCCCCAAAGCTTTACACCCATTAATCCTCGGCAGTTACAAACTAGAGCATCTTTTATCAAACGGTGAAGGGCTCGGAGGCTGCAGGATTTTTAAAGCACATGTGAAAATCTCCTTCGTAATTACTTAATGCATATTTGCAAATCACTGACAGTCTGTGGTTTGTTTTATATTTGCATTTTATTTTGCTACACACTTTGCCTTCAGCAATTCACAGAAACTAAATATGGCTTCAACATAACAAGCACTTATTTCACCTTTACTCTGTCCATCTCAAACTTCTTTCTCTCTGCATTTACATCCCCTGACCCACTTTTCAACTTTCAACTCTTCTTGACTTTTGTGTGAGTTCAGCAACAGCAGAAATTATCCATCTATCAGATCACATGCAGGGAGCACACTCCTCCCTCATGACTAATCAGCTGGAACAGTTTTTCTTCCTAAAACGCTGCACACCAGCCTCTCCCACAGACTGCGAACTCTTGACTTTACCTCACAATAAGCCCACCATCTGGAAATGACCTACCCAAATGTCCTACGTGGGAGAAGAATGAAATTTCACAACTGCATTTATCCAACTTTGAAAGAGAACTCCGGCAACTTAGTATTTCATTGCTGCAACATTTTCTGTGTTTTTTTGTTTTGTTCTATTTTGCTTTTAAAGGAATTAATGCAGCAGAACCAGATCTTATATATGTATATGTATATGTATTCAAAGCATTCAAAGCACTTTCTTTCTTATCAAAACCTGCTGCTGCCACATTATCCATAATGCAACCACGTGAACAACTTAGGTCCATGACATTTAAAAGCAGCATCCTCTTTTCAATTAAGTTTAAAAGCAGTGCCCTCGTTCTTCACCATGATTTTTAGGTTGTTTTTTTGTTGTTGTTTTTTTTCAATTTTACTTGTCATCTACTGCTTATTGCTTGAAGAATCAGCTTGTGACTAAAAGTACCAGTAGAAAAGCCCTATTAGTTAGAGAAAAGAACAAAGCATAACCTATAGGACACTATGGGGAAATTTTTACTTAGCCATTAATTGCACAAATAAATAAATACAGAACAAACACAATAAATCACTGGTTTTAAATCATATCTCACAGTTGTTTTCCAAGCTTGCTCCACCTACTCATGAAGGTCATGAGGTGTGATTAAAAGTTCTAGAAAAAGCTGCTACTGTAAATTATACATATGCATGTGTCAAACCACATTCAAGGTTTTTTTTTCCACAAAATATAAGATTGCAGTGTGAAGTTCTTTGGACATGCAGTTCTTGCAAAAGCTGCATGGCTGACAATGCTCAATACAGGCTGCATGGCTGCAGACCTGTATTGAGCATTCTCCTCTCCTCTCCTCTCCTCTCCTCTCCTCTCCTCTCCTCTCCTCTCCTCTCCTCTCCTCTCCTCTCCTCTCCTCTCCTCTCCTCTCCATTAGCCAGCTCTAAGTAATGCTGACCTGCTGACAGAGTCACCACTTTGGCCCCGGTCCAGTCCAAATGAGGCCACTTTGGCCCTAGTTCCAGCACGGATGGCTCTGGCGTTGGTCCATTTCTGATGGAGAAGGTTCACTACCTCAGAGATCACTCAAGGTCACCGTTCAATACTCACATTTCTGTTTCCTGAGGCGGGTCGTGTACTTTGTTTCTCTCTCTCTCTCTCTCTCGCTCTCTCTCTCTCTGACCAGAGAGTATTGGATTTTTTTTTCAGTGGCATTAAACATCCTGGAACCAAAGCCTGAAGGCTGACATTCTTGTGGGTTTTATCTTCAGGTTGTGAAGCCAGTTTGATACAGTACGGCTGTGTGTTGAGCGCATCTGTTATCCCAGAATGCCCCTGGGGCTCTCGGTCACTCTCTGTGAAATGACACTGGAATGTTAATTGACCTAGAAATCACTAGGTGTTTTTCTGTTCAGCTCCAGAGATACACAGACATAAAAACAGAGTATACTGTACCCATGCACTCAACGACCTCAAGCATGGTTAAAACAAATCAAAACTCGACTCTTAATCAAACAGATCATCTACTAAAACACGGCTCCAATTAATTAATTATACAAACAAATGCACTTCTTCTTAATGGGGGCCAAAATGTGTCCATCCATTATTTCTGTACAGTCTATGTGCTGTAGCTAATGTTATGTGGTGAATTCAATCATGGGGTTGCCAAGTGCTGTTATCCCTGGTCAAAACCATCATACTAAAAATAACTAGACATGTTTTTGTAACATCATATTGTTACTGTATGCCTTAACTGGCTTGCTGGCATGAGCCACTTGTCATAGTAGCATAACACTACAATCTTATTTATATCTTGTTTATATCAACACACACCATGTGTATATTTTTTTTATTGTTGATATTGTTCATTATTCTCAGACTTGTTTATTTTCTATATTTTCTATATTTATGCTTATTTTTACACAACCTTTGTTTATACTGATCCTTCTTTCTTCTTGGACTAATAAAGGTTTATCTTACCTTATCTTATATTGTAGTACATTTTTTGACAATTACAAAAGCACCTTTTAAAAACAACATTTATAAAGTGCTTTGACAGACAAAGCAAAGCAAGAGCAGAAGGCAAAAGGCAAAGTAACAACAAAACGTTAAACAGTGCGAAAAATCAGGGCAAAATGAATACAAAGATAAGAAGATAAAGATGGAAAATAATAGCGGAAAGAATTTAAAGGAATAAGTTATAGTTATCAGAAAATACATTAAATTAAAAAAAATAAATAACATTTTAAATAAAAAAAAAACAAAACTCAAGTAATATAAAGTTAAAATTAAAATTGAAAAACAGATATACAAACACAAAAATGCAAATAAATGGGTGGAAGCAATAAAGACAATAAAACATCACAGAATACGACATCACAAAAAAGCAAGTCTATAGTTCAGTGGTTCCAAAAAGACACATAATGCTGTTTATAAATACAAAAGTATGTTGAATGTTGCATATGCATTGCATAAATTGCAATTTCAGAGGCAGCAAAGGTGTTTACCTTATTTTTACTATCCTCTATAGGCAATTTTTCTTGTTAATCTATGTTTTGTGTCAAAAAGGTGTTGATTCAACTCAAAGGGAATATTTGTGGCTGCAGTTCTTGTATTGATTGGTCGCAGCATAATGTGTCACTGTTATTGTCCTATAGCTCTCAGACTATGTTTAAAAGGCTTAGTAAGAAATGCTCCCTCCAGACTACATCACACTTTTAATACAGCACATTTTACTATTCTTGTTAGCACTCACTAACATCTGAAAACACTTGGAAATGCATCACATTCATTTTTATTTGTCTGAACACGGTGGGCGTTTTTTCACTGGAATGCTGGTACGTGACACTGGAATGTGAATTGACCCAAATATCAATGGGTGTTTATCTGCTCAGCAGTACTTATGCATATGCACACACCTGCCAATGCGCTTCAGGCGACTGCCTCGTCCAAAGATGGAAATTCCAGCAGTCACAACTCATGCAAATCAGCTTGTGTAGCTGCTGAGAGGGTCATAGCAGAGCACAGGTTACAGTTTAACCCCGCTTGTTAGAGCAGTCGGGTAGTGGCAGAACCGTTAGCAAGCCCACTTCTCCCCTCCCCTGCGTTACATTTCCACACCGAAATCCTAACAAGCCTATTGCGATTCAGGAGAAGGCGTTTAATTTGCCCCGGAGCCAACATTTTTTTCCAGCATGTGTACACTGTAATGAGATTTCCACTGTGTTTCCCCGAGCTGTGAAACCATTCTCACCACATTTGAATAGAGAGAAAATGCTGCAATTCCCCAGAAATAAAACTTTATGGTGAATAACAATAAGTACTGTTGGTTGTCTGCTGGTTTTGCATCATTCCACTGTGCCTGGGTCTCAAGCCTTTGAAAAAAAGGACTCAGTAACATAATGCCTTGTTTACTCATTACTGGTAGTCTTCAGCTGAGGAGAAATAATGGGATGAAATGACTCACACTGCAGCACTGTGGGCAGGGCAGCTTATTGTCATTTGTTGTTTACTGGCCTTGTTTGGTCTAGAAACTATTACTAATTCCTGTTCGCAGTTAAAAGGGGGTGTAAAATAAATGGAACAAATCAATCATCACTCACAAAAGACAAACCAGACGGACTGCAATGCCTCAGTAGCCAAAGAGCAGTGATAGGAAAAAAAAATCAAATGACATTATTATAAAAAAGTTTGCAAATATACCAAAAAATAACACATCTGATCATTCATCAGACTGATGGGAAAACTAAAAAATTCTCCTGGTGGGTTAAAGAGAAACAAATAATCAATATTGCAGTAGAATGAGACTCATGACTTCATGATATTAAAGGTCATAGACTTGTATAGCACATATAGTATTTCTCTAAATTATGAAATAATATTTGGTTTGTTGAACCAAATGTGTTAGACATATTAAACCTCATCATTATGTCTACATGGAACATCTATTGTGTGCTAGAGAATTCAAACATTTCAAGATTTAATATATCATCATCACAGTGACAAAAATCAAGTTTCATGCCTATAAATCTGCAGGTCAGTAATCAGTGAGGTCTACTCCCTAGCTATATTTAAAAAAGAGCTTTGCCTTGGTGTTTTAAGCAAAAAGAGTTCTGATCACCAAAGTCACACAAAAAATACATTCAATTTAAAATCTAATAAAAGATAACAAGCCCCGACTATAGATAAGTACCTCGTACAACCCCACTTTAAAAATTCAAATCATTCTTTATATTTGTATGAATAGAGTAAAGAGATGTTTTGCATACAAACATACATTCTAATGAGCCATTTGTAAACTAAAAATACATAATTTCATGAAGGGGTTTGTATGATTTCCAACACAATACTACAACTGTTGTACCTTACATCACAAACATGTTGGTAATTATCGACCCTCTCTTAAAATAATGGCCCAAGTCATTTTTTCATTTTTTTCAAAAAACACAAAATACTGAACCAAATATTGAATAGGAGATGATTTAAGCAAAAAATAATATTATTTGTAAAAAAAAATGACTTAGGACATTATTTTAGGAGTGTGGCGTTATGTAAAATGTTTATGTTTAGTGACCAAGACCACTTTATTAAGGTTAGGCACCAAAACCAATAATACGAAATCAGCAGCATTACTTTTCATAGGAAATCATATTAACTGTTCATGAGGACAGCCTGCAGATAACAACAAGATGGCTGACTAATGGTTACGCAAAACAGTCAGAATTTAAGAGGGATTAAGGTTGCATGCAGTGATATCATTGGAAAAACATTACTCCCAGTCTCTTGCATTCATGCCCAGATGTACAAGACCATAAAGCTCTGAGTCAGAAAGAAAAGGACAGTGAGTGGGCGGCTACAGAGAATTTAGACGGTAAGAGCTGATGTATTGTCAGAAAAACCGACTCCCAGAGCTGAATTAGTCACACCAATACATAGGCTAAAAAACATGAAGAGTCACATTTGAAGCAACCCCTCGAAAACCTGACATTACAGCCCAGCATCAGCCTCCTCCAGCCCTTGTCCTGGGCCCCATCTGTCATATTCACTCACATATGTTTTGGGAAAAGGCCTGAGGCTGTCCTCTAAAGGCACCCAAACATACCCTTACCTCCCCTGATTAATCTCCCGGAGAACAGCCACACTGCATGAAGCCTAACACACATGCACACTTCTTATTGGCCGTGACTGTGGAAACAGACCCTCCTAACTCCCAACCATATGGCTCATTCATAAAAATTAGCATGTGAGAAAATGTGCTATAATTGTGCAGACACACAGACGTGTCGATTTCTCAAAGGGACCATGTATGTGTGTTTTTGTGCAAGGTGCTGGAGCATAATTTTAAAGTCTTGGTGCATGGTGCACTAAAGAATGAGGAGATAAACATAACAACTGACTTTGTGTTTTGTGCTTCATCACTGAGAGGCACCCTCTGGCACCTGCTGCCTTTTAATTGGATGGAGGTTGAGCATTTAATTCGCCGTGATCTGACTCGAGTGTTCTCTCACCTCTTCTCTCACTGATACACCCCTCATTGGAACCTCTTTACCCCCGTGGCTTTGTTGTTGCTGGTGTCACCTGCTGAGACAGACTGTCATCTACTTGTTGACTCCCTACCGGGCGCCCATTTGGGGGACTGGAGGGAACAACACAGGGGGATGGGTATGCTAGAGGAGCTGTTGCAATTTAGAAAACCTCAGAAGGAAGTAGATTGCAATCATTAAGGCGTGGATCATACATTCTTACTTGTTTTTTTAGACAGCCTGCTTCTTCTTTATCCTTTTGTGTCTAGGTGGAATGTGATGCAAGGCCATTGTTTTCCATTATCTCTGTTGATCATCTTCATGCATATGAACAAGAACGCTTGTGTGAAATCCTGCCAGGCTGGTTCAATACAATGTCTATTGTGTTGCGGAAAATATTGAAACCCTTTTACATGTAGAAAGTTTTCCATGCACCCTGGCTTTTGTTGTCAGCAGGTTCTGATCCTTATTGAAGCATTATTTATTTATAGATTTACTGATGAGCGAGAGTCTCGAGCCAGGCTAGCAGCTCTGTGCAGCTTTACAGGCACAGTGGTGCACTGTTCTAAATGCAAACATGTTTTAGCATAGCACATCCTCTAGCTAGCACTCAATCGGCTACAAGTCAATTGAGCCTCTAAGGGTCAATATTTTTGGTGTTCAGCAGATGTCCGGATAATGAATAGAAAAATTATAATAATACAATTATTATGGTATTATACAGTGTACAATTTTCTTTGGTTATACCACACAAAATTTGAAATGTAAAGAACAAGAAAACTTTCATACAATAATACAAAACATATGCATAAAAATCCATGTGTAGCAGGGAACTACAGGAGTTACAATAACACCTGGTACTTTTTTTCCACCTAAAATCTGTTCTGTATGGGTTAATAAACTCATCCATCTCTGCTCTCTTCAAGGCGCCAGACTACATTGACAAAAACAGCAATTTTACCTCACAGAACATGGGAGTTTTTGGTGTACTGCTGCCTCGATTGGTTAGTTGATTTGTGTTGTTGTTTGGTGAATCAGAACTTACCCTTTAAAGACAAACTTAATTAATGTTTTTGTCAGTGGAATCTGGCAGCTCTTTGAAGGGAGCAAAGATAACAACTTCAGTTTGATGTTAGAAAGACTGTTATTTTTTGTCACTGTGCAGCATAATGTTGCCGTACGGGTGCTATATAATCACCGTTTTTGTGTGTGTGTGTGTGTGTTTCTGTTCCATCCTTTCCAGCATTTTTCAAATATGTCACTCTTGAGTCTCAAGGTGAACGTCGATTTTTCCATAACAAAGATCCCATGCATCATAATAAAACAATCTGCGTGGCTATTGGTGCTACCACTATTTTAAGGCAACCAGCATTATTTTAAACATGCATGCATTTGAAAAGTGAAGAAGTTGAGGATCAAGATACAACATCAGAAAGCAAAAGTCAATGTAATAAAGTATCCAAATGTTTTTTTCAATTTAACTCTCTTCAGGACAATGAGTTAGTTGATTTCCAAATTTTAGATTATGCATTATTTGACCTGATCATGCTGCTAGAAGAAAAGCTATGGGATAAAATCACCAAATCACCATATATGGAAACATGCTGACAAACAGCTAATATAGTTCAAGTTCTAATACAAAGAGTAATTTCAGTGTTTGTGGTGTTTAAAAGATGTTTTTTGATTTCAAATCAATGTTATGATGTTGTGATTGTGCATAGGAGTCATGTGACCTGACACTGTGGCCACTACGCCAAAATTGCCCCACAGCCTTCAGCTGTTCCTGGTTTTTGTAGGTCAAAAGACTGACTTTCTGGCACTTTCATTTTTGTCTTTGCCTTTTAAAAAAATTTGCTTAAAATGTTTTAGTTTATTTACAAACTTTTTGATCATCTAAGAAAAAGTTGTCAGATGAAATTTCTTGCATGACTTAAAGAGTACAAAGTTATTATTACTGAGAGAATTAATGAGAAAAACTACTTGATCTCAAAATCACCACCACAACTTCTATCCTAAAAAGATGTTGTTATTCCTGACTTGTGCTCAGTATTTTTTTTTTTTTTTTTTTAAATTTTACTGTACTTCATGATGGATTCTCAAGTGGAAGTGAGCTCAGAGTGAGACTACAGCTCCGATTACCTAACCTGCCCATCCAGCGCTGTGGGTGTGCGTCAGTGGTTTTGTATAGTTGCTGAAGAGTTTCAATTATTCACTGCGGCGCATGTGTCAGAGTTCTGCTGCGCACAAGGAGGAGTTGTGGGCGTTAATATTTGATGTCCTTCTTTCTATCTGTGAGCTGGTATGAAACTGATGGATGACCCCTGATGTTTGTGTGTGTCAGTGTTATTGATCAAACTAATGTGGGAGAGGGAAAGAAAGAGACAGACTTATTCAGGCCGTCTCGGGTCAGAAGTTTTTCTTGCATTTTCTTTTACTTGAGTGGTCTGCCGAAGTAATCAATTGTTAACGGACCGATCCTACAGAGAACTCATGAATAAGTTATTGTAAACCTTGCCTTTCACCTGAAAGGGTTTATCTGTCACTCAGGCCAAGCTATCAGCTTGTTAATGGAAACAGTGACAACAACAACAAAAAACAAATAATACACAAGATAAAACTTTAATGGTGAAACTGATTCAAACTGATTCGCTACCCTACAGCAAAACAGAACCTGTGCATTCTGGATCAGGGTTAATGGACCCAGAATTGTGTTTGTGCTGTGTTGTCACTGCATCAAGATGAGCTACAGTTGTTCCAACATCATAATCGGGGGAACAGCTCTGCTGAACTTGCAAACTTGGAGTAAGGTCCTATAAAGGCTGCGGCATCAGATGGTATGAGGGTTGCATTTCACCCTGACCAGTGGTGCAATTATATACTCTGGGAGGCCTCAGACATAGAAGCCCATCGAGGCCCGTTGTACGTGTACGACCAATCATTCCTGGCTGCCCTAACCAATGGTGTCCTGCAGTCATACAATAACCAGAAGTGGTCCCACTTAAGGTTTTTTGGGGAGGGCGAGCAGCATATTGGGTAGCTCCTAACATTTGCCTGGCCTGCCTCTGCTGATGGTGTTCCTCTGGCCCTACCTGGCATGAATTCCTGATAAACTTTGATTCAACAAGGGTGTCTCTTCTCTATTTACCAAGTTCAGGTTTTCTTGCAGAAATAAGTCAAAAAGTGATGGGAGAGACGTTCTTTTAAGGACCCCTAATACTTTCTGGATATTGACAATTGGGAGACTATAAAGACTATATATAGCCAATGTCTACTACGGTAGAACGACTGGTTTGCAGTACTCCCTTCTACGGCAAACTATCAGAATATTTCTTGAATATTATAGCTGTTTTTTCAACTACTACTTAAAGTTCCTAGTGACAAAAACCCTTTTTACACTTGGTTTTAAAGATCTGTCTTGGATTATCCGATCACAATAAAGTGCTAAATACAAGTTTAAATGACAAGATGCATTGTGACTGGATCACTCAAACCACTTGGTGAGGTTGGTCTGGGACACATTTGACCGTATATCTTGTGTAATGTCAATGCTAATGTGTCCTGTTGCGTCACCAACAGGAAAATACATCATCAATGCAGGACACGGTGGGTGTTTTGGTGACAGCATTGAATGCTCAACTATTGACCATTTGTATGAGCATCCATCATTTTACCTGGCGAAAGCAGCATCTCCAGCGGTACTGACACAACTAGTAACATGACTAGTGATACTGTGGATGAAATAACCAAGCAGCAACCTCCAGGCCTGAAAGTGAATGCAATGCAGAAGTGCCTTTAACTGGCATTCTTTCTAATAGCCAGCAGGGGGCGACTAAAGGAGCTGAAAAAAGAAGTCAGATTGTATGCAGAACACACGTGATTAACAAAATCAGAGTCTAAGATCTGACAAGTATGAACAGTGATGTATCCTGTATCTGTGTGCAAGAGAAAAATATATCTGTTCATAAACTGTGGCGTAGATTTCATCAGATTTTCATGGCACCATTAAAATTCCCAGTACAAAAACTGAATATCACATTTTTTCATATCACCTCCACACAGAAATTTTCACACATTAGCTTGCGATCTACTGTTGTTGTAACACTGTTGGGTGTCAATACCTACCAGAGCTGAGGCTTCTTTTAAGCAAGTAGTTGCTGTGCTGTTCGCGTACACACCTTTTTCTTTAACCTCACAGTATGAGACTGAAACCCTGCAGGTGACTGTTTTTATAAATATATTATGTTCATTCACTGTTTTTTTTATTTAAATGGTTTAATTTTCCACTTTAACTGTAAAAAATCAGATCTGATTTTGATCCCCACAGGGAGGAAAGAAAACTAAACATAACATTTTGAAGTGGATCTGCATCCAACTAATCTGGAAAAAGGTCACATACTTCTCTAAATGAGAGTGCCACAAGCCAAAGTAATAAGGAAGAGGACACAAGATGAATATGCGTGAGACAGAGAGGAGACATGCAAGTCAACAGCCTGTTCTTAAAACCTTAGTGTGAGTGTGTAGCCATGGCCTAATAATAATGTTTGTATTCTACAAAGTCTTCTGGTTTCCTGCTCTGAGCTGGCTGTGATGTTTCCTGCAGAAGAGAAAATCTTCCCAGCTGGAGCCCAAAATCCTCCATCCTGCCCGACCGCTCCCCAACTGTCTGCCTTCCAAACAAATACAAGACTGGAAAAACCTTATCACTCAGATCTGTGCTGCAGCCATACACTCTATAGCTGTGTGCCTGTGAGAGTATGTATGTTGTGTGCAGACTTAACTTCTCCAACTAAATCCACTGGTGCACTCACAGACCAAGGCCTCGTTTATAAATCTGTGCAGAGAGTTTGTGTACTACTACCAGATTGTGTATGTACAAAGAGAAAAATAAATATTCAGATTTTTAGAACCCATTTTATAAACCCCGTATCCAGCCCTCTACACGCCCACATTCAACCATTAATGATCAATGCAAAGCTCCTTGTAAATGACGATGCATAGAAATGAGCCTGCAGATCAATGGTTTACATAGTCCTCTGGCAGTGCAAGTGCACCCATTATGCAGCATTACGCACCACAGTATTTAAATGTTTACAGCAGTCAGACTGATTGTTTCACATATTGTCAAAATGATCGTAACAATCAGTATTATTCCCCACCCTGGGATATTATTTGAAAAAGGAAGTTTGGTAGGTGAAACCCCTTTTTAAAAATCGGTTTTGTTAAGGTGAACTTGCATTATACTAGGATTTATAATGAAGATATGGAGTGTAACGGCTGCGTGAGAGCTGTAACTAGCTTTTTATTTCCAGACTTTGCTAATTTACACAACCCATATGTGCATGTGGTGCAGATGTGCCGGGTGAGATGACTGTGTGTGTGTGTGTGTGTGTGTGTGTGTGTGTGTCAGCAAGTGTCTTCAATGCACTCTCTGCACCTGACAGCACAGTTGTGTTGACTGCAGCTATTTTACACACAAAAACTACATAAAAACTAAAAGCATGAATGGAGATTAAGATTAAGGTTCTCTTATTAGTCCCACAAAGGGGAAATTCAAACTCTGCATTTAACCCATCCTTTTTTACACACCAGGGAGCACACCATGTTTAGGATTAGTGGACAACACATGTCTTGGTGCCCGGGGAGCTTTGTGGGGGGTAGGTGCCTTGCTTAAGGACACTTCAGTCCTTGACCTGTCACAGTATTGGAATATATTACAAAACTGTTAAGGCTCATTTTGAAATGTGTTAACCTATGGGTTTCTGTAAATGTACACACACATCATGGTCATTTTTGAAAATAAATCAAATTCTATGCTAAGAAAGTGACATTTAATGCCTTTTTTTTTGTCATTTGCAGCGGTTATAAATGACGCTCCAGGAATGGTCACAAAAGTGGTGGAAGGACTGCCTCACATTGACGTCCATAGACCTGCATACATGGCAAAACATGAGGCAAACAATGAATGATTACCCATTCTGTCTCTTGACAGCCATTTTAAATTATGCAAACTGACTTTCTTGTACAGCAGAATTAGCATATTTGGACACAGTTTGTCTCGTGCAATGAGGGATGATAACCAACATTTTGGAAGTGCTCGCTTTCGAATTAATTATTTTGATTATAAACCTACGTGTCAGATTGTTTGATCACAGATCTCAGCAAAACTCGGTGAATAACAGTAGCCAAAACTATGAGAAAGGTTTAAAAGTTAAAATGTTTACCCAATGCTTAAGTCTTATGAACTCAAATGTGTGGTTTACTGTACCTGCTGGAAGTCAAAGCATCATTCTGTTTTTAAAACACACTTCCAAATAGCTTGTTGAGACTTACTGCTGCCTCTGCAAATGCAATCCATCATTGCAAATGAGACCATTATGGTAATTCGTCCAAACACAACATTATAAGCTGCAGATGCAATCCTGACAACATCATCTCTCCCAGAACTGAAGGTGAAGAGATTATACTAAATAATATTTTGGTTTTGTTGCATCTGGGACTCAGCCTGCTCGCCACAACCAGAATTAATAACACATGACGACGGAAAAGTGAAAATATTTTCCAAAATGTTGAAATTGATTGATTACTTTTGCCAATAAGTCTTTCAATTTTTCTGTGAGCATTTGACTCCCAGCAGGTGAAGCGAACCTGCAGACTGAACACATCAATGGATTTCTACTTTTTATAGTGAAGTAAAATTACAGTTTTTATCATTCTTTACAAAGCCCTGCAGCATCCAGGAGCTTCCTAAACTTGTGTTTACTTTGTGTTTTTTTGTTCTCCTCAGGATTAGAAAATTAAAGCCTTGAGGGGAAATACTATTTTGCTATGCCGATTAAAATGCTGCTCAGCTTTAAGTTTCATGATCAGGTAAACAAAGACACTCTTTAAAGATTTAAAGTTTCATATTTTGAATTCTTGTTCCTGACAGCCACCTGACAGGCCTGCGCAAAAGGGAACGAGTCAAGAAGAGTTAAACAGAAAGAAATACAGATTTAGCATTAGATTATAAGAAAATCACAAAGCTAAAGTAAACTTTGACCCTTTACCTTCAACATGTGCATGCTTTTTAAAAGTGTGTCTGTTTGGTTTAAGAGAAGAGACAGAAAGAGCTCTCTGCGTCTCGGCTCTTCATTAAGTTTTAACTTGTGTTTGTTCTCATTTGGTGAAACCCGTCTGAGATAGCACACTCTAATTAAGCACTGCTAATTCATCATCTGAGCCAAAAGTCCCCCCAGGATAAACAGCGGGATTCATTCTTGAGTTGGAAGTTACGCTGCTTGAAACCATTTGTTCCAAGTTGTTGTTGGACCGAAGCCTCAGGAGCTGATCATTGCGTGTCTGGCCAAGATCAGATTAAGAGACTGAATGAGTGTTTATTGTACACTTTTACACATTCAAGCAATTTGATTCTGGGAGTCAATGACTCTTCATGTACCTGGATACATGAGCAATAACTCACAAGCTAAACTTTAATCTTGGAGCCCATCAGCTTTCGATCTGACACAGATTAAGCTTCTAGAAGCAACAGCCAATATGTCTGTGGTTCTGTTGGCCCACGCATTTGAAATTTTATGAGACAGTTGAATAGGTTTTATCAGGCATATTCAGCCCAAAACAATGGCTAGGCATTATAAAAGACAGTTTAAAAAGTAAAATAATTGCACATAAAGACAGGCGGTTAAGGTGTTATGAGGACGACACAAGCTTACTCACATTACTTTAAATAACATTGTTGATTTTTCTTTTGGCATGGTAAATGGTAAATGGGGTGCACTTACAGTATATAGCGATTTTATCCAAAGCGCTTTACACTACACACTACACTCATTCACCCGTTCACACACACATTCATACTGGTGGCCGAGGCTACCAGGGCACACTGGTGCCACCTGCCACCAGTGGGAATTCATTCACACACCGATGAACGCAGCATCGGGAGCAATTTGGGGTTCAGTATCTTGCTCAAGGATACTTCGACATGGGCTTTCCTTGGCTTGTTTGACCCATCCACATCCTCTCCCACCTGCCCTAAGAGTGACTCATGTTTTCACTTTCATACTCTAGACCCTTTCAGACCATAGAAAGTACAAATAATGGACGTAATCACCGTGACGTCACCCATTGGTTTGTGGACTGCCCGTTGGAAGCATCGAGTTCAGCATTACACTCGTCGCCATCTTGTTTCCTATACGCGGGGCAGACCATATTTGGACTGTGGAGGAGCGAGAGGGATCTGATCACTGACTACAGCCTCTCTACACCGGCAACCTGACTGAGCGAAGCCACTGCTAATTCATGTTAGCATTAACTGGAGCATTAACAGGGATGTTAGTTTTGGCTAGCAAAAAACAAAAACAAAATGTACGTTACTTACCTGAAAACTGAACAGCGACTCCTTGGAGTGTCTGTTAGTCCAACCAAACGCTGAACTCTGAAGTAGTATATCTGCCCATAGCAGCTCATTTAATAGGATGATAACAATCTACAATCTACTACTGGCTACCATCAGGTGGAGCAGGCCCCTACTCCCTACTTGCCCATACTCATAGCCTGATAAACACTGAAACAAACAGATATTCAGATAAAGGATATTCCTCTTCTGTGCAGTGTTAATTTAGTTAAGCTATGATGAAATATGTTCATCAATGACCGTTTTCCCATGACAAAGATGAGATGATGACAAGATGGCACATTTATGAGAGACTAACATGTAAAAAAATAAATTAAAACCACCATAATCTCTTCTTCCACCTCTTCTTCCCCTCCCTCTCTCACTCTCTCGCTCACACACAGAAATAAAATACAACCGTGCATCAATAAATTAATTTAGAATATATTTCTCAGGCATGAAGAAAAAACACAAACATCCTTATGACTCAGTTCTTCTCATGAAAGTCAGTTGTGTGAATGCATATCACTGCGTTCAAATTACATGCTTGATCATAATTCTGGCTCTGATTTTTTCCACATACATTTTCAGATAGTGTTGCAGTAGCCTGGAGTTCTTGCTGCTGAATGATAAATGGCAGAACATGAGACCGCTGAGACCGTATCAAGAATCTGAAGACAATCAGACATCGCAGATGAAGCCAAGTCAAGTTAAAATGGAAAATATTGCTCTCACTTTAAGCTCACAAAAATATAATACTTAGAGGTTAAGCTATGCAAAATTGCAAACTGGCAATGCTGAACTCATTTTAGTTGGTTTCAATGTTCAGATAGTGCCAGAAAACCAGAGTGAAGCTTCTCTCAGGGACAAGGAGTCCAAATGTTTGTAAATGTTTGATCAACCTGCAGCATTCATCTGGCTTCCAAGGCTTCGTGGATCAGCTCTGTGCTGCCATTGGCCCTGCAGTGACTGTAACAGCAGCTCTGCAGCTGTATAGCTTGACATAATGAGAGCAGCCGTCTCCAAGTCTTAACCCTTGCAGTTAACCTGTGGCTCTCCCTTCGTTATGTTTCTGCTGCTGCAACAACCTCATCAAGTCTGGACTATGTCATTCAGAGACTGGTCTCCCCTCAAAAATAATAAAGGGCGTTTGTACAGGCAGCAAAATACGACTCATAATTATGTTTTAGACTGTCCTCCGCCGCCATCTTGCTGATGTAGTAGTAATGATTGATGTAATTCCGAGTTTAAATTGCAGATGTCACAGTTGGGGTGTCTTTTACGTAACTTCCGTGGTTCACGTCACCTTCGAAACTACTTCACTTCCATCATTTACGTACATTTATTTACTTTAAATTAAATAAATAAACTAACTGTCTTTTATAACGCCAAACCAGGAAGTGTTTTGCCCCAAACCAGTGGTTGGCAATCTTTACTAACGGAAGAGCCATTGTCTGCCAAAAAAGAGAAAAAATATCAGAATGGAGCCGAGGACACAAGTGCAAATGAAAGACCGTACACCGAAAAAAATATATCAGGAGATATGGTTTCAAAAGTTAGTGAGCCTAGTGAGCCTAGTGAGCCTGGTGAAGGAAACTCAAAACTAGACTTGTAGTTGGCAAAATGTAAGGGTTAAGGTGCTGGCCTGGAGACTTTTGTAAGCTATGAGCCACATTTTAATTGACTAAAATGTTAAAAAAGTTTTTTTAATGCCATATTTAAACTACACAATTTCACAGTTGGAGAATAGAAATTGCTCTGGGCCTACACCAATGATAAATACAAATTTAAATTTAAAGAAATGGCTGTTTATTTATTATTTATTATTATTTATTTATTATTATTTTTTTGTCACAGCCACAGGGAGCCACCGAAACAGCAGTCTTTTTTCCAAACCGTACATTTCTGTACATGGTCAAAGTTGGAATACATTTTTTTTTTTTACTTCCCATGAAATAATTGTAACAATGTGAATTATTCTTGACAGATAAAGTGTATATCTTCTCAAAACTTTATTAATCAATCTCTTCCAAACATATCACAGTGAAAATAAAACCACATGAGGATTGTGTCTGAAAACAAAATTATTCCAACTTAATGGGCGACTGTATATAATGACCTGTGTGCTATTTAACGCTCTGCGGTACTGTGAGCTGCAAATGCTCATGTTGACAATTACTGATATGTGTCGTTATGGGTGGTATTGACAAACGGTCTATTCTGACGTTTAACTTCGAGATCTTGTTGATAATTCATGTGTGCACTGACAGCCTGTATTTCTTTTTGGTAAAAAGTTATATCATTGGATGTACAGGGTAAAACACTGAGTGACTGAATTGCCCCCGCCTCCGCTCTTTTGTTGGAGGACAGGGCAGTGAGGTGATTTAGTGGGCTTTGTCAGTGCTCGGGGCTTTAGGAATTTGATTGGAGGGACTGAGGGTTACTGGTGACACTTCATATATCAACCACATCCCCCTGACAGAAAATCATCTACGTTTAGGCGTTTAGACTTCTCTCCAGACAAAGCTTAAAGGATAATCAACATTTTATTACCCTATGCGATGTTCTCCAGAGTATGAACTCAAAGCTGAAAACTCCAACATCTAGTGTCACCTTATATCATCTGCTGCAATTTCATTCAGATGCTTTATCAAAGTCGAAGCATGTGTCAGACATGTGCTTATCTCAAATTTAAATATCAATAAAAGGCATTAATGCACTGCAAATCTATTATGAGATAATTTAAGATATGAGCTGCCCGTTTTTCAATAAATCACCACGAGTCTCTGCGCGCATGTTTCACAAAGACATTATCAGTCAGAACCTGTTTATTGGTTACAGACAAGAGCTCTCAGCTCATATAAAGGTGTTATTTCTCAGTGTTAACACATCCCAAGATTGAAAATGGAGAGAAGATAGAGGAGGAACACATGATTTTCAACCCACACAGGAATACATTACTGCCTCTGTCACTATGCACATGAATGGAACACATTCAGTGCACTGACTTTAATGGTTTAAAAAAAGAAATCCAGAGAGAGAGAGAGAGAGAGAGAGAGAGAGAGAGAGAGAGAGAGAGAGAGAGAAAGAGAGAGAGAGAGAGAGAGAGAGAGAGAGAGAACATTGTGAGGAGGCAAGATGACAAAGGAAAGATAATGAATGAGCGGGGCAAGAAATGTTCATTTCATCCTCAAACAGAAAGAAAATCCAGAAGGAAATGAGTTGCACTGGACAAATTAGTTCTTTTTTTTTTTTTGGAAGCAATCATACCTGCAAGTACAGCTGGACGATACAGCCAAAATCTTACATCCCAATATAGGTAATTTCTTATCTCCAGAATAATGTATATCAAGGTGTTTTCTGGTATTGGTAGACCACATTGAATAACCTTTTAAAATGTAGGGTTTTTTTTTATTTTTTAGCTTTTCTATGGTTTGCTCCAGCTTGTGCAAGGAACATTGTCCAAATTAAGTTAATAATGGGGTTTAACTGCTGTTTTTTTGACATTATGATAGAAACTATATAGAAAGTATGTTTATAAGATGGATATTTTTGTATTGTTTTGACGATATCACCATACTGCTCAGCCCTACCTGCAAGCATACAGAGCTAAGATAATGATTTTAGATCTTTGCATTAAAAACTAAATATGAACTGATAAAGGAAGCATTAGCATTGAAAATATTAGCTAATACATGTAAACTTATATATTTATTGGTTCAGGAAGAGAGACACTTTCTCCTTCGTACGCAGATTATATTTAGACTACCTCAGTGGAATTTTTTTCAGTGCCTATAAAGCGTTTTTTGAATAGAAATGTTTCAATGCCAGTGTTTTTGGAACAATGTAGAAAAAAATCTATACGATGGACATCTTTATATGGTTTTGACGATATGCATTTGTCCAGCCCTTCCTTCAAGCATAGAGCAAGGACAGAGACTTTAGATTTTGGCAATGAAAGTAAGATTCTGCATTGAAAATTAAACCTGAACTGAAAAAGAAAACACTGGTATTGAAAATGTGCTAAATGTGAAACTAAGATATTAGTCAGTTCAGTAAGAGTTAAGTTCTTTCTTTTATATACAGATTATATGCAAATTTTCTTCAGTGGAACTCTTTCCAGTGCCTAAGAATTTTTTGAATACATGTTTCAATGCCAACGTTTATTTTTTTTTTATCCATTATGTCAAGCTAAACAGCTGCAGAGCTGCTGTTACAGTCACTGTAGGGCAATGGCAGCACAGAGCTGATCCACGGAGCCTTGGAAGCCAGATGAATGCTGCAGGTTGATCAAACATTTACAAACATCTGGACTCCTTGTCCCTGAGAGCAGCTTCACTCTGCTTTTCTGGCATTATCTGAACATTGAAACCAGCTAAAATGAGTCCAACATTGCAAGTTTGAAATTTTTCATCGCTTAACCTCCAAGTATTACATTTTTTTAATTTAAAGTGAGAGCAATATTTTCCATTTTAACGTGACTTGGCTTCATCTGCGATGCCTGGTTGTCTTCAGATTCTTGATTCATTTTCAATACCATAGTAGCAGACATCCGAATCTTAAGAATTCACCATTCCATATTCAACCCCCTGGATTGTTCAATCATAGGTCTGCCACTGTAATAAGGACGACACATCTATTTTTGTTTGGATTTCTCTAGATGTTGAAGGTATAAGAGCAATACTTGGCATTTAAAGATTTTAAAGGTTGCATGTTTTCTTTTTGTCTTCTTAAAAACAAAAAGTGTCAGGAGGACAAAAGCATGTGTGTTCATCTTAATTTGTATGGCTTTCTTAGACTTTCGTTTGATTTAAAGCAGATGTTTTTACACAGAAAATACTGTAACACTTTCATTTGGAGTGAGAAGGAGTCAAATGAACTGGAAAAGTAGTGGTAGTTTTATACTGTTGTGGCAGAAAAGAAATTGGTGTCCGGGGACCCAACTCTCCTCCAGTTGGCTCACAGATCCTGAGAGCTGACATCCACAGTTGGACCCTCTTGGCTGCCTTAGAGGGCTAATGAAAGACTACATGTTTGTGTATTCTTACCACAGTGTCTGTGCTCCCCTCTGTTAAAGCCCTGTGAGAGTGCAACAGAAATGGATGAATGGATTACATGAGCTGAATCAAAGTAGAGAAAGAGAGAGAGGGGGAAGACAAGGTGAGAGAGGAGGGATGGTGTGAAAAGAGGGGACTGGTGCATGGTGACGGAGAAGAGAAGAGATGGAAATCCGAGGCTCCAGAGAGGGAGAGAAAGTGAACCTATGTAATCCCTCAGCTTAGGTGTTGCTGAGTTGGATTCTCCTTTGGCCAAGTGGTGGCATCCAAGAAGGATCATGCCATAAAAATGATACAGAGTGGGGACTTTGGCCATGGCCAGGGGAATATACATTATACATATCCCTGCTTTCATTACGTCTCAGTCTGCACACAGCACACTGTCCTCTTCTCATCTACTTCCTCTTTATTGCCTCCATTTCTCACACGGAGAATTCATTAGAAATTGACCGCGTGACAAGTGTGCAGAGCTTTAAACCGCTTAATGGATACAGAAGATAATTGACATCGCTCCTTGTGTGTGTGTGTGTGTGTGTGTGTGTTTGTACATGTGTGCCTACAGTGTTGACTCTCCTATGGGACGCTGATTATGTTAGTTTGTCTGACTTTTTCATTACCAGACACCAACACACACACCTGCCTGTAATGGAAATGTGGACAGATAAGAACTTTTTCTCCCACACTCACAAACACACACACCTTATCACAAGGCTGCCAGGCAACCGCGCGTGTGTTTGCCTGTCACACCAACTGCATGACACTCTCCTCATCATGTTTGCCGCTGTGGAAACACTGATCTTTGGCTGCAGATTGCAAGCTGTGTTTGCTTTACATTTGCAGGTTTGAATGGAATGATTGTTGTGAGGGAAACTTTGCCCTCCTCCTCATGCACTGATTGGCATTAAAGGGGCAGCGGCGTGATTGCACCGGGAAGCCAGGCAATGTGAGAATGGTTACGACTGAATGCTCTTTTAGAGGTAAATGGGGATTTTCTCCAGTCGAGCAGGCAGATGAAAATCAGTTCATTCCTTCAGTGATTAATATCTCTTCACTTGAACAATGTCATGATGCTTTGAGATAAAGTGTGAGTCAGTATTCAAATGAACAATATCACTGGATGAAGTGACTGCAATCTGATTTCCACAGTAACTTGAATTTACATGATTTCTTTGATCGTAGGGGTTGTGCAAAATGCAAAAAGTTTCACCAATTTTTTGTAGTTGAGAGTGTAAAAGCTATTTATTAGCTGTAACAAGACGGAAAATTTGATGCCAACCTTTTTTTTAAAACTCTTTTTTCATCCTTACTGTTTCTGGATACAAATCTTGCTCTTGCACAGACTCCAAATGCACATAATCAGAAAACAAGTTCAAAATTGCACCTTTATCATTGACAGAAAATTAGAAAACAGAAATTAGCAATGCACATTTCCACTGTTCCTTGTGGACAAATGCTGTCGTCAGGAAAAATAACCAAAAACAAGCTTAAAATAGTGGTTTAATGTCTCTTTATTTTTGAAATTTTGTTAAAAATAAAACATTTACATTAACCACATCCTGTAAAAAACATAAAATTCTGCCCTCCTTAGCGCAACTGGAAAGCAATGAATGGCTTGGTTGGGATGTACAGTCGCCTCACAAAAATTCAGTGACTGACCTGCTGTTTCACAGAGCAGACGGTAGTGGACAAGAGAGGCTGCAAGTAGAGGTTATAAAAATGTAAATAATTTAATATGTATGCATGGAGTGCTAGTCCTGGTAACAACATGTTGAATATTTAGATTACATTTTTCCCCAAAAAATAAAATATGAAAGCAATTCAACTTGCGTTTTTCTTCTTGTTTTATGATTTATGGCAATATAGTGGTGTTATCTGCACAAAAGACATTTTGCGTTCATCTTTACTCCATCCATGATTGTGCTGTTTTTCATTAAGGTGGAGGACTTATATACTGCAGTGAAAAACAAGACCACAGTGAGTAAAATTTGAGCAAAAAAACGCCCTTAATCTTACAGGGTTTCAGTTTAACTTTATATATAATAGTATATGTGTGCATGTAAACACACTCCATACACTTTCTGCAAACTTTATAGGAGTGTGTTTTTGGCTGGGACTGTGAGAACAATGAGGCATCTGGAAGGTGAGATCATTCTTTAAAGACAGGGTGGAGCTGCGATAGGGATCGCAGATGGATTTAACCCAGACTGACATGGTTATAACAATCCTGACAGACTGTGTGTGTTATAAATCACACACTCACACACACTCTGAAACGTACACATCCATACATTTGAAGTGGTTAGCCAATCCTCCTTGAACTGAGCGGGGCCTCTTTCAGAGATACTTATCTCGGAAAACTCCACATGCTAGTTAAACCTCCTCCCCGTACTGCCGATCCTTGTTAGAGTAACTGAGGAAGAACTGTTGTGTTTTCACAGGCAGGCCGCCCAGCCTGACCTCTGCTGGCACGCAGCCAGGGTGGAGACACTTGACTTAATCCAACATGATGAAGCGACTAGGCGACCCAGTCATACTGGACTCCAGCACTGGGTGGTTCGACAGAGACGGCGGAACTAAAACAATCATGAACAATGATGTCTGCCTCTAAGGATCACCAGGGTCACTGACTCTTATTGGAGGGGACGGGGGCATGAGGGCACGTCCACAACTCTTTGGCTCGTCCTATAAAGCGACTAGCAGAGAAAACAGATTGAGTCACTCTCTCTCATCCGTCATCCTGCTGTGCTGTGTACAGTTACATATAGAAACTACACACTTCTGCTATGGTACATTTCCATCTGGTAATCACAAATGTGCTTAGGGTTATAGAGGTTAATTACAACAACTTTGGATAGATTTCACAAAGCATTTTTAGACGGTTGCATTAAACAGGACCCAAGCACTTGGTTGGACAACATGGGGATGTAACATAAGTGTTATAGAGGCTTAACTACGACTACATCTAAAGAAAAACTTGCTCGTTAAAGACTTCAGAATCAGAATTACCTTTATTCACATTGTTCAGAGTAACAAGTACCGTTACAACGAAATTTAGCCATCATGCCGTCCAAACGTATACAACACACACAAACAATAAGACAGAGGTGAACAGGACAGGAAGACAGGGAGGAAGAGAGACAAATACAGCACATGTGAGGAGAGGAAAGGAAAGGAGGTAAAAGGGAAACTGGCTGCTTAGTAGGTATATGAAAAACGGTCCAGGAAGCTCAGTTTCAGTAACCCATCAATATGTTTGGAGGCTTATCAGATGCCAAAACACTGCACAGAGGGTTAAAATCAACCAGATCTCCAACCTGAATGACAGAATAGGTCGTTTGTCAACAACCACCCATAATGACCCATATGACCGTTTGTCAAAATTATCCATATGAGGGTTTTACGGCTCCCATTATAGAGGGGATCGTTCTAAAAATAGCATGCGTAATTATACATACATGTACGGTTCACGGTTGTAAATAAAGGCTACAGCTTTGGTGAATTAAGGTCACAAAACCACTGACCTAGGTTTAGGTAAAAAAACTGGTTAGGCATTATGAAAGACAGATTAAAAAGTAAATAAATACACGTAAATGTTCAAAGTGAAGTAGTTACTAGGGTGCCATGAGCCACGGAAGTTACGTAAAAACAAATTTAAGTTACAATAAATTGTTTACTTTTGTTTTCACTCAGGACAAAAACCCGTTCTCCTGGGTGGAATTCCGTCGTTTGTTCAACCCATCCACCACCCCTCCCAGAGTGTGACATCTGCCATTTAAACTCCACATCACCGTTAATCATTAATTCTACATTAGCAAGATGGTGGCAGAGGACAGTCTAAATTGTAATTATGAGTCGTATTTTGCTTGTCGTTTTTGAGGGACAACCAGTCTCGGAAAACCATCATGACAACAACAATTTAATCTTTTCGTTGTAACAACGAGTACACATATGGTGTCTAAGTTACAAAATAATCTGCCATGAATGTGCATTTGCATGAATTTCATTGGCCACAGCAGTCATGCTAAATTACTTTTTCTTTTTCAAATAATTTGTTTTTGTCAGACAACCCTGTGCTTCTTGCCGGCGCCCTCTGTGTTGGCCCCCCTGCTGCGTCACCACACTGTCTTCATTCAAATGAATACGGCATCTGAGTTGTTTTAAAAAAAAATCAGTCTGAACATGGCTAAAATATAAATTGCTCTCATGTTTCCAGAATGACATTTTGCTTTACAAATCTTTAGGCAAAGACAGAGATGATGGTTGTAAGCTCCCTCGGCGCCGGTTAACTCATTTTCATTCTGGCCACGCTGTCAGCCCTGTCCACAATGTTTGCCTGTGTCTCCTATGGATTTTGTGGCCACACTAATGTTTTTCTCAGCAGAAATCTCTGATGATAGATGGTGCGACCTACATCATGGTCATTAGTATAAGAGGTTATTTTTTTGTTTTAATTCATCGGCTGCTCCCCGACAGTGTGTTAGCAGGCGTAAAGAAGCTGTGGATTAAAAAAATCAATTGAACAGCCTCATGTTTGTGATATATCATCAAGCATATGAATGCATGTGTTTTGTAATCACACCAAAGCTCCATCCCACCAGCAGCAGCAGCAGCAGCAGCACACAAACACGTCGTCAACACTCAAGTACAACCGTGATGTGATTTATGGGGCCGGCGCTGGACGCTGCTCTGCAGGGTAATGCATTAAGCTCTTATCTGCCTCTCCTGTAGAAGGCAGGCCTCATATCATTTAGAAGAGACCTATAAACCATTTCCAACACAGATTCATACACCCACAGAGCCTCAGAGTGAGGAGGAACACAACAAAAATACTTTCTCATTGATGGGAAGTCACTTTGGATGACAGTGGTAGGTGGGAACAGATATTTGAAAAGTGTGTGAAATGCAGAGTGAGGTCAGAGAACAGACGCAACATATAATCGTTTTTTGGAAGGAGATAAGATATAAAAAGGTTATTGAAAATTTAAACGGTAAAAAGCGAATCTTTCAGGATGCTTTGTGTCTTCAAAGGCGGGCAGCAAAAACACTACCTGTTAAGTCTGATTCAATCTAATAAGCTTGAACATAATCCTCTCACTTTGGTCTTCCCAGAGTGAGGCGTTGGCTGAATACTAATAAAGCAGACAGAGACATAGCTGAGAGGAAACACAATAATGTTCTCTGTAACATCTCACTATCAGTAAACAGGCAGAGCCATGCAGGGGACCTGACGTTTGTGCGTAGGTGTTGTGAGCTTATAGCGAAAGTATGAAAAGCGTATAGAAATGGATGCTGGAGCTGTTTACTCTTTCATGTCTGCAGCCGCTGCTTTCACTCTACACACTGAAGGATCCGAGTGATTAATTTGCATGCCAATATTTTTTCTTTTTAAAATGTTGTTTTTGCCACGAGTATCTTAGCACAGAAAATAAATATATTATGTGATGAAAAAAGCAGCATCTTTTGTTGCAAACACAGATTTTTTTAAATGGGGCTGAAAGATGAGATGATATGTTTTATTGTCATTGCATGTTAAATGTAACACAATTTGTTCAGCAGCAATCAAAAAACATTTTTTGGGGTTAGCCTTTTTTATTAGGTGCCTAAAATATGTTTTGCTGCTGCCCCTGTTCACAGCAGTACATTTCTTCGCTTCTGTGCCAGTACTCCTGCCTGTTTTTCCAAACTGGGAGCATGCCGACTGTCATCTACTGGAGGAAATACACTGATTATGGATAAGTACTCCATACAACCACACTTCAAAAAATCTGAACAATCCCTTTAAGTTTAGGCAACTAACACTTGGTTAATTGGAGTAGTATAGTAGCAGGCTCAAACCTTAACTGCGCCACTTCCTTACCCACCTAACCCTCTTCTTCTCTTTCACCCTCGCACTCCACACTCCTCAAACCTGTCATTTCTTTCTCCTCCTGTCTCTTTCTGTCTGCCATTCTCTATGTAGGATCCTAAGGAGGGTCAATCGTGAGCTAAGGCGTACTCCCTACAGAGGCTTCCACAAATTCAGACAGCAAGCGAAAATGACAAACAACTTCCCATTCTCAACTTCAATCATTTTTCTTCAATAAATCATTTAAACACATGCTGCTGATGATGTGGTCCTTGCTCGTAAAAGAAAAAGTCTTTGGTTAAGGCTATAAAATCACCGACTTCATGATTTACCACAGATGCATGACTTCTTTGTGATGTTACAACATAAAAAAAAAAGTCCTGACTTGAAACTTTTGTTTGATGATGATGATAGGCCAAGTAAAACCAGAGATAAGGTCAAATATATTTAGTATATATAAAATATAATACACATAAAATATAGAACTAGATGTTATCCTCATTTGACCTCTTATATGCTATATTTGCAACATAGGGTTCACATTTGCAACATCTAAAATTCTTCATTGAGCCTGATTGTGTGTATTTTTTTTTGTTATGAAACAAAAAAAAAAGCATGGTTTTCAAAATCCTATTTTATTTTGTTTTGTTTTTGTTTCTTTTGGGTGTAAAACATTGATCCAGGAAGTCAAAGTAAAAAAAAAGTGATTATCAGGTCATATAGGTGAGGTTGTGCTGAAAAAGTTATGCCATCATGTCAAAGTAAACATTTTTAAGTGGCAGAATTAAAAGTATTCAAAAACTGATAGAATAACCCAAGACTTCAAAGGGTTAAAAGACACTGAATAAACAAATGCTCATGTTGTCATCAAAAAAGAAGCTGACAGCATAATAACTTTGTTTTATATGTGGTGTTGTTACTTATTAGTTTTGGCTTATCCTCTCACAACCTCAAGCAAATCGTGCCTCCTCCTCTTCTTCTCTCTCCATCTTTGTATTCAGGTGGACGTGTAAGTGAAAGAATCAGAGATAAATGGAGGCTTCTCACATTCATCTTTGTCAAGTTTAGTCCCGCCTTCATTTCCTGCCTCTGTCTCCCCCTCACCTCAACTCTCCCTCTTACCTCTTCCTTCGGTCACCAAAAGTATACGCCGCGCTGCTCTCGGTTAGTTCATCCACATTCCATGCAAAGATAAAAACCTATAATTAGAGCCGTCTGGATCCCTGTGAATTGCTCCTATGTGTCCCTCAGGTACAGTGCTGTATGGAGGTTGATCTGCTATCTGAGGGCCCCTGCAGGTTTGCACTGCAGACTCCTCCTGACCTGATTGTGTTGGCTGGAAATGGAGCAGATGTCTCCAGATGGTTGACCGTACCTCTGCTCTCTATCTGGGTAAACACAGACAGAGCAGATGCACGCTGGCCTCACAGAAGCAGTTCAAACACAAAATATAATTGAGGTAAATCCAGACTGAAGCAATATATCGTCTCATAACTGACAGCGGTTTTTCCAAACATTATAAGGTTATGGTGCAGCATCTAAGCCATTTTATGCACCCCATAAGCCAAATTGAAAAAAAAAATCAATGTGGAAAGCATAACTTAATGACACTTCCTAGATGATAAATGATTGGTCAACAGTGGACTTCTTTACCAAGTTTTGTCTTTAAGCTTTTTGTGGTTTGCTTATTTATTATCTAATCTGGCTCTTTCAGATGTTTATACACAAATATGGTTTAAAAATGGGCAACAATTATGTGAAAGTCATGTTTTTAAGTGAAAAATGTCAATTTTAAATGTTAAATTGCACCTGGTATAGCATTCTAGAGACTCTTAGCCATCCTTTCTTTAAACATAAAGTTTAAGATTATAAAGCTGGTACAGGTAAATAAACAGCTTAAGGAACAGTAAGTGACCATATAATAAGTTTACATTATATTTCTTAATGAAAATCAACCTGCAGTCCCTTGAATTCTCCTCACAACTGGGTAATCTATCACTGTCAACATTCTGCTGTCCTTTTTTAATGCACTTGCAAGCAGGGAGCATTTAAAAACACTCCCTGTTGGTGTGTTCAAGGACACTCAGACACCTGAGATTTGCAAAGTAGGCGGCAGCGAAACAGCCCATCTTCTGCAAAACCCAGAAGACGAGCTAGAACAGACGCTTTGAAAGAGATCATGAGAAGTTGATTAAGTACCCGGCGAGCACCACACAGGAATTCAATGTTTATGTCTTGTTGACAATTGGGTGATTTTCAGATATTTGATTTCATGATTATCAGTTTTAGGTTAAAAGAGAGATGATAATATTGATCAATATGAAGCAAAGTCACCATGTGTAGACCAATTTTTGCCAATCAGTGCAAAGACTTAATTTCAATGCATTTAATGTTTCACATAAAATGTCATAAATTTGGGATTATATAGGCTGTGCACCGCCAAAGAGCAGCTTCCAGGATGTTCTATACAGGTCATTTTTTAAACATTTTCTAACAGAAAAATGCTCAAGTCAAACTGAATTTTAATTATTTTATTTATTTATTTATAAAATGTGTTTATATCTTTACATATCCTTATATACTAAATACAATAATAATAATAATAATAATAATAATAATAATAATAAAAATATATATATATTTCATATTTTGCATAATGGCACTTATATTTACTTACAGGGATTAATTTACTTTCTTATCGATTTTTAATTATGTATTTACTATACTAATGTCATTTTTAATTAATCCCCCTTGCACACACAATCATACCTATAAAGATGTGAGCCATACTTAACAGAATTATTATATTATATTACCATCAATTTATTTATTTTTGTTTGTTATTCTGTTTTCTGTGTGTTCCATTTGTTTTTTGTCTTTTGGTCCCTCTTTATAGTATTTTTAAATATTATTAATATTTAATAAACAATTATTAGCTAAAAAGTAGGATGAAAAAAAATCTGATTAATGTTTCAGTTTAACTTTAAAGCTTATAAATAAATAATAGAAATTTGGTCAATTAAACTGTGCTTTCAACTCCTGTGTGCAGAGAAGTTTTCCTGCTAATGAAAGTAACAACCGAATTAACTTTGTCCTGAAATCTCAACAGAGTCTCAATCAGCTGATGAGACATTATTCTGAAATAAACACACTTCCTACAGCTTAAAGGCAGTGTGTCTTTCTCTCTCTGCACGTCTGCCAGTAGCTCAGATGCTTAGACTGGTGTGCAGGGATTTAACTATAGCCTTTAATGTCTGTGCACCCATTGTGGTGACTCATGCTCACATGACTGAGCTATGCCTGGAATTTAGGTTTCATTTGTGTTATTGTTTGGAGCCCTTTCTTCTCATATCCACCTGATTCACAGCTTGAATGATTAAAGCAATTTGCCATTCAGTAAAAGAACCACTGCAGTCTTTTTTCCATCACTTCTGCCAAAACCAACATCTTACATTTAACAGTACTGATTCCCATTGACTTCAAGTGTACGTGCTCCATGCGGTATATCAGACTCACACCCTGGAAATTGGTGTGAGAACAGTTATTAAAGGGTCAGTTCACCCAAATCACAAAAGATTTTTGTAACATAAAGTACGCCTACGGTTTCCTATCCGTGCAGATTTCCTATTACAAAGAACAGCTGGCAGCAAGGCCTGTGGATTATACAGAGTAAAGGCTCATTTATGCTCTACGTTAGATACAGACATGGACGGAGCCTTCTGTTCCTACTCTACATTCACTTCATCCATTTGTACTTTTTTTTTTTTTAAAGATACAGAAAAAACATAGCAGCAGCACTGGAAAATGTGGGGGCGTCGGAGCCAAAAGCAAGAAAGGACTATAAAAGATGATGAAGAAATTTTTAAAATGGCAAAACTTTCGAAAGAGATATTAGTGAAAATATTTTTCTGTCCACATGTTGCAATGTATTTAATAACCTTACATTCCACCGCCACATTAAACAATGCCGCTTTATTACGACCTTCTCCACCGTCGCCATCTTTGTTATTTTAGAAACCCTTTAACTCTGAGCTGCCCTCTAGTGGCTGTGTTGTTTAACATCCATACCAGCATGAAAAAGTACACATGGAAGTTTGTTGGCAGCGAAGGATTCTTCATTTGACATGGACATATCTAATTTTGTATGTAAAGGAAGCACAAATGAGGCTTAAGCCTCATTTCTACATAGTGGTGTTTTTTAGTGTCCATAATTACGTATAGTATACACCCCCTAGTGTTCAAAGCAAGGGAATGCAACTGTCTGCAACAAAGACAGAAAAGGTTATTTTGTGTGTTTTTCACAATCCAGTGTTATGAGATATTGTCACGAAGCATTATGAAGATCAGTAATGTAATAAAAAAGTGAATGTATATAAATGGAATAAAGATCTCTCCCAGTTTTATTTGCCATATTTTAGCTTAAAGTGATGCAGGGAATGCTAACCGTTTGTCATCAAAATAACACTCAAATTGTGTTAAACTAACTGAACTAGCTTCTTTTTGATGAAACAATTACACATTTTGACCATGAACATGAAATTTTGACATTTTGACCAACAGAAACTGAAATTGCCTGTTAGCTAATTCACAAATTTGTGTGGTCCGTCCGAAATCAGCCACAACATAATTGAGGTAAATTGTGGGCCAAAAACAAAAGAACGAAGAAATGGAAAGAAAAAAAACACAAGGAGGAGTTTCACAAACAGAAGATCACGGAGGTTCACATGAATGCACATCGAGCTGACTCGTATATGTATACACGACAATGCAGACATTGTTTTTGTTGCTGTCAAGGTACTTTGAACATGAATAGATAGGGTAGATTAACCTTAACCTACATCACTTGGTGGTTATACAAATATTATGTGTTTTTTTATATTTGAGTCAACTGACCTTCTTCAAATTCACCGTTGTGCACAATGTTGCTTGTGTGTGTGTGTGTGTGTGTGTGTGTGTGTGTGTGTGTGTGTTCACACAAGAAAATACACACAACAAAGTATGTGTATGACCCTTGAACAGTGTCCTGAGAACGAGGAGAGGTGATACTTCTGCAATACTAGAACTGATGAAATAAACATGAAGGACTCCCATAGGACACGCAAAGCAGTCTGAGGCAACAGCATCTGTTCGACAGGCACACACACACACAAACACGCAGAAATACATAAAAACAGACACACATATGAAACATCAACTTCTGCTGCTCGCAATACTTCCCACGAATCAATCTTCTAATAGTGACGGATTTCAGAAAGTGCGACAGTGAATATCGCACTCCAGCTGCTTTTCAACATAATAAAAGGATTGTTAGGTTTCTGATGGGAGGAATGTGACGAACAATAGTCCTTACCAAAATGAAGAGGAGGAAAAAAAACATGGCAAACTCATCAAATATCTGTATATTTTGTTTTGTTGATGCTTTGTTGTGTGTGCTCGGGTTTAACGCTGTCACTTCTAATGAGTCCCACAGGGAAACCGGAGACTCACTACTATCACCTTTCTATTGTCACACGCTGGAATACAGTTTCAGACAGACTCTACAGGTAGGTTTCAACAGACGCATTCTGCAGATGTATAAATATTTAACCACACATATTTACATATATAAAGTTAAACATAAACAACCACAAAAACCTTACCAAGAACCTCAATACACAGAGTGGAGAAAATAAAGTAACTACTCATGAGAAAGGCCTCTGAGGTGACTTAATCAGAGGCTGAAAGTCAATCAGGAGTCTAACAAACAGCACATTTATATATGGAAGAGGCCAAATCATGTAAAATGTAAAATTTGTATAATTTAAAACAACTTCTGAATGATTTTACATGGCAAAAGATGAAGACAAAAGTCAAAGATTCCTTCAACATAAACAAGTTGTTGTCAGAGCAACAGTTGACAAATATCAACACTGATAAAACCATGAATATGAACATTTTCTGACTTGCCACCAACCCTAAAATCACACTACAACACCAGGGCTGAGACTCGTTTACTATATTAAGATACCAATTTTTTTTTTTTACAGTGATACCGATACCAATAAACTACTTGATCTGGTAGTTTTTTTCTACTTAATACCCATCATATGAAAATGTCACTCTGTCCGAGGGATTTTACATGAATATATTACAAAGTGAAGCCTTAGTCTGGATACAAAAAGGACTGAAAGCAGAGTTTAGTTTGACTGGAGAAGTTTTGATACTGCTTAGTCCTGGGTCACTTCAATCAGTAACTTAAAGTTGTTGACCAAGGTTATAATAGTTTTGGATTTTGCATTATTTTTATTTGTTTTAATTTAGTTTAGAATTTTTGTTTTCAAACTCAGTTAGTTATAATTAGTTTATAGAGCAAGTTTGCTAGTTTTTACAAGTTTTTATTATTTTGAAAATGCTTAGTTTTAGTTTTTTGTAATGTGGTATTTGTTGGGTAGAAGATTCAAAGATATCACATTTAATTTTGCCTTTATTTCCTTTGCCTTATCCATCTAGGCTCCAATAATGTTATTAACTCTTGCAGCTTCGGATGTTTTGAATTTTGGTTGGAGTTAAATGCTGAACTTTTTGAAGGCACATAGTTGTGTAGACATTCCAGTCTCAACAAAAATATTTTCATACTTCCTGTATGAAAAAAGTTGACAAAGACGAAAACGAAGGACAGTTTCACTATAACTTTAGTTTATTTTAGTTCGTTTTGTAACCACACAATTCAGTTTCAGTTAGCTACCGTCTTTTTTTAAACTGTTTTTATTCTTATTTCAGTTGGTGTTAGCTATTTATTTATTTTTATTTATTCTTCATTTGTGTGGTAATCAGTTGACTCTTGACAGTGAACAACCACTATCTATATACATTTAGCTTTTTTAAATATATTTTTTTAAATATACATTTTTTTTTCTCAGTCATACTCTGTTATCATTTCTGGAATTGGCTAAAGGTCATACATTGTATGTATAATATTTGATAAAGTTAAATATTAAATATGACATTTATTTGTTTGAGAAAGTAGCCTTCTGAGTACCTTAGCAAAGTCATTTTGTTGCAAAATCGGAGCGCAATCAACTAAAAAGTCATGCCAGCTCACAAATGTACTACATCGGCCACCGATTCGGTAATCAGTTTATTTTTCTCCTCTGAAAGCGCTTTCGTTTTCAGTTTTAAAAAACCCATTATCAGTCAACTCTAGTATTGAGCACTGAAGTCCTACAAAGCTTCCTTGTCATTTTAAGTGTTTAATTTAACAACCAATGCCGTTGTTTTCCCCCTATAAAACTAATGAACTAATGAAACAAAAAAATATTGAAAACGCAACTGGAACATCAGTTGATGAATCTAAATCAGAGATACATAATCTTGCTGCTTGACATGTGGCCCAAAATCTGTGTTATATTTTGAAGCTTTAGTCCTTTTTCATGAAGTGTTCACATTATTTTGTCCCCCCTCTCTGGTTCTTTAATGAAGCCAGGCTTTCTTCTCCATTGGTCACATCTCACATTAATCAACTTTCTGCCCCGCTTATAATACAGCCATTGTACATGACAGGCTCCAGAATTTAATCTACAGCGGAGCGGTAAATGAGACGCCCTTCACAGCCCGTGTGACAGGACCATCTATGTGCTGCACTCCTTCCCTTGAACTGAGTGGGGTCGCTCAGCTGGAATGGGTTCGCCAGGACAAGGTCGGAAGTTCAAAACAAGCGCGTCTCATCAAACCGTCACATGTTAAAGTGTTGGGAGTGAAAGGCTGCTGTGAGGATGGTGTTTAATGGACGGGGAGGCTGTGCAGAAACACAGGTGGTCGGGGATGAAGAATAAACCGGCGAGGGCGAGGTGCTACGCTGCAGGCTGCTCTCACTGTAAACTTGCTCTGAATGATTCTGTCAATCTCTTGGTTTACCTTGTCGGCGTGGGGCGTCAGACTACTCTGTAGGTGGATTAGGCTCTGTTTGAACATAACTTGCCCTCGGGAGAACTGCAGTGAAGTGGATTTGGTTAATGGGAATCTGTCCATCACCATATCTCAACTCGCTGTACATTCAATTACAGCGCTGCCTGCCTGGCTGCCTGTAATTATTTACTGATCAGGCCGTCACATTGAAATGGGTGTCTGTGGAAGTATAAGGGTGGTGGTGGATCGGGGGGGGGGGGGGGATTACAAGGGAGGATGGTCATGTGTCATTGGAGTTCATTGTGCTGCAGCGCCAGCATCTCCGATGACTTTGGCTTCTAACAGCAAGAGGAACCGCGGTGATTAGGCGATTAAGAGTCATCGCCTTTGAAGCACGCCAATGATTTAATTCCACTTTGTTGATTTCTAGAGAGCTTCCCATAAACATCCACCTCAAAAAACCCTCAAGTCATGTTGTTTGGCGTTGGAAATTTGGTGGCCTAAATGAAGACAGACACATTTGCCCACACAGTCACCACCCTCTGGTCAGGCTGTCAGCATCAATCAGTGTGCGTAATATTTTAATAGGCTGGGGTAATGTATAGCCACTAATCTAGAGACCGCTGACATCCTGCTGGCGGGCGGCCAGGTGGGTTTCCATCTCAAAGTCTGCCCCCTTTCTTTTTTCTTCTGTCTCTCGCAGAGCGTCTCGTCTCTTTCTCCTGTTTTCTGCCCGTCTCCCCCTATACCCCACCCCCGTCTCTCATTTCAGCCTTATCGCAACTATTAATCTCACACAAGTACTTCACTCAGCAGGTCTTACTGTGAGAGCCACCTGCCCAGAAGTGGGGGGTATTGAATACGAAGATCACTCCACCATTGCCCCATTTTCTTTTCTGTTCTGTTTTCTTGTCGTTTTTTTTTGTTTGTTTTTTTTGCTCTCCTCTTATTTTACCTACTCTGATTTATTTGCTCTTGCATGCCTGTAAACCTGTCAGGATCATTTTTACCCACTAAAACCTGAGACCTTGTGGCAGTGACATGTCTGTGATTCCATTAGAAGCACCATGATGGTATAGAGTTTGGACAGCTGACGTAACTCTACAATGTTTCTTGTCATAACAACCCGTGCCCCAGACAGCTGGGAGGGTGGTGAAACAAGATGCCTGCAATCATTAAACAAATATTCTCTGCTGACTTTTTCTCTTACATAAACCTAATCTATGGCAACATTTTTCTTTTAATTTAACTTGTGCATATTAGACAGAAATTCATGTTCTGTCTCAGTTCACATATGTCCCTAAATACATTTGTTGTCAGAAAAACAGTTCGGACACTTTTGCTGTCTATGTGTCTATTTCTAATAACTAGGAACAGCACAGATTATCATAACTGTTGAGTGAGACCGATCCAGAATTCTTACTTTTCAGGTTTAAAGAAAAGCTGTCTTGCTCTAAGCATGACCACCAAGCATATTTTTCAGTTTAACCAGTGGGATTTCAAAGGGTTTCATAAGACCAAATGTGGTAGAGGATTTTCAAGCCCCAGAGGAGCATGTAATTCTTCGACTGAAATGCAAACATGAAAATCGCCAAAATTGGAGTCTCCTTTTCACTGGCACTCTCCATCTGCAAATCCAATACTTTTCTTAAGGAGAATAGTTTTAGATGAATGCTCGCTGATGCCTATACACTTTCTATACATGCCACTCTGCAGACCCACTAATGCACACTGAATGTGAAAAGTGCTGGTGTATGGATGAATCCAAAAATGCAGTCCAGTGGAGCTTGTACATACACTGCACTCTGCTCTCTCCATGGTGGCAGAGGGCAAAGCTTTTTGGGCAGAAAGCACTGACTGCAGATATATAAATATATATATATATATATTTAAAAAAAGCTCCAAACCTACTCTTTGTTGCACTTTAGGGAGCCGACATGGAGGCTGAGGGTGCGTCAGCTCACTGCTGATGGTTGAGGAGGTGTTGGGTCAGATAGAGCCTCGTCCCCTCACTGTAGGAGGGCTGTGAGCCAGCATGTTTTCCCCAGCATGTTCGTACTGCCTGGATAACACTTTTGGGAAAACCTGTTAGCTGCCATTTACTTTAAAATATCTCAGACTCTCCACAAAGAGCAGGTCTCTGCCCTCCTGACAGTACAGTGACTTCTCTCCAGTCTGTTGTAAACACCCAGGTACTGAACTTCACCAGCCACATCTCCGGCTCACTTGTAGTGACAGAAGGAAGTCACTTCCTCTGTTACTTATGGCTTTTGTCTCTGTGACATCAAGCAACACTCTGATCCTTTTTGCTGTAAAATGGTTCTGTATATTTTTCTGTTTTAATACCGCACAAGTGTATGTGTGTGTGTGTGTGTGTGTGTGTCTATAGTCTTTCCATGTCTCATTCACTTAACACAGTTTCAGCCAACAGTTGTATTATTTTTATATTCCTTCAGGCTTATTTCCATTTTATTTCCCAGCAGTCATTTGCATATTCACCATGGTGGTTTTCCAGCACAGAACATTAAAGTATCACCCTCTACTATAATCCCATGTCAATGGATGCTAATACAATGCAAACCGTTTATGGTGATCACAGTTACAGTGATCAAACTCTCATGTAGACCAAAAAGCTTGAGACGGACTCATCTAGGCTATTTCTGTTTCTTTCTGTTGTTTTTAACTTTACTCCCTTGATACTTTGCCTCATGGTAGCCCATCTGCTTTCCGGCTGGCTACCTGAGGCTGCTGCTGTGTGCACACTGAAATCATGATGAGAAAAAGAAAGTCATTTTCTTGCAATGAAAAACGCAGCCTCCTCAAAGATGACAAACTGCTAAAAAAAAACGGAATGAAACTCCACCTGTGGGGGAAGCAGGCCGCCTCAAGTGCATTAATAATGCCCTCTTCCACTGGAACTTTGCCGATTTTCAACCAGCTCTGTGTCGCTGCAGTGTGGGCAGTACATACAGCTGAAGAGCACCAGCCTCCTCACTCACCCACTGGTAAAAGGAGTTCTGGCGAAAAGGCAGCGTTCATCTGCATGTATTACCTGTACTGCATCGACATGGAGCCGGGCAGATCTCTAACCTAAATGGCAAATATACTATTTGTCGATGTCACGCATAACGACTCATGTGAGCATTTGTCAAAATGACCCATATGAGTGTTTTGCGGCTCACGGCACAGTAGCTCATTCTAAAAATAGCACACACATTATTATACATACACGTACGGTTCGCAGTTGTAATAAAGGCTGCCGTTTCTGTGAATTTAGGCTACAAAACCACTGACCTAGGTTTAGGGCAACAAACTTCCTGGTAAGGCGTTATAAAGACAGTTTAAACAGTAAATGTAAGTAATGCCAGAAATGAAGTAGTTACGACGGTGACGTGAGCTACGGAAGTAACCCCCAAAAATGTAGGTTACGTAAAAAGTAATTTACTTTTGTTTTCACATGGGACATGAACCCTGTTCTCCTGGATGAAAGTCTGTTGTTTGTTTGTTTGACCCATCCACCCCGAATGTGACATCAACCATTTAAACTCTGCATCGCCATCAAATGTCACTACTAAGTCAGCAAGATGGCATCGTTAACAGTCGTAAATGTGAGTCTTATTTTGCATATTATTTTATATCTGACAAAAAAGGTATATCAAAAAATTATGTGTCACTGCAACCATGAACAGTCAGTAATGGGCATAAAAGTATATGGCCTGTGGTTCCAGTAGTATGAGAGATTAGCTGTGGACAGACAGACAGATACACACACACACACACACACACACACACGCACAAATATTCACACTAAATGCATGATCCAAAAAAATAAAAGAATCATCATTATATAGAAATAATTTGACCCAGAGAAATGTGACTACTATAAGTTGTTTTCACTATAGTAGTACTGGTGAGGTAAATGACCTGTGTAGCAAATATTACATATCACATGAGAATGATGCAATGCGACTGAAAACATGGCACAACTTGTCATAGCAACATTGTTTCATGATACAACCACAAGAAACATGCACTTGGACTAAAATGAGATTGGTTCTTTATATCTGTACACTCCTCTCTCATGATTTAAGTTGTTTATAGACCAGCAATATGTATTTGCTGTGCATTAAAGAAATTCCACAGCTGCTAATTATCAGACTTACAGCAATGTCGTGATTCCTTGTGGGCTTGTGCTTCTGCTTCGGAGGTGGTGGGAGCAAGCTGAAGTCAGGATGTAGGTTGGAGCGTCTGTTTGCCTCCACCGAGCAGTGACACTGTATTTTGTATGGGTGGAAAAAAGCTTGGTGTGCTTCTGGGTAACACGTCTTTCTCCAGTATTAACCTGACCTTTACAAAAATGTTAAGTCTCTGGGGAAAGCTTTCTAGAAGCGTTCATTTATCAGTGAATTTTTCAATATTTTCACTTCCCTGTTTTGATTACACCCCCATCTCTGACATTTGCTCTTCGAATGCCACCCACTGACAACCTCCGATGCAGAATGCAAACAAGATTTTATGCATTATTGGAAAGTTCAGAATGAAGTGACTGCATTGACACCACCCAGCCTTTAAGTTTGTACTCTACTGCCATGTACAGCCCATCTGGAGGAACTCGAGACAAAAACAAAAAATAAAATTACGATGCACCTCCACATATATCTTTGTGTTTGCACATTCATCGGCATGCTGCGACTGTTTATGTTTATGTGTCTTGAATCCAGTGACAGACATTTAAACCTGATCTTTGGACTGTTGTTGTCTGAACGCACTCCATGACCCCATCCCCAGCTAGGCACCCTGTCAGCGGGACAAAGAGCGTGTTGTTATACGAGGGGCTTTAGAGGTGTAATTACCCCAATCTACTCTGCAGGAAGCTCCATAAACACAAAACTACATACATCCCTGCACCTGAGATTTACACAGAAAAAAATTCTTCACAGCAGCACATAAACAAGAATGACAGCAAACACTAAGCAAACAATCCTTCTTCTCCTTCAGCTGCAGTACCATAAAAAAATCAGAGTTTAGGAGAAAAAAATAAAGATTTTTTTTTTTTTTTTTTTTACAGTTACATGCACATTATGTGTTCAATTAAAGTAATTATCATCTATTTCCACCACCAGTCCCATTTAGGAATCTAATTGTGTGCCTGCCGGCTGCAAGTTCTTGCTATTTGCCTTGAAATTTGCATATTGAGCATTGCATGAAAATGGGTGACCTTTTCCTTTTGACCCTCAGGGTGATCGTTTACATTCCAAATTCACATGTGAGCGTAAGGGCCAAGCAGGGTGAGCGAGAGGAAGAGAGCACAAGAATGAAAATTAAGAAGTGGGGGATGTGCAGTTAAACTGCCACCACAATAAATCACTGTCATCTTGCACACAATTATGATGACTTGTGTGTTTTTTCACACCCGTGCAGAGGGTTACACATGAAGGTTTTTTAGTGCTTCATTGATGGGAATGATCCAGTTTTGTAAGTGGGGAAAATGGTGAAACCATCATTCACACACACCAGTTCCTTTGAATCTGAAAAAGCTGGAACAACCAGTTGGTGCTGGCACCAAACTAATCACCAAACTGCCACACACAAAGAACAAAACAAAAACCACGCGTGCGCACACACAGCCGCACAAACACATACTTGAAGCATCTTAATTTGAACAAATTCAAAGTCGTTGGAATTGAGGTAACATGCTCTCACATGCGTGAAAGACACATGACCTCCGGGAAGGATTTGCATTTAAGCGAGATCAAGGTTGAAAGACACGGCCTGACATACGAGCATTTTCTCGGCTGTGAGTGCTCATTCTTCTCTAATCACTTCTTACACACTCTGCTGTATGTGTGGGAAGGTGCAATGTAAATCATGCTGGATGTGTTTTTACTGGTTCAAAAGGGAAGCTTAAGGAAGGGAGATTACAGGTTTTAGAAGACAAACAGTGCCAGAAACACACAAAAAATGAATGCATTTGATCATTTACCAATGGTGTTAAATGCCTGGATTATTCAGGGGCAGCATAACTGTGCTTAATTGCAAGCAGATCTACATATTTCAGATTAAAATGCTGGCAGCTCTGAGAAGCTGCACATAGCTAAATGCTAAGATGCTCGTATGCTTACACAATGCTTACATGCTGATGTTCAGCAGGTGTGTTTGCAATGTTCACCATCTTAGTTTAGTGTGTTAGCAGGTTGACATTTGCTCATTTGCAATAACACAGTACACAAGTACAGCAGAGACTGATGGGAATTAGTCGTTAGTTTTGCATGTATTTAGTCATGTTTATGTGACGATAGTGTTAGATGGAAAAGTTTGGACAGCAGTGTTTCAAGAGCCTCTCTGGCCCACACAGTGATGTCACAGGTTCATGGAGTAGACTCTGTCATCACTGTATGAGTGTTTAGTAACATAATGTGCTGCTGTCGACCAGGGCCGCAGCAAAAGGTATTTTACTCAAATCAAAACTCAACTGTATGCTGTATATAGAATATTTTCACCACTTTACATTGCCGCCAGACTGCTCTTTCTGATGGGGAACTATAGCCGTTATGCTCTTTTCAGAGCCACCAGACTACTTAAACAAAAACATTTTACATTGCAGAACACTGCAGTTGCTGGTGCACTGCTGCTCAGTTAGTCTGTGTTATTGTGTGACTTTGGTGTTGTAAAGGGTTAGTTTTGATTTGGATTTTGTGTGAATCCAAACTAACCAATGAAGGCAGCAGTAGACCAGCACACTCCCATGTTTTGCAAGGTAGAATTACTGTTTTTGTCAATGGAGTCTGGGGGATTTGAAAAGAGCATAGATATCGGTGTCAGTTGATTAAGGCTGTCTGACAGCAAGGTAAATGGTGATAATAATCTAAATATACCGCTCACTTAAAATGATATTGATTTTTTTTTCTAGGTGGCTAAAATACATTTAGCGGCTTCCCCTGTCAACAGCAGTATACTGCTGAGCTTCTGTGCTTGTACTCCTGCATCATTTTAGCTATGGGTTATTGTATTTGTGTTAACAACAAATTATCTTTGGTGGTTTCCAGGCATGCTTCACATGTAATCTAAATTAGTTTTTCTTATAATACATCACGACACCAGGCAGCTATAATGGCAACAACATGAAAGAATAAATTCTTTAAAATAATTTTCCAATTAACTTAAATGTTTTATTTCACTGTTAGCAGATTGTATTCACAGACATTTCTTGTGAAATGAAAACAGCATCAAAGTAGTTGTGCTAAACAAATGTACCTCTTCATATGATGAAATTCATGCAGGATTCAGGCAAGAATAATCACTGTGACGACTCTATGTGGAAATTGGATGCATAATCTTTTAATATCAACCTCGCTGCAAAGTAAACCTTCGGTCCGCATTGCAGCATATTTTTCTTCATTTGTGAAATCGAACCAAATATCTGTGGTGAGAAATTTCCCTGTGAATATTTCTGCACACTCTTCTAACACATTATAATGAGACGTTCGAAATTGAAATGAAAAGATGAAAGATTTCCTGATGCATAAAAGGAAATATGTTTGGCATTGCGTGTTAAATTGGATTAGCTTTTATGTCGTTCCAAAGCAGCATCACACATATTGTGCCAAGAGACATACATCCCTTGAATTTGGGTTCATGTTTCCCATTAAGAACATTACATATGAATGCGTGTATTCATCAGTGATTTCACTATAGATTAATTGATCATTTGCCATAATTGAAAAAACACCTCAAGTGTGTCAGGATTAATTTGTTTCCATTATGCCTGATTGATATTTCCATTTTCCTATATCTCTTTCAACACTATATTTACACTGAAGGATAAATAACTGCATTTTCCCCCACACTGCTGTGCTGATGCATCTTTATTCCTCTCAGAGCCTTTGCAGCGCTGCCCTCTGACCTCTCAGATCAGTCATGTTGCAAGTAGAGTGTGACTGATCCTCCTGCAACCTCTCTCCCACTGAAGACGAGTTGACAGGATAGGCCCATCCTTCATGTCTTGATGTGGGAGCCTAACTTAGTGCCTCCTGCATTAGCATTCCCCCGGCATTCCTCGGCTGGACCTGACATGGTGTCACGCTTCCAGAGCGCAAGTTCAACCATGTCCAAGGTGCTTATTTTTCACCCACAAGATAATTTTCCTTCATAACAAAAATACACATGGGCTGCATTCCTAAATATGAGGTTAGAATATGACACCCACCCAATACCACAAGTGCTCTCACTGTATCAGATTCTGTACAGTATGTGCACTGAAGCTATTTCTTCACTTATATTTTAGAAAATTAAGTTTGCAAGCGTTGGAAAATCATTAGTTTATGAGCCTTGATTGTGTTTTCTCGAGGTATATTCTTGTATTTAATATGAGGTGATGAATTATGAGTCATGCCTGTGGATGTGGCAAGATGTTTACTATACAGCAAAGTTCTCACTCTGCAGCGGTGAAGTTTATAACCTGCCAGCCTCCTTGCAGAAAGTATAGACGATGGGAAACATAAACAAAGGAGAGGTGCAAATGTGCGACAGATAAACAGACCGTTCCTCAGGGAGAAAGAGAGCGAGAGAACAGACGGGAGGAGGGAGGGAGGGTGAGGAGAAATGCACAGGGCTTGTGATGTGAGCGCGAGGTAGTTACATGAGTGCTGACATTCAGGAGAGGTGGACGCTGCACAAGGCTCCACTGTTAGAGGGCAGGATAGGGGGGAAATGGAGCAGCTGTCCGCCTGGGCAGGCAGCGATACGCCTGCCCCCCAGCTGTCAGAGCCTGGAGAAATGGCCAATTCACATACAGGACATTGGGTCAGTGTTCAAGGACTGATGGGACATCCAAACTCGCGCCACATATACAGGAAGGTGTGTATTCTTGATGCAAAAACACACACACACACAGGAAGGTTCAGGAGAAAACGCGCACAAGCACGCTCATTATATTTCACACCTAATGTTAAACGATTCATAAGCCACATTTTGGTAATGTGTTCCTCAACACCAAGCGTATAATTTGCCGTATAAAATTTGCACAGCAAGTCTTTACAGTTTCAGGCACTTCAATATAATCATCCATCCACATAACTTACAGCTGCTATACCTTTTTATGTTTTGAAAGAAAACACAGTGTTTGGTTCATGGACTTTCATCAGGCATTAAATTCATAATGTGAAGTCCAGCTGCATATTATATTGTTTTAGCATCGATATATAAGGATTAATTATATAGATTATATAAGGCAAATTAACTAAAACATACAACTTTTTGCAGCTTAATACAAAAGGAAAACTTCCACGGTTCTCATTTTCCAGTGTTTCCCACTACCTACACTCTGCACATTATATTTTTACTTTTCTCAATGGAGGAGTGTGCACAGGGGATTTACCTTGGTGGGTCTGGGACCTCCGCCCTGTGTGGGAGGATTTGATCTTAAAGTGCACTAGATTGATGCATTTCACTTTAAAATGTGTTTTTTTCTTAATGCATGAGAAAAACATTGCAGTATTTTTCATGCTGCCCTAATGTGAAGCAACCAGCAAATCCTTCAAACCTGCAAACCATCAGTCACATAGGTTGTTTGTTTTTACCCTTAAATACGACCCATAGAAGCGTTTCCTAAATAAGCACCCTCTGGGGTCACAGCAGGTATAAACTGTTGACTGTATAAAGAATGGACGACGAGTCCACACTTCCTCCCACTGTACATCTTTGAGTCTAAATGTCTCGGATACAGATGTGCCATCTTGTGCTGATGACTTCTCACAGAGCCAGACTGTGCAAAGAGTGGTGCCCATGGTGATGAGATCCAGGCCAAACAAATCCAATTGGACCAATCGTGAGTTAATTACAGACATCAATCTTAACGTTACAGCCTTGTTTTTTTTATCATCAAATCACTAATCAAACACTTGAACAAACATAAGTGAAATAAAACTACATAAAATGACAGAAACCATCTTTGGGAAATATTTATTTGACCTCTATTTTGAGTTTTAAGTTCAGTTTAATTTTTTTGCAGATAATCACGTATACTGCAGCCCACCACAAGGGGGCAATCCAGATGTTTTGGCCGTTATTGAGAAACTCATGTCGTCCATCTTTATGTACAGTTTATGGTATAGACACATGGTTAACATTGTGAACCCTTCTCAGACTTGTTAGGTTTAGGCAACAAAACTACTTTTTAAGGTTAGGAAAAAAATGTACATGGGTAGGCAGAGAAGAGGTAAGTTTAAATGCTATATATATTTGACTGCAAATCCTGGATGAAATACTTATTACTGACTCTTTTTGACACATCAAATCCCCGTTTTTTATCCTACCAGAAAGTCCTCAAGTCTAATTTCTTCTTCCCTGACAGTTGTCAGACACTTGTTAGTGTTGACGTGAGGCATTGTGGTGATGTGAACGGCGACAGAGAGCAGAGGGCATGTTTGTCTACAGAAGATTCGCTGTTCAGTCCTGTCAAGATTGCGCTTGAGGTGTAGAACAGAGATCCAGCTGGAGATGTGGACCGAAGAAGCATGATGTGCACATCAAGTGGTGATTTAATAAGGAAAGGAAGGGCAGAGTTGAGTGTCATCAGCTCTGAAATCACAGAAGATGCTGAATGTGAACATGTGCAGAAGAAAATCAAAAGGAACCCCACAGAGAGAGAGCAGCAGTGAATACAGAAATATTCTGTACAACCCTGCTGCTGTAAGAGCGGGCCACTGGGTGATACGGAGTTCAGGAAGCAGAAGCATACCGCTAGATAGAAGAGGAGGAAGTGGGGGTCAAAAATGCAAGGTGATGAATAATAATAATTAGTTTATCAGCCAATTTTTGGGCAGTACAGTTGAAATTGGAGTCCATCTGCTCATTACAACATTACATTATATTTTTTCAAAGAAACAAGGAACTTTCAATTTGTGTTGATTTTGGCGGCCTCTGTGGAAAAAAGCCGTGGTGCAAAGATCTTGCTTAGGTTGCAAGTGTATTTGTTTTGGAGGCCACAAAAAGAAAGTTGCAACTTATTTTTTTACTTATTCTCTTTTTGTGGGTAAGCAAGATTAATTACTGTAATATTAGCATGGTGAAAGTAAACTTTGTATTAGCAACCAAGGCAAATTCATATATTGATGTAAGACTGCATCTTACAATCTCATTCATAAAAACAACAGACATATTTGTCTGTCCATATCTGTCCAGGACCAAGAGGCCAATTCAGGATTTTCTCAATTATTTCAAATTCCAAAATTCTTTCAGCCAGCTGAAACACTAACCAAGGTTGAGTTAGGTTTCCAACTGTGGTCTTTCACTGCCATTTTTTTTTTTAAATCACCTTTCAACAGCCTTTTAACTGGCTGTGGTATGACTCACTGCCAAACTCTGCCTGGGAAAATGTAAACATAGGGTATTCCAGTCTACGTGCCATAAATCATTTCATCAGATTTTATGTGAAAAGGACCTGGGGACAGACAATAAAAATAACTATACAGATTTGTTTGCTTCTCTCATATAAAGGCAGAATTATTAAATTGATACTGTTTTACAACCAGTTAAAGACTACTTGTAGTTAATTGTTTTTAAACCGTGTAAAAAATATCTATAAATGTGCTGTTTATATGGGAGTTGGCTCAAAAAATGTAAAAATTCGGCAACACTAATTACATTTAAATTTAGTCGTTTAGCAGACGATTTTATCCAAAGTGACTTACAGTAAAGGGAAACAATCGAAGAATAGTGCGATAAGAGCCGATAAGAGAGCAGCAATAAGTGCTAGTGATGATTCTTTAAGGAGTAGAATTATCGTGTGGTGCTAGGAGAGAAAATGCTCTCTTAAGAGCAGGGTCTTCAAGAGTTTTTTAAAGTTAGACAGGGACGCCCCTGCTCTGGTAGGAACTGGTAGTGTGTTCCAACAACGGGGAACAACAAACGCAAAGAGTTTGGATTGCCTTGAGCGAACGGATGGCAGAGCCAGGCATCGTTCATTGGAAGAGGTAGCGTATGCCTGAATCAGGGCGTTAAGGTAGGTAGGTGCAGGACCGGAGACAACTTTGTATGCCAGCATTAGAGATTTGAATTTGATGCGGGCTGCAACAGCTAGCCAGTGGAGCTTGATGAGCAGCAGTGTGACATGTGACCTTTTTGGCTGGTTGTAGACCAGGTTAGCTGCCGTGTTCTGGATCATCTGACTGGGGTTTTACTGTGCAGACTGGCAGACCCGTCAGGAGGGCATTACAGTAGTCAAGTTTTGAGATGACCACAGCTTGTGTCAGGAGTTGAGTAGCATGTTGAGCTAGGTAAGGTCTGATTTTTCTGATGTTGTAAAGTGCAAAGCAGCATGACCGCTTAACATAGAGAAGAAGATTGACAGGCAAAGCTTTTTGAAGAATAAATATATTCAGGTATTTTAGAGCCATCCACCATTCTGAAATGTCAACATAAACTGCAGAATAAAGTCTTACTTCCTTACTTATGCTACTAAGGTTGAAATCAAATTACTGAAAAGTTCCAGAAGCACATTTCCCAGCATGCAGTTACACTCTGGCAATCCCTCTTTGGTTAATTACTGTCGCCAGATGACGGACGTTTTGCTACTTTATCTATTTGCCCCATTTGTCTTGTTTTATTTCAATTAAAGTGACACGTTACTTCCATCTTTATCTATTGGTTTCATGAAGCCCACTCGGCAATTCTTTAGTGTCTACTTCACAATAATATCAATGTGTTATCAGTCCCCCCACGTAATTGCAGATATGAAGATTAATGGCCTAATGATGATTGTGTAATGATTTTTCTGAAATCATTATTAGCTTTTTCTATTCTAAACAATCTGGTGATCACTTGAATGGGAAGCCCTGGGCAACTATGTGCATAATAATGTGATATTTATTGCAAAAATAAATAAGATCTGTCTATCTTTGCAGAGAGAACATTGATTTGTTGAAGAGACGTATCTTTTGCGGTTCGGTTTTTGAGATTCAGTTTATTTATTTGGATTTTAACATAAGACAAGCAGCCCTATAACTGACAGCAGACAAGATTAAAGTCAATAGTGATCAGAATTGATGAGAAAACTGGATCGAGGAAGAAAAGTAGGAAAAAGAGAGGTCAGGCAATGCATGGAAGGAAGAGATCATCTGGCAGGAAGAGGAAGATAAATGACTGTGGTTTGGGAGGAAAGAATGGAAATCTCCTTAACATTTTAAATACCAGACAAGCTGAAAGGAATCATGAGTACTGTATAACATCTGTGCCTGCAGAGTACAAACGTTGAGGGTATGACGTCGGGAAACTTCCTCCAACCCGAGACAACACGCAGACCACAGGAAGAGCCGGTACAGAAGACGAGTCATGTCAGAAGGCTTTGGCAAGAGATGACAAACTCTTCCTATCAAAGGAGGAAGGGAGAGGTTGAAAAGAGAGTGCTCCTGGTCTGCTGCACATTAGACATTTAATTTGCACATAAAAGTTAGTGTCAGTTTCTCTTTTTTCCACCGAACACCACATTATTCAAGGTCGGAAAGTATAAGACAGGTTTGGGTAAATTATGAGCAGACTTGGTAACTGCTAATGTTTCTTTTGTTGAAGAAATCTTTTTTTCATTCTTTTTCTCTGAGCAGATCCGATTTATCACTGACTGTTTTCTTGCACAAAATGTTCAGAGTTTTGCCCTTATTCTGAAAAAGACAATAATTCCTACTAAGCTGTTTACATGGCTAATGAAAAGGAATATTCTACTAATATTCCTGTTTACATGCAGACGTGTATACTCCACTTAACAAAACTGTAATCACTTTAGAATATGCACAAAGAAACCACTGAAGGGACTTTGCATCAAAACAGAAGATTTCCACCAGGGACAGACTTGTTTGACTGCTTCAAAAAGTCAGCATGTGATATCTGCAATATCTAAAAACTTGTTTATATCTGAGTTTTTCATTATGTTTACATGTAGGTGTGTTTCTCCCACTTTTCTTTAGGGCATGCATGCATGGTGCAGAGATGCAGAGAAAACTAGCTGTTTTTTGTGCAACAACTGACCATAAACAGACAAAGAGGCTACAAACTCTTAAAAAAAAAGAAAAAAAAAAAAGCCAATTAAGATGCATATTCCAAATTCTCTATACATGTCGAAAGAAGGCTTCTAAGACCTGAATAATATCTGCATATTCCACATGTTGAACTGAAAGGCCTAAAGCCAAATATCCAAACTGAACACACTGTTTATATGACCTGTATCAAATTCTGAATATTGTTAGATTTAGAATAACTGTGAAATATGTATGTGCATATAAACATAATCACAGTTTTATTTCAATCATGTAAAACTTAATGCTTTAGTGAATTTGACACTTGCAGGTTTAGACCATTTTTGTGTTTTTCGTTGTGCTTCTTTCTTGCTTTTGAAGTGCTACGTATAACACATTTTTGTAAGAATATGATAATGGTTCTTATTGATTTTTCTTATCTTCTAGTTTTATTGTACTGTAGCTCCTGCAAGTTGACTATTTTGCTGCATTATTGACTCAGCATCGTACAGTACACATACTGTGTAAAGCACTCTCACTGCTTTTTAAACACTCAATGAACAGGTCAGTGTTTGTCATAATTCAACAAAAAAGAGAGTGTTTTCAAACAGCTGGTTGAATAATGTGCTTATTAACTCAGGAGTGTTTCAACATGTGTTTATGTGTGTGAGTCACTGAGTGTCATAAGGACACTACGACACATTGTGAAATAATCCCTTTTGCAAGTTAGCTGCAGGAGAACTGCCAGTAGCACAGAATTTGTTTCTGAAGGTTTCGAAACCAAAAAGTTTTTTGTTGAACTCCTTACAGCTGCCCTTCAAGAGATGACAGCAGACTCCTTCAGTGTTTTGAGGGAATGAAAGTTAACCAAACTGTTGGTAGATTTGAGCTCTTTGGAGTGTTCACTTGACTCCTATTTCTCATCTCCAGTGCGCAGTGATGTGGTAAATAATGGACAACTGGAAGAGTCGACGCTGACTGCCCAAGGCTGAATACGTACATCAGGAGGTCTCAGGCTTGCAGGGGGCTTAAATCAGAAAGCATCGTCTCCTCCAGCTCCGAGGTGCTGCTGATTCTGCTTTGTGGTTGTGATAAAATGCTTCCAGGCAGCCCAGCAGCACATAGAAGCTACAGAAAGGAGCTGACAACAGAGCAGTCAAAGTTTCCTCCATGAACTGTCCACAAACTTCACCGAGTCACTCATCACTTGCCTTCACGCTGAACTATATAAATACTACAGACTTTTCCTTTCAGTCAACTATAACAACACCCAGGACAGGAAGTCCACCATGCTGGAGTCATCACACTCACAGAGCTTTAAGGTCTTCCAAACTGAATTTAAATGAGTTAAAAACACAGACATGAAGGGAAACAATATTCTAGATGGACACCACAATAGGTTTGGCTTCCAACGATTTTAGAAACAAAACAAAAAATGATTACTGTGTGAACTCTTCTTTCTTTACCGTGGTGCAATTTTGCTGAATCATGGTGGAATATGTTGAATATAATTTACCAAATGTTGAACATGTGTTTCATTGTTTTCAGTAGGTTGTGGCAGTATATATATTTATAATATATTATAATATATTTCTATACACTGAATATGTTTAGTAATTTATGTAAGTGTATATGTAAGTTTACAACATAGTTAATCTTATTTATTTAAAATATATGATATTTAATAATATGTATATATAATGCAATAATATGTTATTTTATTTTAATATATATAAACATGTATTCCTATTATTTATATATATATATATATATATATATATTATTTTAGTCTTTTTTTTTATTTGTTTCTTAGTTGAATTTTATTTAAAATGTAAGAAAATCCAGTTAAAAATATATATTTTTTAAAGTTCTTTAACTTCATGATGTTTCCAAATGCTTAATAATCATGATCTCTATATTGACCAAAAATAACCGTAATTGTGATTTTTGTCTTAACCGTCGCTGTGTAACATCAGGTGCAACCTGCCTCTTTGTCTTTGAAAGTTGGCACAAGTCCGGCTGACACACCTCCTGTCTTCCAGGCAGTTAAGGACACGTCATGTGTCCTCGGCCCCAAACATCAGACCTGCAGGGAAGACTTACAGAATTGTACTTTTAGGGGTACTATGGCTTGTCACTGGGGCAGTACCCTCTTAAGGTACAGTTTTGTATCCTTGACACTGGGTACCTTACAAAGACCAATCTTGTAACTCTGGTGGCAATTTTGTACCCTTATTTTTTATTTTAAAAAGGGTACAAAATTGGCCTTTATAGGGTACAGTATAGTACCATTATTTATTCATTTATTTATTTGTGTATCTACATTTTACAAAAGACAAATACATTTTAAGTTGATCAGAATGTATATTTTATTTTCACATTTCAATTTTATTTAACTTTAAACAATGTAAAATTGTCCATTGCAGGCGAGTCCATTCTCCACCAACCAACCTTAAAACTGCATACATGAAAATAACACTTGTGACAGAAGATCTAACATTTTCACATGTCAGTTTTGTACATCTTTACATACTATGTCGAAGTGTGACATACAAACTGTTATCCACAGAATAAGTGTCAAATACTTGGAAGTCCATTTCATCACCTGTTTTTAGTGAAGTCCATTCTCCATCAACCTTAACACTGCATGCATGTAAGTCAATAGAGGAGGTTTACTTGATTAGATTCAAACCAGTGTTTATTAAATGTTTACATGATATTCTATAGTATAGATGCTCCTGAGATTAAATTAAACTGCATTTGATATTATAGTAGAAAACAAAGTAAACAACTTTTTTGAGGGCTGTAGAACTGAGTTGCATAATGCATCTGCATCAGGTGCACATAATCACACCCACTCCGTGTTTTTGTGCTGACTTGTACACAGGTATTTGCAGCATACTTGCACGGCAGTTAGCTCCCGCTGACTGAAGTATAAACAGTTTGCATTGTGACCAAAGAATTCAACAGATGTTTTCCAAATTCAAGACAAGGCAAGCTTCACTGAGCTTCTCAGTAACGCGTGGGGGAAATCCCCCCGTTACATGGCTGCATTCCTGGTTTGTCATCGATACGGATACAGTCTTGCGAGCTTGTGACAGGGAAAATTGCTGGTAAACAAACAAACCGGATCTTTTCCTGATAACACATGAAAGAGAAAGGGCCCTGGCACTGGGACTGTGTGTGTGGGCAGACAGTGTGTGTTCTTACCTCTCTGCACTGAGTTTCCTTCCTTATCTCCAATCAGCACATGAGAGGATTCCCGGCGAGCAGCCGTCCCTTTGAAATCCTCCCAGCGTGTTTGTTTATGTCAAGCACTCGCGTGTTTCAGGGATTACATCTTTTCTTTTCCTTTCCTTTCCTGAATTCCCCTCCTTGTTCGCCTCAAAGGAATTCAATGACTCCCCACCATCTCCTAAAACACACACACACACACACGCACACACACACACACACACTTGTTAAAATGCATACTTCTGCCCTATGGCGAGGATTATGAGGTTATTAGGACAATTTCATGCAAAAAAATATATAGTTAGGCATCATAAAAACAGCATGCCACATAATAACAGAGTAAAAATAAATCATTAAACAAGAATAAAATCTGAATATTGAGATCCAGTACGACAACATGTCTATACTTCCTACTATTTAAAGTCTGTATCAACCTTCTTCTCCCTTGCCAGTACACAAAATGTCTAATATTTGTTGCACTGCAGTTTCTTCCACTCCTTCAATCATCCTTTGGGCTTAATGGTCAGGCTAATTAGGCCTTCAGAGAATACTGTTGTCAAACCAGTCAGAGCTGTCACTAGAGAGGAACCCGGAGAGACCATTAGAGCCTCGATTGATGTCCACTAGACAATCCCTGCAAGGGTTGTTCTTTTTAGACTAAATTAGCCCCTGTAGCTATTCCAAAGTATACACACAAAGTAGCACAATCACTGCTGGCTCATTCATATTTATTATTGGTGTGAACATTCCCTCATGGCTCAGCAACCACAAGCCCTACAATAAATGTTAAATCTAGCAATGCAAACTAGATTAAGTTATTCATGAATGTAATGAGAAAAAAACTACATTAAACACGTCTTCAAATGCTTCAATTTTAATACAAAATGTTCATCCTGAAGGTATTTTGGTAACGCTTTATAATAAGGTCCTTAATAACCATTAATTAACAAGTAATAAGGCATTGTTCGCGCTTTAGATCCGGTAGTTGCAAAAAGCATAGTTAACTTATAGTTAACTTATAATATATGAGCAATGAAGTATATTTTAATATCAATAAGCAAACAAAATAAGATTAATAAAGGCATGGCAAAGACATAATGGGTGGGTCATGGGTGTTTGTAATGCCATTATTAACACTTATATAAGCTTATAAACACACAATAATGTTAATAAGCACCTTGTAAGGACTTACAAGGGCCTTATTACTTGTTAATTAATGGTTATTACAAGGACCTTAATATAAAGCGTTACCGGTATTTTTAATGATTCACTGTCTATATATTTCAGTTTTCATGTGTCCACTCCTGGCAACTTAAAGACAGTCTGCAGCCATGTTAGCAGCTCGATAAGGCAGTACTGCAGATACATGCCTATGTGAGCACACTAACAGGAGAGGTGCAGGAGAGATAATGTTTTCATGTTGTTGTTGTCACGAGGGCTGTGTAAAATTGTTTTGCACATGACATTCAGTTTACCACTCAGGGTACCACTGCCCTGTCATGCAAACACATCTCAATTGTGAAAAATAATCTACTACTCACACATGTAGAACAGAACGGAACAGACAGCATTGTGGAATTTTCATAGTAAAATAGAATCAAATGTAAATTGTAGAATATTGTGGCTTTGCTGTTTCTGTTTTCTCTTTCTGGGAAACACTGCTCGCTTCCTTTCAGCGCCCACTTGCACCCGCAGGACCGTCTTCCATTTCTCAGCGATTGTGCAGTGGTAGATACTAGAAACCGTCCAGTATCTCTGCTGTTCGTCCATGTATCAGCCTGAACCAATCAATGATCAAGTGCAACATCATTTAAGTCAAGTCAAGAATCCCTTCTTAGGACCCATTTTTATAGACTTGCTTACGTGTTGTCTCCTTTTTTAAATATATATTTTTTTATTGCTCTATTGTTTATATTGCTTCTACCCATTTATTTGCGTGTTTGTGTATCTTGATTTATTCATTATTTTTTAGTTTACATATTTTATTTCATTTGTTTTGTTTTATTTTTATAAATTGATTTATTTTTCTAATAAATATTACTTAGCTATTGGCCTGATTTTGCATCTTTGTCTTCTTGTATTAATTTTACCATGATTTATTTATTTTTTGCTCTTGTTCGGCTGCACTGTTTCGCCTTTTACTGTTTCATTGCCTTTTGCCTTCTGCACTCGCTCAGCTTCATCTGTCAAAGCACTTTGTAATAATTAAGGAATTCAACACTAACAGCTATATTTATGCCAGAGCAACATCCAAAATACTAAATAATATATTTAAAAAGTGAACTCCAACTGTTTCAGTACAAGTGCAACCTCCTTCCTATGACTTATGAGTGGTGCAGGGATGTCACACTTTCTGGATTAAAAAATAAAATGCCAGTGAACTTAATCCTTGCAGCAATTATATTTCCTCCAAAATGTATTTTGCAAAGCAAATTAGTGGGATACAACCATATATTGTAGCAGATAGGCTTTCCAAAGGCCTGGACAAAAATATATTGCATGAATATTGCAGCTTGGTCTTGCCAGTGACTAATGACTTTACTTTTGATATGATTTTTACATAATGAAGTAATTTCAGAAAAGTCTGCTCAGGTCAGACAAGCTGCCCTCGTAACTTCGGCTAACTGGGCTGCAGGAAGGCTTGTCGGTCTGGGCAGATATTCAAACCATAAAGCAGAGCACAGACGCAGGTACACAGACAATTACACAGTCAATGATTGTAAAAAGAAATTAATTTCACACACACAGTGAGTCTAAACAGAGAGCCTTATGTTGTAGTTTGCTAATTGGTCTGTGAAATTATCAACATTTGGGAACAACCTTGATCACAGGATGAAATCTCTCCCCTGCCTGTCATTACTGGGGCTATGAATATGCATGATGAATATATTACAGCCGGCATTGGAAGACACGACGCCAGCCGACTTCTCAAGGTAATGTGTTTTCTGCGGGCAGACCTTCAGCTAGAAGAGAGATGGTTTAGATTCACGCACGCTCTTTTATCAGCTCGGTAATGTCTGATTTAACAGAAAGATAGGCGCTTTTCCTTCTTCCTTGTAAATATTTTACATGACAGCATCAAAATTTCCCCTCATGTCATGAGACAAGAATGTCCCTGTAATTTCAAGTCTCAACATGAGCTGTAGGGCTCAGGACATGCTGCAGCTACAGCGAGGGTTACATCACAGTTTAGCTCCGGTTCCAACTGACGTGGAAGCAGTCGGATATAATTGATACAATATTCAGCAGACTCAATATATCCTCGGAGTCTATCCAATGAGCTGTTAAGCTAATGACTCACTGTGAGTCACGCAGCATGTGGTCAGAGAGGTGATGTTTGGGAGGTCTGAATTCCCCATTACACTGTAATATAATTCATCTATTTGAATTCTGTCTCTGCCTACTGTTACACAACGGATAATAGCCCTGTCTAGGGAGGTAGAATGTATCAAATGTCTCAACATTTAGAAAACAAACTTTCCTGCTGACTCTCCGTACTGCGGGAATGGATACGAGCATCTTCATCTATTTCTTGCTTTTTTCCCCTCTCTGCAGCACAAACTATCACTTTATGGTAGATTACTAAACACTGGGGTGCCAGGATAACACAGTGATAACACACTTTTATATTTCCTTTCATTTTAAAGTGGCTGGGAAAACATATCAATACTGGAATATATTGTATCAATTCCTATAGTGATACGTTATGGATAAACTGGCGCAAAATATCAATATCTTTATGCACAGTTGTGTCAGGACGGCTGGGAAGAAGCTATTTATCTTCAATGCAGAGGTGGAGTGGCTTTTCCAAGCCCAGAAACAAAAACATTCTGACACTTTCAACCAGGCAAATATGGCCTGTTGTCTCTTTAAACAGAAGGTGAGAGTCCCTTGTGGTGCTGTCAATAAAGATTCATTTGAATGCTTAATTAGCATGCATGTGACATGACTTGACATTTGTTTTATTACATTTTTAGCTCTTTAAACAGAAGCTGAAAGTCACTTGTGGTGCTCTTAATTAGGGTAGGGGACTGTTCATATTTGAACCGATACCGAATAGAAGAATAAGGTACCGTTAAATATCAGTTCTGAATTCTAGGTACTTTTTTTTTGTACTTTACTCTCTCTATAAAAATAAAAATGTATTTCAAGATTCCTTTATTTTCATTCCAAAGTGCACTGTAGAACGACAGTTAAATAAGACAGGTAATAGATAAGTAAGCAGATTTTTAAAAAAACGCTACATTGAGATTTTGCACATTTTTTAAATTATTGCACATGGACTGGATTGCCCTGATATGAGAGTCAGTAGGGTTTGGTGTTATGGTAAATGGTTTGTTTGTTTTTATTTCCAATCATTCAGCTGATGTGCTGTAAAATCAGATGCTCTCAGGTACCGAAATTTGATTTATTGATTTAACGTGAATTTGTACTCGGTAGCACCAACTTGGTACCTTAAAAGTACCAAGTTGGGTACCCAACACTGATCTCAATAAACAATCATTTCAACGTACGATTCTTTAATAATGCAGATTTTCTCATACCTTCCTGGCACTAACATCATGTCCTGTTCTGAGCTTCTGTCACTTTTGTTTGGCATGATCGCTGATTAATTAGCCTTGACTGAGGGAAATATGTGACAGTTTGTTAGAGCCGTCCTCACTGCGATTGATCAAGTTTCTACATGAACGCTTGTCAGTCATCTGGATTTCTTGGGAAATCATTTAGCCTCAGGTCGTGTCACCGCAACCCGGAGGTGTTGATGAAGCGGGGATGATTTTGAAGGAAGTAAACCTAATTTATTGTTAAATAATTATCCCTTATGGTGATGCTGTGCTCGTACATGATCATTATTTTATATTGGTAGCAGTGCAATTAATGTGTTTAAAAGACTTGTGGAATGACGATGATGATGAATGACAAGACAAATGTATATTATTATCTGTGTGGAAGGAACAATCTTTAGCAAATCACTGCTGATAAAGCTGAACAATGAATCAGAATTTTATTGAAATTTAAATATGTGCGAACACACTAGCCAAAATTGCAGTAGACATAATATTAGTTAAGGTAAAATGTGTCAAAATAAAGTTCTAATTTTGAGCATAGTGTTGCTGCAGACATGGTTATTTCCATAGTTTAATTTAAAATGCAAATGAGAAAAATTATACAAAAATTTGCTCCAATATCTTGAATCATATCACAACTGCAGGCAGGCTGTGGCTCAGATGATAGAACGGTCGGCCTGGTCCTGGCAGTCTACATTTCAAAATATCCTCGGGCAAGATACTGAAGTATCCTTGGGCAAGAGACCAAATTGCTCCCAGTAGCTTCCATCGGTGTGTGAGTGTATGTGAATGTGTTACTTTACTGATGTGGCAGCTTGTGGGGTAGCCTCAGCCAGAAGTGTATGAATGTGTGTGTGTGTGTGTGTGTGTGTGTGTGTGTGAATGGGTGAATGCTCAACTGTAGTGTAAAAGTGCTTTGAGTGGTTGTTATGCAGTCTGTTACCATTTTGCAATATCAGTCAAAATAAGCACAATTAGAAGTATATTCTAAAACGTTTAGCCCTATGTGTAGACCTATACAAACAAGAGTGTTGAGAGTTCACTGGAATAGAACTGGACACTTGCGAACACTCCGAACATGATCACAAGGTTGGTGGTTTGATCCCTGACCATGGCAGCCTATATGTTGAAGTATCCTTGAGCAAGATATTGAACTCCAAATTGCTCCCAATGCTGCAATCATCATGGATTCCTGATGGCAGCAGGTGGCAACGTTTAGGGTAGCCTCAGCCACAAGTGTATGAATGTATGTGTAAATGAGCGCTGTCTGTAGTAGGGTTGTCAAAAGTATCGATATTCAAAAAAGCATCGATACTAAAACGTTGTACCCGAATACAATACTCATTTTCAAAAGTATCGAGTATCTGAAGCTTGTTATCATAGTTGCAGTTTCTTTTTGCACAACTGTTTTTTATTATAAATATTTAACCTGTGTTTCTGTTAATTTTTTACATGTTGCATTTTTCTTGTTAATAAAAATATTTCCGTTAAATTTTGGGGTCTTTGTTTTTATCCTTGTGGTATCGAAAATGGTATCGAGTATCGAATATTTTCCTGAGTATCGGTATCGAGTTGAAAATTTTAGTATCGTGACAACCCTAGTCTGTAGTGAAAAATGCTTTGAGTGGTTGCAAAGACTAAAAAAGTTCTATATAAGTTCAGTCCATTTCTGTACTTCTGTACTTGTTGACAAGAGGACAGTGGTGCATTTGTATTTCTGTGAGTGTTTGCACATCTATACATGAAAATGCACTTGATGACAGTTAGTTATTAATGTATTGAGTATATTGTATTTGTATATTGTATTGTATAACTGTGTATTACTGTAATTTATTTTATATTTTGCCAGATTATGGTGATTCTGTGGTCGTGATGATGGGGCCCTTGAATATTGTTGCCCAGGGTACAGCAAAGTGTTAATCTGGGCCTGCATGTAGGTTAACTTAATCATAACTTCTTATGTGTTTTGTTAGCTTCTTCTACAGGTGACGAGAACACCCACTGCGGTGACACAACACTCTGCAGGCCGTAAGGCACTGTGCTAACCAATTCTAGCATTGCATGGACTTGTTCGGAGAGGTAGATGACAAGATTAAGACCATTCTTATGTCTGTTCATTAAATATAAGACTTAATCCAGCAAATGCAGTCAATTTACTGCATAATGAAGGGAAACAGCAAGCAAAGCTCTGTCTAACAGTAATAATATCCGCCTACCTGTGTGTCATTTTATGGTTGTTATATTTGGATGACTTCTTAGCTCTGAGCAGTTGCAATCAGCAAAAAATAAATAAATAATGTTTTTATATGGCTAAACAAACTGAATAGGTACATGTGTTAATTAGTGCCTTCTAGTGGTGAATTTTGTCAGCAAATTCCCACCGTTTCCTGTCTTTGACCAACGCTAGGCTAACTGGCTGCTGGCTATAGCTAACTAAAATGCTATCAATCTTCTCATCTAACTCTTATTAGCAAACTATTCTCTTTAAGTAAACATAAGAGTGTGCATGCTGTTTCCAGAGGGGATAAAATTCAAGATAAAAATGCACTTTAAATCCAGCCGCTCATATGCAATTTAAATACTCTTTTCTAGTTGCAGGATATACACATTTGCAAATAAGCTTTAGATGCACACACATAATTTGTTTTCCTCCGAAGCAATCAAAAGTAAATATTTCATTTCTTTCTTCTCTTGACATTAAATACGAGCTCTAGTGCTTCCAGCATATTTCTCTGTTTTTTTCCCTTTCTTTAATTCAGCAGAATTAGATGTAGAGGCTTCTGTAATGGCCCCCCGGAGGCATGAAATTATGAGAGTCAGAGAGAGCAAGGTAATTACCATCAAGACTTTGGGCCTCAACCAAAAGCACATTACCCACTTCAAACGCTGAGCGAGAAATGCAAACACAGGAGTTAGATAGCTACTTTGCTGCATAACTGAACTCTCTGACCACACATTTCCATCATGCAGGGGGGCAATGTTTATGGAAAACATTGTTAGAAGATTGATTGCATAAAATTGTGTACTGGCTGACGGTATAGCCCATACTGTGTCAAGTGCTATGAGCAACAGCCAGCACACTCAATAACACTAAAGAGCCTTGTACTAAAGAGCATGTTCAACATGCCCAGGTGTCTTATTGTGATCTGGCTTCACTGAACCTAACAATTACAATCACACTATGTGGTTCTTTGACGGTGGTTATCAACTCGATAAGTTTCCCCACGAGAAAGGCCTGATGTTTGCAGCATATGATCAATCGCAAACACGTACAAGTCTACTAAATTTAATATACAATATAAGACAAATAGAGAGATGTTTAACACATAATACGCATACACATAATCCAGGCTAGGTGCAGCTACTGTATGCAAAAAGGAGAGCTGGCAAAAAAACATCAACCGTGTGAATGTGTAAATTAACTGGTTTATTATATCACTGCAAAAAAAAGTCAACAAATGCACGCACACTCAGATGAAGGTGCTGTAAAAGATGGAAAAAACCTGAAAAAGATCTTTAAGAGCACCGTGTGGTTATTTTTTAGCATTAAATATATGTTCTTGGGAGCATTATCTTGTACGGCCACTATTTTTCCCCATCTCACAGTATCACTGCCCATCTAAGGCACGAGAAGATCAGATTTTTTTTGTATTATGCTCAATAAATGTGTTATTCAGATGTATTCCTATGCTGTCTATAGCATTTAGCCTTATTCTCTAAGCCCCAATGGTGTGACTTTGGAGCAAATAAAACACTTTAAAAAAAAAAAATTGAAGTGCAAATTAGGCTTACTTTCATATGTCTTAAAGTACATAGTGCATCATCTAGTGCAGGATGATATCATATATATAACATGGCTTTGACATGCAGACAGTCTGCAGGACTGAAAGTGCACAACTCCAATGTGTCGCACTGGCAATACGGCTCAAGAAGCGGACAAAAGTAAGTCAGTCCTTCCAACGAGAATCTTTATTATTATGCATTTTCCAAGAGTTGTTGATCTGTTATCTCAAACATAATCTGCTCCAGAGGCAGCATAAGTTGCATGGCAATTTACCATACTTCTAGAGAAACTTGGGCTCAGCAGAGAACTGTTTTTATCCTCAAAATAAAAAGTCTAAATTACAAGTACTATAAGTAACGCTGCAAATATGTTCTCTGAAGCCATACTGTGCATTATAAACTATCAACATTGCACTTTGTGGTGCAGTACGGCTGGTAGCAACTGAAGACAAACATGGCGACTCTTTTTATTCGCAAACCCACTTTTCTTTCCTTGTGCAAACACAGCAAATTCACTGTACTTAGAGTGTATACTTCCAGCCATGAAAATGAAAGAAGAAAAAAAACTAATAGCGTACTCCATCTACTTTCCGAGTGACTGTTTAATGTTGTTTTTGTGTTTCATGTTTTATTAGTTTTTCTTAAACTATCTCAGTGGCTCATTTGTACAGTTCAGAGTCAGCATTGATTCGGTGATGCAACCATTATGCTCTCAGCAATCGATAGTTCTCAAAAAGGCATTAACTAGATCTCAGTGAGCTCCCTGCTATGACTGGCTCAGACTTCCAGCACAGGCAGAGAAGGAGGGGGGGGGATCCATAAACAATGCAAACATGCCCACGAATGATAATGCGAAGACTGCTCAATCCTGACCCCAAAGGTAACCATTAAAAATGAAATAGTGCTTTGCTACTCTTAGTAAAACTGCTTTCGCAAGGGAGCAGGAATTGTTGTGGTAAATAAAATGGTGGTGGGAGCCTGGAGACAACATGCTGTGGTTATTAGTTTGCTTCCCAGAAGCACTTTTTTTCTGCCTCACCAATAACTGCAGGTCTCTGTGAGCAACGAGAAGCTCATTATTGCACTGTGCAGGTTTGAATAGATGTAAATGTAGGAATGCAAAGCCTGGAAATGGTCAAAAGGAGCAAAGCTATCAGCCAAATGAAGAGAAAAATCTGCATTTTAAGCACTAAACAGACTCTAAAAATTATGAGTGGTGTATAAAATTCACATAAATGGCATGCTGTGTTGTTAATTATGAATAATGAGCCGGTCATGCCCATGAGCAGCTCCTTATATCACACTAAATGGTATTTTGTGAGACACAGCAGAAACTAGCTTTTATTACAGTTGGGAGAAGGATCTTTCCTCTGTCTTATCTCGTCTCTCAGGGGTTGGGAGTCGTTCTGCTCTGAAGATTTAATTTTCACTAGCATGAAATTGGACCTCTGCCCACTTGTACTCACAGCAGTGGAGTATCTTGACCTGCAGTTTTAGTCGGTGTTCCCAGCAACAACACAAATCTGAACCGGAGTCACATATCATGGTATAAACAGCAAAACAAGCCCTATAGGTCCCAGAGTGCTCCTAAACAGCCGACCCCAGTAACCCAGGGGCCAGGGGACTTTTGAGGTAATCAGTTAGTCGATTGACAAAAAAATAAGCAACTATTTTGATCATCAAAATAATTTTCACGCAATCGTCAAAAAATGCTGTTTCTCAAATATGGAGATTTACTGATTTTCTCAGTTTTATATGATATTATACTGAATATTTTGGGCTTTGGTCTGACAAAACAAGACATTTACATCACCTTTGAGAAACAGGGATGGATATTTGCTATTTTCTGATATTTAATAGACCAAACGATTCATTTATTCATCTACAAATTAAAAGGCAGATTAACTGATAATGTAAATAATCATTAGTTGCAGAGCTAAAACAAAGGCTTCAAAACGGTACACAAACCAATAGGTGATGACACGGTGGCTATGGTATCTACACTTTTTTTTCCAATAGTCCTTTAATACCAAGATCACACTGATTTAATGTTCACTCTTATTAAACTTTTGGCCATCATTGAGCTGTGGTAAAATGATTTGTAGAGATCTCCTTTAAAATAACTCAGATACAAAGCCACTGGAGTCATTTGCTAAATAACAGAGTTTTATTTACACAAAACAGCCAGACTAAAATTAGTTACTATCACTTGGAACACAAAATAAATTGCCTTTGCTGAACACAGTCATTAAACACTTTGCAACTCTTCTGAAAGTAACTGGCCCGAGGGAGCAGGAGCTCTTTGTTTTAATAAAGTATGCGCCTTTATAATTTGCACTGATGGGAGTTTTGCTTCAGAGCGTTATTAAATGTCTCGCAGTATTGCTGCTGGACATTTCATATTAAGTCTGCAACACTAGGAGGTAAGTGTTTTTGCTTCAGATCTCATTCGTATTTCAATCATTTCAATCACTTTCGCAGCAGTGAATCAAGATGTGGGAGGCATGTTAAGAGAAAACATTTGAGCAAGAGTGCGGAGAAGTAATCGGACATATCTGTGCTGAGATCATTTATTTGTCCTGTGTCACGCCACATTTATAGAAACATGAAAGTAGGAAATGACAGGACCTCAACTCATTTCCACGGCGCTTTCGGAAAGATTATGAACTGAGACAGACAGATTTTCTGACTGATCCTTTGAAAACAATTGCAGAGACTTTATTGGCACAGCAAAACACTCAGCTGAAGAGAGTGAAGTCCGTTTTTAAAAAAAAAGCAATATGAAAAGTGTCAATCAAGAGTGTAACAGCAGCTAATAAAGATGCATGCGGGTTATTTTCCCAAGTCCTCAGCATCCTGGGTTGGATGTTACTGATATTTTATGGAAGACTTGTATGTCTGGACAGAACTATGTATCTGGATACTGCGGGATATAGACAAAGCCTCCGTTTGTTTCTCTTAGCACATACTGGTTCCATATGGGATGTTCGTGATGCTTTTAAATTATGTCGAGGAAAAATGGGCTCAAATTTCTTCAACAGTAATCTCACATCAATAAACAGCTGCTAGCGGTGACCTGCACTGCTTGGGAGGTCAGAGAGGGATCCTTGATTTTTGTTGTCTTTTCCACTTTTACTTCCCACCCAGTGAAGAGCAGCATGTGTTTATCAGTGCCTCCTACAGCTAATACAGTGGGGAAAAAAAAGAAAGATAACATTGGCGTGACTGCATTCGGATAAACCGCCATTCATAATGAGGACATTTTATAATAATTTGTTTTCATATTACTTCTATTTGTCTGTCAGGTGTTTTAAGGGGATTATTTTTCCATTTCTGTCCTGTAGGCGTCAGGTGATTGACAGCAAACAGAGCGTAACGTATTTGTGCGCAGTGACTTGAAAGCAATTCAGGTACAATGAAATAACAAGAAATAGAAAACTCAATTATGGCTTTGTGTTTATTGTGAGGGATTATCTCGCTCTGTGGATGTTGTTTTTCCACGCCGTACGGTGGCAACCTATAAGCTGTGTCCACACTAATGCAGATAAATTTGAAACAAGCTTCTGCCCACACTTCATGGCCTTCAGATGGATTTCTTCAACTAAAATGTTAAAAAAAACTAACCTCCTCTTCTTCTTCTTCTGCAGTCAACATTGTGGCAGTGGGATTGAATCAAACAGAAAGAGTCTTGAAGTTAAAGCTGTAGACTTCTAATTCATGTGATCACTTATTGTAAAATTACTGAAAACACCTTTCTGTATATAAACGCCTCCACAAGCATTAAATAATCATTTGATTGAGGGTTGTAAATGCTTCCTGCTAACTGAGGCAAACAGTAACTCCTGGGCAACCGCACCCTTGATCGATAAACGTGCCATGTACTGACAGCATGGACATAAAAATGTGACAGAAAATAGTTTTTTTGTGTGTGTTATTGCTATACGTGAATGTATTTGACAGTGTCTGTGAAGATTGGCAATCATAAGTTAGTGTTTTCAAGATGCGACACTGTGACACCAGCATTTTGAAATTGAGCCCGCTTGGAGCATTTTCAAAGAGATTCCTCCTCAGGGATGGAACATTCCGGCTTTGTGGGCATGAAAGAGCTGCGTTTTAGAATATTTCAGTATTACTGACCACAAACTATTGGCAAAAAACATATAAAAAACAAGGGTATTATGTTTTAAACATGAGCTTTCAAACACAGATTTAGGATCTTTAGCTACAGGATTGTCGTGATAACTGCAGAATTACAATATTGACATGCCAACCACAAGACACCGCCACAACCGCTGTTTTGTTCCTTCTTTTCCATGAGGCTATAGGCCGATCTCATTTTACATTTTAAAGCATGTGAATTGAAATTTAATATAAAAATAAAAAAAATAAAAAAGGAGTTCATACTTTATTAGCGAGTGGCTGAATTTTGGTCAAGCCCCAGTAGTGGGAACAAAGGGGCATATAAAAGTATAATATGCTACTTTTCTGCATTGAAATTAAAAAATATATACTTGGTTGAGTTGTGTACTTACATTATCACAAATGTTTTCAACAACTTTCAAACCCAGAAAAGTTATCAGAAACAATATGAATGCTTTATTTGTTGCCTTAGCAGCTTCAATCAATACCTGAACAACCACAACCAAAGGAAATTGAACTGGAAGAATTCCATATTTTGAAATTGTTTTGATTAAGAGACCCCTAGTGGCAGAAAAAAACAGATTTTGGCTCAGGTTTGTATTTTCTATGGTTCGGTGATCGATCAGGTAATGTGGTCGAATGAGCGTTAGCATGTTGGATGTTTCCATTCATGTCCACAACAACAGGAGCTACGCTGACACACTGTCCTTGTCTTATACACAACTTTCTCTTTATTTATGTTGTAGCAGACCAGGGATCCTGCTAACTGTTTTTCTATTTTTGGCATGTCATTTGCGCTCACCATAGTGCAACTACCTTTCAAATGAACTGTTATTAAGTGAAAATACAGTGTAAGGGTCAAAGTTATGAGACAGGCCAAACAACTTTTTTAAAATGCAGTATGAATTCTTTGGATTTTTGGATGTGTCTACTGCATGGTCAGAGTTAGTATAAATGTATATATATATATATATATATATATATATATATATACATACATATACATATATATATATATATATATATATATATACACACACACATACATACATACATACAGTACAGGCCAAAAGTTTGGACACACACCTTCTCATTCAATGCGTTTTCTTTATTTTCATGACTATTTACATTGTAGATTCTCACTGAAGGCATCAAAACTATGAATAAACACATATGGAATTATGTACTTAACAAAAAAAGTGTGAAATAACTGAAAACATGTCTTGTATTTTAGATTCCTCAAAGTAACCACCCTTTGCTTACAAGAATATAAGACATGTTTTCAGTTATTTCACACTTTTTTGGTTAAGTACATAATTCCACATGTGTTCATTAATAGTTTTGATGAATCTACAATGTAAATAGTCATGAAAAAAAGGAAACGCATTGAATGAGAAGGTGTGTCCAAACTTTTGGCCTGTACTGTACATACATACATACATACATACATACATTCTATTTTCTACGGTGGCCGACAAGGGTCAAACGGACGGCAACGGCCCAATACGTCTCAGTTTGAGAAAACAGCTTCAAGTACAGAAACGATGCAAAATCACAAACTCAAACACAAGTCTAAACAAGGTACAAAATGAGGAACGTGGTGCAAATTAAAAAACGTGCTGCAAAAAACAAAGACAAATGCATCATCATCATCAAACGCGCTGCAAATGGAGAAACGATCTGCAAACCGAGAAACGATCTGCAAACGAAAAACCGTATAAAGCTCAGAGCCGGACAATAACTGGAAAATAAGACCAGTTAACTCCGACCGGGACAAAAGGTTTTGTTGAGCCGGAACATGAACACAGAGCCTGGTTGAGCCTCCTCCGATCTACTGTTCATGTAATAACTGCGCCAGCCTGTGGCTAAACATCAGCACTGAAGCGATAACTTCACAAGTTCTCATTTTCAATTAATATTAACAGTAACACTATTATTATGATTTGAAGCCGTGTCAATTTTGACTGTGCGTGATGGGGACCTCTGCTTGTGACTTTATAGATGCTCTTTATTTAGGCAGGGAACGTAATTCAAGTGGAAGTTTATTTTAATCAAGTGAAACTATAAGAGCTGGTTCTTTGGGAGAACGTGATACATAATTAGGCTATTATTATTTTAGTGTGCGAATGCACATTGTGCTAGTGACAACGCGTTGCCATGGTGATGAGATAAACAACGTAAAAGTACTTCAGAAGCGTTCAGCAGCACCGGCGACCCGCTGCTCTGTATAATATGTATTCAGATAGCCTTCCCAAACGTCAGGCTCACCCGCCGCCTACTGCTGTAATTAAATGATATGACAATGTTCTGAGTGTGCTATAGCCTATCTAATCAAAGGGAATCTTTTGATGTCCTACTTCATTTATATTGAAAAAAAAGTTAAGTAAACAAACTCTTTCATAGCGATGGCTTCCATGGCTATGATTATAATCAATAACAAGCAGACACAAGCAGAGGTCCCCATCACGCACAGTAGGTTGACTGTGCGTGATGGGGACCTCTGCCGGTGCTGCTGAACGCTTCTGAAGTACTTTTACGTTGTTTATCTCATCACCATGGCAACGCGTTGTCACTAGCACAATGTGCATTCGCACACTAAAATAATAATAGCCTAATTATGTATCACGTTCTCCCAAAGAACCAGCTCTTATAGTTTCACTTGATTAAAATAAACTTCCACTTGAATTACGTTCCCTGCCTAAATAAAGAGCATCTATAAAGTCACAAGCAGAGGTCCCCATCACGCACAGTCAAAATTGACACGGCTTCAAATCATAATAATAGTGTTACTGTTAATATTAATTGAAAATGAGAACTTGTGAAGTTATCGCTTCAGTGCTGATGTTTAGCCACAGGCTGGCGCAGTTATTACATGATCAGTAGATTGGAGGAGGCTCAACCAGGCTCTGTGTTCATGTTCCGGCTCAACAAAACCTTTTGTCCCGGTCGGAGTTAACTGGTCTTATTTTCCAGTTATTGTCCGGCTCTGAGCTTTGTACGGTTTTTCGTTTGCAGATCGTTTCTCGGTTTGCAGATCGTTTCTCCATTTGCAGCGCGTTTGATGATGATGATGCATTTGTCTTTGTTTTTTGCAGCACGTTTTTTAATTTGCACCACGTTCCTCATTTTGTACCTCGTTTAGACTTGTGTTTGAGTTTGTGATTTTGCATCGTTTCTGTACTTGAAGCTGTTTTCTCAAACTGAGACGTATTGGGCCGTTGCCGTCCGTTTGACCCTTGTCGGCCACCGTAATTTTCTTCTTAATGGGGCCATTATTTACACTATTAACATCAAATTGTCTTGAAGAAGATTTTTTACTAGTGATTGAGACCATAGTGTTTTCCAAAAAAAAATCTGAGGTAATAAATCAAGTGAGAAATGTTCTCATTTTGTATAGAAATGAATGGACCGAAATGCTCCTGCAACCTTCGTCGGCACCCCCTGCTGGAATTTTCAGTAGACTGCAGCTTAAGGCACATCCTGGTTTGCCTCACTGCTCATATCCGGAGGTTGCCGCCTGACATCGACGTTGGAAAGCTAAACGTTTCCGGGTGGAATTTGCATCAAACATACCATTTGCATAGACGAGGGAAGAATGTAAGGAAAACATAAATAAAAGCATGAAGAAACATGTTAAATTCAGATGCTTCTATGCGCCAGTAATTTGGTGAGTATCAAAATGACCTTTACAGCTATAAAATCTCCACCCAGTTGTACACCTGTGTTCGATTCTGGATCAACATGTTAGACAAAACTCTTAACCAACATCTAGTTATAACCAAATCATATAAACTGGCATTCTTCAATCCATTGACTGATGTTTCTATCCACTGTACCACTGTCTCTCTTGCAGAAGATATCTTGATCTCAGTGAGATTACCTGATTAAATCAAGGTTTTATAGAAATAGAAATAGAAATAAAGTGTTTGTCCCTCCAATAGAGATCCAGAGACTTGTCAATGAGCATTTAAGCTGTTCTTGGGGCTACTTCTACCCTGACTCCATAAGGGCACTTCATTTTAATGTTGTTTTTTTTCCTTTAATTTGTCACCCATCTGTAGATAAGCACTAATATCGCCCTGTCGAGCCGCCTTAAATCACCACAGGGGATATTCCTTCACCGCTACAGCTCTATCTAGTAATCACAAAGACTTGCTGCAAAAAGAGGAAGAAGAAGAAAACATACTTTATTAATCCCTGAGGGGAAATTCAATTTTCTCACTCTGCTATTACACACAGGCTTAAATTACACACATGCAAACAGGACCAACACACATGCATTAAATGGAGAGATGTCAAAGGGAGCAGTCTGGGTTTAGACACCTCAGAGGTTGATGTGAGAAGAACAGCACATAGGTCATCATAATTCAAATGACTAGTAATTGCCATCGTAATGGAGTATGTGCTCAACCTTATTAATAAAACTATGCATTGAGCTGATTCTTTATAACCAGCACGCTGTAATTTACGTCACCATTAGAAACCGCATGCACCTTCGAGCCGAGTCCCTCCTCTGAGTCGAAGGCTTTAAGATGCACATCAGCCGAGAGCAGATAGATTGAGAGTCTTGTTCCTATGTTGCATATTGAGTCGTAAAATGTGGCTTGGCATTTGCAATTCAAACACAATGATGCTTCCCCCTATTTTATTTCTAAATCGATATTTCCTTTCAGCTGCATTTTTGCTGACAAGTCAGAGGGCTGATCGGCTGACGCTGGAGCGTCAAATGATGATAAATATCACAACACATACATATGCATGCGTGTGTGCAGATGAGTACACCTGATTTGCATAACTGTGTTTCCCTTTTGACAAATAACATTTACTTTAATTGGGTTTTCTCTTCCACAGTAACTGGAGGAGACAAAGCCGAAACAAATGTCTGTTCCCATGGAAACTGCAGCTTAAACATCAACCTCTTGTGGTGGTCAGATGATGAGAGCTTTCATCACTCCAACACAGACTCCTCCATGTTTACATCAGGGGAACGTCATATAACACGTCTGAGGTAATGACAGGGGGAACCAGCCTGCTCCCTTTATGGGCCGCAACAACAGGCCCGTTACAGAGAGCTGTATGAAACGCTACATGAAAATACTTTTTATGGTTTCCTGGCACAAAGCGGAAAATGCCTGACTAGTTGGGCTGACCACATCGCAGCTTGAATGAGTTACAGAAAATGAACAAACACAGGGAACATTTGTAAGAGTCAATTTTGTACACATTTCTGTTGTTTAAAAATCTACCTGACGGCACAGCAAAGCCAAGCCAGAACAAACACTTCTAATCATTAATTAAAGGTTTGATTTATTTATTTTTAAACCCTAACACCCACTTATATCTGTCTTTTGTCTTTAGTGGGAGAGGTTACAATTAGCATTCATTCTCGGGACAAATGTCTCTGCAGCGGACACCGGTATTTACCTTCTCCAGCTACAATCACCAGTGATGGAAACATGACACCCGGGAGGACACACTCATTTTCACCCCTTTTATATTATGATGGGGTTTATATTATTAAAAGTTCTTAATACTTACTACTGCTTAATTAGAAACCATGTTTCACTCAATATAAAAGTCATAAAGGCAGACGAGCATCTGAACAACAGGTTTATACACTTAATATGGAGCTAAAATTAATATTGAATGAATGAATGCTTAATTAGTGCTCAATCGCCATGCAGCATAGTCCCAAAACACTAAGCACCCCCCCCCCCCCTCCCCAAAATATTAGTATTAAACATATAACAGTCACATTTAAACCACTGTTAAAGTAATTTATATAAAGTAAATTCTGGATATATGTGATACACGTTTTTATGGTATCAGATCTTGGTCATTTTTAACTATATATTTAACTGGTTGTGGTATTTTAGCATGACACATCTGGATCTTAATTTATCAGAAAAACAAACTGAGCAAGTAGTTATCAGTCGCAGCTCCGCTCCAGCCCCTCTGCTGAAGGACCAAACATAGTTGATTTTTAACGTGAAACTGCTTTATTTGGCGGATCCATTGCTTTTGAAAGGAGGAGACTTCTGCAGATACTTTGGATACTGATAAGAATAGTCAACACTAAGGGAAATTGGAAACCGGAACAAACTTACTGCAATGACAGCACCACTCCTTCTTTTGATCTTGTTTTGACCGCTAGTGGAGAAAATAAGGGGATAAATATTGTAGGGTTGTCCAGATTTTCGATAAATAATCATCAGTAATGTGGATATAGTGACTAAGAGGGTAAAGACAAATAGGTTCAGAAAATGACATCACTTTACTGCCATGAAAACCAGGAAAAGACAAGACCTCTGCCATTTTACAATATCCAAAATCAAAGATTATATGTAGTCTCATATCATGATATTGATAAAATCGATATATTGCCAAGCCCTAATGCTTATATTCAATAATTTCAGTGGAAAAAAGGTATGTGTGTGTATGTGGAGGCCAAACTGTCTGAAATCGAAGCAAAAAGTAGGGAAGGAGTGTCAAACCCCACAAGTCTGAGACATTCCTGAGGACCAAACTGTGAGAGTGTGTGTTGGCATGTTTATACACTTGCACTTACAAGTGTCTTTGACTGTTTGTGTAAGTGAATCTCTCTCTTGTGTGTGTGTGCCATGGGAAGAGACAGAGGAAGAGAGTGAATGTTGTGTGTTTGTGTGTGTATGTGTCGGCCAGTGTTTGTAAGTTTGACGTAGGTGTCGAACCACCCAGTGCTAATGGCGACACACAGCTGTGACAATCCACCCAAAACACCTCTCAGGAATTCACAGGGCAGATTACGAGGAAGGATGAAAGAAGAGGAGAACAACAGCATCAAAAAGCTGCTGGGGAGATATTCCTGGCTCCCTCAACGTTTTTTGGATAAAAAAAAAAGTGCTAGCTTTGTGTTCTGCAAGTCTGCGGCTGTTTCTGTGTGCGAGATGCTCTGGATCATTATCATGTGCCTCTAACTCGTTTCAGGATGAAGTTAAGGAATTCAGAAGCGTGGTGTGATATTTAGCCAGGCTGTGTTAAACCAGCACAAAGTGATTCCCGTAACAGCTCTGAGAGTGTCTTTGATTGAACAGGGCTGGTTTGTCTGGACATCTCATGAAATGTTAAAAAATACAATGTCTGAGAATGTGCACAAAAACTATAAATACATAAATACATGCTCATATCACAAGAAAAAGTATATTTTAGACTCCAAGTCTAAAACGACATAATCGACCTAATGTCAGTATCACCCATAACAACACATATAAGCGTTTGTCAAGATGATCCATACAAATGCTTCACGGCTCCCGGTACAGCAGAGCGGAGCGTTCTAAAAATAGCACATAAGTCGTTATAAATACACGTACGTGTTTGGAAAAAATGCTGCAGTTTCTGTGAATTTAGGCTCCAAAACTGCTGACCTAGGTTTGGGGCTAAAAAAAATCCTGGTTCGGTGTTATAAAGACAGTTTAAACAGTAAATAAATGTACATAAAAGCCAGAAGTGAAGTAGTTACAAGGGTGACGTGAGCCATGGAAGTTGCGTAAAAAACGTGAGTTATGTAAAAAGTGGATTTACAATCCGTGAGCCAAGAAAAAGTTGTTTATCATTGCTTCACATGGGACATGAAAGCCTGAGATGAAGTCTGACAATAGTTCTAAAACTGCAAATTGTGATTTTTTACATTTGATTGTGTACAGTTTTAAAAAAATAAATCAGAAAATGTCAATGACTTAGTTAAAAGTTGAAAGAGGAGTTGGTAGGTTTTTTGGTTTTTTTTTAAAACTGTTTACAGATTCCAGCTTCATATTTAATGCACAACATGACAGTGGTTTTGATCATAGACTTTATATGAAGACTTCTCCCAATTGTACAAAAGAGCCAAGCTATCTCTGATAAAGCAGATGCAATCTTGTGCTGGTGATGTCATTTGGAGCCAGAGTCTGCATAGTTGCATGTACTTTGAATTTTTAAGTTTGTTAACTAAACTCCGGTGTAACATAGAGAGGGTGGGCCTTGTTACCTTGACTTAAGATGTTTTGGCTTCACTTTTGGTAAGCTGTCAGGCTGTGCACCATACAAGTACTTCTTAACCCTTTATCAGGCAAATAACTATATTTGGTAACTTCAGGTAATATTTCGAGAAAAAAGTTGCAAATTTACTAGATTAAAGTGGCAAATCTACAAGAAAAAAAGTAGCAGATTTAAGAGATTTAAAGTGGCAAATCTGCACGAAAAAAGTCGCAGATTTACGAGAAAAAAGTGGGAAAAAAGCAACTTTTTTTCTCCCAGATATTACCTGAAGTTACCAAATATAGTTCTTTGCCTGATAAAGGGTTAATGTGATACTGTACTTTTAACCAAAACTTTATTTGACTCTGAATTCCTTTGGGTTTTCCTTTGCTTTGACTTTTTCATGATTTTACAGCTAAAATATCAGAAAGATTTCACACATTTTATGTTTTCAGTGTCATTTTTACTGTATATATAGCACAACCAGCAGCACAGAAGAAAGGCAGTGTGCATGTGGCTCTTCCCTTACAGGTGTGTGTGTGTGTGTGTGTGTGTGTGTGTGTGCAAAGTAGTAAGAGATTGATTGCAAGTAATAGGATGGCATTCCTCCCCTAACCTCATATTGACATAAACACTGATTGAAGTTCATTATTCACCAGATTTACCCCTTCAAGGGAGAATATCGCCACAGGTATATTTGTGGGTGATCAATGATGGATTTGTGTGTGTGTGTGTGTGTGTGTGTGTGTGTGTGTGTGTGTGTGTGTGTGTGTGTGTAGATCGTGCAAGTGAATAACGCAAAGATTTTTGATTAATTACAGTGCATATGGAATAACTGAAGGTCAGGCTTGAACATGAAAATATAATCTGGATCTCTTTAAAAAAATAAATTAAAAAAAGGTCAATGACAGATTAACTGGCTTGCGATATCACAGGTGTTCAGATGTAAAAGAGTCTCTCATGAGTCAGCCTTCTATTGGGAAATACGGGTCTTTACTGTAGAAAGGGTATTAATGTCTGCTCACAGGATTTGTCGGGAAAACAACTCACGCTCTCATTTGTCCTAATTTGTTTTATTTTCTAATCACATAACTGATTGATATAAGAACAATTAGCAGTGTCCAGGCTACCTCCCAAACAGCCTCTGTGCCTGCAGCTGCACTAATGAATGTAATTTAAGTGTTATAGAGGATGGGGTTTCATATTGGTGATGGATGACGGTGTTTGGAGACCTATTTTGTGTTGTGGTGCAGGTGTATTAATCATTATTAAAGACGCCTTAAATGCTTTCCCTATACGCCCAGGTGATTTAGACTCCTGGGTGGACAGTGTGCGTAACACTGAGGGACCCGCTGCTGCTGCTGCTATTCATAATGATGCACTTACTGCTTCCTAGAGACTGCAAGTTCACGGTAAGCTGTTATAGTCAGAGGGAAGCACTTTTTACGGACACACACAAGAGCAAACATACACAAGGCTACACGCACATCCAAATACACATGACAACACTGTGATATCGAAATGTAGAGTACAAGATACATATTCTGTACAAAAAAATATCAGGTGAGGGTGCTGATATTAGGCAATACTGCAAGATAATGTCCAATATCTGCACGACAATCACAGTATGATTGAAGCAAAAGTTTGATATTTTGGGTAATTGTCTTATGTGCTTTCTAGTGGAAGGTTTAATGAGAAAACCAAGGAAAAGTGATAGATCTAGGTAATTATATATTAGCATAAAGACATAGTTTAATCCATAAAACAATAGTGTAAAAACAATGTTTTCAGACGGATAGTTTCGGTTCTTGCTCGTGATTGGCTTGTACAAAGCTCTATAAACAGACACCTGTGACAGAAAAGCATCAGTATAACTGCAGCAAAGTCCTCCCCAAGTGAGGATGAGAAAGATATGTACGTAATCCCGGCCAAAAAACACAAAAATACCAGTGATAGAAACAAAGAGAGCCTTTCAGGGATTTATGTTTGAGCAGTCAGCGAACCCGAATCCTGCTGCTTTGTTGGAGATATACCTGTTGTTGCTGCTGTCCGGTCCACTGGCTTTTTATCTCCATCCAAAGCAGATAAACTTCACCAACAATCGTTGTACCTTAAGCTAGCTTGCCTGTTTGTTTTTTTTGTAGCCTATTATGCTCGCACTTTTTTAGCTATGTTGTCAGTTGTTATTGATATGTTTTTTGTTACAGTGTAGCCTGCTTCTTCATGATGGTTTTGGCCAACAAGACGGAATACACCGTTAGTCAATACCACCCATAACGGCACATATGAGGGATTGTCAAAATATGCCATATGAACGTGAGGCTCACGGTACAGAGTGTTTTAAAAATAGCACCCACGTCATTATACATACACGTACGGTTCGCAGTTGTAAAAAAGGGCTGCAGTTTCTGTGAAATATGCTGCAACATCAATGTCCTAGGTTTAGGGCAAAATACTTCCTGGTCAGGTTTAATAAAAGTTTAAAAAGTAAATAAATGTATGTAAATGCCAAATTGAAATAGTCACAAGGGTGAAGTAAGCCACATAAGTTACGTAAAAAAACGTTTTTAAAAAAAAATGTTTAAAAAAAAATTATGTAAACACGTTTTTCACAAACTTTGCTGCATGTACAGACGCCAGTCTGTGTTGTCAAATTACAAAAAAAGCCAGAGGAAAGTCAGCATAATAGTTGCAGATACATATGTGTTTAGAATGAGACTTTTCCTTTTTCCTAACATGAGGCTTACTAGACAGCGACAGTGGCAAACTTTTTTGGCTCCATGTTGCCACATATTTGTAAAACAGCCATCACCAAGACTTTCTACTAGAGGTGTGAATCACCAGAGGCCCACGATACCATTTTATCCCGATACTATACGTTATTATTGCGATTTTAAGCATTTTTGCGATATGTTGAGTACTGTTGTACAATATATTGCGATTTACTGTTTAACTGCATTTTGTGTCCACAAAATTAAATTCAATCAAGAATTGTTTTGTCAAATAAGAGAAAATTCTCAGGCGATTCATCTCACTTCAGTCTTTTAATTTCTCCACAATGAGAGTCAAATGCACAAACTGACCAATAAAGTATTCAGTCAAACTGAACTGATATCAAACATGTATGGACGACAACTGCAGCATTTTCTCAAACTTTCAAAAACTTTAAGCTTCCCTGCTCTCAGTTGATTTGAATGAAACATTAAAAAGCCGAATTTTGTAGTATCTCCAGTACATTCCTAAAAGTGAGCCCGATACGGCGAAAATACTGACGGCCGCCGGAACGCTAAATATCGATACTTTTCGGCCATGAATCAATATAATATTACCACGCAATATATCACTATACTATGCTGTATCGATTTTTCCCCCCACCTCTACAATCTACACTAACCACTGCTTGCAAAGTAGTTTGACATTGGATTATGTTCCAGATTATTCCTTTGTTAGACAAATTGCCATCCAACCACACTCCAAAAAAGCTACTGATTAAGTAAGAAATAGTCAGGCACATAACTCACCTTAAAACGGATTTTAAGAATAGAGAAAGCTTGTTGTAGTGGTTAATAAAAAGATGAACATTGGCGATTAGACATGAACTCCAGGCTCCTTCATTAAGGTCAGACCTTAATGAGAACACCCGTCGAATACCCCCACCGAGTCTCCTTAACTTTCCACCTCACTGCATACAGTGCAGCACACCACTTTCTGAATGTTGACATTGCATGTAAATGTGCAGAATTTTCTAATATTAGGACACTGGGAGTTATTCAGTATTTTTTTGTTCTACACATGTCAGAATCTATGTTGCTGACAGGATGCACAGATTGCTGTTGTTTTCATGCATTGTGCATATTTTTGACATGAGGATTACAGAGCAGCACGCACAAAGCCTTCATATTCTTCCCAGCACTCTGCAGCTCACAGATGGCACATATAGTCAAACACGTTCATATACACATATACAGACAGAGCGTGACAGAGAAGGAGAGAGGCAGTTCTCATAATAAGAAGATAGTGGAGTCTTCAAAGTAAGCATTCATACAGAATGTCACTTTATTAACTTCGCTCAAGTCAATGAGGCGTACAATTTAATGCGCACAGACACAAACAGCAAACCCAAACACAGCTAGAAGCATCATGAAAGACTGTTTGATTTGAACCCAATCAACACACACATCAGTGACTTCCTCTGTCGCTTATGCTTAGTGAGAAGATGGTGTGTTTGTCGAAAAATTTAATTACCTCGACTTGAAAGGCAACATCAATCTGTCCTCTTCACAAGGAGCAGTATGGGTTTGGTTTGAAATGCCAAAAACACTGCAGCACCTCTCCAAGATGTCTTAAATCTTTATTTTTTTCCCCATACAAATATGTAACACAAAAGACAGGAAGAGGAGAGGACAGATTTGTATTTTAGCAGATTAGCAAATAACGGAAGGCAATGAAGATAACTTTGTTTAGGTTTCATGATTAGATCAATGTTTGGAAAAGGTTAAGCAACAACAAAGATATTGGTTTCGATTAGGGTTGGGCCATAAAACACACCTAGTTTTTTTGGTATCAAGGGAGCCGAGCTGATACTAGAAAGTGAAGTGAAAACACTGCATACCACTGATTGCTCAAAGAAGCATGACAGAAACAACCTGCACAAACCTGTAGTTTTTAAATAAACATGCAACTGTCAATAGCAATCGCAATTTTTGAATTCACTTGATCAAGTTTTAATATATTGGTAGCCTGCAAAACTACACCGTACACCATGTCGTAAAGCTGATAAAAGTGCATATTTTCTCTCCGTTTGGTTGCCAATGAAAGGAATTAACAAGTGTTGCATTAAAGATGGTGTCATGGTAGTTTCACATGACAGTACTATGAGGATCAGCTGAGAATGCCACAGGTTATATTTGCAGTGGAAACAAAATTAAAGTGAGTCTAGTCAAGCAACACTACTTCAGTCATATTGTACCGGCACCTAGTGCTGACTGAAGCTAACTAAGTGTTGGTCAAAGTTTTTAAGTGAATAAGAAAAAGTGATATGTTTCAGTAAATAAAATAAAAATCATGAAATCAAGGGAATTCAGCACAAATTACCTTGTGAGTTTGTTACATATAGTGTGGCTGTCTGAATACTGTAATGCTGTGTAAGACAAACCATCCTATGAAACAATTTACTGCACCATTAAAGTCAGGACAACACAGAGATATATAGGTGTGAGAGCACACACAACTTTATGTTTATGACTGAAGCTATCTCTGTTGGGTTCATGTGGGCATGGTGTGCAGCACATTATGATAAAAGTGTTGTTTTTCCATGTTCTGACCTTTGACAGTATCGTCTACAGCCTATTTACCCCTTTAACTTTTCCAGCTGCAATATCAGAATCAGAATCAGAATCACTTTATTAGTCCCTTGAAGGGAGATTTGTTTTGCAGCAGGACACACAAGACAAGGTACACAACGATAACATAATAAGACCCAATAAATATCTAATAAAACACAGTTCAAAGAAATGCCATACGCATATATAAAATCACTGACACGTGTTCGTTGCAGAGCTGATACCCCTAAATGGAGAGTTACTACCTAGTATAGGTAAAAAGTGCAATGTGCAGATGTGCAAGAAACAGACTTGTGAAGATGAGCAATTTGAGGGCTACTTTCTATTAGTTAAATAAATAGAAATAGAAACATAGCATTACAGTGCAAAAGGGATTATTAGTTTCTAATTGTAGTTCATGGGGCTCCGTATGACTTTACAGTGTTTGGTCAAAAATAGTCCAAGAGTAAAACTGCAAGCTGCTTCAAGCTGCTGTAAAGATTAAGGAGAAATGGCTGCAGTGTTTCTCTAAAACATTCAATATTCAGTTCTCAATAAGTATCTTTAGGTATTATTAAGAATAGTTAATTCACATTAGTATTTTGTACCAATCAGTGATCTAACTAACATTTATCTTTATTAGCATCACAGAGAAGATGCCTAATGCATTAAACTAGAACACACAGGCGTTAATATGCATCTGCAAGTGTACTCTGTGTGTAATGGGCCCTCTTTCACAAAATCAGATTATTTTAGTTTTTGTGCACTGAGCTCATTTATCATCACACACAAAAAAAACTCCAAAAGTGAACAAAAATCGAGTTAAGTGGATATTCTTGTGGAAAACATAGTGTGAGGGTTGAGCAGCAGTGCTGAACAGCTACAATACTGCAATATGTATTTTGTAGAGACTCATATTGATTTAATGTTGGTCTTGGCTAGTCTCATAAATTCAGCACAAACAATATTAAAAACTTTTTTAAAGGTTACAATGTCCTCAAAATCTCAGGCAGCTAAACTTTAAAACTGGAACAACAGATAATTATAACAATAATAACAATCCAATCATTATTAATAGTATGTCATTTTGAGACCTTTAAGGTTCATGTGTTCGGTCCTGCTGCCGCCCTGTCAGTGTCCCTGTGGCCCTCCATCCATCAGGCCCAGTGAGCGGCTTCTCCCCCACACAGCGGACCACCGTCTGCCTCTTCAAATGAATTACATTTCCCGATAAACAAAGAGTGGAGGATGGAAACAGCCTGTGAGTGCATAGCAACAAGGGTGAGAGGGGAGACTGATAAATAGCTGTTGCACGTACAGCTACTTCTGGGCGACCCCGGAGGTCAGGAGGGTTAGGGCCAGTTAACCTCGACTGCATTCGGAACTGTAACACTGTGGTGTGCTTTCCTCTTTTAGATGGAAGGAAATGGAAACTGACGGCTGATTGAAATGGGAATATAGATTAGATACTTAAAACAGAAACCACTGAAACTGATATATCTAACCTGGCACTAAATAACCTACCTGCAATAATGCCACTGACTGAAAGACAACCATGACCTCAATCATTTAGGACAAAGAGCAACTTTGATGAACCTGGCAACCCAATCGTTTTTCATATAAAATGCATTCAAATTACCTTTATTGCATTAGTGATTTATTATCCATTTACAAATATATATGCACTGCATTTTTATATTGCCTTTCTATCTTACTGGACACAATCTTACCCCCATCAAGAGCAAATTAAATGACATATTTTTGTAGGCCAACCTAGAAGTAGCATCATCATAAGAGTCTATTGAGAATTCACCTGTGGGATTTTTGCATTGAATATTTTTGGATCATTGCAGAACAATCATCACATTGCTATGTGGCAAACACATGTTTTTGATGATGATGGGTTTTGTTCAGCAGGATAATCATAAACACCACTTTTATGATGTTTGAAGTGTTAATGTAGCCGACTTCACCCCGGCAGCTAGGCTGGCTAACACCAGACAAATCTCAAATGAGATTTATTCCCCCTCATGTCATTCAGCAACACACATCCACTGATTTTATGGGCAATAAACAAGCTGCTGCGGGTCTCTGGGCGGCTCCGCCGTCCCCCAGCTCGTAGCGAGATGATCTCGCTACGAGCCGGGGGACGGCGGAGCCGGCGAGAGACCTTTCGCCTTTCAACTTTCGCTCTAAACTATTTAAAACACCATCTACAGCTAAAGAGAGTTTCGCGTCTGCAGCAGCCATGTTGGATCCGTAAGAAAACTACAAGCTTCCAAGTGCCAAAGTAGTGCGCGTCATCGTCTTGCCGTCCCTCCCCGCTCTGTGATTGGATCCCTAAAACAGGGCTAAGAAACCTCTCTGGTTGCCAGACTGGATGGAGGTTCGAAATTAAATTCGAGCGCGCAAGGCAGTGTGGGTATACCCAGGCTACCCGGCAGCATGACTTCAACATCAAGCTAACCCACAGTTTTGAAAGGCTAGCAAAACCATATCCTATGATGACATTGAATGTCCCCAACAGCCACTGTGGTCTCATTTAGCCACTTAGCAAGCGCCATTTTAAGGACACATAAAACTTAAAAATTCACAAGTATTGGTATCTACTGATGTGTTTTATGTCATACAGCAAAACACCAACATATATTCAGCTTGTGTTAACCATAGAACTTATTTAGGGCATCTAGCCACCAACCCATTCAAAATCCTCATTGAGTTTGTGAGGATATACCCCAGGGCGCTAACATGCTAGCTTTCTTCCCAGGTTAAGAACTCATTCCTGTGGCGCCCGATACAAATGTGCACAAGAGACCACAGGGAGAAAGATGCCTGAATATGAATTAATTTATTATTATCAATTTTAAAATTCTAACACATCACAGTTCGAGTTATTTTAAACCCAAACCACCATCCAACCAAGACGTTTCTGTGCCTTTAAATTAATATTTATTGTTTTTGAAGGCCCGAACAGATTATGTTGTCTGGACTCTCTTGCCATCAGATCAGGAAAATGCTCATATGTGATGTGACGGAAGGGAAATTACAAACAATGTATGCTGTCATTTAATCTGCACAATAAGCAGCCATCATCTTGAGTTCTAAAACATAGTTTTGTCCCTTTCCATCCAATAATACAATCAGGCTGGTAAATGTTGTATCAATTAATAAAAGTTGAGGGAACAATTAAAACTGGAAAATTGATTTTACTTTGGTAAACTGACTCTTTGTGCAGCGTCCCTGTGTGCAGTGGGATGTTGCTGCTTCAAACTAAGAATAGCGACAGGTCCCTGAAGCCTTGCCTCCACAAACCTTCAGAGTTTGAGCAGAAAGGTTTTCGCCCGCGCATCTATTTATTCTTCCTGCCTGTCAAACAAAGAAGGTGCACAGACATGCTCCTCCTCTGACTGAACCGACCTCCACAATGAAACCACAGACAGAGACAGCAATAAAGAGAGATGAATACAGCTTGAAGGTCACTCAGAACCAGCGGACTCCTTCGCTCCCCTCTGGATGCCGGCTCTGAAAAAGGTCACCATCATCCTTATCTGGGGGTCTCACTCCTCTCCCTCCTCCTGCCTTTTGAATGACAATCCATTCCACTCTCCTCTCTGCAGCCTTATCATAACCAGCTCGACCTCTGACCCTGGATTTTTAGAAGTTCCCCTGACACCGAAGGCAGCGGCCACTGATGTGGAAAATACTGTCATCCACCCATATTCCTGCAGAGTTTCTGAGAAATGAAAGTGTGAAATAAGCTCAGGGTATGATTCAGCCACTGATGCAGCTACTGGCAGACTGGAGTGAGTCACCCGGTGAGAGCTGACAGATCTGGTGACATCATGAGCTGACCCGTCATTTCAAACTCTACTGTATTTGCCTCGCGCTCTCTTGTACAAGTGTGACAGCCTCATTGGGAACGGTTGACAGTGTACCGTTAATAATTCAGCAGCAAAATAAAAGCCATATTGCAGCAAATTGCCTCACTGTGCCATTCAACCTTATTACTGGAATCCTGATAATGAAGTCATGGTGTTAGATCAGTTTTAGAGAGCGTGACTGCAAAGAAAAAAACATTACATCATCAATTAAAGGGCTTGTGGTTCATATTATACACATTTTCCGTAAAAATGTGTTTGACTAGCTTCTGGCATATACAGTAAAAACAACAGCAATAACACCAGAGTTGACTTGTCTTATGTAATTGCAAACTGAATTTCTAGTTAGGACTCAAAAGCATGTAGACCGGCTTCTTCAAACCCTTCCTTAAAGCTGTAAATGCAGCAGTTGGGAGGATTTATGTATGTTGTTCCAGTGGAGCTTAATTCAGGCAGTTTCATTGCACTCATTTTGAAATCCATTCCCTGTGTGAACTGCACACAAGCTGTTTTATTAGCAAACCACACTGACAAGCATGATAAATAAAAGAAACCGCTCTGCAGCCCCGTTGCATGTGGAACAACCTTCAGAAGAGAATGAGGGGATCATTTCTTGTTCTCTCTGAGACCTCTGGCCACATGACAGAATAGAGTTGTCAGGAGCTAATACAAAAGTAGAATTAAAAAGATAAATCTCTCGTCTCTGCCACTGCTGATGGGCTGAGATGCTCCGAGGCTGTGCCGTGGAGGTCGATAATAGCTTGAACCACTGCTGCGATACCTAGGCTCTACGGTGATTGCCACAGCTGTATGCTTTCTGAGAACTCCTGTGATGTTTGCAAGTGCAGAATTGTGTCCGTTTAACCACCTCTGGCCAACAAAGTGTAAGCCTAATGCAATGTTCTTTGCTTTCTTTCTCAAAAGCAATTTAAACTAGGACTGCGCGCAGTACTGAACGGGCCCTCGCAGTACACGCCTGTCGGGGCATGCTGCCGTCGGGGTTTGTTCGTTACAGGGGCCAGTCTATACCACCCCTATGAATTTCATTGCCTTAAGTCTTATGGTCTGGGCACAGTGGCACTTATTAAATTAAACTGCCGCCAGAGCGCCACCTAGGGGCCGATCAATAAAATCTTCAAGGGTTATCCTCAGGAGGGCTTTGACAATAAGTATACCAAGTTTGGTGTTAATCCGACGAACCGATGTGGAGATATAAAATACTTCAATTTAAAGAGCGCCACCTAGTGGTCATCGCCCAAAATTTTGCATCGAGCCTAAGGGGCTCATGGGGAAGCAGCAACCTGAGTTTCATGTCATTCAGACACACCAATGTGGAGATATGCAACACTTTGTGTTTTGTGTTGAAAAGAGCGCCACCTGCAGGAAGTTGTTATTTAATAACTTGAGTATTATTTGAGTAATCAAAATTCTTTTAATAACTTTTTGTCATGAGGGTCCATAGATGCAGTGTGCAAAGTTTGGTGCAAAACAATGAAATTGCCTAGGAGGAGTTCGAAAAAGTAGTTTTGCGACATTTCGCGAATTTGCGGAAAAAAACTCCAGGCGAAAATGGGAGTGGCTTATATCACGAGATTCAGCACAACTCACTGAACGCGTGGATATGAGTTTTTTGAATGTGCGATAAAGTATGTGGGAGTTATTAGCCAAAACGCACTTTCCTTTATTATAGCGCCACCTAGTGGTGGAAATTCAGGATGACAATAGATTATAAAATTTTTCACCATGTGTGACTTATATTTAAAGTTTCATGAGTTTTGGGGTATGTTCAGGCAGTGAAATATGCGATCATTTGGGACCAAGAAAAATAATAAAAAGTACACGCGTGTCGGGGCATGCTGCCGTCTGGGTTTGTGCGTTACAGGGGCCAGTCTATACCACCCCTATGAATTTCATTGCCTTAAGTCTTATGGTCTGGGCACAGTGGCAAATATCAAATTATCCTGCCACCAGAGCGCCACCTAGGGACGGATCAATAAAATCTTCAAGGGTTTTCCTCAGGAGGGCATTGACAATAAGTATACCAAGTTTGGTGTTAATCCAACCAACGGATTTGGAGATATAAAATACTTCAATTTAAAGAGCGCCACCTAGTGGTAATCATCCAAAATTTTTCAGCGAGCCTCAGGGGCTCATGGGGAAGTAGTAACCTGAGTTTCATGTCATTCAGACACACCAATGTGGAGATATGCAACATTTCGTGTTTTGTGTTGAAAATAGCGCCACCTGCAGGAAGTTGTTACTTAATAACTTGAGTATTCTTTGGGTAATCAAAATTCTTTTAATAACTTTTTGTCATGAGGGTCCATAGATGCTCTGTGCAAAGTTTGGTGCAAAACGATGAAATTGCCTAGGAGGAGTTCGAAAAAGTAGGTTTGCGACATTTCGCGAATTTGCGAAAAAAAACTCAAGGCGAAAATGGGAGTGGCCTATATCACGAGATTCAGCACAACTCAGTGAACGCGTGGGTATAAGTTTTTTGAATGTGCGATAAAGTATGTGGAAGTTATTAGCCAAAACGCACTTTCCTTTATTATAGCGCCACCTAGTGGTGAAAATTCAGGATGACAATAGATTATAAAATTTTTCACCATGTCTGACTTATATTTAAAGTTTCATGAGTTTTGGGGTATGTTCAGGCAGTGAAATATGCGATCATTTGGGAAGAAGAATAATAATAATAAAAATAAAAAGAATAATCATTCGAAATACAATAGGGACCTCGCAGGTCGTTGCCTGCTCGGGCCCTAAAAATTCACAAAGCAAACACTCCCTCTCTCTTCCTCTCTCTGTCCTTCCTTGTTGCTACAGTTCAGACATGTGTGGGTGGTTATTGTTGTTTGATGGAGCTAATTTGAATATGCGGCTGCTGTTCGTGCCTTTGGATTTATTCTCCAAACAATAACAGGGGCATTTGTTTGTGTCTGAGCCAGAATGACTTTGAGCAATCATACTGACAGGCGACTGTTTTCATTTTATTTCACAGCAGATAATGCGCATTCAAGCTCTGACAATAACAAAACCTGTTCCTGCTGAATGCTTACTAATTACCTGCTCTACCTTCCCTTTAGTAACTCGCATCTTTCCTTTTGTGTGGCATGTGAGAGGCAGCAGAGCTACTGTATGCTGTAGGGTGGAACAGTATGTTGTATAATACCATCCTGATTTAAAATATGTGAGGGACTTACTCCATGTTTATTCAAACCCTGTTGAACAATGCAGTGACCTGGTTGTTCCAGTCGTTACATTGTGAAGAAGTGGTTTTGTTTTGTGTTGTACATCCTGCTGAGAATCCACTCTGAATGGGGAAGCAGCACTTATATCATACCTCAGTCATATATTATTCTTTAATGAATTGAAAGGTTACAGTGAATGGAAATGTGGAAATGCAAATGTATTGTAGAATCATAACACAATATACCAATAATTCCAAATGCAAATACTGTATAATATTAGAGGCTTGGATTAAAATTCATAATTATTATTAAACACCTTATACGCCTATCTCTTGATTCAATATTTTCATGATTCTTGGGTGATGATTTAAAACATATTGCTAATTTTAAGTATTACAGTTCCATTTTTCAATTTATTGCCATTTTTTGTATACTTTTTCATCACTTTACCATGGGAAAATGTAGAATAATGTCCTTATAGAGACTGAGGCATATTTCCAAACAATACACAACAGGTCAGTGACTCTCTCTGACTTATTTCAGCAACATCATACATAAACTGCAAAGAAAACACAGTGAATATAAAATAATGTACTTTTTTAAGGGAACGCAAAGTGTTCATGTTGATTTATTTGTGGCGGGTGCCATCATCCCAACTAGACTGCCAAAAATGAATTTTCTATTATTATTTTTTCCTATTTTAAATGTCTATAATCATATTTTGCTGTAGAGTTTTGTGCAGTGAGTGATTGGCTGATTTGACCCCCATCTCTGTGTTTATCAGAGCACATATGAAACAAGAATTTGTGAGTTAGTCCACCCCGTGGTCCTTCCATCACACGCCCCGCTGAGACTACTTTGCAAGGAGGAGAGCGAGCGGAGGCTGCTGAGTTAGCCGCTGCAGCAACTTGAATTCGGCCCAGACATCAGGCTGGTGGCAGCGGACTTTACCTGTGTAACAGCAGCATCCAGCAGTCCAGGATCAGATGCCTGTCGGGTTTGTGCTGGCTGAATTTTAGTTACAATATTTGCTAAAATTCTCATAAAACTCATACCATCTTCCATTCTGAGACTGGTCTCCCCTAAAAAATGTTGTTTGTTCAGGCAGCAAAATATGACTCACATTTACATTTTAAACTGTCCTCCGCTGGTAGATTGTGTCCGGTATGAAAACAAAAAAGTTTTACTCTTCACGTAACTTACGTTTTGTAAGTAACTTACGTTTTTACATCACCCTCGTAACTACTTCACTTCTGGCATTTACGTACATTTATTTACTGTTTACTGTTTTGTCTTTTATAACACCTTACCAGGAAGTTTTTTGCCCTAAACCTAGGTCAGTGGTTTTGTAGCCTAAATTCACAGAAACTGCAGCCTTCTTTTTTCAACCACCAACCGTACGTGTATGTATAAAATGTGTTGTTATGGTATTGACAACAGTCTGTTCTGTCGTTTAGGTTGGAGATCTTGTTGGCCATTGTCTAGTTTCTCACTTTGGCTTTGTTTTGTTTTGTTAATGCTCACAAGATAGCTACTCACATTTTTGGGACCGCTGGCTTTAGAAAAAAAGTCAGAATGTCAGCCACATCTGCAAATTGAAACAACACATTGAGCTGGAAACATCTGATTAGAAATATCTGAACTGAAAAGACAAGCTCAGAGCAGCTCAGCTAAAAAAATTTAAAAAAGGAAACAATAAGCGTGAAGTGGTTCATTTTTGGGACTGTGAACATTGTTTCAAATTCAATTTTGTGAACTATGAACCTGAACAAGTTCACTTTAATCTGTGTGAAGTGAACTTTGAGCTAGCTCTTGTGAAGTGTGAACACGGCCCTGAGCTGCACTCACCATCTGTGTGCCAGCCCAACAGGTTTGACTCACCTTTCAGTCTTCTCCGAACATGGAAAGCACTGCAGAGAAACCCAGCACACAGCCCAGTTCGAATATAACTTCTCCTGAGAGCCATCCGATTGCAGGCTAAATAGGAAAGCCTTCTATTTTTTATTCAGCAGTCTGGTGTATTGTTCCAAACTTAAAGAAGATGAAAAAAAGAGTATTACAGTAAACCACTGAGAGCTGTTGTGCTGTTTGATATAGGGTAAAGCGCTAACATTCTCAAGCACAGGGTTTACATGATCAGTTGCAGATCAGCAGAGCTCCGGTGAGCTTCGTGCAATTGTGTTACACAGACCTAATCTGGCTTCCTGTGTATTGACTCCTGACCACAAGCTTGTACCCGTGTGGATTTGAATGCAGCCTGTGTATCGGATGAGTGTTTGTAAAGATCATAGATGGTTTTGATGCCGCTTTTGTTTATGTGGGCATGGATTTGAGTTTCATTTTAACACAAGACAAAGACTTCCTTTAAAAGATAAGCCTAACCCAGGTACGGTATACAGCGTGGGTGTGTGTAACTGCCAGTATCGATGTCAGTGTATGTGTGTCAGCAGTGCGTTTGTGTGTTAGCAGTGTGTGCTGATTTGGACATAAGTATGCAGCTGCAGTCACATGCACCGGCTTTGAAATGGCTAAATGAGCAAGTGGTGCCTTTGAGAGCGGGCAGCATGCGCTTTCATTGACCTTTGACCTGCTGCAGTGTGTATGTATAGCAGGTAATTAACGTGTTACATTGCAGACAGGACCAGGAGAGGAGGCTGTCAGTGAAAATGTTTGAGGTTTTGACATTGAAATATCTTGAAAAGCTTTATATTAATTTTCCAACGTTTACATTAATGTATAGAAGATAAAGACCCTCTCCGCCAGACACACATAAACACACACACTCAGAGTGAAGGTTAGCCAAGGACTGGGAGCTATCTGATGCTGTGCTGTGATTTTTCTAACCTCCTTGTTGATTTACAGCAGCTGAAGTGGGCACAAACACTCCGCCGCGAAGCAGAGCGATAAACTTATGACCATATCTCATCACGTTGCCAGGACTCAGCAAATGAAATGGATTTATCTCTAAATCAGTGACTTATACTTGTAATGCATCATTGTATCCATGCTCAGGCAAAGTATCTCCATCTCATCCCTCATACATTTATGCAACCCCTCCAGAAGGGCAAAGCTGTGAGAGAAAAGTTTCACAGAATAAAAAACCTGAAAAAATGAGTCCCTCTGGTTTCAACTTTTAAAGGGGATAGTTTCACATTTTGAGAAATGTGCTACTTTGATTATAGCATAGAGACTGTAAGAAGGGCTTAATCAATCACAGTATGGATACACAGCAATACTGAATATCTGAAGCAGTCTCAATACTCATTTTCTGCAGTATTGGTGGACTAAGAAAGTTTGAGGGGCAGGGGTGAAAATAATAAAGAAGGGCACTTGCTGTATGCGGTGGGGCACCAGCGCCACTGAAAGGGCACTTTAACACGTTTTGTCCACTGTAAGGGCACCCTGGAGGGCACTTTCGCTTTTTTTCCCTAACTTTAGGTTACCAACTTTAATAACTTGCTGGTTTTATTATGGTGTCAGCTAATTAAAAGTGTTATGTTAAATAAATTGCTTTTGTTTGTATGCTTAACTTTATTGTAAGCTTCACCAAAGATACCAAAACATGTCCTAACCTGACTTTCTTAAAAAAGCTGTGCTTATCCCAGCAACAACAGCCAAACCCATCCAGTGGCTCAAACACAGATGATATATCCAGTGGTGGAAAGTAACTAAGTACTTTTACTCAAGTACTGTACTGAAGTACAATTTTGAGGTACTTGTACTTTACTTGAGTATTTCCATTTTATGTCACTTTATACTTCTACTTCACTACATTTTGAGGCAAATATTGTACTTTTTACTCCACTACATTTAGCCGACAGCTTTAGTTACTTTACAGGTTGAGGTTTAACATAAAAAAAACACTAAATTTAGGTGATTAGACAATTTTTAAAATAAACCTCATAACAGAATATTAAGTAGTCAATATGAGCCCTACCTTGAGAAAATTAAAACGCTGTATACATAAATGCATCATTAATAATAATCTAATATAATATTTGGAATATATAAAATAATCTGAGCGGCTCCATTCTGCATAACGAGTACTTTTACTTTGATACTTTAAGTACATTTTGATGCTGATACTTTTGTACTTTCACTTAAGTACATTTTGAATGCAGGACTTTTACTTGTAGTGGAGTAATTTCACAGTGTAGTATTAGTACTTTTACTTAAGTAAGAGATCTGAATACTTTTTCCACCTCTGGATATATCCTAGTGAAGTTACTTGGAGGCAGAATCTATTCCATAATGATTGAGCGAACCCAACCAATTGTGAGTCAATCAGCAGGAAAATACAGCCTAAAATGACAACAAAAAATTATTTATTTTTTTAGCTTGGCCCATGTCTAAACTGTGAAAATGTTGAGCCCCCTGCAGCCAGACACTAGGGGGCGATCATCAAGCCTAATGTTTTTCCATCTTTGTGAACAGTTTACAGAAAAAAATGTGTTGATTGCTAAGCTTTTGAGGTGTTGGTAGGCATATGTTTTACTCTGGAGTGAGCCAAGCTAGTTGTTTCCCCCTGCTTCCAGTCTTCATGCTAAGCTAAGCCAAGCTAAGCAAGTAAACTGTTAGCTCGAGTTCATATAGTTAATGCACAGACACGAGAGTGACATATTTTTATATCTTAGTCGAAGGCAAAAACCACAACATGCATCTTTCCTAGAATGTAGCATTATCACACATGAAAAGAACAAAGAGAAAGTATTATCGGATAAGGAATATAATACAATCGTCAGACTGGCAGAATAGAAATTTCATGCTGCCCTTTTCAACAAATCAAGGCAGATAGCCAAACTTTAACTGGGAAAAGTTGAAGTCCTTTTCCATTTTATGTTGCCCTTCAGCAGTTTCAGCAGCAGTATAAAAGGAGCAGAAATGTCCTTTAAAAAACAGTAAATTCCAAAATATGAAACCATTCGTCTCTGTCCACACTGATCGGTTCAGGGATTTTTTCATATCTTCATAAATCCGTAATAGAAACCTTTTTTTTAAACAAAACAATAAAACACTCTGGTGGAGGGCACTATCTATACAGCTGCGGTCAAGATGGAAGAAGAAAAAACCTTGAAAAACAGTCTACATTTTCATATAGAGCAGGTTTCTGGCAACAAATCTGAATTGGCTCTAATCAAGACAAGACTACAGCAAATAGAAAAGGATGGGTGATGGGGTTAAAAAAGAAGAGAGAGGTCTTTTCTATGCCCGTGCATGTGTGACAGCTCTAACCCCCCCCCCAGCGCTGGAGGGGCAGGTCTGCTTCTGCAGGACTAAATTGGCTGTCAAAGCTGCCACAAACGACCCTTCAGACAAGCAGCCCTCTCATATTTCTCCTGTAATATGAACTGGGGGAGAAAAAATGCAATTACCGCTCCCTTTTCGTATGTCATCTCTGTCATGTATGAAGGTAAAAACACAGAGCAGCTCTTGTTGTAATGACTCCCCCAAAACTCATTTTCCTCTCGCACAACAGACACAGGTGTGTGGGATCCTGTTACCTGAACCACAGGAGATTGTCAAAACTACTCTGCATTATGCTTTGACGCTTTATTCTTCCTCTGTTTTGATGAAAGCGCTTAAATATACTGACTCCCTGAGGCTACAGAGCTTAAATTACATCACGTCTTCTTGTCCATACGTCTCAAGGCTTTTTTGTGTTTCCCTCAACAGTATTGCTGATAGTCTTATTCCTCGGCTAAAAAAGGAGTCCGACAAAGCCAAACCGCACTCCCCTAACATCATCATTAAAATAATTAAGCCCAATTTTGAGTGACGGAGGCAGTCTACTGACAGAAACAGGCCATCACATGTCCAAAATTAACCTTTTTAATTCAGTAACATAACATGAACTATTACAGTAAAAATTCTATATTCCTGTGTAACATACATAAAAACTAAAAGCACTGAACAAACGGAGGTAAGAAAGTTATGCAAGTGTGAAAAGTGTACATCTCATTAATCTAAAATGCATGTTTTATGCTTTCATATCGCATAAATAACAACACCTACCAATGTTGTTGGGTAGTGGTTTATAAATTATTCAAGTAAAGTAATTCAGTATATAACATTAGCACAGTATAAAAATCAGATGGATCACTGTGTTTAACGATATATCTTCCCAGTTGCTGCCGGCATTCAATTCAAAACCCTGACTCTTGCCTACAAAACAGCAACTGTCTCAAGCTCGAGTTTCCACGTCTGTAGTTCCCAGTGGTGGAATAAATTACCAAACTTCAATTGAGTCCCTCTCAATTTTTAAAAAGAGACTAAAGACCTTCCTCTTTCGTGAACACCTCCACACATAATCTATATGGATGAAAAATATAAAAAGAAATCAAACTTTTATGCACTATTTTATTTTATACACTGCCTGATGGCATCTAGGTTCCTATTGTACTCAAACATAAACAAAAATACTTCTGACTAAATCTTTGATTGTGTTATATCAACTGTATGTTGCTTTGAATAAATGCATCTGCTAAATGAAATTGTAAAAATGTAACATATTAACACATAAAAGAACAGAATTAAACAAATTTACTGTTTCCCCATATCTCTGCAATTCAAATGATTCAGCAGTTGTCCACCTGGAAGCACTTGTGTGTTTTACTTTTCTAATTCCTCCCATTAGAAAAATGTTTAGACTAGTGAGATTGTAAATCATGAGAGAAATTGGGTAATTTTCTTCCATATTATCAGACTTCTTTTTGCAATCAGTGGAGTTGCCCACTGCTGGCCATTAAAAAGAATGCAGGTTAAAGGGATTTCTGCATTGGTCCATGCATTTGGCAGGACTATTTCATATGTTTTGGTATCATACTAAATGTCCCTGAAAAAGAGTGTTGGCTGCATTGCTTGAATTTGAAATTGATTGGCAGCCGCCCACGGTGACAGACTGCCGTCCCCGCCTCTTGTCTCTTCAGATTTCCTCATTAAATGTGCTGCTATGATACAGCTGAGGTGATCGATGGCACCGATCTCTCATCCCTGTGTGCTCCCGACATGATTTATCATTTAAACTCCCCCATCTCCCAACTCTGCAGCAACACCTCTTCCATCTCATCTGTTCGAGAACAAAAGGTATAGGTCAGAAACGAGCAGATGTAAATAAAAATATCTGAGGCAAATCTAAGTTTAAGGAGTTTCGGGGTAAGCATCTTCGGCGCGTGAAAGGCCACGACGGAGGACATTCCCTAGACATGACGCCCCCGTTGCGGTGAGTCACTTTTGTGTTGTTCCTGAGCTCCATCTGACATCCTGACTCCACTCTCAGAAAGACATTTCCACCAGCTGATAGATCACAGGCAACGCTTTCACTCACAAATTAAATAGGAGTGCATTTCTTCTCCTGCTTCTCCTTCTCCCTCGACACAAGAGGAGGTGATTCACCAACTCAAGGGAGGTGCAATGGGGACTGATGACTTGTATGACACATGAACTTCTCACACTCTCATTACCCATGATCTATCATCAGCACCCAGCCGGCATGTTCTCTTATAACTGCATCGTGGAGCCTCAGCTGATGAGTGACCACCAGATGAATCACAATTAAACACTTCTACCCTCTCCTCTGTCGCCACCGCAGCAGCTATATCACAGAGGTTATCAGTGTGAGACAGCACGGCGTGTAAATTAAACTTAGACAGAGACAGGAGCTGTCAGTCACCCTGTTCGGAGTGAGTGTATCCATCTGTGTCTCAACCTACGAGCCATGGAGGCACCAAGGGCACGCAGCAGCCCATCACCATTCAGGAATAGTTCCCCATTTTCCACCTCCTCTCCTTTCCACTGTACGATTATTATGTTCTTCATGAATAAATTTGGTTTTTGTTGCACCACTGTTGCTGCACACTCCAGTCCTGGGTGAAAAGAATAAAAGCAGCCATTAAAAAGGGCCAAAGGAGCGCAGGGCACACACACAAGAAAAGCTTTTCCGTGCTGGCAAACAACTGTCTGTTTGCTGTTCTTCTTAACAGCAGAACTATGTAATGTGTGCCAGGTGAGTATGTGCGTGTACTTTACACACACACACACACACACACACACACACACACACACACACACACACCACACATACACACACACACACACACACACACACACACACACACCCTGAGAGGCACAACTGCTATTGGATTTCCATACCTTCTTTCAGCATAATGAAATGCAGATGCTTTTTTGTGCTCCAGACAACACAGCTCGTCTCTGCTTTCTAGCATGCAATCACAGGATTACCATACTGCATAGTGATGCTAGTGCACAGCCGAGTTGTCTGAGTTGAGAAACAACACATGATATAAATTATAGCTAATGTGTGATAGCATATTTCATGGCTCTGAGAAAGACATTTTTGCATTATTCTTTAACATAAATGTATTTATCATTACTTGGCTGCACTGCCCTTTAAAATCCCTTAACTCCTCAGCTTTCCAATGGCCAGATGGCAGGCCTGGATGATTTTTTTTCTTTCTGTTTTTTTTCTTTTTAAGGAGGTTTCTCTGCAGTGATTGCCATCCAATTGCAGAAAAAAATGCAATTTTTGCAATGTTGAACATTTTTATATCAAATCACAGGATGGATTATTCTATGGTGTTCCTCAAGGTACTGGTGTCTATTGTTACCTAATGTATGTGCACTCATTTCATTTCAGCTCAGTGTCTGTTGCGTTTGCTGTTCTATGGTGCATGGTGTTTAACCACTGCTTGGGCTCCAAGGATAAAACATACAGATGGATAGCCCTGCAAGCAAAAAGTAAAAAACAAACAACTTGTGTTCCAAAAGATGTGCAGACAACAAAAATAAATAGAATGTAATATTGTTATTTAGGTTACTATATGAAACACTGGAGGATGGGAGAAATCCCCTCAAGACCGAGGCCAAAAAGAGGGTTTGTTATTTTGTAAGAAATAAAAAATATGTGAAAAAATGGTCTCACTCCAAAAACTGTTGCAACAACTTATAAGACATAATTGCAATCTATTTAATTGATTTTTATTTTATAATTCATGACAAGAATACCTTGACAGACAGTGCTGGAGTAGAGCTCGAATTAATCTTCTAGTTCCCAGCGTTCAGATGATGTCCACCACATCCATGTGGCATCTACTGCTGACCTTTTATCTCCCCCTGAACAGCCCCTGTCCCCCACCACCACCCCTCAAATAATCAGTCAGCAGAATGGTAAGAGGTTAAATAGAAGCCCAAACAGCCAGGAGCAAGTCAACCATGACCAAAAGTGTCCAGTTGTTATTAAATGGGAATCCTTAAGCTAGAAAACTTTTAATAGCCCACAACTTTTTATATCAAAGAGTCTTTTATGGTATTTTAAGGGGATCCACTGAGTATTAAATGCTTTTCCCTTATTAAATGTCACTAACTTACGCAAATCCATGACTCATGCTGGGAGGGTTTCCATCATGTGATGTGTTTTAGAACTTCTCGTAGTAAACATGTATTTAGAGCCTGAGCTCATTGCCATTAAAATTCATTAAAGCTTCTTGGTTGTACTTTTATAAGATAAATGTAAGGAACAGATACAAGTGGAGAAATAACACATTATAAACAGTCGGATTAATTATCCAAAGAGAGTCCACAGCGAGCTCTTTGACCTTTGTCAAGCGTCACTTGTTAGCAAAAAGAAAGCCTAATAGGAGACTCTTCCGCCGCTCTTTCTGCTGCTAATTGGGACCCCGAAAACTGCCGCGAGGCTGGTAATTGTGGCATTGTGTCTGAATTTGCACTTCACTGCTTTACCCTCCTGTGATTAAAATTCATACGGGGCCCAGGGGTTAGTAGTGTCATGTGTCTGTGTGTGGGTGTGTTGAGGAGAAGCGTGGGGGGCTCGTGGTCACGACGATAGAAGAAACCATGTAAATAGATTTCACTTCACTTCACGTCTTTTCACTTTCAGAAATAACTGATGGTGAGTTTATGCTGTATGCAAGCAGAGTATCAATCAAACACAGAATTATAAAATAATAACATTCATGTATTACAACCAAGTGAGCCTCTTATATTGCTTGCTTTCTAACATGCTCATTTACATAATTATTTTTCTCTGCCAATATAGTGTCGAATAAGAGATACTGCAGGTGGTTTCACAGCCTTCAATTACAATTTTTTTATTATAGAAGCTACAATATTTCATTTGCATTCAATATTGGCTGAGAAAATGTAATTTTCTTGCTTGCAGTTTTTACAAGTTATGGACTGACAGAGCCCACAATGTCTCTAAAAATGTTATTATCTTGTTCACATATAGCAAGTTATTATCCTGTATGTACAAGACGGATCTAATATCTTGGTGCAAAAGTTAGAATCTTTTTCAAACTTTTTAATGCTCTGTGCCGACGAATCAGAAACATATAGTCACAATGAAATGTATAATGCATATCCCTGGTTTAATCCTGTGCTCCTGTGTTAATTGTTTATATAAATATGTATGAATATATGTTTTAAAAAATCTGTATTAGTATCAGTATTTAATGGCGGAACCCTTTACTTACTATCCCTGTAGATGTTTGATGACTCATGCTGCACTGAGGAGTGAATGAATCCAATCAAATGAGACTTTATGCAACTGGGGGAGCTGTTGGCCTGGAGGTACTGGGAGGCCGGGCCTCATTCATCTGTGTGTGCTGCAATGAAGCAGAAGCGATTGCAAAGTTTCCATTTAATCTCTCACTCATCCTCCTCCTGATCTCACAACAGGTGAGCAAGGTGTCTGTGAAAGGAAACAGTCCTCTGTGACTCCATGTCACAACAAACGCTAAATCTCAATAGTCAATTAAAATGTGCAGCATGGCTTATGAAAGTCTCTGGCCCGGCACCTTAACCTCTGAATTTTGCCAACTTCAATTCTAGTTTTGAGTTTCCTTCGCTAGTCTAGCTTTCAATTCCAAATCTCTTTAGATATTTTCTTTGATGTCAAGCCTTTTATTTGAACTAATGTTGGTAGGCTAATTAACACTTAGGATATTGTTTTATCTTCATTGTAAGGCTCAACATAAGGTTTGTTGCTCCATTCAGACAATTTTTCTCTTTTTGTTTGGCCAACAATGGCTCTTTTGTTAATAAAGGTTACGACCCCTGGGTTATACCATTAGTGTCTTTGGGTGTGGGTTCACTCATTGAGCTAGCTGGCGTTGGCCTCCTGTGTTGATTTATAGCACTTTACTTGAGAAAAGTGTTTTTTACCATTTGATTTATATTCGACTCTAGAAATTCATTCCAAAAGCCCTGAAGCACATATGATTAAAAAGATAAGCTTGTAGGAATCTGGGAGCTGCATAACATTACTTTTGTCAATAACAGCAAGCCTACTTGTGATACTTGTGCAATCACCAATATGATGTAAACAGTATGTCTTGTTTTTTGAAGGAAAGACCAATGAGATTGCATCCCACTCACTGCCCAGGTTTCTCCTATTGACTGGTTAGGATGTCCGTTTGGTTGGTGGTTGTGTGCGAGATATACCTCCATGAGGAGACTGTCTTTGGACTGGTTAAATGGACCGCATGGAGCACTAATTACGATAGATTCAACATTGTCAGTTTGCTCTTTCTCGTTCTCACTTCAGGTTTTAGTGAAGCTGCTAACAACAACTACTGGCTACTTTCCCACAGAAACACCCACTGTTTGTCTCCAGGGACCCTGAGAAGGATTCTCACAGTTCTTGCTCATATCCTGTTAGCTGTTCATCGACTATTCAAGCCAAGCTCTCAGGTTGCCTGTTTATTTAGGCATCCCACTTGTTGGCAAATAAAATACCAAGCATTGTAAAATATCCTTTTTCTTCATTCACTTCCTCTACTCATTCTCAGGGAAGGATTTGCCAGCGTCTGATTCACAGGCCTGTGACATAACATTTTGTTTTCATTAAAGACAAAGTTTTTGATTGAATAGCTTTAGGCAGGAACAGAATTGGCTTCCACACATTGAATCATTGTATGCTTGTGTATTTTTAACACTGGTACCCATCCAAGATCATTAATCCACTAAATTTAAACACTCACTGTGAGGTTTACCTGACTGCACAAGTTTCCTTTCACCTTTACACCAGTTGCCCCAACCAATTTTGGGGTATCTTAATCACCAAATGAACGTTAAAACAATGCATTTTTCAACATTCAAGTATTTCAGCACTTCATATTCAAGATATTTTTTCATTACCCCAACTTTCTGTAAATAAACACCCATGCACATCTCCTATATGGATATTTAATCATGTTTTGATTTAATTTAATCATGTCTTGATTTCTAATGACATTCAAAATGACAACGTATGACTATTTAAGTTATGAGTTGAGTTTTAAACAGGTGACATCAAACATAGACATGACTAATGTTGTGAAACTGAACTACTTGTTTAGGTTCAAGCAACAAAACTACTGGGTTAAATTTAGGAAGAGATCATGGTTTGACCGTAAATAACTAAAAAATGTTGTGGAACACCAGTCTCCAGGGTCAAAGTCCTGTGTTTATTTGACCAATCTAACCACCCCGACCTCCTCCCCTCACGGACTTGTAGCTCTTTATACTACGTCACCTGACTTCCTCCTTCGCCACTTTACAGTAAACATGGATTTTTTTTTTCACCCACTTATGACAGGGTGCCGTTTCCAATGATGTACAGTATGTAGGTAGGGGTTAAAAACAAATTTAAATCATGTTCAATAACCCTGCATTTAATTTAAGAGAAATAACATTTGATTATTGCCTTGCAGCACAACACTGCTACATCAATCATAATCATAATATAATCATTTTTGAGCCACTTTTGAAAGAGTGTAGGTCCCAATAATGTGTATATATATATATATATATATATATATATATATATATATATATATATATATATATATATATATACCCTGTGTAAAGAAACAGATATCCATGATCATCAATACAAAATATTCTGACCCTGAACAACAATTGATAGCAGTTTATTTAACATTCAGGTTAAACTTTGATTGTGATTATGTTAAAGAATATTTGCTATTATCATCTAATTAGCCTATTTTCTAGCCAGCTACATTTCTGTAGTTGTGGATAGTGTTGGCATACCTACAGTAAGTAGCTTGGCATCTTAGTTAGCATAGAATATTTGAAAGCTTAATTCTGGTTAGTACCTAATTCAAACATTTGTTTAAATATGATCATTTTTGAGCCACTTATGAAAGAGTGCCAGTCCCCATGACATTTGTATTTAAGCCTAAAAACAGAACTAAAAAAACTATTAAATTATTTTCAATAACCCTGTGTAAAGAAACTGAAATCCATGATCATCAATACAAAGTATTCTAACCCGAGACATTAATGATGAATGAAGTCAGTCATTATTGTTGAGTGCATCTGAACAACTGCTGCAGGCTGCCTGGCATATAAAACACCCGCTTCACTGCTACAAAGCTTCGAGATTTGTTTTTAATTTAAGAGAAATAACATTTGATTATTGCCTTGCAGCACAACACTGCTACATCAATCATAAGCAGCAGTGTGAACAACAAACACACATCAAGCCTCAGTAGTTGAGCTGAGGGGAGGGGAGAGCTAATACTGAAAGAGGCTGCCATTTTTAAAGCAATTGTTCTGTGATTGAAGTACTCCGCTCCCCAGCCCCGGGCTATCAAATAAAGTCTGATCCCTCTTCCTCTATATCCCCCAGAATCTTTTAATGAGACCAAATCCTTTTAACCCTAACTGCCGGAGTTATGAATATAACTGTGTGTATGTGTGTACAGGCGAGCTCAGAGCGGTTCCCCTTCTGTTGGAGAGGAAAGGGAAGAGCAGCAGTTTCCTCTGGAGGAGAAATCACATCAAAGACATCAAAAGGCCGAAAACATGGAGCATCAATATCAGGCCGAATGAGTATCAACTCACATGACCAACCAGAGTGTGTGAACCACGGCTCGAATACACTGCCTCAGAGACGATTAAAACTGAACTGCAGATGAACTATAAAAGAGGAAATCTCTGTGTCCAATATATTGCACCTGACAGGCAGCAATGGCTCGAGTCTGCAATGTAAAACTATGCCCACAGTGTGACCAGGATATAAAATTTAAATGAGTTTTTAATTCACATTTTATATGCTTGCAGTTTGCAAACCTGTAATCTTCATTAATAACAGGCAATTTCATTTCACCGCAATGGTGAATTAAGTGCCAACAAGTAAAATCATTTATCCTCAGAGGAGGTGTCTGAAATCAGTTCGCTTTAACATGACCGCACACTCAACATGCACCTCACAAAGCTGCAAGCTGCAGACTTTATAAGTAATTTTAGAAAAGTCTCTTTATGCCCCTACTTGTGACTGTGTGAAACCTCGTACATGCACATTTTTTTTTATTAATTTTATTTTATTTAACCCATATTTACCAGGTAAATTGCGTTAAGATTACAGGAGCCTAACTGATATGGAATTTTTAAGGCCGATGCCGATACTGATTTTAGAGGGGAAAATTCATCAGAAACCAATTTTTTGAGCTTGAATGAAAATATACTTTTTAATGTGGGTTATGCAATATTTTTCACCACTCTGCAAATGTATACAGAGAGCTACATTCTCCAACATAAAACTTTGTAAAATTATATTCAACATTATTATCGTTTACAAACAATGCATTCCATTGTCAGCCAATCCTATAAATGATAAGTGAAAAAAATAAAGAATGAATCGGAATAAAATGAATAGCTAAATAACATAATTACTCTTCCCCCAATTGCTGACTATTAAAAAAAAATCCCGCCAAGCAATGTTTTGCTGCATTTACCATGTAAAAAATGTTTTCATAACAGCACATATCGGACAGCATATAAACAGACACCGATAGGCCTTTTACAGGCCGATATCGGCTGATAATATCAGTCAACCAATGTATCTCTTTTCCAAGAGAGAACTGGCCGAGACAGAGGCAGCTTAAAATGTTGCAGACAACAACAATAATCACAAGAAAATATAGAATATATACATTAAAATTATGTAAATATTGAAAGGTCTATGCAAAATGACAATAACCAACAAAATCATTCACCAGTGCACTTACAAGCTTAAAACTCAATAAATCTGATTGTTTCAACAGCGAAACACATAAATCAAAGTGCAAATGTATGTAGGAGTTTACCCAGAATGGCTTTATAATGTGAATAACTGAGCCTATGAAGCATCAGAGATGGACAACCTGCTCTGGAGTAAAGCATAAAATGATGAGTAAGGGCTATACAATTAGTACCAAATCTCAATTCACTGTGATATGCAGTATCTAATATGTGCAAACAATATGCAGATGCATTCATTTACAGCAGATCAACCTACTCAATCAGAATTTGTCGATTCAGTTTTCAGTGTCTTTATTCCATGAGAGACAGCGAGAAAGAGGAGAGATAGAAAGGAAACTATTTGCTTAAGCACAGTGCATTACATCATTCCACTTACTTTGCAATACAAACAATATGCAAGCTATCTCTTTAGCATTGGCTGTCTAACTTTAACTGGCAGTATTATGTTGTTGAAAATCAAAATGAAGGGAGGTGAATGTTCTGCTTGGTCTTTACTATCCTGAAGCTTTTTTTTTATCTAACATGAATCACTCTGAAGAAGAAGAAGAAGAAGAAGGAGAAGAAGAAGAGTCTGTGTACCTTGTTCCCCTGCTATTAGTCTTTTGTTTGGCACTGATGTAATGCACAGCATGGCTACAGGTGACACATGATGATCTAACCACCTGAGGTAATGTTGCGTCTCAAGCACAAGATGCAAATAAAGTGTGTAGGCATAACTCTTGGAAAACAACCAAACAAGATGCAGAAATGTTCAGTTTTACTTTACAAGATAAGATAAAATAAGATAAGGGCTATAAATCGTATTCTACAGACTGAAGAATAAGTCTTTGTTTGGTACAGATTCTTGCAAAAAAAAAAGATCATTTAACACATTTTTAAAATGCAAATAATGATGCAAAAATTCTAATTTTCTTCTTACATTGTGAATCAAATCGCAATTGTTTGCAATGAAACTGCTGTGCAGCAGTTGCAATACAGAGTTGCAAGTGTAAATATAAAGAGTGAGAAAATTAAAATTTTAGATACCAATGTGGTGCAAATCCAAAATATATACATGATATAGAATGTCAAAATAGGTTTAATAACATAGATCATAAAAATATAGACATAGCTATCAGTCTTCATGGAGTTGCATATACTGCAGATGTGTACATTGTCAGATCTGAACTATAGGTAATGTAAGAGTAGGACTACATGGTTACAGTATATGTTGCATGTGGAAGAACTGATATTACTTTAGAGATATTTTATTTAATTACAACTAGTGGTATAGTGGAGGCGACACTACTCCCGTCTTTTTCTGGCAGTTTAGAAAAAACCCAGGTATCAGTTTATAATAACATTAGAAGATAAAGGAGATTATACCCACTTCCTCCTCAGTAACCTACCCATCTACCCACACTACACAAACTGCCCCTACACCACTGAGTACAGCTACAAAATAAAGTGCATCAACACATTTAAAATGTCATCATATAGCTTACACATTACACCTCAGAGACCCATATTATCTCCAAACCAACAACATGTCACTTTCCTATAGAGGGCCCTTTGCTGCAGCCAGTGCAACTGGTTGTTAATTACACAACTGTCTTCTTCAGGGTCATCTTACTCAAATTAACCAGAAAAAAGTCTATTAAAAACTCTATTAAGGGTGGTCTGTAGCGTAGTGGGTTACACAGGCGCCCCATGTGCAGAGGCTACAGTCCTCGCTGCGGCAGAGCCGGGTTTGAATCCGGCCTGAGCTCCCTTTGCCGCATGTCCTCCCCTCTGTCACCCCGTTTCTATCTGTCTCACTATCAATAAAGCCTTGAAAAATGGCCAAAAAAATATCTAAAAACTCTATTAAATTCCAACTGCAAAAAGCATAACTTGGTAAAATTAATTAAACTTCCTGCCATTTTTATGGAATCAACAACAACATAAAACATCACCAATGCAGACACAACACAGAGAGGTATAAATAATAGAAAGTCCACAGCGGCTGCAGCCACAAACATATATTAAAGCTGAGAGAGAGCTACACAGGTTGATATAAAACATCCTGCAGAGTTTTTGCACACACAATGCCATCTCCTTTAGCATCTAGACAACATCCTGTTGTGGTACTCACCTGTCTGGAAGCCATTCTGTCCTCCCAACTCTGTTCCAGCTTCATGACATGAACAGTTCTCTTTGTTCAAGTACGCTCATCAAGTGGTCAAACATTTTGCTCAGCAGTCAAACCTGTTGCAAAGGTTAAGAGCCAAAACAGCAACAGAAAGGTAAAGGTTCCTCAGTGAAAGCAAGGTAGAATTCCACCATGAGGATTTTAGCATTCAGCCAGCAAGTTAGGTAGACCAGTGAACCTGTAGGTCATGCAAAAAAAAACATGGGTGTGTTTGATTTTAGTCACTTAGCGTGGTGCATCAAACCCCAGACTGATTAAGGGAGATGCAATGTGTTTTATTCTGTTTTGTTTTGTTGTTGCTCTTTTAAGCGACTGTGCGGTACAAGGCTACTCCATAATGACATTGTACAGTTTTTTTTTTTATTCTTTGGATTTACAAGAAGAATACCTATTTTTTTTTAAACTGGCTTTTAATTAGAATCAATGTTATAGCCTTGGTTTTTGGGAGTTTTTCAAAATATATTTTTTCTTCCATTATTTGTTATTTCTGGTGTTAATTTTATTCTTATTACATTATTATTACATACATTATTTTCTAATTACATTTTTAACATTATATTGTTTTTTGTTTTATTGCTGTACGTTTTATTTATTGTTGATTATATTTTTATTTGATTAAATGTTTTTCGAATTTGAATTTTATTTAATTTTAATTTAATTAAAGCACTATTGGCTGCATGTAAAGTAAGTTGAATTGTACAAAAGCTTCACCAAAAAACAAATTTGTGATAATAATGACAGTTCATGTAATTAGTTTCTTCCACTCCTGCTTTTAGGTTATATGTGAGATACAAACAGGATGATTAATGCATACTGACAGAAAAAAAAGACCTCTGAATATCTCTAAAGTTCTCCCAGCCACCAATAAATGACTTCCTTCTGTCTCTTCTCATCAGTGTCAAACTAATGAAGAGTTTCTTCTTCTGCCTGCTGGGTCAAAGTAAATGCATGATGACCCATTTCAGCCACGGGGGTCTAACCTGTTTAATCTGCTCTGGCCTAAATATCTTCTATACAGAGCATCAACAGCCTCCTCAGCTGATCACAAGGCAGAGGCCAATCTGCTGAGCCTGTGACTAACAGCAAATGACCCCTGAAAGCTATAAATGCCGTTTCCTCTTTGGGCACGGGCGGATGGAGGTGTGGACTGACCTTGTTTTCACCTATTTTAATGACCCAGTGTTCATCGGTGAGGGCCAGCTATCTGCTAACTGCTGCTTCCTCTGATGTCGGGAAGGACATAATCAAAGGGAAGCAGAGTGAGAGACTGACATTAAAGAGCTCACGGTTCAATGAACAGAAAGGTATACTCATTAAGAAATTGCATGTACACATATGCATTCAGATGAGCCAACATGGATGATAACTCATGTTTATTTCAACGTGGGCTTTACTGGAAATAAAGTCATAGCTAAGGCATTAAACAGTGTCAGGGATCATTTACTCATTTGTTTCTCTGTGAGGAAACAAAGAGTAAACACAGACAAACTTATTCAGAAGACAAATGAAGGCAAACTTTCTGTTGGAAACATTCATCACAGTTTGCAGACCAACAATGTGGGATTATTTCCAACATTTTCAGTGCACTCACTGTCAGTTTCAGGATGTCTGTTTATCCTCCGAGCCCATGATCATCTCCGATACAGAGTCTTTGAGATCAGATCCCTAGACAAAACTCTAAAAATAAGAGGCCAACAATTTTGAAGCGGGGGAGTAGGAGGAAGTCAGTGTAAAATCTAATGGGATTAATGTTTTGTTTTTTTTAGTGTGTGTGTGTGTGTGTGTGTGTGTGTGTGTGTGTGTGTGTGTGTGTGTGCAAAATCCGAAAACTCTTTCTAATCCAGAAATCAAAGAAACTGATCATGAATCTGAGTCCCGTCTAGGTTCACGATCCTCTCTGACTTCTTGGTTATGCAGCTTAGTCAGAGGTAATAGAAAGAAGTTACTGAGGGATAATATCAACAATAATCCGATTATATACAACACAATCAGAGTGTGGGAGGAATCAGTAAACATTCCGGTGGAGGAAGTCGTGCCTCATTTCTGACCTCTCTCAGAGAGAACCAGGATTTTTCCTGGTCTTCTTCCCAATTTCTTTCACTTGTAGCATGACAATGAGGCATGTGTGATTGAGGACTTATGCCATGGTAGCACGTGAATGATTTCCCAACAATTACAGTAGTTGTAGTAGTAATAATAATAATAATAATAATAATAATAATGACATTGACAGCACAATAAATTAATATAAAGATAAATGAATATATATACCACAGAACTCCCAACAAAATGAATTGACAGTATTGGTCACACCTCAGTTTTTAATTTGTAAATCATCTTTTTTTTTTTTATGTATTATACTTAACATTTTAATTTCCTTTTTACCATTTTTCCACAATCTAATTTCCTTGACTATTATACGGATCTCTCGCTTCTTTTTTGCATTTCTTCTAATCTTTGTTTCTGCATACATATTGCTCTTAGTTCATACTGACTCACTATTATTTGGAACAACTTTTGGATTGGATACAATCTGAAAGCATTTTATTGTTTACTTTACACATTAACTTTACAGTTTAAAAGTCCACCAGATCTCTAAATTTGGGAACATGTAAGTTTATTGTATAGTTTATAGTTGGTTTATCTTAGTCAGCTCTGTTTACAATTCTTAAAGCCTTCTTCTGTTGTATAAAACTTGGATTTGTGGTTGTGGTTGTCCAAACCTATGTATGGGGAATACATGGGTTACAATGTAATAATATAATGCATGGAACTATGAAAATAAAAAAGGTAAAATATATGGAATTTGATGAAAATGTTCTGTTGTTTAGTGCAATATTTCTATCAAATTTGACAACACTAATTGTATTTACTTCATTGTTATCTGTGTGCTATATGATGGTAAAATATGTAGCTTTTGAAAAAATATAGCTCACTAACTAATAACTAAAAGTAGATTTTGTTTCTGATGAAAACCAATAAAATTCAGTTTTAAAACAATTTCATCATAACTCAAAGCCAATTTTTATTAAATAATTCAACACACAACACAAAACTAAATCAGCTGAGAATTCAAATTCAAATCTTCAAAAGGCAACATAGGATGATGTCTGCTGCAGGATCCAGCGAACCCGAATAAAGTTACATTAACTCATTCTATAGCTTAAAACCCGACCTATCCATTATCCATTACCCCATACTTACACTGCCCCTTACTCACACGCACCTCACATGAACACCTGACAGTCCTCTATAATTTAGGACAAAGCAGGAAAATGAGGGTCCCATTGAGAAGCAGGTGGGTGGGTTGAACTAATGAGTGAGCCTATTGTTGAGGATTACCTCGCCGTCACGGTGCAGGATCACAATGAACTGCTCATCCCCGCGCTCTCACGAACAGCACCAGTTGTGCATGTCACACACTGCTCATTTGCTGACAGGTACAGGCCTCTGGCGTGCATCAGTCCGCCCTCAGGATCACTCACCTCCCCCCAGTGCAAAAACCACTAAGACAGCAATTAAAGGAGGCATTTAAAAATGGCTGTTTTCTGTCAGGACACTATTAGAAAAATATTCTCTATCTTTCTTCCTTTGTGTTTTTTTTTTGTCAACCCCAGACAGATGATGCTCTGACCAAACCACACACACACACACATGATTAAAGACATTTTTCTTCTTCATAGATACAACACACACACACACATGCTCTGGTAATGTTGTTGTGCCAACATCATCGCAGGAACAACTGATGACACTGATGACAGAGTGAATGGAGTGGTGCTGAAAGGACGGCAGGCGGTGAACACACTTCTTGAAAAATGATATAGCATTCATGACAGCAAGACCTCCAACAGGTGGTGAAACAGATGCTGCATGCATTTATGTAGCACCTTCACACAAGGGCGATAATTCAATATGGTGATCTATTGTCTTTCAATAAAATCGTATCGTGATGAAATCATATACTGAGAGATTATGATACACGACTATGATGTCTTAATGGATAATAACAGGCACATAAGAACTCAAAAAAGACTTCTTCAACCTTTAAGTTCCATTCACCAATTTTACATTTTTCTCTATTACTTCACTTGAAACTGTTCATTTTGCACTAAAGTAGATGCAACATGTTTGTTTTGTTGTTTTCAACTTACAGTTGTGTTGTTGTTGTTACCTAAGGTACAATAAAGCTTCTGCACTGTTTTTCTTATAAAATTATTTGGTTTTACAAGAAAAATACCCATATTTTGAAACCAGCATTTAATCTGGATGAATTTTATAGCCTTATTGCATTATTATTATTATTATTATTATTATTGTTATTATTATTATTATTAATATTATTATTATTATTGCATTATTTATTTCATATGATAATTTTATTCTATTGAGTTTTATTTATTAAATGTTTTACAAAGTATTGTTTTTTGCAAATACAATTTATATATATTTTTTTTTTATTAAATGTTTTTTTGTATTTCACTTTAATTAAATGTTTACCTAAATAAAGCACTATGGGCTGCACATTTGTATGAAAGGTGCTATGTAAATGAAGTTGAATTGTTCAAAAATGTTACTAAAAACAACTTTTTTACAATAATGACATTGCATGTGACTTACTTCCACCTCTGCTTCTAAGTTATATATGTGAGATAACTCAAATTTCTCAGAAAATAAAATGGAAATATTTATTTTGAAGATTGTGGCTTTGTAATTACATTACACTTAATATTACCACTTTCTTCAGTGTGATTAACAAACAACACTCTCCAAGCTTCTTCAGCTTTCATTACCACATTATTTATTTTCTGTATAATTTCACTTAAATAGATAATTTTGCACTAAAGGTTGTTGTTAGAGAGAAATTACTCAGTACCTTTTACTTGTGAAGTATTTGATTTTCACTTTTTTTTTTAAAGAGCTTTCAATTTCAGTTTTGATAAAAGAACTAGCTGGTCCTCGGATTATGTTGCTCATAGCATTAAGGGCATTAAAAGGGCATTAAAAATGCATTCAACCAAACAGCAAAGTCTCTTTCAAGAAATCAGGACCCGGAACAAGATCTACAGAACTTGTTGTGAGCAGTGTCATGTAGGATCTATTTTCTTTCTACAGGTCTGTTGACAGCCCACTCCAAAACCATCTAGATTGATATATAGCAGTACAAGTAATAGAAAAAATCTTTTTATTTTATTTTGGTCTGAACCGTCCCTTTAAGGCAAATAGGTGTTAAATAAGTGTTGACGGAGAAAAGGATAGAAGAGGCAGAAATGTAACACCAACATGGATGAATATGGATCATTTTTGTATCGATTTGTGCTCACCCTCTGGCAGTGAGAGGTATTTGAAGGGTATTAGAAGTCCATGGATTATCAATTCCAACCCTTTTTTTTGGCATATTCTGAGAAGCCGTATCAATATGAAATATTTATCCACCTAGAGGAGAAATGTTTTGCCTGTGATTCCGATTTACAATGAGGGGGAATATACAGTATGTGCTTCTGTTTCATCTCTTTCCTTAATCATCTTCTTCCTACTTTATCTGTAGCAACGCCTCCAAACTCTGGGAAAGCAGATTCAGATGTACCTTAGATGTGGCAGATATTTGCCTTGTCAGTATTTCTGTTTCTGGGATAACACTGTATGTATTACTGGTCTGTTTCTGCAGTGTCTTATCATCTTCTTTCATCTTCATCGGATGACGTCTCCAACCTCAAAGTAGAGTCAGATGTACTTTAGATGTAGCAAATAAGTGCCTTGTCAGTTTATTTGTCTAATTATTACCATAACCCTTTAGGTCAGATGATGAATATATATGTGCATGAAGTTGGATTTCTGTGTTGGGCCTGGGTAATTGTGGAAAAAAAAAAGATTGCATTGTTGAATGAACTTTAATGTCCTCTGAGACTTATCAAGGCTACTAGAAATTTGCAAAGCAATCCCATAATAACAATGTTGGCAAGCCTATTAATGCTGCACTCACGTCACACGGAAGGAACAAATTTGCCATTTTCCAGCTTATAAAACCAACATCCAAGTTGTAACTGAATGGCTGATGTGCTTTTCCCAAGGCTCTGATATAACCAACTTGGCTTCACATAATATTGAAAGGAAACAAAAACGGATGGCTTGCATCAACCGAAGCTAACCACTGCAAGGTAAATTAATTCTAATTTAAAGGGGTAGTTTGGATGTATTGAACTGGGGTTTTATGAGGGACTTGACCAAAGTTAGTGTAATACCAACAGTGGATAGAAGTCGGCAAACACAGGCAGGAGTACCAGCACAGAAGCTAAGTTAAGTACTGCTAGGGACGAAGAAAGTAGCAAAATGTTTTTTAGCCACCTAACAATATGTATATATGAGTTTAAATTTATGTTATATTTAGATTTTTTTCACTGATTTACCTTGACATTCTATGGTCTCTTCTAAGCCACCAGACTCCATTGACTAAAACAGTAATTTAATCTGGCAGAACATGGGAGTGCTTGTTTGTTTTCAAGGATTAGCTCTGATTCTCCAAAGTCACCCAATAACAGCCAACTCCCATGTTCTGCAAGATAAAATTACTGGTTTTGTCAAAGGAGTTTGGTGGCTTTGACCAGAGCACAGACTGGCTTTGGTACTTAGCTTGGCTATCATGTCAGTACTCCTGTCTGCTTCTCCAAAGCGTGGATGGCCGACCACCATCTACTGCAGGTAATACATTGACTATGGACAAGTACTTCATATATCCTCACTTCAATTAATCCTGCCTATCATTTTAACCTTTTTTGTGTAGGTAATTTCTGGATTTATACATCTATTTTTAATATTTTTGGACACATTTATCTGCTTCTTTATATTCAGACAACAGGGAAAGTCTGCTGGCATTTTATTGCAAGATCCAACTCATAATACAAATTTTAGGGCCCACTGGAATTGCAAAAATGGATTTAACTAAGCCATCAGCAACTAAATTACAGATCTAATTTTCCCACGCATGATAAAGGCGTCTAGAAATGTTGTAACCTTTGCCAAAGTAGCCTACAATGACGTGCCATGTCTGACCTGCATACCATTGCTTTGAGGCTCAGACTTGTGGTTAAGAAACTCTCCAAGGTGTGACTGTGAGTGCTATAATTAGCATATATTTGGGGATAAACAGCATTGCACTCGGCTTTGACACAGCTGCAGAAGATGACTGTGACTTTAAAGGAACACGATGAGAGAGGCCAATTAAATCCAGGGTCAAAAGTAAAGATCAGAGGATGTGTCACCTAAAATGTCACTTCAAAAGTAATGCTACATTCTTTGCAAAGAGTGCAAAGGCTGCCCAGGCACGTTATAAGAAGTGTTAAATTTGCCCTGATATATGTAGTTTCACTAAATTTATGAATATACAAAAAGAAAGAAAACCTAACAAAAGTCAAACAAATTTACAGTAAGTTGTTCCAGTCATCATAGATTTTCTCCTCTAGCTGTGGTTGTGAACGGTCTGTATATATATATTGAGTCTGGCCTGTCACTATATTTCACCCCAAGAGAAATCTAATAACCTGTATATATGCTGTATATTGTTCAGGTTTCTCATAAAAGCATTCCTCACTGGGATAGGCTTTAATGGCTGTTATTTATATTTGGGCCGGGCAGGTTTATTCTGTGCGCCTACAGAAATCATTACACTTTCCCTTGGGAAAGGCTTTAGCAACGCGTTTCACCCTGGCAGATGACTCAGCGATAATATGTTTCCCCTTTATCGGTTTTTCCTTTGGGCGTTATTGGTTACCTTCCACAGGGGTCATTAAAAAACAACTAGGGGAGACAGACAGAGGCCATATACAGTACTGAGGTTTCTTTACTGTATAATGAGAAACTTCTGATTCCACAGAGAGTGAAGCAGAGGAAGAGAAACACTAAAGAGCTTTCAAGTATTTAACAGTTGTAGTGTATGGCTTATTGAAAGGAAAATTCACTTAAGGATATTTACACTTTTGACTCCACTGTTGACACACTGGAAATAGATCTTAATCAGTAACTTTGTAAAGTTATCAGGAAATGAAAAGCCTTTGTAATGTTATCAGGGAATGATATCAGAGACTGTCAGCTGAATTGGAAATACCCAGATGGCTGATTGGCATTGACATCATAGCACATGTGCCTCCAAGTACAATAACACCTGTCACACACATAAAACATAGTGTATACACATAGACACACAACATGACATACCTACAAAAAGCTTGTGTGACAGTAAAATCCGCTCTTCCCGTCTCTTTCAACACCTTTCTATCATCTGTCGTTGTCACACACAAACACAAACATTTCCTCTTCAAACGGCTGTTTGCTGCCTTTGACAGGTTTCCTTCAACCAGAGCTCAAAAAGATGCAGACACACATACCCAAGCTGTAACTTCCAGGCTTGAAAAGTGAAGCCAATGCAGAAGTGCCTTTAACTTGCATTCTTTCTAGTGGCCAGCAGGGGGCGACTCCACTGGCTGCAAAATATAAAAAGGCAGTTTGTATGAAGGTCAATTGCTTTGTCTTTGCACCAGGCTGTAACCGTGTTTATTTCTGCTGGGGCATTATTATAAATCAATCCTCATTGACTTTTGGAGCTAGCCATGAGTGGTCAGTTGCAGAATTGCAGGTTTTGGCGCTTAACATTGCCTTTACTTTTCAGCCCCGGAGGTTGCTGCTTGGTTTTCTTCTTAGAACTTTGACCCTTTCACAGTTCATCAAAGTTCACTGTAACATTAAGACACTCTAAGGAGTCCACTGTTCATTTTGAATACCAGATCAGCTAGTTAGTTAGTTGGACTAGCATCAGTTCTCCGGCACCTGATCTATCTTGTGCATGCATTGGTTGCAAAAAAAAAAAAAACTATACACAACCTTTTTGAACCTTAAATTAATTATTCTTCGCTCTTTTTTGGAGTGTTTGCACATTACTTGTAGCTAATGCTTTAGCCTTCTCAGCTCTCTAAGTACTTTCCATGCACCCTTAATTGCAACACACCGTGTTTAAGTTACTGCTGACTCAAAAAAATGTTTTAAATTAGTTAAGCTACACCATGATGTTTCCAAGAACTCCCTGCTGCAGAAGCAAACCCTAGGGTATACTGGTTGGGATTCACTGACATAAAACACAAGAACATTTTGATTATACTCATCTATATGGCCCATAAAATCATGATAAAATCTGCTGCTAACTGAAGCATATAAAGTGTGTAAAAATGGATAAGGTAAGGGCTTAGAAAGAGGTGATTGAAGAGAGAGCAATCATAATTTTAACAGTAAGAATGATGAGCATAATGGATCTTTGAGGGGCTACCAGAAGTACAAAGAGGACCTCATCTCATGGCTCTTCAGTGCGAAGGGTCAGAGAAAGAAAGGCAAAGCAATGCCAAGTGCTTATATAAGGATTGAAAATTGATTAAAACATTTAGAAGACAATGAATGTATCAATATAATAAATGAATTGTTAATTACATGAGATAATATAAAATAAAAATTGAATATTAGCCAAAGGCATTAAAGTTATAGTGTGGTTAGAGTGCAAAAGTAGCCTCAAATTTAATAAAGTGGTAAACAGAAAAACATTGATTTAAAAGAGGTTAGGCTTGGAGCAGACCTCAGATCTCCCTCAGAGGTTTGTTCCAGATTTTTTGGTGCAGAGACACTAACGACTGGTTTATATATTTTCTTTTAACTCTTGGAAGCAAAGCAGTCCCAGATGACCTGAGAGGCCTGGAGGGTTGGTGAAAACCGAAGCAGATCAGAGAGGTATTTTAGGCCTTGAGCATTTTAAAATCAATACTTTAAGATACAAAGAAGAGGAAGAAGTCACAAGTAAACAACCAAGACAGTATGAATACCATTTGAGGAAATGCAATGTGTTTGTTTGCATATTTCACATAGTTTAAATGTGCGTGCGAACACCCGGATACTTCATAAGAACTATTTCAGCAGCAATCTAAATGAGCTGGAGATGTCAGATTGCTGTTAAAGACTGGAAAAAAAGGCCACAGATTTAGTGTCTTCATTAACAGTAGACGCCCTAAATCATGTCATCAGGTCATGATTTTCGTCAATTTTCCATTTTAACCTTTTTATTTTCACCACTGAAAGGTTATGCAATTGTTTGGCTTGATAGTATGATTCAAAAAGGATAATAAGTTAATGGTTTTATACCCTGGATTGCCAAACTACACTTTATCAAGAGCTTGTTATCCTGAGAACATTTTAAAAGTAAATCGTCTTCACATTAAATTCATGATGTCTTATCCCCAAAAAATATACAGAGTATACAGTCAAAAAATGCTAATAATAGACATTCAAGGTCATCGAAAAAGGTGGGATAACATTTTGGTCTGTAGATGGTTCGGGATGGTTAATTTAATTCAGGAGAAAGATATGCAACAGATGCAAGCGATCCAAATGACATCTGCTCGTTTGAGTTCATTAGAATAGCTCATCCACCTCTGCTCTCATTCACTCTAACCTCTTCATTAGAGGATGGGAGGGGCTGATTAAATGAGAATAAGCTCTAATCAAGTTTGAGTTAAAATATTAAAATCAATACATGGTTAATTAAAGCATGAATTATGCTGGATTTCCCTGCAAATTACATTTAATAAAGCAAAATTTAATAAGCCAGAATAAAGACTGATGACTGCGGCTGACAAGGAATGGAGTGGGCGTTTGTATGCAGCACCTTGGTGAAATAATAAGGCGCATCTGGGGGTAGAGCAGGGACCCTGTTGATCTCTGGTATCTGCTCTTCTGTCTAAAAGGGAAAGAGCAACAGAGACACAGGTGGAGCATATGAAATACATTATTGCTGTCAGGGAAAGCCAGGAAGCTCCAGTTGAGGTGTCTCTGTTTTTATTTTTAGCCTTTACTTGAGAGACAGGCTGTGATTGGTGGGAATCATTATATCTGTAAAAGAAAGATATTTTAAAGACCCCCTCCATGAAAAATACGTTTTTAACCTTGTTAACCTATCCATACGGTGTTTTCTATATGCTGAAAGACATCATGAACAAACTAAGCTGCTAAGCATTTCCACCTTAGAACTGCAGTAAACCATTGACAGCTACGGCTCCATATGTCACATATCTACGAAACAAATCCCGCTTTCCATATCATTAACATAATGCTACGATGCAAGGGGGGGTATAAGAGGAGATGTCAGGTGTAGCTACATATTGGTATCTTATAAGCTTAATTTCAGTTTTCATAATGATGGCAGAAATGTGTATTACTGAATATACACATATTCTCATTCTCAGTCACTGTTCGTACTTTAACATAGGGAAAGTAATGCACTTAATGTCTATATAACCCTATGTTTAATGGGTTGACACTATGTTAATGTATGTTTTTTGTTTAGCGGCGATGACAGTAAAGGAAGATGTCAGGCAACACACTATAAAGAGTGAGAAAGTCCACTAAAGGAGGAAGTCAAAGGAGATGGATATAACACAGGATCCAGGAGGCCAGCGTTTGTATCCCTTATGAAATCAAATGTCAACATTGTTATTTTAAATTATGTATTTTAGTTTCCTTGGAAATTTGCTTTCTTAGTTATTTTAATTACATATGGAAGTAGTTATTTTAACTTATGGAAGTAGTTATTTTAATTCAAACCCTGATGTTTTACCTAAACTTAACCAAGCAGTTTTGTTAGCAGATATAATCATAAGTTTCATAACCACTAACACTGTATCAGTCACTGCAGGTTACAAGCTAATAAACAACATAAACAGATAACAGATGCTACCCACAATTACCAGTCTGATATGTCTGCTACACTGTAATAAATTATTCTGTAGTCATTTCATTTTACTTAATATATTTGATCAAATGTATTAAATATAAATGCATCCTTGATTTTGAGGCAGTTCTTTAAGTAACTTTAATATAAAAATGTTTGAGATAGAATCTACTTATTTTGACCACATTAAATATAATCTTCATGTGTATGTAATTCTAAATCAAGAGAATTTTGAATGAATCCAACACAATAGAATTAGTCTGCTTTTAATTGACAGGCACTTCCTGTTAAGTTGTTATTAACTCAACTTGTAACGTAGTTAGATTTAATTAATAATATTGCGTGCAATCTGTTGCCTCAATTTTATTGAGTAGCTATTGTTCATCTTTTTTTACAGTGCAGTTGCCTATTTTGGTGCACAACAGCCTGACTGAGGCTCACACGTACAGCTAAATCTCTCTAAAGTTTCCTTTAATTAAAAGCATCTTGATGTGCACTGCTCACCAGTCAACCTAGCGCAAGCAGTAGTGGTTGGCTGTTTGGGTGTTGTTGTTTTTTACTTTGTGGGAACACCATGATAATCAAAATACGAATAATTGCAAACATACTTTAAAGAATGTAAAGACACAAGGCTGTTGCTGCTACACAACACCATCACATTCCTTCTATACTGTTGTGGCTTTTGTGATTGCAATTCAGAGGTGCAGTGGAACAGGAAATCAATGACATTCATGCACCTGGTCCCTGGTCTACCACCTGCTACTGCTGGCAAGAGCACACACATCTGTTTAGAAGCCCTTCACATTCAGACCAGGGCCATAAAACTGAAGTGATACTTGTACCCGAGCTGAACATTGTGTTTGTGTTTCTACCAGTTTGCTTTTTTATGGTATGGTACCTTCACTGAGCACCATTTAAAAGCCTAAAGAAAAACACAGCACTGGTTCAAGTTCAATAAAAGTCATTTTATCAAGACATCAATGTCTGAACACACAACACGAACGAACAAAATGAAAAACACCTGTTCACACAGGTACACTTCTATTTACAACCCTTCCTTAAGCGTTCAACTCCTTTGTACTGTAATAAATAAATAAAAGCACAAACAAATGATATATACATGGTACTAAGATTACATCAAAATACTGCCACTGCCTTATTGTCCCATTCAGAAACAGAAATAATTAAACCATTTAATCTTTTATAGTGTTTTTTAAAAAACATCAAGGGACACCTAAAGCATTGGCACAGGGAGGTCTTTGCACATAAAAATGCCCATGAGGGATAATATGCAAAGATACGACACAAATATTCAAGTGAAAAGTTTAGCATTGACAGCATGAATTAGGTCACATATTGTTCTAAACGGGCCGCACCTTTGCAGCCCGTGTCCTTAGAAGGCTGCTGCCCCAGAATTTGCATGGCATGTGAGGAATGAGAATGGGTTGCAGCGGGTTAGAAATGTTGAGATTCAACGTATCTGTGGTTTGCAGAAATGTACAATAACAACATTGTATTCTGGCAGCTGGGTTGCTGATTGCCAGAAGTAAACAAAAACAAAAAGTCAGACATTTGGTTTGAGCCCACATGTTCTTCTTCTCTCCTTCTTTCCTGCACCGCAACCTTCCTCTCACTTTTCACTGGAACACTTATTCTCAAAACATGCTTTCTCAGGCTTTTGCGGCTGAATGTCTACACTCTGATAAAACTGACATATTAGCACAGCTGCGGCATCTCTCTTAAAACCCACATCTGTGCTTATTTCTCTTTACAAGAAAAATGTGCTTAAGATAAAAAGAAATAAATGATGGCGACAGGCAGCCGCTCGGATAAGCGTGGGACTGACAGTGTCGCACCTCATCTTTCAATCTTAATGTTATGTGCTGCACGTTATGCTTGGCTTGTACATAAACATAGCATGTCTGATAAATGAAAGAGGGGCAGTTTACTCCACGGCAAGACAATCACCCACTAGAGAGATACAGCTTGATGTTTTTCTTATATTGGATATACGCTTTTACTTGGTAAATGTTATAAATATATTGCTTGAGGGATGAGATATGTGGGACCTAGAAAAGAAGGCGGCGAGGGAGGGACAATAAGAAGCAGATAGGGGGGAAAGGGGAGCTGCAGGGAACGAGTCAAAAAAGACCACACACACACAAAAACAGAAAATAAAGAGCTATTGAACACCCAGTGGTGCCTCGAGCTAAGGTGCATGACACATGTAAGTCTGAAACGACCTTCTTTATCTCTGCTTCTCTCTTTGTGTTTCCAGTAACTTTACACTTATAAGAATCAAGTTAAAAAAAACATGACATAAGAATATTTAAAAGAGAAATGCTTTCTGAGGCGACCCTGGATGCAATCCTGATGCTTCATGAATGTCTTTATGTTTTTTTCCATGTGCTTAGTTGGCCTTTCAGAGTCTGAAATGTATCAACATTCAGAGGTACACAATGGTTTCTTCACTGCCCTCCTCCCCGCCGCTGTCAGTCTCTAAAGAAACGAGTGCACTGAGGTCCAGCTGAGGGTCACTGGGATGCGGGAGAACTGGATATGGGTCAGCTCCACTTGCTGTTGACGGCCAGGTCTCCCCAATGTAGCTGTGACTGTTAAGATCTGAGAGAGCACAAGAAAAACACAGTTAACCCTATTTTCCACTGGACAAAAACCCACTGAAACCCACTAACATCTGGCTTTTTTCTTAAGTGGAAAAGGTTAAAATCATCAGTCAATCCTGTGACAAATGACTAAATTAGTTTAGTTCACAGAATATCAGCCAAAATACAAAGCCTTTCTTTAAGAGTCATACAATGACTTTTGATGATTTCATCTGTGTAAGGGGAACACAGATCTTCTCAAATAAGGAATATGTTGTGGGAGGCATAAGAAAGGATCGTTGTGATAATGAACGTGATACAAAACATTAAGTCATATGCATCTATTATCTAGCTTTTATATCTTTTGCCCTGTACTTTCAATAGACAAAAGATGTGACTGTTTTAAATTGGAGGTAAAGCAGCATTTTGTCTTCTTTTTAGCGTAGCTGAGCAGAGATATTTTCTTTATTTGTATTATTCATGTATCTATTATATTTTTTTGTTTTTTAAAATCTGTTTCTTTTTTGTTGTTATTTATGACAAAATATTTTTATTTATTATTATTATTAATTAATTTTAACCCTAAAAGGATATATACACTATATTGCATGGATTATATCGTACCTCAGGAAAAAAAGGGATTTTTCAAATTGAATAAATATAAATATTTGTTTTAGAAGAAAAAAGACACATTTTCACTCGTAATTTTTCCTCTATCTCATTTTGTTGAAAAATTTGTGAGAAGATCATATTAAGCCAGTACCATGAATTGTATCAAAATCGTGAGTTACATCATAAAATCCCTAATAATAATGATAATAATAATAAACTCCATTTATTTTGCACCTTTCATCACATAAAATGCAACTCAAACCGTGTTATTAAAGCAATAAAACAATAATATTAATACTAATAAAAATAATAAGGGCATCAAAAACAGCAGACACGAAGCAATAAAATAAAATAAATACAACTAAGAAAAACAAGTTCATAAAGGAAAAGGGGTAATATTATTCTCCATGTAGAAGAAATGCAGTTAGTGATACTGATAATAAATCGACCAAATCAATCATTTACTAATCAGTGATACAGAATCAACAGAATGAGACATGTACCACTTGTTTAATGAGCTCAGTCTAATTGTTTAGCCCACTCATCTAATCACTAACTGCATACAGATCAACCACAGCTGCTGCGTGCTCACTCCTGCACCGGGGCACGAGATTGAAAATGAAAACAAAAAGATTTCCAAGCTATCCATCATTCCCCCATCTACTTAGAGGTGTCACTTTTGTCATTATCTTTGTCAACATAATCCATCGTCATGGTCGTGATTCGATGACAGCCGCCTCCTCGCACTTGACGGTTAACAAGACAAGATGAGGAGACGGAGGGCCCGGAAACGAGGAGGGATGAGAGAATATCTTAGGGAGAGGAAGATAACAAGGATTCAAACCGTTGAATTGGCATAAAAACGGCCTGCTGAAGTGTTTTCCAGCCAAATATTATATCCGCCGCTTCAGGGGTGTTCCCTGCAAGGATCAATAGCATTATCATTCAATTAGATGAGATCTGAGTGTTTTCATGGGTGGCATCTAGTTGAAAAAAGTGTGTGCTCCTACATTTGTGTGCATGGTGGGTGCTGTCTAGCATTAAGGCAGGTGTGCTGTCATGGAAACAGATGGCATGAACTATAAATTGCCTCATTGTGTCCCTGTTGGAAAGTGTCTCTGTTTGATTAATTGTATAAGAGTCTGTTAGAGTAGCTCTGTTAGCCACCATATAGGCCCGGATTCTGATCGATGACACATCAGTGTGCAGCCAAATGATAGAAACACTCAGTCTCTGTCTTTATCCATGTGGTAATAACATTTTAGCAGTAATAATGTGTTACAACACAGACAGCAAATGTGCGCTATTAAAAGAAAGCGACAAATTTGTAAGGGCTGCAGAACATTTGGAGGAAATCTCCGACTAGTATGGTAACCCAATTGTGGCAACAGAAACCAGCTGGCTGTGGGCTGCCAGCATCATTAGATGCTATGTATTATACTGCTGTCTGCAGGAAAACTGTGACACTTCCAGGCGGAATTTGAGTAACAGCCGTATGGACAACGCTGTTCAACACTTCTGATAAACAAAAAGATAAATAAAGGATTCTTTGAGCCATCTGCAATCAATACAATGAACAAACAGCAATAAAATATGACTATGCTAGGATTCTTTATTAAATGGTATCAACTTTTGTATACATATGTTGTTTTTCTGTGCTGTTTGTTTATCTATCAGCAGAATTATGGAAAGCTACTGGCCTGATTTACATGAAACTTGGTGGAAGGATGATGCATGGACAAAGGAAGAACCTGTTAAAATTTGCAGTTGATACATATCACAGGGGAGATGCACAAATAATATTTCTCGTAAATTAACATTGCATTAAATTAGGATCTTACAGGACAACACAAATCTTCCTGAATGGGTGGATTTAATTTTGCTGCAGGTGGGACAAGCAGTCGAAACTTAAACTGCAAGGCCGGGGATTTAACTAGTGCTAACCAGAATGATGGAGTCTGTATCAGCAGAACTCTACAACATGGCTCTAATTACCAACCAAATGAAGCAATAAAATTAGTGTCACCATCTTTTCTGAATCCATCAAAGCATGTCCTATAATTCTGCAAAGACATAATCCACCAACGAGCATGTTTTTAAGTATTAATTCTTTCATGTTACTCATTAACATGAAATGGACAGAAAGGCAAAGCATTTCCGCAAGCGTGACATTTATTTTACTGCGGTGTCTTCCTAATTTTATCAAGTTTCCCCTCAAACTTCTCACAGAACTTGATCGGAATTTATTATAATTTTTGTGGGGTTTTCTTTTTTTAACCAAAAAACGCGCCTCCCATGCTGCAGTACCACTTTCCACCTGAATGGTTACTGATGCACAAAGGGGGCGCTGTTTTAACAAAACACAAACATCCGAAAAGAGATGGTAAAAATATAAAAATAATTTTAATGATGAACTTTGTTGTGCAGGGTCGGGCATACAAGCGTGAGCAGGATTAAGAAAACAGTCCTTGTCAGGATTTGAGGGCAAGGCCTTTGCAGAAGTCTGTGCACTCTCTGAGAGAGTTTTCACTGCGTTCATTGTGATGATTGGTGGGACAAAGAGTAATTTCCTGCTCTGTTGGGGACAAAAACATTCTATCTCATTCTATTGTATTTTGTCAATATAGGGCAAACATAATAATTGGTATCATTAAACCATTACTGTGCAGTCTGATACTTTACTAGAGAGTCACAGATCCGGTTTGTGCATCATGCAGCATATTATAATCAGGTGTGCCATTAATACTGTAAAGAGCACCAGTTTCATCTTTCTTTTCTTCCTCGGCCAACTCACGATGCTCTCATCCTTTGTGTGAAAAGATGAGCAACAAAAACCTGACACCACTCATCAGATGAGTCGTCATTTCACGAAATTCCATCCAACTGGTTCCCCAAGATTACATTGTGCGGGAACAAATTATGGAAATCCGATGAATGAAAGAGGGTGTGTATGTGTGCGTGCATGGGAAGAAATCTTCACATGCTCAGGTGAGAATGAGACGTGAGATCATGTTTGATCCATGTGACTGACGGAACAATGGACCATTTGCATATGAAAGTAAGTCCTTTTCTTTTCACATGACAAAAAACTGATTCCTGCACAAACCAGGCACACAGTTTGCACATAAAATACCAAAAGAGTCCTTACAGAGGTATAAATCTAATGGGGAATTATGTGAAGATTGGGCAATATTATTCCGTGTCTAAGAGTATTTCGTCGCAGGCCCTCATGGGATCCACTCAGGAATGCATTGTGGGTAGATGTCAGCAAGAACGCAACCTGAAATGTAGATTGCAGCCAAGTATACACCCCAGGCTTGTTAACAAGTGACTCAGGTTTCACCGGGGCTTGTGTGTGCTCAATAACGAGAAAAGGTTAATAAGCTGATCAATGTGGAAGTGATTGTGCTCCCTGCTGCAGCTGGTAAACAATACCGCAACACATCAGATGCACTTAACACTGACCCCATTTTTTACAAGGCACAGGACACATGTAACCTGTAATTTTCCCCGCCTGCCGTGAATATCAGAATGAGCTGAATGGATTAAGGAATGGGGATGGCCGGGCGTGAGAATGTAGCTGACACCTCGCGAGTGAAACGCAGATTAATACGTGTCTGCATCTCTCATTTCCCTCCTCGCGCATCCCCCCGTTCTCCTGATGCGATGACAAGTCATGCTGTAATGAGTTTTGTAAAGATTTTTTTTAGATCGATATCCCAATCAGGCTGCCATCGCCTGTGAACTGTGATTCACATGCTGTTGTCTGCCCTGCCAGTCGATAGATAGAGGAACCAATGATTTTCTTTCCCTCTGGCAGGCCCCGGTTTGCTGCTGCTGCTGCTGCTGGTGCAGGTGGACGCAATGGGGGAGGAGGAGGGGCGGCTCCTTTGTCAGGAGACACTGATTAACTGAGAGGAAGGACAGACTAGGCCTCAGCAGGGATAGAGACTTGAGAGCAGAGTGTGTTTGTGTACAGTGCGCTCTCACGTACACGGGTGAACCAGTGCAGGCAGAGGGTTTGTTTACATTCTCACAGGAAGCAGATTTCTCATTTATGTTAAGCAGCAGAGACAGTACGATAACAGCACACTGCTGTCCAATACCAGAGGCACTTGAGCTGTGTAATGTCACGCCATTAGCACTAGGATACAGGATATTAAACATAAGCAGTGATGAAAATTAGGAATTGAGCTGCTTGATGCATTCATTACTGGGTTTTTCTATGTCAACTAGGGTCCCTTCACAGATGGTATTTGAAAGCAGAAAAAAAAATCTGTTTTTCCTCATTAATATGGAAATTAATGTAGTTTCATGCTCAAAAGCTCATTTAGTTTCTATGTTGTAATGCTTTAAAAATTATTTTGGCTACACGAGAGCTGTAACAGTTAGTCCAAGAATCGATTATCGATCAACAGGGGGAAAAAATCATGATAATTGATTAAATGTGCAGAATATTATTTTCTGCAGCAAGGGGTATGTCAATCAAAACAATAAAAAAATAGTACATTGCGGTTATTGCAGTCTCATGGTTGGAATTCATTTAGTGTTCATCGTCAGGATTTTAATTATCTGCAGAGACGTCCTCCTCTCCAAAAGAAATGACCATCACATAAAAAGACTGAATAAAGTCATATCACGTTAAAAAGAGCCGAGCTGCTGCTCACATATGCTCAGCTTTCTGTGTCTGACGTCCCTGCTCTATATGCAACTAAATACACAGCAGACTTTCACCCAGGATAACGGGGTTCGTGTCCCATGGGAAACCAACAGTAAACGACTTTTTACGTCACCCTTAACTACTTCACTTCTTGCATTCATGTACATTTATTTACTGTTTAAACTGTCTTTTATAATGCCTTACCAGGAAGTTTTTCGCCCTAAACCTAGGTCAGTGGTTTTGTAGGCTAAATTCACTGAAACTGCAGCCTTTTTACAACCGTGAACCATACGTGTATGTATAATGACGAGTGCGCTATATTTAGAAGGATCTGTACCATGACCCGCGAAACGTTCATTTTGACAAACGATCATATGTGTCGTTATGGGTGGTATTGAGAAACGGTCTATTCTGTTGTTTAGGTTGGAGATCTTGTTGCCCAGGACGCATGCTGTCTGAGCAGAGCCAAAGACATAAATGGAACCATCCCGCAGAGGAGGTATTATAGTAACTGGAGACAACAAAACATGAAAATATGACTCCCCATGAACCCCCTATTTTGCTTCAAACTATAACTATAACCTATAAAAGGTAATAAAACATTCAGTTCTTACCGCTGGCTGAGTGCTGCAGCCCCAGCCTTCCTGCAGGGCTGTACAGGTATCCTGTCCCCATCATCCATCCCTGGGAGTCTGAGTGTGGACTGTGGGGAGTCTTTGCTATGGGGGGCTGTCTGCTGTTGGATCTCGCCAGCAGGGTGTTGAGACAGTTGTGCGCGCTGGGGTCATTTCTTTTGTGGCAACGGTTGTTGACGCTGGTGCTGGCGAACGCTGCCTCATTCACAAACACGGAGCCGTTACCGTCGAGGTCTCTGGACTGACCTGATGTAGAGTCCTGAGAAATGGAGAGCAAATGTCACGAGTGTGTTCAGCAACGAAGATGAAAGGCGGAAAACAAGAAGAGAGGTTCAGAGATGAAGCTTAGATGAGATATGAATAATATGCAGATGAAATTTCAGTGTTTCTGAAAAATGTACTTTTCTGCTTTTAGAAATGTTATTTTCACAGCTTTGAGCACCACAGCTGAATCATATTGGTGTGAGGGAAAACTCTTGGATGGAGAGGATAACTCAAATCCTGGACAAATAAAACGAAAAAATCACAACTAAAGGTTGATACGTGTGAAAAATGGTGGGTCATGTGGGCGAACTAACCCTTTAATATTAGGTAAAAGCTGCTGCAGCCACAGGGACAGGAGGAGGTCTCCTTTTTCTCTACGGAGCAGAAGCAGCACAGCTAATTAGAAACAACCTGAGAGATGGTGTGTGTGTGTGTGTGTGTGTGTGTGTCATTTGATCTGTCTCTGACCCTGTGAACTGCTGCCTCTGGCTAAAACATTACTAGGCGAACATTAGGACCTCCACTGCCTCCTCACGCCTTTTGTCAGACCACTGCTGTTAATGCATCCTCCACACTGACTGAAATAGATGAATGGAAATAAATAAGTTTGCAAAAAAAGAGCCTCATTGCACGCAGTCTGTAAAGAGCCCACGGTGGTGTGTAAATTAATGAGGGCGAGAGGGAATATTGTAACACGAGTCTGCTCATTTGTCTGTCCATTCGGGGGCTCTCAGTGTGCGTCTTTTGAACAGTCACACCTGCTGAACTGAGCAGCACAAAGCACAGGCTCACATAGATGTACGTGCTATATTGGTTTCACCGCTGCTGCTTGTCCATGTGAGGTACACGGAGTCCTAAAAGGGCAACGGAGAACAGTGCACCCTTTATCCTCCGTGCCTTCCAGCTGCAGGGGACATTTCACTGTAGTGTTTTTCAAACAAAGTGTCGATAATTTAAGTCCTTTCGGACACGATTGATTGGTTTCTTGGGCTGCGTGCCTCCAGTTTTAATTATTTTGTCGGGGCTTTTATGTGCAACGGTTTAATTATCATCAATCATTAAGATGTTTATTGGTGAGTGGAGCTGCTGGAGCACTAAGACAAATGATGCTGAAATTGCTCTCATTATCGCAGGTCGTATATCAAGAGGGGATTGAGTTGCTCTGTGTAAATGAGTGAACCAGCGTAACTCAGGCTGATAGCTGTCTGAGAAAAGCTTCTCATTAATGGCTTTAGCCAAGAAATACTCCATAAACACTACATATCTACCTCACACTCATGTCAGGGTCAAGAGCTTTAGTCAGGAGCACTCCTGAGCCCTCGATTAACGCCTCAGGTTAAATGTCAGGAGTTATTTTAAAAACCACAGAAAGAGGAAAGTTGCCAGTTGTGTGCCCCCCCTACCTGCTGCCCATCTAGAGGAATGACCATGTGAGGAATCACAGTGGGCAGACTCCTCTGCCGGCTGTGTCTCCAGGTCTGGAGCAGCTTCTGCTGGTTCTCCAGACGCTCACGCTCCCTCTCCACATTCCTCTGGCCCTCCCTTAGCCGCTCCAGGCTCTGCTGGTACTCCTCCAGCTGGTCGTCCAGCTCTTCCCTCTCGTGTCTCAGCCTCTCCGTCTCCAGGTGGCACTGCCGCTCCCTCTCCTCCAGCCTGCTCTCCAGCTCCCCCTGCTGGCTCTCCCTGGCCTGGCACTCCCTCTCCCAGCGCTCCTTCTCTTGGCGCAGTCGGTCCTGGAGCCGCTGAGCTGCCACCACCTCCTCTTTCCGCTTCTCCAGGTTTCGCTGCTTCTCCTGTTCTTGCAGCGTATTACCCCGGATGCTCGGAAGGTGCGGCCGCTGAGCGCGAGGGGAAGGGCGTCCACTCTCTTGGAGGAGGAGCTTTTGGACCTCATAGCAGCTGTCCTGGATGGTCACTGCGGCCTGGAACACAAAGGGAAAGGCACAGAGATTAAGTTCATGAAAACACCTAAAAAATCTGTATAATTTTAGGTTTACGCTGTTTTTGTAATTATTTTCACCACTTTAGCTTGCTATCAGACAGCCCTGTTTAAGTTTACATGGAGGAAACTGGAGCTGTTCTATGTTCTCATCAAAGCCACCAGACTCCTTTGACAAAAATAGTAATTTTACATAGCAGAACACAGGAATTACTGATCTACCACAGCTGATTGGTGAGTTTCTTCGGGTTATTGTGTGATGTCAGTGTTTTAATAGGTTAGTTCAGATTCACCAAAGGCAAACAATAACACAAACAAACTAACTGATCGAGGCAGTGGTAGACCAGAAACTGCTGTATGGCGTCATATTTGAGTCAAAAGTCGCGCGAGCGATAACACATCTGCACGCGCATTTATTTCGTGTCACGCGCGCAGATTTCAACTGCCGCGCACTTTTTTGATCTTCGCGCACATATTCAGCAACCGAGTGAAGCAGATTCTCCCCCGTGCTCGCTCGCGGTGGAGCTCTGCTCGCGGGGCGCGAGGAGTTTTGACACATTGGGTCGCTCGTGGTGGAGCTCTGCTTGCGCGGAGCGAGGACTTTTGACACATTGGGGGCGGGGCCAAGGCTGACCCCGGGCCTCATATGATTGGTCATTTTCCAGCCCTCCACGTGATAAATTCAGCACAGAGCAGATCGTTCAGGACAGGAAGTCGTGCACAGACACAAAATAAAACATCCGGTATATTTTCGAAATAAAGTACCTCAGGTTAACGTATTTCACAACTTGAAGACGTCATGATGGGCGGGGACAGACCTGAAGTTTATTTATATACAGTCTATGAAACAAACAGAGATCGCTAAGTGAACACCTCCTGCAGCAGCAGCACATACACACTGTACTGCTACAGAGCTAACTGTTAGCCTGTTAGCACATCCACACTGTACTGCTACAGAGCTAACTGTAACTAACTACCGCTAACGAGGTCAGCCGGCTTGTTAACAAGAGGTTCTTGTCGGCTCCGGCCGACCTCGTTAGCGATCGTTAAGACCGAGTCGCTGGATTTGTCTCCAGTCATTAATGAGATGATGATTCTCTTCCGGTTATATCACTTCATTACGCGTGAATTCGCGAGATCTCGTGCGTCCTCGGGACACAGACGGATCCGGTGTGTGTTGACGGACTGCGGAGATACTGTATGATCATATAGAAACAAGAAACAGCATTTTTTAACCTTTTTATTACCAGTGATTAAGCGTAGAGTTGTGGTCGTGAACGTCATGAAACAACCGTTGTTGTTGTTTAGATGATGCCGCCGCTACCAGCTGTCAGCAGGAAACTGAAAAGGCACCCACGTGGAGGGCTGGAAAATGACCAATCATAAGAGGCCGGGGGTCAGCCTTGGCCCCGTCCCCAATGTGTCAAAAGTCCTCACTCCGCGCCAGCAGAGCTCCACCGCGAGCGAGCACGGGGGAGAATCTGCTTCACGCGGTTGCTGAATATGTGCGCGAAGATCAAAAAAGTGTGCGCGGCAGTTGAAATCTGCGCGCGTGACACGAAATAAATGCGCGTGCAGATGTGTCATTGCTCGCGCGACTTTTGACTCAAATATGACGCCATACTGCTGTATTCTGCGATGTAAAATTGCTTTAGTTAGTTGCCCTGGTCTTAACTTAAACAGGGCTGTCTGAAGGCAAGGTAAGGCGGTGAAAATATTTTAAATATAATGCACACCTGTCTTCACCTGTCGTGTATTCCTATCCACTGTGAAACTTTTTCTCCTGGGTACAAATTGACCCTTTTTTCCCCCTGGTTATAACCCAATTCTGCGTGACACTTCATCATAACTCATTCCAACAAGTTTTAAACTTCTTTTTGGAGTTTATCCATGTTGTTTTGTGGCAATTAAATGAAAGACAAAATGTCTGATATAAAAACATTTGAACCCGGGTCCATTTTGGCCAGAGGACAACAGGAAGGATACATTGATATTCATTTGTTTTTAAGGTGAGCCTTTTTCACGGTGGCTCAAATATGTTTTGCTGCTGCCCCCATCCACAGCAACGTATTTAGCTTCTGTGCCAGTGCTGCTGCCTGATTCTCCAAAGTGGGGGCATACCAACTGCCATCTATGTTAGGTTATACATTGACTATGAGTAAGCACCTCATTCAACCCCACTTCAAAAAAATCTAAATCCTCCCTTTATGCACAGGTGCAACCTAACTGCAGGAAGTAAGAGCAGGTGATTTGAATAGAAATAAATTATGATAAGCCTCTACTGGCTGCCCTGACATTTTAAACGTTAATGAAACAACATCTCTTCACATGGAGAAAAGACTCCACCTTCACTGGTAGAAGTGTGGTTTTCAGGTTCATTCCCAAGAAGGGATACTGAACTTTGAATATGAAAATTATCATTAAAATGAAAACCTCAAGCTCATACAGATGGGCAAGAGTGTGCACACAGATCCCTCATGCAAATACACACAGGACAAATTTACATTTTATACTTAACAGCAGTGTGTGTGTGTGTGTGTGTGTGTGTGTGTGTGTGGTGAAACAAAAGACCCTCGTATGTCTCTCAGCAGAAAAAAGATCAGTAGGATTCTCGCTCCTGTAGCTCGCTGCCTTTGGCTTCAAACAGAAGCCTGAGCACATCGTTGGTTCTCTGTTTGCTGGAACTGGAGTGTGCAGGCATATTAAAGCCTTTATCATCACTGAGCATGAGACTAACAAAGCATGCATATGTTCAAAGTGAGAAGAGAAGAGCTTTGTTTGTTTGCTGACTTGCTGATTGTATAATAATAAAGATGAGGGCAGGATAAGAAGTAGGCAGGTGGTTGACTGGATATTGAATAATGCACTCACCTGCAGACTGTAGAGTAACTGGGTCAGGCTTTGGACACTTTGAGCGATCTGTTAATGGAAAAAAATCACACACACACACACACACACACGCAGATTAATTAGCCTGCTGGGTTTTTTATGAATTTTAAATGACATAATTTTACGAACAATCTACTCACAAGGAAATAGTTCCTCTTATGTTAAGCTAAAGGTGAGTCAAAATATGATTCATGCAACAGTAGCGCCCCCTTGAGGCGACACAGTGTCCTACCTCACTCTTTCAGGTTACATTAACACACTGCAGTCGATAATAAAATTAAATAAATAAAATCTGCTCATTTACCTCACAGGTCACAGAAAGCTGCAAACGGTAGCACAACTGTGGCACTGGAGTTGGAATACGTCTCCATATCCATTTTTAATGGCACAGTACCTTTGGGAACTAAATGGACTTCTTCCTTTATTATAAGCTTATCAATGATTCATCACATTAAGACTGAAATGTAATTCTAATAGACGGTGCTGAATTATTAAAATAACTGTTGGCAACCTTGAGCCACACATCTGGGAAGAAATGGAAAGCGGTGAGGTTCAGAAGCAGCCTGTAAGAGGCTCTAATGACCTATAATACCCTCTGCAAGACTGCTGAACCTCACAACTACAGTGATGGGAAAGACATTACATCATGTTGTTGCATCAATATTTAACTCAAAAACACCTATTAAATTATTTTTATTTATATCATGGGGTCAAAAAAGTAACCACTACATACTTTGTACATTTTATAGAGCAGAAACTGTTCCGTACCTTGACGTCTATGTCATTTGTGTCGGGTTTTTGCAACAGAGACTCAGTCCAGCTCTCCTCACTCGCCTCGGGGTTTTCAGGTGAGCTCTCAGAGTCTGAGGGGGGCTGTACAGGTGTAGCAGGGCTGACAGGAAACACTGAGTCTGTGTCTGAGTCCGGGCTGTGACTCGATGGAGAAGAGGCCTTGGATGACAGCGTTGCTTTCAGGTTCTCAGCTGGAAAACGAAAAACAACAAGTGTGAGATTAAGAGTGCTGCTCAATTAATTAAAACTGTTAAATATGAGAAATAACCACTTGTTACAACCAAGAAATGCAGAATACCCATAATAAAATACCTGCCGTAATATATTGATACCAATGTTGAAACGATACCAAAGCAAAATCATCAAACACCAGAAAAAGTAATGAAATATTTTTCTATATGTATACAAATCTAGTAATATATATGTTTGGGTATAATTGCATGTCTACGTGTTTGTTATTGTTATTTATTTATTTATCCCCCCCCCCCCCCCCCCTTTAAAAAACACCCTATGTTCTAATATTTGTTCGAACTTTACTGTTGAAAGCTGAATTTTAAAAAAAGAATTAAAAAAAGAATAAGAAAAGGAAAGGAATGGAATAATAGATAATTGCATGTCTACATGTCTATTATTGTTATTTATTTATTTATTCATTCCTCTTTAAAAAGAAAACACCCATGTTCTAATTTAGTTAAACTTTATATTGTAAAAAGCTAAACAAAATAAATAATTAAAAAAAGAAAAGAAAGTAATGGAATAATAGATGGCAGAACAGGTAACTTAATGTTCTATAATAATTAAAAAGGTTAATTAAACATGTACATGCTATGCAGTAATCTGATGTCCCCTACTTACTGGAGTTGATGTGATTTATTTGATTGTTAATTTTATCTTTGCTACCAGATATCATTTATTAAAGCGTGTTTAATAAGACTTTTTTTTAGGGGGGTAAAACCGCACCGCTGCCAGTGAATCAGAGAAAGAATAGAAGTGTAGCACAGGGAAAAAATACATGAAATGATTATAAATTCAGATGAGGTTCTGTGATAATTTGATAAAGGAAAAGCTGGTAAAATCAAGTAATCAGTAACTGTGGAAAGTTGTGTTGTGTCAAGATTTCCCCTCTGCCTGTAAGTAACAAATACTACTCAAACCATTTATTATATATGTATATGGTGCTTATAAATGCAAAACAACTGGTTAACCCATTTAAGCCGGGAAAGCATTACAGCATTTCTACCATTGAAACCGGGAGCGCTGTTGCGTCACTCTACCATTAAGGCCGGGACAGCGGCTACGTCGTTTTGTAGTATTTGTAGTTTTTTTCCACCTATTTTCGGTCTCTTGGCCAATGAAATGCATCAGAATCATGATCAGAATACATGCGGGAGTGTCGCAATGCAACATTGGACTTTTCCAGAACTTTGAAATCATGGCGGAAGACGACTATAGCGGAGGGAGATTAGAAGTAAGTGACGGAAGCGATCTAGATGAAAACAGCGCCGATGATTTTATTACTGATCCGGACTTCGAACCCTCGGAACCAATCGACCGGCATTTATGGATGAGGAATATGTTCTTAGACGACATATTTTCACCGAAGAACAGACAGATTTGTGGCCATCTGGAGATAATAATAAAAAACAATAATAATAATAATAATAACAATGATTGTGATGATGATATAAGAAATCAAGACTGTTTATGTCTTATATTACTTTATGCGTAGTTGAGTACCCTAAAAAGTGCAATATATGAAATGTATTATTATTTATTATTATTATTATGATAATTATTATTATTATTTTATTACAGTAGGCTAATGAGAACTATGTCTATTTCTTCCAATGGTCATATCATGTTTGCATCTTGCTAATGGGCATGTATTAGTATTATGCATAGGATTTTTATTCAGTCAAATGTAACATTTGCTGAGTTTGTTGATTTTTAAAAAAACTTAATTGAAGGTTTGGACAAATAAACTCAACTTCTCATGAAAGCCGGGGGTATAAGCTCTCAAGTACTTTTTGAATTTCATTTCTATCTGCTACATAGGCTGAAAAATCTTCTGTTGAATTTCCAGAAAAACTTCAGGTTTTAGGGGGTTCTTTCAAAATCGCCCATAGGTTTTCCAGGCATTTTTTCCAGGCGTTTTAGGCCTTAATGGGTTAAAGTAATGTGCATCTAATATTTTCTCTCATTTTGTTGAGCTTTCAAAAAAAAATAAAAACCCAAACTGTGCTGTACTTGTGTGTTTGTCCCTGCAGGGTACAATATGCAAAGTGTCTCACCCTCTTGCAGAGCTGCAGCCAGCAGCACGGCGGCCTGTGGCGGCTCCTCCGAGTGCGGCTGGACGAGCAGTCGCGGCTCCACCAGCGAGGCGTCCGTCCTCCCACTCAGAGCAGAGAGCGCCGCGTAGACATGCAGCTTCTCCTCCAGGCTGGAGCAGATCCGCTGGTCCTGGCTCATCAGGCTCTCTGATAAACGAGTTCACCGGGTTCACAGATGAAGGGTGGTGAAATGTTAACTCAGGGCTAAAGAATATTCAAGACGATTGAAGGAAATATATCAGAGAAATGATGCCACAGGTTTGAAAGTACCTTGTAATTTATGGATCTTCTGAATACGAGCCTCGGCTGCTCGCTTCTCCTCTTCAGATTCACTCGTGTATTCTTCTTCTTCCTCCGGACAGCTGAGCACAGAAAACAGCGTTAGACTCTCCACAGATGATGAAATTTGACTATGTAGATCTCAATGCCCTCCTCCTCCCACTGATGGAGATTTAGTCTTAGTTTTAAGGTGAAAATGCTCATTATTTTCAGTCACATTATAGTCTATTTTTATTCTTCATATTATAGTTTTAGTTATAATGTTTTCTTTCTTTAAACAAGTGTTAATTTAGGCAACTTTATTTTCCGATGAAAATGCTCATTCATTTTAGTCACATTTAATCATTTTTATCCTCCATACTGTCAATAAAAAGTATTTTTCTTACAGTCAAAATATTTTCTCACTTTAACTAGGATTAATATTGTCAGCTTTTTTTTTTCAATTAATCTCAGTCCTATTGTTTGAATGTTCTTGTTAGATTTTATGATATTTAGTTAACATAATCCCCATCATCAGAGGATCTAGTTGAGCCTTATGTGAAATTTATTTCACATAAGACTTTATGATTTCATTATCTGATGAAAACACAGGCCGAATGATAACAAATGAAGCTTTGCAGTTACTCCAAGTCCTGGCCGTTATGAGAGTCAATGGGCAGCACCCAACATGCAAAAGTTTGTGTTAATAATTCACCTGAAACCGACCCATAAACAAACATTACAAAACAAACTTTATGGATAATAGTAGCACGACTGTAAGGACTGAGGAGGGCAGAGACTAACTGAACAGGGCAGTTTATATGAATATTATAAATAATATTAGGTTATGATAAAAAAAAAATCAAGCATTTTTAAGGACTATAGTAACTTTGAAAACATAACGTTTTAATATGCAGTATTTTCCAAATTGTAAGAAGCGGGGAGAGAGTGATGGGGAGAGGAGAGGAGAAGGTGAAAGGTGAAGAAATGAATGATAGATTTTGGACTTTGGATTTTTAGATTTTTACTTCTACACTACATTTTAGTCTCATCTTTTTTATCTTTTTATTTTTTAATATTGTACATTGATAGTACAGCTGGGCAATATATGGATATAAAAGATATATCGATATATTTTCAAATGTGATATGCATATATCCATATGCATATATACCATATTGCATATATCGATATAGTTCAATTTTTTTTTCTTTCTTTATATAAATGCTGCCCTTACTAGGGTTTGTCATATTTAGTTATTTTGTAATGCTCGTTATTTTTTTCTCATATAAATATATTTATTTCAGAAAAAGACTGGCTCCTTTTATTTCATAGGCTATTTTTATATAAGATATTTTTTTAATTAAATGTCACTTTATGGAGCTTTGATTTAAAAAAAAAAAAAAAAAAGATGTTATACAGTATTTATGTTCACTTAAATAAACAGTTTCAATACAACTACTTGTGACATTTGACTTTGACTGAACATTTACTCTCACTTAGCGATAAAAATAGCAGGATATATATTGTATATCGATATTTAGCCTAAATATACCGGGATACGACTTTTGGTCCATATCGCCCAGCCCTAATTGATATCATCACAGATAGTGTTTGTTGATATTCATTCCATTTCATTATCGTCTCCTCTTAGTCATGGAAAAAAAATATTTATTATTTATAGTTTTCCTTAACAATATTAACACTGACTCCTCCTCAGTTATACACACACATAAAAAGCACAACCAGACTGATACACACCTCTCTACAGCCTCTCTAATGAGCCTCATCCAGGTGTTTCGTTCCTCTTTGGATGACGTGTGGACCTCGTACATTTCTGGCCCGGCGGCTGAAGCGCTGATCAAAAACATCCCTCGCTCTTCGTTCGCCACTTCTCGCACTATTAACTTTTGCAGGGCGATGACTGGAGGCTTCTGATCCTGCAGCACATTAGAATGGGGAGGAATATCACTTTACATGATAGAATAAAACAGAAAAGGTAATAGGGTGTCACTTCATAACAGAGACGCAGCTGACTACTGTGCGAATGAATGTGAGCTTACCACTGTGGCAAATGTATACTTCTGGTCTTTTTCTTGCAGGAAGATGAGCGTATCTGTGAGAAGGAGCGCCAGGATATCTATGGAGGAAGAAGCAGGACACACATGTCATTAGCCTCATAATTTATTCACATTATGCATGTAAAAAAATGATGCAATTAATCGACATTGGTCTCACCTTTAAGTCGGCCGGTTGCAGTTTTCCACAGGAGCAGGCCCTGGTGTTTGAGCGTCTGTCCCGGCCCCATCATGTCCTGCTTGCGGAAGGTGTGGCCGTTCTTCAGCTTGGCAGCGCTGCGGTTCTCCATGCGGTTCCACACTTCCTGTAACCTTTGATGCCGCTCGTATTCGCTCACGCTCAGGTCCACGGCTGCTATCACCTCTCGAATCTGAGCCAGGGCTTTCGAGAGGTCGGCGTGCTCCTCTGTTTCCTCTGAGGCATCAGGAAGCAGACATACATAAAAAGTGAATGATATCTTGTGTTATTTGTATATTTTTAGACTGAAATGTTGTATTTTGTGCCATACAACCATATAGCCAGCAGAGGGCAGTAGATGACTGACCTTGAGTATACTGCAGAATCCTCTCCAGCAACACAGGGTACTTTGTAATCCTTTGGGTTACCAGCAAGATGCACTCTGGGATTTCTCTCCGTCTCACCAAATAATTATTACCTTGTTGCTTGAAAAAGGAACATCAAGAGTTAGGCTACATTTCTCTAATCTGGAGGGTAGTGGTGCATTTATTTGTTCTGGGAGGGACAGTTTGGAGTGGTGTAGAATGAGGTAATTATACATAGTCAGTGCTTTATCTAAAGTTTGGAGAATTAGGCAAGTTAAGCAATTCACCGATTTACCCTGCTGTTAGACAGCCCGTTCAAATGAGGTACTGAAGCTGTTATATCTGTTTTCTTCAAAGCGATCAGACTCCTTTGACAAAAATCGCTGTACACGTTGGAAGAGTCCTTCCTATGAAACAGGAGCTTTAAAAAAAATCCCTCAAAATGGCATTGCAAGAACTGGGATCATATCTAGTTCTTGCCGTGCAGACACAATCATTCTTAGAAATGAGTTCTTAGAACTATGAAAAGTCTGAAAACAGCTTACCCCTGCAAGGAAAAACTGCTTTCTGTCAAAGATGCATGGTGGCTTTGAAGGAAGCATAACATGTTTTCAGACATTAAGATTTTTTTCCTAGTTCTAAGAGCCCCCTTTTTTATTGTAATGTGATAGTTCCTATAATACATTTTCAGGGACTTTTTTCATCTCCTATTTTAGATAAGTTCCTCTACCAGCAGCATGCGTGATATAAGTGCACCGTATTGCAGCCACCACCTTTTTTAGAAGCCTGTTAGCCAAATAAACAACAGACACCACAAAATACAATCTACAGCTCGAAGTGGCTTTATAGCACCAACACACCACTAGCTATGTTGCCACATTGGTGAAACTGGATCATTTTATCAATAATCTAGAGAAAACGCTGTGTGGTTTTCCATGTGATGTCCGCCTCGCTGTTCTGCCTCAATTTTCTGTGATTTAGTAGAGTTTTCCTGGTTGATATAAAAGCTTTATTTTTTGCTGAAGTAAGTCATTTAGTTAGTAGTAATTTTAATATTAGCTGGCTGCTATGTCTACTTTTGTGCTTGCTTGATGTTTAGTTTTTTTTTTACAGCTTGTAATAAAAAACAAAAAAAGGAAGAAAAATGAAATGATTTTCACTCTTCAACCACCGAATGGCTTCACTTCAGTGTTCCTGTTGGTGGTGTGAAAGCAAACAGAGAAAGAGACCTCTGTATGCCATCGACTGGAGGTAATACACCGACTATGGATAAAAACCTCATACTATCCCTTTAAGTACCTTAATGAAGTTCTGAAATCTCTTGTTATGCTGCTGGAGCTCTTTGAAAAAGCTGACCGCTTCATTGTGGCGACTGCAGAACTCTCCATACACCTGCTTCATTTTCTCGCTATTCTCATCTGAAAACTGCGGAGAAACAAAAGACACCCAGTGATTAAAACTACCACTTATTTCCATCTATTACATCAAAGAGAAAAGCAGCCCCAGAGGGCCAGCTAACCTGTTGGAGCAAGACGTCTCCTATCTGCTGGATGAGGTAGTTCCTGTGTCCCTGGGGCTGGGCGGAGCTGTGTCGCCGCTCCTTCATGGCGGCAAAGAAGGCGTGGTGGAAGAGAAGCAGCTGGTCCAGACAGGGGAAAACCCGCTCCACCGCGTCTGCATCAAGCTGCACTTCCTCCTTCATGCCTCGCCGGAAAACCTCGGCCATGATGTGGAGCGTCTGGAGATGGTGGAGCTCGGTCTGCATCAGCTCTGAGGGTGTAGGAATTCAACAGATAAAAACTTGTTTTATGAGACCAGAAATATGTTACTCAATCGTATAAAACAATTATGGGTAATTACAGCAATTTTTATATATGGAATACTGACACAAGCAGAAAATGACACATTTCAGTGGTTTTCTTTCACAACTCTGACATCTGCGTACCATAGATAACATCCTGCCTCTTGACAGCTCGCTTGTCCTGCTTCTTGCAGAACTTGTGCTCCACAGTAAGACTCCACGACTCAGCCTCGTAATCCACAGCATCAGCAGAGATGTCACTGTGGAGACACGCATCCACGCAGTCTACGGGGAGAATGAGTTACTAAATCACTTTTAATAAATGCACCAGGATTTCATAACACTCACTAAAACGAGACAGAGCTCTTTACTGTCACCCATCTCAATTTACGTCTTCTCTTCTCTGAGGTTGATTAAATGGAAAGAAATGAGTCTCAATACTGGTGATCAAATACATTTTTTTATGATCTACAAATAAAAACAAGGTTTACAAATGTGTATGAAGACTTGTGAGTAAATTCAAGGTGTTCACAAATGCATATTTCTACTCAACAAACAAATACCAACCAAACTGAACAAATAATATACAACAATATCATAAATAAATATAGTCTGAATAAATATCAGAACTTTACATATATTGTTCTATATACACATCTATATGTAATATGTACTTGCTTTATACTTCTAGCCACAATTTTGGGCCTTTTTTTATTTATTCAGAGATTGTTAATGTGTGTGCACAGATTATCTTGCACGTGTATATCGGGTTACGTTTGCATGGAGTGTTGAGTCTCAACCGCCAATCCTTAAATACATGTTGTGTTTAGGTGCTGTCGGAAAAACTCGGACACCCATTTAGTAGGGAAAGGCATTTTTTACAGAAACATTCGTGTAGGAGCCAATTTTCTCATTTCATAATATGTAAAAAAAAAAATATGTTACTTTGTTGCCACATTAGTTATCTAGCTTATTATCCTTTGTACTTTGGGTTTAGTAAATGTGTTTTTATAAACTAGAGAATTATAGTTTAAAGTTTAAAAGTTAAATCCGTAATAGATACATTAAATCCAACAAATCTAAAACTCTTACAATGTGTAAATACGATTAAAACATGTCGTTGTATATTGTCCTGAGAAACTCTGCTTTACAGGTATGTGAAAATCTGTAAAGACCTAAAACAAAGAGGCTTACTGATCTCATACCTTCTCCAAACGATGAGTCAGTGGAGGTGGAGGACACTGGAGTCTGCAGGAGCTCTTCTGATCGGCTCGTCACCTTCCAGGCATCAGACTCCATCTCTGGACTCTCATTGAGCCGACTGTTGAAACATTAACCATTCATATTACCCAAAAACCTTTGCTAATATCCCCACATCATATTCTGTAATTCAGTCTGTGAGCTTAGTGACCTGTCACTGTTGGGGAAAGTCCCAGAGAGCAGGCACGGCTGGGTCGCAGTGTCTTTCATGGCAGGCAGAGAGGTAGAGACAGGGACAACACACTGAGGAGGACTGTCTCTCACTGTGAAATCTGCAGGAACATCAAAGAGGATTAACAACAATTAACTCCCCAAACAAGCGTAACAAACAGGAAGTTTGGTTATAGGAGAGCTTAGCAACAAAATAGTTGGAGAGCGTCGACCCTTGTGTTGTAAACTCACTCTGTGGGAGGGATGCTGTCCTGTTCTTCACCATGGTAACAGCATACTTATCCTGAAGTTTCTAAGTAAAACAAATGAGAGAGGCTGGTTACAGCTTATAAACAACTGACACAAGGACAGGCTCCAGTGGAGATGAGTGGTTTAAACTAGGGATGCACAATATCAGATTTTTTCAGGCGGCAATCTCCGGGTCTGAGCATGGAGGCAAACCAGGAAGTGCCTTAAGCTGCATTCTACCGAAAATTCCAGCAGGGGGTGCTAAGTTTGGCTGCAAAAAAAATCTGCCCATTCATTTCAGTGCAAAATTTGAAAACTTCTCACTTGATTTATTAGCTCAGAAATTTTTTTCAGGACAACACTATGGTCTCAATCGCTAGTAAATAATCTTCTTCAAGACAATTTGATGTCAATAGTTCTAATAATAGCCCCATATAGAACAAAATAGAAGATAAAGAATCATATGATTTGGGGCGTGGCTACCTTTGATTGACAGGTCACTAACAAGGCGAGCTGTCATCAGGAGAGAAGCAGAGCAATGGGTATCCACGGCAACATGTCAATAAAGTTATATATAACGTTATATAGATAGAAAAGAGTACATTTACCAGTTTGGTCTCATAACTTTGACCCTTTCACACTGTATTTTCACTTAATGACTGACTGATGAAGTTTTGTTCAGTAAAAATGTCTTGTTCAGTGTTTGGTTGGACTAACAGACACTCCAAGGAGTCGCTGTTCATTTTTCTGAGGTAAGTAACATACATTTTATTTTTGTTTGTTGCTAGCCAAAACTAACTTCCCAGTTAATGATCCAATTAATGCTAACATGAATTAGCAGCGGCTTCTCTCAGTCAGGTTGAGGTGTAGAGAGGCTGTAGTCAGTGTCGTCAGATCCCTCTCACTCCTCCACAGTCCAAATATGGTCTGCTCCGCGTATCGGAAACAAGATGGCGACGAGTGTAACGCTGAACTCGATGCTTCCAACGGGCAGTCCACAAACCAATGGATGACGTCACGGTGACTACGTCCATTATTTAAATACAGTCTATGGATTTTTTAAAATATTTTTTCAACTAATTAAGGCCAATGTTGATACTGATATATGCACATCCATCAAGTGTTGCCTGTAGTGGAATATGCATTTTATTATGCCTACTGTTATTCGGATGGCCCACTGGCAGATGCAGATATAAAATAATAATTAAAAAAGTAAGAAAAGTACTTCAACTTCAACAGCAAAGTTGCGATCACCTTCTGACAATTTAAAAAACCTTCACACATGGCAGGCATATTTGTTGCACCCACTTCGTCATGAGTTTGTCTCAAGTGTGCATAAGCGTCATCTTATCTGCCTGCCTGTCATACAGCTACAAATGTATATTTCTAGCCAAAGCCAATATTTCATTTTGAAGGAAACATTATGCAACTATTTCACCTAAAAAACACATCATTTTGATGCTTGATTCATATGTAATAGGGAAAATGGTGCCTTTGTCAATCCCACTCTGTGCCCTGAGTGCCTGTTCTTGCACCGTTTAAATTTGGTAAGCAGGTGTCAACTGCTGCAAAAAATAGCTTTACAGCACTAACACACCACTAATTTTTCAATAATCTGGAAAAAATACTGTCTGGTTTTCCCTGTGGTGTCTGCCCAGCTGTTCTGCCTTGATTTTCTGTGATTTACAGAGTTTCCTGGTGACAGAGAGATTTATTTGTTGCTAAAGTAACAAAGTAAGTTAGTTAGTAGTACTAAGTAGTACTTTGCTATTAGCTGGCTGTTGTACTACTGTTGTACTTAGTTGATGTTTAGCTTTTTAGAGCAAAATTTAGACAAGCTTTTGATAATAAGTACTGTTATCTTAACAATTGCTTATGTACAGCTGTTCGTATTTCAGCGTAGAAGAAGAAGTGTAGAAGTGAACTGCAACTGTACTGGCTAAATATAAAAATACCAGTTCTACATTATGTTGCTTTAAAGCCTTTATCTGTCGTGACTGATGACATGCTAATAACCTTGTGCATTCCCACTTCAAACCATTTTCATTCTAGTATTTCAAGACTCACCTTTAAACACGGGGGGACAGATTCCTTGCAGCCCTTATGGACGATTGCAGTGCAACCTGGGTAACAAAGATATTTGTAACTTTTTTGTATGTGATTTTTTTGCAAAAGAAGAAAAAAAAAGGAATTAAGCTAATACTTGCCGGAACAGTGCAGCATGTCCTTTCCAGAAGCTGGCTTATCACACACCACACACACAGTGGGGCCCAAACAGGACCCTGTGTTAAACCGATGTCCATTCAGCTGCCGATCCTTGGCCTCTCTGTCCTTCCCCTTACCCTTGGAAAACCACGCCGGAGACATAAGAGTAAACACAGAGGCCTTACAGACAGAGACAAAACGTGACAGCTACAGCTAAGAACTCAGAGCAATGAAGGCCTCAATTCACATTTCTATAAACCAGAGTGAGTTTCTATTTGCAGAGCAAACTCTCCCACATGTAAGTAGATATCCCCGCCTTTTTCCAAATCGTAAGAAAGTCCAACGACAAGGAAATGGAGCGTAGCATAAACAACAGATGCAGGTCGGGGAGGGCTTCCATTCTCTGTGCTGACTCAACATCAGGGGATTAATCATTAAAAGGAAAGACGCTGGACACTGTGTTTGGTCTGTCACTCTGACCTTGAGTTATTCCCAGAAACGTTTCCTGGTTGTGTCTCCCAGAGAGTCACAAATTCCAAACCTGAGTCTGGACCTGGCATACTGGCCTTTACAAAATGTTTATAATGTGCAATAGCAAACACACTTCTCTAAGAATAAAAAGTGAAATTGAATCAGCTGGAATGTACACATCATTGATATTTTGTAAGATAATAAACTAGTCTGAGAGTGCAAACGCTGGCTTCGATTTAAGCATTTATTCCTTATAGTCTAGTTTTATGAATGTACCTTGGTCTTGTTGCGTGTACTGGACATCCTGCTCTTGAGGAAACTGAAGGTGCGAATGACTTTGTACTTCTCTGACTCCACCTTTGTCGGGATGTTGTACTTGTCCAACTCCTCCTCTTCAATCCTGAGGAAACATAAAAATCATGTGAGTACAGTTTGTTCTATAACTTCACAACACACAACACAATATTTATTTGGTTTGCAGACGTGTTAGTTGGTAAAGTCACGCCATCCTGTTTTTCTTCTTGCAGAGTCTACAGGACAACAAAAGCAAGTATGATGGGTTACTGTAGGTGAAATGGACAGACGTGTATTCTCATATGCTTATAGTACACAAGCATATAACTGCTTCGTGCTTAAAGACCTGTTAGTTGAAACTGCAACTTCCTGCAGTGAAATGAAAAACCTTTGTTAGTCACTAAAATGTGGCAAAAAAATTGTGACCATTCTCTGCAAATCTGTGCTGTGAAAATAAATAAAATTAGTAGAATTGTTAGAGGCTGGATACATGCAAGTAACAATGACATGCTTCTCTGACAGAGAAGAGAAGAGAAGAGAAGAGAAGAGAAGAGAAGAGAAGAGAAGAGAAGAGAAGAGAAGAGAAGAGAAGAGAAGAGAAGAGAAGAGAAGAGAAGAGAAGAGAAGAAATGAGGAGTGGAGAGGAAAGAAGACGACTGGAGAGGGGAGGGAATGATGAGTGAAGTGGAAAAGAAAGGAAAGGAAAGTAGACGACAGGATAGGAAAGGAAATGAGAAGTGGAAAGGAAAGGAAAGGAAAGGAAATATGAGGTGTAGAGGTGAGGAAAAGAAGGTACCAGGTGAGAAGTGAGGAGACAAGAAGGAAACAAGGAAAGGAGGGAGACAACAGAAGAGGAAAATAAATGAGAAGTGGAAAGGAAAGGAAAGGAAAGGAAAGGAAAGGTGTTTAGGTGAGGAAAGGAAGGGAGCAGATGAGAAGAGAGAAGACAAGAATAAAACAAAGAGTTGAGAGAAGACAAAAAAGGAGAAAAGATGAAACAAGAAGAGTAAACTAGAGGAGAGGAGACAACAAGAGAGGAGTTTGTGGTTTGTTGTCACTTGTGCGTACATGCTATAAGTTTTGGTTCGGGTTAGTTTGTTTAGAGCGAACAGTTAAAGGGCGCTTAAACAGTCAAACAGGGGTCGCCCCCTCCTCGTACTCTTTGAGGAACTCAGACAGGGTGAGGTGTTGGAGCGACTCTGCCATCTCCATGCTGCCCTCGTCATCATCAGCAGACTGGGCTCGCTTACGGAAACTAATCTCCCTGTAAACAACAGCACAAATATAATACATTCATTATGCATATGTGTCTATGATGATGCTGATCTTATCTAAAGGGAGGAATCCACTGTTAGCCACAGATGTAAAACAAAAGCAATGTGCATTACAAAAAACAGGGCTGGAAGAAGTTCAGGGTCACACTGATATCTTTACGTCACTACCTCAGTTGTCTCTAGAAAAAAAGAATAAGAGACAGGATCAAAACATCAGCTCTGCTTCACAAGAACAAAAGAGATTGATAAAAGTGCCCGCTGTCACCAAGCAACGCGGTCCTCATGGTTACCCACATATGTTGCTCCTGCCGCTGGGGATTACATATTTGATGAAACATACTGCACATCTTAATTAAGAGCGAGAGACCCAATGAGTGTGGCCAATATAAAAGGAGTTAGCAGACAAACACTGAAACTGAGAAGACAGAAATAACACTTATAAATATATTTAAAGCAAAGCTTAAATACCTTGTTTCATGTGACTGCTCTGATATACTGGAAGCTCTCTGCTCTGTGAACATGAAGAATGAGGAGAAGTTGTTAAAAGTTGCCTAGAATGAAAAGGAAATGCACATGTAGCACCAAATATTCATGAAAAAAAACTTTCCCTTCCCCCTCCAACCTTATTACTATTTTGCTTTTGCTTTTATCTACTTATTAAGCAATAAGTTTTTAACAATAACAATAACAATTTTTAGTTACTCATATATATATACACACACACATATCTATGCAGGAATGCTGCAAGTATGAAGAACATGATATGCAAAGAAATATGCATTTCTAATATAATAACTCTAAAAATAAATACATGTACAATAAACATTAATAACATCTAATAAGTCCTGCAATAAAATGGATTTTTTTTAAAACATGACTCCAACTTTGAGATAAAGTCAGGCAGCAGAACAAACATCCAGTAAGACTGAGGAACAAAATGAGGAAGCTTCATTCTTAACTTGAATATTTGATAAAGCCTGACATATTTAATTTAACTAACAAGCCAGAGAAGCTGTTCATATTTAGGCATCTCAATACAATCACAATTACTATGTAAAACAGATGATCTGCAGGTACAAAACAGAACAATACACATGAAAGCTTTAGCACAGACAGAACAGACAAACAGACCCCTTAGAGATACCTCGTATCTCTCACCAGGCTGCAAAGACTCCAATTCTTCTCCCTCTCCCATTCTCATTACAAACACACTGTGTCACCATTAGGGAAGCCACACAGACACGCATGCAAACACACGTCAAGGTTGTTACCGTTTCATGATTCTAATTTGAGGCCCATGTCTATAATGTACATTCTCCTTGATATTCATAATGTGTTATAAAAACAATTATAGCACATTACAAAGCATTTTATGACTTGAAAGGTGAAAATTCACAAAAAAAAAATCATAAATGATGATTACTCACTGACTTTTTTTTTTGCAAACCCATGCTTGCATACAGCTACAGGTAAAGTAAAAATAGTTTCAGGTAATATATATGTTTTACACAATAGGTATAGTTATCATATGGACTCAATTGACTCAATAATTTCACTAAATTCAGTCAATTGAGTGAGTTTAGAGTGAGACTTTTTTGGGGGAAAACGTTACAAAAGAGTGCATTGTTCAGAGTACTCGATTTCTGTTTTTTTACAATAAAGTGTGTTTATTTGAGCTTTTTGTGAAAAAGCTGCCTGCATTTGGAAACAAAGCCAATGACAGCAGTGAGAATAAACCATAAAACCAAAACAGTAGGCTAAAATATGCTACAAATCTTTGTAGAGCTGAGCTGAACTGCAGCATGTCAAGTAAACTGTTCTAAAATTTATTTTCAGTAGTTGAGTCAGTTTGCAATAAAAACCTTGACTTAAACACACACATAAGCACTGACACTGACAGCGGCGTGCTGGCCATGGGGCTGTGTCGCAGTGTGGCGCCTGCAGGTGTCTAGTACTTACTACCAGGGTGGAGGAGAGACAGAGATTTAGACAGAGAGAGGGCCTGAAGGAGAGATCGGCTGTGGCTGACACTGTGGAGCACGGCATCTACAGGGCACAGTGGACACAGGGCTGCTCACACATCACAACATACAGTACAGTCAACTCCGCACTGTATTGTCATAAAATTATAAACAGTTTTCTTCGTCTAGAGCAGTAGTTCTCAACCTTTTTGAGTCACGACCCCCAATTTAACATGCATGTTGTCCGCGACCCCCACTCACTGAACAGAATCTCACACGCACAGTTCAGATCACCCAAAAAAGAAAAAAATTACCTAAAAAAGGAAACAAAATGACCAAAAAAGACACAAATTGACCACAAAATGACCAAAAAAAGACACAAAATGACCATAAAAGACACAAAATGACTAAAAAAAGACACAAAATTACCAAAAAGACACAAATTGACCAGAAAATGATAAAAAAGACACAAAATTACCAAAAAAAGACAAAAAATTACCAAAAAAGACACAAAATGACTAAAAAAAGAAACAAAATGACCAAAGAAACAAAATTACCAAAAAAAGTCACAAATTGACCACAAAATTATAAAAAAAAGAAACAAAATTACCAAAAAAAGAAACAAAATTACCAAAAAACACACAAAATAACCCAAAAAAGACATTAAGTGACCAAAAAGATTAAAACACATTAACACATGAACACTTTAACACAGTGGAGACAGAGCTGACTTCCAAAATGATTTGGCGACCCCCAGAAACCATCTCACGACCCCAATTGGGGTCCCGACCCCAAGGTTGAGAATAGCTGGTCTAGAGTATATTATTTCATGGCAGTCTTTTGACACAGAAATGTTTGTACTCTAATCACATCAGAGCAACTTTTTAAAGGAATGGATAAGGAATAAAACATCCATTCATTTGGGAGTTGACTGCACTTTATATTAGTAAAATGAACAGAACTTAAAAAACGTCAGTTCTTATTAGTGACACACCAAACAAGTGAAGTTAGCTCACAGAAAGATTGTTAGTTAAGTGTTAGACTCATTTTCGAACCCTGTGAGGGAATAAACACTTCCAGTGTTACTGACCGGGGCTGATATCTGAAGAGTGGTTGTCCCGGGTAAAACGAGCAGGACGCAGGCTGATTTTGGGGGAAGAGTAGGAATACGAACGCAGTCGAATCCCTATATCACCCAGTTCCTAGACAAGAAAGATTAATTACTGAAAAAGAAAACTGATTTTTTGTTCATTATAGTATTGTCTCAATATGCAGCTGTGTGATGCGAAACAACAAGAATTTGTAGTTATTTTATTTCTTAATTTCCCCCTTTCTCTCTCTCTTTGGATGTACATAGCTATTTACATTATGCCTCTTTTTTCCAAAACTGTTTTTGCAGACTATATTTCTATGTTCTCTCTTTTTTAATTCTTTGGTTTAAAAATGTGCCATACTTTTTTGTCTCATTGCTTGTATTCCTATTTGTATTGCCTCTTGATGTAAAAGCAATGCATTTTGCCAATAAAAAAATCTTGAAACTTCTTGTGATATAAGGAGAGAAGTGTAAATATTTGATGAACATGTGTAGGAGGAGCCTGAGATGGTGTTTTACCTTTGTGGTGGGTTCACATGCTGAGGCAGACTGGCTGCGAGTGCACGTGAGGTCAGGGGAGGGACGAAAGCTTTCCCTTTTCTCTTCAATTTTCTCAACATCTGAAGAGAACGGGGAGAGCGGAGACTTTGGCTCTGTGCTGTCCTCTTCACTGTCCACCTCCAGAGCCACAAGACTGGGACTGCGCAGCAACACACGACCAGTTAGAACAGAGACACCGGAAAACACTGTGCACCATTTGGACAAAAAAAACAAGTACCTGAGGTCGCAGTTGTCCATGGGCGGGCTTTCTCTCTGACTGGTCGCCTCAGAGGAAGTGGGACGGTTCAGCCTGGCGAGGGCCTGGTCGGCAGGTGAGAGAGATGGAGAGCAGGGTAGAGAGAGAGGGGAGAAATCTTCTGAACAGGGTGGAGGAGTGTCAGTGGCTGGCAGCAGATCCTCTGAGTCCACCGTGTCCCATAAGCCGCTGTCCGTCCCTGTGCTGTCCCTCGTCACTCCACTGACGCTATACTTAATGTCGGCATCTTCTTCCTAAGGTAAGAAACAGGAGAAAAAAGTTCAGAAGAGTGAGCAACATTAAAAAAGTAGCAAAATTCAAAAGATTAAATTACAAATCTGGGCTTATAGGGATAGTTCACCCCCAAATGAAAAAAAAACCCTATATTTTTTCTCTTACCAGTAGGGCATTTTATCAATCATGATTATTTTTGAGTGGATTGCTGAGTGTAAGATATATATATATATGGGTGATTCTTCAATTAAGGGAGTTTTTCTGTCCCCAGATTTTGAAAATATAATGTTCTTTAATCTCTGTTTTTTCTATTTCAAAAAGTTTATCAATTGGTCTGGAACAAATATCTTAGCATAGCTTTGATTGTATTTCATGATGATTTTGTTATATTTTTATAATTTTTTCAAAGTTGTCAGAGCAAAATGTCATTACCATCACAAAAACAAAACACTGATTTTAATACAAAATTATTTGAAAAGCAAAGTTTTCACAGTCATTCCAGTAAGTACAAAACATGCTCTTTAAGAATCATATTCTAAATATTTGTAAGTACAATTGAAATACATTTTGGTCACTGTTCAATTATGTATAGTAAAGTAGTAAATAGTAAATTAAGCTAATATATTCTAGTTATAAGGTAATAAACAGATAAATTGTCATTACCATCACAGTCACTTGTGCGATGGTAATGACACGTGATGGTAATGACAATTTTTTTTATTGCTTTATTGAAGAGGGGATGTTAAAAAGTCTGGGTTGGGGACAAGCCCAAAACAGTGATATTCTTGCCCATTTCAATTTTCAACACACTGAAAAAGTATTAAAATGTCATCATTGAGACACAGTTATTTTTTTCATAGCTACTACAACCTAACCTTAACAAATACAATAATTGTTTTTCCTAAAAAACATTTTTTTCTTGAAAAGCTACCCTGGGGACAGAAAAACTCCCTTAATTGAAGAATCACCCATATATATATATATATATATATATATATATATATCCTCCATACTGTACTTAAATGCTGATGCACAGACACTTTTTTCCACTATTTTGGATTCATGCTTTCCAAAATAAAGTATTTGGAATGGGTAATAACTAGAGAACTGAAGCATCAACAAAAGTAACAAAAAAGTAACAATGTGTCTTTCTCTAGTTATTAATTACTTTTAATTTGGAACGGAACGGAATTAAAATTACTTTTTGACCAAAGTAACTAGTAATTGTCCTAAATTACTAATTATCAGCAAAATAAAATAAAATAAATAAATCTCAGTATTTTTGTTTTTTTAAATGATGAAGATGAAAGTACAGTATAGGATATGGAAATCTATTTAATATTTAATTATATACCAATTCAAACTAATTTGCAAAAAATTATACATCCAATTAGTTTAATATTGGTGTATAATTAAATATGAAATATATTTCCATATCCTCATACTGTACCTTCATAATCATCATTTTTAAAAACATAAATACTGAAATGTATTTATTTTTATTGTAATAGCAAAACAATCTAGACTGATAACTAGCTTAAGAGGAGAAATTTGTTTTTTGTGTTTTTTTGTGGTGAACTGTCCCTTTAAATAGAGATGAGCATTGATGTGTGACCTGAGTATGATGTGTCTCATTGCTGGTGTTGATCATGGAGAGCAGAGGATCTACAGCAGGTCCTCCTCCACCAGACTGCATGGGATGCCCGTTTACTGTGATAAACATACAGTAGATTATCAGGAAAGCTTCAGTACAGTTTATAATAATTCAAACAGACTACAACTCTTTGTCTCCACAGTTAAGATCCACTACTGTGCCTTATAAGATGCAGATGGCTGCTTGGAATTTGTTTTTATCCCGCAGAATGATTTACTGCCACTTTTTAATAACATTTTTCATCCTAACATCAGTTAAATGTCTGGTTTAATAAAGAGAGCAGCTCTCAGGGTAATGTGAAATATTTAAAACAGACAACAAAAACACATTAATAACCAATAAACATGATATAAAATAACCAGATATGTCATAATATCGCACCGTTAGGTCATATTTCCTTCCATAAACCTACTGTTCTGCTTCATTCTGGTAATTTGGGATCATCGTGCAATAACTTATTGATCTTTCACCGCTTAAATGTCAAGGCTTAGAGTAAAGAAAGGAAAATGTGATGAGACGCTGCATACCGACTCCCTGTTTGACCTTTTAAGGTTTGTTTTTATAGAAAGCTACACATATCAACCTTACCGGCAGGCTGTCTACTTCTGGGAAAAAAGTGGGTTATTGACTTCAGTCTTACTCTCTTTTATCTGACTAACAATATTTATGTGCACTTTCTCTTTGGGGTATTCGTAAATAGGATAATAAGACTTTTTTTCTAGTTTTGATCCAATACAGTTATTTTCATTTTCTGCTGTGTATTTATTATTTGTCTTTATTATTTATTATTTATTTATTTGTCTTTATTATTTATTATTTGTCTTTATTATTTCTATTTATTATCTGTTTATTTATTATTTTTAATTATGTTCAAAACACAAGGAAAATATTGTAATGGGTGATTTCTACTCTAAATGTACTAATAAATCATTAGCAATAAAAAACAGAAAGAGAAAATACTTTATTATGGGTTATTTTTTACTGTCCATTCCATTGGACGGAGAATCTGTAAATAGATGGTAAATAGTCTTAAAAGACCTTTATCCAAGTTTTTTTTTTAATCCATCAATTTCTTCATTAATGGTTACCTCATTTAAACACATTGCATTTATATTTTTCTATTATTTTTAACAGAAATAAACAATTTTTAAATTAAATTATCTGCAGAAAACAGCATGTTCCAATTCTCCTCAGTGCTATATTCTATAGAATGAATAATCAAAACGGTATTTCCCTTTTAATTTCCCCAACAAATTATGCCCTTTAACATTATGATTATTAGATTAAATATTCCTTGCGCTTCCTCCTTGCCTCAAAGTCGGCAATGCTTGCTGAAAAAGGGGTTGTGGCTCAACTGTCGTCCACTCTAGATGATGTGGAACACTGTGATTGGCTTGTAGACATCCAATCAAATAAGTTTTTTGTGCATTTGGGTGAAGTCAGATAATAGATTGATTTAGACATACTAGGAAAAGTTCTTTCAAGCACAATATTTCTTTCTTAAAAGTTTTTGTAAAAAGTATAATTTAAGGCACACTATGGTGACTCAACAAAAGTAAAAGCAAACCCCAGATTCACTCTCGATTCGGAATGAGCTCTATCTGCTTGGCGTTTCGCCTTGCTATATTTACAATATTATTTTATGGCACCGTTTCCACTGTTTTCGTAGCTTTGTGCCTAAAGAGTGACACCCAGAAATTGTCCCGGATGCAATAAAATGAAATGAAAATACAAGCAAAGGGCAGGGTCTGAAAGAATCTGTGAGAATTAATTTTGTGTGAGCCTAATCCTGCACACTTAACCTTTCAGTAAAGTTAAAGCACCTCAAATATTTACTTCCTGCCTGAGTAAAGTGAAGTAAATGTGCAGCACCACTGCTGACATGAGTGCACATGTTCAGGAGTGATGGATGATGTTTCACTGTAACAATGTGGAAAATGACCTCTCTTGATGAGGAGTCATTTTCATAGCTCTCTGTGCACTTTCCATGCAGACTTTGATGTCTGGAGCAGCCTTGCCTTCACTAATGTAAAGGAAATCCTGAGCATCACAGAGGCATTTCCTCTCTGCTGCTCTCACACAGTGAAGACATTAGTGTGGAGCTGAAACATACAAGGCAGGCTTCTTATATACACTCACGATATTGTTTTCTCTTTATGTCTCTGTCTGTTTGCTCAAATCAAAGCGTTAGTGTGTATGCTGCTCCACACACAGACACAAACTCTCCTCTGTTTATTTAAAGCATGGTGACAGATTAAAGGAGCCCCAGTCTCAGCTGGTAGACTAATTGTCACAGCGGCTAGCTCCAACAATAACTGACACTGCTGAGTTATGTCGGCGAAGCCAGAGAAACCCTGAAGATCATTTAGACAGATCTGGAAAAAACAATAACTCTGATGACAACTCATGCACCACAGAGACTTTGAGGCGCTGTCATCACAATAAAAATATTCAGCTCAACACTTGAGCAATACAGATGAAGCGCATTTAGGTCCTGCCCACATTAGAGGGGAAAATAATTAATCACTTACTGACTTTATATGGCGTGCAGGTGCCTCCTTGTAAATTGCTTCTGCTAGCCAACAACAGAAAACTGGCTCAGAGATGCTCTGTGGCAGAATGCACTACCAACAGCATAAATAATCCTTATCCATGCTTTATATATATATATATATATATATATATATATATATAAATATATATATATATATATATATATTGCCAAATCAAAAGAACGTATATTTTAGAAAGACAAAAGGGGATTCAAGCAATGAGACGTGAGACATCAGCAGTAAGAATGGAGCAGCATTTTGTTACTAAATTAAATATCCAAATGCCAGTTAAACTGAAGCATTCTGACAGTATGCAACATAAATAAATCATAAAACTCTGCAGTATTATGTTTGCAAGCATCACAGCTTTCTAACACATAGCTAACAGCTGCTTACTTGTCCGCTTTGGTCTGCACAGCGTGCTAAAATATTGTAAAATAATGTTTTTAGCTCTCTACAGGCTTTTTGTTTGTTTTTTCAGCCCTTGGTTGAATATTGTGTCGTCTGTCTCGAAGAATCTGCAGTTCTTAATGACAGTTATAGCACGATCTGGCCATTGTTGGGTGTCGGCTTAGAAAAACTGCACCAATAAATCTATTTATCGATTTATCCCTGTAGGAGTGTCATAGTGGTTATAAACCAGCTACAGCTACGTCTAGAGTCCGACAGATATCGGTTGACTGATGTTATAGGCCAACATAGGCGTATCGGTATCTGTGTATATGTTGTTTGATGTGCCATTTTGGAAATGTTTTACACAATATATAATGCAGCAAAACGTTGCTTGGCATGATTTTTTTATGCATTTTTCCCCCTTTTTAAAAAAAAAAAAAGTCAGCAATTGACTGATACTGAACAGTAACGATGCTTATTTAGCAATTCATTTTATTCATATTTACTCTTTATTTTCTCAGTTATCTTTTATAGAATTGGCTGAAAATTAGTAATTCATTGTTTGTATAACAATGTATAACAATGTTAAATATTATTTTTAAAAGTTTTATGTTTGAGAAAGCAGCTCTCTGGGTACATTTGCAGAGAAAAAACGGTGCACAATCCATAAAAAAAAAAGCTTTATTATCATTCAACTTCAAAAAATCACTATGTCGGCCTATCAGTTTCTGACTAAAATCAGTATCGGCATCAGTCTCAAAAATCCCATATGGGTTGGGCCCTACTTAGGACGAATCACAACAACTCAACATAAAGAATAGCATGTTTAAATCTTGTTTGCAATGGGAGCACAGAGCAATCTACCTCAAGTCAAAAACCTTGTGTAGTCTGAACCCAGCATAAGGAGGAATGATTGGGATCAATGCCCCATGTGTTATCATTCATCACTACTTCACATTATCATACACACACTCACACACACTTCAGTTTATGGCCACATAGTTTATGGGCTCTCTGGAGTTTACAACAAACTCTTCATTCTTCCACAACAGCACACAGGAAATTAGCTTTCGCTGTAACTGTGGCAACACCTGAAAGCATCCTCCTCAAAGATTTCACAGGCCGCTGAGTGTCTGCGCTCACTAAGCTTCTTCAATCTTTCGTGCACCCGTGTGTTTTAAGAGAATTCAAGGTTAATGTATGTGGCTCACCTAAAATGTCAGCTTTTGTAAACCTATGACATTTGAGCTTGTTAACATTCCCCCCTTCGCAATTCAAGTACAGAGCTCCACTGTCTGATGCAGGGGAGTTGGGGGAGGGGAGGGCAGGGCGACAGGCCAGAGGAGGGGGCATCTCCAGGCTCAGACAAAGTTTGAGTGGGACACGCCTGACCCCATTCCTGCAGCTTTTGTCCCAATGACAGGGCAGATTCCTGGACTCGTAGACTGAGTCGCTGTGGAAGACCCAAACCTGCAGCCAGACTCCAGAAGGATAATACGTCCATTTAATCAAACAAAACTGCTCATCAGCCTCAGACAGAAGCTGCCTGTGTCCGTGCAGCAGTTAGTGTATTGATTTCCTATGATGTGATTCAAAACAGAGCCTTGCGTATAAGAGAGAGGCCTCCAGTTAGGGCTCCTCAACCAGCTTATTATGCCTTGTTCCCACACCCTGCTGTTCAGCACAGCCACAAATATGTTGTTGTGTTGTTTTAATGAATTACCCATTCATTATATAAGCCACATGGAGCTCCCTGCTAATGCCTGTGCAAAATAAAAAATATATTTAACCAGAGATTGATGCATGACATTAACACCCTCCCCCTCTCGTCCAGCCAGGAAGAGTAGCAGTAGCACAACATCAAGTCTTCTGGATATAACTCTACATATTCAGGGATTGAAACCAGATGCAGGAGTATTATTGCCATAATATTAAAATGGAAACAGCATTTTGGTTTGGATGAGATGCTGTTTTGTTCGCCAAAAAAATCATCCATGTCTCTTAAAGAGATAGTTCAGATGTTTTTGAAGTGGGGTTGTGTGAGGTTATTATCCATAGTCAGTGTATTAGCTGCAGTAGATGGCAGTCGGCACGCCCCCAGTAAGAGGCAGACAGGGATAAGGGCATGGAAGCTAAGCTATGCACTGCTGTGAACGAGGGCAGCAAAGCATATTTTAGCCACCTAAAAAAACCGACATCAGCTATATTTAGAATATTTTCGCTGCTTTACCTTTCAGTCAGACAGCCCAGTTTAAGTTTACACAGGGGGATCTGAAGCCGTTTTATGTTCTCGTCAAAGCCACCAGACTCCATTAACAAAAACAGTCATTTTTACCCCACAGAAAACAGAAGTCATTAGTCTACCTCTACCTCGATCGTTTAGTTTATTTGTGTTATTGTGTGACTTTGGTGAATCCAAACTAACCCTCAAAACACCAAAGTCACACAATAACACAAAAAAACTAAATGATCAAGGCAGCTTTAGAACAGCAACTACAGTGTTCTGCAAAATAAAATTACTGTTATTTTCAAAGGAGTCTGGTGACAAGAGCATAAACAACAGCTTCAGTTCCTTATCACAAAGGATTGACAGCAGTGAAAATGTTGATTTTAGCAAACACTTAAACTCAGATTAATTTTTGCCTTTTTTTGGGTGGCTAAAATACATTTTGCTGCTACCCCCATCGACAGCAGTACATTGTTCAGCTTGTGTGCCAGTACTCCAAACTGTACTACTACAACTGACAGTGACTATGGATAAGAACCTCATACAACCACACCTAAAAAAAAATCTGAACTGTCCTTTTAAGAGAAGAGAAGAGAAGAGAAGAGAAGAGAAGAGAAGAGAAGAGAAGAGAAGAGAAGAGAAGAGAAGAGAAGAGAAGAGGAGAAAAATTACCAGATAATGAAGATGTGTACTCTTCTTCATCGTCCTCGTCATCCAAAGAAAGAACAAGCTGTTCTTCAAATACCTTTAAACAAACCAGAAAATACACAGAGGAAGCATTGCTCTTAGCAAAACTCAAGTGCTGTTTACTCAAAAACAAACAGATGTAATCACAGTTGCATGCAAGACCCATCAACGAACTAAAACAGGCAAATCTACAGCGCACAACAAACACACTCACACAGACTCATATATATATTGGTATAAATACTCACATTGTCTACCAGCCTGTTCTCCTCCTTGCTAACACCTGTGTAAAATAAAAATATTTTACCAGAAGTTGATGCATAACACTTCTCCTCCCAAGACGAGCAGTACAGCACAACCTCCTCTGGATGTGACTTGACTATCCAGGAATGGAAAACTGGCCGAGGAGATGTTATGCTCGTGCGAAGCAGCAGGTCCAGAGGAAGAGCACATGCTCCCTACTGTGTGGTTGTTATTTCGAGAGGATTAATGGACGGCTGCCGAAGTCGGTACAGGGTTAAGGTCAATACTGAGGTACACTTCCTGCTTCCCTTTATGAGTCGATACGGCCATGTGCCATCTCTATGGTTACCAAAAGCAGTGTCCACAGCTCGTGTGTTTGTGAGTTAGAGAAATAATAGAGGTAGTAGCAGCATGGAAGATCTGCAAGGGTCTCCCTCTGTGTGTGTTGCATGCCTGTCTGAGCATGTCACCATAGGGGCAAAAAAAAGAAACAATCTGCCCCCTAAGTTTTCTCCGAACTCTCTGAGGAAGAACAAACACAAGCCTAAAGGAGAGCGTGCCTTTTATGGTGTCTGCTGGAAGTGTTTTCTTAGTCTCTTTAGGTTGTAAGTGATGGATGTCAAATGTTTGCTAAACTGAAGTGGTTCGCTTTCCACCAACAGCTGCATACAGACAAGACAGCAAATAAGAGCTCTTTGTGCCTGCAGAGACCATTGTGATGGCAATACTAGGGCTGCAACTACTGATTATTCTTATTGTTGAGTATTTTTTTCATTTTTATCACCTCTGACAAGGAGGCTATGGTTTCAGTTCCAGTTTTTAGGTTTTAGGAAAGCCTGATTTCCATGAAGCTTGGTTGGAGGGTAAACTACGGGTCAAGGTGGAACCCATTCAAATTTGGAGGGGACCTGAATTCTGGGGTGTATACAATAATTATTTTTGCACTTGTAGCATTGCAAGATCGGGCATTTGGCCTTTTGGAGGTCATCGCTTTCCAAGTGGCCTTCTATGGGGTTACTATGTGTCCTTATTATTATAATGCATTAAAAAAAGGGAAAACTACTGACACTGTAATCATATGTTTTATTGCATGTAAAATACACTTGTAACTAGTATTGTTATTGTGGATTGAAAACTCCAGTTTGCAAATCTAAAATTCGGTTTCAAATCCGTAGGTTTTGCTGGCTATTGAATTCAATTTCAATAAATAACCCCATACCCTTCTAGTTTTTTGATGAACCAAATAGTCATTCAGTCTACATAAATGGACATGCACTTATATATACATAGTGGAAGAAAAGATTTAGAAAAATGTCCTTCAAAATTTCTCAGCCAGAGCCCAGGGAGAAATCTTCGCATTGCTTCTTTTGTCCAACATGTTCTAAATCAAAATGTACCTATAATGGCACTCAGAGAGTCTGGACCTCTGCCAAGGCCAACGGGGCGTTCACTTGCTGCTTTGATGGTCCCTGAGTTACCATGTTGTTCTTCTGATTTTGGTGTGTTTATTATCTTTAAGTCACAATGTGGAAACAACATTGATGCTATAAAGAAAATGTGTTGTTTTTCAATGCTCTGAGCTTCTAAACAACATGTTTCTGGGATCAGGTTAGCCATGAAATGTGTACCCAAATTTTTGTTGACTCTCTGAGTCTTTCACATGAATTTTCTCAGTTGGGAACTCGTTTTTTTCGACATCACCTGAATGCAGCACAGATGCCCTTTGTTAGCAATGTAATTAAAATAAAAACAATATGTGTATCTGTCCTGTTTCATTCAAATAAGTCCAGTAGTTTTTCTGCAATCCTGCTTACAAACAAACCAAGCTAAAAAAAAACAGTAATAAGTAATAATAAGTATTGAAAAGCTGCTTCATAAATGACTTAAAAGATTGATTATTCTAATTCGTTTTCTGTCAACAACGAATCATTTAATAACGTCAGCACCAGACACAAATATATCTGTGAGTCTTATGTTTGTGTGTGTGTGTGTGTGTGTGTGTGTGTGTGTGTGTGTCTCTGTGTGTTTTTCGGAGCTCATGTTTCACAGCTGGTGCGTCCATGTGACAGCTAACGTGTGGCACATGAGGGAGAACACTGCAGCTGTCTGTACTATGCACATCTGCGTGTCATGCAGGAGTACCATGGGTATACCGACACTTGATTACAACGGATTACATGTATTTAATTACAATTAGTGTAATTTGGTACAGATTCAAGTACTTGGACTCTTTGTGTAAAATCTGAAATGTTATGCTGCATTGTACTGTTTTCTCATGCAGGTCGATTATTGCAAAAAGCATCTTGTGATACATACTTTAATCGCTGATAATCAAACCTAATCTAAGCAAATAAGTCTGAAGGTTAATAAATGGCAACTCTGAATTTTATTTAGTCTCTTTACCTTCATCATTAGGAAGGGATTCCTCTTTGCCTCTCTTGTCTGCCTCACTGTCAGCTTTCAGCACATTGATCTGAAAGAAAAACATCTTATGTTGGAACAGAAGCACTGTAAAATAAACACAGAAATCAATATCAGCATAAACAGTAAAATTATGATATGAAACACTTATGTATTCATGCTTAGGGCTGCAAATGGTCCGGAAATTTACAGTAAATAAAAAGCAATGCTGGGTGTTATGGCATGTTTTGGTTACGGTAGGATAATTTTACTGAACTGCATCCAGCATCCCACTAAATAGGAATTTGGTAAGATTACAACCATTCTGCATGCATAGTGCATACTCCCTTCACATGTGCAACCCCCAACACTCCTGCCAACCAGAGTTACCAGATCCAGGGACAAAGAGTATTTTCATGTGAGACAATATGGGACATGTAACCATTGCTGAGCGGTATGAAACTCGACTATGGACGCTGCCTTTGTCACAGTCTGCTGACCTGTAAGACTGGTAAATGATGCACAGCATGTTCAATCAGTCATGTAGTTATTTCAACTGCTGTTACTTTAACAGTCAAGAGATTAGAGGTGGGGGAAAAGAAACGATACAGCATAGTATCGTAAAGTATCGATATTTAGTGTTCTGATGGCCGTAAAAAGCCTAAATTTGTTGGCCTTTTGCACATTGTAATGTGACTTTTACATCATAAACTTTCATCTTAATCATTGCATATTTTATTCATACTGGGGTGGATTCTGTTAACACAGCCATGTGCTCTTTTTTTGAAAGCTAAATGTGTTAAGCGACAGGAAGTAATTCACAGGTTAGTAATTAATACTAACAGTGTTCAGAGTTTAGCTTTTTGGGATTCAAACTTCTTTTTATTAACACTCTAAGGAGGTGTACTCACTTTGAAGTCACATTGGCCTTTGTAAATGTAGTCCTTATTAAAGTCTGTCCAGGCTTCTCACAGTTGAAATACTAATGTCTCGACCATCAAGAAGCTTGAGCTATTTCCTTTATTATTTATTAAGTTTTACTTGTTTCCACATTTTTTCAAATATAGAATAGAATAGCCTTTATGTGCTTCCATTTATGTATATGAATTTAATGATTGTGAAAATGCTGTAAAATAATGTTTACCTGAACACTGCTTTTATTTTGAAGGCAGGTCTAACACATTCTTACTGTAACATTTAGTAAATACGTGCAGCTGGAAAACAAGTGGAGGCTGACTGACCACCGTGTGCAGTAACGTTAGCTAGCCATTCGCTCTAACAGGCAGTCTAACCTCACTCAAAAATTGGAGTTATCCTAACAGAGTGTTCGCTTAAAATGCTTAAAATCAAAATAATATTGCATTGTGACTCAAGTATTGGGATAAAATCGTATCGTGGGGCCTCTGGTGATTCCTACCTCTACAAGAGATCATCTTTGTTTACCAGGAATGCATCAAAAAGATTGGCAAATCATATCACAAAAAATTCTCCAGGAATCATCTTCCACTGGCTCCTACCAGTTAAGTGGTTCCAACATGTGTACTGCCAACACTACTGCACTGTCTGAGCCAAAATGCGAAACAATTTCATGTACAATTTGATCATAACACTGAAATTTATACATTTTATATTTTGTATAATGGAATACTGTACAGCGTTTAATATAATATAATATAATATAACGTCTTGCATGTTCAAATTGCACCAAGTTCAACTAAGTTCAATGCCGTTAAAAGAGACTAACTAAAACGTGTATTATTCATTTATTTGATTTGTTTAACTGCAATGTGATTGATACTGGCTAGCGGCCAGTGGTATCGGGCTAGTATTAGCCTACAAAAAAGTCCAACATTAACATCTTACTTTCAGTGTTAATAAGAATGTATTCGGCGTCACCACATGACCACTGTATGTATTTGGCAAATTAATTAATTATGTCAGTTTATGGTATGATATAAAGTACATTTCTATATGCAGATGACATGTCAAGCTACAGCAAATAATCCCTATATTTCCAATTTACTCCTGTTCCCATTATTTACCATTACCATTATTATGAGAGAGTTTTATAGCCTGAGTCATGCTGTTGTAATTATTGACTAAATATTGTAAAACTGTCGCCAACATATTGTCTGTCCTTTTCATGTTATCCTCCCATGTCTTTTGATTTACGAGCTGCAATAGCTGCAATAGTTCTTTGTTTGCCGTCACTTGCTCGACTCTTATCAAAAAGTCTGATTGCATGTTAAAGTGTGTGGGAGTCAAGGGCTTTTTTGTTTACACAATCCGGAACAAAACCCGTGCAAATGGCCTTACCTCCACAGAAGCGACACATTACATCATGCACAGACGCATGGGAATATTTATCAGTCGTTTCTGTCTTATATTTTACACTAGATTAGATTACAATAAGGATTTTAAATAAAGGTGTTACTGGTGGTTTTCTCTCACCAGTTTGACAATGCTCTGGTCTCCCAGTCTGTCTCGGAGGACCATGATGCTGTCCTGAGGGCAGTTTCCGGCTGTCTGCCGCACAGTCAGGGTCAGGGAGTCCGTCCTGGGACAAAACCTCAACATGCAGGAGCTGTCGGACCACACACACCACACACCTGGAACGGGGCCAGGACCTGGAGGGCTGATGAGTTATAAGAAAGATTACAGAAGCGAGGTTAACAGGACTGAGAGGAAGCTCCCCTGTGATTCAGCCTTATTAGAAGTAATCATCAGTATTCATGTGTCAAAAATAAGACAACAGATAAAATTAAACTTACGCTGCCAGCACCCTGAACATAGCATGCTGTCCATCCTTCTGAGCCAACTGGAGGGGTGTGTCTCCCTCCTGATTGGGTGAGGTCAATGCCCTTTGACCTCTCGGCTGGTGGATTAAGAAGCGGGAGAGATGGACCAAACTTAAACGCACTGCGAGGTGAAGGAGGGTTTCTTTGGGCTGAAGCTCAGCAGCTAAAGAAAGAGACAAAGACAGCAGGCAGAGACATAACACATACTGCAGTTTTACCTGAAATTATTGGTGCAATCATAGTGAAATAGATTAGATTTTCAGCAGTTATGTAAAGCTTTTGAATTTTGGTTTCTCACTATTTGATTATATTCTTGAGGTCACGATTTGTGATTCAAAATCTATTCTTGATTCAGTACACAGAGGGGCTAATTTCATCTCAAGTTATATTAACTGACTGCAATAATGTAAACACATAAAGCCAACCTACACAAAAGGTGATATGAAGCGTGTTTGTTGTGGTTTGATGACACAGGACAGGAAGTGGAGAGATGTCATTCAATGCACTTATATGTTACGAACAGAGCTAAATGGTCAGAGTAAAATGGTACAGAGTACAGAGCGCTCCGGATTCACCTCACATGCATCAGAATGATTGAAGAATAAATAGCAGGATGATCTTATATAGGCAGGCTCAAATGCTTACATGTGCTATTTCTCACATCAGGTTTTTCAACAAGTATGACAAGAATATGCATGACATTTGAGCCTGAGACAGAGAGTCTGCTATAATTTGCTTTCCTAATATGCACTTTTCTAAAGACAATATATACTTATGGTGAAAGACACAAACTGTAAACCTATGCAGAAAAAACTATGTAGAAAAAACAGATTAGAAACTTTATAATGAACACATTCTAACAAAAAGTAGCATATATTAATGCTATACTTGCAGGAATGAAAACTTTTTACTAAAAGCTACGACTTTCTTCACAGTTCCTTTTCTCAATCACACAAGTGCAACCAGCTGTGCTTGTTTTTATCTGACGTCATGTTTGATCTTGCAAGTTTCTGTGAATTACCGCACTGACTTTTTATTTATGTTCTCAAGATTAAAATATTAAAAATCAGTCAAATCTGTTATGTCTGTGAACAACGATACATTTTGTAGAAAATGATGCTTGGGTTGATTTAGAAATTAAGCTAGCCATTTTCTTTGTTTTTATCTATTCTTTATTTAAAAGCTCAGCACTTGACCGATATTGAACAGTCCGTGGCCTAGAGGTTAGGAATCGAGCTTGTAACTGGAGAGTCGCCAGTTCGAATCCCGGTACTAACAGGTCTAGGACTGAAGTGCCCTTGAGCAACCTAACCCCCCTGCACAGCTCCCTGGGCGCAGCAATGTGCTGCCTACTGTGTGTAAAAAAAGGATGGGTTAAATGCAGAGGTTGAATTTCCCCATTGTGGGATTCTTCTCCTATTTATTCTTTATTTTCTCAGTTATCATTTCTAGAATTGTTTAACAATGTAAATACTTTTATGCACAATGTAAATAATGCATAATAATGTATTATATTCTTTCATAAAATAAATTCCCTCTTCTTTCTCTTGTTTTAGAAAGCAGCCTCCTGTTTTTTTTTGCATAGTGATATTGTGCATATGGTGCAACACTGGTACCCAGTCGACATAGAAAAGGTCTATTTTCTTTTCAACTCAGTGTCATTTTAATATCATCCATCATATCTGTTATCTGTCTCATATCAGTCATATTCAGCATCTAAACCATTCATGCTATACTTTTGTAAAGTAAACCTTTCCTCCAACTGTCACATTGATCAGGGTGTGTTATTCTACACATACGCTCTCAGATGTACAGATCATCTGCTGCATATGTGTGGAATGTACGGCAGTAATAAACCACCATGCATGAAGGAATGAAGAAGTCTCGGTTGCACAAGGTCGGCAGTATATCAATAATATTAGTGCCTAGAAAAACGGGATGTTTCTGTGGGAGCAAACACCTGCTGTTAGACAGTTGCTGCCTTCTGCAGGAGTACAAGGGAGTATAAACAGTAAGTATAAGGGTATATAAACAGTCTGGATCACTCTGAATGATGCTCTTACTCATATCATGCAGTACAGGGTGGCGACAGCATGGCTCATTACTGCTGATCACTACTCAGCACAAACCCTCCATACACACCCTGGTTGTTTTGTAAGCACGGGATGAAAGACAGTTTGTAGAGCGGGGAGCAGAGGTACTTTATCTTTGAGCTTTCCCTTCAAGTGTGGGTGAGAGCTGGAGGTTGCCATGACACTATCTTTCAAACTCAGAAACAATGTGCGGAAGAATTCAACTCTTATTTTGTCTTTTTTCCCCTCCAATGTGCCGTCGCTGGAGCCCTGAGTTGAACTGGAACTCCCCGTCACCTCCACAATGGTGTTGTTAATTGTGACCCAGATTCGAGCGACTGAGAGGAGTGAATGCTGAACATGCTCTTCATGCAAAGTTCAACAAACAGGAATGCCATTGTCAGGAAAAGGCCAGTAAATAGTACACGGAGAAACAAGAGGCCAACAGCTACTTTGCATCTGCATTGCATTTGCACCCGTGTTTTGCATGCACATTTTCTTTTTCTGTGCAAGTCCTGTTCATATACAGCACTGCTGTCTAATGAGAGATCTGAAAGGGATCCAATCTTTTTATTTTTCTTTCCATGCTAAATAAAACAAACTGGAATTGTACAAAGGCAATAAATTATCTATATCAGCTCAGTATATTTTCCATACCAGGAGATGTAATCTCTAAAAATGCAGCTGTGCTCAATATAAAGTGGCACCCTGGCACGTCTTACCTCATTTCTTAAAATAATAACACTTCACTGCTTTGAAATAATGAAACATCATAAATAACAAAAAATCTAGGGGCCAGACGCCAGAAACAACTCCGACACAGCTGTGGTGTTAAGGAGTAGGAGTGCGGCGCAGAGGAGGATTGTGGGAGTTGATTTAATAGATGCAGAGGTCTGCAAGACAACTCTAATCTGGCTGAGGAGGAATAATGGCAGTAATTGCTCTTTCTTTGGAGCACACCGGCCTCTGCCCAGGCTGGCTGGCTGGTCCTGAGCATCATGTGATCAGTCAGATCTCATGTTGGGTTTCAGACCTACTGAACACCAGAACACCACTGCGATGATATTAACCTGAATATGTTCCTTAAAGGGGAAGGAAGTTCACACAAATCATTTAAAGATATAGTCGCAAGCAGCAAGGAACGATGTCCAAGCATTGAGCATTTGTTTTGGGGTAAATTGTCAACTTTTTTTTTTTTTTAAATATAAGACGAAATAAAGAATGTTGTGCATACAGTCATAATTACTACTAAAGTAAAAGTACAAAAGTATCAGCATCAAAATGTACTTAAAGGATAAAAAGTAAAAGTACTCATTATGCAGAATGGCTCCACTCATCCGCCCATTGTTAAATATATTCTTATTGGATTATTATTGATGCATCTATGTGAGCAGTGTTTTAATTTTCTAAAGGTAGTGCTCATTTTAACGTCTTAATATACCTTTTCAAGTAAAGTATAAATACCTCAAAATTGTAATTAAGTACAGTACTTGAGTAAATGTAAATAGTTATAATCCACCACTGGTTTGGTAGCATTTGACTTTTGAACATATAGATGTTGCATATTGTAAAAACCCTAAACCTATAAAGTGGTGGATTTCTTTGACCATAGGCTGCAGTGCAGACAAACTTGCATTTTAGTGGATGTGGTGGGAGAAAAATCAGTTCTGTAGAAGATACGAGCGATTTATTTTGTATTTTCAAAGGTGAAACTGAAATTAAGATCAACTGTAACAAGCCATGGCAATTTTAATCTATTTCTGACGTGTTGAAGAAAATAGTTTCTCAGTGAGGGTGAAAAAGTAGATGGGCTTTCAGATTTTTTAATGTGGGAAAACCACAAAAAACTAAATATTAACCATTAACCGAAGATTATATTTAAAACATGCCCGGAGGGAGACTTTAACAAAACCACTGATTCCAATATGGGAAGAGTGGAAGAGTGTAGTGGAAATTTTAAAAAATCTGCTTGTCTTCCCACAGGCAGCTTCCCCTTTACTCTAGATAAATCACAGACTTGATCAATTAGCTCCTTTCTACTGCAGAAAACTGGTCTGTTTCCTTAAAATATGGTTGATGAGAGCCAAAGTGTGGCTCTAAACAACTAGAGATAAGGCAGAAAATATGTGTTCCTGAACTTAGGTGAACCAGCCTTAACTAACATTTCCATGATGTGCATACAAGCAACAACAGCAAAACAAAAAAAAGTGAAAAACAAAACAAAAGAAAGAACAAAAAACTCCTTTAGGAGTTCAAAAGTTGAGTCCTCTTATCTGCTGAGCAGAGGGGAATCCCTGATGTTTGACCTCTGTAAATGATCCGGGAAGCTCAAGAGCAGAAACTAGAACACGAGTGGATGTTTTAAGGCTAAACATCCTTTCTCTTCTAAGCGAAAGAAAAAAATCCACTTATAAAAAAATCCTGAATGTGCTTTGTTTTGAATTGACTAGTTTAGTTTTTGAGGTTTAAATTATTCATACAGCACAACATGCAGACAAATCTGTGCTTTAAAAGTATCAAAAAGCATCAATAACAGACAAGGACTGGAGCTGCTATAAAATTACCTCTGGCAAATAAAAATCTACAACATCTCAGTTCATGACTTACACTCCCACTTCCTGTTTCATTACCTTCTCTTGGCTGGCCGTCCGTGTTTTTCCACTGCTGAGGGTAATCCATGTTGGCCATAGCCTGCGTGATCTTCTCATCCAGCTGCCTGAGACCAGCTCCATCACCCAAACTCTGTCTGAGCTGCAAATCCTTCTCAGTGCAGTCCAGCGCTGCAGCGGGGAGCTCCTCGTCAGCTGCCTGTGCCCATGTGGAAAACCTCTTCAGGACTTGGAGGTAGCTCTGCGGAGCGAGCTGGTCCCTGTTTGCACTCAGGTATTCTGCTGCCTCCTGGGCAACGTCCCTGAGGTATTCAAGAGATGCTTCACCCTTGCATGGCCTGACCTGGTCCTCTGCGTAACAGTACGCTGCGACAGAGACAACTTCCACAAGGTCATGGCCTGTAGGGGAGATATGAGGGGTGAGACAATAGTCATGTTTCTATTCAAGCTAATTTTTTAAATGTTGCAAAAAAGAAATCCAAACTAAGACAGGTTTGCAATAACTGGTTTGGCATAGGGCTGCTATTGGAAAAAACTGACATTGCAATATTTTTATGTGATATATATTGCAAATTGAAAAAGCAGCCGACAGGAATTTTTACTTCTTTGTATCAAGCAGCAAAAAAAGTTGCAGCATGACATGTTTGAATTTATTTGCCTTATCAGGTTTTGCCCATCCTGCCATGGGGACAATTGAGCTACACATTACAATGTCGATGTTGGAACACTATGCTGTGCAGCCCTAGTTTGGAGCAAATAAACCAGGCTATGCTAGGCCTGGGCCGATAATCAATACATCAATTAATCGCACGATAAATTAAATGAACTCAATAATTTTGCCGGCCTCGATATATCGCCATGCGCATGCGTGTTTGTTGTCCTCGTCTGTTGCCGCCAAGCAGGCTGGATGACAAGAGGGTTCACTCTGTGCTCGATCTCAGCACCTGGGCGCTTTTGTTCCATAGCAGAATGAGCGGAGTGAACCCTCCTGTCAGTCATCCAGTCTCTTTGTCTCTGTGGGGAAGGCTGGGCCACTAGCATTGGCTACACACAGAGTGCAGCAGGTGAGCCTCGTGCGGAGCAACGCAAGGAAAAAAGATGATTGCAAAGCCAAATGCCACAGCCCTGGTGTGGGAATATGTTGGTTTCAAACCGAATGAAAAAGGTGAGCCCATCAACACACGGACGAGCCTGTATGCCGAATTTGTTCAAAAGTGGTGGAAACAAAAAAAGCCACCACAACAAACTTGCATGCCCATCTAAAGCAGAACCACCCGACCCAGTTTTCCCAGCTGGGGAAAAAAACTGCACCTGGAGATGCAGAGCCTTCGTCCCGACAGTCAACACTGGTCGACAAAGTCAATATAAACGCTGTGCGCTCACAGAAAGTGGAGTTTGCTACATCGCAAAATAAATGCTGCCCTTTTAAAAAAATAAAAAAAAATGTTTGTTTTATTTATTTAGGATATTTAAACGTTCTTAAAATTACAATTACAATGGTAAAAAACACTGAGAAATAAAAGTGTATTGTGTTTGAAAGGGTGTGCATTATTATGATATATTATCATGTTGACAATAATATTGTTTATCGGCAATAATTTGTGGGACAATATATCGTCCAGCAAAATTTGTTATCGTCCCAGGCCTAGGCTATGCAAAGTGTAGTTTCATCAGAAGTTGGCGCTATGAGCTATACATGGCTGCCAGTAAACAGAGCGTAAGAATTAGAGATTGCTAACTGAAAACAGTTGACCATCTAACTGATCTACGAGAGGAACATGGAGAGAAGTCTGCTGGAATTTGGTTAAATTGTGCAAGTTTTAATTGTGCTTTTGCCAAGAGTGGAAACACCTGATCAGTCACGTGGGTTAAAAGTTTATTAAGTCAGAACTTATTCAATGAAGATGTTTCTATATCCCATTTAGCCCATCAACTCATTTTCGAGAAACAATCTCCTCAAGCGAGCATAAAAACTTTTTTGCACAATTGAGAAAGTTTTATCCAATTTTGTTCTTTGATTCTTTTCAGCAATTTGCATTAAAATATGTGAATGGATACGCAGTTATTGGCAGGGTAAGACTGTTTTTTTTAAAGGTTGAATAAGGACATACCTGGAACTGTGAAACAGAGGGTCAGCCCATCATCTCCTCTTTTTGCTGCAGTCACGTGTGTGAGTTTAGAGCCTTGTACAACGACATAAAACTCTGCATCTTCAGGAACGCCTGCTTGTAACCTCATATGGGCTTCCACCTGTCCCTGAGAGGAGAAAAAGAAAATCCATTCATGTCAGAACAAGACAAACAAGGCCTTAAATGTACAATGTGTAATGTTCTGCCACTAGGGGTCTCTCAATCAAAACAACAAAAAAAGACAGAGCTTGGTGCAATTTTGGAGTAGCGTGGGATCATAGGAGAGGTCTTCATTGTTCAGGAGGTTTTTATCCACAGAAGTCTCCTTCTCTCAAAAACAATAATTAAAACCATTGAATAAAGCAGTTTCACATTAAAATCATTGTTTCCGTGATGCTGTTCGGAGGACACAAAACATCCCAGAGGGGCTGCGGGCCGAGCGACCACTAGCATGTTCTCAGCTTGTTTCTCTGATGACTAAAATTCTTCATCCAGTTGAAACATGTAGTTGAAAAAGATTTTTTTTTAAATCTACAAATGTATCATAAAAATGTTTATCAAAACTGGATGAAAAAGTCAGTTTATGAAACGATATGGAGCCACTGACAGGTGACAAAATAAAACGCACCTTAATTTAAATTACAGGTTTTCTTTTGAAAATAGTTGGAAAAACACTTGGGAATATGTAAGAACACAACTCAACAACATATTCAACATACCCAAGTCGTTTTTAGACAGTTACACAGCTTTCTCTTTCCTTATCACCCTGCTGACACGTTCTGATTACATCTAGTTTCACAAAGTTTACTTATATGCTCATTGTGCTGGATGAAAGAGAAAAATTGGGCAGCAAGGCACAAGGAAGAAAAAGAGACACCGGTCATTTTCTCACAATGGGAGTGAGCTGCTCCCTACTGAGCATGATCCACCTTCATAATGAGATCCATTATTTCTGTTACATCACTGACCTTGTTTTGTTATTGACCTCATCTGAACTCTGCTTTGACCCGCATCACCACGAAGACACCGAGCAGAAGACGATTTGTCTCTGCAGCACAGGACGTCAAAGCATTCGCTAACCAATGCAACATGATAGAAAGTGAATGTAATGCCTCTTAGTCACTGACAAAGTAAATTTTTTGTCCTCAATGTCATTATAGATTACCAAAAATGGAAACCACATGATTTACTTCACCTACCCAGTATTATTTTCCCCCAGAGACTGACCTTTACAAGAGGGTTAGCTCAGAGTGTATCGCTCAAGTTCAAGAGGGATCGCATACTTGGAGTTCCATGCTTGTGCAATTTCCTTATCTTGTGTTTTCTTGTGCTCAGTTTAGGTCTTTATCTGGTGATTTATGGGGTCATCCTTAATTTATCCTCATTGTTAATATGTGATCAGTTATGTCAAAATGTATTTTAAGCGCATACGTCATGTTATCTTTACATTTGAAGAATCTTCTCAGGCCACTCCATGCTGTATTTTGTGGCTTCTCGTCACACCACTGAGTCTAAATTCTTAGAACATTTTAGAAGGAGAGCAGCTAAATAAAAGAGACTGAAGCATGCACAGTTTATAATTACAGTTTAGACTGTGTATGGATTAAACATAGTCTACATTGTTATCTTTAAACAAACCACAGAGGTGAATGCACAAAAGGACTGTGCTGCTTTTGCAGCTGCTGAACCTGCACAATCAAGACAAAGGAATAATTGAAAATTCTCTAAGCAGGGTGAAATGCACTGCATTGCATGTATTTAAATGAGGTACTGTAATGTGCATACATTTGGTGCATAATCGGCCCTTTTCTGTGCAAATGAGCCTCATTGTAAAGACGGCCCAATTCATAAAGATCAACGCTTATTATCACACGCAGTTATAGTGAAATTAATCTTTAGAGAGTTGGATGTAACTGGGCACATTTATAAGGGATGTCCGCTTAAATTTATTTTGGCATGCAGTGACAGGAAACAATGACATTTGTACATGAATAAAGCTCTCCTACAGGTAATTTTTGAAAAAGCCAAACGATTAGAAAATTATGAAAATGTAAGCTTATAAGAGTTATTTTTGCAGGGAGTCTTGGTGGCTCATTTGTAGAGTGCAGATCGCTCAGGCTGAGTCCTTGTTGCAGTAGACCAGGAATGAATCAAGCCTGAGGTCCCTTTGCTGCATGTCTTCCACTCTGTCTCCGCCTTACATTCTCTCTCTCTCTGTCACTATCAAATAAACCATGAAAAATGTCCAGAAAAGCCCCAAAACAAGTGCATTTATTGCATTTTTGCCACATCCAAATCAGATGTGAAAAAAAAATTTGCTACATGCAGATGTCTCGCATGTGTTAAGATTACGTTTAAGATTCCCTTACTAGTCCCATAATGGGGAAATTCAGACACTGCATTTAACCCATCTTTTTTTACATACAAGTGAACACACCATGCTTAGGAGCAGTGGACAGCACATTTCTGCTCGCCGATTCCTAACCTCTAGGCCATGGACTGCCCAGATGCTAACATGTGCTCATTAGCACAACACAAAGTTCATCTGAGGCTCTGATTGGTTTTACAGGTGTTTGGTCATAAACCAGATAGTAAGCTGCCTGCAGGAGGACACAGATAACGTCTAGGCACATTCAATAAATTTTAAAAAATGCATCTTGTTAACGTAGGCTAAATATAGGTAAAAGGTTCCTCTGGCCTACCTTGACAGTCAACAATAGTTATAGAATAGAGTTTGAGCCATTAAACTGGTAGAAGGCTGCTATTTATTTGCTTTGCACCGAAACTCTTGGATCTTTCCAGAGTTACTTATTGAGTGTTTCATGGATTAGAAATGAAACTGACCTCTTGTGTTCGCAGGCTGTTTGTTTGGACTGATAATAGAGGTCTGACTCAGTTTCTCAGTGTTTTCTGCGCACTAAGTGGTGTACTGCAGTACCACTTAGCACACACTTACCGCTGTTAATGTTATCACTAATTGTTTTTCCACCTAAGAAAAAGATAAGATGTCGGGCCTGTTTGTGCAGCCTTCCTGATTTCTTACCAGGCTAGCTAGACACAGGGCATCAGTCGTTATCTTACATTTGGAAAGTATATTTTCATAAATATTGTTGAAACGAGACAGAATATCTTTCTGTTTTCAAAGTAAACATCAATTTTAGAGATAATTCCCCCAAGTTATTTCTATTTATTATAACTTGATAAGCAATATTCCGGTACATCACATTAAAATCAATGACATATATCTATTCTCTATCTGTGTTATTTGGAAACTGTCCTCCTGCTTTTAGATTTAAATGGCTGTGAGATGTAGAAACATATGTGCTATGTGTACATAACGCTTATTTTCAATATCTTTTGATTTTGTTTCCACTCCTTCAAGGAGGCTGTAGTTCTCACCAATCTGCAGCAGGCTCAGATAATATTAGTTTACACAGGTAGAATTGGATCAGACAGAATTTGCTTGATCCTAACTGTATCTGCTGCGCCTCGGGGACGAGAGAGGAGGACGGCTGGCTGGCAATAAGACGTCACACTGATGTGATCTATGGCCTTTTCTCCGAAGCTCTATCGTGACACAACCTGATCCAGTAACAATGAAATATTTAACACCTTGTGGTTTTACCTCATGCCTCCTTATATGTGCAGCTCTCAGGTCAGGCTTATTGTGTTAATTATGGAACATGAGGAGGTAGATCATTAGAACAGGAGCTTGATACACATCTAAAAAGGGAGTTGTGCGGTGTAAGATTACCTTAATATAAGGAAAAAATGCACACTAGATAATGCACCTGTGCACATACTATATCTAATTACCACCAAGTGATGTTTTGAGTATCAAATTCTTTGTCTGGTGGCATCTAAAAGAATCAAGTTCAAGGGAGGTTTATGCGGAAACGTTATTAAACATAGCTGCTATACAGCTACACGTGAACAGCTAGAGGGAAAACCCTGGAGATAAGATTAATAAAGTAACTTATCTTTATAACGATCTATATAATCTGCTTTTGGAAGTCAGGCGGAAGAACCATCCAAAGCCTCCTATTTGGAAAAATGTTGACAAGAAATATATATATATATATATACACATCTTTAAAGAAGTTATAAATAAAATAACATTTTCAATTGAAAATGGTTGGGTCATGGATCTAATGTGATATAACGTGCGAGGAGAAGGAGAGCTCCTTCTATCTCACTATAGCTGACTCAGCTCAGAACATTACACAGGTATGGTTGGTGGGGTTAAGGCTCAACGGCAATATTTGGAAATGCTCGTCTAATCATGGGTCATATCATGCTGTGACAAAAGTTTGTATTCAGCCTGACTTTGCACGTATTAAAGTGGTTCTGTCAAGATTGCAAAACCAACAACACAATAACTGTCTGTAGCTTTTGCCAAAAAGTTCATACATTATAATTTGACTGATGCACTGTGGAAAATAGCCAATTTTGAAAAAGTAATTTACATGAATATAGTCTCTAGAAACTAGACAACAGATGGCAAAATACAGTGACTTGCAAGTGCTTTTTGCTAAATTTTCTACTATTCTACAATGTCATTTAGCAGATGATTTTATCCGAAGCAAAGTACATTTGAGAGTAAATACAACACAAGCAAAGATGAAGTCAAAAGACAGCACAAGTTAGTGCCATGGGTTAAGTGTGAGTCCATTGGGATGTAAGTGCTATTAGGTAGTTAGGTAGTGCACATGAACAGTGCAAATAGTGCTTGTTTTTCATTTTTCTTGTTTTTCTTTTCTTGTTCAATTGAACAGTACAAAGAAATTACAAATATATATATATATATATATATATATATATGTGTGTGTATGTGTGTGTGTGTGTGTGTGTGTGTGTGTGTGTGTGTGTGTGTTTAAACTGGTAACCTTAATGTTTTTGTAAATATTGAATCTGAATTCTACATTTGAAGCACTATTTTTTTTACACAGCATCCCAGTATCTTTAGAATAAAGGTTGTACATTAATAAAGCATGAAGTTAGACTAACACACCTCTTACCTGCTACTGTAAGGCAGTAATTTCATGACCTGCAGGGTCAAACCTCCCTCTGTACTTTCTATTTCTATTTTTCTAAATTAATCAGATACTTCCTTTATCTATTTGTTTTGATGCTGTTCTCCATGTTGACGCTGTGTTGCTGTGTTTGGCTTCTTTCTTCCTTTTTCTGTCTGTTGTTTCATGTTGTTTTGAATAAATCTATTTAATCATCACTGTTGCTTGTTTGTTTGCTGGCTGTTTGGAGTTTTATGTACCTTTTTGCAAGATTACCATAATATGACATAACAAGTGCTGCATATTAATATACTTCTTCATTACAACACCATATCCATGATACCCCAGTGACATAGTTTTATAATCTCCCCATGTTGTTGTCCACTCAGCGGGGAAAAACAGCGTCAGATCTGCTGCCTGTGGTCTCCAGGAAACCAGCAGTCATCAGCTTTAGAGGTCTGTGCTATGATCTCCTGAGTGCAACACGTAGGTGACGTCAGGGGAGCAAGATCACTACAACAACAAAAACAGCTCCAATAACAGTCAGTCCCCTCAGTGAGAAGACAGCCTGACGTCAGCAGGGATTTTTTTTGTTTTTAAATATTACCAGTTTTTCACAGTGTAGTATTTCTGTTAGGAAACTGACACAAATGACATTTTGTCTCATCAAGGAGGAGTTAGAGTGGAAAATGAAGTGTGCTGAAATCCTCAAACAGTCGCTATAAATCATTCGAACTTTTAGCTTTGATCAGACACCAACAGAGGTCTGAGGAAAGACACATGCTTGGACCATTCACAAACACGCATACACATCAGGAAAAGGCCTTTTCAAACTCCTAAGAACATTTCTAAGTGAAAACATTTTAAATATTTGAGTCACACATTACCGCAGTGAGCTAAAAGAAACTCAGCGGACCAGAATCTCATTTGAGCCTTGAGGGTGACAGCTAGAACTGTAAGACACATACCTCTGATTTAATCTGCTGTGCAAATTAGATACTAATAACTAGTCGACATGTCAGAAATGCTGTCAGTGGAGCTGGCATGGTGCCACAAACATTTCATTTGAAAGCAGCCAAGTGTTTTCTCCTTGTTACATAATGAGTGCATGGAATTGTTGCAAAACTTTTACTGAATTTATAATATTTTAGGTTTGGAATATTTGAGAAAACTGCTTTAATGTCTATTTGTTCTTCTTTTATGACTGACCAGCTTATCGGATGTCAATAAACGACTGGCAGGGTGAGGTTTTGTTTGTATGACATGTGAAAAGCATGGCAAACATGATCAGTGCAGCACTTACAGGGACACAAAATCATAAACCATAATACAGAGATAGCTGCTAGCTCAAAGAGCATGGTGATAACTGTCACTATCAACACATGCAGGCAATTGTACAAACATGGTACAACAAGGATATAGCTAATCTAGCTCCATTTGTGAACATGCAGTTGTGCTGTGTTCAGATAAAAGCTGCTATAAAGAAACAAGATTAATGGGACAGTTTGGGTTTTTTCAGTGTGGGGTTATATGAGGTACTTCATTTTATAGTCAGTCAGTGTGTGATCCTGATTCCAAATTAATTGGGATGCAGTGTTTAAAAAAACAAAATCAAATTCAGAATTCAAAGTGTATATTTACAAAAACAAAGATTTAACAGTTTTATTTTAACAGTTTTCAAATGAATATACCTCACAAAGGACTAGAAAAATGTCACATTCTGGGTTTTTTTTACATACTAGACAGGGTCCCAACTTTTTTGGATTATGGGTAATTATTAGACCTCCTACAGTAGATGGCAGTTGTAGAAGCAGGCAGGAGTACTGACATGAAAGCTGTGGCAGTGGTGTTCTGCGAGGTAAAATTACTGGTTTTGTCAATGGAGTCTGGTTGCTTTGACAAGATCATAGATAACAGCTTCAGTTCACCTGTGTAAACTTAAACAGGGCTGTCTGACAGCAAAGTAAAGTGGTGAAAATATTCTAAATATAGCAGAAACTTAAACTGAACTGACCCTGACAACCCCACAGTACTGTACAGCTGAGGACATGCCGTTAGCTTTGCAGGTAATTGGTTTTAAATAAAAAAATAAAAACATGAATGATTGTACAAAAGAATCATGTCCTCAAATAGTTGAGGTATTTTTCTCATAACTAGGCATGTGCAGAGCCAAGTATTAGTATCGGGCTGATATTGGCTGAAATCACTGGATCGCAGAGGAAAAGTCACACCAAAATCAGTAGGATCCTTCCTCTGGGGACCATGAATGCTTGAGCAAAATTGGTAATTTTTTAAATACACTGTAGTTTGTGAGGTAATTCAGGCTGAACCAATGTAGTGGACGCTCTAACAGGCTGACAGGCCATGCTGCTAGAGATGATTAAAAATTAAGAAGCATTTGTTTTTTGGTATTAGGGGTGGGCAATAAGGCCCTAAAAGATTATCACAATATTTCAGGGAATTTTTGCAATAACGATATTCTTGACGATATTACAAAATACTGAGAAATATATAGAAAATATGATTTTTTAAGTCTGTATGAATAAATAAAAACTGTTCAACAAAATATAAAATCAATCATAAATCTAAAATGTAGTGTAAAGTGCAAATCCCAACAGTTGCCAAATACAAAAAAACTACTCTTGACTCTTGAATATTAGCAAATAATAAAAAATAACCATCTAGGGGGTCCGGGAGCCCCACCAGGAGAAAATTTTGTACATTTTTAAGTACAATGCATCAATCTCATCCACTTTGAGAGCTAAATGTGAGCAAACACCTCACATAACATTTTCACAGTCAACAGGGCTTTCCACTAGGACATGGAGTAGCCACACAGTGTTGAAAAATAGCTGGCCAGGGGGGTCCAGGAGCATGCCCCCCTGGAGATTTTTTTTTCATAAAAGCCCAAATTTGGTGGCCTCTCACACATTCAATGCCACTATTCCATCACACTTGCACACGCAGACGCACACGGAGAGATGATGTGGTGACGGTACTGATACAGACAGGTAGGCACATCAGCTCAGAATATTTAGTGCGCGTGTGTAAGAGTGTGAATTTGTGTGCATGTCTCGGAGAGGGGCGGAGAGGTGGGGGTTGGGTTATGACGGGTGACAGACACAGACAGAGGCACAACGCAAAATAACTTTATATTATGAATAGTTACTGTAAATATACTTTCAGTAGCTTGAAATGTGACGTTAGCGCAGCACACGAGACTCCGGCGGGCTGATACATTCTAGGTAATTAATGGGAAAGCCTTACGCCACTACTTAAAGAAGTAGGAATGTTGCCAATATAATGATATGCATTTTTACCGGTATATTCATAAACGATACGATATGGCACACCCCTATTTGGTATATTCCTCTCAAACATCAGATGTGGACTTCTCTCATTTCAGCTCACCAGCATGAGCACACAGTCTTCTTGCAGGGGGATCAGTTTTACTCACACATCTGCTCAGGACGAACAAAATCACTTTGTCCTGCACCAGAGCTCAATAAACCCTCCCCAAACACAGGAACTGCCACACTTTCTGGATGCGATTCAATGCATCCATTTATCTGGCCAAACAGTATGGACCTGGCACTGTGTTGCATGCGTGGAAGGTGCACCATAACACTTTACCACGGCTGTTACAATAACAGCCTTTATAGCACAGCAGCGTGCCGTGGCTCACATACACAAAGCCCGGCATTGAAATCTGGATCTCATTCAGCAGCGAGAGTTGCCCCTGTTGAGCTGTGACCTTAGAGGGTGGAGACGCCACTTCCTCTTAATGGAGAAGGTGTATGTGTAAGCGGTAGAGCCCGTAATGATTCACATGCCTGGCTTCCAGAGCGGTCCTCAATCAGCCTCTATGAGCAAGAGACGAGGCGAGCCCCTCTCTACCTCCCTCCCTCTCCACCTCTGAAACTGGTGACACAGCAAAACAAGCAGACACTCTGCTTACCAGAAATCTGGCAACGCTTCAGTGCCTGGCCCACCCAGGCTTCCACACAAACGGGAGAATAAGAGCGAGAGAAAGAGAGAGAGAGAAAGAGAGAGAGAGAAAGAGAAAGAGAAAGAGAGAGATGGCGGATATGGAAGATTGAAGGGGAAAAGGAAGACAGATGGTGAAATAAAAGTAGCAGAGAGAGTTCTACTATGTCAAAAAAACTATAAAAACATTTACACCTGCACTCTAACATGGTTCCAAATAGGAAATTTATACAATTCATGCACTCCTTACATAAAAAAATGCCAAGAAACTAGGATTGTCAAAAGTATCGATACTCAAAAAAGTATCGATACGAAAACGTTGTATCCGGATATGATACTCATTTTCAAAAGTATCAATCCAACAACTTATTAAGCAGCTAAACCATACAACCTCAAAATATTGTTCTAATTGCTATTGTTTATTGTATTTATTTATTTTTTGCACTACCTCAGACCTGAAGCTTGTTATCATAGTTGCAGTTTCTTTTTGCACAACTGTTTTTATTATAAATATTTAACCTGTGGTTCTGTTAAATTTTGAGGTCTTCGTTTTTATCCTTGTGGTATCGAAAATGGTATTGAGTATCGAATATTTTCCTGAGTATCGGTATCGAGTTGAACATTTTAGTATCGTGACAACCCTACAAGAAACAAATAGGTATATTCTCTCATTCACCACGCTCTCAGAGGGATTTGTCATTTGGTGAGCCGGCTGTGTAAGGCCTGGCTTCCCCAGGGACTGAAACCCTCCTGGCTTGGGTTTCACCTGCGACACAAGGCTCGCCAGTCAACCAATGCACAGAGGGAGAAGCAGTGGTGGGAGAGGGCAGAGAGATGGCTGCAGGGAGAGACTAGAGTGCTCTAATAAACACAGAATTGTGTCTTGATATGGGAGTCGGCTTCTCAGGGTTCATGTTTTCAGCCCAACAATATCCAAATAGACCCCACCACGAGACCACCTACACATCAGACAGACTGGAGCGAAACATAAAGGCACTTACATATAGAGGCACCTCTCTTCTGTTCAGCTCCATTTTCTCTCCATCCACCAGATGCCTACAGAAGAGAAGTCATGTTACAACAATATCTGGAGAATAACAAACCAAACTTGCAACCTTTATACAGTTTTTCAAAAAGTTGCCCCTTGTCGTACAGGCAAATGTATAACCACATGTTCTTAGGAAAACAATACGGTGTCAAAAGTAGGGCTGTTATTTTCATTTTTGATTAAAATGCCCATTATTTTCAAATTAATTGCTTTTTCAATAAAATGTCTTTTAAATGTGGTTGCAAGGGTGGCAACAAGACATCAGAAAATACATTTCAGAAAATAAATTAAATTAAATTATTTTGAGGTTCGGGTTTTGCTGTCCAACAGTGATTCCAAAAAAGTTGGGACACTGTGAAAAAACGTGCATAAAACAGAATGCAATGATTTGCATATCCTGCAGTAAAAGGATAAAATATTTAATCTTCAAATTGATTATTTAAAAATGCAATGAATGCTGAATATAATGCATTCTGATTATATTTACATTTTGCACAACTCCCAACTTTTAGGGATTCGGGGTTGCATGTTGCCACAGATGACAATCAGAGGCCAAAAAAATGACCAACAGACTAAAAATCCAAAGCTATTTAATTTACTGTTATTTATGACTAAGAAGAACATCAAATTCACACAGTTGGGAAGCAGGACACCAGCAAATGTTTGGCTTTTTTCCTTAAATCAAAATGAATACAATGATGTTCAAAATAGTTAATAAATTGTCTAATATTTGCAGCTTGAATCAAATTATTTATAACATCATAAATCATTGCACTGATTTCATTGAAATGTTTAGAATTTGAGAACATTTTGGTCAATATGGTGAAAATTTGTTGTCTAACATCCATAAACAAGAGTAAAAACATATGCTGCAGCCAGTAAACTTTATAGCTGTATATGATGCTCTGCTGACAGTCTGTAGGGAAATGAGCTAAGCTACAGTGTCAGACTCTTCAGGCAGATGCAGCAGCGGAGGGAAGGGTAACTGTATCATCAGCACACACCTGATCCTCTGTGACTTCATTCTCAGCTGTGAATAGTGCATGACTTCAAAGCTGCACAGTGGTGTCAGCTCTGCAGGTCTAGACACTCATTTCCATGAGCTGGTACCACTCCAACAGGCTATTACAGTTTGTTTTTGCACACCAGTCATTACATTACTCTCTCCTCGTTGAGGCCCTAGCTAGGTGTGCAAATAATTAGTATTTTCAGAGGTGATTAATCTGATTATAGTTTGCCTAGATAACCTGCTGCATCATGAACAGAATTGACTTGTCTGTGACCAGGAGGCTCGATCCTCTCAATCCGGGTTAAACCTAAGAATACTTTATACTACTTTAACTGTAAAGTGACACATCAGACAGACATCAAAAACAGGATCCAGTGTCCTAAGAACAGGTCAGGTCACCTTACACTGTAATACACTAACTGATGTCCTTGGGGTTTATCTCACAGTAATATCACTGTCACTGTAATATATTATTGCATCCAAAAGACATGTTATCAATAGAAGTGCAGTGCCACAGGCCTGGGTGTCTATCTCTTGTTTTTAATCCTGCTCAGACTGCATCAATGGGGCTGCACTATTGTAATGTGGAACTAGAGAAGGTTTACATGTCATACTGTAGAATAAACATTGTCCTATGCCGGCAGGTTGCGCCCAATAACGTCAACAAAACCTGAATATTCTGGTTTACTTGTGTTTGTGCAAGATTTAAAGATATGATCCACTCATGGAAAAAGATCAATCATCTATGAGCAAAAATGACACAAAATGATGATGAATCTCAACTCCAGATGTCCAGATTTTCAAAAAAATGTGTGTCAGTCATTGTCCTCGGGCTGACTTCAGCCTCTGACATGTTCAATGTGAATAAGAAACCTGACCTGGCTAGTGGCCACGCACTCCAGAACAGAGCGTGAGAAAAGAGATTACACATAACAAGAGAACGAACGCTGTCACGAAGCGTTTGGGAAACTCGGTTTGACATCTTTATATGTGATGCAAATATTTCCAGACGTGCGCAGGTCGATTCCTGTTGTCCTCAACATTTGTTCAGGTGATGCATGATTGAATAATCTAATTCCTCTCACATGACAAACTGCAATCAGTTATGGGCTGAAAGCAAAGGTGCACTTTTATGTTTTCACCTTTTTTAGTAACTACACTTTAATGTGCTTTTATGGAGCTATATTAGGGACTATGTGTCATTTCTAAAAGGAAGAGGATGCTCTTTAACATAGAGCCACAATAAGCATCATGCACTGTGTAATGAAAAGGTGTGAAAACTTTCTTTCAGGCCACAAATATAAAAGGTCACACATGAAACTATAAATAAAATAAGGATTATTTCTAACTCAGGGTGTAAACAAAAACTGAAGCCTCTTTTTGTACCCTTTTAATAAGAAATAAGGGAAATAACCTCAGTGCTAAGCCACTGGATGGACAGGTCTAGTGAAAACTGGCTTTAGAGAATTACTATCCACATTGTCAGCACTCAAACACATCCTAGGGGAACAATAAATGACCTCTACTTCTTTCACCGGGAAGTGAAACTCCTGCAGTCAAATAGCCTAGTCCCCAAATGCATCAGATCCGTCTCCTGCAAGACCACACGAACTACCACGCTTTTAGAAAAAAACATTTTACCTGTGAACGCCCCACCATTTGTTCGGCTATAAAGCAATAAAACGACAGCTGTATTAAAAAGTAACCTGTAAGCATCCGGATAGTGATGATCCCACTGCACGTTTTTTTTGTTTCATTCAAATCAAAATGAATCAGCTTGCCATTACCTGATCTCGTGTCTCTCAGCTTACGATCCGATCTCGACTCAAAACGCACAACTTGTTGTTTTTGAGTTGACGTTTCTCTGTTGCTCCGCTAAAAACCAACACTTTTCGCCGCTTTATTCCGCGTTAATGTTCGTCTCAGCTTCATGCGCTCCGGGAGAGTCGGTTGGGAGTTTGTTTGCAGGTGTCGCCAGAGTTGTTACTCCTCTCTGCAGACTTCTCCTCTGGTCCAGCCCCCTCGCACGCACACACACACACACACACACACACTCTCTCTCTCTCTCTCTCTCTCTCTCTCTCTTTTGCTCTCCCCCTCCTCTCTCTCTCTCTCTCTCTCTCTCTCTAACACACGCACGTGCACACACACACACACACACACACACACACACACCCTGCTGCAGGACTGAAGAGAGATAGAAACATTCCCATGAATATTTTTATAATATCCCCATATTTTAATGTTCACTGACTATAGTGAGTGTATATTGTAATTTCACACTTTCATGGTATTTCCATGGGCTATCTTCCATGCTGCACACAGGTCATTCGTATTTTTTTTAAATTTCCTCCAATCAGAGACGAGCTGGAGTGACGTCACATTCACTATACTCAGTTGTACACAAAGAACAAACACTTAAACTTGTAAACACTAAAAAGTGTTAAAACTGTGAAATTGTATAATGATTTTTTTCTTTACAGAGGAATAATGTGGGTTGTTTGTTTTTTGCTTTATCTATAAATTGTATGTATTTTCTCTGTCTATTATTTGTACATATTGTTATTATTTATCCATGTAAAAAATATTTTCTTTTTCATATGTATTATTACATTGAGCCCATTGGCTGAAATGTTTAGATATTTCAACAACATGCATTGAAATGGCATTGGGTTTTGTTTTTTGTTTTTTTTAACTCTAACTGCACTCATAAATGATTAACAAAAACAAATAAATGCATTTTTTCTGTTCATTCCATTGGCCGAAGAATCTGAACATGGAAAATTACCTAATAGTAAATATAACAATAGTCCTTTTAGGGACTATTGTTATATTTACTATTAGGTAGGATCCATTTTTCATGAATGTATATGAATTATAACCCATTGCACAATTATTTTATACTAGTCACAAATTAAACATTTAGAATGTAAATTATCTCCAGAAAACAGTATATTCCAAGTCACATGCGTTGTTTATTTGTGTACCTAATATATATGATGCATTATGAGCTTATTGTATCATTAGAAAATCAAATCAGAACATTCAAAGTAAATCTAAATATTATATATTTTTCCCTATTTCCCTTCCGGTGACATTCAGATCCCATGTCCATTCTAATGGATGCATTTTGAAAAGGAAAAAAAAGTTTCATAAAACGTTTTGACATGTATAAGTAATATAACATCTCATTACAAATTATGTACTTTAACAAGATGAAATCATATATTCTATGTGCTTCCTTCTTTCCTCACAGTCGGCCATGCTTGCTGAAACCATGGCTGAAGAAGGGGCTGTGGCTTCACTACAGTCAGAAGTCAATGTTTACATAAAACAGTCACTAAAGCAGTTTTATCAAAATTTGTGAATCACCATAGCCATTAAAGATGCTTGATTAAACAGTTGTAAATGTGCAAAACAAATATAAGACTGATTTGTTCAGTAGTATGAGACAGACAGCACATATGCTACCAAATGCATGATCCACCTGGTGAAGAAAATGTTTTGCTGCGACAGGATTTCTTGTACCAGCAGCTAATTGTGTCTAATTTTAGCAACTTTTAGATACATTATGTTAACTGTTGTAGCATTTAGCATTACCCTATTACTCACTTTAATGATACAACTACTCAACTATTACTGATTGTATCATTAAGACTTCAATATGTCTAGTAACATTCAGCAGACGTCTGAATATGACATTGTAGCTTTAAGAATTTCATATAACTATATCTGAGATTTTTGTAAACTATACTAGGCTGTATACCATTTTTTTTCAGGATTAGATATATTTATTATAAAACTTACACGTTTTAATTCAGTCTAGTATATATGACTTGTACACTGAGGGGGAAAGAAGGACAGTGTTGCTTCATATCAGTGTTAGATTTGCATGAAATATTTCCTCATGCTCTTGTGTTGGATAGAAATCATTGAGGTCTCAGTTGGATTGTAACCATAATCACACACAGACGTATGACAGTAACAGGAAGAGGAGAGGAAGACTTTCCCACCCTTCCTGCTACCACACTTAGCCCACTGACTGATAATGAGCAACAGATTAAATGTGTGAAATGAGGCCAGAGCTGACAGTCAACAACAATGCTGTTTTACACAGTCAGCAGTCTGAGTTCATGTTACAGTTCCCCCTCCCTGCTCCATGTTGTTTCGCTTAATTGGGGAGTTGAGAGGATTTAGAGCCATTTGGGAGAAGAACAAAGCCCATCATAGATGTAATGTTGCAGGTGAAACTGTACTGCCGTCTGTTGGTGAAAGCACAACAGTGAATACAAATTAAATAAAGCTACAATGCTGCCATCATGTGGAGGTTTTCCAGATAACACTCTGCTTGCTTCATCTTAAAATTCAAACTTGTTTTTCTAAATAAGTTGCAAAATAAAGCATAAACTGATGATGAGGTTAAAGGCATAATCTGGTGTATTTTTGTAATTGTTAGTGCAATTGATTCAGATGCCCTGTAGATGGCGATAGCAGCACGCTGGAATTTATTTTGTCAGAGTAGTATTTTATTCAGTCATCACAAACAACACATAAATAGTATACAACATAGTGTAAACATTCTAGATAGGACAAGGTAATCAAAGTAGTGATTAAATAAAGAAATGACTGCAAATGTACGGTCAAAATGATAATGCTTATATAGCCGATGCCAATACATGCTTATAAATCTCCAGAAATAAAATTATCAATACAAGTAAAAATAGTTCACACTTGGAACCTTCAAAAATAACTTCTCAACATATTCTTTAGAGGGGAAAGTTACAGAAATTAATATTAGCATTATTCCATAATTTAATCCCAAAAAGAGAAATACAGCTACAAAAAATATTTAATGTGTAATGTTTGGTAAACTTAAAAACATCTTTCATATTTATACTGATGCATTGAAAAAAACAAAGCTTTGTACATTGTCTGGCAATGACTTTTATAACATACCAAATATTTACATTTCATAGCATGAGATTTGATAAATATCTGTGTGTGTGATCCGAGTATCCATCCTTATTAATAATGTGTTTTCTGTCACACATTGTCAAAATAAGGCAGTCCAAGGACACAGATGTGTGTGATCTTGATCTTGACAGAAAAAGTCAACAACAACAACAACAACAACAACAACAACAACAACAACAACAACAACAACATATTGGTGCAAAAGAAAACTGAAGCTTTTTATTCCTAAAACCACCTGGAGTCATCACAGCAGCATGCACCCACCATAACCCTTGACCCTCATCTGAGTCTCAAAAAACAAACAAGTAAATATGCATCAGGAGAAACATCTTTGTGTTTTTCTGCAGTGCCTGTAGGTGTGATCTCAGCACAATTCTATTCAGACTGTTTGAGTCAGCTCTGTGAGGAGACATTCCACACGCAGTCCAAGAATAACAGCTTATGAATCCCTGTGTGGTACTTTTTACTTGAACAAACTGAGCCTCTAAAGCTCCTCTTGACCTTTGAAACGGACCAATCATAAAAACTCAGTCCTTTAGTTGCAAGATTTCAATTTTGCAACACACCCCCTCCAGTGTAAGCAGTTTTTTCGTTAAGTTCAAAAATTATTTCTTTATTCTTTATTAAAGTTTTTCATCTTACAAAACACCCAATCAGAAAAGTGACCTTCTGGGATGAACCTTGCAGTCTAAAGATTACTTTTTAATTATGCACCTTATTTATACACATAGATACCAAGCCCAGATGATTAGTAAAGAATTAGAGATAATATTTCAGAATGGGATAAATACTCCAGGGGCTTAAGCACTGTTTATCCTGCAAAGCCTAATCGCTACTTTCCAGCTTTTCAGGCCACAGTCACATCAAAACAAACAAACAAAGTCAAAAACCAGTGAAACAAATGATAGATAGATAGATAGATAGATAGATAGATAGATAGATAGATAGATAGATAGATAGATAGATAGATAGATAGATAGATAGATAGATAGATAGATAGATAGATAGATAGATAGATAGATCTAGAATCTCTAGATCTCAGAATAACTAATGCCTTGTTTATGCATTTTGATTGGAGGTATTTGACCAATTCCTCTAAATCAGATTAACATTTTGGAGCTTTGAGGAAAGATAAGAACCACTTCTGGAAAGGATTTTGTAATTCCTCATCATTAATTTGGTAAACTGATCTTACGGAACATTAAACAACTTCCAAATCTTTCTGCTTTGTTGAACTTTTCTTATGTAAGAGCATTATTTACCATTATTTGGATTAGAAAGAAGAAATAAGTGATTACTGATAGTAATCATTTTTACACAGTCATTAGTTGAAATTAAAAAGATATTAAAAAACAGACATATTACAAAGTGGTTTGCCAGAAAGGACTCATAAATACTGGATTGGAGCCTGTAGTGAGGTCAATTAATGATAATTAGGTGACATTATGACTTTTCTGTCATCTTGAAGCAATATATGCCATTCAACATTCATATTCATCTTGGCTATAACTTTGTCCTTCAACACAAAACCTGAGTAATTTAATCTTTCTGTATAAATTTCCTATTAAGATAATAATTTGCATCAGTTTAATTCTGCAATACTTAATCATTTAAGATCACACTTAAATGCTTTACTGGGTAAGTCTGCTACTTATTATCTGCTTGTAATTTTTGGATTTTATTATTATTGTTATACCATTTTACCAACTTACTTTCCTCGAAGAATCTTTCCTGGTGCAAAACTAAATGATTTTGACTCTGTTTTATTTGCTGCTTGTATTACAATTCATAACTTGGATTTCAAGAAGTGATTCAAATTTAAGACTTATTAGTATTGTCATTATAATTATTATTATTATAACATTATAGTATTTCATTTTGTACATACATCACAGCACAATTGATAACCCTGGTAAATATGTAGAAGTTACTTCTGCTACAAAATGTATCCTCTCTCTATAATGCACATATGATTCATTTTGTATATACAAATTTTATATATATATATATATATATATATATATTTATTTAATATTACTGCTAAGTCTTGAAACTTGAATTATGCAATCTTTGTTTTAATCTTTTTCTTTTTCTTTTTCAAAATATTTTTATTGTCAATTTTCAAAGTAACAAATAACATACATACACAAATAATAATAATAATAATAATTTTATGAAAAACTTGACACAAACTAAACAAAGTCAAAACAATAATAATCAAAACAAAGTACACACAATATAATGTCGGAGCTGAATGTCCACTTGAGTTTATCAAATTTCACAATAGGTACTCTTCAAGAACACACGATGATGATGATGATGATGATGATGATGTCGATGATGATAATAATAATAATAATAGTAAAATAAATAAATAAATAAAAATAGATAAAGAAAGAAAGAAACGAGACAAAAAATAAATAAATAAAAACTTGACACATACGTAAAAAATTACACACAAAGAGGCACAATATAATGTCAAAGTTGAATGTCCTCTTTTTCTTTTTTTTAAGTATGTCTATTGATACTTAAAAAGGTACGGATGGTACGGATAAGCAAATTTGCCTCTGAATCTCTGCACAATTTTCAAACGTTTTCTCTACTTCTCATTGTCTTTAATATACTTGTTTATGTGCAAATAATTAATAATAAAAAATAACATATTTATAATATATATGCCTACTTCACATTACGCCTACGCCTGCCTACTTCATAAACTTGGTGAATATGGAGAATTTTTTTTTCCAGCAAAAAGCACACTTGCTATCAGAGGGAGAGCTATGCAGGGCGCCGGAACTAGAAAGAGGGAGGTAAATAGTGGATGCACCCCTTTGGGGACGTAATCATTTGGGCATGCGCAAATATATCAAAACACCGAATAAAGAGGGACGACCGCATGAGGACATTTAAATAAAACAATGCCTTATCAAGTAAGACATTTCTTTATTTAAAAACAATAAATAAATACCATTGTTTACTCTCGTGCCTAATGTGTTTTCATGTATACATTTGTTTGCTACGGTTCGTTACCATAACTAACGGAAGGTTACAACAGCTAGCATGCTAACTGATAGCTAGCAGATAGTTGGATATGTATTATCACAAACTGTTGTATTAAAATTAGCGTTTTCAGAAAGGTTAAGTAACATTAACGCTATATATAATGTATACCGAATCAAAATACAGTTCTTTGTTTACAATATAAGCTGTGTTCGCGTTGCAGGCGTGCGGTGTCTTCCTTTTAATCTCGGTGTGACAGCTCGGTGAGTGATCAGAGAATGGACAACGTTACAGCCTCCGGTGGGGCCGTGGAGGACATGGAGGGGATCTGCGTGATGCCGGATCTGAGCGCCATCAAGACCGAGCAGTCGGTGGGTGCGAGTCCGGATGACACGAGCACCCAGAATGTGGCCATGGGCATCAAGTTCATCCTGCCCAACCGCTTCGACATGAATGTCTGCTCCAGATTTGTCAAATCTCTCAACGAGGAGGACAGCAAGAACATCCAGGACCAGGTCAACTCTGATCTGGAGGTGGCTTCTGTTTTATTTAAAGGTAACAACCCCGTGTATGTGTCTCTAAAGCAGGGAGACTTGACTTAAAGAGGTACACTAACATTCACAAGCTCAAATGAATAAACATAAAAGAAAAGGCCATGACCCACTGTTCTTTATTTGTAAATTAGCTGACTTATTACTTTGGAACTTTGCCTATGACAGACAAGTCCGATTTTTAACTACATTTAATACCTAAAAAATGCAATTTAGTTGTAAAGCTTCTTACATTTAAAGATATTTTGCAACATCAAACATAGCCTGGAACCTATTCCATCGTGCAGTTACTCAATGTAATTATTCATTGTTATACACCATAAACTGATCCTGTCAAGGACAGGATGCATAGAGTATTTAAGCTCTTTTGTGTGAAATACAAATTTATGTGTAGGATTTATGAGATTGATAAATATTTCAGAGGTAAAAGGGCAAATATTGTAAATTTTGAGCTGAAAGCTGAAATGAAAATAGATATTTTCTATGTGGATTGTGCACTGATATGACAAAGCAATGGAAACCAGATGGTTGTTTTCTAGAATAGAGCAATAAATACAAAAAAAACACCAGAACTATGTTTAGTACCAGTCAATTGCCGACCATTAAAGAATAAAGTTGTTGGGTTTTTTTTTAACAAACAAGCTCTTTAATGAACTCTTGCATATACATTTGAGGTAAAGAAAAAAATCTGTGTGAGTGTCAGTTTATTTTCACTGTTAATTAGAAAATGGTCGGAGCATAACTTCAGTATCACAGCTCAAAAGTAATTGACATGGTGTTTAAATTTTCATTTACCTTGTTTTAATGTCCAATGCTTGAAGCTGTAACTTATGTGACCTTATTTACCACAAAAATGGTTTTCCTCTCTTTCAGCTGAGTGCAACATCCAGACCTCACCGTCCCCGGGTATACAAGTGCGCCACGTTTACACGCCATCTACCACCAAACATTTCTCCCCCATCAAACAGTCCACCACACTCACCAATAAACACCGTGGCAATGAGGTTTCTTCCACACCTCTTCTGGTGCATTGTAAGTACCACAGTTGTTTTAGCTATTTAACATGAATCAAATCAAACGTCAGTACTGATCAATGCATGAATGTTTTTCCTCTCAGCTTTGTCCATCCACCAGCTTGCAGCCCAGGGGGAAATGGTGTTTCTGGCCAGCAGGATTGAACAAGGTAGGCAGCCCCTCTGAGTCATCAACAGTTAGAGTCCGTCATAGTCTGGCATTGGTGAAATGACCTAAAACAAAACTGGTGTGTAGGGCTAGCTAAATAACCATTTAAATTGTAGTTTAATTGGCAGAACTTGAATGATCAATCATAATTTTGTAAATAAAATGTAAGAAAAATGTCCTTCACTATTTCCCAGAACCCAAGTGACATAAAGTTTAATATCATATAAGCCAGAGGAAATAAAAAAAATCAAGGAAAATATTTGTCAATTTTGCTTTGAAAAATATCAAAGAAGTTTGACAAACCAGTAATCGTTTAAGCTTAACTGGTCTTAATATTTCACATAAATCACTTGCTAAACAAGAAAATGCAATTATATAGTAGATATACTGTCTAATTATATTTTCAAACACCTACATAGAATATTTTAAAGACTGTAATATAGATGTATGTAATTGTGTAATAATAACAGATTTAAAGGAGTCTCTCCCATACGCTTTCCTGCAAACGATAAACGGGTTTGGTGATGAAAATACATGTAATGATCATGTTGTTTATCTTTTTATGTGTCATTCTAATAGAGACTGTAATAAACCTCCAAGATGAGGAAGGCTTTACCCCCCTGATGTGGGCCGCTGCACATGGACAAATCGCTGTCGTTGAGTTTCTGCTCCAAAACGTAAGGACATTTTTCCGTATTATTCAGACATCATGGTTTTATTTTATTAAAGCATGCTCTCTTTATGTATTAACTTAGTGTGTATCATTCTTCTCTGAAGGGTGCGGACCCCAACCTGCTGGCCAAGGGGAGAGAAAGTGCACTGTCTCTGGCCTGCAGTAAAGGATACACTGATATTGTGAAGATGCTCATTGACTGCGGTGTCGATGTCAATGAATATGACTGGGTAAGAAGTTACTATCGTGTGATCCTGAATCTGCTTTAGTAGAAAGAAATCATATGTTACAAGGGAGATATTTTACTTATTTCTGTGGGTTTCAGAATGGAGGAGCACCTCTGCTGTACGCTGTCCATGGGAATCATGTGCGCTGTGTTGAAATCTTGTTAGGTGAGAACAGATCTTTTACTGAAAGTAACATCTGTTAATATGTTAACACGATAAACAGTGTTTTGTGTTTATAAAATGTGTTGCGTCTTACATTAACATGTAAATTATTTTTTGTTTGTCTTCTAGAGAGTGGCGCTGATCCTACCATTGAGTCAGATTCTGGATTTAATGCAATGGACATGGCTGTAGCTATGGGCCACCGAAATGGTACGTGCAAATTAAACACAAAGTCTGAGCTGACATTTATAAGACTGAAAAACACGAAGGAGCACACAGGCTGTGAAATAGATTTTTGTCTTGGCTTCTCACCTCACAGTTGCACAAGAAAGCAAACGTACTTCAAGGACAAATGTGAAGGATTTAGGAGGATCTACTGGCAGAAAAGAAACACAATACTCAAATGTATGTTTTCATCAGTGTATAATCCTAGACATGAACATTACCTGCTGACCTAATGTAGCTCCTGTTAGCCATTTCCCAGCAGCTCCCAAGCAGTAAGGAAGCCTCAGGGGAAAAGACGGCAAACAGTTTTGGAATTAAGGATTTAAAATTCTCGGTGGGCAGACATGCAGCTCCATCACAAACATCTCTAAGTGCACAATAGGGCGCTGATTTCAGAGATTATTATATATAACATCTTAGTTCTGACAGTAAGTTAATTAAAATCGATTTAATGTCACCATTGGAAAACCAATCTTCGTCATCCCTTCCAATTGCTCATATATAATGTCTCATAGTATCGCAAAAGCCGAGACAGACAAACAGACAGATCTAGAGAGGGCATGTCATGTAATTTATATTTACATTAATATTACATAAAGGCCACCATAATTCTCAGACGTGCTCAAAAAGGGAGGGGTGAGCGGAAGGATCTTCAGTTGGTTGCAACCTCACCACTAGATGTCACTAAGTCCTACAGACCTCTCCTTTAACATTTTTATAGAGTATGTTTTATTTTCTACTCTCACATCCACTTGATGTGAAGGAGGCAAATTAAATTCCTCTCAATGTACAGAATTGTTTTTTCTCCAGTCATACATTGATCTGAAAAAGAAATAAGTTGTTGACGATGCTACTTCCAAGAAAATAAAAGCCTGCTTAGAAAAAAAGGACTCTGCCAAATCTCACTTTGTCTCTCTTCTGGGAGTCAAGGATGATTGCCTGGGAAAGTTTGACTAGTATTCACCTTTAAATGACACGCCGACCAATAAAGTTCTGTATATTTCTGTGTTTAGTTCAACAGGTGATGGAGGCACACTTACTGAAGCTACTGATGGGAATCAGAGAATGAACTGTGACACTTGAGATAAACAAATAGTGAAGGGAGGACGCTGGGCTCTGGACAATCATGTAGCACGCCCCGGCTGTCAGCCAACAGGAATATTTAGTTCCATGAAGTGATATTTCAACAGCGTTGCATCATATCAACATTTGTGGACCTGATGCACATGAAGGTTTGTGCTGTGTGAATTTTTTATTTGAACCCTCATTCAAATGGTTTTACTCTTTACAAGTCTTCACAGTGTGTGGAGTAGCACATCTGATCTGGATACACTGACAGATATTTAAAGAACAAAAGTGTAAATTTGAATTTGGTAACACGTTCTATGAAGTTCATGTGTATAATGCATCATAAACATACTTATAAAGTGTTGTAATCTGCTCATAGCACTTTATAAGTATGACTCATAATGCCTTATAAACAATAACCATAGCACATTTTAATCATTTTATAATGACTTATAAGGTGAAGGTTGCAAGACCATGTCCATAATGCATCATAAATATACTTGTGTAATAGTGTTACCTGACCCTATAATCAGTTTGCAACACATAATACAATACATCATAATAGTATTAGAAAGACAATTATAATACATTATCATCCTTGCAAAAATAGTAAATTATGAAGTATTATGATACTTTACTTGACCTTTTAAGTTATTATAAAATGCTTTATAATGTGTTTCTGTTATTGTCATACATCGTAATGGGTGTTTATGATGGCAGATAACTATTATAATTATATACACTATAAGCAGATTACAATGCAATATAAGTATGTTTATCATGCATTAAAGGCATGGGTGTCATAGGTATCAAGTGTTACCCAGCATGCACTGCACTCCACCTGTAGTATGCTGCTAAATGTGCAGTGCAGTGTCGGATTGATTGTGCTTTTACTCTGCACGGAGGTTTTACTTTAAGACTTTTAATATTGTATATTACATGACATGCCGTCATTGGCTGTTTTATCCTTTTTTTTTCTCCATCAATGCAAGTGTTTTATAAACTAACTTATTAACCATAAGAATCTGTTTTAAAGAGTAAAATATTAATGTAACATGTTGAATTGCTTGATGTTCATACTGTCCGGTCTCATACCGAGCACATTTCTGAGGTTAATTTTGCTCTTATAAAGATTACAGTGGGTGGATTGAAAATATGGGTAACACTTTCTGCGAGGATCACATCTATAGTACATTATGAAGGCGTTCATGGTGAATTATGATGCACGTATGTACACTCATAAATGTGCATGCTTTCTGATGCACTATATCGACACTAATAAAAACATTATAGATGTGATTTGATCTAAAAGTTCAGCTTTCTTATGGATGCTTGAGTAGTTTTAAACAGATATAATACATTATGACAACCTTTACACGTTTTAAGGACACATCGAAGGAGATAAGTCCATGCAGCATCATAAGTTATCGTTGTATGCATTTATAACAAAGCATGTTCAGTTTTAACATTTCATTATTGGAGCACTGAAAAGAATATATGCTGCAACATAACGGATTATTATGACACCAAATTGTTAAACTTTTTCGAACACCACATTTTCACCTTATAGTGAAAATTAAATGTGACAAAATGACTTTTCTTACTTTGAATATATGTTTTGTATGTTAAGGAATATCAATATGACTTGATAATGCTCTATAGATGTGGTCTTCATATAAAATGTTACCAAAATATGTTCATACAGACTGAAATGCACGATACAGACTGTTTTTGTTGATCCTGAAGATCTTTGTGTTGTTGAGTTTATTTATTTTTAATAATTTAGACATTTCGTTGTAATGTGATAAAATCCTTATATTGATGCAAGTCTGTTGTGTTTCTGTGTATTGTGATACTGTCTGCTGACGTGTTGTGAATTTTAAGACATCACACCTCATTTAAATGTCCCACAAGGTCATTGTGGTGCTGTATGATAGTGCTTGTGTTTTATACCAGGCATACATGGTGTATCAATGAATAACTTGTACGGACCTCAGTATCACCCGTCATTCTGTACAGATATTCATCAGATTGCAAGTCGAAAAAGGTAAAACAACTGTTTACAGTCACTGATCTGAAGCTGTTATTTAATTAAAATGTCTTTTTGAACTGCAAACAGTCGCAGTCATGGAGAGGCTACACACTTATTTAGTGGAAGATTGAATGTAAAGCTATAAGATTATACAGTTAAAAACTAAGAAATCTAAAAATATGTTGCTATATGATTGTCATGTCTTATTTGTATCTACACCATTATAGTGTTTTAGAAAATGATTTTATCTTATTTGCAAGATTGATACATTAAGAATTACTGAAACCGTTTTATCCACCTATGCTCTCTTCCAAGTTACCAGACATTAACAAAAATACAAATTTTACCTCAGTTTCTACCACTTCCTTAGTTACTTTGTTTTTGTCCTTGCCCATGTGTGACTTTGATTAATCCAAACCAACTCTTTAACACACCAAAGTTATGCAATAACACAAACTAACCGATCGAGGCAGTGGTAGATAAATTCCTGTTTCCTGTGAAGTAAAATCACTGTTTTTGTCAAACTAGTCTGGTGGTTTGAAGAGAGCAGAGATAATACAGTTTAATTTACCCCCTATTTAAATTTAAATTGAGCTGTCTGTATGTTGTCTTTATAATTGTTTCCCTGCTTTACCTTGCCGTCACTCAAACAGATTGATTTTTATCTTCGGTGGGTCTTTTTTAGGTGGCTAAAATACATTTAAGTGCTTCCCCTGTCCACAGTGGTACATTGCTTCTGTGCAGGTACTCCTGTTCGTTTGTCCAAATGTGACAACCGCCATCTACTGTAGTAACACACTGACTTTGGATAAGTATCTCAAATAACATAATCTGAGCTTTTCTTTTAAGGAGGCTAATTTAAAGAAGGGCAATTACAGTATTTCAGCAGCAGAAACCATACTTGAGATTAAGAAAAAAAAACAGAAATTTTAGCTAGTTATTGACAGTAGCAAAGGTTTATTCCAGATATGGTGGTTGGAGTGAGGCCACGAAGAATTAAGGTTCAGTAACATGAAGGAAAAAGACAAACAGCAGGAGCCTTCAACAACACATTGTACACACAATCTCTCACTCTAACTGGACATACAGACCACAGAGCACAACAAGCATTTAGAGAGTCTGGTGAAAAAGAAGTGGAATGAGTCCAAAAATACCTTGCACTTGAATACTGCTACCCCCGACTTTTTTAATACTTCAGAGTACTAGTCTAGAAAATTACTCAAAAATAATTCACTTAAGAGTAGGCAAGTACTTTGTTCAGGTGTTGCACATTTTACAGAATGTTCACAGCCAAAAGTCGATAGATGATTCATCTTCTCGGGTACTTTAACTTTTCAACTTTCCACCTCTCGAAATAGACAGAAAAACATCTTGTGCCTCACATGGTCCTGTCAAGTTTTGACACTTTGGGGAGTCCCATTTCCTCTAGTTAGCCTCATCCTTGGATGCTTCATCAAAATTCTCCACCAGGTCTGAAACAACAAAAGATTCAGCGGTAAATTGATTGAGTCGGGGAGAAAAGGCACATCCATTTGCTCAGGAGGTGCCAGAGCACAATTCAGGAAAAGTGTGTTTATCTGAAACATGATACTAAATGTAATGCCATCCAAATTATTTGCTCATCTTTCCCTGCTCCTACGTAGACTGCAATGTGCTTGACAGATGAGGCCCTCACAACTACTGAAAGCAGCTGTAAAAATGATGGCGTAAAGCATCAAAAAGTTGGCCTCAATTACTCACATGAAATGTGAGAAATCTGCCTTTCAAAGTTTTGGCTCAAAGGGTCAAGGGTTAAAATGGAAACAATTCAAAAAGGTCTGAGTAAACATGTTCCTTTAGTGGGAGAACAAAGAGGAAACTTAACTCCAATAACAACATGATGGTGATGGCTGTTAACCCCGTGCCATCCGGCTCTGACTGCTCTTATTGCTGAATGCTCGCGTAATCGTTTGTTACATTAGTGAGAAGTGCAGCTACAGGGGGAGAAGTCCTGGGAAAAGCTCAGATTATTGTAATGGCAACCTCATGTGTTTGGCCTATTTTCCTCACAAAGAAAAGCAAACTGGATCTTAAGATCTTATAAACAATGAACATGAGATTCAAACACAAAAGCCTGCGTTGCACCATCATTCTAAAGTCATTGATGAATCCCCTTCATATGACCCCTTTCACAAGCCAAAAGAAAACAAACCTGCCATGCTAATTTAACTGAGAGAAAAGGGGGGAAAAAAGACCATGTCTCATAATGGACAAGTGTGAAGAAACAATTCCAAATAAGGCTTCAAAGAAGCAGTCTTCTATTTCGATTGGTGGAACAAATATTTGTGCACTAACCTGGAACGTCATCATCTTCTTCTTCTACTGTTGCAATTGGCGCTTTTCCATCTGCAGCTGCAAGAGGAGGAACAATCAGTGAGAAGTTTGAAGAGCAGTGTAAAAAGTTTAAAAAGTCAAGTCACAAAACGATCAAGGTCAAACCCTGAGGGCAGCATCTCTTTAAACTAGAAATGCTGAGAATGAAACAGTTTTCAGCTTCATTGGCCATGACTCAGTTCAGTCTCAGTTATACTTGATTAGGTGTCAGTCAAATTTACAGCAAGTTCCACACAATGGTTTATGTCACACGCACAGCAGGAAACAGACTAGTGTGATGCGTACTTGGCGACTTTCTTTTAAGATTTTGCCACTTTCTAGACCCTCTACATGACTTTATTTCTAAAAAGCAACTTAGGGGACTTTACACAGAGCAAGAAATTTTAGGATACATTTTCTAATTACCTGAATCAATATAATTCAAATTCTGTTGCTTCATTTTCAGAGTTAAAAGGAAGTGACCACTTTTATTTTGGTAGTTGGAAGAGGAACATTGCATTATATCCGTTTCAAGCATAAAGTTGAAGAGAGAAAGTAGAGGATTGGCAGACGGTCTGAGACCTTGAGCGACTGTAGCAACCCAAATTTAGCCAGCAGGAACCCCACATGGGGGTTTGATCCTGACTGCCAGATTCTGCCGTCACAAGTTAAACCCAGCGCTGACAGTTTACTTCAAAAGTGTTTATATTTCGTATTCATTCTACTGTACATTTACATTTTATTTGACACTACTATGCAGTATTTAAATGTAATTGGGGAAACAAGAAAACCGCATTTGTTGCATCTCTAGTGAAACAAGTTAGACTAAACACTTTATACACCAATTCATCGATCATGTATGCTAAATTATTCAAGCTGTTTGAGTATTATAGCTACTGACCCTGTTTGGGCAGAGCCTCAGCAAGTCTCCTGAGGCTCGTCAGGCTGTCGGCTCCCAGCTGGTTCAGGATGCCCGGCAGCATCTCCGTCAGCTGTTTGGTCTCAGCGTGGCCGGTGATGGTGAAGGTGTTGGCAGCGAGAGAGGCCTGCACTTTGGGATTGTTGAAGTGGATGACTGTTCCTTGATTTGTAAACATGTTAACCTGGAACACACCAAAGTGTTGGAACCATTTACAACAATATAACAAGCAGTACTGGATCAGCATCACCTCGAATCACAGTGGGCAAAGCTGAGAGGAGAGTTTGTGCCTACCTCCTCGATACCAGAGATATTGTTGACACCGAGTTTCTTTAAGGAGAACTGCAGCTTCTTGTCATCTGCGGTTGCTGTTCTGTGTACAACCTTCTTCTTTCTGCGGGCACTTCCCTGTTGGGACAGTCACACTGTGTAAACCTCAAGTTGTTACTGATCTATTAATGCATTATCTTCTAAAACAAAATCCTCAATTAGATGAAGGTAGCACTATACTCGACAATGGATACTTGTCTGGAAAATAAAGAAGAAAAAAAAAGAGACTTGTGGATACCCATAAAAAACTATTTTCTTTCCAACATCTTGAGATTGGAGGTCATGGGACTCCTTTGAAAGTGGCTATGTCTGTTTAAATATGTAGTAACTAGCTTTATTTTCTGTCAAGAAGTTGATTTTAGATTTTAGACAACATTGTGCCAAAACTCTGAAAACTTTAAGCATTAAGAAACAGCAGAGAATGCAGACTGCTTGGCAGAGAAATCGAGCATTTTATGGAACTTGTGATAATACTTTTAATTTGTCACTTACCTTTCCACCGATGCGGACCTGTGCCTGTAGTTTAGCAAGTTTTTCTTGATTCATAATTGTTTCTTTCATCTGGAAAAACAAACAAATAAATTTTATTAAAACATGTGTCTACTTATTCTAACAACCTTCATGTATAACAAAGCTAAACAATTCAAACTGCTCCACATAACAGTCAAGACAGGAAGAAATGTTATTCACAAAACTTCACATGGTTGCTGAAAATAAACCATAGCAGGCAACAAGGTAAAAGCACAACATGCAAGTCTGGAGATAAAATGGTCGGACTGCAACACGCTGAAAATTAGATATCGTCTGTATCAAAGCAAGCTGGAAACCATAGTTGTCTGAAATCAAGAAACAAACTGAGGCTCGGGCTTGTAGTGACTTGGTATGATCTGGTTCATTTCTGTGTTGATTGAGGCTCTCATCTCGTTGACCACTGCAAACACAATCTTTGTTGTTAAAAAATCTAACCCTGAAGACAAACAATATGGATGTTGGCATGGCCATAGACATCAGTTAAATGATTTATGGCTTTATAACTAACTAGAAAAATGTATCTGTGGTGTTGAGGATTTTAACGTGTCTGAAGTGGACAGCGAAGTTGTTGTTTGCAATGATTGCACAGTTTCGGGCCAAGTGAGCAGGAGCCAGATCACATTCCATTCAGCACTCCAAATTTAATTACCAATCTAAACAACCATCATCCTGAGCATCAGGCTGGATTTGTAAAGAGAATCAGGCATCAGCAAATAAAGACAATGTCAGCAGCCTCTTCTCCAGTCCTTAAACAATGCCAAGAAATATAACTGCAACCACCTAAAGGCCAAACGCATCAGCTGAAAACATAAAATTAAATATGGCGAGGTTTCCATGTAACCTTTTTTTGATTTCATACAGTGAATGTTTGAAAAGCATTGCATTTTATGTCTAAATCTGCCAATAGGTCATCCGGATAAAAGTAGGCATAATAATATCTTCGTTCCACTACAGGAGAGACTTGATGAGCTCTGCAATTTAGCTGCAAAAATTGTGCATATATTGATATCAGCAATCAGCCAAATGGCTTGGAAAATATTGGCATATTGGCAAAAACCTAATATCATGCATGCAGTTCTCTCTAAATCCTTTTCACATCACAACACCACATTAAATTGGAATTAAAATATCTCTATTAAATCAAATCAAATATTGAATTGAATCCTCATTCAATTCAATATTTGATTTGATATTTGATTGTTGGGAATCAGAATCGATTTGGGAGATCAGTGGCCCTAATGACAGCAAAACATACTTCACCAGTGTCATTACCTCATTACAAATGTTACTTCTGCTAGTATTCACGTTTAATCAACAGAACTTGAGTCATCTAAGCCGTTTGCGTGATTACAGTATAGTGTGCACCATGGTACTGTAATGTTAAATAATGTTGGCAATATTCAGAGAAAGACACTTGAAATTAATACAGAAAATGACAAATTTTCCGATTAAATAACACTATGAGCTGTCAAATATTTACATCAAGCCATACATCGTCACACTGTTAAAATAATCGCCTATGTCATTTTTTGTCAAAATTGTTTTTTTTTTTGCCTAAATCATCTCCTCATGACGCCTGCCACCTATGGTAAAATCGCCTACATACTCAGTTGATCAGATTTTACCCCTTTAAGATAATGGCCTATGTCAAGTGTGTGCCTTAAGCAGATTTATTTTGCCTAAGTCAAAATAAAATGTGATTTAAGACAAATTTTGAACATGCCTTTGTGACTTAAGCAAGATATGCTAACACTTTATTTTGAAGGTGTCTACATAAGAGTGACATGAGCTGTCATAAACATGACATGGGATGTATCATGAACATTATTGACACTTTGAAGTATTATTATTACTATGCCAATAGCCATCCTTTGTTACATCCTTTTTGAGTGAAATGATCAATAAATGTCATATGTTACACTTTTGGTGAAGTTTTTTGTCTTTCCTTCAAAACTTGAAAAAATGAGTTAGGCGATTATTTTAACACGGTGACGATATAATGTAGACATATACTGTCAGCGTAAAGCTTGCCTGATAGCTCGCATCTTACCGATAAACAAGGTGCGAACAAGTGATAGGAGACACATGTATGTCAACACACACTCAAGCAGGGAGGAGAGGCTTTGGTGTGGGTGTGGTAGCCGGCGGTTAGACCACAATCAAGGCAGACTTTTAAAAAAGCCAGTGAGTAGCTGTCAGTGTCACAATCTAAAGCACTAGATTTGGGCAATTAGCTACAGAAAGCGAACTGCTCCTCTTCTATGTTGTCTGTATTGTAGACAAGAAGCGAGGACAGCCACATAACAAAGGCAAAAAAAATCAGAAGCACCGCAGGTAGCTTTAAGCTAACGTTTCCTGACTAATTTAGCCTGCTACTGCACCGAAACAAGGTGTGGTTTTAGCTTTTGTGCAAGATAACTTGTAACAAGCTAACTTTAGCTAGCCTTTGAGCTAGCTGGGAGCTAGTGGAATGGACGGCCTGTCACACACACACACTGTGTCAGTACGTTAGCTTCAAACCCCGGCAGATTTCAGCTATCTAGTCAGAAAAGGCTTTCGTTTACCTCTTGCCGTCGGATCGAGGGGAAACAGTGCAGGGAAGAAGGTATTTAAAGCTCCTCACTGACCTGTAAACTAACAGCAGACACATGCGGGAAGCAAGATGGAAGCGAAAGAGGAGGGAGGAAGTGACGTCAGGGCAAAAAGCGCACTGTGGCTTTGGGGTTCTCTAGCCCTGAGTTTAGCTTTGCAGGCGACACATTAACCCTCTGAACCCCCACCAAAAAAAATGTTTTCTTTAAAACGTCGTTAAAAACACACCGTTTATCGTAGAAGGAAGCTGTAAAAACAGCCTTCTGATAGGTTATGACAGTTTCTCTAAGAAAAAGTAACAAAAACAAAGCTTTAAATTGTGATATTCCTGTCAAAAGCACTTAATTCCACATCCCATTTTAATCGTCACCAAAAATAAAGCATTTGGAATAACTAGATCCTGTTTAAACATTAAATTCTGCACTACTCAGCGCAACTGGGAAGTGATTTTGCTGAGACAAACGGTTATGTGAGAAATATTCACTGAAAGTTGGACAGAACAGCAGGTTGTTTACACAGAGCAGAGAGGAGAGTACAGGAGAGGTTGTAAGTAGGTTTGTAAAAATGTTTTCCATTTTATTCCAATTTCTGAAAAATAATTTACCAAATCATTTGTGCCTTTTTTTCTTTCTTTTTTAACAATGTATGTCATTATAACTTTGTTATACTGGAGTAAAGACAATTTTGAGATGTTCCAACTTCTAGTCATGATTGTGCTGATTCCATAGAGGTACAGGACTAATATACTGCAGTAAAATACAAGGCCAGAGTGACTTAAATGGAAAAATGGAAAAATACGCCCTGAAACAGCTTGGGGTTTAGAGGGTTAAGCGAAACAAAGAATAAAGGTTTAAATTGGTAAATTTGGTTTTGGTGCTGCCCTAGATTAAGAATACGTGCCCTTTTTTGAATGCATATTTAGAAAAAAAAAAGATTTACAAATACATAGTATGTCATATAGTATTTGAGTTACTGTTGCCTTTCTATCATCTCGAACCAGTCTGGCCATACTCATCTGACCACTGACCCAGAGAACTGACACTCACTGGATATTTTCTCTTTTTCAGACCATTCTCTATAAACCATAGATTGTTGTGTGTGAAAATCCCAGTTGATCAGCAGTTTGTGAAATACTTGCCTTGGCACCAACAACCATGCCACGTTCATAGTCACTTAAATCACCTTTCTTCCTCATTCTGATGCTCACTTTGAAATGCAGCACCTCGCCTTTACCATGTCTACATGCCTAAATGCATTAAGTTGCTGCCACATGATTGACTGATCAGATAGTTGTATTACACTAGATAGATAGTGTATTTGTAGAAAACTATTAGATCTCTACATATAGATGTCTAAAAGCTACAGACCTGCCATTAGCAAGCAATTTTGCTTTGAAAAGTCCTTTAATAGTTAGTATAGTAACAATAGGAATTGTTATTTATACAGACTATGTTATTTACTAAAACATTGCTTGCTGGGCCAAACAATTTTAATTTCCATCTACATGGAGACAGACGTATACAATGTCATTAGCAGTACAGTGCAGTGCTGGCATGATGCCTGCTTTTGCATGATAATTACAACGCTCTTTTACAATTACAATTGTTTTACAATGAATGCCAGCCACACTGGTGTGATTAGAGAGAAGGAAATGCATCATATTTGTTTTCAATTGTTGTAATTTATTTGCAGCTCCCGTAGTGTCTTGTAACTTTTGTTTATTTGTTGGTTTTTATTCCTTTTGTTGTTGTTTTTTATCAATTACATCCTGTTCTTTTTATTTAATTGTGTTGTCATTGTCTCTGTGTGTAATGCTGCTGCTACACTGTAATTTCCCAGAATTTTATTTCATTAACTTTACACTATAATATTACCATGAAAATGACCATAAAAGTATCCTTTTACTCTATCTTCTTGTCCTGAATACGCACATAAAGGCAAATTATGTCCATCATATCCAAAAGTGTACATAGCACCTCTCATCAAAAAAACCTTCACCTGTTTGTGACACCTTCACCTCTTCAGCTCAACTCTTTGCTGCAGTAAAAAGTGAACATGTTGGGTGGAAAAGCCGACTAAAAGAAAGAGTGTGCTGTACTTGTTGGGTCAAACAGGGATATGATATCAATTCGTGCAATCTCTTTGAATTCAAAGGATATTTCACCTCAGATCAGCTTTACTCCGGTAGATCCGATACAGTGTGTGTGTGTGTGTGTGTGTGTGTGTGTGTGTGTGTGTGTGTGTGTGTGTGCATTTTTGTGTTTCTATTTGATTCCTTTGGTTTCAAATGTCTTAAAACTTCTATTTTAATCCTGCTTTTTTCCTCCACAATATCCATGCATACATCTTCATGCTTATGTCTGTTTTTTGAGAAGCACTTTTCTGCAAAAAACACTAGTTGCTTTTAAAGTGCAATATAAATTAAATAAACCTGTAACTCTTTGATTCTGAGTGACTGTCACTAAAACAGTATCAGCATAAAATACATTTTACATACATCTGTTTATCAAATCGAAACAGTTATATGTAGCCCGGATTATCTTTCTTAACACACTGTAAAAACCAGAGCCTGACTGATATCGGCCTATCATAGAAATATCAGTATCTATCAGTATCAACATATATGCTGTCCAATATGCATCAATATGAAAACTGTTTTCACAGAACTTATAATGCAGAAAACATGCTAAAAATGGTGTCAGTTATTTATTTATATTTTTCATATTTTAAATGGAAAGAAATTGAAAGGTACTAGACATATAGTAATGTTTGTTTAGTTATGTTATTGTTATTAACTTAACTTAGTATTCTGTAATAAAGTTGGTTGTTTAAACCTTCTGGCGACCTTTGTATAGTCATAGTGGTGCACAAGCCACACAGAAAATTTCATTTCAGCTCAAAAATTCACTATGACTGATGCCATTTCTGTGAATATTCCACCTTTAAAATCAATGTCTGTTGGAAAAATCCCATATGGGTTGGGCTAGTAAAACCAAACTACAAAATAAACAGGTACATTTCCATAATACTGCCCTTACAAGTTATAGTAATAATAATAATAATAATAATAATAATAATAATAATAATAATAATGGAGTTGTAATCAGTTTCTTTTCCTAATTTAAAAATTTTCTCACCATTACAAATTGGCATATGAGAAACATAACACTACATCTTACAACCTATAAGACACTGAAGAATATACAATTATCCATACCCAACAATAAATAAGCATTTTGGTGCGGTTTAAGGAACTTTTTGATGACTTTATAAGTTTATAGGCTCTAAATAAGTGTTGGATAATTCTTACCCATGAAAAGGTAAGCGCGTGAATTTGTAGCTAAATTAATTAATGCATCTCTAAAAGAAGGCGCGATGGAATAGTTCGCCATTGTACCTCACAGAGATTTAAAACATTTTTTTTTTAAAGTCAGTATAAAGTGAGAGAATCCACACTATTCAAGCTCAATATAGCTTGAGTTTTTCAGAGCCATATTTTGGAGATATTTACTCTCCACAAGTTTAAAAGTTTGGCATTTTTATTTATGCAAGTAACTGTATCACGTTTACTTTTTTAACAAAAATATGGGCTATATTTCTAAATATTCCCATTGGGTTTTGATGCAATTGGAAAATTAGTACATTTTTATTCAGCTATTTTTTTTCATCGAGTGATATTTGTGGCGTATACAGGCTAATTTAGTGAGCAGTCCAGCTCACGCACAGTATGACTGTTGTCTCGCCTCTCCTGCATGTGATCCACATTAATCACATGCCCCGCAGACCCTCTCAGACCCTCTCAGACGGGCCGGTTTGGTGACACTCAGGGGTTTAGTCAGAGCAGGACGCAGAGAGGCAGGGATTGCGTTTAACCAGCTAAGTGCTTTCTTGGTACCCCGTGGCACGGAAACACCCTCGGATCGCAGAGGGGGAATTTAGAAACACTTTAGAGGTGGTTTACCACACATGCGAGAGCTGCTGCTGGAAGTGTCGGCTCAAGACGAGTGAAGAAAAAAAACCGCTTGGGCTTCATTCATTCAGTGCATTCACACAAGTCTTGTGCGTAAAACTAATCTTTGGTTCTGCAAACGTCACTTCATTAAATTAAATTAAATTAACATGCAGTCCATTTTAAACTGAAGTTAAACTAACTTTCATAATAAAACTAAACGTTTAAAGTTGACTTTTTTTTTTTATCTGCCAATGAGTCATTCACCACATCGCTGCTGCTTTCTGGTTTAAAGGTCTGAAGAATAAGATCATCTATTCTAACTGATTAATATGCATGACGGCACGTCAACTTTTTTCAGTGAAGACTTAAGTTTTATTTGATAAAATACATTGATTTATCTCAGAATTTCCGGAGTAGGTTACAAATTATGTCAAATCATTGCACAATCCGCAGACTACTGATTAGGATTTAAAAAAAAATTAAACTATTCGATTAAAACTTAAGCTTGTTGTAGAAATTCCTTAATATCTGCACATGTAAATATGCACCGATTCATACACTTAAAAAAAAAAAAACGACTTATTTTGAAGGAAAAAAATATTTATTTTTAGATTGATTAATTATATATAAAGCGTGGGTAGCGAGTGTGTATCTAGTGTCTCTGTGGAAGTTTTTCCATGATTTTTTTCCCGTAGATTACAAAAAAACCCCAATAATGAATATATTGCCTTTATTGGATGGATTGTGATTGTGCAGATTAAAGCCCTTTATTCCAAAATAATGTAGCAAAAGTGATTATGAATAATAACAACAATAACAATAAAATAAAGCCTCGGTTATAATCAACTATCAGTTTAGACAGAGATTACAGAAAATAATGTCAGAATTTTATCATTAATTTACAACAACGTGGTTGTTATGAATTAAATAAATTATTGTTTATAGAGGCAAATAGAATATAAATCAGGGCTTTATTACCAGGATAGCAAGTCAGATAAACGCTATGCTTTACACCAAACTCTACATTAAAAATGACTTCTAAAAGGGACGTTAATAGACTACAAAGTTGTGACACAAATACAGCTGCAACAGTTTGTAACTTTTATGGGCCAGAAGTGTTTTAAACGTGAGACAAGTTCACCGCTAGATGGCGCCAGTCAAATAAGAACCTGTGAAAAGTTACTGAAAGGCCACACAGCACCTGAAAACATAAGATACAGTCAACATAAGCAGCCGTATGTATATATCTGTGATAGAAGCACACTATAAATATGTTTTAGGCCAACATTTTTTTATGAAAACTGGCGAATATTATCTTAATGTATAAAAATGTGAGAAAAATAATGCACATGAGTTTGGGAAGGTTTTTTAAAAAAAAAAAAAAAAAAAATCTGTTGCAATATTTTTTGATAAATGTGCTTGTTTTGAGTATATTGTTTTTGCTTAAAAATATGAAATAAAAAAGGAGCATGTTGGATGTTTTTCATGCAAAAAAAAAGTTACAAAATCCTTTTCGGCCACCGTATCAATAACAAGGCAAAGCTGAACGTCATGGAGATGATCGTTCAAAATAAAATCATTATAAAGCATATTTTACTACCTCACTTTTACTCATCTTGTTTTTTACTTTTTACTTAAGTTACTAAAGCAAATCAACTAAACTGAATAATGGTGTAAATTAAGTCTATAAACTTCACGTATTTTATTTAGGATCAATTTTAATATACAATCAAGACGATTAAAATATTATGTGGGACATTATAATGCTTTTATTGGGCCCACACGCATTTTGCAAACGTTTTACTCTGCACTAACTTAACATTACTTTTATCTGAAAAAACCTTTAAAACTTTAATATATATAGTATCTTTATTTATACACTTATTTAAAATACTTATTCCACCCTCCTAGCTCCATAAAATAAAACAAGATGAATATATAAATGTGTACACACACGCATACACACAGCAGCATGCTTGCTGCAGACGCACGGCAGAGGCCTTATATCTGGGGCTTGCATGCTCTGCGTGACCCGTGACTGATTCGAGTTAACAGCTGACTCTTTTCCATTACAAATGGCTCGCGGATAATCTAGATAACTACCGGATCACGCAAACTGAGCTGCCTGTGTACGGTGCACTAGTCCCGGGCGCTGTTTCAGAAGGCACATCACAGGTCTCTTATCAAAATTTTATATTTTGGCAGAATTTAAAATAAAAATCCCAGGTATTTTTAAATGTATTTTCTGCACATTAACAATGAAAATATGAGATTTTGAAATAATAAACGGTTTTCAAGATATCTTCGATCTCAGCACCAGTAATTAGACTTTCCTTTTTTATCTTTCAACATCTATTTTTGAGCAAAACTGCGGTGGAATAAAAAGCTGCAGATTAATGCGCACTACAGGCCACCGTGAATGACCACTAAAAAGGATGTAGGCCACACCAAACTTTTTCTAAAAAAACCACTCACAGTTAATTTTCAAAGACCTTTTGTGTTATTTAATTTTTTCTCTCTCTTTTCATTTGCCTCGGTGACGTTTCCACCCCATGTGACCAGGGCGGCGGTATAAATAACGGGAGAAGATCCGCCCCCTCTGTGATTCAGGTCTGGCCCCGTTTGCAGGTTTCCCCCGGCACATTGCATGCACACAGCCTGGCATCAGCGGGACTGTTCGTTATTAGAAAAACAAAAGGTGGAAACATATGGAAATAGCGAGAAAGCAGGGGGACATCTCTCAGCGCGCCTCTCCTCTCCCCCTCCTCATATGAGTTGTTGAAGAGGGAGGGCAGCTCATCGTCTTCCTCATCTGGCGTCGGAGGCGCACAGCCGTGTGTGAGCCATGACTCTGAGCTCAGAGATGTCGGATGCCTCCATCCTTTCGGAAGAGACCGACATAGACGTGGTCGGGGAAGGGGAGGATGGAGACCAGACGCGCTCCTACGTGGACGAGGTGGCACAGATGCACGACGGCATCCTCCTGGCCGGCTCTCCTCCTCCGTGCCTGGACAGCTCCACCTCCTCAAGGGATTCCTACAAGCCGGCGGGCAAGAACACCCTGGTGAAGCCCCCTTACTCCTACATCGCCTTAATCACCATGGCCATCCTGCAGAGCCCCAAGAAGAGGCTCACCCTCAGCGAGATCTGCGACTTCATCAGCAACCGTTTCCCGTACTACAGGGAGAAGTTCCCGGCCTGGCAGAACTCCATCAGACACAACTTGTCCCTCAATGACTGCTTCGTGAAGATACCGAGGGAGCCCGGTAACCCCGGGAAGGGCAACTACTGGACCTTAGACCCGGAGTCTGCTGATATGTTTGACAACGGGAGCTTTCTGCGGCGGAGGAAGCGCTTCAAGCGGCAGCAGGCGCAGGACTTGCTGCGGGAGCACAGCAGCTTTATCCCCGCCGCTGCTGCGTATGGGTACGGACCGTACGGCTGCGGAGGATACGGCATCCAGCTCCAGTCATACCACACACACTCTGCACTTTTTGCGTTCCAGCAGCAGCAGCAGCAGCAGCAGCAACAGCAGCAGCAGCAGCACTCCAGGCATTCACACACGGGGACCATTATCCCCGCGCCCTCTTTGATGCCCACCACCACGGACTTAGCCAGGAGTAGGTTTTACCCCCAGCTCAGCTCCAGTCTGGGCTCAGCCAGCGTGCAGGCTGCAGTCCCGGTGCAGAAGTCCAGCTCTCCGGTGCAGCGGTCCCCCTTCTCCATAGAGAGCATCATCGGAGGGTCGCTGAGCCCCTCCAGGACTTCCCCGGCCGTTATCCCGGTCTTACCCTCCTCTCTGGGGCCTCCAGCGGCCACACAGCCGCACCCTGGAGCGATTTTACACCCGGTTGAAAACTTTCCAAGCAGAGCTGTGAGCGGCACTAGCGACTGTTAAATGTCTTAACAAGAAACTTTTCAAAAACAGCAACAAAAACAAAAAACGCCCCTCTTTGAAGGTAGGATTATTTTTGTATGTTTGTTTGATAGCACGCAGCTGAATGATGGACATAAAAAACACTATTTGTGCCTATATTCATGCTGTTTAAAAATATATATTTATGTTCATTTTTTTCGGTGTGAATCAGACTCTTTTTGAACTTCTCCTTGTATTTTCCATGATCGTTCCAGTCACTGTTTAGGGCGTCTCAGGACTTAATGGACAGGTTATAAATGATCACATGTTTTTGAAAATAGGCTATAATAATAATGTATTTGTGTCAAACACATCCATGTTTTTTTTATTAGTTTGGCAAATCAAAACTTTTTTTATGGTTTTGATTTAAACTTTGTATTAAAAAAAGAAAACACAGAGAGCAAAGTCATACATTTATAATAATAATATGCAGTGTGTGTTTATTTCAGTAATAAAACATTGTACATTTTTTTGGCAAGTATTGTGTAATTGAAGTGTGATATTTTTACACAGTTTGTTTTTCAACAAGAATAAATTTCGTTTTGCAAAAAAGTAAATTGTTTGGAAATATATTTATTAAATAACGCTGACCTTAATGGGCCTTTACTGGAAAAAATAATTTATTAATGCCAAGTTCCAAAAATGATTGATTCCATCAGGTCTGTACTTTGGGGGTTATGTAAATTAATCAGCTGATATAATAACAACAACCCAACTAGCCTGCATGATAACAACATTATGGCTTTGAAGTGTGGTTGAAAGGTGTTTTAATTTAATAAAACATGCACAAAACACACAAAAAAAGAGAAATTGAGTATTTGTTTATGTGCTCAAACAGTTTGCTCAGATGTTGCACACTCTCTAACGTCAGTGCTCATGCGCACACGAGGCCTGCGTGTCCATCTGACCTCTCTCACACTCATCCTCGTAATTACGGTGAGCGGACAGGAAGGTGTCAGCGGGGTGAGACAGGGGCTGTGTTTTGCCTGCTTCAGGTCGGTGATTACACCGGTGCTGATGTCGACAGCTGGTCAGCTCTTGAGAAAACACTCCTCGTGTAATATTTCATTATGTGCTCTTATTTGACACAGTTTTTTACCTCCCCAAAGAGAAAATGTTTTGGAGTCTCGCTCTGGTGTGCCACGGGGGCCAACAGGGGCTCATGGGCAGAGATGTAGTGGAGGTTACCTCAATCCACTCACTTTAGTGTTTACTCACCCTTGTTTCGCCCTCACATAGGAAAGAGCGTGTCATTTGTACTGTGGTGGCACAAAAAGCCAAATGGAGCGTTTTAACGCACAAATTCGCAGATAATTAAGCACCAAAGACATGGATTTTTAACATGTTTAATATCTAAAAGATATTTGTGCAGAAGCGACAACCCTGCATGCTACATGAGGCAGACCCCCTTATCCCTTCAATATTTCATGCGCTCTGTATGCAGCCTATACGGTCGCAGCCGCGCAGCTTCCGTGACTGAATGTGTGCGCCCGTCGACTGCGCGTGTCTGCATCCCCTGATTCAAAGCAACGTGTGTGTAGTAGATAGCTAAATTGGTGCAGCGCTTAGAGCCAGTTCACTAGGCCACGGGAGGACAGCGATTGCGTGATGATGTAACACGCAACGAGAGACAGGGAAACACACACACACACACACACACACACACACATACACACACAGTTAAGAGAGAGAGGGAGAGCAGCAGGGAAGCAGGTCAGTTGTATGGACTTGTTTGCAAATAGAGAAGGTTAAACAGTGAAAAGTGAGAATAATTAATGCGATAAGATATAATATTATAATATGTGTAGCCGCCAGGGGCTTTTCCAATTGCTGTACTATCAAAATAAGAGGCCTTTAATGAAACACACTGTATCTGCGGTTAATTGTTGGCAAATTTAATATTATATTTTAAAATATAATATCTGGTTATGTGTTGCAGTTTGATGCACCAATATTGTTTTTAACATATTATATTCCATCGTGAATATACGACGCCTCCATGGTGTTTTATCGCATGTGTTTGGCTATATCTGAATTTCCTTTATTATCTCTCTATAAATTGTGTGATTTTCTGTAGGATTTCCTGAAATGTACTCAACGCAGTTTTTTTTCTCTCTCTCTCTCTACATATATATTTGTTGCTAATAGTTTGGGGTTGTTAATGCTAATATGCATGCATTTATGCAGATGCACCGTGCGTGGGCTTAGAATAATTTATAAACGTCATTTGGAAACACTGCTTTCATATGAAGCATTCAAACGCCATGTTGAAGACATGTTTCATGAAGAATGAATTAAGTCAAATTATCTCCTTTATGACTCTCAGGGCCTATAGCCTGTGTTTTTGTGCTATGGAGCTATCTGGCAAAATTGTTAATTATATATTCTAAGTGACTATGCGTGATCTACTCCACGTGGCCTTTTAGGAAAAAATAATAAAATAATACAGACGTTCTGTTTAAATGAAAAAAGACTCAATGCAAACACTAAAGCAACTATAACACACACACACACACACACACACACACACACACACACACACACAGCCGGCCTGTTACGGCAATATCTATAAATATCTATTATTATCTATCTTGTAAACCGTGTGCAATGGTTAAGTGGGTTAAAATGGTGAAGCAAAAAAAATCGTTGTAGGTAAAATCACCAAAAGATGGTTTAAAGAATATATGTCTAAGAAAAACAGACTGTTTTAATAATTTATTAATAATTTATTATAAGTAGTGGTAGTAGCAGTAGTATACCACATAATCCAAATTTAGTACATTTTATATGTATAGCACATTAAAAGGTACTCAAAGACACATTACATAATAAAAGTCCATAGCAAACAGTGTAGTGTTGAATATTAAAAATAAACAAAGCCATAAGGAGTTTTTAAAGTGGAGCAGGTAATGTTTAAGGGTATTGATTTTGCAGCAAACTCACCAGTAAGCTAAAAAAAAAAATGCTAATTTATGAATCTCATATTCAAAAAATGTTTTTAAATGTATTAGCCAAGTATGTGTACACACACCGGAATTTTTTTTACAGATATCAATTGAAATACAGCTAAAAACAATGACAACAAAGCAGACATCAGCAAAAATAAATAACTCAGTGACAAAAATGTCTGTAACTCAGAATTTGGTTCTTTAGATTTTTTCTTTTTCTTTTTCCATGTGCTATATTAACTACAGCAGAATATAGGTATGCAGTCCTGCAGTTAAAAAAAGGGGTCTTTTCATGAAATGTCATGGATCATGTGGGCATCAGCCTCCTTGAGCATGACTGAAGCTCAGTTAGCAGTTTATCCTGCTGGGTCACAGGTCATGAGGAGAGGGGATAAAGCACCACACGCAGCCCATAAAAGACATTTGGGCTTTGGGTAAAAGTGTTGGGGCATTCAAGGCTGTGAGAATAATCTATATTTCAAAGGGTGTTGTAAAGACTACTTTAGTTAAAAACTCAGGGACAGTAAACGGTTCATTTTGGCCCCTAATGCCCTGCTGAATGTATAAGTCTCACACTGACTTTATCGGATTTTGTCATCATTTCACAAAACCAGAAATGTTTTGTAGAGACAGGGAAAAACTGGCAATAAGGACTGGGAATACATTTGAGTTGTACTTGAATTTAAATTGTGAAAAAAAAAGAATTATTTCTGGACTTGAAATGTGTAAATAGTGGTAAAAATATTTGAAAATATTATATTATATATTATATATATTATATATTTTATACTCCCCTACACAGTTATATTGGTATTTATAAGTCTGTTTTTTAAGAGCTATTAATTTTTTCTATAAATAGCATCAACTTATTTATGACCGCATGCTGTAAAACAGGATTTTGGAATAAGATTTGTTTCTCCTCTAATGAGAAAAATTTCAAAGTAAATAAAATTTCCAACACTGATAAAAAAGAGGAAGAAAACATCGACAACTGCACTTTTATAACCCTTCACTAATAATTAATAACTGCAAGCTGACTTATACGATCATTGAAGCTCATTTAATTTTTTTCTCATTAAAAACAGTTTATGAAGCAGTGTAATAGTAAACATGTTGTGTTTCTGGACCCGTAATGAGTCTATAAAACGTTAAATTATTTACAACCCCAGGTGCACTGCATGGAGGGAAAGCGGAAGTCCTGTGAGCTGAGCCAAGCTATATTTGGGAGGTTTACATGTTTTTTATTAATTAACAATAAAAAATGCTAATCCCCACTAATAATAATATATTAATCATGATAATAATAATCTGTATTTATATCACAAATCATCCAAACTTATTTAATATGCTTTGCCCCATACAAAAAGAAAAGTTTTAAAATAAAATAAATAAGTAAAGAAATAAATTAAAATATACAAAAAAAAAAAAAGCAAATCAGAAAATAAGTGTTTCTGTGTATCTGTACTGATACAAGTTTTAAATATATTTTTGTTTTAAGTTACCGAATACTTTTAATATTACGGTCATAAATTAATTTTTATGTAAGTGTTTGAGCCCCATCTAAGAAAGAGGAGTTTAAAGTCAATCTTACATATTTAATTATTATTGTACTTATTTATAGGGCAATTTATATTGATTAGTCTGCTGGCCAAAAGGCTACAATTCAACTGTTAATCTCCTGGATACGTTTATTCAAATTAGAAGCAAGAATAATGTGTCTAAACCTTTAAACATCTGTTGAAGTGAAATGTATGGAAAAAAAACAGAGGAGAAATATGAAGAGAAAAAGAGAGCAAATGGAAAAGGGGTGAGTAAAAGGAATAAAATTTAAAAAAGAAAAAAAGGAGTAAAAAGAGTGAATACCTCCCAGGGAGGTGCAGAATCTCTCCATCTGCTATTCAGCGTATGGAACAGTCGCTACACTTATCCCCTCTCTCTAAAAGGAGCTCCGCTTTCCACCCCATTAAAAAGTTTGGGAACTAATGCCACCCCTGAATACTAGCCTAATTAGAGGCTGCTCAGAATTGCAAGGACCTGCTACATAAGAGTGGCTTTGGGATAGATTCTGCTTTTCCCCTTTTGTAATGCCATCGTTTTGCTCTCTTTTTCTGACCCATTACTTCTCTCTCTCTTTCTTTCTTTCTTTCTTTCTTTCTTTCTCCCTCTCTTTCCTTTCTTCCTTTCTTCCTTCTCATCTGAGCGGTCTAACAAAAAGCAGAACACCGCTTTCATCATGTTTTAGCACTTTTGATGCACACAGAGTGATGGTGAAAGTACAGTGCCTGAGCGTGCAGCGGTGATGAGTACACATGATGAGACTCACAGTTACAGTAACAGCTGTAGAGGTGCATGAAGTGCTGTTTGACAGAGGAATTAAAGACTCTGGCTCGGGGCCACCTCGCTCCACACAGGGCCGGGGAGAAACACTGAGCTTTCACCACTCCATGAAGTGCAAAGCTTACGCGTCCTTGCACATAATTTATTTAGCTGAAGACTTTCAGAGGTGTTTTTATTTGTTCTACATCTTGCCTGTCTCACCCCGGTGTGAACCTGCAGATCCGGGATCTGCTGCAGAGTTATGTTGCTGCATTTTTCACTTTTTTAGCCGCGCACGTGTTTGCTTTGGCATGCTATCCGCTCATACAAACAACTGGGGCCCGTATAGCTTATCCATCACGCTTGTGCAGAATGTGATGATAAAATAACAGGCGGCTTGAAACAAACCATTTGTTACTGCAGGATTTATTATTCTGTCCACTTGAAACAAAGTACAGAGGTTACCTAGACATCTCCTACTTAGGTTACAACAATAAATAGAACAAAAAAGAACTGGCTGCACAGTTGGAAAGTCCCTAATCCTGGTCACTGCAGAGACTTCTGAATCCAGCAGCTGTGTGATGTCACCGCAGCATCCGCTGACCGTTTGCATCCTACACATCATTAAGCATCCTCGCGTTACCATTCAGAAGGGGTTCTGCCTAAGAAGCTTGTGAGCTTCAGGCCTGATTAGTTACATGCAACAACGCCTTTCGGTCGTAAACACTTCATCGAGCTCCTGCAGCCCGTTCATCATCGTGACACCCACAGGTAATCCACACCAACGGCTGCAGCTGACACAAGGCAGAACCCCAAACATTTCCTCTGAGCTTCTAAACACAGACTGCCAGCAATCTATACAGCAAACACAGGGCGGTGCACTCACAGTAAATATAGTAGGATGTATTCAAAACCAGATAGATGGAAAGCTCTTGCATTTCTGTGTGGAGGGGTGAGGTTGTGGGTGGTTCAAACTCCCTCAGACAGCTTCCAAGTCTGAAATTTCAGTCTGCATCCTCTGCGTTATGTCATCGATTTCTCAATGGCCCTGTCACTCAAAAGGGAAAACATCAACAGTGGAAGCCACCCATGTAGGCCCATTCACTCCTCACTTTTCCTTTCCTAAATATCCTTCCCCATCTCCTCCCCCGAACATTCCCCTCTGTTTGTATATTTCTTCCCCCACCATCCTCCTCTTTCTCCAGCTCTCCGCCTCATTGACTCGACCACAAAGTGTCTATGGCAGATGACTCGGATCTCTGAAAAGGAACAGGGAGACGCTGGAGCTGAGCATTTAAGTGGTCGGCTCAAGCCGCCCTACCTCCTTCTGTGTCGCTTCTCCCAGCTTTTGGAGGTTTGCCCGAATCCGTCTATATATGTGACATATGTGCTCTTTTCACAACATATCGACCCACAATTAGATCCAGAGGTTTTATGATACACACCCAAGCACCCCAACTTTTGGATATAGCCTCATCCAAACTGTGAGCCACATAAAAGACAAAAACCATGACCCTCTGCAACATATTAAGGATCTGAGCTTTGATTTTGTGATCACACACTGCGCGGTTATGTATGACACTGCCGAGGTGAGGAAAATGCCTAAGAGAGGCATGGTCTTAGATTGTCAAGCGGCCTCTGAGTCATGATTGGAAAAAGAACAATTACTGAGGGGAAAGAGTGAGAGGAAATACAGTAAATGTGAAGATTTGAGTGTTCATTTCCTAACATCTACTGCATGTGTGCATGTAGAGCTCACAGTTGCCTGCAGTCATACGTCTGATCTTAAGGCTCATTTATGTTCACTGTTCGATATGTATGGGCATAGATGGAGGTTTCTGTCCATAATCAGCTTTCATTTCATCTGTATTCAAGTTTTTTGAACGCTTACTGACAAGGATGAAACAAAGCAATGCCATGGGAAATCATTGTGGCAGCATAGTGAATAGTTCAAGCAACACACGGTCAAAGGAAATGATGAAGAAACTTGATAAACTGCCAAACTTTTTGAGGACAGCCCCCAAGAAGAGGATCAGGCTTCCAAACCATTGTTTCCAAAAATACTTTTCCCCATAGATTTACGTTTGGAAAGAAATGTCTAAAACTCAGAAGAGAGAATTGTAATTGTAGAAGAAAGAAGTGTAACAACTCGGCAAAATAATTAATTTCACTATCAGAATTTAACTAATTTGGTCCAATAGCATTTGAAAGTCTAATAGAGCTGCACAAAAAATGAATTAACTTTATTCCTGTTCAAGTTAGTAGAGTGCTAAAGCTGAAGAAGCCGACTCGACCAGTGGAAGTCTCCAGTTTGTTTGCTCTTTGGGCCCATATATGCGGAAGCTCTGGGTAATTTTATACATGGAAGTTGGCTTCATGCATCACTGAGCAACTTTCATAGAAATGAATGGGGCCCTGCCTCCAACCTTTTATCCAGTTCTCTTTATACATTCCTAGAAATTAGTGAAAAACATTATCCATCCACATGTTGAGATGCGTTTAATGGCCTCACAGACCACCACCATCTACAATGCTTCATCCATGCCAACGTAAAGACACATGGAGGTCCGTAGGCAGTGACTGTTACATCATTTGAAATGGACGTGTCAACTTCTGCATGTAAAGGGAGCATCATGAGGCATTAGGGCTCATTTATTGTCAATGTTCTCTATGATATACAAATGGAGACTTCTGTGTTGATTTCTTCCGTATTTCTGCATGTTTTCTGAAAGCTTACGGACATGGACAAAACAGAGTTGTACCACCGGAAGTATCAGGGCTGTGTGGTTAATAGTTTGACCAGGACACTGTCAAAGAACACATTTTGAAGAATTTGCCTCAACTTTTGCCTCAAGACTTATGTTTTTAGTACATTGACCTCTGCCCTCGCCATGACAGAAAAAAGTTTGTCAGAAACTTTTGACTCTGAGCTGAGCTGCCGTCTAGTGGATATATTGCTAACATCGACATCAACATAAAGGAAACACGGAAGTTTGTGAGTAGTGATCGTTACATTGTTTAAAATGGACGTATCTGTTTTCATTCATATAGGGAGCACAAATGAGGCAATATAGAAACTTTCTGGAGATTGATGGAAGTTTCCTCCCAAAAGCCTTCTCCATTCCCATCTTTTCCCTCCACAGGTTTGATCAAATAATGAAAGAAAACATACACCTAGTGTGCAACAACAATGTTGACTCTCTCAAAGGGAGGAAAGAAACTGTAAAAACACTGTAAATCCTCACGAGGTCCTGCTGAAAGCCTCCTTTTGTCTGGAGTACCAGTGGTCAAACTCACTACAGAAAACATCTAACTGGCAAGATCTCACCAAAGGGGGAAAAAAAGAGCTGTTCTATTTGATACTTCCTCCCAAGGCAGTAAGCACTTCCTGTTCCCCGTCACAACATTTTCAGGGGCCTCTATCAAAGTATAACTTCGCCGAAGGGGGTGTCCAGCGGCCCCTGTGCTTCAAGGTGGTCAAGCCCGCCAATTCTGAGCAGATCTCTGTTGGATATGTGAAGTGGCTCCACTGGCAGGTAACTGGATACATATTCAGTGCGCAGCAGGGTGCAGCAGACCTGCTGAAATGTAGCCGAACCCCAATGTTAGCACAGGCTACATTTACAGGCTGGATTTAAATGCAGTCCCACTGCTAACACAAGCTAAATATAACTGATAGGGACCAGAAAGCTGCACTCCTGCTCAATTCACACAGATTGCATCAGTTCACTGAGCATTAAAGAGGTCCATCTTGTGTGTTTACTGAAGTTCCATAATCTGAACTGTATCCCGGCTGAATCTGCAATCACTCTGGTGTGGATTTTTTTCACATGTTTTATCTCCAATGCTCAAAGTGCCTCACTTATGTTTCCATTTTGCCCTCTCGTACGCGGCAAAGCTGGAAAAGTGGCTTTTTACACACCCACATGCCATCAGTGCACACACACTCCTAAATGTGAACATCAAGACTAATTATCGCCATCCAACAGTGGTAATTCAGTGCGATCATTATGCAAGCGGGCTTCTCCAAACAGCAAAATATCTGTTTTACCAGGAAGCAGTGCTGTTACTCTGACTCCATGATACTGATGATGGGGCCACTGGTTTAAAGAGCAGCCAACTACCCAAATGCACATTTCATTTCATATCATACAGCGGTGAATTCGTAGGTTAATAATTCTTTCAGCAATTTACAAGTTTTAACAACCTGAAGAGGAGCTAACATACTAAAATTAAACTTAAATTACATATGGTGGGTTATACTAGCTCTGAAATGTATTATAAAATTGGAAATGATCACTTATCAATTTTCAAAACAAATAAACAAACATGGACTCAGGCACAATCACAGACATGAGTGGGCCTAAAAAAGCAGCCTGCGATGGTAGAATCTATCTACAAGAAGATTTTCTAGTACAAATTTGAGGTACTTGTTTACTTGAGTCTTCTCCTTTCATGCTACTTTCTTCTTCGACTACAGTCCAGAGGTAAATATTTTACTCTGTACTGCACAAGTTTTAGCACACAAAGTTAGCAAATAGCTTATAAGATATGATACATTTTAAACTTACACTACCAAATTGTTTATATAGTACCGCTGACACAATGATAAGAACTTATATTATATATAATAGCACATCGGTCAAAGGGGACATTTGTCTGCATGGGGTACTTTTATTTTTAATACTATAAGTACAATTTACTGATTATACTTGAATACATTTTGTTAGGTAAAATTTCGATCACACTTAAGGATGTAAATCCTATACTTATGCACAACCCATGATGTCCTAATGCATGAATTAATGCAGGATGTATGATGAATTCCTACTGCTCGCCATCAACAAATGATCAAGTCACTATGTCTTTATGTGATTAGTTCACACATAAGGAATGTTAATTCACAATGACTTCATACATTAACTGAATTAGCTGGATTATTTTCCTCACATAGAAGTTTATTTCAGGACCAGCAGAGTGAAGCAGTGAAGCATCTAGCAGGTAACAATTGCCAAATTAGAGATGATCAGACATGTTTAAGCTCCAATGCTTTCAACAGCAACAAACATACACAAACAAATAAACAAACACAATTTGGTCCCATTTCAATTAATGTACATATCTGTGAATTATTGAAAACTAATTACATAAAGTCATAGTGGCTTGATCATTATTTAATGGTAAGCAACATGAATTTGTGATGCTCCTCATTCATTATTTAAGCATTAAAATTCTTAAAATTAACACTTCACTTAGGCTTATCTGATTTGTACCCTTTATATATTATAATATATTGTATTATACTTTGCAGGACTTTAACCTGTGTATGTGGTAGTAGAAGCGACTTTTACTTAACTAAGGATCTTACTACTTCCTCCGACCACTGACACTCTGTGTAAATTGTCATTAACAGCACAGCAGCCTTTATGCAGTGGTGGAATGTAACTAAGTACATTTACTCAAGTACTGTACTTGAGTATTTCAGTTTTATTTAACTTTATACTTCTACTCCACAACATTTTGCGGCAGATATTGTACTTTTTACTCCCATACATTCAGCGAAGAGTGTTGCTTAATGAGCCACACCTTCAGAAAATTAAAACACTGCTTACATAAATGAATCAATAATAATATATTAGGAATATACAGTAATGTTCAAAATAATAGCAGTCCAATGTGACTAACCAGATTAATCCAGGTTTTTAGTATATTTTTATTGTTACATGGCAAACAAGGTACCAGTAGGTGCAGTAGATTCTCAGAAAACCAACAAGACTCAGCATTTGTGATATGCACGCTCTTAAGGCTGTGCAACTGATTAATAACGTATAAAATGTACCATGAAATCATCAAAACAAGTTTTAAGATGATATAATATATATTTAATAGAGTTTTTCCTAAGAAAGCTTTGGGGTTGCACATTGTGGAAAATGTAGGCTAAATAAAAACCAAATGCATCAAATTCATTATATACATATTGACAAAAACCAAAGGTTTCCCAGTTTAACCTTTAGATATCTATCTTTGTAGTTTGAGATTTAATTTAGGTTGCAAAGAATTTAAAAATCATTGCACTCTGATTTAAACTTTTGATCAAATTCAATTGTTTTTTTTCCAGAAAAAAATGTGTAGGCTAAGGGTAATGTTTTTCATAATTGACACCACATGTGAAAATCACGTATGATGTCTGTCATTTTACAGGTGTGTTTTCTAAAAAAAACCACAATTTTCACAAATTTGAAATAAAGTCAAATGTTTTTGGACTCAGGCAATGGACATGATTCAAAACAGCATTTACACAGATACAATTTAAATGAATGATGATGATACATAATAATAATAATAATAATAATAATAATAATAATAATAACAATAATAATAATAATAGTAATAATAATGAGAAAAGGTTTTGTTTGATATTCAGAAATGTCTTTAGGGTGGGTTGGCACTCTTGGAATTTGGATTTGTAACTTAAGTATTTGTAAAAACCTGCCTTGCCCTGAAATGATTTCCTAAAAATGGCCTGTTCTCGTATCTTTAAAAAAAAAAATCAAGCACCTGGCTACATAAGTAAAAATAAAGATAATGAGTCCAGAGGTCAGCTGTGGCCTTTTATGTGCAGTGTTTGTTCAGTTGTTTCCCTCAGGCTCTCTACTGTATTTTCCTTGTTTCTTTTCAATTAAGCAACCAAACAAAAAAGGCAAAATAAATGACAAAAACTTGAACCCTAATGATAAAACACAATGACATGTTCTTATCTTCCTCTCACAATACTTTGGCTGTTATGCTGAGCATATGCAGTGCTTCACTAATTGTGGTCTGCTGTGGGCTACATGAAGCCTAAGATAACAACATCTAAATTTGTTTAAAATCTGTATTTGTTTCTTTAGCCGTGGAAGTTTCTCAAACGCTGCCCTGGATGGTCTTCAGTGGCTGTTTATTCTTTACCGATTCATGTACAGCGCTGCAGCCAACTCAAACATAATAGAATAATACATTTGGAAACTTTCAACAAAACTGGATTACAGAGCCAGTTCTTGTTTTTAAAGCAAAGATATTAGGTGCCAGATAAACATAGTCAAGAATTTTGACAATAAGTGAGGCAGCTTATAGAGAAATTGGTTTAAAAAGAGTCTGGTGTGTTTCCTGGAAGTCATCTGAAGGAAATCACCATGTATTCATGTGCATTTTTGAGTCCAGGATGAGACTAAAACTCACAAACCTAACAACAAATCTAAGAAGCCCTTCGACGCTGCTTGCAGACAGTTGCAGCAACTCTGACAGCTGTGGCTTCCCTGCCTGCCTCGTTGTTTTCACAGTAGCTTAATTGATTCACTGGTCACTCCGGTCCTCCTTCTCTTGATCTCTCCATCCTCTCCCGTCACTCTGCACTCAGGTGGAACGAGGCGGTAGGGGGTCCAGGACGTGGTCTCAGACCAGTGTGAGCACATATGCTACACAGATCAGCGTGTTTCCATTTCTCTGCCCGTCACCAGAGGGGATAGGGTTACCGTGTGCCGATGAGGGAAGAGGCGTGAAATGCAGTGCTGGTTGGATGGTGCGAGGATGTCACAGAGCGAACACATACATCTGTGCATCTGAACGCTGGTCATTAGTTAGCTGTGGAACTTTTCATCCCCCATTTTCCTCATACTTCAATAACACGCCTCCTACTTTTGCAACTGTTGCATAGACTAGGCCAGTTTTTGGGTTAATTTTACAGTTTCTTAGATAAATTAATCAATGCCATATGGCTCTAAAAGTACAGTATAATAAGAGTTGACTCACTTTGTTTGTTTCATTAACAAAAGCAGTCCATGGCCTAGAGGTTAAAAAATCGGGTGGGTTGCCACTTCGAATCCCAGGTCAAGGAATGAAGTGTCCTTGAGCATAGCATCTAACCCTCCCACTGCTCCCCGGGCACAGAAATGTGCTGTCCACTGCTTCCAAGCATGGGCACTGTAAAGGATGGGTTAAAGCAGGTCACTGTTTCACTGTGTGTGTGTGTGTGTGTGTGTGTGTGTGTGTGTGTGTGCAAAACTGAATCTTAATCTAAGAAAACTTGTGGTTAGTACCTGGTACTTACCACCTTTTGGCACCAACTCGCTCGAGGTTTCATGTGAGTTTATATGGTACTAGAAGGTGGCCCGAACCCATCATTTTAAAATAACCAAGCTACTGTCAATAACTGGCTTTTCTCAATAGAGAACCAAAAGTGAGTCAAGCCAAACCAAACTGACCCATACAGTGGTAATGAGGCATAAGACCACATGGTCTTAGGTAAACAACACTAAAAACCCTGACATTTTAGCTGTTATATGCCTTCATCTCCTGCCACATTTTGACCATGATGGCAGTTGAAGCAACTCATCAGTTTATTATTGTACACACCCTTTAGCTCAGGATATACCTGTGAACTACTTTCTAGTGTTGTTACCGGACATCCAGCTCAGAGTGGCTCAAACTGACAGTTAAACAACCTGACAGATTGATACTCTCTCGTTAATACTTAATGACTTTGCCAGTCTAAACAAATAATCAGTCTCTCAGTAGCAGAGCAGGGGGAATCATGGGGCTATCAATTCACTCTATAAGGCAGGGATGGAGGGAACCGGGGCTGGTGGCAGTGGAGGAGTGGAGAAGGGGTTTACCAAAGAATTTATCCTCCTTGTCTTTGGCTGCTATGAGGGCGGTCAGTGTGGTGACCTCTCCCCCGGCAGGAGGGGTCCACTGGTGACCCCTGTATTCCCCTGCATCCCCTTCCAGCCCCGGCTCAATGCAGGCCATTCATGAGTGTGTGTTTATCCTAGTGATGCTCCTCAGGGACGGCCTGCTATCCACTACCATTTTATGGAGCCTGAGGGGCAGAAGGAGAGAGAAAGGGAGAGCAATGGAAGCGTTTAACTACTTTACTCACACTTACTCACAATAACATTTCTATTCAGACCTTCAGTACCTGTTTGTTTTTCTTCTCCTTGCTCCAAAATGGCATTACACTTGATTCCTGATATTCTTTCTTTCAGCAAGACACCTCCTGGCTGCATAAATGTAGAAGGATTGATATGCACTGAAGAATAACACAAACTTTCGCTCTCTCACACTGCCTTACACAAACATACAGTGGAGGCGCACCCACCTAGAGTGAGAGGGAGAGAGTGAAGGAAGTGTTGAAATATGTCTTACGGCGCTTAACCAAGTGAACCTTGAAGTTATTTAGCTTCCTTCAAACCAAGCATCTGGGTCCCCCAAAAAAACAGACGCTTGCAAACTCCCCCCTCGCCAACACAGGCCTCTGGAGACCTGCCGTAGGACAGGGCGCGGAGGAGGAGATGAGTACGCTCTCTGTTTTTACAGCTGAGGTCATTAAAGTTGTACGTGCAGGATTAGACAAAGAGCAGGACGAGGCTGGTGATGGCTTTGAGACACATTCATAGGAAAGAATTTGCAAACTCATGACATGTCCCGCATGAGAACCAGTGATCTGCATCATGTTGTGAGTAATCTACAGCATGTGTGTGATTGCTTACGTACATACAGCACACTTTGTTCATTCTCTTCTCAAAGGAAGTGTGCCAATGGGGAGTCTGACTGAGGTGTGGCGTACGTATCGACCACCCACATTTCAACACTCGTCTCTCATATCATCAATGACATACACCAGTACAGGTGATTTAATGTTTCATTAATCCTGGAGCACTACACTACCCGTGACATATGTTCCACTTCATCATGTTTCACATACTCTCTCTGACCTTTCTGTTTCAGACTGTGTGTGTGTGTGTGTTGAACAATTTAAGCTTAAGTCTTCCACCTTTTACAGATACCCCACCAAAAGACTGGCTGTGAGAGATTTTTTTGAGGGAGAACTTCCTCATACAATGGTTTCCTGTGATAACCTACAAAAGGTCATGCACAAGTAATCAGTACGCCTGCACAAGACCCTTCAGATCTGAATGTGTTTCAGCAAAAAGAAATACTTGCTTAGGTTTAGGAAAAGAGTGTTGCTTTCATTAAAGTAATTATGTTTATGTAACTTACGTAAGTTATGTACTAAAGCTAAGTAACACAGCACAAGAACAGCAGTTTCCTGGGTGAAAGTCCAGGAGTTTGATTTAGTCACATTGCATTTGTCAGCAATAAAATATATAATAAATGTCAATATCATCAAAGTATTTCAAAGACAGAGAGAAAATGTGGTTCATTAGTTAATTTTGATAACCGCAGCCAAAGGCTCACAAAGTCATCAACCAATCTAACAATCACATTGTGTTGTTTACTTATGAGGATTATAAAACAGCAACACAGAGGCTCTGTAGTCCAAACCAAGACTCTGAACGTCTAATTCTTTTAACCTTGTTAAGATAGTGCATACCATGGTGTGTAAAGGCCTTTAGCCCGCTACAAGGACCAGAACCTGAAGTTGTAGCATAGCCTACTGCTGCCCTCCAAAGTCAAGGAGATACTATAGACAGTGTGAGAGGAAACGTAAATGAGACAAACAAGCTGGTGTTTATTTTAGGCTAAAGGCTAACCCGAGCATACAAGCTCTCCTGACTGTTCCCTGAACAATAAACTGGAATAACTTTTTACACAATTAAGGGGGCATTCTCACCTGAGCTGTTTGGACAGCTTGAAATGAAAGTTTTTGCTAGTGTGTATGCCCAAAAAACTCTGAGGGTCTCGATTTGCTTCCAAAAGCACAAGAGTTCGGTTTGCTGCACGTGAGAATGCAGTCCGAACCAAAGGAAGGAAGCCAACCAAACACAGTGCATTCTGGGTGGAATTTTGGCCTGAAATTTGAGAATCAATATCTGGCAAGGTAGTAGTAGGCTTGAAAAATGTCTACGTGGTCTAACGATTAAGTAAAGGCCGTTATTGAAATATGGTCAGATGATCTCAGAACATACACACAAAAACCAGAAGTCTTTATTCAAATTATTTAGCAACAGAATGGTGGCTAATAGATTCAATCGCACAGTAGATCAATGCCACATAAAGTGAAAAAACTCTACCAACAGTAGTCTGTGACTTGCTCAGAGAATGTGGCAGCTCTTCCCCTCACATATTCTGTCCAATAGACTGTCAACAGTGTGATATTTGTGTACCATGCTTGATAAAGCACAGTATGAAAGCAAACCAAACCAAATGGAAAAATGCAACAATGTTGCAACTTCAATCGCACCGAGTCACATAGACTATATATGTGAAGTCAACTTTAGTTTCTTTATAAATCACTGAATATAAATGGATAACAATATGCCCTTGTTATCTAACAGATGAACCTTGAATTGGCTGCAGCCTTGAGCATTTGGCTACAGTTAACAAAAGGCTAAAGAATCAGACTTTAAAAGAAGGAATGCAAAGCCAATAGGAACACTCTCTCGCTCTCTAAAACGACCTGTGATTGGCCAGTGTCTCTGGTCACTGGCCGTATTTTCTGAAGCCCGAAAAACAGAGTGGAAGAAGAGATGCAGAACTCTAGTTTTCTCTCAGATACTTGATTTGCAATATATGCTGAAAGGTTATTGTGGAATTTTTGCCCGATGACGGCAAAAAATAAACTGCAAACCCCAGCTTTAACTCAACACCAATCCAGCTGTATTTGGCTTTCTCTGTGTATCTCAAATGTTGTGATAGCTTCGAAATTGATATCCACAAGAATGGAACATAAATCAAGCACTGTGTAAAAACAAAAAAAAGCCAGCCATAGAAACACTTTTGTTTTACAGATAACGCCATCATTACAATTATATTTTGTCAGTGTCCCCCACTGTGCTGCACTGCTTGATGCAACTTCAGTTTGACAGAAACGCTGCTGTCCAACACACACACACCAAGAGTAAACACAAACTAATTAAAACATATCTACTTCAGCTGAGAAAACTCTAAATAGCTTGAATTCAAGTGTTGTTGTCTTTTCTTTTCTTTTTTTTGCTATTCCAAGTCAAGCTCATGCCAGTTATTGGCTGTAGACACGTCCATTACAGTGTGAGTGTTGTTGTGCTGGATGTTGTAATTGCTTTTTTTGGATTCATCTCTGTTGGAGGTTGTTTGTCCTGTGGAAAACACAATGAACAGAAGACTTCTAACAAACACCAAAACAGCCTGCTCACATTACTCAGTCTCATTACACTGGCTCCCATCTCACATTAAAATCCATCTTTTCATTATTTTAATTAGCATTACTCAGCAAAGCCTCATGGTACATTTTGTCTGTGGTCACCTTACTAAGGTCTCCCAACTGTCTCGCCAACTCAACTTACATCTAAAGGAGATTTTGCTGTTGTGGCCTCTGAAACAACATTCTAATTAGCTGGAAATTAAATTAAAACATAATTGTCACTTATTGTATAGTTTGACCATTTCGTCTTAAATGTCCAATATTGTAAAAAGTGAGGTTTCCATGTCTTTTTTTTAATTATAAAGCAGCTTATATTCAGAAATTGTGCCTTCAAACGAGCTGTCAGGATTGCTGCTACAGGCCCTATTCATTCCTATGAAAGAGGGGTAGTAGTGGGGTATTAAGTTTGACTTCCATGTTTAAAATTACCGGGATCTTCTGCACCGATAGGGTCCCTTAGTTACAGGGTTAAACTCACCTCCCAGCTGCTCGGTCCCGGACACATTCACCTGAATGGATTGAGGAAAGTAACTCTGGTTTCAGCTGTTAGTGAACTATAAAACTTTTAGTAATTAACTATTTAAATGAGGGCTATTAAAATGCTTGGACTAGGAAATTGATGTACCTATAAAAATAATAATGCAGATGCATCTTTCACAATCTAAGTCTATCAGGAACCTAGAAGTTGTAAAATCACACTTTGGTCACTTTGTCAGATTTGCTTCAAAGCACCTTTCCTGGGGGCTTGGCAGAAACGTGAGAGTCAGATGTGGGAAAACCTGGAAACACTAACCAATCTCAGCAGACTAGGCTTTTTCAAAAGGGGGGGCTTAAAGAGACAGGCGCTAAACAGAGTGTTTCAGACAGACAGTGAATACAGGTATATTCAAACAGACAGTATAAGAAAAAAAATTTTCTTTTTACATTAAAGAATGTTAAAATGTTCTTAAAGAATCCCAAAACACAACCTAAAAAATAGCATATGTCCCCTTTAAAATGGGTTTATTGCTTTTTGCCACCTAATTTATTGTGTTTGTGTAGGCTATATTATTATCTTTTCTTTATATTTTTTTAGTTCTATTGTCTCAATCTGTATTCTTTGTTCTGTCATTTCTACATATATAATTATATTATAAATGTATTTTTTATGATAAATATTAATCTTATTAGGATTTTTCCTCATTATTAGTAGTAGTTTTTTCGTTGTCGTTGTTGTAGGCGTGTTGCCATGTTGTTATTGCTCCATAAAAAACCTTGTTCCAAATGTATTACTCAGCAGTAGGTCAGCTCTGTGGGAGTCATCGTGTCACACAACTGATGAGTCAGAGTCTCCCTCACAGGAAAAAAACGTGTATTTCTTTTATTGTGAAGATATAGTTTATAGCTTGATACAGTATATAGTTGTTTCTTACTGTAACATCCGGCACTGGCTCTTAAAAAACAGCAATCCCACATGTAGAGTGGCTCTGCTCCATATGAAGGTATACTGCTGTGGTTAAAATGATGCCCCAGGACGTTTGTTTTAGAAGCCCCATAAGTGAAGCTGTTGGGACAAAGACGAACCGCAAGCAAAGCAAAGCAACCTGCACTTTAAAGACGGTAAAAACCAGACGCAAACACGACTGCCCAACATCATATGCAGCTATCATAACAAGTCGTGTGTAAAGTTTGGAATTTTGTTGCAACTTCTTAAACCAATTTGATGATTTTCCTCCTCCACTTTGGTGTTTTCTACTTGCTGCCGACGTCCCTCACAATATAAACTTTATGCAACACCGCAACCATTTTGCAGGATCACATAATTAGAAGGCGAGCGGCCGTGATTGTAAAAACAATGAAGCAGACCTGATATTTTAGGTACCTATCTGAACAAACTTGCTTCAGGCACTTTGCATGTATGTCTTTGTTACACACATGCCTTTATGTGCACTTTACAGCCCTGCTATCTTTAGTTCCTTTGGGAATATCACAAGAATGCCGAAACTGGCCACTTCCATAAAACTCCTGCTATAGTCCTCCCACTTTGAGGTTTCTGGCTTTAACATGCTCTAACATACTTCAGTGAATATAATTTACTTTATTTTTATGATTATTTCTATACCAAGCCTGCTCTTCAAAGGTCTGAAATCCTTTTTGCTAACCCCTTTTTAGTTGTTGAGTTCATTGCCAGAGAGCCATGACCTCATGCTGTAATTTTAGTCTAATTCCATTTGGGGGGAAACTCGACTGAGCAGGCCCTTGATTCAAGACCAGAAAGGTTAAGAAACTACCACTGGCTAATAGCAGAGGTAGGGATGCTTAAGAAAATAAAGATCACTTTTTGACCTTCTTTACTTCCTCTTTCAATTGCGTCTCTCAATCATTTTTCCCCTCTAAAGACCCAGCTGCATGTGTTTTCATTTATGAGAGATTATTTTTGAGGTACATTCTGCTGCTGTTCAGTCGATGTAAGGCAAATTTTTCACATTTTTTTGATCAATCCACACAATGTACACCTTAAGGTATAGTTTAACATTTTGTGAAATGTGCTTATTAGCTTTCTTGCTGAGCATTAGATGAGAAGACTGATACCACCCGCATGTCTTTACAGTAAAATATGCACTAGCGCCCGGCTAACTTCACTTAGCACATGATTAGCATAGCACAAGACTGGAAACAGGAAAGAGCTAGCATGTCTGTCCAAAGGTAACAAAATCAACTGACCAGCACTTCTGGAACACTATTATTTTAAGAATAGTTCAACATTTTGGGAAAAAGGTTAGTTTGCTTTGAAGGGAATTAGAAGAGAAGAATGATACCAACTCTGATCCATCCAAAGGTAACAAAAACTGCCTACCAGCACCTTAACAGCCAGGCTCAGACTACAGGAGTTTTAAAATCCTGACAAGTTTTGACACATAAGGAGAAACTATAGAGAAAACACTGTGGTTAAAACTAAAAGTTGACTAAAATGTAATGACTTCGTTGACTGAGACTGGATCACCAATACTTTTCAGCAACATTGAAATAAAGCAGTGCTTCAATTTCTAAACTAGAATGGCGCTCAGACAGTGTAGACCTCTGTATTTGCGTGACACTGAAGAGCAATGGAAACAGAACAGGTGGATAATGAAATATGATCAGAAACGAATTATCAGTAATATTCAGACACCATATGAATGCAGTTCCTCGCAAAGTGAACACAACTTAAATCCACCCGTGATTCGAATAGACTGAAAATATTCTCCTTCAACCCCTGTCACACCCTTTCAGCAACTTTCATGAAAATCGGGCCGGTAATTTCTCTGTTATCCTGCTAAAAAACAGGAAAAGAATAAACTGTTAAAGTATAACACACGCCAAATGTATTCATAATTGGTTTCCACTTCTAGAAATATCTCATTTTCAGGGTAAAGATCTTATGTTTTTATTTTTTTATTACAGAAATATGCACATTTTTATTCTGAATCCTGTACATTAAGTATGGTTACACCACCAACTCAATTTTAGAAAAGTTTACTAGTGCATTTCCTTATTCATCAATTGGAACTGCCTCTTGATCTCATAGATATCTATTCAGCTTTTATCATATACTTTATCATAAACTGAATAAAGAGCCACAGGGTACATTGGAGGGTAAAAAAAGCAAAAAGGTGCATTTCCCAAAATGTTTCCTTGAACAAAATGAGCCGATCAATAACGCTGACCTGCAAAAATAGTGCAATCCAGTGGAAATTAAAAGGTGTTCCCCGGGGTGCATGAAGCAAAAACAACCTAAGAGCACTCTTAGGTGTGTTTTTTTCTTTCCTGCTTCAGAGGTCACAGAGCTGTAAGCCAGCTGCATCACAGAGAGGAGGTCTCAAACCATCTTGGCACAGAAGAGGAGGAGGGCGGTCTCATCAGAGCTGTGAGGTGTACGGGTTGAAGTCTGGGTGTCAGTCTGCTGTAACTGATTCAGTGGTAATGAACCCGCTGCTTGGGCAGAGTGCCAGCGAGCACAGAGCCACCAGCAAATCATCCAGTCTGGACATCCTAGAATGTCGTCCCAAAGGGCCACATTTTCTGATTTTCGAGACACATTCTCTACAAGATATTTAATGTTCCTGGAGTTCATTTCTGCAAGAATCTGTTGACGAGGCTGTTGGACGTCCACTGCTCCCCCCTGAGCGTTGTTGTTGCCCTGGTGTGAAAGTCCACCAGGGTGGGTTTAAGCACTCCCAAGTCATCACTCCCCTTCTCCTCTCACTCCCAGACAGCCAGGTCTCCTAACCTCCCTTTAGCCCCAAATCACATCTGTAATCCCATAATGTGTCTGCTTGTCTATTTCCATCTCAAAGACATACATGCACACACACATGTCTGTGCATGACACAGCCCTCCTCCCTCTGCTTTTCAGACAGCGGGTCCTCCTCTTCCAAATCCATTCATCTCAATCCTTTGTCACTGCTATTTCTCATGCTGTCTATCCCCTCATCCAACACATCAGGTGCTATTTCAGGGCTTTGAATATCGGAAAATCCCTTCAAGCGCATTAGCAAGATGAGCAAATGTATTCTATCATGAAAGATATACAGGGGAGCTAATTTTTAAGCTGCCAAGATGTAAAAATGCTTCTTCTGTGGAGGAGGAATATTACAGGCGTCTACGCGTGTGCGTGTACAGTATGTTTATTAGTCTGTGTGGTCATACAGCGAGTCCAATACGAGCCATCTCGTGCGTAGAGCACTCGGGGACACTAAAGCCACACGCAGCGTTTGTGAGAGATTATTAGAGCGAAAGATATCGAGTCTGTCGCTCAGGGAGGAGGTTCCTCGAAAGATTGAACCAATAAATGGAGATGGAGCCAGTATGTGTATGTGCACCATAGGGTTGAAGCGTGTGTGTACGCATGTGTGTGTTTATATAGCGGTGGTGGTGGTGGGGGGGAGGGGCTATAGTAATAGTATTACTGGCATTCAGATATGTAACAGTAACAGCACACACGTTTCCATTGTGACAATATTATGGCAGTGATAGATTCAGTGCCATTATACTACATAAACACACAGCTGATGCTCTAATAAATCATTTAAGTGCAGCACGGCGCCTGCTCAGCCTCATTCTGCAAAACCAGAACTGTACATTCATCACTTTTGACTTTTAACATTATTCAAAGACTAAAGTTAACTTCTATATATCATGTAGTATGAATTAATGAATATAGGCCCTCACATATAAACTAAAACAGCTTCTGAACAAATTGAATCCATGTTATTATCATGGGGTTTACATCTGAATTCATGTTCAGGTTCATGTCTGAAACTAGGATTTCATAAATACTCATGCCACTCTAACCCACCAACTGGAGTATGGGTTGGAGTAACGTATTTGGATTTATCACAATTTATATTTTCAGTTAAACATTTAGGTTTAAATGTTGTTTCATGATCCTGGAAAATGCCTGTTTTGTGTTAGTGTTTGTGTGTTTTAAGGTATTTTTCTGTAGTTATTTTCATATATTGTAACCTTAAACCTTAAAGAAAAATACCAAATGTTATGAAATAACCTAAAATAAAACTACTCATCATGGAGAATGGACCCTGTTAGTGTTATATTTTTATTACCGTTATCAAAATGAACGCATCAATTTCTTTGATCAATTTGTAATATTTAACATGTTTAAATAATAAACGCAAATATAACAGTTATGGTCTGTAGCTAGGTAAGGAATCCATTGGTATCATTTCATGATATCTTATTGGGAATGGAGCTAAATAACACTGCAAAATTAGACTAAATTCTGGCAAGGGAAAAACTGTCATGCCCATTTTCAAAGGGGTCCCTTAACCTCTGACCTACTCACAAGTCTCCGCTTTAAAGACAAATAAACATATTTATCAGATACAGTCTTAAAGTTAAAAAGGTGAGTATTTTCTGCTTTCCTTACTCCTTTAAAAACTGACAGTTTTTAGTTGTGGACAAAACCTTTTCTGAAATTTTATGGACCAAACAACTGACTGATTAATCGATAATGAAAATAAACATTAGTTGCAGCCCTACTTATAAGTATAGTAGAGTAAAAAAAGAACATTTGCCACAGACATTAAGTGGAGGATAAGTATTAAGTTGCATAAAATTGAAGTAAAAGTACTTCCAAATATACATGTACTCGGTTACAAAGTGTTTTAAAACCTGTGTGCCTGCTGGTCAGGACAAGCCACTGTCAGACTTTTTAATAAAAAGTGTCTCAGCAGTCAGTTGTTACTCCAGCTGGGAGACTGAAACGGCGACATTTCCAAGACCAAGGGAAAAGTACATCAATAACACAGCTAAACATACAAAAAACAGCCTTTGTCTCTGTTCCACACACAAACACAGAGTGACTGTGACAGCGCATGCACAAACTCTTCATATAATCCTGCAAAAATGTTGCAGGAAATGCAACTAAAAGACACCTAAATTTAAAAAAAAAAGAGAAACTCATGCAGGATAAAGTTGGAGGAGGGGATGGAGGTGGAGAGGCGGGGTTATATGAGTGAAGGTAAATGACATTGGAAAGCCCAGTCTGATTCCAAGTGCCCCTGCTTTGAAAGTTTGCGTGAGGCAGCTTAACGGAACGTCGGGTTGTTTTTCCGCTCCACTGCTTTCTGGACTGAACTATAAACTAAAGACGACATCCTCTCATTAGTCTGCCCTCTGTAGCAAAGCCAGGCCATTTAGTGTACCCAAAATCCCATTGTTTAATTGTGGGGGTCAAGTCAAAGGTCAACCAAAATATTGATGAACTTTTTTAAGGAAGGAGGGGGGAGCAGTGAGGCTTGAAGCGGCGGGGAGGCAGGCGAGGGCAGAGGTGCAAGGGCCACAAACACAGCTGTACTGAAGCACACACTGAGTCTGCCGGGCTGTGCACTGGGAAAACACAACGACTGGGTTTCACACTCACATTTTCACATTCACGTTATGATGCAGGTGTAGGAGAAACACATCAGCAAACAAGAGGCAGCTTTCTCCAATTTAAATTGAACGCTTCTGCGCATGAAATTACAGTGAGAACTCGTTGCTGCTGCTGCCAAGGGACAATAAAGTCCGCGAGACAAATCACCCACTCACAGTCATAACAGCAGCAGGGCTCATAACCTGAATGAGATGGTGTGCAACGGCTGAGTGTTATGGATTACACTGTTTGTTTAAATCCATGTTAGGTGGATTATGCTCCTTCACTAAAGAGGGCTGGCTGGGGTCAAAGGCCAGTGAGGCAAAGGCTGCTAAGAAGGTCCTCAAAACACAGCTTTCTCTCTGACCTGAGGGAATTCCTGCAGACACCAATCTTTGTACTCGTGACCCAGGTTTGTTTCAGCTTAAAAGTGGCATTAAAAGAAGGTGTGTGAATGTACAGAGATACATGAAAGTGGAAAAAAACAGGTTTATCATAAATTCAGCTAGTTTGGAAAGGACAAGAAGTACTCCTGCATCTAAAAAATACAAAAAATAAGAAAATATGGAGATGACACAAAAGAAAAACAAGCTTTTACTTTACAATCCTATAAAATAAAAATAAATGAATATTTATGCATGTGGTACTGTCTCATCGCAGTCCACTAGATTAACTAATTTCTTTCTTTTCTTGTGCAATCCAGTAATCTTTTCTAAGGAAGCTCCTCAGCTTGTTGCATTACTATCTTAAATCCCATGGCTCTCACGGCATTTTAGGTGGTTATAATCATGATAATTCTATACATTTTGGCCTAACATAAAAATAAGACAACCTTTTCTTTTTGGGGCCAATATTTAAATAATTTGTTTTTTGTTTTTTTTAGCTATAAAATTAATTTTTAAAAAAAGGTCATAAAGTCATTAAATAATGTGTAGGAAAATAAATGTTATAATTTATTATTATAATTATTGACACAAATTTTGTAAAAATAAATAAAATGAATAAATTACAATTTAAGAGTATTTTTCACTCAAAATAAACCAATATTGGCTTTTGTATATTTGATTTTTATATTTGCTTTTATTAAAAGTAAAAATAAATAAATAAGAATAACTTTAAGAATCATTATCATTAATACAGATTTTGTAAAAAAATAAATTAATAAAATAATAATAATATATATATATATATTTTTTTTAATTGCATTGCTGTTTGAACTCAAAGCAAACCAATGCTGGCTTTAACTTATTGTATTAAAAAAGTTAGTAAATAAAAATAACTTTAAAAAAGATCTCTCTACAGTGTATACACTGATTTGACCCCGTGCTCTCCCGTGATATCGCAGTCGTTGTAACTGAGACGGATTTAAGCACACAAAACAAAAACAAAGTGGTCACTTTACGCCCCGGGCGCGTTCCTGCTGACATTTAACAGCAAGGAAAGCTATTTCCTTTACCATTCAGAGCCAAACGCTCTTAATTGCACAAGAAGTCTGCAGCAGTTTGGAAAACACTTTGTGATATTCCCTGAGCTTGATCTCTGCGGTTCACTTGAGTCTGTGTTTATTCCTGTGTGGAGAAAATTGGTTTACTCGAGTTGTAATTTTGATATGACACTAAAATATGCCCTTGAACGCGCACCATTTGGAAAGCTTTGTAGTACTAATGGCCATTCATTATGGGGTTTTCAAGATTAGTTTATGTTGTCATTAAATCTGACTAAACACAGAAACAAACATTTCCCAAACGCACCTTATCTTTGCAGTCGAGTGGCCGGCAACGACGCTGTTTGGCTGCAGAGACGTATCAGATGGCCTGCAGTCATGTGTTCACCGGGACTGCAGCGAATGCATCATTTCACCGATAAACATCTCGCAGACTACAGCAGATCGCTCCTGTGTGAGCGGGCACCCGTGGGCTCCCACGGAGGGGAAAAAAGGAATTTCCTTTACGCCTTTGTCATAGCCTTCAATAACTCCACCATACTGAAAAACTCTTTCTGGGAACTTGAACGCAGCACAGACGCTCACTTTACAAGTTGTCCTAACCTCTTTTGCCACTTCTAAAACTTTTTAAAGACAAAGAAGAAGAAGAAAATCCACTAAGTGATGGTTGCTGATGTCACTTTATGTGTTTCAGTGTCAAATACAAATGACTGAGAAACAGACACATCGCTGCTTTCTGTCCACAAACACCTGGTGACATTTGAAATGAAAACTCTTAAACTAAGTACACAGTGTTTTCCGAATTACCCACCAAGCAATTAAAAGATATTAAAAGTTTCTCCCCCCAAATTAAACAACTTAATAAGATGCATATTTTAAAGAAAATTGCTTTAATTCTAAATTTAACAGCGTAATAATTTGTTTTATTTGGTTATTTAGCCTATTTATTTCAAGTGGTAGGCAAGTAGGATTCACATTTTTGCATTTTATTTTGATGCTTAATCTTACTAAAATTTACATAGCTTTTAGACATAAAATAAGCTGAATACTTTAAAGAAAATGCCTTTTACTCAAAATGCAACAGTGTAACAAGATTTTTTTATTTGTTTCTTTATTTCAGGAGGAAGGCAAATTAGCATTCACATTTTTATTTTTAATTTATTTATTGGTACTAAATCTTTAATAGAATATTCATATGTTTTAGACATAATATAAGATGACTATTTTTAAGAAAAATACTTTTATCCTAAATTTAATAGCATAATAATCAAATTCTATTTGTTTGTTTGTTTATTCATTTATTTCATGAGGTAGGCAAGATAGGATTTTTATTTTATTATGGTGCTAAATCTTAAATGGTATATTCATTTTTAAGCATAAAGTAATAAGAAAATAGATCAGATTTGGGGTTTTACATCAGCCTGTTGAATGTTTCTCAAGTTATCCATTAAAAAAAGTTTTTAAAGCTTTTAAAACTTAAACCGAAAAACCCACCAACTACTACTACTTTACTTGTTGTCTTTTCTGTGGATCTGTCACTATAAATGATCCCTACGACCTTTACATGTATAGTTTTGTTAGAACAATTTATTGAATAGTCTCCAGAGGCACAGCGGTCACACTTAGTGGACCCACAAGCTCTTTTAGTTCAACTGAGGTAAACCTGCTGACTGGAGGATTTCCAGTTCAAACTCTGCAAACTTGCCTGATTAGAAGGAGTTTAGCAGTTCTTAAGTGAGCGGAGCCAAGAAAGTTGTGATGCCCTTTTCCTGGACTTACTCCTCAACTGAGGATGGAGACTATTATTTTGAAAACTCCAAATACTTTGTAAAATTAGCACTTTATTTGTGTCTTAATGGCCTCTTTAAAGAGCGAATTTACACTTTTTAGAATTTATTTTTTATATTCTGTTGTTATGGCCTTTAAACCTCTTTAAATACTTCCCAATCTGAAACTTTATTTCTTCTATTTATATTTAATTTAAAATCAGAAAAGTGATTCTCTAAAAACACAAGGAAGAAGCCACTGCAGATTTTACTATTCCAATTCACTGATAACTACAACAGCCTTACATTTACTTAACTACTTACCCATTGTACTTTTTAAAGCATTACATTTAGCTGTTGTTACTTTACCAAGCTATTTCCTACAAAACATGATACAAATATCATGCATTATTCATTAACCAACTGTATACAAAGTAGGAAAATAATGAGCTCCACTTCGACCAGCTTGCAGTAAAATGCTGCATGATGCAATAATAATCTAATAATGTAATAATTACAGTATAAGAACATTTACTTTCCTACACTCAACTATAATTTGGAAGCAAATTGTGTACTTTTTACTCCAAATACTACTACAATACATTTGTTTTATTTTTATTCAAAACTATTCATCAATGGCCTATGTTCCATAAGGGCCTCAGAAAATAAGTACATTTATTTGGTTTGGATTATTAATACAATATATAAATAAAGTGATAATTGATATTTTATTATAGGTTAGAGTATTATTAAGTAATTAAAGAGCTCCACCCTTACCAGCTGCAACAATAAAGTGATACATGCATTATCAATGATTGTATCCAATTATATAATACATATATTATTCTGAAATGGGCCATTCTGCATAATGAGTACTTTTATATTTTAGGTATATTTTGATATTGATATTTTAAATGCATAACTTTAACTTACTACAGAATATTTTTTACACTGTTGCATTGCTACTTTTACCTAAATAAAATATCAGAATACTTATTTAATCACTGCTTATGTAACTCGCGTGTCTCTATTGGATACTTTCAAAGCTTTAAGTAAATTTTGTTGCTGATTTTTAGTTTGGTAACGGTTTCAGTATAGTATTTTACAGTGCGGGATCTGAATATTCCCATCATCACTGCTCATCATCATATGGTCATATAGTGACAATATGGTTTTCCGGGGAAGTCCAGTTAACGTGGCCATGCACGCGCGCCCGGTGTATATTAATTATTGATCGCTCGCAGCTGCTGGTGGTTTCTGGTTTGACATCAGGGCACAAGCGCCTCAGCAGAGCAGGTCTTTCCTGGTGTCCCCTTAAGCAGGATTGTGCGTTTGGCCTCTAATTATTCATAATGCCCTGTGGAGGAAAAAAACAGAAACAATGCTTTCCGTGCAAAGGGATTTTGGCAAAATGTTGCAATTTAATAAATTGACGAAACTCGCCACCTAGAGTGACTGAACAGATTTATTGAGGCTCGTGCACTCAGCAGCAAACACATCTGACTCCCTGGTCTAAACTGTGTTGCTTGGCTTTACCATCACAAGTTAAATATTAATGCACAACAGTCAAGTTGATGAAAAATCTGTTTAAAAATGGATGTTTTGTTTTCCCATGAACTCAACTAAATATGTTTTGGGGGAAACTCCACGTGGGGCTGAGTCTTGGTGGGAGGTAGGCTAATTGATGAAAGAGACGAGTGTGCTTTGCCCCAAAGCTGAGGAAGCTGTTCCCCTTTTGCTTCACCGCCAAACACACGATGTGCGACTCAGTTTCACATCACATCAAAGCGTCACAAAGGCAGCAGAACACCACAGCACACACACTTTACACTGCAGATACACTGCGGAGCTGTAGGGCTGCGGGGTTAAAACAGGCACAAAGTATAAAAGTTTTTATTTCCCTTTGACACAAGATAGTATTATTATGAGGGTCGATTTATATAAGCCATGAAAAGTAAATAGTTGTGCAACTTAGTTATATATTTCTACGTCTGTTTGATTAGGTGAGGAAAAAAGATGTCTTATTTGTCAGTGTTGACGAACTGGGCCTGCAGCTGAAAAAGTACAACAGTAGAATAACTTTTATTGCCAAAAATGTGTTATAGGGTTGCAAGTGAGTGTGTTAACGACCAGTTCTGTGCTGTTCCCACGTGTGGTTGAAGTATTACTTTATTTTTATTTTAGCAAAAGTTGATTTCGTCACCGTTTTTGAGAGAAACCTGTTTCGAATGGGACCAATCCAGTGAATGCGAGCTGGTCGAGGTGTCACGTAATGCAGCCTGCAGCTATCGTTGTATTTCTAAATAATAATAATAATAATAATAATAATAATAATAATAATAATATGTACCACTAAATTATAAAAACGGAAACGAGAAAAAAAATACAATAATATTGATAATAACCACTGTGGAGAGTCCGCATGAAAGGTGAGTTAATTTATGTTATTTATTTATTTATTTGACACGGAAAAGCAAGCTCAAATGTGAGCATTAGGTGACTTAGACAACAAATAAAGCTACACTGAAATTAATGATTATACATTTTTAAATAAAACTTTTTTTTAGAAAGAAATGTCATATGTTCGTTAACTTGTGTTAAAAATGTCCCACCCCATCAAAAATGCGTTTTGCTAAGTTGCAGAATGATGAATGTGTCCATATTTATAGATCCCACATAGACAGAGAAAATATAATTAGGCTATTGATTTAAAAAAAAAAATCTGACAAACTATTATTCAAAGTATCGGCCTAGAGTATTTGAGTATTTGTATAAAACATGTCTGAAGGGGATCTGTAAGATGTTGGCTGAGCTTATGATGGAAAGCATAACGGAAAATATTACTGCCGAAGTAAGTAGTTGAAGGTAATAAAGTCGGGTTGTTGTTTTTTTTTTTTCATCCAAAACGTGTTTTTGATGTGTGTGTGGCCATAATAAACCCATAAGTGTAGTCACGTGGCGTAATAAGTCATAATATAAGGGTAGCGGTCCAAACATTAAAAAAAAACAGACAAATAATGTGCAACTGAAACTGAAACAGTAATAACGCGTTATAATTACATGACATCTAAAGTAACGCGTATGACCGAAGTAACCCCGGGTGCAGTGCTATATGTCACGCGTGCGTGGCCGTGTTTATTGGCTGCACGCGATGGTTGTGTTGGTTGCAGCTAGTTTTTGTTTTCTCTCCTAATTGACTGGTCAGGTTCATATAGCTCAGTGTCCGCAGGGAGGCTGTGAATGTGGGCCACAACCAACCAGCTCCCCCCGGAGGGGGCAGAGGGAGGAGGCTGGGAGTCGGAGCTGAGACTCGGCTGGGAACTTTAAAAGCTTCTTATGAAGACAGAAGAGTAAAAATACGACTAAAAGACCCGTCAGAGCGAACTTTAAGTTTAAATTAATATATAAAAACATCAAACTAAGAGGTTATAACTTGCCTATTACGTCATTTCCTTCAAGTTCTTTTTAATTAATATTTTTAATGCAAGGTTAAAGGACTTTTTTGTTTTTATTTTTATTTTTTATTTTTTTATTTTTTTTTATTGCATCCAATGATCCTAAAGCAATACTTAAGCTAAATGTTTCGATTTTGTCAAATAAAGTATTACCTGATGCATACAAATCAATAAAAACACAACAGTTACGAAGCTCAGCAGGATTTGGGATTTAAATAAGGAAGCTGCAGTTTCCGTCTCTGTCATTACAGTAATGTGGGAACCTGTGTGTTTAATAGATTTAATAGCAGATGGATGTGTACTTATCTAAAGTAAAATCGCATTTACAATAATCCACATGCATTTCTTATTGGCTACCATTAATAATGGAAGTCCAGTAATCCTCTGCAGTCCCTTTACAGTAAACACTATGCTGGGAAGAATGTCACGGCTTTTCACACCTTTCACTCAAGTGGACTTTAAAATGTTAGCAGGTGGATGAAGATCAAGTTTATATGAGTGATTTGCTACAGAAATTTGGTTTATTCTAAAGTTAAGATGGCGTTTCTGCACCAGAAAGGCATATTGCACCACTATTTTGCCAAATTATACAGCGTGAAGTCGAATCACTGCAGCAAAAGTGATCAGATTAAAATGTTGTCATCAAATTCTCGGGGCAGAAAAACAAAAAAATGGTGCTTTAACCTCGTGAATGAAGGTTGGAAACATGATGTCAGACTTCTCCACATCCAAATTAACCTCCAGGCACGGGCATTGATTTGCAAATCGCTGCCATATAAACCTCCAGTGACTCCTTATGCTATTCAGTGCATCTAAGTTCAACAAGCGCCGGCGCTCACCTGCTACTGCTTTGACTGCTGCCAGCTGCCAATTAACACCTATGGCATGTTAATTAGGCCACAGAGTCTACCACTTCAGGAGACTTTTCAGACCCTTCACCACAAGTGCCTTTATTTTCACAAGGGTTCATGTGCAAATCTGCATATGCATCTTGCATGGGGAAATCGGGAGGAAGCCAGAGTGGGATTCTTGTAGCTGCAACATGTGAATCAATGGAGTGAAAGCATTTGGAGATCATGTGTAGTTCAAACTATTTGGGCCAATTAGACGGTTGTGGGTTATAGATTCATGCTAGCGGCGGTGGTGGGAGGGTAATTGAGTTCAATAAGTCTGAAAAGAGAATTAAACACACATTACAACCTGGCTATGTCTTGATATTGTGCACAAAATATATAAATTTGAAGCAAACATATAAGGCATTTGATCAGTGAGTATGTCATAGTTCTTTTAAATTAATAACTTTTTAAGTGAATATTAAATAAAGCATAAAGGTCAAACTTGATGTACAATACAGCTTTAAATCAAAGAAACATGTTTATCCTGTAATATTAACAAGAATATTTATACAATATACACATACTGTTCGGATTCTGCTGCTGCCTCACACACACAAGCACACATGGATGAGTAAGACAAACAAACCTCGAAACAAATTAACAAACGGCTGGCTCTTCTCACGCACAACCTATTGTGATTCGTCTTCCAGAAAAAAATCTGGAATCAGTCAGAAACTCAGAGTGCAACGTACAGAACCTGCTGGAGCAACTTCAGAAAATTAGACAAATGCACAACATGGCATCATTAGTGCCAAAAGGGATACTGGAGGTGAAGTGGGTGTTTTGAGGGGGAGGGTGGGGGTTGTGTGTCTCTATTTTAGGAGGGGGTCTTTATGAAACGTTACTCAGAAAAGAAGAAAACCACCTAAAAGGCTCGAGAAACACAATGACACATCAAAAGGGAAAACCTGAAAACCTTGGCATAATAAGACTCATGAATAAGCTCAGATCCCAAAGGAACAATGTGTGTTTAAGTGTGTGTAAGAGAGTGAAAGAGAGAGAGAGAGAGAGAGAGAGAGAGAGAGAGAGAGAGAGAGAGTGTGTGTGTGTGTGTGTGTGTGTGTGTGTGTGTGTGTCTGAAGCTGTTCATCTCTCTCTCTCTCTCTCTCTCTCTATAAAAAAGGGCCTCCATTCCCTATACAAAATTAAATGTGTGTGTGAGCACAATCTCAGAATTACTCTAAAATCATTGACACAGCAGGAGAACGTCCCGTCGCCACATTAATGATTTCATTGCTTCTCATAATCATTTCAGCTCTTGTCTCTGGTCGCAGTTCAAAGATGAGGAGCGTTTCATCTCTTTGATGCACAAAAAAATCTATCAGGAATGGGCTGAACTGTGCTCATAACAGAGGGGGAAAATGTGCTTTTTTCTTTTTAATAAGCTAAATGTTTGCAGTGCACTTTAAAGTGCTGACTGTGTGAGTTTCAATATGAAATCAGACTCAGTGACTTTATCAGATAATTTGTTAGACAGTTCCAACATTTTAAGCACGTCTTACTTTCTGGCTTTGAAATATGATCCAAAAAATCTAAGCAAAGACAAGCAATATTGAGAATTTCTTGCAACTCCTCTTGTGAAATATCAATTTTCAGGAAGGCTAGCAGTAAGGCTATAAGAATGGCATTAGTTGTTTTTTATTTTTTACTATGATTTTTTTCTTTGTACTGTTTGTCATGTTTGTTCGTTTGTTTTTCATGTTGAAAAAGTACTTCCAACATTCTGGCACAGACTCAGACACAGCCATAAGATCTTGGTTTTTTTGGAGCCAGATGTGACCATATATGGTCAAGAGCGTAGAGCTGGGAATCTCGAGATTCCTCGCTAGCTTGGTTAGCAAGACACATAAGTAATTCAAAATGAACAGCAGACTCCTTAGAGTGTTTTCTTTTTGTACAACCAAATTCTGAACAACCTTTCAGATGACCAAAATGTTACAAACTGTGAAAGGGTCAAAGCTCAAGAACAAAACACAGACAATCCTATGGTAGCCCCACCCTAGAGAGTGCCCTACTTAATCATGTATTTTAATCCAAATTATAGCAATAATTTTCTACCTTTATTAATTTAAGAACACTTTAAGATAGCAATTAAGACCATAAACTAATTAGAAAAGTGTTTACTGAGGTAATAAATCAAGTGAAAAGTAGGGTAATTTTCTCATAGACTTCTATACAATCAGACTTTTTGTGGAGTCGCCTCCTGCTGGCCATTAGAAAGAATATAAGTTTAAGGCACTTTTCAGGCCTGGAGGTTGCTGCCTCATTCAATGCAATTTGTGCAGGTGACCATGCTAAACTAAGATGGTGAACACACTGTTACCATGCTAAGTAACCACATGTTGAGAATGTTAGAATTTATAGCTCAAAGCACTGCTGTGTACAAGCTCAAAGAGCTGCTAGCTGCAGACCTTGTCTTTGTAATACAGTCAACCTCTTACATAAGCTCCACAGAGCTGGAGCAGTAACCCCTGATGTTGAGTATAAATGTTTTAAAACATTTTTTCTACAACAGTGTCACACAGAATAATAAATATGTGGATGTGGATGATACACACCAACCTTTGTTTATTTGTACTTAGGAATGTTATGTAGAATATAATAAAAAAGTTGAGTAACTGTTTTGACACCACTGTAAATCCCCTTAAATTATAAATGTTTAACACTGGTTAATAAATGAAAAATTATCTCTGCATGGTAATATTGCTCTAAGTGTCTGTACCCTGAATAAACACTTTTGATTAAACTTGGTGCACCAGATGCCTTGAATGCAGAGCAAACAGAGTACAAACATGGAGCAGAAACAGTCATCTGGGTTGTGTATGTTCACACAGCGCTGTGACTCATTAGCTGTGTGCTTCAATTGTTTTTTCTGCGTTTTTTCCTCTGTTTCATGGTTTGTCTACAAATAACTTTTTCAGAGTGGCCCCCACTTTTGAGTTGACCCCCTTTTACTGTGTTGTATGACATCATTTCCCTATTGTGAGGCAATTTCTGCTTTGAATCCAAAGTAAAGTGATACAGTGCCAGAAGTTAAGGGACACAACTTCACTCCCTGCTGTAAACAATGAGAGGCCAACCTGCTATTAGCAGAGACTGCGGGGAAGTGAGGTGGGGAAAAGGCTCTTTTTCTTGTGTATATACAAAGTCAAACAAATTGTTCTGAGTGACCAAATCTTGAGTGTGTTTATTGCATGTATGAGTGGTGTGGTTTGGTAGAAATGCATTTAGTTATGTAATATAGCCAAGGAGGGCCAGGACATTAAAGGTTATTGATTATTATTTCCAGAGGCTGGTGACCACATCAGGAGCAGGAAACAGATAAAAAGGGTCAAATCAGTAAGACCAGGTTCAGGCCAGGATTCAGGTTGACATGGTATTTGCAATACAGCAATCAATTTGGCATTTGAGTGGGAAAGGGCTAGTTAAATACCTACAGGGCTGATAAGGTAAGTGGGGACAGGTGAGCAGGCGAATGATGAAGGTCAGGGGTACATTCAATCTGAAAAAAAAAAGGTTTTCCCGAACAGTTTCTGGTTTTAACTACATTTTCCCTGGAAAGGGTGTGCAACGGATTTTGAGGTACATTTTCTCTCGTTCGGTGGGTGTGTCAGAGGTGTTACCCAATCAGCAGTCATGTGTATATAATCCCACCGTGTGCTGGAGCTACACAACAGGGTGCTCAACGCACCACCATTTCCATTTAAATAAATGTTTTGCTTTGTTTTGTCAGGGCTGAACACACCCGTGGTGTCTGGGACAGGAGGGAAGAGGGTCATTGCAGGGCAGGAGGGAGTGGCAGGTGGGAGAGGGAGGTGGCTGAGACAGGAGAAAAAGTCAGAGAACATATTCAAAATATAGCATGCACTTAAACTGATTTCGATTAGGGTTTAGCTGCTGCCCCCGTCCACAGCAGAACATCACTTAGCTCCTGTGTCCCTACTCCTGTCTTCTTCTCTCAACTGGGGGCATACTGACTGCCATATTCTATGTGTAATACACTGACTATGGATATGTACCCCATAAAACACCACTTTAAAACAATCCAGACTATCACTTTAAAGCCCCTTAGGTTTACCATCCAATTCTCAGTCTCAGGAAGGAAATATTCTCGCAATTACAAAATATACTTTTTTTGAACTTGAAAGAAACGTGGAAAAATCCCTGGGGCCCGATCCTAAAAACAATGGGAGATGCTTGGTAAGAGGACTAGGTAGTCGTACACTAGAGTGCAGTAAAGTGAAGTGATGGAGACTAGAATACAGCAGAGTAGAGCTGAGGCTCTATAAAGTGTGCCAAAATCAATAAAACGTAACCTGACTCAGTACTTTGATGTATTAAGTCTCGCTAGGTGATGCCTATATAGTACCTGCGACTCTACTGATAATCTGCTCAGGATTTTTTTAGCTACTTTATACTACACAGTAAGAAATTAGTCCAAAGGAAATCAAACAGCTATATTCATATAAAAGTCTGTGAAAAGAATGATTGGATAAGATTAGTGTTGATGCTCTGTGATTCTCAGGAAGGTTTAATAAAATAAATTATAAAGCCATAAGCAACAATTTGAGTATATACCTCTACCCCTTTAAATGTGTTGCAAAGTTGTATGTACTAATTGTCATAATTTCATCATTCCAAAAATATATGGCAGCTGCATTTTATCTCATTTGGGACTGAAATTATAAATACCTTTTTTTTTGGTTATCGTTACTTAACACGATTGAAGGAGAAACACTGTTGAAAATTGGTTTATGTTACGGTCTGAGATCTGACAGCATGCACGGTGTGGAGTTTCCACACACACACATTCATCTCAAAGGCACAGGATCTGGGACTTAAGTGGCAAACACTCTGCAGGCCTGCCCAATTTTCAAGGCGATTTCCGAACTTGAGAAAGAGCGGGCTGTGAATAATTGTGGTGCTCTTCATGCTTGTGATAATAATGTTATTCTAAAGGGGTGAAAGTGGTACAAATAGTGGAAAAAACACTTAAAGAAGAAAAAAAAAGAAAAAAACGTTAGGACATGTGAGAAACCACACATTTTAACTTACTGCCAAATTACTCATCTATTACTGTGTTTCATTTACTCAACAATTAAAGCAACTAAGTGATTCAGTAACACCCGTTCACACAGGCCATGTGGTGATGGGCATTAGAAAGCTTGAAGGAAAAAAAGCCAATTTAGATTTTTTTTTTTAGATGTTGTGAGAGGTCACTGTGAGCTTAACTTTAAAATTTACTCACAATATATATTTATATTTTAAATTATTGTAATAAGTAGTTGTCATATCCAGACAGTGAATTGTGGAACAGCTCATTATCAGATATAAAGAGTACATTAGAATACTCTATATATCGATTACATTTTTTGTCGCAACAAGTAACATAACATATAGTCTTGCAATTCAAGTTATCAGCTGCTCACACTGTCCCTGTTTCTTTCCTACTCCTTGGAGGATAACATCAGCTACGTATGCACTAAAAGTCTCCAATCTTATGATTGTGTCAGTGTTCTTGTATACCTCAGCTAGCAAGACAGCAGAGAGGACAGTCTTTATGTATTAAACTAGGTAACGAAGCAATGATCTAGTTAACTGGGTGTATGTTGAAACACAATGTACTGTACAAGCCAGTGTTTTATTGTTTTCGTATACGGAGCTAATATGCCTTTGCACACTTCACCAGCACCCAGAGGCTATTTACCTTCATGTACTTCAATAATTCAATTAACTGCAGTTGAATTACAAAGAAAATGCAAGCTGCATGAACTTGTAAGTCAAAGTAATCAGTAAAAGTGAATTCTTGGATGCCTTTATGGTGGACAAAACATGTGAAAGCGAGCTCTAGGGTGCCCTGACAGTGAAGAAACATGATAAAGTGCCAGTTAGGGTGCATTTTCAGTGTAGAAAATGTGTGCACTTTCCTTTGAAGAAACAAGATACAGTGCACTAATGTATGCCCTTAGATAGAGAAAAAATCATCAAGTGCCCTCTAGGGGGTCCTTTTGTTGGAGAAAATGTGATGAAATGCACTAATGTGAGTCTTTAATTGGAGAAAACATTATGTAGTACCATATAGGATGCCCTACCTGCAAGAAAACTTTCTGCACACTGGTACCCCACCGCCTGTAGCTGGTTCCCTTTTCTTCCCCAGCCTCTGCCCCTCAGACAGCAAGCCACTGCTGCAGCCTGCTTTTATCTGTGAAATCATATACATCCAGTTAATACAAGAAAAATACATTTTAGGTACAAAGGAGAAGGAGAAGATGGACGATATAGAAATGATGATGTATTTCAAACTGATTCATATTGAAATCAAATATATATATTAAAGTTCTATCAATTGATCAGCCTCAGAAATTCGATTGATCTCACTTTAAGAACTATCAAGTCACATACTTTAACTCCTCAAAAGATACATTTCTATTGCAGATAGTGTATACATAATTTACATCATACAGCATATTAAGGTAATATTACAGTATGTGTTTGTATTCTGGATGTATTTGTTTGCAGGAAAAACAAAATTGGAAACATAAAATCAGGAAATTGTGATAAGCATGTACATCTGCTGTTAGTTTATGCTTTCCATTGAATCGAACGAGTAAATAACTGTTTTACTTTGTGTTTGTGTGAGTGGGCGAGTGAGTGTACCTTTGTGTGAGAGCGAGAGAGAGGAAGCATGTGTGTACGCTTTCAATGTTTTGTCTGTGGTTTAAGTGCCCAGACTATTCTCTCATCCTGTCTGCGTGTAAACGTGTGTGTGTGTGTGTGTGTGTGTGTGTGTGTGTGTGTGTGTGTGTCAACGTAATACCTCAGAGAGTGCTCTACCGGCTGTCTGTGTATGAACTGAATAATGCATCAGGAGATTCCCTTCCTCTCTTTCTCTCTCTCTCTCTCTTATCTCATTCCTTATCTGAGTCCCCTTCACTCATCTTAACCTCCAATCTCTCAATCATTCGCTTGTTTTTCTAATATTCACCTAGTTACATGACCTTTGTTCTGTGTCTCATCCTCCGCCATCAATCTCCAGCATCGCCCCCTCATCCTCCCCCCCCCTCTGCTCCCCTCCCCTCCCCTCTATCACTCAGCCCCTCCCAAGCCTACTCATGCGTAAGGTAGTGGGGTGAAAATGCTATGCTCTCAGTGCAGCCTCTGCACGCAATAGTGCTGGGATCGTGTGAGAAGGCCGGCAGACATGATGCTGCCCCACATGGCTGTGGCATGAAGCCACGGAAGAGAGGAACGTTGCAGAAGGGGAGGGAGGAGTGTAAAAAAAAAAAATCCCCCTGTCCCTGTTACCCACGACGAGGGGTCTCAGCTCAGCTGAAACCATGGCAACATTTCACACTGATGAGGGATTTTTTCACCGCCATCGTCCGGGTCAATCAGGCGGGTCAAGGTGAAATGACTGCCACTCACGCAATGCCACTCTTGAAAAAGGGGGGGGGGGTGGAGTGACAGCAAGAAAACAAACAAGCTGAGCGACTTTCTTTCCATTCATTTAGCAGGGCTCCTAATGAAATCTGTAGCATAAGAAATCCCTGGGTAATATTTCTTTTAAACACTTTGATTTAAAGTGGTGATTACTGCGAACGCCAAGGGAGGAGGAGTGGGTTCAAATCACACCCATCACTCATTCTCTTTTGATTTTCAGGCCTCAAAAGGCCGGCCAGCATGCTTCCCCCTTTCCCCTCGGGTCCCCCCGCAGCCACACCTCTGCCGACGCTGGTCTCATTTCAGGGGCCGTTTGTAATGAAGTCCTCGCCCTCTGATGTATGTTCCTCCGGGGCAGCGGGCCGTGTGGGCCAGGCCGCTGAGCAAGCGAAGGCCTCTCCATTACAGACGGGTTAACGTCTTGTGTCAAGCTCTGGCCGCCATGGCTGCAGTTGTGATAACAACTTAATGACTTTCTGCCTCTGATTACCAAAGAGTCAGAAATACGCAGGATCAAAGTAAATAAAACAGAGTAGCACCTTCAGCTAAAATAATAAACCTCCTCAGAAGTGGTGCATGCTGGGAGGATTACTCATATTTTTTCATCTAATTAGGACAATACATCATTTACATTTCACATGGTGCAATGGGCCAAACGGAGAGGCCCAGGTTACTCAACATGGGGTAAGCTAAAGCTCATGAGGAGCCAAGGAAAATGCATCAAATACATGAAATATACAGTCCGTTCAATTATTTTTTAACAAAAACATGACTATTTTTACGTTAATCGACGTAATTGTAGCTTACATCTTGTGTAATACAAGACAGAAAATCAGGCAAAATCTATTGCAGTTTCTTCTGAAAATAGACAACTGAATAGGGAGTGTGTGTTTGAATAAAGGGTGCTAGATTTGTGTGTGTGTGTGTGTGTGTGTGTGTCTCAGAGGGTGCAGGTGTCTGTGTGTGTGTGGTCCCATAGCGGAGGTGCTGGCGGTATGGGGGGGCTTTGAGTGAGGAGGCCTCTTGGAGAACCATCACTCGCAGGGTTAATATCTGTTTCCCATCTTTTCCAAGTGGCTCTTGAGGAACTGCGGGTTTCCCCCATTTCATTTCAAAAAGGGGGAAAAGAGGAAAAGAAAGCCCACTCTTATGAAATTACAAGTACTTGAAAAGATCTAATGTGGTCTTAATTGTCTCGCTGCATTTGACAATGGGTGTGGAGGGAAGCCGTGGGGTTGCAGGGGGGGCTTCTCAAGTATGTTTCAAATTACAATAGGGTTCTACAGAAAATGGACCCGGCTGTGTTGTGTGGCTTTGTTGTCTTGAACAGGATAAGGAGGTGCAAGGCTGGAGAGAGGCACTTTTTTAAAAGAAAAGAAATGGCTTGAATGACGAGCTTGAATCTGGAGTCGAATCTGGTCTGATCACTCAGTGTCACTCTGCTAGTGTGGTCAATGAATGGACATTTTCTTGAAGCCAAGCTTGAAAACATCTGAGGTTGTCCACACAAGATCAAGCATTTGTCTTTTTTAAAAGAACTACAATGACACATGTTACCTGACAAGGACCGCCAGTGTCTGTGTCTGACTTTGATGTGGGCTGGTGCTGTTTTCATCCTGTTTTGCAGACATCGCTGGTTTCTTTTATGCATGACCACAATCTTTTCCAAACCCTAACCCTTAAAATCATTATTTTTATATCAATAACTCATCCCCAGTTACCTTGAATTTTTGAAGAAAACTTTGTTTGTCTCGCAAGCCTCCACAGTGAATAGAGAATCTGAAAATGGAGAAAAGCCTTGATGAATTCATGTTAATGAATGCACCTTTGAATGGACAGTTCACCCCGAAAATAAAAAAAGATACATGTTTTGTCTTCTACATGTGTACTATTTATCAATCCAGATTGTTTTGGTGCAAGTTGCTGAGTGTTTGAGTTAGAGACAAAAAGGGCTACATTTTTTTCAATCATGACCTGGTTATTCAAGATATTCCAGAGACCTTTTGTGAGCAGTTTTCATGTCCTAGAAAGACAATACATGAAACAGCTACACAGATGGCAGAAGTGACCTCAAGTTCACATCCACTAGCCAAGTACTTTAAATACAACTGTCTCACAAATATGCAGGTGGCAACTCCATGCTTTACTTCAAGTCATTAAGGATTTACTCTTACACTTGGAGTGACAATATGACAAAAACAATGGTTTCTTCAGGAATTCAGGGAAACACGGGTGATCAATTGATATAAAAATGGTCATTTTTAGGGTGAAGTGTTCCTTTAACCAAGTGGTTCGTGTGTCAACATGAAACTAGTGGATGCAGATGAGAAAAGGTCTTAAGTTGAGTCTCTGTAAGGGATCTGTGAGGGTGTTTGTGGTTTAGTTTTTAACCAAGCATTGCACAGTTTACTGGTTTACTATATCAGGAAGTGACACCTTAAAAACATGACAAACGTCCATTGGACCTCTCTTCAAATTCACATGAAAATAAACTGAATAACACTGGTAATTTTTGTACTTTGGATGTAAATAAGTGCTAGAATACATAAAAAAAGTATGATAACAAAGGTTAACAACTTAACTATCCCTGCCTTCCTTCAGGTTGGGAACCATTATCCTTTGAAGTGAAACAACAGAGCTTTTTTGTATAACTGTAGGTAACTATAATGCTGCAGTAGAATCAAAATAGCTTTACGGCTGTATATCACCGGGAAAAAGAACAAACTCGTCTTTAAGCATCCTGCAGATGTTGATCTCGTGTACCTCACACGCCAACAAGTGATTTTTCTCCCGGCGAGCTTGTGGAACCCACAGAAACCGAAACCGGGGCGATCCCTGAAACGACTCGTCTGTGTTTGGCCACCCCGGCTGCCAGATTTCTCCTTTACCAGCTGCTGTCGCATAATTAGCCATTTCAAGAATCACCACGCCAGAGATGTGTTTCCATGTATGTGAATTTCCCTCACCAGTCATTCACTTCGACATGTTTCCCACCCTCCACGACTGCAAATCTGCATATGGTGCACATCTGGGCCTTCATTCATGAACATTCGGGGTACTGAGGTGGTTATCTGATGAGAGGAACACACAGGGAAATCTGGCAGGACTTTTTTGCTTACTGTGTGACCGAGTCAATGTTGACAGAGAAATGGTTTGAACAATAAATGTGTCTTGGACCCCACAGGGCTCAATCAGGTTTCTATACACAAGTGCTTTTGTTGTTTTTCTGTTTTCTCTTTTGCATCTCGTAGCACGAGCTGAAACAATGAGTTTATACTCTTTGATTTCATTTTAAAATAATCAAAGAATGGCCTTTTGTCTACAAGGGTTTTACAGCTTAGAAAAATAAAGAGACAGATGCACACACACACATACACACACACAAATGCAAACAAAATCATCTCTAATTGGATTAGAGCAGCTCTTTGGGCTGATTCACTGACCATGGAGGCCTTGTCCTCTGATAAGTAGGGATCTAACCAGCGCTGGTTGTCTGTGTACTGACCTCCACAGTCGCTGAGTGTCCACTGACACCTGACACAGCCAGCTTATTCTCCCCACTGGAGCCTAATGTCTGCTGATGGCGGAGACCACCATCCCCTCTTTAGTTTGGGTGCAGTGGGCCGCGTACACATAGGCCAAGCAAGTCTGTCACCCTCCATCCACCCACCTCTCATTAGGACAGGACAACCTGTTTCTGTGCAAATGACTCTTGCTGTATTCTATGCGGGTGGTGGCTCAGGGGTTTCCCACTCACTGTGTCTCCCTGGATGATAGATAATAATTAGGCCCAGGGCTGTGCTAAAATACCCTCAGAGTCTGGTTCGGGTTGGATTTATACAAGCATTTAACATTATGTGGCTTTGAGAACAATTTAGAAAAATTACACCCCACTGTTAGTGGTCTTAAGTTGTGGTTTTCCCCATTACATAGAGCATGTGCATGGCAAGAGCATGTAACAGCATGAAACCTGCATGATATTAATAGTATGCACGGCAGCAAATTTGGCAGGGAGGTGGCCAACTCAGAGACCCCACCAACAGCGCTGCACTTTTCCCATGCGCTATACTGTATATAGCCAACTGAGTTAACAGGATTTGAACCAGGGTTAGCTAAAACATGTGTGATTTATTACTACTTTTGTGTTTTTAGGGGCCAAGATGGAAGGATGGCTTGTTATTTGAGTGAATGGAACAACTCCGGCTGTTAGCTGACACCGAATGGATAAAATGTCACAATTTTTGTTTGTTTTACAAATGTAAGGAGCTTTTTGTGTTGTAACTCATAATAGTGGAACACACTTTATGTCACTAAACATTCGTTTCATTATTTTAAATGTGATTTTGCATTGATTTGCCACATTGTGGAATACAGATAAGAGACAAAGTAAATATGCCCATGAAGTGTCTATTTGTTTGGCCAACACAACAGTGATTAGAGCCTGACATGGGATTTTTGAGACCAATGCTGATATTGATTTTCGAGGGAAATAAAACAATACAAAACAAAAATCCTTTAATTGCTGACTATTAAAAAAAAAAAAGAAAGACAAAGGAATAAAAAAATTAAGAGCTAACACCATTTCTAATTCACCATCTGCATTAAACTTCTTTTCATAACAACACATATCGGACAGCATAAACACAGATACTGATAGGCCTTTTACAAGCAAATATCTGCCGATAATATCAGTCAACCAATATATCTGTCGGGCTCTAATAGTGATGTTAGGTTCACAAATTACCCAAGTCTTTTCAACAGCACTTTGGTACAAAAAAAAGGACACCACGTTGAACTTGTAGACAGACATTTTTTTTTTATTACTGTCTGCAAATTGCATGAATTGCATTCAAGGCAAGGCGGCTTTATTTATGTTAACACATTTCTGAAAGTAGAAAATTTACTGATGCTGGTGGTGATTCACAGTTGGTTCAACTTGCAAATTGTTTCAGAACTTGTATGCTTTTCTAGCTAATCCCGCCGCCCGGCCCCTGACGTATGTGTTTCATGGCTCAAGACCAGCAAAGAGTTGGTGCCTCTGTGGAACCAGTTCTCCTGGCTGAGAGCCGGTTCTTTGGCTGTCGAAAAGTGAGGAACTGGTTCAAGATTAGGCACCGGCTCTGAAACCAGCCGTGGAACTGTCTTGCTCAAAAAGGGGTAAGAAAGAAGCACAGTAATAAGATCCGGGTCCTTTCAAACACCCTTAATTCCCTTCACTACACAATGAGCCACCAGAACAGCCTCAACGCTCCTTGATATATTTTTCACAAGTCTCATGAGCTGTACTGGAGGGATGAACGCTTAGTCCTTGCTGCATATCGTCCACTCTTTCTCCCTACTTTCCTGCCAAATCTTCAGCTGTACAATCAAATAAAGGCAAAAAAGCCCAAAATTATTATTTAAAAGTCCGAGACTATCACCAGATGCATGCAAAACTAAGGACATTATCATCACTAGCCGATAGGGCTTATTAGCAACATTAGCATGCAAAACAAAGATGGTGAATATTGTAGACACTAGCACAAACCACACACACACACACACACACACACACAGAGACCTACTGGCTTGTATTCACTTCCTATACAAGTAATGAGTAAATTGCACTGAAGTTGGAATTTGCTTTTAGATGTGTATTTTATGATGCTTAATGGTCCGATGTCATGACTAGAAATATGAAAACAAATAGAAAAATGAATGTTGTGCACAAAGTTAACCAGCAGTAATGTTTATCAGCTGCCTGGTGTTTGCCTCATGAGTTGGTACGAATAAAAATACACCAAATGTAATCAAGCGCAACAAGTTGATAGCATGAAAAACGATGAAAAGTAATCGATAGCAGCTTTGCAGAAGTGTATGGCAGCACAGCACGCAACACTCAGGCAGGAACAGGACGCTGTGAGTCGAATAAGTGGGAACAAACAGCAAATCAATCACAACTTCACAGAGTGGATGCTCAATCTTACTACATGTCAACAACCCGGCATCAAATGCTGAGAGTATTTTGTTGTTGGAAAAGGAGATTAATCATTTTTGCTCTTTCTTCCTCACACATAGCTCAGCGCTAAATATGATCGATCTCTCTTTTTTTTCGCACATGCTCATCTCACAGTCCCATCCAATTATGGTTAGAAAAAAGTGGGGGATGATGCTTATTATGGTGGGTGGAGAAGCTTTCTCTATTCCTCTCCTTCACTTTCTGACAGATGCTATAATTCATAATGTGAGCGGAAGATTGGTGCGTGTTAAATACCAAGCATAGCCTACACTCTCATTCGACTTAGCTGGTGGTCCGCCTGAATTATGGTTAAGGAAATGTTTTGTGCATGTGTGTGTTTTTAACTTTTGAAAGGACAGAAAGAACCACTCTCGACGAAGCTATCCTAAAAGCATCCATTATGTCCTGCCTCATGTGCTGTCTATGAACACCACATGTTGCTGGTCAACAGCAAGAAAAATACGACTTTCTAAATCATTCGTGGCAGGTTTACAGTACTCTTCCCTCGCTGCGTGTCTGTCCTGCTCTCTCTGTGTCTGCTCTTGCACAAACACGCACATAAACACACATAAAACCACGCAAATACATATGCAGCGGCCAATATGAGACACCATCATTCAAGTATTCAAGGAGATAAACTGACTGTAGACGGCGGAGAACAACATTATTGTCTTGTTTTCGGTGCGACTGGAATTATATAAGTGATTCAACACAGACACATACAACGTAATATTCTTAATGTCATACATAAAGCTGAGATCTAAAAAAATAACAGCACACTTCTATAACCATGAATTGTTTTTTAGCTGCATTGCAATGACTTAAATTATCAGAGTGAGAAATGAGTTTGGTGATGTACTACATATTTCTTATAATCAACAATATAAAAAGTCTAAAAACAAACAAGTATTGTCAGTGAAGCCAAAGCCTGGTATTCCCTCTGAATACCATAGAGCTCTTTATTATAAGAGTATTAAAAACAAATCAATGTACAACACACAGGCAGTAACTTTATTGTGATGAAATATGGGTACTGTAACTTTATTCTAAATCAATCCAACACACATCGACCTGCTGCCGTAGAATTCACTCGCCAGACTGTTTTCACGGACACATGTAGGCATTTCTACGAAAAGAAATGTACATAATATATATATATATATATATATATATATATATATATGTGTACATATAGGTCCAGTGGATGGATCAAAGAAACAAACCCAGGACTTTAAACAAGGACACCTGTAGACAATACGTTATAAGCAAGAAGTTTTTTTTTAAACCCCAACTCTGTTCTTTTTTTACTGGTTTTGCTTCCTAAACCTATCCAAGTAGTTCCATTTTACAGTGACACGTTAATTACAAGTAAAACAGTGATCACCATGTGCTTAAACAAGTCATATTTGTTAGGTTATCATAGGGACCATGCTGCATACATTGTTTTGTTTTTTAAAATAATCATACAAAGTTTTTAACTAAACCTAACCACGTAGTTGCTTTTTCCGCAACCTAACTATGTAATTTCCATGCCTAAACCCAACAAAACTGAAAGGGAAACCTAATGAAACTGCAACCAGCCACGTTGTGAGCTAATAACGGCCTTCTGTCCATACTAGTAAGTTGAGAAGGCACCATCTTACCCATATGAAGGAGGCTAATAACATGGATAACTGACTTTTAATGAGCTGGTAGATTTTGGTACTCCTTAACAAAAAAGTAAAACTGGTACTATAATTTATAATCAACACAAGGTGAACAAAAAAAATCACTGAATAAAGTTGATAAGATGAGCTTGTAAGCAGATGATCTCTGGTGTAAAGTGCTTTGAGTCGACCTGATAACTAAAGAAAAAACACCATACAAGTGCAGTCCATTTGCCATTTAAAACAAAAAAAATGACCTGGAAGATGCAGCAGTTATTTCCAGTAAATATATTTTACTTCAGTCCCTGATTTTGCCAAAACACAAACTTAAATCAGTCTGTTTCAAACTGTAAAAAGACATATATTGAGCATAAGGGCAAGCAAAAGCAAAAGCTTCACTGTTCTTCCCAGAATAAAATATCTCTCTTCCCCACAGAATAAGTCAAAATTTTTATGTTAAGTGTGTGTGTGACCTCAAAATGGGAGCCAGCCCTGATCATTAAACCAAAGCATGAAAGTTCAGTAAAAACTTGTTTAGTCCAATTTTCCAGCTAAACAATGTTTTGAATGAATCATATCAAACACAATATGTCCTCAAGAATCTGTTTGATTGGTCCCTGTTGAAAGAGTCAAAATCCACCGCTGCCACAGACCGATATGGGATTTAAAACTCTGCGGCCATGTGTTGAAACACTCCATCAGGAAAAGTGACCCAGAAAAGCCAGGCATCTTTGAATCTGGTTACATCAAAACTTCTATCTCCCACAAGAGGCAATTTTATCTGTTGCCAATCATTTGGGGCTCTTGTTGGTGTTTCTGCCTGGTGCCGTGCTAAGATACATACCCACTGACTGTAGAAAATCATTCATAATGCAAGAAAAAACAACCTCAAAGCAACCAGTGCCTGAGGTTACAGCAACAAACTACAATGCAATGGAAACCTCAAATACTGTCTAAAATCCTACAGCATATCTAATGCATTGTAAGTCTGTAAACTGAATTTGAGATGGGGAATTTACCCCCAAACCACCACTAAAGCGCCTCATGATCAAGTAATAAAACGGTTGATTTAGCTGACCTGACTCTGGATGAAGACCCCACTTCCCTTTTGGTAATGTGGCCTTTTGACGAGGTAAAGTGTGAAAATAAGGAAATGTACACCATCATGTGCTTAAATGTATTCATTGTATAAGTATGTATGTAATAATGCTGATAGTTATAAGGTTTAACATGTGCAGGGATGTCAAATCATAATGTGGATGGTTTCCTTCTTGATATATCACTTTTTTTATATACTGAACAGTAATGGCTAGTAGAAACTGATGACTTTACTTAAACTAATGTTTTTCTGTCCACAAGCTGTAAACACTGATGGGAAAGAAAAACAGTAAAGTTTCAGACGATAAAACCGAAACAATGAGCTTAAAGATGCTAAAATACTCCACAGAGCTGGAGGGAACTGTAGAGTTGGGTGATTATTTTCTGTGTTTTTGTCACTATGAGCTAATAGCCCTTTCATTAATTTCTAATATAAGAATATCATACATTTGGCTCTCATTGACACAAGGCTGTCCTTGTAAAGAGTGACAAAGTCCATGTAGGAAGGAGGTCGGGTGTACAGGTCAAACAAACACAGCAATTTGACCCAGGAGACCACTGATAGTGTCCCCTGAAACAACAAAACTGAACGTTTTTTTAAGTTAACTTCTCAAATGCTAGGGCTTTAAAGTTCCTTGTTATGTATTATAAACCATACTTGAAAGTTAAAGTCAAATAAAAGCGCATAAATACGAAAACTGAAGAAGTTACAGGCAAGACGTTATGTGACAGTTATATTGGTTACATAAAATCGTGAAGTCACGTTACTTCAAATCACATTGTTTACTTTCAGTTTCGCACAGGACATGAACCCCGACCTCCCGGTTGAGAGCCCTGGGTTTGTTTGATAAATTTTGTTTAATATGAACATCAGACTTGACAGAAAGGAAGTAATAGGTGCCCATTAAGTATTATGAGGTTCCTGAATGGCCTGTGTTGTTCAGCGCTTTTCACAAAACATCTATTTAACACCAAAGGAATAAAGTTTAATCTGTCACTTATCTTATAAATGTTTTCAGTAAAATGTAAGCCCTTCTCTTTTATTCCTTTTTAAGTTCTCCACCCACCTCCCCCTGTGGATCTGGGACTGAAGGCTAATTGGAGTCAGTGTTGTCCCATTTGAGAATGGAGCAGATTACTACGCTCTCTCATCTGTTTGGTTTGATGGGCACTGGCGGAGGTTATCCAGCCTTTGAATCTCTCTGCTTATTTATCCAACAGCTGGGCAAATACCCACAGCCCTTCTGCATTAGGGCTCATTTTTAAACATTTAGAAAAGACAGGGCCCAGTGTTTATGCCTCCATCTTCCTTCACATCTGCACTTAATATTATTTTGCAGACTTTACGCAGAACAAGGGCTAGATCCTTTGTTATGACAGGAAGATATTTTCAACTTTTTGAGGATTAATACTGTTTGCTTTCCTGCTCACTCCCTTCAAAACAGCTCCGGGGATCCAATAGGTTAAAGCTGAAATGGTAACTGAACTTGGCAAGCCTAGTGGATGGGATATTGTTTTCAATTCATCTGCCACTTACATTACTCAGCTGGGATACATTGTCTCTTTTATCAATCCTCCTTTTCTCCCTCACAGTTTTAATTTCCAGCTCATGTTGAGTGGAAATATGTATTGTTCCTAGTATGAGCACATTTAGCATCCATCCATAACTACTTAGTCAGTCTGTCATAATCCGATCAATTTGTTATGATAGTATTACATATTTTAACAATGTTGTCAATACTTCATAATAAAATTCGTGAAAGTTTATCCTTTCTCCGAAGCAACTCCACTGGCCTAGTTTCTGAGCTCCATGAAAATGTTATTATGATAGTGATGTCAAACTTTGTATTTGAAATACTTGCTAATTGGATTCTGCTTAAAAAGAAACAAAAAACTTTTTCAGCTTTACAGGATGACTGAAAGAAGCCAACAACTAAACAGAAGAGATGTCCGAATGATTAGTCAAACCTTAAGGCTTCTGCACTTCAGCTGTGAGCAAGGAACAACAGGTTTTCCTCCACTAGAACTAAGTGCCACTGAGCAAGGCATTGGGAAGTCTCAGACTGATGGTGCAGCAGCAATGGGCAGTACAAGGAAAATTAAAGTTCTTTTTTAACATTAAAGCTTGTTACATCGAAGCATAAACCCCCAAATTTAGCACAATAGGTCCCCTTTAACTGCACTTTTCGCCATGTAATGCAAGGTTTTCTAACTCTCGATGTAATTAGATCAGTTAATCAAAGTGGATCAGCTGTTTTCTCTACAAACACTGATGTCACATCCATACAATTCAGCTCACTGCATCATGGAGCACACGCTCTCCTCGGCCGGCTGTTGGTTAGCAGATGAGCGACTGCACCCTCACTCACATTCGGAGCGAACAAAAAAAGAAAAAAGGCTTTGATGTGCAAAAATAATTGGCAGCAGGATCCTTCTGGAAACATATAGGACATCTTTCAAGAGATTCGAGAAATGTTTTCACTACTGTTGAGCTCACTGGCGCTCGCTCAGTGCTAGATTGGAGGGGGACGGCGTGCACAGAGCAGTAATTAAAGCGAGGTGGAAGAAGTGAGCTGACATTCATCAGGGCTGAGGGAGGGAAAGCTGATGCTGAGCTCCGCGCCAAACCAACAGACTAATTCTTCATCTCTAGTTATTTTCTTGGCCTTTCCTCCCTCTGAAGTTTGTTTTGTCATGGTACGGCCAATTTTTAGCCCAATCTCATACTTCCACATTTAATCCTCGCTATTGATTGTACAAATACAATTTTCAAAGTTATTATGTAATTAAATGTATGTTTTGCTGCTGAAAACTTCAAAGGGCTGGACGTTTCTGAAGACATTGCTTGCCGCTGATGTAATAATTTCCCTGGGATATTTAAAATAAACACATTAGGCCTGAAAGAATTCAAAACTTGTCTCGGACTATAATGCCTGGCCTTTTTGATTGGCATGAGGCGTGGAATGCCACTTTTCAGTGGAAACCAATGGCTGCCTTTTACAGCCTGCATTGCCAAGCTCCCATGCAGTGTAAATTATAGGATAATAGGGTGCAGGCGATTGCAGACTTTGTTTATTCAATCCATTTCTTCACACAAGTTCCCATTGCCTTTTTCCTTCTCTCTGCCGTGTGTGTGGTGGTCCTCTGATCCTGCTGACCCTCACCATGTGTTTTCACTTTCGGCTCTGATCTCAGCTCTGCGACCAGCGGGGAACCAAATACAAATTGAACAGTAACCATTCACAGGCCGCTCTTTTTCATACCACCGTTAAACCCGCTTTGTCTTCACCAGGAGGAACTCGGAGGGAATAGATGTCCCCGGTTTGGTCTTGAGTCAACTCCCCCTCGCAGCCATCAGGTCTTATATCCAACAACAATGCGGTTTACTGCACTTCATAGCACATTTGACGTCTTTTAAATCACATTATTCCCCTAAAAGAATCAACAGGCCACAAAGCACAAGCTAAAAACGATTAAATGTGCATTGATTTTCTCAAAGCATCTAAAAATGGCGAGCCGAGGCCCAGAGAAAACACTACAGAGAGGAACAAATCGCCAGTGTTTGGGTGGTGTGCTTTTTATTATTTCAGTTAAGGTGAAGTTTTCATTAGTCCCATAAGTCCCCCCTTTTGAAAGCGAGCCCTTTTTCTGTGAAACTCGCTGGACAGCAGCCGCTCACAAGTGGCAGGGTATGTTTGTTCAGCTTTTATTGGGAGATGTGGTTTGAAGAAGTTAAAAAGAACCCTTTTGTTGTTCTTGGGGTTCATATTTTCTCTGGAGTTGCTCCACGCGCAGTGTTTGTTCCCCCGACTGAAATGAAAAGGGTAAAACCTGAATGTAATAACTCACCTAAAGTGAAGACAAACTCTCAGAAGACTCCGCGGATAATCTCTCAGATAAGATATAAATCAAGCTGGGTGAAAACCATGAGCTGCAGGCTTTTATTCAAAGTGATTGCCAGAATTCATGTTTAGACAGTTTAACTTCACGCTTTAAACGCCCAGCTCAGACTTAAGGAACAATTCAGTGACCTAACATAATGTAAACCCAGACTTACACCAAAGCCATGATGTTTGATCAAATGATACGGTGCCGATAACATCTACAGGCTATTCCTGTAATATCAATCGTGGATCTACAAAAATGCTCCAACCAAGTGCACTAAACATCCCTACATATGGGTTTGTAATGTGATTTTCAATCTTCTCTTCACCAGGATTCTCCCTCAGAGCCTCTTTATTAGAGTAAAAACACATTCATCACCTGTTTCACATTAAAGTTTCACGCATGCAGCCCCAGCCCCTTGTATCTTGTAAACTCTGCTTCGTTTACTTAGCCTGGCTTTCATTGTGGCCATTTTGCACGGTTTACCTTTGTTTAGTTTATTAACCCAGGGGGTTACTTAACCTAAACATCGCAGCTGAATGCTTTGGCTTTGGGTTTCAACATTTCTAACAAAAGTCTTTTTTTAAGCGCAGTTGAAAGTGACAGCGGGTGAGGATGATGGGGTTTATGATCCAGGCTGACAAATGGTTATACGGTCGCCAAGTGGGAACATGATTGGTGGATGATGTGGTGAAAACTCTTGAAATTAACCTTTTTTAAAAAAAAATTAGGCTGAATCAGTTAGAGCAAATGTATCATCAAAGGTTTCAGATGTGAAGTACAGATTAGATTTTTATCACAACAAGTTTGATTTGATCAGGGTTAGGTAGTAATGGATTACATGTAATCAACATAGTCGCCAGAACAAATGTTGGCCTTGTAGGTTTATGCAAACCAAAGACACATTGTATTTCTCTGTTTTTGAACCACAAATATGTTGAATATGAATGTGTCTGAATTGCTGCCACCTGTTCTCATTGTGAAATGTGATGACCGCTGCTTCAGACACGCTGCAAACACATGACCACCCCAACACATTGTAAACAGGACGGTTGTGATTTAATCATACTGCTTGAGGCAACAAAAATGTGGCAGATTAATCATATCTGTGGTTTGCAGAAACGTACAATACCTTCATTTTTTTTTTGCTGGAAACTAAGCTAAATCAGCATTATGTAATCAGATTTTTAAAAATAAATTACTATAACCAGTCCAGATCACATTTGAAAAAATATGCTGCTGACACATAACTGCTACACATTGTTGACACCTGACAAACATTGTTGCAGACTAAGTCACAATGCTGTTTTAAACACATGTTAATTCTGTAAAGCAGTAAGGTTAAGCCAGCAAAAAAACTTCCTTAAGGTTAAGAAGAAAGACTTCCAGACATATTGTCCAACAACTGGATATGAACTCTGGTCTCCTGGTTGAAAGACAAGGGGTTTTGCCTATCCACCACCCTCCCAAATTTTAATATTATGTTGCTTCATCAACAACAACAAAATTTTGTGGGATACAAATGAATTTCGGTGGGTGCATCAGCCTATTTTTTGTAGGAAATCATACAGTCGCTCGTTAGAACAACCTGACGCCAAATGCTGAACATGAATAATGTATTTTATCTGCATTGAAAATGTTTTGAAATATTGAATGAGATTTTTATTCCATATAAGGTGAAATATTTTCAGTGTTTGGGTTATCCAAAATATTCAGATTAGATTCCTTTTTTGAAAATCCAATGGATTAGGTTACCAATTACAAAAATGCCACGTGATTTCTATTCAGAAATTGAGTAGATTTCAAAGTATACCGACAAAACCATCCTTTAACTTGGACATTGATCCTTGTCTTAAGACTCCCATCCAACTTCCAGGCTGCATCAGTTTAAACTGAGCGTCTGAAACTCCCAGTGGAGTTTTCTTAAACAAATAAAGGCTCAGAGTAGCATTTAGAGAGAAGGAAGGCCTGAAAAACCTGTGCATGCACTGAAGCCGGGTGAGACCGTCCTCATTTGCTAAACCAAAAATATCCCCGGTTTAAGGACCAGCTCCACGGCTGATGGCTGGCGTTCGGTTCCCATGCTCCAGCATTGTGTCTCTCTTCCAGCTGCAGCCAGGGAAAATGGGGGAGGCACACTCATGGGTGGTCCGCCCCACATGGTCCCACACTCTGCGGTTTTGCGCCCTCCATCTGATAGCAGTGGCTCTCAGCTGGGGTGTGCACAACTCACATTCTCTCTGTGCCATTTTACTGCAACAATCTCAAGCTCCAGGAGGAGGCTGGAACTGTTTACCGTGCAATATCTTCATCAGATCGGCGAGCTGCGCAGCTGGCTTCCCATACACCGACACTAACTTTTCTTCACCAAAGGATGTTGTAAAAATCTTCTATGAGTTTGTGAAGGACTTTTATCATTAATCAAATAGATAATGGTTCTTAGTGATTAGAACTTTTATCTTTTTATCCACTTACGCCTGCATGCTGCCTTTCCAATAATACTTCTAGTAATCGACACTTTTATCTACTTTTATCGTGCTCAGTTGAGTGAGCATTAACTACTTGTGCTGCACCATAACCATTACCCTGCGCACATTTGGCTTAAAGAGACTCTCACACGCCCTTGCTATGGGGGTAAAATCGATCATTTCTAAGCCAGAAGGTTTTGCAATGTTCACACAAATCAACGCCACACAGTCTAGTTAGTAAGTGAAGGGGGCTGTTAGATCATTCATGTTGCAGTGGATTTATCCTCAAGCCCACAAATACCACATTTTATTGACTTTCATATGCGGGCATTCTGATCTGAAGTACAGGAGCGCAATTAGCTTCATAATAACATTTTATGGAAATAATCGATATGAAGCAGAGCAGATATTGGTTAAGGCTTCGAGTGTGGTCCTCTGTACAGTACAGAGTTCTCATGAGCAGAGAAGCCAACATGTTGCAATCATCTTTCAACCCAACCACACACATGTGAAGATGGATATCACACATTTTCTGGTGTAGAAAATGGGGCTTAAGATAGCTGTATAGGTGACATTTTGTCGTCAGTAGTCAATATTACACAAAGCCTGACTTAAACTCTGTTTTGTTGTAGGTCAATTGGACCCATTTCACCTAAATTCTAGTAAAACACTGATGATTTTTTTTCTGCATAAACTCTACGGATGAAAAGTTTGGGCGTAACACTGTTGTAAAATGTCAGTGCTGATTTTATAAAGGCTACAATCATGTTACACTTTTATTGAGATGAATATTTAGTGCAAAGTGCTGCTTCTGTTGCTTCTAAATTCACAGCCCAGTTGCCAGCAAAAGATGTTGGCATTTTAAATTTCTGCAAACCTGACATAGGTTGATCTGAAACAGGTTTTTTTCTGTCCAGTTGACGCTATGAGTCTTGTAGGGCTGCTTATTATGACCCATATTTATGTTGGAAGTTAGGGGGCCCTTTAGTGGACAAACAATTATGAAAGACCGCAAAGACGGACATGACGTTACATTGTGAAAGCAGGTGGAAGTTGGAAGAGAGGAAATGGAGCATAAAGCACAAAAAAATAGAAGTTTTGTTGTATCACAAAACTGTGGCTATTCACAACATTAACACGCTTAAAACAGCGACCACTACTTTTAAATAGGAGAACGTGGTGATCTCCTGCAACTGGTAAGGCCCTAATTTTGGAAATAGTCCTATGGATCATTTGAGTGCAGGAAGAAATTACATGAGATCTCATGGTTTGGAAGACTTGTTCCACCAACCAAACCAGGATTGTAACCAGGAGACCGGTGTTTGCATCATGTGGTTGGAAGTTTTGTTCGGTTTTTTAAAAGCAATACCCTGTTCCTTTTTCCAGTGTTTTTAAAGTAATTACAACTGTGATTGCGACGTACTTACAAAGTGATGCGGTCGTTACGTGTTTGCACCAAGTTAAAAGCAGTAGTTGTCACGTGTCACAATGAGAATGGACTGCAGCAGTTCAGAAATGTTCACATTCAACAGATTTGTGGTTCAAAGATGTTGAGATTTAATGTATCTGTGGTATGCAGAAAAGGTAAAATACCAACATTTATTATGGCAACTGGGTTGACAATAAAAACATAAAACACATATTCTGGTGTGTAGTGGGTTAAATCCAGGTCAACTTCTCATCAAAGTGAGTGCTTAAAAACTCAGATTGATATTCTCTCATGGGAGAATATGATCTATAGCTCTGCTGAGGGGGCTGTAATGCAAAACAATTGAGAAAATCCAGACGCAACTGTTATTTGGCACAGTGCTTTGCCGATGAGTGCGTGTGGTTATAAATTTTTCTACTTCAGAAGCTGTTTTTCAAATGTTTTATGCACAACATGTTTGTGACAGACGTGCTCAACAATGAGCTCCAGAAGTGATAAGTGGTATCATTCATTGTGTGCTGCGACAGCGATGAAGAGGAAGATGGTTCGGAGCCAAAAGAAGACACTGTTGATGATGTTTCCAATGAGTTTGCAACACAACTTCTGATTGAGGCCATACATGTACTTGAGTATTTTGCTTCTATGCAACTTTATACTTCCACAATATTTTACTTTTTACTCCACTACATTTGTCTGACAGCCTTAGTAACCATTCAGATTATAATTGTTCATATTTTTCTTGTCAATGGGAAACAAAACAAGTTAACGAATTAATTTAAATGACTTTGTGAAACTGAAAAGTTCGTTTATGTTTTGAGAAAATTCTTGTTCTTAAGCTTAATAAAATCTCTTGGATCGGATGGAAAATTGATTCTAACAAAACCAAAAACTTGCTCTAAAGTTTTAGAGACACGTGGTTCTGACAGGACAGCAATGATCCAAACATATGATAATATGTATGTATGATAAGCTTTTTATGTATTCACCCATTTAGTCTATCCAATTGTCCATTTATTTATTTTACTGTAGTTTACCTTTTCATCCTGGCCTTTATTTGGGCTTCATTTATTGATTTTAAATTCAAAGTTACCTTTTTAGTCCAGCTTTAAATTGAGCTTTATTTTTTCACCCATTTTATTTAATTATTATTAATTACTTTTTACTGTATTATAACATTTTAGTCTGGCCTTTATTAGTACTTTTATTGTATCTAAATGTATCTTTTTAGTTTGGCTTATAATTTACTTTTATTGTCTTTTTATTCATGTATTGTTGCCTTTGTGTTTCTTCATTGTAAACTGATGAGATTCATGATAGCACTTCTCAGTTATTTTGTATGTAATGCTATTGATATTGGGTACATTATTAATTCCAGAGTCATTTATCGCTCATATATTGTTTTACATTTTATTTGAGTGCAAAAACATCATATATGATTGCAAAACACTGACAGGGCACATTTTTACTGCACAATTTACTTTTATTTCTGATACTTTAGGTAAGTTTTACTGATAATACTTTTTTTGGTTTGAGTTTTGAGTACCGAACTTTTCAGTGTGAAATTAGTACCTTAACTTAAGTAAGGGATCTGAATACTTCTTCCACTACTGACAAACTCTTCACACTTAAATAGCCAATATGGATGGAAGCTTTAACATCATGTTGTACAACAAGTACATATTATATATCTTGATCCCTACAGAAGCATCAGCTGCTATTGTTCAAGCGGGACCGTCCAGAAGCCAGTCAACCAACGGAAACGACAGACACGTGTTACCAAACAACACAGCAGGGCTTCATGTCTCCCCATGAGGACAGTGAAAGCATCACCATGTGTGTTAAATCTGCAGACGGCACACACATTAACTCTGCTCCTCATGTGGAGAGAAAGATAATCAAAGCCTCACAAATCAATATAAAATGTAATCACATTAACATTAAGTATCATGAATCAGTGATCTTAATGAGTCTGGTCAGGCTGTCAATACTTTTATCGCAGACTGTTACCGTTTTAAAGAGAATACAGCTTTCTTTCTTCCATTTCTTGGGCCTCATCCAGGAAGCGATATAGGAACAAATTTCGTCTGATATTTGTTCATATCCACAATTTGTTCTTATTTTGTTAATATCCATTGATTTCTGGTATTTATCAGCACTTTCTTATTTCTTGCTCCTCTCTTAGGTAAGAGAAAATTGATGAAGAGCTCTGTTAAGAAGTGCCAAATTATTTGTCCAATGCAAGGAAACTTTTAGAAACATAGCACCCTACACCATGACCCTTTTATTTTATGTGATCAAATTTAGATTATGGATTTTTATAGATAATTGTATTTATGTTGGGGGCTGGCCGATATGGGATATTTGAGGCTAATTTAGATACCAATTTTAGAGAGGGGAAAAATTAAACAAAAACTGATATGGCAGTCGTTAAAAGGTATTTTTGAGCTTGCATGACTATCGACCTTTTCTTTATGGACTTTGCACCAAAATTACTCAGTCTATTTTTAAAGCATATTTACCATTGTTACACATTATTATGCATTGTATATACAATGTATAACAGTGTCATCCACATCACTGTTGCTTTTTAGCCATCTGTGGGTTATAGAGGAAGGAATATTTTATTTGTCCAGCACTGTTGGGCAAACTATGCGATAATGATACCATTTCTAAGTATATCGGCCAGCAGATATATCAGCCTTGCTGTAATTGATATGGTACATAATTCAATTAGGATTAGTTTTTTTTACTTTTCTTGTATCTCTCCGATTCTTGGCCATGTGCTGGAGTATTTGAACACAAAACAACACCTGCCCTTACATAGTCTTTTCCGATCCTTTTCCTGTGTGTATAAAAAATATGACCAAGTGGGATTCATTGCGTACCTGTCTAAGAGCAGACTGGACTGGTTAAAAGGGTTTGGGTGCATCGGTTTTTATCTCTCCATAGAAATATAGCTGAAAGTAAAAGAGAAATTTATGAGTTTTGCTGCATGAGACCCCATATTTCATATAATAAAAATGTCCACACCGACACTCCACATGCACATACCCACATGGTGAATCAATTGCTCTTACAATATGTCTAAATCTCAACCGGTCTGAAATAAATTAAGGACTTTATTAATGGTTATCATGTTTGTAAACAGTCATTTCCCCTTTGCGCTACAGCTTCATCCCTACTCTGAACTTTGAACACATCACTACAAAGAAAACCATAATTAAAGGGACATGCTGGAAGGGCTTCTTAAACGATCAAATAATAAAGCAGCAGTGAAAGAAGGCCCCCGAACTTGCTGACAGCCTAATAAATATCTTCAACCATAAAAGATGAAATGTTGGCATTGTTATCGGCAGATTTCCATGTACACAATGCTGCTTGGATTAAATGTCACCGCCTCCACTTCAGTCAACTCAATGACAGTACATTGCAGTAAAATACAGGCTGCTAGACTGATTTTATCACAGAAATATTTGTAAATTACATGTAAAAAATGTAACCTATTCTTTAAAAATAAGAAAGAACACAAAATAGATTTTAAAGGCACAGTAAGATACTGAAGTGCTCGGCTGACAATGTGTTAAAACTTAACAGACTGTCTCTTCTACATCTGATAATCATCAGCATTTCTTTTTTCCAGAATTGGTATTCAGTGTTTGGGAATATAACTCTTCACTTCCTTGTGCAGTCTGGACACCATGAGAACTCTGAAGAGTATCGGTTTCATTTGTATTTTTCACATCTTATCATCCTTGAACTCCCAGCAGTGATTTCTCTGACAGGCTGAAAGGTGAACTGTAAGATGTTGCAGCTGATGCAGCTTTTGGAAGGGGAAAGTGGCAACAAGCTCCTCTTTCATCCTGAGAAGATTTCTGCTCTTATCACTTAAATCTGTCCGCAGTCTTTAATTCACTGGCAAACGCACAAAAGATCTTCACATGTGGGTTCAGAGTGTGTGGGTTTATGACATGATCAGTCTATCACACTGCAAGTTCACTTCATGAACTCTTGACTTTCCAGTCACATTCTCCCCTTGTTTTCCTTGACATTTTGAAAAAAAGGTCCCACTGTGTAGCGATGTCACATGTGCAGAATATTCTGTTCCTGCTTGTTCCCAAACTACATTGCGTACAATGAGTTAAAAACCCAAGATGCCATGTATTATGTTACATTCTTTACACTATGATAAAAAAAAAATAGCTGCTTAATTTTAAAGACAAAGTCCAATTTGACAATGCATATTTTGTATTCAATAAGACTAAGATCCCTATTCTCACAATTTATAGCACATGGGTTTATAGCTGATGTGTTTATAGCACACTTAAACTGCAAAGGAGTAGCGCTGCTGTGTGCCCCTGGCTGTGTAGGCACATCTAACAATTCAAATAACAGGAAAATACTGTGCCATTGACTTTAGACCAGGTTATTATTGGTCAATGGTGCAATTATGTTCTGATTCTGCATCAAGATAGCAATGCGCCAATAATGCGTTTGATCACACCTGATTTGAAGACCAACAAGCCCTTGGACGCACAGATAGGCCGAGCATATTTGCTACTCAAACAACTTATCTTTCTAATCTTTACTAGGCGTGAAAAGTTTGCACCAGGTGTAAAACAGGGCCTAACGGACTATAGTCATGCTAGCAGCTCTCTAACGTTGTACCGCAGTATGTATCTTTATACTAGATACTACATGCTACATGCTCACAATTATGATCTAACAAGCTGATGTTAACCATGTTCACCATTTTACACCAAATTACCATGCAAACATTTCTCTAGTAAGGCAAACACAAAGTACAGCTGAAAGGGGAATGATATTTTTGCAGGTATTTCAAGGATCCTCAAGTTTTTACATAATACTCTGAAGGAGACTTGAATGTCTGTACCAAATTTCACGGCAATCCATCACTAACTGACAAGACATTTCACTAAAACCACAAATGTGAAACCCATGGTGGCACAAAAAGTCACAGAATCACATTATTGGGTTTTATCTACTGTGACCCATGAATGTCTGCACCCATCCATCTAGTAGATGTGGCCATCCCTAAAATCCTTAATCACTGCCACTGAAGGAAGAATAGGCAAAAAGTGACAAGAAATATTAACTAAAAAAAGAAAAGAACAATTTTCACTCATTTCTGCTGTATCAACATACGTATGGAAGCATGCTGCATGTTGCCATGTATATCTGTGTATACTTTGGTGTGTGAGGTGGTTTGAACAGACGTCAGTTATGTGTGTTTTTCAGAGAAAGCTTTGTTTCTGGGTGCAAGCGGGGCTGGCGTGTTTGATTTCAAAGCACAGCAAATGAAACCTAAAACTCGGAAAAAGCTGAGAAAACATAGCGATCCCAGGTGGTTAATGGGCCAAGAGAAATGACCAGTTGACCAGCGTCATAGACCACCCCATTCTGATGCGCCCTCTCCACCAGCCGACCCCCATCTGCTAGATATTACACATAGAAACTCTTCTGTTTGTTCAACATGTAACAGGTGGGTGGTCTTGAGATAACTCAGCACGGGGCCTGTCAAATCACTGAATGACACCTTTCCATGTGTTTGCCAAAAGAGTCTTAAAGATGGGAGGTTTCCAGTGTGGCAAGTATGATGTCAGGCAGGCGACGACAACCTGCTCATTACCACATGATGCCACTTTGATGCCAGTTGCTGGAAGGATCTTTTATCTGCTTTCAAAACTACCACTGCAACTCTTTAATCACCCCGTCTTGCCCAAATGCCTCAGAAAGACACAAAAAGAAGAGCACGTCTGATTAAAAAAGAAATCGGCGCTCGGAGAGCCAACGTGAGAAAGTTCCAGGTGTCAGAGGTGAGAGGTTGAAGGTCCTAGTAGTGTGGGTGGTTCTGATGAAGCCCTGTTAGCAGTTAATGAGGGCTGAACAGACACAGTGATCACCCCTTGTAATTTGGGGGCTAATCGCTGAATATTCCCTTTGACAAGAGAGATTACAAGCAGAGGCCGAGGCTGGACAATGGAGATTTGCCATGTAATGTCTCCACTATAGACTCCGGACACAAAAAAAGGGTGGATCAGACCGTAGGAGAGAAGAATTAGAGGAGGGGACGGCAGGGGGGGTGGGTGTGACACCAGCTAAGAGGTACCACCTTTGGGACAATGTGAAGATGGGGAGGGGGTGGAGGGGTGGACGGGGGGTGGGGCAGGGAGACATAGCAGCACAAAGCTCAGCATCACATGGGTCAGCCCTGCACCATGTGTGTGGGGTATTATGATAGGCTGAAATTAGATAAGAATGCTCTGTTTACTTTTGTTCCATTCTTTGAAGCCGATATAAATAATATGTTTTCATACCAATGGATCACATGACTACTTGTATTATTATTAACTCTGCAGTCCTCAGCTTTGGCTCAGATTTTATGCCCTCTTTAAAGAAAGTACAATATTTACTGCCAAAAAGATTTTGATCTAGTGTGTGCATATGCTTTGGAAGCAAGTGAAAGAAAGACATAACTTGTTTTCAATATTTATTTATTTTTTAAACAAATCTGTTTGCAGGATGCATAGCAATGGTATTTATATTTGTGGCTATGTAAGACTAATGATTGTATGAGACTATGGTGAAATATATACTATGACAATTTGGCCTCCTAAGTTTATATGCTGAACATACTAGCATACGTAACATTGCAACATTAGCAATCATATATATATATATATATATATGTGTGTATATATATATACACATACAATGTGCATACTCATACAATGTGTGTATATATATATATATATATATATATATATATGATTGCTAACGTTGCAATGTTACGTATGCTAGTATGTTCAGCATATAAACTTAGGAGGCCAAAACAATCAATGCAGGTTTAAGATTAAAAGAAGGAAACATATCAGGATTCAAATAAATATTTATACATTTCACATTTTCACTAAATAGTCTGATGCTTTTAAAGTGTCTATGAAACACTTGCTCCACAAATGTCATTTTGGCTCAGTAATGAAAAATCTGAGGGGAGCACTGAGGTCTCAATGCATCAAGCACATGGACGGATCATAACTCAATGAGGCAGAACTCGCTTTAGTGGTTTTCAGTGACACAGATTACTTTTACAGAGGCAAAATGATTCCACACAAAAAGAAGCATATACTCCTACATGTGTGAATGCACCATATATACTTACCTCGGTGGTCCGTGTTATGTACATTACAGTAAGAGAGTTATATTATAATGGGGCCAAATCCAGCATGAGGCCGAGGTTTTTCATGATGATCAGTTTTAGAATCAGCCATTAAATTGCATATGAGCCAACTTCCATGCTGTCTTTCTTGTATTTCTCTCATAAAAATGCATCTAGGGTTAGGAAGTAACATAATACAAGTAACGGAATTATATATTTACACAAAGTATGAGTAACTGTATTACATATTATTTATATTGGTGGTATTGTGAATACAGTAGCTGCCAATAAAAATACTTGAAGGGATTACTTATGTTGGGTTTAGTTTGTTTGTCAGCAGGATTACACAAAAACTACAGGCCCGATTTTCATTAAACTTGGTAAAAGGGTGTAGCAAGGGCCAAGTAAGAACCCATTCAATTTTCTAAGTGGATACTAATCACTGAGCGTATACACAAATAATTTTTCACTTTCGTTAACATTGTGAGAAGGCACAGTCTTGGCAGAAGTGTGCACTCATTGAGTGCCCTTCTAGATTGTTTTTGTTTTAATTGTTCTAAAATGAATATGGAGGCACTTTCCATGAACACAGTTGAAAAGGGGCAACATGATGTGCACAAACAGTGCATCTGCTGCACAACATTAGTAAAGGGGGACGCACAGCCAGAAATGGTCAGTAGTGTGTTTTTGGCATTAAAATATGAGACCCAGACAAATGAACCCTGCAAAATGATTTTGAAGTTTTCAAAAAGTAATCCAAAGTATGTAGAATATGCTACTTGATTATTGTAATCGAACATAATATGAATATATTAAAAACTACATTTTTGGGGCATGTATACAGCAAACAGTAGAAGCTTAAGTTGTTTTTGGATATATGGCATATCCTGTAATCCTTCCAAATATATTTAGGGAATCAAATTAATGATTTTGACCATGCTGTATTTAAACACATCGTCACACTACTCACAATAATCGCATAAGTCATTTTTTGTCAAAATTGTTTTTTTTGCCTAAATCATCTCCTCATGACGCCAGCCACCTATGGTACAAAATCGCCTACATCCTCAGTTGATCAGATCATGTGATTTTACCCCTTTAAGATCATCACTTCTTTGACAATTTGCCACATTCATAGGCATCAGATAAGAACCCAGCAAAGAAGAGCTAGAAGGAGATTGTTTAGTTATCAGTTTGGTTTATCAGTGTTTTATTGTTGACACTAATATTGTTAACACTTTAAGGTATCTACACAAGAGTGACATGAGCGTGTCATAAATATGACATGGGATGTGTCATGAACATTAATGACACTTTGAAGTAACATTAATGTTAATTATTCTTGTCATGTCATGTTTCTGACAGGCTTGTGTGACTTTTATGTAGACACATCAAAATAAAGTGTTCCCATATCTTGCTTAAGTCACAAAGGCATGTTCAAAAAATTGCCCAAGTCATTTATTTCTCTTAAGTTACATAATTTACACACATCAGAGCATATTGTTGTTCAAATGATTTCAACCACATTGTGCATTGCTATTGTTGATAGCTTAGAGGCTGGTTGCAGAAACTGTATTGCCACAAGTGCAGAATACAGGTCAGGTCAGAGCAAAAAGAGACAAAGCAAAATGTATCTTCATGTTTTCACTAGGCATATCTAGAGTGATGTGGTGATGTAGCAGCCAAGGTATGTTTCGTGAAATACTGTAGGACTAGCTGGTAAGCTAATGGCTAACTGTGCTAATTACTCCCCCTAGCAGTTTGTTTTCAGGTGTAGACATCATAAAATTCAATTCAATAAAAGACAAGAGCTAGCTGTCAGGTAAGTCCAATAGCGGCTTACCTGCATGCCTCTGAAGAAAAAAAAACATAAAAACACTTCAAAGATAACACAGCTTAGCTTACCGGTGACCTGCAGCTTCATTTTCCTAGCTATAACAACTTCCGGAGTCAAAGATGCCGGAAAAACAGCAGGTAAATCCTCCTGCTCAAACCGTTTGGCCTTACCGGTAAATTTAGGTAATAACTGCGTTCTGTCGGCACATCATGTTGCATTCAGGTGCACCTTGTAAACTCCGAAAAACTGTGGTTGTTTTAAAGTAGCCTTCTTCCATCTATTATCTGTTTGTTTGTTTGTTTTTTTGTCGTTGTCTTATATTTTAGATAAATTATCTAAATTTGGCATATGAATATAGTATCAAAATATGGCGGTTACATTACACTTGATACCAAATAGTGTTAAATGCAAGTCAGGTCCTAAATCCAACGATAGCTTGATCTTTACAATTCAAGACTCATTCAGTGCTTAAACAAAAAATTTTGATTCAAATATTGACTTAAATTAGGACCCTAAAAGCCTAATGGTGACACCCCTTACAATTACAAAAAAATATTATTCTTGTTTTCAGCACTGACAGACATCCATAGGTGCTTTTTGGTGTGCAGATTTTCTTGTTATGCCTTTTTTTAAGAAACCAATTCCATTCATCTTTTTAATTGTTTTGTTTCCTATTATTTTAGCACCCACATGTATATGAATGTTTGGGGGGTTCTGAGTCTATTAACTCCAATGAGAGAAGTAAACATGAGCACAGATTATGCCTGCTTGTCTATTTTATATTTCAGGGTCACAAAGTAAAAAGTAAAAAATTTACAAGCCACATATCTTCTGAAAATTAGGACACTAAAATGGTATTTGGGCACCAATTGCAAAACAGGAAGTGTGTTATGCCATTGGTGCAGTTTATAATGCGTCATCTTTGTTGTAGAGCACCTTTGTTTATCCCATTGATTCTAGTCTAAAAACAATGCTTCTTTTGTGGAGCAAATTGCACACTAACAGGGTTGGGTTACATTAAGGTGGACACACAGCACACGTCCAATAACCTATAATAGCTTCCTACATTTTCGACTCTCTATCTCTCTGTTCCCTGAAAGGTCAGCCCTGTCGAGACGGCTTGCTTTTATGGTGCAACGTTAATCTCAACGCAGAAAATTTGCATGGATTTACTTTACCCCCCTGCGAGCCAATTCTATTGAAATTAATTTATTTCGCCACAATATTTAGCTGTTTTAAATGCTGGTGGGTCCAGGCCTTTAAGATGTATGAACAGTCCCAGCAGGGAGCGTTTTCAGGAAAGTGAGTGCAACATGTGACAGCAGTCAGGCTGAAGGGGGTTAAGCCAGATGCTGTATTCTTATGAATCAGCTGAAAGTGCTGTGATTTTTTTATGTGCATCCTGTGTTATCTACACTGATCAGCAAACTCATTTGTTGTCTCCTCTTTTGTTTTCTTCCTCCTCTTCACTTCCCTCGTGTCAGTCACATATGAGACGTGTGGCTTTTTGTTTTGCCAAAACATCCTTTGGCTTTGGCATGGATGTGGAAACCAGAGGATGCATGCAACATGTTGTACAAGTCTGCAAAGACGGACAGGGATTTTTCTTCTTTTTTTTCCTTGTTGTGCTTTAGAAGTCTGCAAGAAGGACCACCAAAGATGTCAGCTTCAAACTCAAATTAATTACAATCTTGAGGATGATCCAAATCGTCTGACATCAACTGCATGCTTCTGCTCCTCTGTTCATGTTTGTGTGCGTTCACTTTCAGGCGCTATTTCACATATCTTCACATGCACTAAAAAGAGCTTGAATCCCAAAAGGCTCAGTGACAGTCATGGGAATCTGTGGCTGCACATCGAACGTAAACTCCCAGTGGCAGTCTGATGAGAGTCCTCCGGCTCTGAACATGTACGGTATAATTTGTGAAGTTGTGGGCCGTGTCACTACAGAGGAAATGTTACTCTGTCTCACGCACAGTTTTAAAGACGGAACATGAGTCGCTGCAAGGCAGGAGAGGGGGTACATATACTAAAGGTGAAGATCCTGTGCCTCGGTTTAACAGCTGAAGTTTTTGAAAGCCCAGTGCATATAAAAGCCTGCCATCAACACATATAATCTCTTAGCTGAGCCCATTGAAAGCTGGGTCCCAGGGGTTAATTCTCCCATCACTCCATGTTTGAATCAACTCCTGACTCACATTGAGATGAAAGCCACAGAGTCCCAGGACCGAGCCTGGACTCCGAAGGCCCGCTGATTCTGGACGACTGGAGCGGATTATTGCATGTTCGTCTCGTCGGACCTCCATCGGGACAGGGAAACTGAAAAGAAAAACAATAATTAGAGATAATTGCTTGTGTCCAAACACGGGCGTTAAAGCCCTCCTCCCTCCCATCTCCTTTCGTAGTATGTGAGGTGGAATGAAAGGGACACCCCCCTGTTTTGACAGCTGGGCAGGCGAACATAATTTGTGACAGCTGAACTGAAACGTCTTTAACCGCAGGGACAGACACAGAGAGAGAGGAGGATTTGGGCTGAGAGAGAAATGGTGAGACACAGAGGGAAGATCAGAAGGAAAGGTTTCTGCACCAAATAAAAGGAAGAAGATGTCAAAGAAGGGAAAGAGACAGAGAACTGAGACAGAGAGTGATTGCTGTGTAGAGGGGTGGGATTTCAGCAGAAAAGGATGAGGGAGGTTAAAAGGGGGGAAATTAGTCACACACCATAAACTCTGAAGAGAGGCAGAATTTAAAATAACCCGCAAAAAACACTGGACAAGAAACGGCTTAACATCAAATGCATGCAAGTGGAAATGAGGAGAATATTTAAACAACAGAGCTCGGCTGAACATGGTGTCATGCCAGGTTTGACACATTGGGTTAATTTGCTGCTCCCTGGAGGTGACCCTTGAACTTCAGGGACACGGGGTCAAATTGAACTCAAAATGAGACAGCCAGAATCATGTTAGTCTGAGGAGCCGGGTCATGGGTCAGCGCTGAGATTCTCAGTATATAGGCCAAAACAAGGACCATATGTGGACGGAAACACATTTGAAACAAAAATAAGTCCTCATTTTCCGTCCTCACTCTTCTTTTCCCCCTTTTTTTTCTCTTCTCCTACCGCCCCGAAACATCTCGACCCACCGCAGACTTTCTGCCCTAATTCAATAAAGTCATAAATACCACCGTAACAGCAAATTGACATAATGTTGGCCGCATGCCCTTTAAATTGTCAGTGACAGAAGTTTTCCCAAAGGTGAAATATTAATACAAACACAGGATTTCTTTTCCAAAATAACCAGCTCCCAAATTCTCCCATGTTTACTTTTCTCCATGCTCCTAATTTCTGTTAGTGTGAAATGTTGCATTCACTGACAGGGGGAGTAATGGAAACCTGGGAGCTGGGAGGATAATCCTTATGGGGCATCGCTCAGCCAAATAAGTAAGTCTCTGTCCATTCAGTTTCACTTCATATGACCAGGAAAGCTCCTTTCACCATCTGACGACTAAATCTCTGATTAAACAGTGAAATAAATCAACCATTAATAATTTCAAACTATTTGCTCTGTGTTGCAGTTTCTTTCACTGCTGCATCAGAAAGTAATGAGATCTAATTTCCCAGAAATATATTCAATATTCTGTCACTTTATTATATTAAAATTGTCTGTGCTGTATGTCAGGCTGTTGAGGTGTTGTTTCAATTTATCCACTTGGTAATAAGTGAGAAAACACGAGCACACTGTTCATGTAACAATAAGGTTGTAAGGATTAATTATGTTGTAGAAACAACTTATAGAAGATATAGAAGATGGTAAACAAAATTCATAACACACAGCTCTTTTTCTGCTAATTATATTATTATCATCATTAGGTGATGGAGTTCAATACACTAAAGCTTTATATTACTAGAATATGTTATGCCATATATGATATTTTATTGGGGAATTACACAGAGCAGACAGAGACAATAAATAAGAAATTAGAGATTTTTTTTTACAGATGTATAAAATACACACATCAGTATAGTTTTGACAATATCAGTAAATTGTGCAAATATTATATTGTGCAAAATAGGTCGTACAAGTACTACAAATTCAAATGTGTCAGCTATGTAATGTAATTACAATATACATAATATTCTACTAAGGAAAAGGTGTATTTGATATACTCACAATATTTTGAAATAATACAGTACTATGAAATATATAGAATAGAAATGGAAAAGAATGCCGTGATAAAGCCCATAATAATAATAATATAAAATACAATACTGACAACATGTTGTTGATATAGTGTAATTTTATAGTGATATAGATAGTATGCAATTTAAAGTTAAAAAAAAAGCAATTACTTTTTATACTATAACTCTTACAGTAATAATAATGCTGGTGATTTATAATCAGGGAGAAGGTTCATGTTGTATAAAAAGCACTGGGTGGTCTCCAGAGCATATTTACTGGTTTCTGAAGGTGGGAATCAGAAGGTTAAGGTCTAATGTGCGGGAAAAAGTTCCATTTGTAACTCGGAGTGGCTGTTTTATGGAAATATTTTTTTTGAAAGGTTAACGATACATTTAACTTCTGATTCAATCCCTGAATTTTCCCTCCAAGAGACATCCATGTCAGTTTGAGACATTACTGAGATTACTGATTAATTACTGAGATAAAGAAATAGTCGCAAATTGTATTGTCTTGGCAGGAGAACATGTATGATGATGAATATAATTTCCATACATAACAAAAAACAACACTGTTTTTGCTTTGAAAACGTATTAACTAAACTGAAGAGCAGAATGTCAAATATAATCATAATAGAATTAATTACATAAAAAAAGCTAAATATTAGATGCCTTAAGAAAGACAGTTTCAAAGTTTAGGAGCCACAGACTTCAGTATAAGTGGAACTTGTGTGACATGCTGGTTTTTCCATTTGCGTTTGCTGGTTTTCCATCTTTTGACTTGTGTTTTCACGCTTGGATCTGTAGTTTCGTGTTCAGTTAAACAACCCTGAGAGCTCATAATGTGAGACAAACATATTTCTCACACACCAGAACTTTAGTCAATGAAATCCACCACATAATATCCCACATTTAAAGCCCTCACACTTGTTAAAGTAATATCCAACTCTCATGAGACATAAAGCCCCTTATCATATACAAAATGAAATACTGTTCATAAATGTAATAGCCTCAGAACTCCTTTTCCACATGACATGTCCTCCTGCGGTGTGACAGAGCACTGACCCTTACAGGAACACATGTAATTGCACTCAGAGTACAGTTAAATCCACTGTGGTTGCCCTCATAACACACATATATGGTTATTTCCAATAACGCGGCCGTGCTCGCCGTGAATGAACTGAACACCTGCTCCCTGAGGTGAGCCGGGGAGAGAGCTCAGCCATAAAAAACTGTGAGGGGAAAGTTATTAGAGGGAGAAGAAGATGACTTTATCATGGCTGCATATAGTCGTTGGCTTGCAGTCAATAAAAAGAAGAAAAAATTATTTTATTGTCGCTGATAGTTTTGCCACGTTAGCTCTGGAAAACAGTGTGTGCGTGTGTGTGTGTGAGAGAGAGTGTGTGTGTGTGTGTGTGTGTGTGTGTGTTTTCCAGCTGGTATTTGCATATATAAGTCTCCAAGTAACCGCACGTACCTGTGCGTATGCATGTGCATATGGTGTGTGTTAGACGGAAGTATCTTTCTGTGTGTGTGTGTGTGTGTGTGTGTGTGTGTGTGTGTGTGTGCAGTTCCATACAAGGATGAGTATGTAAATGGGTTATTATGCTGAGGAGGTCTGCAAATCATTTCCTGTGGGTTGACTATTTATCAGATCCCCTTGAGGTTTAGATGCTCCTCTTAATTTATCTTGCTTGTGTGTGTGAGTTTATCTCTCTTTATGTGTGTGTGTGTGTGTGTGTGTGTGTGTGTGTGTCGGTGAGTGTGAGTGAGGAAGCTAGAATACAAAAACAAGATTACACAAGTTTGTTGTTCCCTGCATCTAAAGGATTTTTTTTTAAAAGCTAAAAATTTGCAATTCCCACCACCTTCACCACCAGCAAAAGCACAATAAAAAGTGTGAGCACTTTAAGCTGAAAGTGACAAACCAGTCTGTGCAAAAACTGTGGAAATGTGTGTGTGTGTGTGTGTGTGTGTGTGTGTGTGTGTGTGTGTGTGAGTGAGTGAGTGAGTGTCTGGGTGCATGTGAGTCTGCGGCCAGTTAACTCCCCTACCTTTCCATGCACAGACGCACAGACCTGCTCGCTGGGTGGTGACACTGCTGGCGAGCGAACTGAAAACTGCAAACGACAACAGCTGGAACAACAGGAAGATAATTCAGATTTGATTGGTTTCACGTGTTCTTCATAAACAACAAAGTTTTCCTGTGCCTCCAGCGTGTTTTCCTGCAAACATGGAATCCATTTGTCCCCTGTCTTCATGCCCTGTAGTTGCACAGGCTCTTACATAGAAACACACACACATGCACACACACATACACACACACAGACTGAAATGAAAGCAGGCACACAGAGCGAGCCCACCACTGTGGCACTGGGATCTTTTGATATATGGTCAGGAACTTATTTTGAAAACAGCCACTTTCAGCTGCTAAAAATAATCATGAGGGACTCAGAGAGGAATATGTGAATGAGGGTTGCCAGATCTGCCTCAACCCCGTCACAATAATGTCCTGACAGAAGCTCGGCTCCTTTAATGTCACTTAAGTGAAACATTTTCCTCACATTCAGCCAATTCTGTACATGCATGTGACATTTAAAGGACCATTCCACTCAAAGACAAGAAAAACATGTTCTTTTTTTACTCTCGTCTGGAGGGAAGTTGTTGTTTTTTTGTTTAGAAATGTATGAGCAAATGAAGCTTTGTCTGTGGTACTCTCAATAATGGGGAAAAAGTATCAGCATCTTATTTTTGGTTCAGAAAGTGTCTTTCGATAATCCACAGTTTGTCAACAGTTTTCCACTGAAACTGATGGTCCCCAACATGGCAGTTAGGACCCAGACAAAGTTGATCATATTAGGTACAAAATGAAAAAGAAATGCATAAATCATTCATTAAATTCAGCTATACGGAGCCAAGTAAAACATTATATGCACTTTTCTCCAATCTTTGGCTCTTTTTTTGTTAAAACTGTACAGTTTTACCTCTTTAAGCCTCTAAAAATTCTCCTGGTGAAGCAATCTGAGAGAAGATAATCACTCTTTAAAAACAACTGTTCACAACTTATGCAACCTCTGACAAAAGGTCACAGGCACTTTGAATTATAGGGTCAAATGCAAAAACACCACATCCGAGTAGAGGTAAATAAAAACTCTATTTATGTAACAGACGCTCAATTACATAATACAAATTTCGCAAGATATATTGCTTATAATTGATTTAATAATTCAGTAGTTTCATTAGCAATTATGAAATAAGTAACCCCTTAATGTGCAGAATCCTGTCATCAAAAACTAACCATGCAAGGCCGAATGTGGTACAAACTTTATTCTAAATTCTCACTGAGAAAGTTTTTAAACATAGCAAATATGTAGAACTTTAAGGGAAATTTGAATAAAATATTTGCATCCAAGGAAAATTGCAAGCAATAAAAAACAGTGAAGATTGTACTCAGTGTAAACAAGGTGATTAGTCAGACTGACTGTGTGAAATATTGATTTAATGCACCTTGAAGACACGAAAGATGACACAAAATACAAAAATTGCATGTCAAAGGTTAAATGAATACTTGTATGGAAGTTTAATTCTCCATTTGCTTCTGTTTGGGGGAGTGAATAATGTAAAGTTTTACCTCTTTAAACCTCTAAAAAATTCTTCAACTGAAACAATTCAAGAGGAGATTATCACCTAGACAGAACTGCTTAAATACATACATGAGTAGTGAGTGAGCAGAGGTAAGTAAAAACATTTATTTTACTAATTTGGGCAAACCAAACCTTTAACAGCCGCTCATTTGCATAATGCATATAAAAATGCATTGCTTACTGCTAATAAGTTTGCACCGTATTTGCAACCAAATGCAGTGTAAACTTTACGTTAATTTCAAGCTGAGGAAGTTTCCAAACATATTTTATACGTCAGATTACATTTTGGTGAAATAAATAAAAGATTTGCCTGCAATATTTCTTTTAAATAATAGTGCAGGCTTAAACACATGAAGTGTTTGGATTTGTGTAAACAAGATGATCAGTCAGACTGTGTAAATATGATTTACTGCACCTCGAAGCCACCTAAGATGGAAATAAAGGGGAAAATTACATGTTAAAAGGTTTAATGAATACTTCTGGGTGTTTGTTCTCCAGTGTTTGCTTCTTTTTTGGTAAAAACTATAAAATGTTCTTGTTAAACCTCTAAAATGTATCTGTTTTGGGGGGTTTGAAGATTTCACACAGTGTAAACAAGTTGATCAGTGTAAAAAAAGAAGATTTAATGCACCTTACAGCCACAGAAGATGGAACAAAATGAGAAAAATTGCATTTTAAAGGATTTAATGAATAATACTGTGTGTTAATTGAAAGGCTGAACGACAAAACTGCCTCTAAATCTTTCCTTTGTAAGTGTTTCTACTCTGTCAGACAAATATGTTGTAGCTTTTTGTCAGTCACAACAAAGCCCCTTGTTGAGTGCAGAGTTCTAACAGAATCTCCTCACACACAATGAGCTCAAGTTACAGTCTAAACACCAACCTCAGCTGTTTGTGAGTCGCAAAGGCCGAGCCTGCTCAGTCTTATTAGCATGCACCATATGGAGTATGGTGGTGTGACAATGCAAACACAATGGCCTGGGTCCACTCTCTGCCAGCATGCAGAGCAAGGTCAGTGCTAATTACTCCCGTCTAATCATGATTTGGAGGGATTATCTGACCCTTTGGTATTTTTTGATTTCAAAAGGAAAATGCCATCTCAGATGTAGTTTCCAAATCCGTCCACAAATGTTTAGCTGGGAGCACATGTGGTTTAGTGAGAGGGCCTCAGGCTCAGGCCCTCCTGCACAATCAAACCACTTTAGTGGCCTCACAATGCACGCTCTTCCTGCAAAACACGTGACAAAAAAACACACACTGAGATAGGGAAGAGCTTGTCCGGTCCAGCAGAGATTAATCAGAAAGCAAAAAAACACCTGTTGCACTCAGAGACAAGTTTAATATAGACTAAACTCATGAACTCTATTTTTTTTTTTTTTTTTTTTTGCAGAAAAGTTAATCCACCTCTATAGAAATCAACACATAATAATAATAATAATAATAATAATAATAATAATAATAATAATAATAATAATAATTGTATATTTTTGTAGATAATTATTGATTGTTGTTATTTCAATCTGGAAATATTTAAAAAATATTTTCAAAATAATAATAATTAAAAAAATAATAAAAAATATAATTAAAAAATAATCCTTAAAAATAATGTTTCTTATTATTAACCACAAAACGACTGCTAATACACAGATTCAAAGCAGTAAAACTCATATCAGTGACTGACATTTGTAGATCGTTTTAAATAATTGATTGTTGTTGCTGTTGTTCTTTTAAAGGATCTCCAGCTGGGAAAAAATATATAGATTTTTTTATGCAAAAAAAAAAAACAACAACAAAAAAAACAATTTCCCTTATTATAAATCACAAAATGACTGTTAATACACATATTCAAAGCATTAAAACTCACATCAGGGACTGATATTTGTAGTTAATTTGAACAATTGATTTTTGTTGCTTTTGTTCTTTAAATTATCTCCAGCTGGAACTAATTGTTTTATTTATAATTATAATAATAAAAAATCGTAACAACCAATAATTTTTAAAATGTGGTTTCCCTTATTTTCAACCACAAAATGACTGCTAATAGCCGTATTCATATAGCATTAAGACTCATATCAGTGACTGATATTCTCTTGGGACTTGTGAGCGTCTATTTCCACTTTTCTCTCCCTCTCTCTTTTATTCCGGAGTTGTTATCGTTCAACATGTTCCGTAATACTTTCATAAATCGTCTCCAATGCTGCAGAATGGTGAAATAATGGGCCCTGTCGGCCACCCGCATTTTACTGTGCTGTAAAAATAATGAAAGTCATATTGCGCTGCGGTTTCAAACTGCACCAGTTTGAAGGAGGTCCCGGGATGTTTTTCTAAATTGCGATGAATTTTCAATTTTATTTTTTGGAAAGTTGTTTGGCTTCTTGGGGCGAAGCCGGCAGTTAATTTAGGGGGATTTGAGCAAGTGTTGGGGGAAAAAATATATTTTTAGTTATGGAGTCAATATTTACCGAGCTCATACAGTGACACGTCATCTCTCGTACAAAATAAAAGTAGATTAACTCAGTTAAAACTTTTTTTGGATTCAGCTTTGGATCCGTGAAGCACCAATAAAAACACCGACAAACTCGTTATACAAAATATAGTCCCAAATGAAGATTTAGAATGAAGATTTATTTTTTTAATTATTCGCTTTAACTGTAAATATTACATTTTGATTCACCATTTCTATTATTTTGAAATTTTTCAGATCAACTGGTAGGCAACAATAAATCAATCAATAAATTAATAAATAAATAAAGTCTCACTAAACTTTTCTACCATTGCTCATGCTTCAATAGCAATTTAATTCAGTTGAATATATTTCTAAACATAGATATATGATATATGATATTAATTAATTAATTAATTGATTAATTAATTTATTTATTTAATGTGTTGACTGCGAACAGAAAACGCTTCATACGGAGGTATTTCTGTGCTTCAACTTTATTAATACATTTATCCTTATTATCTTATTATTTATTTTATTCCATCTCATTTCTACGTGTCCAATTAAAATTGCCACCCACAGACTGGCACTTCGGGGGTAAAAACACAAAATTAATTATTAATGAATTATTAAGTTTGTTATATTTGTGTAGCACCTTCAACGAAATACACATATAAATACGTTTTATTCTGACGTAAGGTATATACGTCAATTTAACAAGAATGGAGACATGAAGTTAGATAGATAGATAGATAGATAGATAGATAGATAGATAGATAGATAGATAGATAGATAGATAGAGGGATAGATAGATAGATAGATAGATAGATAGATAGATAGATAGATAGATAGATAGATAGATAGATAGATAGATAGATAGTTAGATAAAAAGATAGAAAAAAGTGGCGAGGCTATAAAATAAGAAATAAATAATCCCAAATGTATTCTACTAAACGGCAGTGATTAACAGGAACGTTTTAAACCTACCTTTTAAAAATAATTAAAAGCGAAAACTATTGGTTTATTAACCTTAAATGGGAAATATTTATTATTATGATTATTATTTTTTTTAACTTTGATTACATTTTCTACTTTTATTATTTATTTATTTTATTCTGCACTAAACGGTAGCCTTCTCCTAGTCGTTGGTAACACCACCTGACCTGACCCTGAGAGTGAAGGTGTATTGATTTCCTCAGTGTTTCTGCCCCCGTGTGGTGCAGTGACACACACTGTTTATCCTACAAACACAGGGAACAGTAAACGCCTCACTAAACTACCACATGTAGCTGAATGATCCTGCAGGCAAACGTGTCATAAAGAGGACACTTCAGCTTAATCTGAGGGGACTACTGGCTTAATTATTACATGTAGTATTATATTTATTATTATTGGGCTAGAAGTAGTAGTTTTCATTGAGATTTTCTCTTGCCCTTTGACCTTTTGGTCCCTTTAAGCACCATAAATTCTTCCTTTTTGATTAATTTTCTCCCTGCATAAAAACAAAAAATCCTATCATTTCAAAGCATCTCTGCTAAATTGCCCCTTTGTTTGTTTCAGGCACTAAAGTGACAGTCTACATTCCCTCTGCCAACATGTAATGGCCATGTACAGTGGTTTCTGCAGCTATTGAGAGACAACAAGCACTGCATAAATGTGTGTGTGTTTTTCATGCTGAATATAAATGTAGTATCTCTAAGTTTCCAGAACCTTCAAGCCCTCAGATAGAGCCGAGTTTGTCCATAAATCTCCATTTTAATGAGGTTTTCTTGCAGGGAGTGGATTTTATGACTTCATACATAATTATGATGGTAACTGTACATGATAACAGCTGTGAGAGGAAAGTGAAATCTTAGCGGAGTTGCTCTTGTGTTGCTGTGGAATAAAATACAGGAGACGTTGAAGATTTGCAGGAGATTTTATCAGCTGTGAAATTCAGGAGGTATTTGTGTCAGATTGTGTTATTATTGCAAAAGAAGGGAAGATGTCTTCATATGCAGGTGGAGGTGAACAGTAAGCATTGCTTCCATCCTCCTCTGTCTTCTGAATCCTGCAAGGAATCAAACAACATATCTGAGGCAGAGAAGAGCTGGCTGATATCCAAATGTTTACAGGCCCAATTGGTTCTGCTTAAAGCATACGTTAGGGAGCCGATTGCCCTTTAAAAGAAAACACCGAGGTTGAGCAATTCCCCCCCTTGATCATTCCTCTATTTGGCATTAACCAGTGGAAACAGACTGAAACAGGTCAGAAGTTGTGACAACATAAGTGAGAGCTGGTGAGCAGAGCATGTGTTCATATGATCGGAGCAGCAGTTTATAGTTATCCTAGGTTAACTGTATTATTCCTGCTGTCCACTTACATTAAAGTGAATTACTTTCCTGGAAACCTGCTGGGAGTAATCGTCTAAAAACAATAAAAGAAAGTGAAAACTTGTAACTTTCCGCTAATGCAATGCAGCTTTGTGTTTAGCAGAATGTCCGTCCAAGGATATTTGATTGGATTTCAAATAAATGGGATCCTGCAATTAGTGGGGAAAAAACTTTTTTTTATGGCAATACACAATGTTATGTTTCCCTCAGCACTATGGGTTAGGAACAGGTGGGAAAATATGATGAAGTTAAAAAAAAATCATGCCACAATTTGCTTTTCCCTTTGCATATTGTAAAATGTCTTTGATATAACATTATTCTGCACAGGACATATTTGGCTAATATGACTGAACTAGAAGACTACAGTGAATGTCAGCCAGCTAAGCGTGACTAAATGAGAAGCTGGGGAACTATTTTGGTCTTAATTGTCCTCATTTCATTGACACAAGGCTTATTTTATTTTATGCAAAATTCTAAGAGATTGTTTCACTGATTATCTCATTTTCCTGTTACTTTTTCAGAATTTATGTGACACATTGTAAAGTATAATAATCTACGTGAATCAGTATCAGTGAGTTATGGAGAGATTCATTGCGCCATAATTGGCTGAGAGAGTTTGGACAGCCAAAAACCACTTTGGGCCAAGTGGAAAGTGATCTTGTGGTTAATAAGAAATGAACTCTGGCACACTCTGTTTTAATGAGCGCTGTGAGAAGCTGTGAGTTTATAACACACTCAAATCTGATTTGAAGATTGAAGATTAACTCTCCAGCTTTCTGATCCGGTGTCAACATGTTGCATGCCGGATGACCTGAGCAGGAATAAAACAGTTTCTTTAAGTTTCTTATTGTTCCCTACCTGTATCTTCTGCAGCTGTCTGTGCAGCGAGCTGAGCTGTCTCCCGAGTTATGCCTGCAGCAGGCAGCGTCATGTGGAGTGCAGGCTGCATTCACAGAACTTCCCGCATGGAAGTCAATGGCCTGGCGTACTTCCTGGGTTATAAAGTTATACTGAGGTGGGAAACATACCATTGCTGAGGCATTACGTAACAGGACCGGCTGATTTATGCCACTCAGCGTAAAAGAATGTCCCGTTGAGGTTTGCTCCCTTGCAGGCACCTCTTCGTCCAACAGTCTGCAGGACCAGCATGAGAAGATCCCAAACTTGCAGACACTGGTAAGTATGAAAGTGCCTCCGATGGAGATCAGGATCGGGCCTAGGAGCTGGGTCCACTCAAAGTTGGGGTTGGCTTGGTAGAAATGCCAGCCCATGGCGGTGAAAGTGACACCGACAAGGGCGAGGAAAACTCCCGAAAATAACATGACGGCTCCGGTCTTCTCACTATCCAGCATGCTGCGAGACTGTTGATGGCGAGGAGCAGGTGTATCAGCTCTGTTGGTCTCCATTACAGGCCTCTGCACCACCATGTTAGTAGAGAAAAGTTGTTGGTCCATGAGTTCCCCTGGGTGTCAAGTTCAAACTGAGCCACGATGCCTCTCACAGGGAAGGAAAACACTGAGTAACTCAGCCAAAAGGAGAAGTTAAAAGTTAACCTGACTTAATTCTGGCACGATCAAGTCCAAAGCACACGGTGTACCAGTTTCATGTTCATATGCAAAAATCTCTTTTTAAGCATGTGTGAATGAACTCACGTGGACAACAAGATTACTATTGAATAATGGCTGCATGCACAAAGTTGTGCATGGGGGGTGAATTAGGGCAGAATATTGAAGAAAAGTCTGTTTGAATCTGAGAAACAGAACCCTACATAATAAAACATAAGCCTGAAGTCAACTGATGACAATATATTTACAATAAACCCTTTGTGGTTAATAATTTAGTCAGGTATGAGACATGTCACCAGTCCCCAGAGAGCATAATGTGAGGTATTAAGAGCATGAGAGAAGATCTGGTGTGTTTAAGGTCCAGAAAAAAAACTAGAAGAAAAGGGAGATTCCTGCACGCATAGAACGTGATCCGAAATCCACCTTGTCACATGTCATTTCACACAGACACGTCTCCCATCTGCGCTGCTATGCATAACTTATCAGCGACAGCTCATGCTGCAATAGTCGAACAATCAGTCTAGCATGTTAAGTGGAGGGGGCTTAAAAACACATCACGCTATACGTGTTGCAGTCAGGGACTAAATGAGCTGCACACAGAGTGAAACCAACACGTAACACGCAGGCGGAAGAGGCTCAGCACTTCACACAGGGTGTCTGCTGAAGCTGCCTGGCAACCTTACTCTTTATTAGTTTCTCCTTTCATGGTTGTGTTGCAGAATTTCTATTTGGCTTGCTAATCTATTCCTCCACTATAGTCTCATTTAGTAGTAACTCCTTCATAGGCTGCATGCAGTAATGCAGTCTGCAGAAACATGCAGTGTGTGTGTGTGTGTGTGTGTGTGTGTGTAAAAAACCCACCTATGTTCATGCATTTTTAATTCTGAATGCAAACACAGTGACATGCAAACATGTTTTTCAGTTGAATTTCATAGCAGTCTGCTCTTCTCCCAGCGGACAGCTTGCTTTTGCCTACATAAAAGCACATCCGCACTGTATTGCGTGTCACAAGCCTGCCAATCAGAAAGCAGGATCATGCATCGCGTTAAGGCAAAGCAAAACAAAAGGTCTTCAGAAGGAACACACCATGCCAGTGGCTGATCAAACCTAACCTGTGTGTATCTGTGTCCTTGAATGTGTCTGTCTTCATGTTTACCATAGCCTCAGCTCATTTCACTTGGCACTAATGAACAAAGGGACAGATAACTATACAAAGAATCCATATGAGAGCAGTGTTTAAAGAACCCCCCAGAATTGAAGCTGCGCAGATTCTTTCAATTAGCAAACTCCAAATATTTATGGACTGAACATTTCCTCTCTGGAAGGAAGGAGAGCTGTGTGTGTGTGTGTGTGTGTGTGTGTGTGTGTGTGTGTGTGTGTGTTTGTGTGTGTGTCTCCTGTTGACTCACACTGGGGTGTATTGATCCCCAGGGCTTATGCTTCATTTCACTTGAGCTCTGCCACCATCCTTTAAAAACACATCTGTCCAACATCCACAGTCTTTATCAGAAATAGTCACAAAGCAGCTACATGTCAGATACTCATACTTAGGTGTGTAGAAAAGTGACCAAGTCTCAATTCTTGTCCATTCTCTCTCTCTGTGTGAATGGTGTCTTTATCTCTTCTCCTTCTGTGTCCTTGTCTCTCTCCTTCTGTGTGATTCTGTTATTGTATCGCTCTCTTTCTGTGTGTACAGTGCCCATATCTCATTTCCCTCAGTGACCTTGTCTCTTCTCTTTCTGTTTCCTTGTCTCTTGTCCCTCTGTGTGAACAGTGTCTTTGTCTCTTTAGTTCTGTCCGAATGTGTCCTAAACTCCTTTCCTTCTGTGTTAATGTGTCCTTGTCTCTTTAGTTCTGTCTGAATGTGTCCTTATCTCCTTTCCTTCTGTATGAACTGTATCCTATGTGAATGAGTCATTGTCTCCTTTCCATCTGTGTGAATGTGTCCTTGTCTCTTTGGTTCTGTGTAAATGTGTCCTTATCTCCTTTCCTTCTGTATGAACTGTATCCTATGTGAATGAGTCCTTGTCTTCTTTCCTTCTGTGTGAATGGTGTCCTTTGGTTTACTTCCTAATGATGTCTTCATGGTAGAGAAGTGTTTGCTTTACGTCTTGTGGGGTTCGTATTCTTCATGTATGTTCGCAAACTGTCTTCCCCTTTGAATAAGTAATATTTTCAATATTATCATTTTAGTCTTGTTATCTATTGCATGCCTGTCTGTTCTGATAGAAGGAACCCCCCTCTGCTCTTCTTCCAAAGATTTACTCCTGCATGGAGTCCTTAAGTTAGAAGGAAATTGTGTATTAGTGCTCGTCCATTTGGCTGTATTCATAGAGAGGCAAAACAATTGTAATGAGTGATTCTGTTGGGCCAATAAAGAAAGGCCAAAGGATCACTGCAGGAATTAAGATGTGACCATTTCTCAGTGATCCCCTCCCCCAAACACACACACACACACACACACACACACACATGCTTACCATGACAAATAGCCTGTGACGTGCCTCTGTGAACATGGCACGGAAGGGTCCACTCCCTCTCCCCAGGGCTGATAAGGCAGTTGAGTCTGCCAGTGGACGGGGCTCTGAGTGTCTCCTCACTGGATCTGAATTTCACTTCCAGTGAATCATTTCACCTTTCTAGCAGTGGTCAGGGAAAATCTACCGTGAAATCACAACAGTCGTATTTCTGTTTCTGTCTGTTTGCAGTTGCTGGGGAACAGCAACACAATTATTGCAGTTTGTCATGTTTACTTAACCTCCAGGCTTTACATACCACCTGACTCAGTGTCTTGAATGTGAAAAAGAAGCAGAGGGGTGAAGCGATATAACTAAAATTCATCTTGTGTTAGGGTGCAGTCCAAAAAAAGAAAACTCTCTGTTTAAATGACAGCATCCCTATGGAGACAATATTGGAAGTGTGAAAATTTCATTGCAAAGTTCAAGTCACTGCTCTCTCCAGGGGAGATTGCATGTCTAAATTCACTAACAGGCTAGATAACTGACATATATTACTTTTTGGTTTGTCAACAAACACAGTAGGTCAGTGAAATCTGTTCAAAAAGAAAGAATCAGCCTATTTCAGTACAATATTTGACTTGTATTTCAAGATTAAGACATGAGGAGATATTTCCTAGATACACATCAAGGTGTTGGATAAGGACATTTGTTCCTAATGCGAGTGTTTCCTAAATTAGCGCCCCTCTTAGTGGCAGGAGATCAACACATCCTGAAATTTAATGGTTGCAGTTTTAAAAATGTGGTAAACTTTGTGAAACAGTTGTAGTTTGGTTAGGTTCAAGCACCAAAACTCCTTGGTTCGGTTTAGGAAAGTCAATGATAGAAAAGACACAAACATCCCCTTTCCCAGTGGGATGGAAGCTGGATCCTAAAAATATATATATTGCAAAAAAAGAAGACAAAAAGGTCTGCACACTAAATAGCTCCCACATGAAGGCTTTATTGCTAGTAGTGCTTTTTCATGGCTCAAGCCACTCTTTAGGTTTAGGAAGAGATCACGGTTTGGATTAAAATAAGAATGTTTATTACAAAATTAAGTTACGCACCTACATTTAACACAAGTTAAATGCATTATGTAAGTAAGCTTAAATAACTAACAATAATTATTTTTACAATCTCCAGGGTCAAAGTCCTCCTCCCTACACGGACTTTGTCGCTCTTTAGACCACATCATCAGACTTTCTCCTTTGCTTCCATCCTTATTATTATGGCCACTAGAGGCCTAACAATAAACATAAATATAGGTCATCTCAAGCTGCTTGACATTATCATATATCGATGAGATGAAGTAGTATTTTTTGTCTTTTTAAACAAATTGTTACTGCTTCCACATCCAACTCTACTGTCACGATAAAATAAAGGCAAATCATCTATCAACACACACAGACATGCATGCTTTTTACATGATTGATTGATTGATTGATTGATTGAGTCTAAAGGTGGTGATCTGTCGGTGTCAGCAAGACAAAAGTAGTTGTCTAAGTCCTTTTGTAGTGATAGATTCCCTGTCAGTTTTGTTAACGGTGAATTGTGTTCATGTTTTTATTGCCATAAGGAAACAGTTGACGGAGTTCTGCTTGCTGAGTGGAAAATGTGACAGATGCCTTTGGATGTGAGTCTGACATGTTCGGGGTTTGAGTTATTCTAAAGAGGTCGTCTGGGTTTTGGAGCAAGCAGGAGTAGCAGAGGAGAAGAATCCATATTAATGCAATAAACTTACACCATCCATGTTTGTTCAGATGGTTTTCCTCGTGGTAAAGAGGGAGATCAAATGGGCACATCAATATTAAATTGTCCATAAATGTTACTGATGTGGGGCTTGCTCTCTGGACTGTAGAATAACTCAACTCCATGGCTCCAGTGGGCCTTTGGACAAACATAACTGTGATGGTGGACAACAAAGAGTAAATGCTCCCTCTGCTCCGACTGTTTCACGGAGCTGATTCTGACGTTCAGACGCGCTCAATCGATACCAGACACAAGCAGCTCAACCGTCCAAGAACCATATTTGGAGGAGCGCGAGTGATCTGACGACACTGACTACACGCCTCTCTACACCTCAACCTGACTGAGCAAAGCCGCTGCTAATTCATGTTAGCATTAATTGGAGCATTAACTGGGGTGTTAGTTTTGGCTAGCAGAAAACAAAAACAAAATGCATGTTACTTACCTCAGAAAAATAAACAGTGACTCCTTGGAGTGTCTGTTAGTCCAACCAAACACTGAACAAGACATTTTTACTGAACAAAATGTTCAAATAAAGTCATTAAGTGAAAATACAGTGTGAAAGGGTTAAAGTTATGAGACAAAACTGGTAAACGTCCTTTTTTATATCTATATCATGTTATATATAACTTTATTAACATGTTGCCGTGGATACGCATTGCTCTGCTTCTCTCCTGATGAAGGCTCGCCTTGTTAGTGACCTGTCAATCAAAGGTAGCCACGCCCCAAATCATATGATTCTTTATCTTCTATTTTCTTCTAAATGGGGCCATTATTAGAACTGTTGACATCAAATTGTCTTGAAGAAGATTTTTTGCTAGCGATTGAGATCATAGTGTTCCTAAAAAAAAATTCTGAGGTAATAAATCAAGTGAGAAATTTTCTCATTTTGCACTGAAATGAATGGACAGATTTTTTTTTGCTGCCAAACTTAGCACACCCTGTTGGAATTTTTGGTAGAAAGCAGCTTAAGGCACTTCCTGGTTTGCCTGGCTAATGTGCTCTCTTGACAGTGATCTTTTAATCAAACTCCCAAAATATTAATGTGTATAAAACTGGGGTTGAATCTGGGTTTTGAGTTTGATTTGAGTTTGACTAGTGGCGATTTAGTCTTGCATGGAAAACCTTGTAAAATCACAGTTACTCAAATTTACAAAAAACTAGATATAATGTCTTCAGTAGTGAGCTTTGTTGGTGCTTGGAGGCAGATTAATAAAACCTACTGTTGGACTGGGCAAGAGCTGAGCTACTTGTCTCCCTGTTTTCCGGCATGCTACGCTAAGCTAACCAGCTGCTAGCTGTATAGACCAAAACATTTTGACATTACACTAACAGCAACATTCACTTCTTTGTAGACGAACTGGCGTTTAACTTGAATTGTGGAGGTATGTGAAATTGGCAAACTTGTTTATTTCAGTTGTCACTAAGGTTTAAGATATATAGTTAAACATGTTTGTCCTAAACATCTGACTTTTCTGCTGTGCTTATTTTATGTACCAGGTAATTTTGCTACCATCTTAAATAAAACAGAACCTGCTATTTTGGGGTAAACTCAAGCTGTCATTTTCCTTTATAGTCTGTGGCCCAACATATATAATATCAGGTCTCTGACCTAATGTTTGTGAAAGTATTGGTATTAATGAGATATGAAAGTTGATTTCAATGAATGAGATGAGGGTTTATGTCACTCATTCTGATTATATTGACTATATGCTAAATACACTGTTGCTCATAAAGTTGGAATAAAATATATTTTATTACCTTGTTACATTGTGACAATGTGATTTATTCTCGACAGATAATGTGTATATCTTCTCAAAACTTTCAATCTCTTTCAAACATATCACAATGAAAATGAAACCACAATTTACGCTAACATTTCGCTAACATTGCAGCATCTTACAGTTTCTTACATGCTTCTGTTTAAAGAGTTACTGAACTGAAGGTTCAAATTAAGTCCCGCCTCCAACGAGGCAGGCAGACAGCCAATCACAGTTTAGGATAATAAGGTTGTACCTGAGGGTGGCCAATCAGTTTTCAGGGGACACCTGGATACGCCCCTGTGTGGCTCAGTTCTAAGGTTATAAAATTCACCTACCTGTATCTCCAAAGCTTGTTCTATTTATTCATACAATAGCTGAAGTGTATAAACAACAAGTCTCTTTTTTAAGGGGTTATGTACCAGACAACATTTTGGATTTGACGAGCTGATCTTCTCGTGTAACTCGTGCCACTAAAGCCAATTTGTCTCTCAATCAAATTCTCTTTAGTTGGTTCATACTTGTGTAACCCAAACACTTAAATTAACAGATTCAAAGCCTGGCCACACACAAAAGTCTACATGTGGACCAGCAGAGTTTTGGAATATGACTTCAGCTCACATATCTCACTTTGGCTTGTCAGAGAATAACATCATACACAAGAGACCCTAAGATCTCTTCCTCTTCGTCTGAGTGAGGCGGACAGGGGAAAGTAGAGTCTACACTGATGGCTCCCACATGTGGCTAGGAAAAAGGCAGCTCAGACGGTGTATTTCAAACAGCAAGGAGGAGGTCTTCGGGCAAAGGGACACAAGGCATGACTGAGTGTGTAAATATGCACAAGGTGTTGATGTAGTGCTGAGCGTGTACGCACAGTCATCCATACATCCTCCTAAGCAAAGCGCTGCATGAGGTTCTGGCAGTGCAAACATGATATTAGTAACACATGTGTGGTGGTGTCTTCAAGCTGTATATGGATTATGGTGCATTAAAAAAACACAATAGATTTACTGTTTCAATTCTATTGTACTATTGCAACTTTTCTGCCAATATTTAATCAGTAAAATCTGCATATTTTGGGGGGCTTTTAGATGTTTTTAATGGGCCGATTCACGATGCCAATTTTCGGAGTGCTTTATCTGTCAATTCTGAAGACAAATATTTACCAGAGCACACAGGCTACATAAAAGGAATAAAGTGTTTGCAGAAGCTGTATAGATTGTGTGGGGTCTTTCAAATATATTTTTTGTTGATTTTAGATACAGTGTACTGCAGTGAACTCATACAACTATCTCTAAAGCTCATATAGTCACACAGAAACTGTCTAAATGGAGAAACACTGCAGCCTCGACCCCTGACCCATGTCATCATGACTTATTGATCAGATATATTGAGCTTCCTGCTATGACCTGACAATGCACAGAAGCAGCTCAGGTAGACATGTTCTCTGTAAGAGTGTTCCACCTGCCCAAGGTTAGAGGAAAACTGCTCTCCTATTCTCTCAAATTGATGTTTCTAAACTCATATCAATATATCTGTTTACTTTTAAATAGCTTTTATTGAGATGCAGAGGACATACTGACGATGCCTGACAATCTTTAAGCCATGTTACTTTAAACATGCTCAGGCAATATTTTTAATCATTTTCTACACTGCATATATGGTATAAAAGAAATGGATGTCGCCTCAGTGATGGTTTTTGAAGCTTCGAGTTCAACATTTTGGCCATTGCTATCTTGTTTTTTTTTGAGTAAGAAGCAACCATATTTGGATGAGAGGTTGAATCAAAGGACAGTACACAGGTACCATCAGTATTGCAAATGCTAAGTTAGCAGCTACACTGTCGCTAGGTAGCTTGATTAGCAAGGGGCATCTGTTACAAGTAACAAAATTAACATGATGCCGTATTGAAGACTTGAAACTAACGATTGAGACCATACACTCATTATTAGAATGTTTACGGAGGTAATAAATCAAGCAAGAAGTAGGGTCTTTTTTCATAGACTTTATTAACTTTTACTTCTTTCTGCAACCAGTGATTTCCCCCCCTGCTGGCCATTAGAAAGAATACAAGTCTAAAGCACTGTACTGGCTTCACTTTTTAGATGCGAGGGTTTGCAGCTTGATGCAAACATGATAAAGTTCAACAATAATAATGTTTATCTCATTCATCAGCTTAGTTACATTTGCAAATTAGCACTTGCTAGGCTGATGGGAATGTCATCAGTTTTGGAGGTATTTTGTCACAAAATTAAAAGTATAAAAGTACTGGACAATGTGAAATTTTATCCTGATGGTAGTGTTTGATAAAAAGCTAAAAGATCAGTAGAATCCTTGGGGTACTGTAACAGGCTTGGATGGAGGACAGGAAAACAAGAAAAACATAACTAAAAAAACTAGCCTGGTCGCTACCGAAGTTACTGCTTCGAAACACATCAAAATGTTTCCCTGGATAAGTGGATTAGCTTCAATCTCACCGTGAGGACATGCAAAGAGTTCCCCTTTATTGTCAAGGTTGATGAGATGAGCAACAGGTTCTACAGATTCATTTTTTTAATGAATTAAGAAATTTAAAAACGTGTCCATCTCAAACAAAAACATGTCTTTAAATGTAATTTTTGTCACTCCAAAATCCCAAAACATTCATTTTAATTAAGTAAAACAGAGGAATATATCGATTATTCAATTAATTGTTGCATTGCTCTGAAATGAACAAAAAAGTACCAGATTGAAGCTCTTACTAGATCTTCATCCTGAGGCTAAAAAAAGCACACAGAACACACTTAGTCATTTTAATATATTTGTATATATTCATATATTACACATTTAATACAGGCACAATGAGAAATCATAAAGTAGAGACAAAAAGTGGCTGACATATTGGTAAAAATGTACAATTTATGAGAATCATTTACATAATTTTGCTCTCTTTAAACTCTTTTCAATACAACATATAAAGAAAAAAAGGATGTGAAAGTGACAAAGAAAGGAGCCTTGAACAGTTATTTTGTACGTTTTGTCGGGACAGCAAGAACCAGCTTGCTAATACTGAATACAATTACCAAATTATTATTATTTTTTTTTTTTATGTATTCGGCTCATCTGACCAAAACCACTGATATATAGTTACTAAAGAGAAACCATAGTGATTTCACACTGTACAAATGTCTGGTGCTACAATTTTAGGATTTTATGTAAACTCATTATTTCAAAACACCTTCAAACATTTGGCTGATTGAGGTCGAGAGTGAGATACAAAATTTAAAACACAACTTAAATGGATATTCAAATCATCCATTTAAGATTAATGTCTGCCTCTGGATATTATCAAAGGCTTGCGACTTGAACCAGATTCTTACAAAACATTAAAAACATTAAAAACTGGTGACAATCACCTTGGCCAGATATGATGGATGATGTGAGTCAAGTTTGGATATGAGTTTTAAATCACCTGCAGTTAAAAACTACAATGAGCCGTTTTCTACAGCACAGCGGACAATAAAAAATAAGCCAGATGTGAAAAGTTATTTTCTTATCTGAGAGGTCAGTTGGCCACATGATGCACAGTGTATGAAACTCCTGCTATAAAGAGTTTCATCAGTTTTCAATCACAGCTTCCAGGCAACTAAGCACATCTCCAGACACAGCACATACAGCCAGTTGATCAAATTAAAGCAACTTCAAGGATATTTAAACTGGTTTAAATTTAACACTGATGCCTCTATAGGACCGACATTAACCAATAAGACCATCAGCGAGAAAATTAGCTAATTCAATTTAAAAACTCACTGCAGAACCGGACAAAAATATTTACGGCACGCAGAGCCTATGTTTGCATTTTTCCAGGCAAGCCTTGGCAGCGAGTCTTACTTCAGACAGTTAAAAACCAGCAGGAGGAGATTTTTCTTTAGAGAATTGTATTTTTGATGTTATATTTTGTGGTAAAAAGATCGATACTAGGGCAGGATATGCAAAGAGATAATGAAAAGAACTGATGAAAGAAGGAAAAAAGCAACAATAGCCGCGTTTCCGTTAAAGTCAAAGCAAATTTTAAAACAAAATTTTGAAATGTTGCATTAGAGAAAATGCTAAATTGAGACGTTTCCATCAACTGGTTTAGAGCGAATAAACAAAGCTGCATTAACATATTTTGTCAGAAGATGGCAGTGTAATGTGTTGCTGTAAAAAATGTTGCTGTTTGGAAAACTTTGGCAACCCACAAGAGAAAATGGAAAGAAGTCTTAAGAAATTGGATTCAATTGGGCAAATTATAATGTTCGCTACATCAAAATTTATTTGGAAAAAGTGTTTCCATCTCTGTTTAGCACAGTAAGTATTTTTCGATAGGGCAAAAACCACCTCAAGCGAGCATAGAAACTTCTATGCAGATTTGGGGGGTTTTATTTTAGTTTTCATGTTTCAATCTTTGCTTTTCTCATGCAAATCGTCAAAATGTGCAAAGAAATTCATTGATGGAAACATGGCAAGTCATAGACCACGGGCAAAATTGTGAGATGTAAAATAATTCAAAACTGATCTTGAATTAGCTCTTCCTCCTCAACAGGTATGTAATATGCCTATTTTATTTTTTAAATACATAGCAAGATGCAGTTTTACATCAGAATTAATGTAAAACAAATTTGACTTTGTTTCACCATCCTCATATTACAGTTATTAATCTTGCAAAGGCCCAAACAGATACATTCCCTCATCGCTATGCATTCTGCAAACAGTTGTTTTAAAAAAGAAAAATGGTATTAAAATAATTGCATCTTTCTTTCACATGCATCCAAAATAAATGCACTTGCTAGCCAGATCAAGATCTTTACAACACAAACAGTGGTTGTAAGGAAACAAGACCACTTCTGTCCACAGGGGGTGCCAGAATCAACACAAAATTAAAGTTCCTTGTAGTTGCTTTAAGGATCATTACAGGTTGAGGTCAATGAAGAACATAAAAAAACTCCATGGAGAAGTACAACAGCCTCGACTACAGCAGCAGCAGCAGCAGCCTTCTTTAGTAAAAGACAAGAACAAAGCACCAAGAGTCAAAACGTGGCAATTTTCCATCCAGACATCCATTTTCTATACCTGCTTGTGCTGTTTATAGTTGTAAGAGGCTTATCCCAGCATGCACTGGGTGAGAGGCAGGACAGGTCAGTGATCTATCACAGGGCAATGGCAGTACTGTGTGACAATATCGAACAACACCGGATTACTCAGTGTTGAGTTTTTGTGATAAGGCATTTCCGTCGTTAATTTGGCCTTATTGTGCTATTTCTGACTTACATCGTCTACTGCACAGTGAGAGGTGAAAATGATGAGCGTCTGATAGAAAAAAGACGAGATATAAAAAGAGTTTGGTGATCAAACTCAATCACAGAAGGCAAACATGATTTCTGGAAGACAGTCAGGTTGTAAAAAGAGGAGACATTTTCCCTTCAACATCCAAATAAAAGGAGTAAAAAACACAACTGGCACATTGTTGGTGCTATCGACTGTGCTGTCGTATACAAAAAATATTATTAGAGAAAAGTTAGATTCAGGCACATTTCTCTATTAATAGGGCATTTTAAAAGCTCCGTGCTTCTAACATTTTTTGTTTTACAGTCAAGATTTTTTTTTTTCAGTATAAAAATTAAGGCCTAAAAATGTAAAAAGAATGCAAAAAAAATGCAAGCCGTGACTGAAAGGGGGATTTACAAATGAGAAAAATCTAAAAAGACCACAATGATCACAGATTGATTAAAAAACTCTGCATTTTAACCACAGAGAAGTGTAGCTTAAATCTGGAAAACCCCAAATTTGGGTAAAACATTGTTGCCTATTGATCCACAGTAAAAGAGGAGGCACTGAGGTCAGATTTTTTTTTTGCATTTGTGTGAAAGCACTTCAAGAGAAGCTTGTGCCATACGTGTGTGAGTAAGACAGATTTTACCTTCATTGTTTCATTGCACGTGATGAAAAAAAGACAAATCATGAGGAAGAAAAAAGAAAGATCAGTAAACAAAACTGATTTGAGCATTGAGTCAGAGCTGGTTGAGCAACGTAATCAGTGTTAATATTTACAGTTCAGACGGAGAAAAGATTCTCTGCTCTTCCACACGGTTTTGTTTTATAATCCTTAAAGGCTCTTGGAAAATGAATATAAGAGGAAGAAGAGCATCTGAAAGATTGTTAGTGCACTTTTTCTTTTATGATTTCAAATACAATATAGATTTATATCTAATCCATAAATTGTTTCTGACTATACAAAAGTGAATTGATCAGAAAGCATTATTAGACTTCATATCTACACATTTCCTGAAAGCTCATCTTTCTTTTAATCTTTTTCTCTTTTTTTTTAAACAGTGTTCAATACTCAGTGCTGTTTTATTGTAGTGAGATTCTCGCCTCCCGGGCAAAAGCTCAGATGGATCCAGAGGTTCAGGAAGCTTTGAAAAGTTGCCAACTTTTGTGTCAAACAAGATTTTTTTTTTCTTGAGAACCAGAGTGGTGGGTCGCCTCAGCAATCTGCCATGTAACGTCCTGCAGAAGACAACAAAATATGTGCAGTTTGAGTCATAAATGTGTTAAATATTCCAGAAACAGATACGTGTGGACGATCTGCATACCTGTGGCAAATCTCTTCTTGTTGAGAGAAAGTCTGTATCCAGAACCCTGCAGCTCCATGTCCACTCCTGACAGGGTGCTGCCCTCGTTCATAAACTGCACTGCTAAAGTGGACGGGTTCGACGGGCCATCTGACAGCTCAAACTTGGCCCTCAGGGACCCGGCGCCTGGGGTCAAACACAAATAAACTCACTCACTTTGCAGCAATTGATCCAAATCACTACTTCAGAAAGTGCAATTAGTGAAAACTCTGAGGTTGTTAACCCTTTGATGCACAACATATAAACACCTTCTAATGCACAACATTTCCCATGTTATTTCATGCTGGTTATGTGTTTGAATATCTTTTTTTTAATTACAGATCATTGTATCCATTTTTCCTTTCATACTTTATGAAGAAAAATAGTTTTTGTATTATTACATCAAGTTTACACATATGGGTCAGTAATGCCCTTGTGCATTAGAAGCGTAGTGATACAAAAAGTGAAACACTAAATTAACAATTTGAGTATATGTGTAACTATGTTTGTCTTATTTTTAAGGTTTAACTTTAAAAGAGTTGTTAGAACCACCAGATTACATTGGAAAATCACATATTTTAACATCTGAGACTTATTAGACCCACCAAATAATAATTCCCATTGGAAAAACACCAATTTAACAAAATAGGATAGTTAATATTTGTGTCTTCTTTGTCTGGTTTTAAATTGGTGATTGGTGACTTGGTGACCCTTTGATGCACAACATATAAACACCGTCTAATGCACAACATGGGTCAAAAATGACCTTGTGCATTAGAAGCACGGTGATTTAAAAAAAAGTTTTTTTATTCAAAAAGTGAGAAATGAAAACAAAAAAATAGGATGTATGATGATCAAAAACAAGTTATTTGAGGAAAACATTTAATACTGAATGATGAAATTAATTTATTGCAAAGATATAGAATATAAAAACTTAGTCGGGTCACTTTAAACCCATAATGTGCATCAAAGGGTTAACCTAAGATGAGAGAAACTTTGGGTTTTCAGTTCCAGAAAGAGAGGTAACTTAAACTCTGGGTTACTAACACTGGGTTAGTTGGCTATCAGTGGAGGTTTACTGTGGTTTACTTGCTTGGGTCGTATCCATTTCATCGGGGTATACTGTTTATATATTACGGTATTCGTAAACACGTTAATTATCAGTATTAAACTAAAAAAAGAACAGAGTAATTTTAGTTTTTAAAAAGTCTTGTAAGTCGCGATGTTTATTAGCCAAGCTGCCTAGAGACTGACCTCTGGTGGCGGCTGCTGTGCATTACACATAAAAAAAAAAAATTATATATATATATATATATATATATATAAAATCATACAGGATTTCTAAATACACTGGTATACCTTATGCCACCCAAGCCTATTACTCAAGACTTTTTTAGAGTTCTTGTCGCTTTTATGCAGTTTGATTACAGCATCAGGTCACCTCAGCTTAGAATTAAACCTCTGCATGTCATTTTCCTATTTTCTTTATAATACTTTGACTCTGTGCATTTCCTGTACAATGTTTAGTGCACATAATCTCAGTTTAATTAGTGATAATAGATATAAAGCTTTAGGCACGTAGGGTCAAAGAATAATTATCTCTATCACTCTTGATGAGAACAGAACATAATTGATATTTCTGAGTTAGCTGTGCTGTGCTGCAGCTGCAGAATAAAAAAAAACTTCATTGTGTTATCAACCCTTTCCTCCGCTCTAACTCAGATTATTTTCTGGCTATTATTTTTGTGCATGATCTGCATATACATGCATAAGTATCTATACATCTGCAGGTTAAAATGGAAAACTCTGATCAGCTTGTTCTTAAATGGAAAACCAATCTCATGTTTAGTCAATTCAGAGATCAGGAGTTGAGTCAGAGTTTGTTAAACCTGCTTTCTGAAACAAGACCAAAGTCTCTTTCTCGCTGCACACATATAGGAAGGATTTTGAACAAGTTGTCTCTTATTGCAAACAAAGAAGAAAAAAAAAGATGATTTACCTTCATTTTCGGACTTTTCTGAGATGTCAGTCAGCTTCCACAGACACTTATTCTGCTCTGAATTCCTAAAACAAGAGAAAGAAATAAGCTGCTTCTTCTGTTGAACTAAGATAAAAGTGCTGTCAGCGGTCCTGCTAATATAAAAAGTGCCACATTTTACCAGATGGAGTTGGGCAGAGACTGCATGTTGGTGACTCCTCCGTCCACGGGCACTAAGATCTGCACGTTGGTGAGCGGACCAGGGGCGGCCATGGACTCCGGGTTGTAGCGGTAGTCTACCCGCAGGTCTGATGTGCTCGGTGTGCACTTCCAGTACACGGCCAGGTTGAGAGGGGTGGAATGGATCCCGTCAGACTGAACCTGAAACCCGGAGAGACAAACAAAGCTGCTTTGAGTTCTTCAGCAGTAATGAGACTTTATGAGACCATGTTGTGATTTAGTTGTCTTACTTTGTTGAAAGGTTAAATGTAAGCTAAAAAACCCACCAACTTCTCCCACCAACAAAATGCCAATTAGCCCAATAATGGACTGTTTGTTTGAGCTTATATTTCATTATGTTCCTAGATTTCTTCCTGTACTACACATATACTAAAACTCAGATTTATTTGACGAGAGAAAAAAAAGCAGAAGCAGCCTGATTATGGGGTGGCAGGACGGCCTTTAGTGGTTTGTGTGGTTGTGAGCGAAGTGGAGGGCCGAGGCTTGATGCTTGATGACAGTGTGGCCGAAACAGCTGAAGAATCACTTAACAAAATATCTAACCCCTACATACTGTGGGGCTGAAGCATTTTACTGGCATTACTATACATTACTTTACTATCCATTTACCATTATGGACATACATTAAATAAATACCATTTGATTAAGGCATGTATAATGGTCAAGACGATCTTCTAAACCAGTTCTCAGTCCAGTAGAGCACCTTTAGGATGTGGTGGTATAAGAGATTTGCATCATTGATGTGATTAATCTGCAGCAACTGCATGATGCTATCATGTCAATATGGACCAAAATATCTGAGGAACTTTTCTAAAACCTTGTTGAATCTATGCTATGAAGAATTTAAGCAGTTCTGAAGGCAAAAGGGGTCCAAAACAAAACTGGTACTAGCAAGGTGTACCTAATAAAGTGGCCAGTGAGTGTAGTCTTAAAGTAGAGGGAAAGAAAAAACAATCGAACTGTCACAATACTTCAAAATAATTATTTTAATATATACTTTATTGCAGGAGTTGATAAAAATGTATATTTGTTTATATATCATGTTCTTTATACTTGTAGCATTCCTGCACATTTATATGTTTTAAACTGAGTAACTTATAATAATAAGGTTAGAAAAAACTTTACTTTGCTTTTTTCCATTCATTCTCTATGGCTCTAAGCTTTTAAAATAAAAAAAATATGCACACAGATATGAAAGAAACTAATGCGCTAATGTAAATAAGCCAGTTTGAACAGATAAAACAAGCTTTCTTTGGTTTGACTTTAAACATGATGTCATGCAGAGGAGGCATTTCGCGTGTGAGGCTTTTAGGAGCAGGCCTACAGCACCGTATACAGCTGAGGTTTAAACCAGACTATAACATGGTTTCAGAGCAGTAAATTCAATTATAAAGCCAGTTAGTCACCACAAATTAATCCTAACTGGTGCAGACAGATTGTGAGGCTGTGACAACAAAGTTAAAACTACTTTAATATTCTAAGCGTATAACAGACGATGAATCAAATAGACTCTTTAACTTTGGAACATTTCTATCAAAAACTGTACATTTCATATAAAAATACATTCTGCACTGTCTGTATTTCGGCCCTGCTCTCTCATCTATACTCTCAGTCTTGTCTGCAGCGTAAAGCACTCGGAGAAACATGTTTTTAGAGGGCATTCTTCCTAAACACAGTTATTTTATCTGGATTATGTTCGAGGCTCTGCGTTGGCTGACTGACCTGGTATTTTAGGATGTCCACATTATAATAGGAAGCTGTAGGATTCTGATCTGAGGCTTTTCTGAGGTAGGACGTCAGCGCTTGCATGTTGAACCAGAAGTCCTTGGAATTTGAGTCACTTTGGGAAGGATCACTAGATAAAAAGACAAACAGTCAGAGAGATACACACACACAAACTCAAGCACAAGGAATAATATGAGGCTAAATTATTCATTACTACTGGCTTTGTGTGCAAAGCTCCAATAGCTTGGAAAAAATGACCCTGTTATATCCAACCAGCTACTAAATCATGAATTCCATTTGATTCAATTAGTCCGACCATGTGGTCTTGGGATAACTAAGAGAAGGAAGAAGAGCAAAAAAACATTAAAAAGAAAAAAGAAAATTAACTTTTTACATTTTAAAAAGCTGAAGAAACAAAAAGAAATAAATGTTGCATCGGATGTAAGGTAAAACATACATTAAAGTTCTCCGACTAAGACTAAAGAGGTGAGAAGTAAAATAATATATGTGGAATCAAGCAGCTGTTATATGAAGTTTGCTGCTCTTTGCTATTTCGAGGCGTGAAGTGTTTCAGAAGAGACATGGGCTGTTGAGAACCTGGCTGTTAAAGTCTGGTGGAAAATACTTCCCTGACAACTTAATGATAGGTTTATGTCAGATTACTAATTGAATTTCCTCTCTCTGACGCAGACTACATTTCCTCCATTCTCACTCAAACCGTCGCTTCCAAATCCCCTCGATCGCTTAACCACGACTCTGACAAGTTATCCACTCGTCAGCTCTGCACAGCTCTTCGTTTCCAGTGCAGCAGTTTGTGTGCACAGCTCACCTGTACAGAAGCTGTTGGTTGGGCAGGATCTGCTCCAACCTGCTGGTGTTCTTCAGTTTGAAGGTGAGCACGGCCGGGGAGGGGTTAGTGGTGAACACTTTGATGATGCCCATGGGGAACGACAGGGTCATGTCTCCTGTGATCTTCACAATGCACCTGTGGAACGTAGCCACGTGGATATAAAGGATATGTTATAGATAGCATATATTGCAATGACACAAAGCTGTTGAAAATCAGTAGCCGTGTTTCCATCAATGATGCGCATGAGAAAAGCTTGATGGAAATACCAAAAATCGATAAAAACTCATAAATCCATATTAAAGTTTTTACGCTCGATTGAGGTTGTTTTGTCTTTTTCAAAAAATAGTTAATGCGGTAAATAGGAGTTGGAAACGCATTTTGTGAATAGGTTCTAACGTAGATAGCATTTAACTCATATGACTGATCAATCAACTGAAAGAACAATTATAAGTTGCCCAATTGAATCTAATTCCTGAAGACATATTTTCTCTGGTAGGTGGCCAAAGTTGTCTGATAAGCAACTTTTTTTTAAAATTATTCTTTCTCTCTTCTTCTTTATCTCTTCTTCTTCTACTGTTTACTGACGGATTAGCCTACAGCAATACATTACACTGCCATCTTCTGACCAAAGTAAGTTCACGCAGCTTTGTTTATTTGCTCTAAACCAGTTGATGGAAACGTCCCTAATTTGCATATTTCTTAATGCAACATTTCAAAATTTTGCTTAAAAATTCGATTTGATTTTAATGGAAACACTCTTTGCATATACTGCCCTAGTATTGGACTTTTTACAATAAAATACAAGATGAAGCACACAAAATGTGTCACAAACGACAATTTTTGCTTCAGACTTTTGGCAAAGTTTCCCTTGGGTCGATAATTGATTGGCTTATTGAATGTGAAAGACGTCTATCAGAATTTTTCAGCCTCTAAATTTACATCTTCAGATTACTTGTTTTGTCTGACCAACAGTCCAAAACCCAAATATATATTCTATTTTATTCAATCAGCAGTGATAAACAACAGAAAAAAGTATTAAATCATAACATTTGAGAAGCTGCAACCAGAGACAGTTAGGCACTTTACATGAAAAATATCCTAAATAATAAGATGAAATTAGGGCCGCCCCTTCTTAGTCGATTAGACGACTAATCGGTTGTTTTGGTCTTAGTAGACTAAGATTTTCTTAAGTCGATTAATAATTTTTTCCCCTGCTCAAAGACTTATTTCCAAGAAACGTAAGAGCACATAATCAGGTAAACATAAGATTTAAAGTGGTGCTTTTGCTGGATTTTTTGTGTAAAAATGCTTTAACAGTTTTACAGATCTTATGATTAAATCGACTTATCAATCAATGGATTAATTGACTAAGAACTTGAAGGACAGTCTGGACTTCTGAATATATAAATAATTGGTAATTTTATTTTGCTTATGTAATGTTTTTATCACTATAACTAAACACAAATCCAATTATGCTCGAATCATTGGTCTTTTTAACTCTAAAATGTCTTGTTAGGAAATTGTATGATTTTCTTTCTTTTAGATATTAAAATAAAAGGAAACATTAATGCCTGATTGGAGGCAGGCATATACAGCTGTCTTTAATTTAAATGCTGGATGGGTTTCCTTTACTTGCCCTCAATTGTTTTTTTTTTTTTTGCATTTTCTATTGTTATTATATATTTCTTCTCTTTCCTTTTACTTTATCATAAGCACAAATGAAGAACTATAAAGAGCTATAAAGAACTTTTAATATAAAGATCAAGGCCTTTTTAGAGTTGGTATTGATTGCCTCTAGGTCCCAGGTGTAACACATCTCTGTTTCCATTTTTCTTAATAAACATCTGCATGCTTCTATAAGTCTAATATAAATCCAGTTTCTTCTTTCAGTAAAGGTTGGCCTAGGCTGTGGTGGTAACTGCCCACAGCGGGTCTCAACCTCGCACCGTGTCTCCGCTGCATTGCTTTTGAAATGTTCCATTTACTAATCCCTGCAAAAATAAGCCTTTTGCACAGCAGCAATTTAACAGCAGTTAACCAATAAAAGGCTGTATGTTTTCTCTGCCCCAGACTATAATCTGCCCCATGTAGGTTATCCACTCTGAAAGAATGGTGTCAGACTAACGCAAAACATTCCACACATGCAGAGCGAGAGGGAACTACGGGCACAAACAACGGTCTGAGTGGAGCACACATCAGGCAGCACAACAGCATGAAGTGTATAACTCATAACGTCATTTGTGTTGTACGTTAAAGTTCAAATATGGACAAAAATGTGTATGCGTGCAGGTCCATGTCGGGGCCTTTGAGCAGCAGGAGGTCATGTGAGACTCACTTAGTGGGATCAGCTCCTTTGAAGTAAGCATTAACCGATTCTGTAAAGGCCACGGCAATGGGCAAAGCATCTTGGGATGCCAGGGTCACAGGGCTGGGGCCGCGAGACGTCCCTGAGAACGAGAAAGGCACGGAGTTGGAGGTCTGTTGACTCAGCTGTAGATCTACAACAGCGCAGTTCAAAGCTCACATCAGAATTAGGAAGGCTTAATCATGCAAGGATGCATTATATAATTCTGAATATTTGTATTATTGCATATCATGAAGTCAGTCAGTCATACATTGCAAATAAGTACATTCTGTTATTTTCCTAATAAAGAAAAATAAGTTTTTAGAGCAGATCATGCTACAGCTGCTTTAGTTCAAATTAGGCACTATTAGACAGACAGAATTACCTCAGACTGCATATTAAAACCAAAGTCAACATGTACCAGTCAAATCATTCATCACTTCATTATTTTAAAAGGTATACTATGCAGGAATTTCTGAAAAAAAAACCCCAATCTATAGACTTGCAATAAGTCATAATTTATGCATGTTACGCTGTCTGTATTTGCAGAGATGCTGCCATCCGTCTGTATTTTCTCTTTTTTTCGTTTTACTGTGTTCAGAACATTCTCTGGGTGTCATCCCTTGGACACAAAGCTACAATAATAGCAGAAAAAATGCCCCAAAAAAGTCAGGCAAATATAGAAAGGCAAAACGACAAGTAGACAAAGCTTATTCCTTTCAGTTCCATTAAGCCAGGGAGGAGGCGGCAAGTTTGAAAATTTCGACAATTCCTGCATAGCATGCCTTTAACAATCAAATCTTTACAATGTTAGGAGTTGATGCTGTTGACAGTAAGACAAAATGTGAGAAATGGTCTAAAGAGGTGAATATGGAGAGCACACATGACAGAGAACTGCAATCACTGCAAAGCAACATGTCCACGAGTCCGTCCAGCCCATCAAACAGACTGGTGTTAGTGTTTTTAAGTCAAATACAGAGGAGAGTCCTCTTGTATGCAACCATACCTGCTGGTGTTTCACACCGCTTCTCAAACGTAGGCAGCTTCGCTATGAACACATCATCCTCTTTACGCCAAATTAAAGGCATAAAGAAGACAAGGAGAGCACAAAATGTGAGGAGAGATGAGCATAGTTGCACGTCCTAAATGTGTGATTGTGGCAGGTGAGTCCTGAGGCTGATATGAGTGCACAGAGATGAACAAAGAGGCCCTAATGATGACAGTGAAATGTATGCAGAGTATAGATGATGACTGTAAGCACCACGGAGAGGAGTGTCTCTCGTTGAGAAACAAGAGTTTGGAAAGGCAGACTCACTTTGGCTTAGTAGAAAGAAAGGAGAGAGGGAGAGCAGCTCTGGCTCTGGGGAGGAGAGGGGGAGGGCAAAGGTGTGCTCAGCTCCTGTAAGGAGAGGAGTGAAGGAAGGAAGGAGTGAGAGGAGAGGAAAACAGCACCTCGTGTTGCAGAGACAAAAGGTATGTGGCAGCTTGGTGAGGAGCTGAATAAAAGGAGAAGAAATAGCTCCAAGAAAAGGGAGATTACAGCTGCTTTGTCTGGTGCTTCACACTTACCGACAGTGGGGGTGTTGCCGGCACTGAGTGAGGCGTTCGAGGATAGGGAGGAGGAGCTCTCGGCCCGGGCGAGGGGTGCAGCAGGAGGAGGGCTGGCATTCGAGGTCTTGGGTGGGCTGAACGGCCGTACCTGAGTGATGAGAGGAGAAATGTACAGAGATGTTATTACCTGTATCTGTTAAAACCAAGAAGATAATCTGTATTTGGATAGAAAGCTGAAAAGGGCGTGGTTTAACAGTCACTTGAAATCGGACAAATGCTGTATTTACAAACCTAATATTCATTGTCAGTGCAGGTTTTGTACCTTCAAAGCAACAACTTGATTTAATATTGGCATATAATTAATTATGCACTATATTTCCACAATCTCGGTTTATTAACTGTCTGAACCCCACCACCACCACCACCTACTTTAACACACAATCAGAAGCTGAAAAAACTGTTTTAGAAATCAAAACATTCTGTTTTGCAGTCGAAACAGAAATCATTTACAGTAAAAACAGAGAGAAAATATCCTTCAGTTGAATGGAATAACCTTATATTTCAATGATGCTGCATTCATTTATATTTTTCTGGGTTTTCAACTTTCATGTTATCCTCAGGTCTGATTTGATCCAGTTTCAAATGTTTTTTATATTAGACATTTGGCCGTCTTTCATATAATAGACAGAAAATAACATGCAAAATTCCAAAAAAAGTGTAAAACTTGTGGTAATAAGACGGCAACAACGTGTGACACATATTTGGTGCCTTTTAAAACATCAAATAAAACAGAATAAAAGTTGCACAGTTGGAAGACAATATGAAATGTAGCACATAGGCTACTGCTAGAAACGTAAGATTCTAAACTTAATTTGGATGTATATGTTTCAGGGGTTTGAAGAAAAATCCAGCTGCGACACCAAGATATTCTCTCACTTCTCCTGCACATTAGGGCCTCTTCCTCATGGATGTGAGAGTCATTTTCCCCATAATAATGACAATATAATATAATAACAAGCGACCTCGGGTAGAGGAAATATCTACCTGATACGTCACATCATCTTTGCTTTCCCAAATAATGTATTCACATTTGGGTACAGACACACTACAATGGAGTCAATCAAATAGGACGGTAAAACAGAATGTTATATTGACTGAAATCAATGTTGTGTTGCACATATAGCTACTGTACAGTTACTTTAATTACTCACAATCTCATTGATCCCTGTGAGTTTTCCTGTGGGGAGTTTGGGCCTGGAGGAGGGTCGTGGCGGGGGCACCAGGGCTCCAGCTGTCAGGGGAGTCGTCGGTCGGTTTGGTACTGGCACTGCACAGAGAAACATGTGAGATTTACTGGTTAGTGACAGTTAAACAGCGGGGGGTACAAACAAACATGTATGCACTGTGCTTCAATCACTTTGATGCAAAACCATCATGCAACAAGACCTCTAGCGTATAAACCAGAAAAGCAAATCATATACAGGAAACAACATAAAAGAAAAACACATTCCAAAATTAATTTCACAAAAAGGAAACTCAAAGACAAACCAGTCAGTCAGTAAGAAAAGCAAATAACATAATGAAAAAACAACAGAAAACATTCAAAAGTATACAGTTGTCAACTCCAAATGCAAAACAAATGCACAATATGAAAACATATGGTTAAAATAAAACAAAATACAAAACTAAAAGTCCAAACCTCAGGCATTAGACACTGTATAATGTTACCATTGAATATTTTGCTTGATGGAGCTGCTGCCCTATCTGTGATCCCAGAGAAGACGTCAGAGAAACAGGAGCTGCCGTCTTCTCTGCTGCACGCCGCTTTGCAGTAGGCGTCAGCAGAGTCATCAGACAGGAAGCGACTTGACCTGCCGGATCCCGACTGAGGCCTCTGGAGCTCCTTCACAGACGACCCGGAGCCCTGACGGCGTGCTGGTGCGAAATTGTCACTGAAGGCGATCCACTGGCTCTGGGACCAGGACACGGAGGAGAAGGCGTCGACGCTCTTTGGAGGGCTGGCGGCGGCGGAGCTTTTGATGGGGTCAATTGGCTCGGTCGGCAGGGTGATGGGGGCGCTCTGGGCCCTCGCCGGGACGGGCTTGAGTGCTTGGAAAGGGTTTTCTGGCGAGTCCCAGGGAGAGGACGTGGACGAGGAGAATGAGGAGACATCTTTGGATTGTTGGCTCTCTGCCAGAGGAGGGGAGCGCTCCTGTTGTGTCACCACCTCAGCTGAAGGGGGCGATGCGATTGACAGACGATAAACATGACAAATGCAAAGTAAACCAGTAACTCAAGCAATTTACAAGTGACCGCTCAACAGTTAGTAGCACAAGAATCCACGTCTGTTGTACACTAGGACGTAAACGGGTTTCAAGTACAGTTGTATGGTTACCCTGACCTTGGTCCATAATATAAATATATACCTTTCCTGCTGGCATAAGTGATCATACAGTGGTATCATACTGTATCTCTGTATTGTCTCTATGGAAATAAATTTGCTGCTTTCTTTTACAATTTGCTTTTGAACCACAATCAGTTTAAACTCAGATGCTTTAAATATCCCTTAAGTGTTTTATGTTTGGTTTTAAATCTCAATTCAGTTGTTCTGCAAGGTAAAATTACTGTTTTTGTCAAAGGAGTCTGATGGCTTTAAAGAGACCATACATAATGGCTTCAGTTCCTCATCAGAAATGAAAAAAAAACTGATATTGATTTCTTTAGGTGACTATTTTCAGGTGTATGCAAACTATGCAACCATAGTTTTGGTGCCATATCTTTACAGAATGATGGTGCATAATTGAAACTTAAATCTATCCTCACACAGCAATGACCCTGATTTTAGACACACACAAAAAAAACTCAAGTAGAGGTAAGTCAGAATCTCACGTTAACATGCATTTGAAGAAAATAATACTTTAACGTTTGCACAAATAGAAACAAAAATCAAAACAGAAATACCATGCAAAACAGCAGTTGATGAATGCTTGAAGTTCCTCAAACAAGTTTTCATTTAGATCACAATCTGTCTGATAAACGGGGCACACACATTTTACCTGATGACTCCGGCAGAAAGACGTCATTCACCAGAAAAGATGGAGATGAAGGGATTGAAAGGAAGATAGAAGCAAGGTCTAACAAGAAAAGTTCAAATAAATACATAAAACCCAATAAAACATCAAGTAATTGTAACTCAAACAATGACATTGTGATAAAACAAAGAGCAAAGTAAAACAAATGAAAATGTCCAAAACGTGAGATAGTAAATGGAAGAATTGCACATATTTTCACCATGTTTGCTTCGATGACAGTTTAATCGTTTAATACCTCACAGACTAGACTTGTTTAATGTGTCATGTGTGTATTTGAAGCTGCTAATACTGCTGCACTGTACACAGAGAGATTTAACAGGCTGTAAGCAGGGACTTAATTCCCATCACCGTATCTTAATCAGGGCACTCTGCGATGCTCTTTTGACTTTTAAGCCGAGACCTTTGACAGTAACGAGACACTGTTTGACAACATACGTGCCAGTGGGCTTTATGGTTGACCCTTCTGACCTCAACTAGGTGCCAATTAACTGTGGATTACGCTTAGCCTAGGCAATGGGTCAGCGCTAATGTCACTCTGTTTAAACACTGGTGTCATGCACGTAAAGCCATGAGAATCGCTCCATCAACACTGAAGTGTAAAGTCAAACAAATGCCTCTCAGAGAAGTAGGACTGGAGAGACTTCAGGAAGATTTATATGAAACAGGAGGAGACAAAAGTGATGGAAAATAATTGGAAACAAAAACTTCAAAATGGAAAAGAAAAGCTGCCATTTTAATTCCCTAAGGTGGAATATTCTGTTGACCTCAGGGGTCAGTTCCTCCGTCATGGACCGAGAGGAAAAGCTTCCAACTGAGCAGCTCAGAAAAAGAAAGAAAGAGAGACTACATAGTGCATAGAGACAAGATGAAATCAAGGAACAGAAAAAAAAGTTGTGGATCCCTGGCTTAAATGTGTGAGTGTTTTAGTTGCTCCTTATCATACTTCAGGTTTTCATGAAATCAAAACCAATTTTTGATAATATCTGTTGTCCTTTTTCCTCTGAGACCAACAGTCAATGAATTTAAATTCTGTAAATACCTCTCTATTAAGTTGTTTTTTTGGTATGGCAGAGTCTGCTCAATTCAGATTGTCTACCTCAGAATAAAGTATTCACAGGAAATGATGCATGCATGCTATCCAATGTAATTATATCTCCTTGACAACAGTCTCTCCGTTAGCTTTTCACTTTCTTTGCCTACAAGTTTTGACAATATGTGAAAATAATGTGGTCTCCACATGCTATACACATTGAACTATTTAATTATTTTTAAAAATCTCCTTGCAACCTTGCTTGTCCGCTCCCCTCTGCTCTGTGTGAGCAGTCTGCAGTTCAGCCAAAGTTTTAATATTTCTGTCACATGACTGTCCATTCAAAGGACTCCTTTTTTCCCAGTTGCGCTGAGGTGTGCAGAATAAAACTTAAATGAGACATGCAGAATAAAATGATTTTGATAAACTATTACCATTTTACTATTTTAGGCTTGGCTATGATAAGTGGTGCAATTCTGCTAATTGTTTTAATAAAACCTGCCACATGAGGGGTTCAGAGGGTTAAGTTAGTGCTGAAGCAAACCCAACACTCCTGCTGCTGCACCTTCCAGTAAAAATGGGGAAAACAGCAAAGCAGTCACAGTATATTTGTTGTCATTCATCAAAAATGCATGAACGAAACAAGACAGTGGTCATTTTTGCATTTTTCATCAGTGGGTCATTTTCAATTTTTACAAGGGAGTGATAGAAGGAGCAAACACAATGAGCTGTTAGGCGGAACAGCGTGAGGTTACCCGGAAATTAGAAATCAATACAACCGCAGTGCTTTTATTTTGAAGGTGATTTACGTGTGTGTGCGTGCATATGCACCTGCACAGAAATGCGTTGTTACCTTGTTATCTTGTCAAAACACTTTTTTTTTGCATAAAGTTAATAAATTGCAGGTTTATCGCATAACATACATGTACTATATTGTTTTTGTGGCTTGAATCAATGTTTTGTTAAAAATAAATAGAAACCTAAGATAATGTTTGGAGTTTTTACTATTTTCTTCCTGCTAAATTTGACTTACTCAAAACTAACATATTCTTATAATAACATTTATTCTTACCAGTAGCAGCTCAAAGCCATATCATTTACTGCATTTTATTAAGCGATGAAATGAATATTGAGCAGAATTAAGTTCCGAGTATTGGTCCGGCCCTCAGCAACCTTCACAGCACCTCATGTGGCCCCTTGGGGAAAAATAATTGCCCACCCCTGTGTTAGATAAAAAGCTGAACACTTTCAACTTCTAAGCAAGACAATGAACTCCTTTAACTGCATGAAAAAAGCAAAATACTTGCACAATGTACGGAAGGAAATCAGATCGCTGACCAACTACCTGCTTAACAAAGCTGCATTTGCTGGTACCACCTGTAACCACAAGTGTCTCCAAACACCCAGGACTGAAATCTGAAGGATCACAACTTTAAGAGACCTCTTATTGATGCTTGAAACTTTGTTGAGGGATATTACTACCAAGAAACCATGACATTTTGAGGCTTTAGGGGTTACCTGTTGATGAAGACACAGAGGAAGAGGAGCCTGCTGCGAGAGTCGGGCCGAACGGGTCCAGAGACAGAAGGTCATTGTTTGTCAGTCTGTCGGAGGGAGAAAGTGAGAAGGAGTCAAGTCAAACTTACAGTAACATGTCGGGCAGAAAACAGACAACTTAAAAAGCAAAGATTCTGTAAAGGTGATGAAAACTGTGGCAATCATGAACACGTTCATACTTACTCGTATGATGTTGGCACTCTGGGTTTTCCCAGCTCATCACCTGCAGAGAGAGAAAAACACAGAAAACTCACAGACCTGCAGAGTGATGACAGAAAATTTACTTTCACATCAAATGATAACAAAAATCAAACAAAAAAGATTTTCCCCAGCTACAATTGAAAGTAATTTGCCAGATGTTTAAACTACATCACACCTTAAACCAGAATATATAATCTGACGTTCTGACTGAAAAAATGAGAACCACCATCTGCCATGAAAAGTCATGTGATAGAAGTATGTTTGCAGTAAGATTTAGGTTGGATACATTTTCTGCCATATACAATTAAACCTTTAAATCTTGCCCAAATACTGCGAAGGGTTTAGTTCAAATGTGTTTTTAATTTTAATGGTAACACTTTAAAACAGGGGATGGAGTGACTTTGCAACTAAAAATAAAAACAGTCATTGCTTTGTTATTTTGTGCCCCTTTCTAAAGTGTTACAATGCATTGCAAAAACCTGAAGCAGCACTTAAGCACCAGAGGTAAGAGGTCCCGAATAATAAACCGTGTGTTTATAAGTTCTTAAAGGTATACTTCACCCCAAAAAACACTGTTTGTATATTCATTTCTCACCCAGTGTTACCTTATATTCTTGAAGTAAACTTTGTTCTTTTCGCAGGCATCCACAGTGAACAAATAATCCAAAACTGAAAAAATTCTTGTCTTGTTTAACAACAGCAAAACTATATCAAACATCAATTTATAAACCCTCACACAACTCATGCAGTATAATGAGTCTCATTTTTATATGTTTATCAATTTTGCTAAAACCTAACAATTCAGAACACTTTGCATAAACAGTCTCACGCTTCTGCAAGCGTGCTACTCATCCAGACTTGCATAGAGTTGAACAAGTTGTTGTATAAATTGTGTGAGAGTTTAGAAATGGATGTTTTGATTCGAGGTGTCATGATTCTCCAAATCCACGATTCAGATTTTAGGGTCATGATTCAATTCAATGTTCGATTATAAACATTTTATTCAGACTCAACTATCGAGTCTTGATTCCTAAAAATGAACAGTTCTTGTTCCTTTAATGCCCAGCGTGTGATATAATTCCCATATGTTTTCAAATTTAAATCTTTTAATTAAAATGGGGGTGTTGCAAATCCTGCTTTTGATTTCAATAATTGAAACTGAATGCTCATTCCAATCAATTTTAGATAAAAAATGTCAATCATACAATCATGTAATTTTTTTAACTCTTCGTTCGACATGGAAAAAAAAGTTTTGTTCAAGAATTCAAAGTTGCACAAGAGTGAGTCATTTATACACAAATGCTGATTTTGGGGGTGAAGTATTCCTTTCAAAATAAACTGAAAGTTTGCAGTGAGAGAACGCAGTAGTGTGAGTGGTGTTAGCTGGTGTGAGCTGGCTGCAGGGGACAGAGACACTTTGAGGGGAGCGGAGGCAGGGCTGGAGGCTTACTGCTGGAGTGAAAACATACTTACCAGGACCCTGAGCCTTAGGGCTTAATGCAGATACTCCTGTGATAAGCGTACGTAGAGTATACATCTATCAATGCAATGCTTTGTGAGCTCAACTATCATTTCAGCTGCAGGATGTGAATATTATTACTATTTAGTTACATACAAACAAAGTATGTGAATGCATCTTCTGAAAAAACTAAACTGTAAACTGTTAAACTTAATTATTGCATTAATACCTCATGATACATGACCTATAGGTAAAACTATTCCTAAAGCATTTCTTAAGCACTCAACACTGACTTTCTATAAACTGTGCCAGTCTGCAGAATGGAAAAGATAATTTCTGACATGTCAAAACATAAACAGCCAATTAAGCAATTAATCTTATTTGTACCATGGGAGGGAAATATCCCTGAAGCTTTAAAATGTATAGAAAAAGAACAGTTATTTACTTTTTCTCGAGATATGTTGGCTTTGGCTAAGTTTCTGGATTTTCCCTTTTTTAAGACAACCTCTTTAAAAGCAACTTGTGCCAAGAAAAATGTAGCGGAGAAGTCGTACAGTCGACCTCCTTCACAGTCATCCAGCAACACGCAGATACAGAGAGGTCAGACAGAGAAAATACTCACTGGACTGGTTCCTCCGCATCTGTCCCTGAAAACAAAAACAGACATTAATTAATCAGAGACGCATGCGACCCACCACGAATTTTCAGCTATTTGTTGCCAGACATTTGCTCAATTTGTTGGAAGAAAAATCACAAATAAAAGAAGGCTGACACGACAGAAATGATCAATCTGCATGCAGGAGACATAAAACAGAACAACATGCTTTTTATGAAGTGAAACGGAGTATTTTAAGGGTAGTAATATTTTTTTCTGCTTCGTTGCAACACAAAACGGTCCTTTTATATGTCAAATGGTTTGATGGTGTTTATGTAACAATATATAAGAATTTAAATATAAAAAAACTCAATGAAAATAGTCAGAAAAAAGGCTTTTAAGGGTTGAAAACTATATTATTAATTATTCCCAGTGGCAAAGGGATTTTTCCACTTCAGAGTTAAAGACAGTAAATCACAGGACGACTCTCAACTCACACATACCAGGAGTTAAACTTAGGGTGAAATATTCAGCAGCGCAAAACTGAACATCTAAGCCTATACAACGATCAGTCAGGGACAACAGAGAGCGCCCCAAACACTTCACCAACTTCCTTTACAGAGACTTTTTTTTTCAGGACATAAATCTGCCGTGTCATGCTGCGTAACACTAGATATGCAAGATTTGCTCTCGAGGGTCAGTAACCCAATGGAAACTTCGAGCATCAATTTCAATAAAGAATTCATTCGCACAAGGAGAAAGATCGTGGTGTAGGAGGGGGGGATTGTCAAGGGAGGAGGGGAGAAAAAGAAACAAAATGGGTTTAAGGAACACAGCAAAAGCGTTTAACCACCGTAGAGCTGTGAGGCCAGGGTTTAGTCCCACAGGCGCTAAGCGGCAAATGGGTTCAATTACGGCTCTTGCTGGCCACACACACACGACTTCCACTGCTATTTCAATAAAGGGAACACCGCAGAGGGGGAACCAAACAGGAGGAGAAATGAAAAAGACAGAAAAATGAGCACTGAGGAAAGAAAAAAAAGAAAGAAAAGAAAATCTCTCAATAATTCACACCAGATGATGCAACGTTCGTCATTACCTCGGATGTATGTTTTAACTTTAATCCAGAACTTTTCTGGTAAATATGAAATAGGAAAAGGGTGCGAAACAGAACTCCAAACAGACAGAGAGGAAAGCAAATATAATCTAATGACTGTTCTGGTATTTAAACGCAAATCAGACAAACAGCGGTCTGGGTTTTTTGTACTTTTCGGATGAGAAAGTAATTGTGGGTTTGAGTCTCGACAACAACCGAAACCAAACTGCAGTGAACAAAGTCAAAAGGTTTTAAAAGAGAACATCTTTTCTCCTGAATCTTGTTACATTAAGTAGTAAAAACATCCTCTATAAAGTTGTAATTTATCTTCATCACTAATTCCCAGGGTGGAAAAAATAAATAAATAAAAACAAGAAAAACATTTGTAAAAACGACGTAACTAACCCCATAAAGTATTCATAAATAACCACAACAGAGTCCTGTCTAGAACAAGTGGGCTCCAATAAAAACCCAACGAAAGAAAAGGAGGAAAAAAGGGAGCGAGGTACAACACAAACAGGGAGGGGAAACAGTGGTCAGAGCAGAGGGAGAGAGAGCCAGAGCCGTGAAGAAAGATGCCGTGACATTCGTTTAATGTGCAGCCGGGGAGTGCGGCGGGTGAAACCCACTAGACCCCCTTTTGCAACACTGAGCGTGCCCTTTCAGCCGCTGCACAACAACATTAACAACAACAACAGCTCAGTGAACACACGGTGCATGTTTGCACACAAGCAGTAGTGGTTTTAAATTTTAATGGCAGCGGCTATTTTCATAGAGCGGCAGAGAGTGATTCACAGATTGAGTGATGGTGAGGGACAAGGAGCTGAATGAACGGCTCCATGACTGAGGTCAGGGATCAGACTGGGCTCTGAGTGTGTGTGTGTGTGTGTGTGTGTGTGTGTGTGTGTGTGTGTGTGGCCTGCTGCAAAGCATTCCCTTAAGTGCCTGCAGCGTGCATGTGTGTGCAAAAAAGGCCAACAACATCAGATACTTAACTCAGAAATTATTCTTTCTCAATTCTTGATATTCTTTCTTTAAGATTTTATTTGACATGAAACTGAACTCAAATTAAAGATGAAATGTGTGCAAGCAGGAACCACAGTAAATCAGCAGCCACTCTAGTGTGTGTAATAAATTAAGAAAGAAAAGAATACATGTATGCCTTTTCCAATGTAAATAAAAAAAACTTCAAGAAAGAACGTCGTCTCAACGCTGTTCCCCTCTCCCCTCACAGAGGTTACACATTCTCCTGATGCCCTCTAGTGTTGCAGCGGCAGAGCAGGCGGCTGCTGCAGCAGAGCTGAAAGAGCAACAGGTTTGTGTGTGAGATTTTTTAAGTGTTAGTGTTTTTTTTTACCGAGGTGGAGGGCGACAGGATGATGTTTCCGATGGAGATTTTAAGCTCGTCGATGGTGGCTCGGTTCTGGTGCGTGCCGTTGTTTGGCTGAACGGGCTTGATTTCTACGTGGAACTTCTTGGGCTCGTCTTCGTCCTCTGAGTCGCTGGACGAATAGAAGGAATTCTCTTTGGCATGTGAGCACCAAAAAAAAAAGTTAAGGAGACAACGGGCACAGAGGAAAAAAACAAAAGGCAGCATCAGTCTTTTTTACACTTTTTTTTAGCGATGGCCTCTGGCTGCAGATGGGTGTGAACAGAAAAACAAATCTAAGAGATCCTTGATGTCTCATGAGCTGGACTGAGCCTCAGAGTGTATTATTGCTTCGTTGATTTTACCTCGAAAGACCCTTGTGGTGTCTAGATGTAAAACAAAAATGCATGATGGCTAAAAATTTAAATACAGGATATAAACAAGCTAAGGAGGAGCTAAAAAACAGAATAATAATAAATAAACCAGACATAATAACAGTATAGTTAAAAGAATTTGCAATCATTAAAACAAGTCAGAAATTAAAGCCTTTAAACAGCTGTTATGATGGCAGAGAGTCCAAGCTTACAGCTTTTTCCAGATGATTCGATGTGTATGGTGCACTGGAAGAAAGACATTTTCGCAGTTCAGTTGTGATTAATGTGAACAACATCAGGACGAATTAAAGGATATCGTTTTCATTTGCTTCCGGTCTGATACAGAAGCCCTCTGCATCAACCTGGGGAACATTCTGCAAAATACAAACAAAAGAAAAGTTTAAACTTAAACTTTGTTGCACTTTTCAAAGTTGAGATGAATGTATGTACATTTTATTATCCTTGTATACAGTTGTTTAACTGGTTTCTTTGTTTATCTGACTATTATTTGTTTTTAGCCACTTTATTTTTGTTATTAACTGTAACTCGGCATCAGCCCTCAATTATCTCTCTGAAATATAAATAAAAGTTGTTAACATTTTGCACATCCTGTTGTTCATGAAAAGGTTTTATTTTCATTTCAAATTACATTTAAATTTGTTTTTTGAATCAAATTGTAGACAAGAAAGTCTTTAGTCTTCAATTAGACAAAACATGTCATATTATATTACTCAAAACAGAATAAATTAAATTAACTGTTGACTTTGATTATTTTCATTGTCCATTAATCTGTTTATGATTATATTGATTAGTCTATTAGTTGCCTGATCTATAAAATGTCACAAAATTATGAACAATGTCAACCAAATGTTTCCTAAAGACCATAATGACATCCTTAAATGTTTTGTTTTGTCTACAACTCAAAGATGTTTAGTTTATTGTGAGAGAGGAGCATATAAAAATTTAAATATTCACATTTAAGAAACTAGAATCAGTGTGATTGAGTGAATCACATGCTACTTTTTTTTTTCACTTGTGTATATTCTACTTTAGGGTTAGGGTTAGTATTTAATAGTATTACAGGACAGTTTTTTATATATTTTTTATGTTAATGAAAAGTATTTTTCATTGTGATTGTGTGTGTGTGTGTGTGTGTGTGTGTGTGTGTGTGTGTGTGTGTGTGTGTGTGTGTGTGTGTGTGTGTCTGTTTCTTTGTGTACCGGCTTGCTTACAGCATTCTGGATGTCTATGGCCCCATAATATCCAGGGGGAGCACCATTGGCAGTGTTCTACAAGCACAAACAGAGAAAAATGAATAGATGAATGAATGAATGAGCAAATCTGCAAAACAAACAGGAGGGCGGGAACAGAGAGAAAGAGAGAGAGAGAGAGAGAGAGAGAGAAAGATAGAGAGAGAGAGAGAAAGAGAGAGAGAGAGAAATGAACAAGGAACTTTTCCACCTCCTCCTGTTCAAAATAACATTGGAAGTTGAATCAGTTGAAGTATCAGGTCAAAGTTCAAGAACAATATACTCACAGCAGCTTCGACTTCTGTCGACTCCCTGAAAGATAAAATCGTCACAACATGATGAGAAAATCTTTAGTATTATAAAGAAGGAAAATAATATGTTGCATAAGATGTGTTGAGGGGTTGCAGCGATATAAGAGTTTCATGGTATGAAAATTGTCGGTTATCATATCTTCACAAAAAATGGTTTAGAGTTTTAATTCAAAACTGTTTAAATTTCTTTAAGCATCACTGATAAGTTTTCCTTTTTTAAGATTTTTTTCATAAAATTCTTTGTATTATGTTTTTTGACAATCACACATGCTTAATTGATAATAACACATTTTTAATGGTAACATTTTAAGCACTTTTTAAACCCTTTTTGGGGTACCTAAACCAAAAACTTTCGAACCCTTGATCATCATATTTAAACTGTTGCTTTAAATACAAATTGTGAAAAAGCTTGTGCTGAGTATTGAGTTGACATATACTCAGTCGCCCATAAAATTGAAAAATTGTGGTTTCATTTTCATTGTGATATGTTTGGAAGAGATTGATTAAGGAAGTTTGGAGAAGATATACACTTTATCTGACAATAATAAATCACATTGTCACAATCATTTCATGGAAAGAGGTAAAACAATATTTTATTCCAACTTTATAGGCAACAGTGTATCAAGATTTATTACCTTTTTTTCCAATATATATAATGTCTCCAAAGAAAAACATGTTTTATTTATTAGATAACGTTTTCAGTCTGTTCATCTCACTTCAGTCATTTTATTGTATCAAAATATGATTGTCAACATTCTGGTTTCTCCCTTTAAATTAAGGGTATTTGAAACTGATAATGAGAATAATAATCGTATACCATGATATACCGAGTCATACCGTGAAAGTCTCATACCGTAGCCCCCCTATTGTGTTTGTGGACTAAAGATGCACTCACGTGGAGTCTGTGTCCTTGTCTTTCCTACGACCAGGGATGCCAAATGGTTTTCTCTTTCTTGGTTTGGCACCTTAATAGAAAAAGAAAAAAGCATTTTTCAACCACAGGTTAAAAAATGACATTAAATCTGCTTTTGCTTTCAACATGCGATGCTTTACTTTAATGAGATGCAGCTTCCAGGGTCCTTCTTACATAACTTTAACTTTAAAATAAGACATACCTTCAGTTGCAATAGCTGTGTTGCACTCCTCAAACTCAATGGGTCCTAATGAGACAAAAAAAAATCTTTTAGGTTCATTTGGCACGGAAAGGGTCAATGACCCACTGCTGTGAATGCTGTGAATGTACATCACGCAATAATCACACACACACACACACACACACACACACACACACACACACACACACACACACACACAAACAGACACACAGACACACACACAGACACACAGACACACACACACACACAGTCTGGCGTGCCATACAGAGTGTGTATACAAACAGGGCTGTGCTGGTCCCAGAGGGGCAGACAAGGTCAATAGCGGAGTCAACTGTGTGTCTGGTGGCCCTCACAGAGATGTGACACTCCCCACCGGCAAAGCACTGCGCTGCAGCTCTGCTTTTTCATCACTTATTATTCATATTTTATGGAAATTCCATATTATTGTCAATGCATAACAATAACAGCACAGAACAACTGACAAACTGTTCCGTTATCCCCGATAGTGAACGCAACGCTGCAGAAAATGTCTGTAAAACAAGTGATTTTTATTTTTTATTTTTTTATTGTGATACAGTTCGCTGTATTATGTTTGTTTTTTCATTTTAAATATCACACATACTTGATAGCAGAGTTGTTAAAGCTTTCTTAGGGTAAAATATTAAGCACTTTCCGGGTAACTAAACCAAAAATGTCAACACTTTCGAAGCCTTTATAATCATATCTAAATTGTTACTTCAAAGGCAAATTGTGAAAAAGCTTGTGCGAAGTGTCGCGATGACATATATTGAGATTTATGACCTTTTGTTCAACTACATATTGTGTCTATAAAGGAATACTTTGTCAACTTCTGTTTTGTCTAATAAGATTTTTCAGTATGTTTACCTCACATCAATCATTCTTATTGCAGCAAAATGGTATTGTAAAGCAGAGTAACTGACCAACACTGTCATTAAATCCTGTTATAAAACATACTCCTGACAAACTGAACTCTTTGTATAACAGTCAGGGACGCCCTAAGGGGGCCGAATGTATTGATCTAAACTATTAGCTAATGTTGGAGTGAATTGCTCAGCCGGGTGTTTAGTAAGAGAAAGAGAGAACTCGCACGCATTGATATGAGTAAAGCAGATTTGGGGAGGGCCTGTGCACTGGACCTTTTCAGGGGTCTGGACACTTGTGCCTGATTAAAGTCTTCATTGTCCAACTTAACTGAATGCAAACATGTGTGGACTACTGTGCAGATATTTCGAACAATGCAACTTGTACAAAATACGTTTGTAGCAGCTTCAGCAACTGTGGAATTTAAAAGTAAATATTACTCATCTCAACTCAGCACTATCTAGTGGCCTAAAAAAGCAGTGATTTTATTATTCTAGTCCCAAAAAGTTGAATTTGTATTTGCAATACTAATAATTTATATAACAAAAGATTGATACTTGGCATCTGTGCACTGATACAATATTGCCATGCAAAATATTACAATATAAATGCTGTTTTGATTTTTTCCCCCCTTGCCAGTATTTTTCCTAAAAAAAATAAAACATTTATTTTTTTCTCTTTCTTTTTACTAATTTAAAAAAAAATCTTTATTAAATTTACTTGACAGGGACCACATATAAAAAAAAACATACATTTTTTAAACTTGAAATCTGATGCATTGTGCAGATATATAGGATAATACATACGTTATATCCAAACAACTGTAAAACACTGTTCATTATGTACATAGACATATAATATTTATTTGCACGGGGACAAGTATGGAGCATTTATTAATGCCACACAGGACAGCCTTTATAGCCTCAGCTAATTTGCAAAGGCTGTCCATAAAACAGCCTTTAAAAGACAGAAAACTCAACTAATACACAAACAACAAAAACACAAAAGACCCTAAAAAACTAACTCAACAATATCTGTACATTAAAAGCACAAAACTCAGAGCTGAACAAGTACTCAAGAAGGCCTTTGACCCCCCAGTTGGGAACCAGTGCTCTGCAGAATACAGTCCTCTTCACAAACAAACTCCATATATACCACAGGAGCCTTGGTGCTTACAGTAAACAGCTTTTAACTGAGATGAAACTTCCCGCACGAGACACGCGAAGTCATCAACCCTATTACAATAAGACAAACAAGTCTGAGATTACATGCACTGAAGTGTTTAAAGCCACACGGACAAATCTGCTCGTAGGCTTAAGAGATGCCCTTCTCTCCTTCTCTCTCTGGCATGCAAAAAAAATGTCTAGAAAAAACTACAGGCCATACATGAAACAAACACACACCAATACCCGGAGCATGTGTGTGAAATAATCGCGGCAACCTTCATTAACAGATCGCACTAACAAACTGTCGCATCTACTCCACCCAGCAGCCGGAACATCACTCCGAGCACAACCAGCCGTGGGTTTATCTTAACAAAAAAATAACATTGCTTTTGGTTATAACATGGATCTATCATTCAGATGATAGGGGAAAAAAGGGCGAAAAACAACAGAGTTTACACTTAATTTAATGCTCATCAATTATACACATTTACCTCCGAGGGCCCTGCACTTGGACTGTCACGCTTCAAGTGTGCCTCAAGAAACATTTATGGAGGGGCCTTCAACATACACATGCTCACACAAACACGCACACACACACGCACACACACACGGAAAGCTGGAAAACCAGAGGCAGGGCATGCAATGAGTGTGCATGTCAATCAGAGGAAGCCGGGAGGTTGTGCTGTTGGTGTTGTGTGATGTTATCTATTAGAAAGAGTGACGCCTCAGCTATAGTGTAATATCTGCATCTAACCCATATGTTTAACTATGAATCTAAACATGTCGCAGTGTATCATTCTTGCACAATTATTTCTTGTTAAAATGCATGACCTGGAAGTCATGCAGTCTGATATACTGTATATAACTAGAAAGCTTAATAGCTTGCAAGATGAGCAAGAGAGAGAGAGAGAGAGAGAGAGAGAGAGAGAGAGAGAGAGAGAGAGAGAGAGAGAGAGAGAGATAGGGCAGGACCCTCTGGCAATATTTCCGATACACTAACATGCCTTGACCTGAAAACAACAAAGCTAATGATATTTTAACTCAAAATGTATACAGTAGCAGCAGTCCAACGCGCTCTCCCCAGAGGATGCCAGTCACGAGCAGAATTGACGCATTGTTTGGCGTGTGCAACGCTGAGTGAAGCGCAGGGAAGCGGCGAGTCACGAGAGGCATGCATCACGCCAAGTGAAGTGGATAAAGTACACCAATGACCGATCTACTCTACTGTGCAATATCAGGCCTCTTTACCGCCGGCGAATACACAACGACAGCACGAACGACTGTTTGTGTGTGCGAGACGGGGTTTCATGCCAATCAAAACAAAATTGGCATGCTCATTCAAGAACTTTCTCTCATGGGAGGAAGCGAGAGAGACTGCAATTCCATCGTCCCCCGTTCGCTCATTGTACTGACATAAAACAGGTGAGAATATTTTAACTTGTGAGGCAGAGAGGAAGCTCATAATCCTTATGACATCATCCTTCATTAAATGCATCAGTTGGAGATATTGTCAAACAAATGTAATGAAAAGGGACCCGGATAAAGAGGAGAAATTACTGGAAAATTACACATTGCGTTCCTTATTCGAGCTCTGGGATGTTTAACAAATGCTGTGGATCTGCGTAAGGCCCAGGCAGAGCAGGAACTCTTTGCCGCTAGCATCTTGCGATTGCATCTGACAATATTTATGCACACCAACTGCAAAAAAAGTCTAAACACCAGACACATGAATATTACCTAAATCTGGGCAGACATTAGGAACTGTTTAAACATCTCCTAAACAGACAGACGACTTTGTTTATACAGGGGAAGATGTTTCTTTTCTTTCTACTCTCTGTGAGGGAAGCATGCAGTCACGCATGAGCGGAGAATGGTTTTTTAAATTGCATATGCTTCACATGGCACTGGGAGTGGGAGAGGGGCGGAGGGGGTTTGCGTGTCTGGCCCACCGCCAGTTGACAGCTCAGCTGGATATCGTTGAACACTCCGAACCCCCCTGCCTCGCAGCGTGTCACTTTGGGATTGTTTCCGCAATAGAAAGTTTATTCAACCTCTCTCTCTCTAAAGGCACTGGACCGGCCATCCGTTCAGCTATTTAATCAGGGGACAGACAGGTTATTTTTCTGACAGGGCCGGGGCTGCTGCGCAATCCCTAATGAACAGCTTGATACAAGAGGAATTTTCTGACCGTTTTTTTAGCCTCAATTAAATCTGCTGTCCAAACAAATGAAGGCCACCACTCCTTGGACGCAGCGTCTGGACACAGGGGTCACCATTTGTGTACACACAAACACAGCAGAGGTGAACCCTTTGTGTCTGTGACCTGACGTAATGTAGTCCAAGTACAGGGACTAGTTAAGTAATTGGATATTTACGACCGGGCTTTATACTGTTCACATATATTATAATTTAAACACTAATTAGATCAGAAAAAAAAAATATCAAGCTTCAGATCTACTACATTAACTGCAAGAGTAACTATAAATGAATGAGCTGCGAGTGTGTGTGTGAAAAAGAGGGAGGTGAGGGGGTAGAGATGAAGGAGTCTGAGGAGTATTCCCTTGATTATTGTGGCATGGCAAAGTTTACACAAGAGTCATTGTTGAGCTCTGACCTCCTGAAAAGGTTGGTTCTGCCTGCTTAGTCTGCGAGCACAGCAAAGCCCCCTGTGTGTCACATGCTTACTGGAATGCCAAGCCTGCCTACCTTTACAGCAGATTACTATGATTGACTCTGATGGCCCTCTCTTACTTCTAATTGCCCCTCTCTATACACCCCTACCCTCCCCTCAAGGCAGCAACAGAGCAGAGGGCCCGCTCATTTATTCACGCACAACACAGGCGCCGACAAGCATTAATTATTGTAATAAAATATATAAAACTCTGGTGGCTTACCTGGTCTCTCCTTGCCCGTTCCTTTGCACTCAGCCAGTTTGTGTATTAAACTCTCCACCGAAGTGTTCTCGATGTTCCTCACAAATTCATTGTGGACCTACAAAATTTTTAAAAATTAAAAAAAAATCAATGCACAATATGTTATTTTCTGTCTTAATCTAAACAATAACAAAAACAGAGTCTGGTGAGCAGTAAAAACACTGAATACAGCAGTTAAAAATCAGTTCAGTGGACAGCAAGTTTGCTCAGCTTGTTTCTTTGATCATTTAAAGTCCAGACGTTCAAGAGGTCTCCTACCCTCCACAACAAATAGAACAGGTGATTAAAAACAGTAAAAACGCTGAATAAAGCTGTTTCACTTTAAAAATGTGTGTTTCTTTGATGCTATTTAGGGGACATCGAGCTGAGCTGCTGCTGACGTTTCCTCTGCCGGTTTCTCTGTTAACTGAAGATCCAGATATCTCATAACTAAAATCCTTCATCAAGTTAAAAAACGACCACGTTCTAAAATTGTAAAAATGTGGCTTGAAACTAGATGAAAAGTCAATTTATGGCAACTTCTGACAGGTAAATTTGGGAATAATGTATGTACACAAGTCAACAAAATATGTGACATAAGTCTAATCCTTTTGGATAAGTAAATGCAGAAAAGTTAAATATTAAGAGACTTGGGAAAACAAGTTCAACTGCAGCAAATGTTTGATTCATTTAGTGTTGGGATTAAACATTTATATAGTTAATTGTATGATTTATTCATTGTTAAAATTCACTTGCAATCAATTAATGAAAAAGTTTATTTTGGGCCTTTTACTGTGGTCAAACTCATGATTGCCACAGTACTCTAACTTGACAGAGGAGATTAACGACACATCCCAGTACTGCCAGCAAAGCCACTTTAAAAACTCCCCAGCAGATATGGAACAACACATAATAAATATTGCATTGCGGCTTGCCATGCTCTGAGCCCGTCCAAAGAATTAGATATTTTCATTTGTTGGTGAGTTCTAGACACGTTCTTTGAGAGTGAAAGTAAAATAATAAACTATTGTGATTGTGCTAACATTTTTAAAACTACATGCAACGACTGTATCCTGTCAGCTGCATACAATATATAAAGTTTAAATCTGCACTAAGTAAAATTGTTTGAGCTGGAGGAGATGCACAAATCACTATATTAGAAAAATGCATTTAAAGACAGCCTGAATTCCAAAAAATTTAGTCTAAAACATAAACAAAAGAGTGTGGCCATTTGCTAAATTCTTGAAGTCATTGAAAACTGTAAAAAGACAATATAACTAATATAAACTGATGAACTTTATTGTAAATAAACACTCATTCTGAATTTAATGCCTGCAACACTTTCCAAAAAAAGTTTGGACAGGGGCATGTTTACACTGTGATTCATCAACTTTTCTTTTAACTAAGGACACTTGTTGTTGAAGTTTTGAAAGCGAAATTATTTCCAATTCTTGTCTGATATACAACTTCTGTTGCTCAACAGTCCGCGGTCTGGGTTGCCTTATTTTGCAGTTCATAATGTGTCTAATCTGGACTGCAGGCAAGCCAGTCTAGTACTTGCACTCTTTTCCTTCTATGTAACTTTCAGCATTAATCACTGAAGTGCAACCTATCACAGATGCTGGCTATTGAATAATGTGCCGATAACAATCTGGATGGTCTTTTTTCTCTTCAGCCCGGACGACATGATGTCTCTGATTTCCTAAAGCAATTTGAAATGTGGACTCGCCTGACTACAGCACACTTTTCCACTTTACATCAGTTGATCTCATACGAGGAGCTGGGGCACAGAGAAGTTGACGGCGTTTCTGGATCACACACTCATTTATTTACACTTTAAACATCTTCTCATCTATTTTACAACTGGGCTCGTAGCTGTACAGTCAGCAAAGTTTAGTAAATAGCAAAGATGTCCATTTCATCACCTTATATTGGTCAAATAAATATATCAATTAGATTGTGATCTGCATGAGAAATAAAAATCATGTTTAAGATAATCACTTTTATAGTGATGAATTTGACCTGGACACTTTAAGAGCTTTCCTCTTTATATAATATATTCATCCCTAGGAATTGCCTTTCGGTGAGCTCACATTAAACTTGTGATTGTTGTTGACTTTTATAATCTCAGTTATGTCACGCCATACAAGCAGAGATGTTAAATGTTCGTTGTGATTAGTTTAATGATATATACGGCGAGAGACAAAAGCAGTCTGTTACTGTTAGTACCCCCTCTAAGTCACGCTGCTTTGCCTTTAGTTGGTATTTATAACATTTATTTAGTAATCAGCCTGTGGAGACAAACTGTACTTTACAGAGATTCTATTGTGTCATGCTGAATCATTGTTGTTGGTGCTGTCGTCCGCTGATGCCCTTTGGGCAGTATCAGAGAGGAAGGGTAGTGTTTGTTTGCTTGTTTGTTTTGGATGTGCATGTGTGCTTGGGTGTTTACTGAGGGGGAAGTGAAAGCGATGTATAGATGCAGGGATGAAAAGCAGCGGCTGACTGTGCCACCTCACCAAACCATTTAGATGTGCGTGATACTGTAAGCGTAGAGTGGCTGCACTATCAAACAAACACACACGCAAACACACACATATGTGTCTGCCCCCCAGGCCCCTGTGGCGAGGTGGAGTGCATTAGCCTTCTGTGCCCTGGCAGGAGAGGATGTTGGGGGGGAGGATGAGGGGGATGCAGGAGGGGGGGGGGGGGGGGGGGGGGGGCTGCAGCGGTGAGGAAGTATGCTCAGTGCAGCACACGCGATCTGTCAGGTGCTGCTGCCATGACGGAGGGCAGTAATGTCATCGACCTGCGTGCCCCGCTCGCCTCTCACACACACAAACACACGCCTCGTCCTAGGGAGACTTTCGACCACATGCTCGAAACATGCATCTGCCTTCAAGGGATCCCACACACACACACACACACACACACACACACACACGCTCACTTACAAAAACAAACACAGCACGCAAACCTAACAGACACACCTGCCCTTATGTGAGCTCTCTGAACACTCATATCTGAACTTTATATATCTATATATGGTATTTTCCTTTCTTTACACTGCTCACTTTCTCCCCCTCATCCTCTCTAACCCTCTTATCCTTCATGCCCAGTGAGCTGATGCTGGCTGAGTCTTGTCTGAAAATACCTTTAAAGTTGACATGATTACTTCTTGATTTTAGTGACACCTTCGGTTACAGGTCCTCTTTGCTTTGGTTCCATGCGCCGCGCCTCCCTTAAATCACTTGTCTCCGGTAGTTTAATACCCTCTGACTGACAGCAGCCCCAACACTGGACTCTACGATTGGGAATGCAATTCCCTTGTTCAACAGTCAAAGTCACTGTTAACTCCACTGTTAACCTGGTGGGAGTGGAGGCGGCCGTGTCTCCTCTGATTAAGTGATAGAAATGTCTTCAGCCGTCCCTCTTCAGCTTCACTGGGGGTGTAACACACCCACAGACTCATGTTATCACACTCCAGATGTGCAGGCCTCTTTGCAGGTGCTTTGAACGTCCTTTAAGAGTTTCTAATGCAGCTACAAGGACTTTGTCCCACCAACTTCCAACCGATAAACCCTGACATTTGTGTTCAATTAAGAAAATTTAAGCATTTTGTCAACTTTTTATGCAGGTCGGCGATAGTTTTTCCTCTTTGTACCACTAAGGGACAATAACAGATATTGCATTGGTTGATGTCTATAAGGTAGTAATGTTTAAAATCAAATATAATTCATGTTATACCAAGAAAAATATTAATTTCCTATCTAGTAATGTTGCTGATAACATGGCCTCAGCTACAAAGACGAAAAAGAGCTACTTAAACAAACAAGCTGACTATTGCTTTAAACAGTCCTGGAGCCAAAATAATGAATTAATTATTAATCATTAGCGTTCTTCAACATCTCGGATTGTCCTAAAAGAGAAATCCAGCAATTAAGCATTGCCCTCCTATAACACTGTTATTATTTATTATTTGTTGTTTATTATCATTTGATATTTTGTTCGTATCCAAGATTTGTTCTTATTTTGTTTGCACACACTGAATCCAGTTTTTTCTTATTTTTACACCTGTCTTTATGTAGTGTTTAGAGGGTGTCACCTAAGAAACAATTATGATCAAGTTGGATTTATCATTCTGCACAAAAGCATATTCGGATGTATAAGAAGTTTGGGTACATCTGAAGTTGACTTTTCTTATTTCATCTCTTGACAGAAAATTAAGAGAAAATATCAGAGAATGTTGCTGTATGATGCCCATTGTCTGACTCATTAAAAAAGGGCATATTAGTTGTACTTTTCTCTAGTTTTTTTCCACCTAGTAGGGGGTTGAGAGATCAAGTGTCATCACTTGAGGCAATTCACCAGCGTTCCCTCAAGAGACACAACTTTTTCAACTATGCAGCAGTACTCCTTCAGACCTGTAAACAGACTTGGATGTACAAATAATGGTGGAGTTCCCCTTTAAGACCTATAAAGGATATTTATCATTTTTCAAGAAGCTTTCAGTCAGTCATTACTAGTGAGAGTAAATAACATATCCAACATTTTGTGAATTTGTTGGGACACATGGAAAACTAAGTTTAAAACAAATCATTAAGCCAACCAACTTTATCAATGTGCACTGCAAAAGGAAGGAAAATAAATGTAGACTCTATGTAGACAGTAAAAATATGTTTTGAGCCAGTGCATATTGTAATGTTAGATTAAATATAATTGATTATAGTTGAGTGACCTCCTTTGATAAATGTAATAGACTTATTCACCTTCAGTATATCAACACTCCCTTAGCATACATAACTTATTCAACCACTGAAAAAAACCATAATGGGAGGTTTTGTTTACTTTTGTTTTTCTCTCAGATTTCAAAGAGTACGCAATTCTTAGCTCTACTTGTGTGCAGAACTAATCTGAGTGAAGTTGATACATTTGTACATTTACTTTATGGTTAGTGTAAGTGATTGGGCAAGGTGTGTGTGTGTTAGCTTTTACTTTTTGCTTGGTTCTTTAAACTGTATGACAAGTTTCATTGAATATCCGCGTGCAAGCCACTCGTCATTAATAGGTTAATTTGGGCTTGAAAAACGTTATTGAAGAAATACATCAGTTGGACAAAATGTATGAATAATAACTGAGTTTTGGAAGTTAATAGTCAAACTGTTTCTTGCTAAAAAATAAAATACAATTTTGAATCAATAGGTTGCAAAAGCATTAATAAAATGACTCAAACAACACAGCAAAGGGCTGCATGTCATCAGTGTGTGTTTCATAGTGTGTGCGCATGTCTAACTAAAACAGCACTCACAATATTCTATATTTTAAATGCAAGTATATTCAAATATATGATTTTGTCTGTGTGTTTGCTTGTCAGCATGAATGCCTGTGGGCTCAGTGACTAAGCACAATGTTCCAGAGATAAAAATGGTCCCAGCCTCCTTCGCCCTCCTCCCTCTCTCTTTCTCTCTCTCTCTCCATCTCCCTTTTATCTCACCCTTATGTGATAATAAAACTCCCAAGGTCCCCTCACAACCAGGTTTAAAGAGCACTTATCAACCAAATCACTATTTCTTTGTCCGCTTCTGGTTTTTCTGGTTTTGGAAAAGACCGGTCACTTTGTCTCCAGGCAGTATTTTAATTTGGCTCAGCAACAGGCAGCAGCACTGCCCATCTCCTGCTCAGAAGCAGGAACTGTGGGGCTGAATAACCTGCGGTAGCCTGTCGCTCCACATTCTTTCCAACTTGCCGCACGAGCTGCAGGCTGCAAGATGCTTTCGGTGGAGCTGCGTCGCCCCCTATGGGCAGTAAGAGAACTACAGCACCAGCAGCATCAGTACAGAGCAGCCTCAGATTAATGAGAAAAAGAGCAGCAGATTGTAGTCTTGAGTTATTCTGTTTGGCGCTGGTAAGTATGATTGCTGGATAAATAAATGAGAAGAAAACCTATGTTTAACATTAAATACTGATTAATATAGTTGTGAATGATGTTTGAAAGCCTTCACGGTTGAATTTGATCGAACCTGATGCCACTTTCTGAAACCTAAACACACTCTCCCAGAAACAAACAAGCCTGTGCAGCCCTTTTAACTATCACACACAGTATTTGGCAAGTGTTTGGACTTCTGGAGGTGTTTTAGATACGCTGAGAGGGAGTTTTGATCAGTTTTTAATTGCTTGGCATAAAAGGCTGAATGGACCATTTCCTGGTTCTCAGTTAAACGATTAGCGAGATCAAAGACAACACTAATTGATATGACACACAGTGAACCCAATGAGCAGAGCCTCAGGTCAACAAGACACCTACTCCACCCACAGGAATGTTTGAGAGGATGTATGTGTGTGTTATGTGTACACACTCACCTCTCCTATTTGAATGTGTGTTTCGTCGACGGACTGCGAGTATGACTGAATGATCTCCTTCATGTGAAGGATGTGGTTTTCTTCAATGTCTTGGAATTTCTGAAACAGAGGGCAAGAAAAAAGTTATGGCATGGTAATACAACAAATCACTTGAAATAAACTTTGTGCCAACACATCTGCACCATGTCAGTGTCACTTATGGGAACATTTGGTATTTTCAACCCCTATTTTCCCATGTTTTTGTGTATAAATGACAAATTAGAAAGTTTTAGAAATTGCTCTGCTATTGAGCAAGAGCACTGTAAACAACAGCCACAAACTGAGCTGCAATGAAACGTTACATTCACTAGAAGTTCTTGTTTTTGCCTCTGACAGCCTCAGATTGTTATTATAAGTGTCTGAAAACATGATGGAACGATGGAGAAGTTGCTGTTATCCTGCAGTGCTGATGTCAGGTCAACACAGTACATTTAGTACATTTTAACATCTGCCTACCTCCACTCTGTCTGCAGCTGCTCTCTTAGCTCTCTGAACAGAATTTACCTTTAGGAAAACATACTTTGGTATATAATTTCTTCTCCTATTTCAGTGGAAGATCAAAACAGTACCTGCAAACTCAATAATCAGCAAGTTGCAGTGCATGGACCACAGCGTTCAGATCCATTTGTAGCAGAATTAGCCACAACTTCAGCCAGTTCATATCCAACAAAAGTAATCTGTAGCCTCTTTTTTTACACCTAGATTCTGCTATATTGGTGAAATGGAGGTCTGCTTTTTTACCCTGAGCTAATTAATGCCGGAATAATATTCCCCCAGTGTGTGATTTTGGATAGCACACTGGCATTCTGGTAAAAAATAAAAGTGTTATGACTTGTAAACAACAGCGTTGGCAGCTAGTGTGTTTGTGAGTTGCAAAAACATGCCTCAATCAACCACACAAACCCGACCTGCAAACCCTCAACTTCATGCATTACTGTAGTGCATTATTGTAGAAAACAGAAGGTGAGAGATGGACTGAGCTCTACCCTTTCCAAGGCGTGTGTGCATGAGAGTGAAGAGATGATAACGTGTGGAAGGTGGACTACAGCATGTAGTGTTAATTCTTTATAACCTACTCTGAACACTACTTTGTCAGTTTTTGACACGCCTGTGAGTGGACCTGTGCGTGTAGTCCACTTTGCTGGCTGACATCAGCTTGTTACTACCTCTGCTGCTCGCTCAGAGACAAAACAAATCAGTCCTCCCATTCTGCCTCCCTAAGTTTTATACAGACAGAGAGGCGGACTGAAGGTGCACTACTCCCGCCTTGATCGGGCTGTTTAAAAAGAGGCTGAGGAACTGTGTGCAAAGTTTAGTTGGACATAAACTCTTCTCGGCACTCCTCTCTTCAAATCTCCCACACTTTGCCGCCAAAGAGCAGAAATGTAATTACTGAAAATGATGACATATTTTTGGAGGCCAACCTGAATGTAGAATCTCCATGGGGTCTATTGAGAATTCTCCTATGGGATTTTTGCAAAGGATTTTGGATCACTGCAGAAAATAAGCTCTGTGGCAAACACACGTTTCTGATGCTGACACGTTTTGTTCAGCAGGATAATCTTCACAAATGAACACCACTTGTATGATGCTTGAAGCGTTAATGCAAAAGTAAAAAGCTAACATTATGCTATAGCGAACTACTCCACGGTCGTAGGACTTGAACCTCACTACCGTTTTGCACACTTTCAGACAACTAAACCAGTGGTTTTGACAAGTTAATGAAACCGTAGCTGATGAATTGTTAATTTACATAATTTATAATCTGCAAAAGTTTGCAAGAGCACTGGAAAACACGGCAAGAGGCTGTGAGGCGGCTAGTGAGAGAGTGATGACGTTTAATGTCCCCAATAAACACTGTAGTCTCATTTAGCCATGTTTTAGCAAACACCTTTTTAAGGACATATAAGAACTCCAAAATTCACAAGTGGGGGTATTTACTAATGTATTAATGTCATACAACAAATTGCAAACGTCTCTTCAGCTTGTGTTAACCACAGACTTTATTTCAGGCATCTAACAACCAACCCATTCAAAATACTCATTTTTAGAGTTTGAGAGGTTAGACCTCTGGCCACTAAAATGGTAAGTTACTTCCTGGTTTAAGAACTCATTCCTGCGGCGCCCTATTGTCTTCCGTGATTAATCAATGTTTCTATAATGTTGACATCTCCTTAATAATAATAATAATAATACCAAGCCTGAGCCTGTCCATGGCAAAAACAAGCACTCATAGTAGGGTACATTGATGGTGCTCAGTTACCCTGTGCTCTTACATTGCAGCCTGCAGCACTCTCTTCTCACTCCTGGGCCGATTGCAAAACTGTTCTCATTAGTCATTTAGACACAGAAACAAGGGAAAGTTGGGTTTCAGTTGAAAAATACTTAAGTTCCCCTTTAAACAGGCATGAAAACAAAAATAAGTTAAAGACATAAAGCAGCCTGGAAATCTTCACTTCCTTATTCTCTCCCAGCCACTTCCTGTGTGTCTGTTTGGGTGGTCTGTAGTGCTCTCTCTCAGACACACACGCACACGCACACGCACACGCACACACACACACACACACACACAAGATGTCAATTATTCCGTTCATGAGATACATTGGCGGAGTTTCATTTTGGCTTTGAGCAGTAGTATGGTGTAGATCACAACTTTAAATGCTAGTATTTACTTCCATTAAGTCTGACTCCTTGCTTCTGGGGTTAACCGAGGAGACTGAGTATAAATAATCATAAACTGGAAAACCAAAGTGAGGATGCAGAGGAAGATCTAACCGCAAACTCACAGATAAAGAGCCGCTCACTCCTGCATCTACACTACAGAGACATGCACACAAATAAGACTGCGCTTTTGTCATCTGCCCCGATAACAGCTAGCATACGCTCACGGACGGACACACCCACCCACCCACAGACACACTCAGACAAAGAGAACACACATGTAGGAGCCAGTGATGTCAGAGAGCACATGTGTTCAGTGTTTATAACTCATGTCCACATGTGCTGCGTTTGAGATGAGCCGTAGACTGTGATCCTGGGGATGCGGGGCTGCAGCTCTGCTTTCTCTAGGGGGGAAAACAAAAAAAACGGCAGGCTAACTGGAACCATTTCTGGTGGCGGAGCTGCTGCGGTGCGGGAGGATATGGAGGCCAAATTCTGTTGATCTGATTTTAATTTGGAGTTTATCTAATCAGGCTTTCAGATGGATCCAATCAGGGCTTTCCACAGCAATTCCGTTACAGAGGAAAAAACACAATCTGGAGATGATACAGGGCACGGAACGTGAAACACACACACACACACACACACACACACACACACACACACAACGCATTACACAATAAAAGTGTTGCATACCACAGAGACAGACACTAGACAGAGTCTGTGAGCACATATTTCATTAAATCACATCCACACAGAAGAGAGAAAACCAGCGAACCTGTGCTGTTTCTGCCATCTTCTGTTCAAACTCCGACTTGGCTGCGGCGTATTTCTCCACATACGACTTGTAAGTCTCTGTGGCTTTTTTGGCTTTCACTCCAGCCTGCAAAAACATAAACAGACAGATAAATCGCTATCATCCCTTTGTGTACTATACACAATGGCTCTCTGTTTTCCTCACATCAACTGACAATTTAGCGAAGAAACTAAGCTGCACTGAACATCTGAAGGCTTTTGGGGTTAAAGTTTCTGTATCGGCTGGTGTGTTACGGCACTTCATCATGCCTTATTACCATACCATGACTATGTGAGAGTGTGTACGTGCGAATGTGACCTCCCACCTTGTCCACATCTCTCTGGGTGGCCCCCTCTTTGCGGAGGCGCTCTTGCTCCACAGTTTTGGCATTGTAGATCTCCTTGGACTTCTGCAGAGCCTGCGATGTGGTCTGGATGTTCTGAACGGCCTCCAGGGTGGACGCCACCTCTTCTTTTGTCTGAAAACACACACAAATGTCCGGTACAGCAACTGGCTGAATACGTGCAAGTGTCACCCATTGCTCCATGGACTATTGAGTCTAATACACAAGAACACTTGTCCTGGAATCCCCTTGTTTATTCTGACTTAATGATGGAATAACAGGCACAATTTCAGTGTAGACAGAGCTCCTTTATTGCTCTAGTAAAACACTACTGCAGTCCTTTAGTTTCATTCTGCAGCATGTGACACATAACTGTAACACAGCTCAGCAGGAAGCAGTTAAAGCTGTATAGTGGCTGTTAAAATATGTATAAAACTCTGCATCTGTATAGCTCTTCACGTTGACTTACTTAAAGCACATAAAAAGAGACAGGGTTAATGACAGTGGCCACACAGTGAGCTGGTTGTTTGTTTTACTCATCACCATCTCTGACTCACATTGTCACTAATTTTGACACATTTATGGTGTAATGTAAACACCACTGGTGTAAGCAAAAGAAATTATGTACACATTCTGAGCAGCCAATCCAAGATGGGTGTTTATTTTGTGTTATTCACACCTCTTGACTGCAGTATGCACTGTATCTGCAAGTTAGCCAAGAAACACAAAGCAGAGAGGAGCAGGGAGTGCAGGGAAGTGATGGAGAGACATTGTGACAGCCTTTTTGTCATGCTGAAAGCACAAACATAACTCCACTGATTCCAAGCTCCTATTTTACTTTGCGTTTCGCGGCTTCATGCATGAGATATGAGCTGATGGTGTGTCTCAGCAGGGAGGAGAGAAAGAGGAGTGAGGTGTAAAGAAAAAATAAAAAGCTTCATAGAATAACACTGCACGCTAGGTTTTCTCAACTATTGAGCAATTTCCTTTTCTTGATGAGGGCTGACTTCTAGTTCCTACTGTCAACTTTAGAGGATAAGAATGGAAACCAAAGAGAAGAGAATAGGTCTAATAAGTGACAGTAGACAAGTTTTCATCATTATGAAGTAAATATTGTCACACAATATGATGGCTATAGAATAATGACACCATCAGCGTATGAAATTCTGTCTGCCTCCAGGTATGATCTCCTAGGAAAATGAAGGCACAAAGGAAGAGCGTCAACAACTGCACAGCTATTGGTTTTGTAGCTGAGGGTTATGAGTTGTGCTTATACTCATGAAGGTAATAAAATAATAACACGGAGCCTTCGTAGTTTGAACCGAGTTTGCAAACTCTTTATTGCCTAGGAAATTGTCTGCTCCTTTTGTTTTTACCTTTCACAATAAAAGCCCCAGACATATAAGCTGCACCACCACCTCATCAAGAGGAAACTATCCCACAGTAGCAGAAATAGTTGACAGTGGAACGACTAGACTAGTTGTGGAAACACTCCACAGCATAAGAAAAATATTTGGAGGATGCAAAGATGGTAAAGAAGGTAAAAACTGAGTTGAATCTCTGAAGGATGAGCATCCGTCTGGGACTTATTCATACTACCAAGTGCTTTACTCTGCTTTTATCATAGCACTGAGATCTGAGATTCTAGTTTAGATTAGGGTTCTTAGTCGTTTCTTGATTCAAAAACAAGAATATGGAAGTCTAAAAACCTGGCATGAATTATAGCTCAGAATAGTTTTTCCATTACTTATTCTACTTATTCTTAAATAAAATAAATAAATAATTATATATATATATATATATATATATATATATATATATATATTCCCTTTTACACAGTATAGGGGCTGCACAATGTATCATTTTAGCATCGCAATGTCAATTAGGGCAAAGTCACTCATTTCATGCTAAATTTGCAAGGTTCTCATCTTCAGTGACTTATATTTATACACTTCACTTCAAAGGGTGGGGTCTGCAGAGTCTGCCAGAGGGATTCCAGGTCAGAGACATCCGCTCTGAGTGGGAGTAGGGACCTGGACCCTCCTCAAGGTGAAAATCCCTGGAGGCTATTTTTCATATTGCAATATACAGTGCAGAAAAAAAGGTTGCAATGTCAATTTTTCCCAATATTATGCAGCACTATTATATTGGCAGGTTTTGCACAGTTTCTTGTGTTTAGATAACATTTTGGTAGCAATTTACAGTTACTGTGTCAGCAGTAGTATTAAAAACATTCAAATGATACCAAGCCCTAACTGCTTGGATGCTACAGTTTCCACCTCTCAGTCTCCTTACCTTTTTGTGTGCTTTGGCCTGCTCTTCCACATACTTCTGAACCTCTTTTATAAGTTCCTGTAGTTTCCTCACTAGCTCCAGGTGACAGCTGGCCAGCTTCTCTGTGGAGGTCTTGAACACATCCCACACCGGAGCAAAAGTCCTGGGATAAAAAAAGACATTTCAGAGGCTCAAACACGACACTTACATTAATTCATTCTGGGCTTTACTTCAGAAACTAGACGAAACGGCTGTTTGCACTCACCCGAGCTGAGAAAAATTGCCGGCTGATTTGGCAAGTTTTGTCATAGACCTGGCATAGGCCTCCTCAATGGTACTCCTAGGACAGAGCAAAAATACACACACAGATTAGTGTTAAATCATTATAAATGAGTACTAACAACAAGTTGATTAACCCCAAGTTAACAGTATCATATATCAATCATGTCAAGATAACAATTCTACCATTGAAGCCCTTTTAATGTAGAGTATAACAAAGTTTTTCCAAAGTATTTGCAACTAGGTTATGGCTCAAATAGGGCATGTCACTAAAGAAGTGAAGACCCAGCCAAAAACACCCATTTAGAACTTGCAACATAAATGTTTGACCACATGCTCTGTGTGTGGGCAAATAAGTGTGGTTTGGCTTGGGATTTGCTCATAAACCTCATGTCGAAGCTGACAGGGTATGAAAGCTAGTGTTTGAATGCCCTGCTTCTCTCAATTTCCCTTTTTATTCCTTCATTCTGCAGCAAAGTGACAGGAGTAAAAAAAAAAAAAACAAAGCAAAAAAAAAAAAAAAGAGCTGCCGCAGTGTTGTAGTGAAAGCCTGAATTATGCATGTCTCATTTAGCCAGCCTCTCTCTGCAGTCACGTCACAGGAGCAAGGTCAGCCAGGGGGAAACAGGACAAACGTGCAAACACACAGATAGACACATCTATCATAAACACACACACACAGGTACACACGGGCAAACATCCAACAGAACACAACTACACTAAGGATGGGACAAGCTGGAAATGCATTACAGGCTGCAGCCCAGAATGGAAGTTTATTTTTATACCTTAGCATGTTATAAATACTGACAAAGTGCCGGGAGGAAACTCTGCCTTTTCAACAAAACCAAAACTTCTTAGTGTTTATACGTCTGGACCAGAACTTACAAAGTGTGTGTTGAGCCCTGCAGAGAATTATTGTTCCTCACATCTCTTCTTCGATATTAGTCACACAAAGCTTTTGACCTAACATTCAGAAGTGCACACAGCCACTTCTCAATGTGACCTTTGACTTGTTTTTGTTTCCTGTTTCATGCGCTTTATGTAGGAGGTTGCATTTTATGATATGTGGCAAATTCTGTTCAGGCCTGAACTCTGTTACCCTAATGTGACTTAAGGCAAAGAGAATCTTAGTCTGATTGTAATTCTTTGGGCTAAGATCTTATTATTAGACTTCTTTTTTTCTGTGTGGATGTGACTGACAGAGTTTAGACCTGAAGCAGACCATCTGCGGTCAAAACACTGTCAGGATGTTTTAACCACAGATGGTCTTGATGGTGAAGGTTAATTTTTGACTTTGGAAACAATAGTTTGACCAAAAGTATTCTTAAAGCAACTACAAGGAGGTTTTGTATGAACCTGTCTTGTTTTAATACTGATCACTTATATATGAGTTACATAAGAAATCATCAGCAGGAATATTGGTTATTTCCGGTGCAGATTCCCTACCAAATCAGACAAAATGATTGAAGACACACACTGCCCACTGGACGAGCCTAGGTTTACATTTTTTTAGGCAAAGTTTGGCAGTAAGTAGAACTTTAGCCAGTTAAAAGGAAGCAGGAGGACCTTTTTCTTTAAAGAATCTTATTTTTTATGTTTTATCTTGTGGTTATTGCTGTTACTGGGGTGGGATCTGGAAAGGGAAAAAAAAAATATTGGCCAAAGAACAAAAAAAAACAAAAAACGACAGTGATACAGCATGGGCGAAAACGTTGGTCATATAACTTCAGCATAGGACAGGATTCAAAATTGATCTCGACTTGGCCCTCTGATTTGTAGACCATATATCTAGAACATATTATTTTATCTTTGCCCTGCACTGAGTTCTACATTGCTGTTGATTTATTATTGTAAACACATAACAGTATGACAGAATGTTGATCATTTTAGTTTCTCAACAAAATGTACGAGTACCGAACAACTGAATCTGTAATTTATAAGCTTAAATGTAACCTAATTGTGTGAACATACCAAAATTGAGTTTACTTTGTTTCACAATAATCACATCCTGTTGATGGACACCATTCTCCCTCCATGCAAAAAAAAACAAAAACACTCACAGCTGGAGGAAGTGAAATAAATTGTGACTGAGAGAACTTGCAAGCCAAAAAAGCATTTTGATTTAGTAAAAATATTTAACTGTCTCTTTGCGAAGTTTAAATGACAGTGAGAGTCCAAAGTCACAGTCTGACAAACATCTGTTATTGCTTTTTGTTTTAACCAGTTATTATTTGGAGGTCCTTCTGGCAAACTCACGTTGTTTTTTTTTCTTCCGGGGGTGTAGCGGGCTCAATTTTAGGAGTATACTGAAGATACTGATATTATATGAAACTAGAAGATCTAAGGAATCGGAATATAGGTGATTTTGGCGATTTTGAAAGCGGTCATGTGACCTCTGACGACATGCTATCTAAATGAAAATAGGCTCTATGTGTTCCCACAAGTCTCCTAATTACATACATGCAAAAACATAGCTTCATGAATAACTTCATGAACAACTTTCCACGTCCCATGTTCAACTTATGGGGCATAGTTGAACATGGAAATGGACTTTAGAAAGCCTACACTAATGTTATGACCCTTTATACACCATAATAGGTTTCAATAAATGAAATATTCATTCATTAAGTCATTTAATTACATATTTTTGACCAGAACAACTTGACACACACTGCTGAGCTGCATCTCAAATTAATTCTCAGGTTCCAGCTTTCAGATGGTATCACCACTTCTATGTGGCATTTACTGTTGACCTGCTGTCTCCCCCTAAACATCCACTGCCCACAACCACCAATTCTCAAAAAAAACGGACCCCAAATAGTAACTGGTTAACAACAATTTCTACAAAATGCTGCATATGGTTGGGGTGATGTATACATTTAGATATATTGTGTGAGATTCAGTTAAAAGAGTTTGCATTACTATTTGAACTTTGAGTTAATATTATTTTTTAGTCTTCTTCAGGTCACTTTTTCAACTGGAGAAGGACATATGTGGTGGAAACTCTGTCAGTCACGTCCACTCACAGTAAAGAAGAACTGAAAATATAACAGCAGTGTGCTGGTAGCTCAGTGCAGATAAACTGCAACTGCAAATAAAACATCTACAAAAGCAAGAGATTTTATGGATGTTTGGGTGTCCCTCTTGGAGATTGCCAACATAGTTTTAGCCTAAAAACGCTTTCTAGTGAAGGGGCCCTGGTTGACAGATAAGAAGATATTAACACAGTGCACAGAGCATCTTTGTCCACCAGAGGGAGCCACAGTGCAGTTTTTCTTCAGTAGAAAAATGAAACATGAGTCTGTGAACTGAAAAACCTAAGCCAGCCTAAAAACCTGCATGCTATAGTACAACATAATAAATTCACCTCTACCTGAACTTCTGTCTCCCTCATGAATAATGTATTGACTCATTTCTATAGTTATATCACCCTGCAGGCTGCAAAGAGTGCTAATATTTAAGCTAAAGGATGATTTATTACCACAAAGTGAGTCTGAACGGTTTAAACAGTGACAGTAAGCTTTAAAGTGGTGCACTAGCAACCAGAAGCAACATTCAGCAAGAAGAAATTTCTCAAAAAGTTAATGGTTTTCCTGTGGAATTCCCCGCCACCTGGGGAATAATTGAAGATGTTTCATTTAGATTGAGTCATATAATGTGATTGTAAAATAACTTTGGGCTGTAATGGTAAATTTATAAGACTTTCCAGACACCTTTCATTAAGCAGAGTCGATCGAGCATATCAAATGCTGCACCGAGCGTTATATTAAAGTGTCTGAGTGACTGAGTGCAGAGGAATCCACTGCTGAATTCCAGCGGTAGACCATCTATCATGTGGCAGGTTATAAACACACACCTCTGACACGTCTTTATGGGGGAGGGAAGAATCTGAAAAGAAGGTGTTATTATGGTATTATTAAGCTGCAGACACTGAAGGTGTGCAACATAATGCCAGGTTACTGGTGGGTCTGAACTTCTTGACAAAGAGGTTACGTTTCCAAAACATTCACACCCATCTACACAGGGGTCATACAGCTTTTTAAGAGTTAAATACGAACACTTTTCAATCACCTTTAAGGCACCTAAAACATAAATTTCATACCCACACAAAGCAATATTTATTGACACTTTATTTTGCCATCTGTTTATATTCATTTTGGTTATTTAATAGTTGCAAACTTCAGTTAGGAGTAAACAGAGGACGTATCTAGCTATTAGCTTAGATCATCTGCTGTGAGACCCCCAAGAAACGACAAACAAGTATGGCGACTGGATTGTTTTCATTTCAAATATTAAAAGATGTTTGGTTTTTGGGTTTGAGTCTGGCCCAGGGCCCTTTGCTGCATGTCTTCCCCTCACTTTCCCCTTTCAGCTCTGACTCTACCTCAATAAATCATTAATGCAAAAACAAATGTCTTAAAAAAAAAGGCTTTTGGTTGGTCATGGGGCGGCTGTGGCCCAGTTGGTAGAGTGGGTTGCCCACCGATCTGAGGGTTGGTGGTTCGATCCCTGACCGTGGCAGCCTACATGTCGAAGTATCCTTGAGCAAGTTTCTGAACCCCAAATTGCTCCCGATGCTGCGTTCATCGGTGTGAGAATGAATTCCCAATGGTGGCAGGTGGCACCGTTTAGGGTAGCCTCTGCCACCAGTATGAATGTGTGTGTGAAAGGGTGAATGAGCGCAGTCTGTAGTGTAAATAAGTGCATATAAATATAGTGTATACAAGTGCAGGTCCATTTACCATTTAAAACTAGAGCTGAAATCATTAGCCCATTAACTGATTAATAAAAAAACTGCAAGTAGTTGAAAGAAAATAAATTGTTTCAGCAAAAATGCTAAACATTTTGTAGTTTCAGCTTTTTAAATCTGAGTATAAGCTGCTATTCTTTGTTTACATCATAATGAAATGAATATAGATATATAATAATACATGTTACTATTCTTTTTTTATATTACTATTTATTTTTACATTACTTAATTGAAGAAAATTGAACATGAAACTGAACACCAAAGTCACAGAAAAAAAGAAAAAGAAAAAAGATTTGCTAAATCTTGAAGTACAGTTTCTAATCTCAATAAGTCCTGAGTAAATAAAAGTTAAATTCCCTAGTAGTCCTACCAACAATCGCCATGAAAGTGAACAGGAATTATTAGAAATTAAAGGATTATAATCATCAGTAAAAAAAATGTGTCAGAATCACGAGCCAAAGCTATTGCTAAGTTTTTATTTGCTTTTATTCTATTAATACTCCTATTCAACAAACTAAAAACTCCCTGAGTGCAATATTGCTGTTACTGCGATATGTTTATCATGCAGGTTGAAATCACAATGACAAAAAAAACTGAGATATTGTGGAGCTCTAGAGCAAACTCGTATGGTTTATAATGTCCATCTGTTGCGATCAGGCAGTGGACTCTAGTTGCAGTCTGAGCTGAGTATTTGGGTGTTTCTGCAGGCACAATACAAGGAACTGAAGTGCCAGTGACGACATGAAAGAACATTTAAATACCAAGAAAACCACAAAACAGGTAGGACATGTATTGTAGAAGCAGACACATTAAAACAGGTTAATGAGTAATGTGCTGTGCGTACTAGATTTACATGCTGTTAAAGGAAATAGTTTCCTTCCTGTCAGAGTAAGAATACCTGATGTGTATCAGACTGTGTCTTACCTTTCTCTAATGAAGTCTGTCAGCTCCTTGGAGGATATTTGGCCATGCTTCATGTTATGGTAGAGCACGTCAAAGCCATTATTTTTGTCACCCTGCATTTCAGAGACACAAAAAAGGAAAAGCAGATAGATCAGTCACCAACCAACACCAACCATACCTCAGATCATCAATCCGACATTACCGTGAGGGCTTTTTCTACAAGCAGTGTCCTCATGGTCTGAAGAGTGTCCAGCTGCGTTTGCAGCCGCTTCTGATCAACCATACTTATCTTTGCCATGTTTGTAAGTAATGGATGTTATTCAAAACCTGTTTTTAAATGTTCTGATCTACAGCTCGAGCATATATAAAGAGAGAGAGAGGGAGACAACTTTCTGTCCATCTGTGTTGCCGTAACCATGCCACTGGGTAACTGGTGTCTAGTTGCACTGATGCAGGTACCTCTGAATAATTAATACAGGTGAGGATGTTGGGTTAAAGTTAAATTTAATGTTTGGTGGTCATTTAACCCTTATACCATTGTAGTTGTGACACCCTACTAGTGTAAATGAAAAATTTCTGGTAAATTTCCAGAAGCTTTCTGTGGGAAGTTAATCTGGGGAATTTTAGGAATATTAAAATCGGAAACTTTCCATGGGAATTAAGGAAATGTATAGGAATTGATGGGAATTAACTGGAAATTGGGGGCAATTTAAATGAACTGTATCATATCCAAGCATGAATGTAAACATTTTGTTTTGTCATAAGCAGACATCCATGCGAAATACAATTAAAAAACATGACATTTCAACAGAAAATATATTTTACTCAACTATATTATACTATACTATAAGTTCCCTGTTAAGGGCCAACTTTCAACTTTGAAAGATTCCTGGTTTATTACCATTTATTCCCATAAATTCCTGTTAATTCGCAATGCTAACTACTACATTTACGAAGATTTTTATACTGCCTGTTTAAATATTAAACGATAAACAGAATACACAGAAAAATAAATGTCTACTTTCTTTTTTTAATTTGTGTGTATGTTGGTGATTTCGGTGCTGGAACAGCCCCGGGTTGAGGACCAGCAGATTTTTATTTATTTTTTTCATCTGGGCAGTCTTTGGTTTTTAATCTAATTGTAGATTTGTTTAGGGTTTTTAAAAATGATTTCTATACTATATAATGTATAATGAAGGAATATGGTATTATTTTAAACGCAGGATATTGACAAAGTATTAACGGAATTAACACTTTAGCCTCCAGTCTAGACTTTTATAACATATTGTTCATAACACAACTTAAACTCAAATGTCTTTCTGACACTTCTGAGAAGAGCAGAAGAAGAAGAATCACTTTACTTCCTCTTTGCTTTCCATCAAGCTGTTTCTTCAGTCAAGGAGGAAACATACAAATCATGACTTCAAGCTATATTTTTTTTTAACAAAACAGATTAACTGAGAGCGCAGATAGAAAGCTGCATGACTGGACTACTGTCCAACTGATAAGAGGCCTAATAATTAGAATGCAGCCACTGAATTAATCATTAGAATTGTAACAGTTTGAACTAGGCAAATGGTAAAACGTCGTAGTTCTGTTAATCAGCATGTAGAGGACTAAAGAACTCATTCTCCACCTGAATGAGGATAAATAAAAACTGAACAAAAACTTGTTTTCACATTGTACATTTTCCCTGCTAGGCTCCTGTTGATCTGTACATACATATCATACATATATACTAAGGTTTGGATGACCGGTGGATGACACCATCATCCGTTGCAATCAGTAGCCCAACACTGTCATTTAAAAGCTCCACTGTGCCTAACTTTTTAAAAAAGCACTTTAGGTGGACATTAGGTCACTCTGTCACCTTTCCGAAAATCAAGTTCACATTAACAAATCAACATAGAATTTGTTTCGGTCGTTTTGATGACTTGCACAGCCCCAATCCGCAGTCTGAGAGTGCTCAGCTCTCAGGAAGACATGCAAGATGCCGGAATATTGATTCATTTATATCAAATTTTGAATTCAAACACATCTTAACAGTTTAATAAGTTAAAATTACAGTACATTTACAGCTGTAGTCTGAAAGACAACCCCCTTCAGATCCCAACAAAGACATCACGGTCCATCATGATGTTTCAATATGTATATTTTCATATGCCAATTCAGTAAAAATCATCTAATCCAAATATTAACTGTACATATTTTTTTCCCATTCGTGTGTTTCTGTGGTTTATGGTGTTTGTTTGGTTGTTGATTTTTTTCCCTTTTCTCACTTTTTTTGCAATGGAACTGAGCTTCGATAATGCACTAAAGCAATTACAACCAACACTGTTGCGCGCCACTAATAATAAGGTATCTAAGGACACTGCTGTTCACAGCACTTCATCCTCATTCTTGTCTAAATCTGCAGCGCCAACTTTGTTTCACCTCAACCCGAGACTGTCACAGAAACTTCCTGGTTCCTGGAGCGATCCAGCGTCAGCAGTTTGGTACACTGGCTTCAACACAGTATCAGTGCAGCTTTAACAAATCCTTGTTTTTCCACTTTGACGGAGATGGAAGGTCAGGAAGTTTGTGCCAAAATGAAGCTCAGAGGTAGCGCTTTATTTACAGAGCAAATAGACATTAAAAGCAAAGCATCCCTCTCTAGGCTGCAGCTCGCTGGCCTACATTCTACCCCAGTCAGCAGACCACTGAGATGTGCTTCCTGTTGTAACAAGATAACTATAACAAAAGTAGTTTAGCAGTTACACGCCTGCAGCAAACAGCACGACATGCAAACAACTGCATGCATCAGATGTCAAGAAAGGAGGGCGAGACCCAAACCATAGCTAACCTTGCATAACGCCTATATGACCGAAACTAGAAGAAACAAAGTGAGAGACACGCTGACAATTGGCCAATCAGTCTACAAATCAGGGAAGTGACGAAAGTGAGCGAAAACACTCGGCCCCAAACACAGCAGAACAGGAAGAGAGACCATTCTGTGCAACAACTATGCTCATGTGGAATGTGATATCAATGAATACAAAAGAAAAAATAAAAACAAACACAGGAAACAGCTCAGGGCGTTTTGGACTTTTCAGCAGGTTACAATACTGCGGAAAATAATCCTGCAAAGCAGAAGGCAAGAAGGTGAAGATATCAACTTAAACAAACTTTAAATATCTTTCAGTTTTGTATGGATCGGACAGCTACGTCTACATGAGAAATGGCAGGGGGAAGTGATACTGGTGTGGTGCACAGTTTCTCAATGTCCTCCTCTGGACACTCATTGATGAAAGCCTTCGTTCGGGGTTGTTTAATATTCCAACCACACATTGTGAAATTCAGAAGTACTCATTATGCTTGGATTTAGATGGATGGAGCTTTTTTAACTTCGCTACCCCACCCCAAAGGGAGGATAACACGCTGAGAGGTTCGCACACATGTCAATCACTGGTTTGTGTGAGCAAAAAGCACAGTTTGCAGCTTCCAGCAGGCTGATGGAGTTCATGAAAAAGGAAGAGAGTGAACAGTGTCAGCCTGTGCCAATATTATTACTGGCAGAAACAAATCTCAACATGAACTTGGCTGTGACAACACTGTGCACAGACTACAGGGGACTCTGTATGCTTTAGGTTGACTAAAAAAATTTTTTAGGTAATAGCCCGGCAACGAGACAGCAGCTTACGTCATGGTTGAATGTGCACTAATGCTTTTGCTGGGAAGAGTCAAGGCGAGGAGGCGAGCAGCAAACTCAATGTTATTAGATGCAGAATTTAATATACAGCAATATACTTTACGTTCAGGTTATACTGTGGTATTTTAAATGAAAATAAAAGCTACTACCACACATGAACATTGACTGAAAGCTGCTAAACTTAAGTTTTCATTATGAAGCAAATAAAAGCATAGCAACAGCTTTGGCTCATGATTCTGCCATCATTTAATCCTTTAATTTCTATTCATTCTTGTTCACATTCATGGCCAATATTAACATGTCAGTACAGTAAGTGTGGTAGGATAACTGGAGAGGTAATTTAACTTGTACTTAATCAGTACTTATTGTCATTATTATTTTCAGGAGTGTTCTTGTGACCTAGACTTCTGTACAAATAACACCGTAGCAAACATAAAACAAACATAAGAATTGAATTACAAATCATAGAATTGAGAGATACAAAAACATTCAAAATATATCGGTCTAATTTTAGATTCTAAATGTAATTCTAAAATTAGATGTGAGAGATACTGCGTCACTTGGAAATCAGCCTCATAGACCAGTATCTATCTATCTATCTATCTATCTATCTATCTATCTAGTATTTGTGTCCCTCCTGAAAACAACAGTAAACAATGTTATTTTAACAACAACATCCCCAACCTAAACAACAGAATAGACCATTACACGCCATTATACATATACGTACAAAGGGGTTGTAAAAAGGGGTTGCAGTTTCTATGAATTTAGCCTACAAAACCACTGACCTAGATTAAGAGCAAAAAAGTTCCTGGTAATGTGTTATAAAAGACAGTTTAAAAAAAGAAATAAATGTACATAAATGCCAGAAGTGAAATAATTACACTTTTTTCAGTTTTCAGCAACCGACCATTGAATGGGCTGATAACAACCTACTGGACCTACTAGAAGGTGTAGCAGGCCTCCACTCGCCCATACTTATAGGAAGAATAACTGCTGATGACACCTATTCAATCATGTGATAACATGCAAAACAGGTGGACCTTCTCCCTACACAAATGTATTTGTTATATGTCACAAGCCAACATAATCCAAACAAAAATAAATTTCCCATGAAACGTAATTGTTTATTTCATTATGTGGGAATGTAATTTGTTTGTTTGAGACCGGCTATATCAAGATAGATGCTATATTGATATCTTTCACAGCTTTCTCATCAGCATACAAACGCTTAAGTCAGTAAGTTATTTTAGCTATCAAAGTGAGACATGCAGGAAGTGGTATAATGAAATGGCTCGGTTCAGTCCTGTGAACTGTGAAGCCACGGCCAGAAAACACACCACACACTGCTTATAAAATACACACTGCATTGTGTTTTAGCTCACAACAATAACATCAGTGTAATTACAGAGTAAACAAACACAAAAAGAAACAGTTATATGACTTCCATCTTTAATCTGACAAACCACCTTTCAAGGACAGATAAACAAAACCACAGTGCTGCAGTTTATCATGTAACATCTGCCAGGCAGAGGAGGACAGGAATTCGCCCTCTGTTCTCTCCGAGTATTATACCAGTTTCAACATCCCGTATGAAGGGAATCAAGTGTTTATTGCCTGACAGGCAGTAATGCAACCTGTGACATGGAAAGAGACCTGCTTATCTTTCAGCATTATACTGCCTTCTTGTTCCAACAATAAAACATGAACTGAGCTTGACAGACTCTCAAAAGTTCCACTGGTTGCTGATATATTGTCTTATTCACCAGGTTGTCTGCATCCAGAGCTGCAAATCATCTGCCTGTTAGTTTTCTCAATTATCAATCGCTGAAAATATCTAAAATGCTCATTGCAATTTCCTGGTCCAAGTGACTTACATAAATCTGTCCACCAACAGCCCAAAACCTCACAATATTCAGTTTGTTATTATATAAGACAAATAAAAGCAGTAGCTGTTATTTTCTGTCATTCAACTAAAAAGAACAATTGTCACCTATCCTACATGCTTGACACAAAATATTTATGGACGCAAACTAACAAGATGATTGAGATAAAAGATTATTATGTTGCTTTTTGTTTCACAATCGTGCTCTCTTTTGTCTTCCGTTATAAATCCAGCGCACCCCTGTCGACATCTTGCCTTCATGGTGCCTATTTAGGCTGAGTTATTGACTGGAATATGTTAAATATAGTTTACTTTAATGTAGAGTATATGATAAGTTGTTTACGCTAGATCGTGGCAGTGCCCTACAGCATATTAGTCTAATTTATTTGTATTTATATATATATATATATATATTTTTGTTTTTATTTATATGTTTATATTTATATAATATGTTTTTATTTTATCTATTTATTTACATTTTTACATTTCTTTCTTTCTATGTTTTTCAGTGGAATTATATCAAAAATGCAAGGAAATCCACTTAAAAAGCCCTTTTTAAAAGCAAGTCAAATAAATCATAAAAAAATCATGATTTAAAAAAAAATTGGGATTATTATTTCTGCTGTGATTCAGCAGTCCTACAACAAATGTATGTAATAAATTACACTAAAATAGGACTTAACAAATAGGGTTTGCAGGAGTGATCAACTGATACAGGTTTTCTAAGTCTTAACCGATCCCTGATATGTGCTGCCGATTTTTTGGGGCCGATTCTTGTAGCCGATATTGCCTTTTCTCCCTCCATTTACATGAAAAAAATTACAAAACATATTAACAGTTGGATAGCAAACAATGGCAGATGTTGCACCGTGCCTTGCCTGGTGTTGGCTCAGTGAAAGGGTCTATATATCGGTCTACCTCTAGTTTGCAGAATATAAAATATTACTTGAACATCTTAAAAGAATAAGAGCTACTTTGCTATTGAACAAAAACTATAAAAATATATATATATATTATTAAGTAAACAGGCTGCAAAATGGAACAAACAAATCTATTTCTCCGAACCTGTAAGGAGAACTAACAAAAATGAAGTCCCTGCTGCAGTGTTAATAGTAGCCATTCAGCATATAATGGTGTTAAATGTATCATACGTAGGTTAGTGTGCTTAAGGAAGTCTTGTTCATATAATTTCCACTATGCAACTGAGTAAACAGGAAACAATCAGGTCGGATTAAGAGCGTCCCAGCTGACGTGCCTCCTGTGTGCTGCAGGTAAAAGCAGCGGAAACAAACATGACTGCACACTTTCACTGAGGAATTCAAGACTCCCTCTCTGCAGACAGACTGTAAACGATGGCCTGGTGTCGCCCACAGACCCCAGAGCCTGGAGCACACACAGACAGCAGGATGACATCAGAGTGTCTGCCCTGGGTCATGTGACCAGAGAGGTCTGGGAGCGGTGCACTGAGCTGTCACTTCAGACTAACAAACACAGAGTATGTAGTATGTGGTGAGCACACACAGGCTGGGCTTTGTTAGCAGTGTAAACATAAATGTAGGAAAACTTGACCACTACTTAGAGCTCGGAATGTGACATCAAGTGTATGGCGGCTGGGTAAATCCCAGAACAGGTTATTTTATTAAAACTTATGATCCTCTCAACCGCCTTTAAACCCAGGAGTTCATGAGACACAGAGCAGTAAAAGCAAAACACAACCACAAGGCAGGATTTCTGTTTCAAGCAAAAACAAAAATCAATGTTGGCCAAAACATTTTCACCCCAGGGGGGACATCTTTGCCGTGAACTCACAACCCAATCCGGCTGCAAAAACCCAGCAAGACCTTCCTCTAAAGACAAAGATGAGAAGCAGTATGTCTGCTTGTGTAAGCTGAGAGGAAATGCACCACCATTGTCCAGCTCTTCTTCTCGTTACTTCAGTCTTTGCTCTATTGTTGCGACACTCCACATGTGAGACTTGTGGAAGAGAGACTGTGAAAGTTGCACACAGTGTGACAACCACAATAGACCACACACACACACACACACACACACACACAACACACACAACACAGACACCAGGGGGAAGAAGGCCATCCCGGGGCTGTTGGCTGTATCAACACTGTTTGCTTATCACACTGCCATCTTATTTTCCCATGACATGCTGGAGGCTAACAGACGGCACATTAAACATAGGCTCATCAGAGATTCAGGGCTACAAACTGGAGCATTGCACATGATTTTCTGTATGTAAATTACTCCCCCATTGGTAGCTTTTTCTTGCATGCCACCACAATGAACAAAAATATTAAATATTCTTGATGAGTTTAATTAAACGGAGGTTACATGGTATCAAAGAATCAGTTGAAAACACAGGTTCAGAAAAATGAAAAAGCAGTGTCGAACAGAAAGATTCAACCACAAAAATCAAATTTCTATTGTGGGATATTTATCGCAGCATAGTGGCCAGTGTTTGCATACTGTAATATTTCTCTGGAAATAGTTTGCAATATGTGTACGGTTGGTTTCATACTACTAAAAAAATCTCAAACTGTCTCAGTGTACTGTGCATGACAGTTCTCAGGGCATAAAACCAATGATCTTTTGATTTTTAACAATTAAGACTTAACAATAACAGAGGCATAGTTTTTAGTGCTAAAAAACGCCCTGAAAATGTAATCAAATCACAACCTCAAAATCTAAATTGTAATCAAATCATGGATGTGGACAACTGTGACACCTCTACTAAATATATCATGTAAGTGTGGAATTTGTGATGTTGTCCAAGTCTCATTTATCCAGTAATATGCTCACTATTTCCCAAACACGTGCATTTTCATCTGCATGAATGTTTAGCCTGTCTGTGCAAGCTCAAGACTTTATGCAATGTTTCAAATAGTCAGATTTTAGAGAACACACATTGTTGCTGTTCTTTAACGCAGCTCCCATTTACTTTCATTCATGATGAAATCTGTTTTTTGATTATTTGTTCATCATGGAAAAGCTTTCTTCAAGAACTTCAGCTAACACGGAGTGAGTAATTGATATAAAAATGTTGGGGGTGAAGTATCCCTCTAACTTGACACACCGTTAATCTACATCCTGAGTCACACATTCAAACTTCCATTGAGAGGCCACAGAAAAGTAGCTTACTCGTGCACATTTCACACACAGAGAAAAAGGGAAATTAACATCTGAGACTTGCAACTAAATGTAGAGAGCGGAAATTACAGCCAGTGTCCGATCAAGTGCTGCAGATTTGACGGAGAGACGACATGGCGGTACCACGTCTAGCTCCTAATTCCTAAAGAACTTGTTTATTCAGCTGAGGGGGGGGTGTTGTCTACATCAGAGATTCATGCCAAGATTACATACAAGGAAAAGAACCAAGAAAAATGCCTCTAATAGGACTACAGAGTCACAGAGCACAGAGTGAAGACAGGTGAATGCTCCGGCATGCTGTGCAAATGCGAAACAGATTAGACAACGTTTCTAATCTGACAGACTAATGTGTCTGCTTGTGGTGATGATTTGTAGTCAAGTCAAAGGGAAATGGATGCATCCCCTAATGCCAAGTGTGAGTGTGTGTGTGTCCTGCATGTTAAACACACAGCTGATCTTTGCCATCACTGGATTCTCTTGTGTCCCACTGCAGGGCACAAAGGGCAGATTGAAGAATCAAGAGCTTCTCTGCTCTCCTCTTTTCCATTTAGTTAATGATGAAGTCTCCTTCACAAAAAAGGCTTTGGAGGTTGACAGCCCTGTACTTACTAGATCACTTTGCTTGATGTAATTTTCAGTAACAAAGTTTGTTTTATCAGCTTTGTAAGTGGAAGATTCTCTACAGCTTTTACCACATGAAACGGAGGTCAACCGAGGCTAAAAACTAGCTGTTTTTCCCACCCTGGGGAAGAATGGGATGCATTATGAATGGAGGCTTTTTGACAGAGCGTTGTTCATTCAACATATCAGCACTACAGCTATGTACAATATATGTCTTGGCAACATGAAATCTAATCGAAACACTACGTTTGTGTAGACACAAGTGCTTTAAATACACCAGATCATACATAAATAACAGAGCAAAGCAATATCATACTTTTTACATACATTTCCAGGGTTCCTACACTTTTTACAAGTCAAATTTTCTAGGTTTTCCAGCACCTTACAGCAGTACAGTGCATACTGTGTACAGTGCACTGTACCCATTTTCACATCAAAATAGATGTTATTGTGCTATAAACTTTTTTGGCAGCATTCTGCATTAGGGTGACAAATTAAAGGAAAACACAACAAAGTTTCATGTTTATAAATGTGTTGCCTGTTTGTAAGCAGACTTTTTGTCATATACAACCTAAATTTCACGCAGTTTCAATCACTTTATTAAAGAAATCAAGTCACTCTCAAACACAAATTCAAGTGTTTGCAAGGATTTACAGCATTACATTATATATAGCTATTGTCCAAAACCCCTTAGGGTGGTCATCCAAAGAGACCACAGCACTTATAACAGTGAAGATGGCTCTCTCTCTCTCTCTCTCTCTCTATATATATATATATATATATATATATATATATATGAACATTTTAAAACCTGACTTTTGGCTCACTGCAGCAGTTGTAAAAGTGTAATACATGGTCTTTGCCTTAAGGTGGAATTGTTTTCACTTTTAATAACACAGCCTGTATGGCTTTAGGGTTTTGCCTTTTACTTAATAAGTAAATAAAGGGGAAGACCTAAAGGTTGTCGAAGGCAGCACTGAGGAGGAAATTAATGTCACTAAGAGGAAAGGCTTTTACTTTTTAACCTGCTATAACACACCGTAGCCACGTCAAATCTAGACAGAAATGACCTTTCGGAAGTAAACAGACAACACTATATTCAGTGTTATAGAAAAACACACACTACTACACTGGCTGTTAAAAACATAAGCTATATGACCAAAACAAAATGAGGCTAATTTCTCGTTTTTAAAGCTGTTCTCTAACTTACTAAACATCTGGCCTCTCACTGAAACTTTGTTACGGAAGAAAATGACGCGTACGGCCTTGGTTTGACTGACAGCTGAAGCGACCAATAGCATACAAGGAACTGACCATAAACATTCCAAGCAGGCCTGAGAAGGCCAATAAGTGGGGGGCAAGGGCGGACTCTTTAAGGGTTTCAAGTTAGATGGGTTTACAGAGGCCCCAAACCCCGGGGTGGCAAAATAATAATCGCCGAGGAAATTGAACGATGGCCGGGGGGCTGCTGGCCAGTGAGTCCGGCGGCACAGGACACCGCCGGTTTCAGCGGCGGCGAGCTATAAACCTCTGCAACGTGAATAGCACTTGATTCCTGGCTGACATGGACATGATAGGGAGGGAAACACAGCAAGAGAATAATGAGGAATAGCACCGGTGTAAACACCGCGAATATAAAAGCACCACCTACCCAGAAATTCTCTAGAAAGTAGGGCGTTATCATCTTGTTTTATTCCTCTTCGCCCGCAACTCTTTAGTTTGTTGTAAGGCAACTTTTAAAGCGTAAATCATCCGCCGTCCTCCCCCCGTTTCTGTTGTATCTGCCTTTCCCCGTTTTCCTCCTCTCCCCTTTCTTCTCCCTCCCCGCTACAGACTCCACCTCCACTCGGCTGTACTGCGTCTGGTCTCGGTTTCTCCCCTATGGTTTCTTCCCGGAGAAATTTCATTGAGGGGTGAAACAGCGCCATCAATGGCGGAGTAACGCCAGTGCAAACGACGGGCCGTCGCTGGGTAAAATGCTAAAATGCTGCATTCAAATGCTCCACGTTAACTCCTGCACTCAAGTAGTCTGAACATCGTCACCCTGTTAAAATAATCGCCTAACTCATTTTTTCTCTTTTTTGCCGGAAACAAAAAACTTCACCAAAAGTGTAACATATGACATTTATTGATCATTTCACTCAAAAGGAATGTAACAAACACTGTGTGTAAATTATGTAACTTAAGAGAAATAAATTACTTAGGCAATTTTAGGCAATTATTTTTTTGAACATGCCTTTGTGACTGTAGCAAGATATGGTAACTTTATTTTGAAGGTGTCTACATAAGAGTCACACAAGCCTGTCAGAAACATGACATGACAAGTATCATGAGCATTAATGTTAATTCAAAGTGTCATTAATGTTCATGACACATCCCATGTCATGTTTATGTAGACACCTTAGAGTAAAGTGTTACCAATATTAGTGTCAACAATAAAACACTGATAAACTAAACAATCTCCCTCTAGCTCTTCTTTGCTGGGTTCTTATCTGATGCCTATGAATGTGGCAAATTGTCAAAGAAGTGATGATCTTAAAGGGGTAAAATCTCATGATCTGATCAACCGAGGATGTAGGTGACTTTACCATAGGTGGCCAACGTCATGAGGAGATGATTTAGGCAAAAAAAACAACCAATTTTGACAAAAAATGACTTGATGGTGATTATTTTAACAGTGTGATGACATGTTGCAACGGCATTGTCCATTATCTACCCAAGAAACGATTTAAATAAATAAATATAGAAATTATCTTTCTGAATCCTGTGTATTCTGTAATACTGGCACAGAAACAATTCTACACCTATTCTATAAATGCATTCATGTTAAAATCCTCATGACATGATATAAGATAAAATAAGACTTTATTTATCACGCATTGGGAAATTTAGTTGTCACAGCAGCTCAAAATACAGAAGTGAGTTTATAAATAATATTAAAACAGAATAAATGTAAGATATATACATACATACATAAAAAAAACATACATTATATACACTGTATATACATAAAATACTTACATGGCTGCTATCTGGCTTTTGTTAATATTGCACATAGGGTTTTGTTATTTTGTTGTTGTTCTGAGGGGTGAGGAGAGAATTTTGTATTTCAGATATTGCACATTAGAACACATTGTTTAAAACAGATATATAATATATATCTATTATCAGTGGTGGAACGTAACTAAGTACATTTACTCAAGTACAATTTTTAGGTACTTGTACTTTACTTGGGTATTTTCCATTCATGTTTAATTTGTAACTTGATACTTCTACCCCATTCATGTTTAATTTGTAACTTGATACTTCTACCCCGAAAATATTTACATTTTAAAGGCAAATATTGTACTTTTTACTCCACTACATTTAGCTGCCAGCTTTAGTTACTTTTCAAGTCAAGAATAAACATGAAAAATGTGATCAATTTAAAATGATTATGCATGATAAATTAAATATAACAGTATACTTAGTAGTTAGAATTAGTACTACCTAAACAAAAATAAAATGCTGCTTACACTAATGCATTAAAAGTATAATCCAATATATATAACAAGTACTTTTACTTTTAATAATTTACATTACATTTTACATTTTAACTAAAGAAATATTTTGTTTGTAAGTAGACTTGGCATCCTATATAACCTAAATTTCAAGCATTTCAAGCATTGAAAACACAATATTAAATCTGAGTGTTATTAAGGACATTCAGCTCTCATTGGGACCTTGTAGATAGGTACAACATGTAGCCAAACAACTAGAAACCAGAGCAACTTCAGCTTGCTGTGCTTTCTCCATCGAATAAGTGTACTGCTGCACCATTAATGGGTCCATCCTTAGAGAAAGAGAAATCAGTGTTTGTGTATGTTCCTTTTGGTGCCCAGAGACATTTCCTCATAAGTTAAAATTTTTGATAAAAATGCCACACAAAATTTGGAAACATACAAGACAAAGGCCCTTAATAATGTAAACAATTTATTGGAACAATGTACAGATTCAAGCAATGGTAACCAGTCACATCCACTATATCATCTTACAAATATTACAAAATTACTACAGTACAATATAGATTCTTTGCATGATCCAAAATATTTGGTGGCCCCAAAAGTATTACTTCTTTTTTTTTTAATTCAGCAGCTTATTAAAAAAAAATTCAAACCATGTCTATCAAAATGATGTTTTTGCTTTTATTAGCAAAAAAGATGAAGGCAAATAGTCTAATCAAGTTTGAAGGCTAAATGAGAATACATGAGTTCTTCGACTAGACATTCCTTAATATTGGTGGGTGCTTTATAAAATACAAATTTTCAGTAAAGCTTCATAGAAAGTCAAACTTAAATTTGCAAATTGTTTATAACATTATCTTTATGAGTTGTCAACCTATTTCTTTACTTTTTAAATGAGGCGTTACCTGTTTCTTTAGATACAGTATACTGTATATCTATTGCAAAACACCAACAAAACCTCAAAGTATTTGCTCTCAAGGCATTGTGTACACATTACACTAAATATTTACCATAGTCCTTTAACAATCACTTTTGACAAAAAGTACATGGAGTATGTGCCAGTTACCATTTTAATCTTCTCCCCTTGCCTTGCAACTGTAATCACATTTGACAGCTAGCAGTGTTGCACACCTATAACATTAATGTCAATTAACACCCATCGTTTACCCACTTTAAACATGAAGGGCAAAGTTTTACTAATCTTTGAGAGGAGATGCATAAAGGCGTACACATTGGGGAAAATGATAACAAATAACACTGAACACAGACAACCTGAGGTTAACACATAGAAAACACGTATTCAAGTAGTGAAACACAACTACAATGTATAGCAGCAGTCAAGTCAGAAATACAGCACAGTAATAATGGGGATTGTTTTGCATGTGTTTTGTAGACCTACACTCTTTCAATGAAAGAATAACAGGACCGTGCACACACACACACCCCATCAAGCCATGATTACTCCATTTTTTTGCATGCCAAACAGCTGGAATGTGACAGACAAAATCACTTCAAAACACAAAATGATGTGGCACATACATTTGCCTCTGTATTCCATGATGCATTATATCCTGTATTCACCTCATTAATGTTAAATCTAAGAGATTAGTTATATTTTATATTGTGAGAGTTTATATAAGACACTAAAGCACTTTCACAATCTAGTAACCCCGTTGTAACGAGACACTTATTGCATTAGGTAAATACATTTTTTTTTTTAGCAGCAATACTTAATTAATCATGTCTTAACACTATTTCAAAAGGGTTTGGCTACATTATTAATTTCAAGCACTTGCCATTTAAAGTTTAAGTGCATGTCATGTGCATCGCAAAAGGGTTAAAATACTGCAGTTATTACTCTGGCCAGCAGAGGATAAATGACTGGCAGGGCATAAAAAATCTAAATTAAAAAGAGAAATTCCTATCTCAACCCATCATGGAATACATTTAGGCTATCCGTAACTTAAACACACTTTATAAAATATAACAGCGCAAAACAACCAGAGACAATGTTGTAGTTTCACAGTTTTTAAAAACTATACATCCAGCTATGGGGTTAAAGTTTTAGGGAGAACACTCCAGCAAGATTTATGTGAAAAAAGTCCCAGTGTTGCAATACATAAATGGTTACTATGTACTTTTTACCTTTAATTGAAGCTCCCCTCCCTCCCGTTATCCCCTTCCCACTATGTGTTGGGCTGTGAGGGGCCACCAACATGCAAGAGATGAAAGTACCCCACAAAACACAACCACCCGAAACATTACACAGTCATCCTCAAGATCATGCTTTTTAGCACAAGAAGCCAAACAACCAAGAAGAAAAACTTCAGTACATTGAGAAACATATTTAACATTCATTCGATGGACTGCATGGTTCTGACAGCCAAAGTCACAAAAATCACTAAGACGGGATTCGTGTCATTGTGGTATCACCTATACGCCTTCATTATTCCTTCACGAGGCTCAGACAATATAAAGGATTGTAAGCATCTAAAGCTTTTCTATCTTGCTGATCAATGTCCATGTGTCAAAATTCACGCCACGAGACCAAACCGAGAGATTCACTCTGACGTTACATCACAGCCAAGATTTTACACGTTTCCTAAATTCGTGTGTGTGTAAACCCAGTCATGCTACATTACAGCTGTTTGCCGTAATTCTCAGGTAGAGGAAACAAAACAAAAACAAAAAGTACTGTAAATAGATAAATTACAAGGTCAAAGAAGAACCTTATCACAGGGCAATGACAGCTGTCAAACGCAACACACACCACTAATGCTCCACAGCTTTTCACAATGATACAAGCATGCTACCTATTCCCAGAAAAGCTGCTCTTAAAAGAAAATCTTGTGCTCTCCAGTGACATAATTAACAGCGTTTGCCCTGATAAAGAATAGAAAAACTGAAAAACTGAAAACTATATAGGTGATAACTTATTTTTGATGATATGGAGCATTTTAAACCTATATTCCTCAGAGTTGGATTCATTATACTGCTTTCAGCTGCTATTCCTTAGCTTAAAGCTACCCTTGTATGTAGAGAAAATACCTCTTGATTAACCTTCAACTTAACTAAGAACAGTCTTCTACTCTAGTGGCAGAATCCAGTTGTATAGAGAACTACCTACTGCATGCCATTTACCTGGCTGACATGATAATAAATGCACATTTGCTCCTAAGACCATATTCTGCACCTCTCAATGTGCCAACTCTTCATTTAACCAAGATTAAAGAGCAAATGCTTTACAGAGTTTTGCAAAAGTTTTTGCTTACATTTCTTTTTCAGTATTTTCAGGTAACAGAAATAAACATGTTTGGAGATTAAATGGAGAGAAAAAGGTGATCGGTTTCATTATTTATGATTGACATGTGATAACATAAATTTTCCTCCCATGATAAGGTTGTTCTGGCAGTCCCTTTCCCCCCTTGCCTGTGCATGGGGGCACTGAGCACTGCAGCTACCACCTCCCACCCTCCCCGTCCTTCAGGTCGGGGAGGGGTCCGCACCCCTTCCCTCCCCTCAGCAGGCAGACCCTTCCCCCCAGTAAAGGGTAACATGTTCCCTGGGTATAAGAGGTTCCCTATATTGTCTCCCATAGTGAATGACCTGTGCAGAGAAAGAGAGGCCTTGTTAGAGCTGCAACATTTCTCTTATATTAAATACTGAAATCAGCATGTTTTTTTAACCCTCTGAACCCCAGCAAAACATGTTTTCTTTAAAATATAGCCACAAATGCACCGTTTATCATAGAAAGAAACTGTGAAAACCACCTAGAAAAAATGTTGTATGTATGATTTCCATTTTATTAAAAGAAAAAAAAAGGAAAAAGGAAATTATCTGGGCAACATAATTATCTGGGAAATTATCTTGTGTTTTTTGTTGTTGTTGTTTTTAAATAATTTATGTCATTATAATGGTGTTATTCTGCACAAAAGACATTAAGAAGTTGTTCACACTTCTAGCCATGATTGTGCTGATTCCTTAGAGGTAAAGGACTTGAAATACAAGGCAACAGTGAGAAAAATGTAAAAACAGCAAAACAAAAAAAGCCCTGAAACAGCTTGGGGTTCAGAGGGTTAATGTATTTTCTACAAAAACAAATTATATCAGAGAGAAAACTGACCCCAGTGATGAGGCACACTGCTGTGGAAACAGTTACACCCCGTAAAAGGTTGCCAGCCGCTCCTTCAGTGGCATGGGGAACTGATCTGAGAAGCGACTCCAGTTGTCCTCTCCCACCTGGTTCTTAAAGCCGTGAAGGATCTGAAATTAAACATCAGGAGAAGATGATAGCAAGTTGTAACAGACTGCTGCCTTTTAAAATAGATTGTGTGTGTTACAGGGTTATCTGCAGTAACAACTGCTATTCCTCAATTTCACCACTGCGGGGCAGACAAGCTGCCTAAGTAAGCCAACTCTTATATTCCTTAAATTTCACTTAACTAGAGTAATTCACCAGTAACATGAATTTAAATTGAATCCAGCAAATTATAAGCATGTACAGCTTTTACCTTGTAGAACATGTCTCTGAGATCGTCCTTTGGATTTACCCAGGAGGCCACTGCGTCACAGAAGAATATAAAATCCTGTTCCAGAGAAGAGAGGTGAGGCAACATTTCAACTTCTGCAGCAGCTGATAGCATAATGACCGCACTACCTTCATATTACTGGACCTCACCTGCACTACACCTCCTGGATTTACACTGATCATAGTGCAAATTCCTCTGAACGCAGAGTCTTTCTCCTCATTGTCTCTTATATTTCGTAGAGAAGTGCACCTGATAACAAGGACGACTAAATTTAACATCAGACATATCACAAACAGTTTCACAATTGTGTATAAATATACTAACAACTGCCACTATGAATGGCTACTGCAATACCTATATGAATTAATACATTATATTCATGAGAAATATAGCCTATTTCCATCCTTAACACAAATGTAATGTTTAGGTGTTTTCTTATCATTAATACTTGTCTTCCTTATCAATAGAAACATATTAGACTCTATGCATACATCCATGTGAGCAGAAAACTGTGTCTATAATGATCTGAGAGACAAGTCAAGCATGCACACAAAACAGATTCAAATAAAAACAAATTAAACAGTTTTACTTTTAACAAAACATCTTTGAGCTTTTATAACTTCACGTTTGTCTATGAGCAGTGTGTTCAGCAAAACCTCATCTATAGCACCTTGAAAATAACATTACTTTTTAAAAGATTGACTAGAGAAGGTTTGGGGTCTTTTTTTTTTGGGACAGGCACATGCAGCTGGGTGACTACGATACGAGAAAGGGATTTAGGAATGCTCTTTTGCAGCAAAGACTGCATCCTTTCTCTGTTGTTGAACCAGCAGGCATGTGACAAATCTGATCCCATGCATCTTTTAGGTTAGCGACAGTTAACAATGACAAAAAAACTAGAAATTAAACAAATTAATGTATAATACATGAAGGTGCTACTGAGGCAAAAACAAATCACAAGTAGGACCTAAAAGAGGACAGGGTTAGTCACATGGTTGGCAATGATTACAAACTGATAAGAAAAAAATAAAATAAAAATAAAAAACTGAAAAGATTTCTTTTGAGAAGGAAAGTGAGGAGTGAGGAGAGGAGAGCAACAGGGGAGAAAAGGGAGCAACAGCAGACAGACGAGAAGAGAGGAAGAAAGCAGAGAGGAGATGAATTAAATAAAAGATTGAATAATACACACCAGGGTCTTATAAACTGCTGTAGCATGGGTGCCACCTCTTGAGGACAAACGTAACCAAGACGACCAATTGTTATTGCTAAGGTAACGCAATCACGGTTACACACCACCAAACGCCAACCAAGACATGAGCAATGAGGAGGGGGAGGAGAAAAATAAAGAAAAAACAAACAACTCAGAGACATAAATCAACATAATCTGTGTATGATAATAAACAGAAGATTTCACTAGTGTTGATTATTTCTGCCCCTTCAGTCATGGGGGAGGAATGTAAAATATGACACTCTAAAAAAAACATACAACACGTTTAAGGGAGAACACATTGACAACTTTGACAGGACATTCATAGAAAAAGGCAAACAATGGCATCTGCTTTCACAAATCATATGGATCGAAAAGCTAGTCAAAATCTGTTACGATTGATAATTCATTAGCTTGATTTAAAATGTAGGTCTCAATGTAAAGACACAGGCTAGCTGAGGTGTAGCATGTGTATGTGAGTGTCCTAAACAAGAGCAGTTCACTTGGGCTTTCAGAGATTTCTCCCTTAAACTCACAAATGTTAATTTTCCATAACAAACAGAAAGGTTTTTTTTTTGTTCTTTTGAAAAGAAATGACAGATTACTCCAAGCCAACTACATGGAGGGAGACTAGTATCCAGCACAGCAGGTTCTTATGAGGCAGAGAGGAGGGAGGACCTAAGTTTAAGAGACACAAAACTATGCAACATTCTCATTAACAAACAGGCATTTATGAACAGTCCAATGACACATGCAGAAAGCAGATGGTATGCTCATTAGAATAAAGTTCAGTGCAGGATAAGCTCATCAAAATAAACTACAAAATGCCAACAACACTGCCACGTCCACCTTTAAAGGGATAGTTTGGATTTTTTTAAAGTGTGGTTGTATGAGGTACTTATCCACAGCCAGTGTGTTACCTGCAGTACAGTTTGGAGAAACAGGCAGGAGTAGCAACTAGGAAGCTAAGCAATGTACTGCTAATGCCAGGGGCAGCAGCAAAATGTATTTTAGCCACATAAAAAATATTTCAGCTTAATTATACACTTTATGTAGAATATTTTAACTGCTTTACCTTGCTGTCAGAAAGCACTTTCTATGGTCTCTTCAAAGCCACCAGACAAAAAAACAAAAACAGTACTTTACCTCACAGAACATAGAAGTTGCTGATCTACCACTGCTGCAATCAGTGAGTTTGTTTGTATTTTTTGGATACAGAACTAACGATTTAAAAGTATCAAAGTCACACAATAACACAACCAAACCAACCAATCGTGGCAGTGGTCAATCAGTAACTCCTGTGTTCTGCAATGTTAAATTACTGGGGTATTTTTCAAAGGAACCTGGTGGTGTTGAAGATGGATTTAACGGCTTCAGTTCCCTGTCAAAAAGAGCTGTCAGCGTAAAGGGTTGAAAATTCTAAATATGGTTGTAGATTTAAACTGAAATTGGTTTATTTTAAGGTTAGCCTTGTCCACAGCAGTACACTGCTTTGCTTCTGTGCTGACACTTTTACCTGCTTCTTCAAACTGGGGACACTATGGATTAGTACCTCATACAACCCCACTTCAAAAAATCCAAACCATCCCTTACACTGACTGTGGTGTTACATGGCTGTCTATTAAAATTTAGTTCATGTAGTTAATGAAGTAATTTTGTATCACTGTCGTGTTTTCAATTAACACATTGAAAACATGCAAAAGGTGAAAAAGTCCATTTGTCAGATGCAAACATTAATAAATTCTTATAAAAATCAACACAGTTAATTAATAATCATTACGTATCCTGCATCAAACATTGGCCATTCTTAACAACATTTAACATCTATTGGCAGATATGCATCCACATTTAAAGAACAGTAAATAAAAGCAACAAATAAACTGACAGCAAACAAACAGGAACACATCTACAGAGTCCCTAGATTTTCTTTAATTTAGGCAGGTTACACTTCACCCTTGAATGCATCTTTTTGATGAGACAGTCTCTTTGATTTATCAAGTCATAACCCCCAATTTAATTGGTGAAACAAGAGCACAGTGTAACCTTATTTTAAAGCTCTAGGCTCAGTGCCATTTAGGTGTTCTCTCAATCATTTATGAGTAGTTATTGTTATGTATGTTGTCTTACGGTAAAAGTTAACTATGTGAGGCTATGAACTCGCCTATCACTGCCTGTGTTTTGCATTTTGTTCTGTTTCTACCTCACCTGATGGTGCACAGTCAGTCCACATTAGTTATTTCCAAGACTGGGCACTTACATTCGATTCAAGAGTTTCAAAAAGTCTACACCAAGGTTTCCTTTTCTTTTATCTCCATTTACCGGTCACACTGCCAGGTTGCAAATCATTATCTTAAATACTTAGCATACTTTGGTGAAACCAGCCAAACCTGTAAGGCCCATGGCTTGGGAAGGGTTTTTGTATAGAGATTAAAGGGCAAGACAGGCACCCTAGTGAGTGTGGTCAAAGCTGACTGAATGGACCTGAGTGTGTGTGAGCACCTCCCTGTGTGTGGCAACCTGGCTGGCTGGCTCAGCACTGCCACCGAGTGGTACCTGTGTTTTCCAGAAGAGTCTTTGGAGTATTGGGCCTGTTAATGATCTCCACCAGCTGGTGCAGCACCATGGCAACATACGGCTGCATTTCAGACCCTAAGGGTGTAGATGCAGTAAGAAACAATGTAAAGAAATCTGTTAACAGTTTACTTTATTTTGATAGTGAAAAATAGCATGAAAATGGTGATATATTTTGGTAATTTGTTGAAATTGAGACACTCACCCATTTGTATAGATATCTCTCCAATTGCCCATGTAGCATTGTTGCACACTGATATTAATTCTGGGTTTAAATTAGTACCCAGTATGGGCATAAAATCAGCTGGAAGAAGGAAAGCGAGTCAACTTAGCAACTGGCCAACAACTTATTGCCAAAAAGTGTTGTTGTTTTTTTTAGAGTGAACTGCACAGGACCTACCGATGCATGGTTTGACGTGTTGGAAACAAGCCTTGGTTAAATCCCCCAGCAGAGCAAAAGAACTCTGACGCACTTCTGGCATTTTGTCCTGAAGAGAACAACAAAGGGTGAACAATGCAAGTGACTTCATCGGTTAATCAGATAAGTGGCATGTTATTCACTTTCTTCACCTGCATGCACTGGTACATGAGGGTGAGGATGTTGCTGCGGGCCACCAGCTCCTCAATGGTGCCTCCTAATCCTTCAGCCAGTCCACTGAGAAGATCCAAAGCTACGATCATGAAGTCTTTGTCAGGGGCCTCATACTGGTCTGGCTGTGACTGATAAAGCTAGGACAGTGAAGAATGGTAGAAAATAAGATAAGATATGGATTAAGTTAGCATCAATATTTAGGAGATAATAAAATTATAATTAAAATATGAGATGTAAAGTTAAGTTCTCTAGTTATGAATTCAGCTATTAATCCTGAAAACACGAGTCCCATCCACTTTGATTAAAGGTAAACCTGTACACCAGTCAGGGTTATTCTGTAATTTGACTGAACAAAATCTCTTGAAATCTGACATATTTATCATATATGTTGGACTTTTATTTGTCATAACAAAAATAAGTCCCTCTAAATGAATTTTTCACTGCTATGAAAAAAGCAAAAATTAAGAAGTTTAGCAGTTGGTAATGGTTATTTACACCCCCCTCAATTATAAAATTTAACCTGGCTGTAGGAGGTAGGGTCAAGAATGTAGAGATCAAGCAGCTCAAATATGCTCCTTTTATATATACACACAGGAAAAGAGTAAATTTTTAGTGGATAAGATAGTGTGTGTGTGTGTGTGTGTGTGTGTGTGTGTGTATACATTTAAGGGTCCTACACACTCACCATGGCTTGAGCAAGGGTCTTCTGGACCAGGTTAACGCAGCGCTGGTACACAGGCTCACAGTATGGCAGAAAACCGCTCTGCAGGGCAGTAGCTACAGACGACAGACACTGAGGAAGGCAGACAGGGGGGAGATACAGTCAGCTGCCTGTTCATACACAGTTATCATCACAGAACTGAATCACTATCTGCTAAATGATTCGTACAGGCAGTAACTTCGAATCAGACACTAACTTCTAATAAAGGGAAGAGATCTTTGTCTTCATCTTTTAGCTGGTTCCATTTCTGGATCAGTGGAGGCATCAACATCTGGATGTATTCCTAAAAAATAACAAAGATTAAATGAGTCTTTAAACAGTCACAGTATGCAACTAATGAGTGGTTGTGATAATTACAGATGCATGGGGGATTTGTTGATGCTTGTTTACTGTTTGGGCATGATGTCTATACTATCACATCAGACAGTACACTCACTACTACAGAATTGAAATGAGGAAGAAACAGCAAATAGGGTGTGCTAATTTTATTAGTTGCATGCAAATGTGAAGTGAAACGGAGTCAATCTTTCTGTTTTGCATACCGGTTTATTGAGATGATGTCCCACTGAGTCTGCAAGTGTTCCAATGGCGTCGTAAAGAATGAGCAGATTTTTGTGCTGGTACTTGCTGAATGCGAACACCAGTGTGTCCAGGATAAATGCCAGGTAGGGTACCAGCTCTGTACATGCCTCCTCCTCCAAAGTGGCAAAGGCACTGAAAACAGGAGAGGGAAGGAAACATCATATAGCAAGCAATTTGTCGATATTACCTCACAACAAAGAAATCTGGATGAATTTCAACACCCGGAGGATAAATGTCTGTGCAGCACAAGTCCAAATGAAGTTCAGGGTTCCTAATGTGCTGTAAAATGACATGACTTTTCGTGACTTCTTGCCTACCTGCAAGCAGCCTCCTGCACACGCTTGTTGCTGTCCAGAATACGTTTGAGCAGCTCCGTCATTAGAGGCTTCAGGTAAGTATCTGGGGGCTGGCTGACAACCCAGTGGGCGTAGCGGCTGAGTGTCCAGCAGGTGATGGAACGCACCAGGGCCTTCTTGTCAGACAAACACTGGACGAGATGGGGAATGAGCTCAGGCAGGTATGGGATCATACCCTGCATACAGCCTGGGGACAGGGATTAGAACAGTGTCATTTCTTCTGATTATAAATTCTAGTGGAGACTTCACTCTCCCCTTCTTTTTCTTTTTTCGCCTTCTTACCTTCAGCTATAGCCCCAAGCACGAGGATGCCAGACTCTTTAACTACCCACTCAGGATGGAAGAGCAGCTCTTTGAGTAGCGGCAGAATGTGCAGCAGCAGATCATCCCTGAACACGTTGGCCAACACGTCCAACGCAGCAGCTGAACACTTACCTAATGATTGGTAAAAAGCAGGGAGACATACATACAAACATAGAAGTGTGCAGACAAACATCATACAGACATCACAGGTACAGTAGACACAAAGAAAAGACAAGTGATGAATACACTGTCATATTTCCTAGCTCTCAGATAAGAGAATGGGATGAAAAGATAGAATTTGTAATCATATGGAGGCTGGAGGGACACCTAGACAGCTCCATTTGCACAGGCACAGAACTCACGCAGGTTCCAATCAGAGATAGTGTCATCGTCATCATCCAGTTCATCATCCTCATCTTCGTCGTCCTCGATCCCATCGCCCTCATGCTGCTGGGCAACTGTGCGGGAGCGATGGAAGCGCGGTCTGATGTCTTGCTCGTTGTCTGGAATGGCCTCATCTTCTTCAATGTCTCCCTGATGACGAATGTACAGAATGAAATAGAGTCATGTTAACTGTGGGGTATGAGGTGGGGTTGAGGCACTTATCCATAGAAAAAATATCACTTTAGGTATACGCTGTATTTAGAATGTTTTCACCGCTTTATCTTGTCATCAAACAGCCCCTTTTTTGAAGCCACCACCCCCTTTGACAAAAACAGTTATTTTACCTCCCAGAACACAGGAGTTGCTGGTCTGCAGCTGCATTGATTGGTTGGTTTTAATTTATATATATATATATTTATATATATATATATATATATATAGTATTTTAAAAGGTTAGTTCGGATTCAAAGACACAATAACACAAAGAAACGAAACGATAGAGGCAGCAGTAGAGCAGCAACGCTTCATTTCCCCATCAGAAAGGGCTGTCTATAGGGCTGATGCTGACTCTTTTTTTTGTTATTAGGTTGGCCTCTTTTTTAGGTGGCTAAAATACACTTTGCTGCTTTCCCTGCGGTAATTTGCATGGATTCTGAACTGTCCCTTTAAAATGAAGAAAAGTTGCATGTACAGGTGCATCTCAAAATATTAGAATATTATAGAAAAGTTTATTTATGTCAGTAATTCAATTCAAAAAGTGGAAATAATACATTATATAGATCCATTACACACGGAATGAAACATTTCATGTCTTAATTCATTTATCTTCTTCTAATTATGATTATGGAATACATTTAATGAAGACCTAAAATTCAGTGTCTCAAAAAAATATATATATTACAAAAGACCAATTTTAAAAAGTATGTTTAATACAGAAATGTTGGCATCTGAAAAGTAAGTCCATCTACATGCACTCAATTCTTGGGTGGACTATTTGACTTGAACTACTGGAAATGGACTTTTCCATGATATTCTAATTTATTGAGATGCACCTGTATGTGTACATCACACAGTCACACAAACGACTTAATCGAACTACATGTCATCTTGAGTCATGGGATCATTCATCTTTCCACCTACATGTACAAATATTAGGCTATATAAACTGACCTTGAGCAGGATTATGTCAATCTCAGAGTACTTCATCCCATTGACAAGCACTGGAGTGAGCCTGGAGCAGAAGCCAAAGGAAAAATGATGAGAACAAAGGGCAAGGATATGTCAGAGCCCACAAGTAATCAGTCACATGTGATTCCTGCTGTGGGCGCAGTTTAATGTGACAGTGCGGTGACGGATGTTACGGCTGAGGTCAACAGTCAGGGTTCTTAATCAGCTGTTCTGAGGTGAGGAGGAAGAATATCATCCTGGTACAAGGTCTGTACTCACTTACTGTCAAGGTTGCTATGAATCATTAGCTATCAATATTACCACTGTGAGTGTTGATTTTTGTGTTGTATGGACATGTGAGTGTGTGCGTGTGTATTCTTACTGGGAGAGGTGTCCACACAGCACTTCCTTACACACAGGCTGCTCCGCCAGAGTAAGCCAGAACTCACAGGCTTCCAAGGCTACATTTTCATCTTGGTCCTGAGTCCTCTGCAGCATGTACTGAGATGGAAGTAAAGGGAAATTTAATCTTTTGTACATTCAGAGGTTTTTAAAAGTAAAATTAAAGCACATTTCAAGCACTTTCAAGGCACTAAAACCAATCTATGTTTGAAGCCTTTATCATCACATCTAAATTGTTACTATAAATGTTACTAAAAATAATTTACAGGATTAATTTATCCTTATCCTTTATCATTTATCCTCAATTTATACGGGCACTTATTTTACTTATTTTTTTGTTTAAATGTTTTGATCAGTATATTTAAAATTCAAGCCTATTTTTAACTTTTAAAACATTACAGTCCAGGGTGGTCGGTAGCGTAGTGGGTTACGCAGGCGCCCCATGTGTAGAGGCTATAGTCCTCGCTGTAGCTGGCCCCGGTTCGAGTCCCGCATCGGACGGCCCTTTACTGCATGTCATTCCCCTCTCTCTGCCCCCTGTTTCCTGTCTCTCTTCAACTATCCTGTCCATTAAAGGCATGAAAAAGCCCAAAAAAAAACATTACAGTCCAAATTGGGCATTTTCAAAGCTTTCCCAAGGCTTTTACTTATCTGTCTACAAACTTAATATTTTATTTTAAAAAAACTATTGCAACTACATTTGTAGCCTAAAAAGCCATCTGTCAACAGAGTGTCATCAGGAGCGTATCATTAAGGAATAAGAATGACTATTTGCTTCACTCAAACATGAGTAAATAGTGTGTTTGTTGGGAGACTATTCTCAGCTGCAGTTTAATTGCACAAGCAAGTATTTATGACACCCTAGTGTATACAGGATGGTCTCAAATTTATTGACAGTGTCTATGTTTATCATAAGGAACATGACACCCAGTGCAGGAGCACAACACACATTATTGGCAATAGAAAAAAAATTGAAATATTGTATATAAATACAGTAAAACCATTAAAAAAAGAGAAAAAAAGTCTGATCTGAGAAATGTGTATATTCATTCTTCATCTTTACAACAGTATTTAACTAAGCTTTACTCTTCCACTCTCACTTTCACCGTCTCTCTCTCTCTCTCTAACTTCCTGAACTCACTCACCTCTATGATGTTATGCATATGTGGCAGGAGACGATCCAGGCGAACTTCCAGCAACATGACTAGAGCTCTGCACACATTTTTCCTCACTTCTGGTTCCTCATCTGTCGCCAGTGCAAACAGATTCTACAGACGGGAGAGAGACGCCACAGTCAGATGCATTCTTTGTACCGTGGGAAACAACTGCAAGTACTACAAACAATTATAATAATTGAATAGCAAATAAAATACAATGTGTGTTCCAGAACAAATATGGCAGAGGTGGGACAGTCATTACCGAAATCATGCCATTTATCATAGCCAGAATGAATGAAAAAATTGAACTTATTGTCAGATTTTCAAATTTCCAACAGTCCTTGAATGTGTTATGAACATGACCATTAGGAAAGTTTACCAAATCTACTGAAAATAGTTCCTGCATGAAGCTGCTCACAACAAGGTGTGTGGATTATCTTGAGTAACCAGGTCATTATTGCTGGATAGAGAGATTGCATTTTTGTTTTCAAATGGTATTTTGAGCACTACAGTTAATTGGAAAAAAAATCTGTATTTCAATATGAACTGTCATTTAAGTGCATTTTTCCCTATGTTTTGCAGCAATAGCATATTTTCCATATGGTACCAGTGCAGACATCTTAGCTCTGTAACTGCCTCTTCCAATTTTATTACTGCCTGACATTTTAAAGATGGCACATGTTGCTATTAAAAGCATCACTACTCTATGTATTTTGTTACAATATTATTTACAAATGTTACCCCGGGCAAAATATTAGGTTAGCATTTTATTTTAAGTTAATGTTCTGTCCTTTAAAGCCCAACATAGTACATGATAAAAAATATATTTAAAAGGCCAGAAAAAGAACTACATAAAATCTAAGGTCAAATCTGATCATGCCTTGAACCTTTTGGCATGGGAGTTACAACATGATTTTCAGAAGGGATTTAAAACAAGGGGGACAAGCTGAAATGTAAAGCACACACATACTGTCAGTGAGCAGTCAGTGCAATAACTTGTATTTAGTGATGTGAGAGATAGTGGCCTGAGGGAAAGAAGTATTTCTCATTGGGGTTAGACCGTTTGTCTTCCTGACAGGGTATGTTTATGTGCATTTTTGTGTCACAGAGACAAAGACAACAAAGACACTCCAGTCAGACTTGCCTCGATGAAAGGGTCGATGTGCAGCATGAGAGCCTGAGTCCTGCTGATGATGAACTGATTAACACAGGCGATGGCATGAGACCTGCAACACAATAACCACCACTTATGAACCAAACAAACATGTTTTTCTCACGTGTCGCATGCTATGAATGTAGCTTTTGTCTTCTTCTCTGCTCTGTCACTACTGATTTAACCCCTAAATGCATAAAGCATATTCACTAGTTTTTTTAAAGCTTTATTTGAACTCTCAATTAAAGCTTTGAGTGTAAAAATCTGACACTTCTTATCAACCTACTTGGTGCCTACAGTAGGCACAATTGAAATCAAACTTTACAGTCAACACAAATGGGGCATTTGGAAAATGTCATACCTAATCTTGGGACTGTTGTGCTTAAAAAACTGCAGGAACTTGGGGATCATGATGTTGAGGGGACGATCCAGAATGTCACTGTCCAGGATCTCAGCAGAGTCCTCGCAGATCTTCTGCAGGGCTCCAAACGCTCCCTGAGGGACAAAACAAAAAGGAGAAAGACAGAGATTGTGATGAAAATGTCTACTTTCCAGACACCCAATAGAGCTGGAAAATAAATCAGACTTTATTTAAACAAGATAATTGAGATAAAAACTATTTTTGTGCCACATTGTGTTACACAATGATGGTCTTCTTTTGTTTTGCATTATCAATCCAATGCACCCATCCCTTTAAAGTGGTGCTTGACTGGAATATGTTAAATATATTTTACTAAAATGTTGAATATTTGTTTAGCAGATTTCAGTAGGTTGTGGAATTGCACTTGCTATAACAAAGATCAAATTATCATTTTTTTTCATTTCTATATATTTTTTACATTATTATTTATTCAAATGTATATGTACAAGGTATATTGTATTTAGTTTATTTGATTAATCTAATTTTTGTTTTTCAATTATTATTTTCAGTTAAATATATTAAGTTCATATGTTTTTTTTGAAGTTCAATAAATTAATGCTAAGTAATCATATATATATATCGTGATCTCCATATTAACCAAATTGATCGTGCTTATGATTTTTGTCATAGTCGAGCAGCACTAACAGCCAACCTCCAGGCAGGTTACACTGCAGCTGTAACAAAGGAATGTGGAGGTGGAATGGATTTAGGTTCCTGCTCACCTTCCTCTGTTTATTTTTACTTCACACATTTTTGCAATACATTCTCAACACATTGTTAATATGTGTTCATATTGTACTGGCTCTGCAGTGAGCAAATGTAATATCACAGTGTTTATATAAGGATAGGTCATATAGAGGATCTTGTTCCAGTATTTGAACAGTCGTGCGCTCAAAAATGCGTTCAACCTCATCATCCATGATCTTCAATAGGATTCATCCCCTTCTGCTCTAATAACCTTCAAACAGTTGGCAAGCAGTCACACACTTATCCACACACATACACACACACCATCTCTCTCTCTGCATCTCTTTCTTAATACTCGCTGCTTGACTGATGGTTAGTATGCGTGTTCACTGTTCACAATATGCTGCAGACTTCAGTGTGTCTCATAAAAATGCAGCCTGAGAAGCAGATACAAGAAAAAAGAAAAAAAAAAGCACAGCACCGACACCGACGGTGTCTGAAATGGGTTTCCATGGAAACCGTTCCCATGTCAGCATTCCTTTCAGATGACAGATACAGAACGGGCTCAAAAAATGTGGAGGAGCCAAAGGGATGAAATGAGACAAGGAGGGTAGGAGGAGGACACCATCAAGGTCACCAACCGGAGGAGACAAAGTGTAACCAAGGTGAACACACAGTCATCTCCCTCATTAGTATACACACATGTCTTAATTTTACTGTGCAGGGTACTGATAAATTAATAGGACTGTTTTTTGGGTGACATAAAAACAGACAAAGACAAAAGGATTTGATGTGTATGAGACTGGAAAAGACAAGAGAATACCACATTTGTTATATTTTGTACGACTGCTGGTAAAATGAAACGTATACACAGTATATATTCTGTAGTTTATTTGATTTATCTCTTTTACCCAGTTGATTACATTAAAGAAAATCCAATATAAAAAACATTGGGGGTTTTTTGAAGTTCAATAAATGCATGCTGTTTCTAAAGTCCAAAGGGTTTGAGGAGGACACCGTCAAGGTCACAAACCGGAGGAGACAAAGTGATTATGATACACACGTTTCTCAATTTTACTCTGCAGGGTACTGCTGACACATTGAAACGGACAAAGGCAAACGGATTTGATGTGTATGAGACTGGATAGTCTTGAGACATTAGCCGAAATTATTGTTTCAGTTGATAGAACATTTTGAGTGTTGATCAAGTATTTTTTAAGCAAAAATACCTTGTTGTTCTAAATTGCTTGTTTCAGCTGCTAAAATTGAAACATCTGCTTCTTTCTCTACTTTATATCACTGTATGCTGATTATCTCCTTCTGTTGGTAAAATCTAATATAATTCCTGAAAATGTCACACTGCTCTCTGGGAAACTATGAATGTCATTTTCACTATTTTCTGGGCACATAAAATAAAAACCAGATTAATCAATAATCTTAAACCTCGTGCAAGATCTTTAAATTTTCCAGTCTAGACAAAAAAGGACAATACTTTAATAGTTATGCTTTGCTTTTTTCTCTCTCAAATGAATCATAATAGATTCAGGTTCTACAAACTATATACTATACTGAAATGTAGCTCCGTTGTGATGAATCCCATGTGAAAGTGACAGCTCACACTGACGTCAAAACATAATGCAGGTGTTTCTGTGCCCGCGTGTCAACAGAGAAGGGCAGAGAAATGGGAGTGGCCTTCAAGCATTCCAGTGACGCTGAAGCATCTCAAATGTAATCCTCCTTTCAAGTCCTGCTATGGAAGGTCATTAAACGCGAGAATGCAAGTCATGCAGATGACAGCCAGTCAGAGAAAGGGGAGGGATGCATTTAGTCAACTAAACAGCTCCTTAAGGCTCCTGCTCTGCCAAATGTCAATAATGTCACAGTACAAACCAGCAACGAGGTGACAAAGCACGTTCGTATGTAATCGTTTGCTCTCTAGAGTAACATCAAGTTGATCTTGGCAGTGCTGTTTCAGGTGCCATTAATCATGACAGTAAAACTGCTCTCAGGCAAAACCTATATAAAGACATCAACCAACATTACACTCGGCATCCAACACACCTGCTACTGTCTTTTTATAGACATGTAGAGAAGGGTGGAGCGTGGCGGCACAGGGGGTTCTTCCGACAACTCTGAAAGCACCAAAAAGACCTATGGTTCAGCTGCAACTGCTGATACCACTGAGGCAATGAGATGTTAACAGGACTGAGCCATATCGTATCATTCACGATAATACTGGTATATTTTTTTTATATGATAAAAAAAAAAGCATATCGCAATAATGGCAACATTCTTGACGTAGGGACGTCAAATCATTGCATTCAGGTACAAAAGTATCAGCATCGAAATGTACTTAAAGTAACTAAACTAAAAGTACTCGTTATGCAGAATGACCCACTTAGATTGTTGTATATAATTCTATATATATTGTTGCCAGATAATTATTTTTGAAGCATTTATGTGAGCAGCATTTTCATGTTGTCAAGGTAGGGCTGATTTTAACTACTTAATAATTTTTAATTATTAATTATGTTTTTCATGTTAAATGTTGATGTGAAAAATAACTAAAGCTGGCACTGAAAAATACAATACTTGCCTTTAAAATGTAGTGAAGTAGAAGTATAAAGTTAAGTAGATGTACCTCATAATTGTACTAAAATACAGTACTTGAGTCATGTATTTAGTTACATTCAACCACTGACATTTGCAGTATAATTTTTTATTATTTTCTAATACTTCCATTTTACCTTGAAGAGTCAAGAGTACATTTTTTGTATTTGGCAACTGTTGAGATTTTGAGACTTCCCCTTTACACTACAATTTAGAATTATGGTTGATTCTTATTTTGTTGCACGGTTTTTATTCATACAGACTCTTAAAATTTCTATATATTTTTTGATATTTTGTCATATCGTCAAGAATATTGTTTTTGCAAAAATACCCTGAAATATTATGATATTCTTTTCGGGCCATATCGCCCACCCCTACATGGTAATGGTGTTCTTTTTTTTTTTTATTGTATAAATGCATGTGGTTTGTTGAACAAAAATACTTCAGAAGATTATATTAAGAAGACAATAAAATACCCTAACTACAGCACATATCCAACCCTCTGTACCCTCTAACACCAGCAGAGATGAGCTCAGTATGAGACTGCTGCACACTCACAGTGAGGATGATTCAGTAACAGAGTGATGAGGATCACCTTGCACACATATACTGGAAAGGCACAACACAAAAGGACATGCAGACTGATCAAATGGCTCAAGGCCAACATGCATCGACACATGTTTCACTGCGCTTAGATTACAGAGTACACACTGCTCTGAAACCGTACACTCGCAGCCACCAAACATATTCCCAAAATAGATATCAAAGTATGGATGGCAGTAACGGTGTAGATTATTTAAGGGTCTCTATGGCAACAGTCAACACCTTAAAAATGAGTTTGGCACGACATGGAGAGATGCCTCTAATACATTAACACTGTAGACGGTATTCATTCTGGTTGCTGCACATCTGCAGACATATGCTTGATCTTTTCTGATTAAAATATGTTAAGGCAAGAACTACAAACTAGTACTAATTGTGCAGTAAACTCAGTGTAAGGTATTACAGTTATTCATTTGGCTTTTGTCCAAAGCAACGCATTAATGAGGTACAATACAAACCAAAGTAGCTCAAGGTGAAGCCTTTGAGAATAACAGCCAGAACACTCAACATGACACAAAAGCTACAAGGTTGCAGGTGCAGTGTAGTGAAACATGTATGAAAAAGCTTTCCGTTTATAAATTTTAAAAAAATGACGTTGTTTGACATGATAGTAGCTCCATATATATATATATATATACATACAATCTAACATTGTCCACTTCCTACGCGATAAAACAAGCTCAGCTTCACAAAGTACCTGTCTTGTGCAGGAATAGCTGCTATTTATTTCCCCCTTATATCTATAACCTCACCTCCTATAATGGTTTGAATCGATATTTTAGTGCTAAGAACATTACTGGGATTTCCTACATCCATTACCGCAGAATATAGCCACACTGGTGTCTGTGTCAGGCTCTGCGAGTATTTATTAGGGCTATGTACTGGCAAGAATCTCACAGTATAATGAATCATAACTTCTATATCATGACAGATTTTACAATGAGCAAGGCAATATATTAAGAATTTTTCATTTAATTTTCAGGAAAGTAGAATGAAGAACACTCCACCATATACAGAGAACAAAAAGGTTACTTTTTTGATGCTATCAGAACATCTACTGCAGTCCCTGTAATATCCATAAATATAGCACTGTAACAGCACAAAGGAATCTATAGGACATGATAGAATATGTTTGCTTCCCTACCCCAATGATACTGGACATAAACAGGCCAAACAACAAACTTTATAATGAGTAGCCGAAAATACTAAAGGCTTTTAAAATCTAAATTTTGCACCTTATTATTAAAAGATTAGAAGACAACTTTTTTTCATCCAAAACCAACTTAACCATCCTCAACATCAGACGTTAAGAAGCTTTTCAGCCTCCAAGCTGCTTTTCAAAATCATAGAGAGCCTTATGAGGAGTTTCTACATTTGGTCGCTGTTCCGCGCTAAGCCTCGTACACACATACACTTCAAGATCCTCTGCAGTAAATAGCTGACCTAAATCTCAGCTTCTGAATGAGCTTTATAAGAGAGGCCGGCAGTGGTGCAACGTGGAGAGCCATTTCTCTGTCACACCTCTTCCTTTAAATTCAGATAGTACAGTGAACGTTCCTGCTGTAAGTGGTGATGAATAATCCCGCCGGGATACATTACAAATTCCCTTCAACACAGCTTAGCATGTTACAGTATAACATGAAGCTTAATTTGTGCCAGCTCGCCAATGTAATGCATCCACCTTCCCTTTAGCGGCTGATGTCAGAGGCACATGCAGCAGGCAGCATATTAACAACCAGAGAGTGTATGTGAGACTAAGTGTGGGTGCGGCACCATTACACAGATCAGATGATCCAGCATCCACTACCGTCTAATGTATTGTCATTTTAGTGGTGGTTGCACTCGAGCATTTCTCCACCATTTCAATGTAATAACTATAGAAGCGTTAACATACATAATCAAGAATTCAAGACATCAAGCACTTCTACTAAATGCAATCAAGAACTTTTTGTAAGTACAGTAATGTAAAGCAATCAAAGTACTTAAAGATATTTTTCAAAATTTGCAAAAAAAATGGGTAAAGAGGGACTACAGAGAAAAAACCTGCAGCATAAAACAGAACAACACTGTTGTTTTTGCTGATGTACATATTATGAAAGGTATTCAGGGTGGTGGTGCGTGACAAGTCAGGAAATGGGGTCATAATGGTTCTGTGGGAAAAAAAAAAAAAGATAGAACGAGAATAAATGATTCCATGTTGAATAATCTGCAGTTGTGGCTGCTGCTCCTGCTGTGAGACTGCCTTTAGCTCATCTGGCCAGCAGGATGCTATCCAGATGCTGCTTTATAGCTGACCCAGCTCTCTCTTCCCTTTTCCACAATAAAAAAAAAAAAAACAGACAGGCAAGCGCCCGTTTGCCCAGACATGTCTACTTACAGCACAAGTGTGGTATGACACAAATTTACTTAATCTCTCTCTCTCTCACACACACACACACACACACACACACACACACACACAGTGACAAAAAGTAATATTAGGGAAACCAAATGTTACGCCAGCACCCAATATTAAAAGAATTACATCATCATCATATCTGAATAATGCCAAGTGCACTTTTCAAGCACTTTCAAAGTACCTAAACAAAAGATTTTCAGACTCCCAACGCCTTAGATCTTAGCCTTAAATCTACAGCTCGTACATATAAACACTGTTTATTTAACCACATGAACTATCATTGTACATTGTGTTCATGATTATTTAATGCATGCTAATTGCGAAAATAAGGGATCAACAAATTTAGCTATAAGCTAGTTTAGCTTGTCCGTGAGATCCAGGAGACAACAAATATGGCAATTGGATTGTTTCACTTCAAATATTAACGTTGATTGAATGTTAATGTTGAAAATCAAGCATTTTTTAAGGAGTAAAGTCAAATTCAAGCCTATTCCTGACCTTGAAAACATAATAAAATGTAGCATTTTCAAAAATGTCAAGACTTTGTATGCACCCTGCATATAGAACATGTTTTTCCAGACCCCCTGTTTTCATAATTCAGTCTAAATGTTTGGAGATTAAGCTGGTTGGGGGGCTTTCATAGTATGTCAAACATGTTTAATTTTAGGATTTTAATGTGAACAAATCCTGACAGTCCCCTGGTAGAATAGACTGGGTGAATAAATAATGTGCCATTTAGTTGTAAACTGTGTAGAGTTTTCAATGTATAATGGTACTTTTGTTTGGTCAGAAAGTGTATTTTTCCCATTTCAAATGCCGCTGAACATGTCAGATTTATGCAAAAATAGCAAAAAAAAATATGCATTTTGAGAAGCTGTAGTATGTAACAAATCCAGTGATTTCATGCTTAGATAACTTGCTCTTTGCATAAACTTGTGGGGAAAAAAGATATTTAAGGTCTTCCATACAACAGACAAATACCAATGTCGGTATGGGGACATCTATTCCCACAGATCCCATCTACATCTCCCGTGTGTCCCGTGTGTCCTCACCTCACATGTGTTGTAGTCCTCAGAATCCAACAGCAGGCAGAGTTTAGGCAGAAGCTCCGGCCAGTTTTGGAGCTCTCCCTTGGAGGCGATGGTGGTGATGAGGATACCTGTTTTGAGAAGAGTTACTACTACTTACACCGGTTTGACGAAATTACTAACAATGCACAGTCAAGTGATTGAAACTGAGACTGTAATTAAACAACACATTAGAGTCTATAATGCATTAGTAGGGATATGCTCCATACAGACAGTCGTTAGGTTAGCATTGTCACAAAAACAAAGTATAAAATAGCAAATAAATAGCTTTAAGTTGGGCTGAATGGCTAGGTGGCTACTGGCTATGCATATGTAGATATCAGCATGTTTTTGTATTGTTAAATCACACATAAAAGCTGAGTGCAGCAACAACAACAACAACAGGGAGACATTCAGAGGAGATTTACAACAACCATGACTTATCTAAAATATGCTATATTTGACCATTTGAACCATCAAAAGCTGGCAATAAACATGCTGATACTTTAATGGTTCTCTGCGCAAATAAGTGTAGAAATCTACAACCATGGTACATTGGATGGATACATGGATACATTTTGGTGAGGAAAAACTGGCATTGCCATTTTCAAAAGGGCCCCTTGAACTCTGACCTCAAGATATCTGAATGAAAATATGTCCTACGAGTACCCACAAACCCCCGCTTTACAGACAAATATCCATTATTACAAGCTATGGTCTGAAGATGAAAAAAAGCAATTCATTAATAGACTCAGTTTCCTTTAACCTGCTTTTTCCATGTCCACTGCAACTACTGAAAAATTGACATTTCAAAAGTAACTGATGTAATCATCCGTACGTTTAATGCGACAGCATGTTGTGTCAGCATATAAACAAATCTACACCACCAGAGAACTACGCAGGATAAATAATCCCCCCAAAAATGCTTTCAATAGTGCCACAATTCAGTGCAAGGATATTTTTCTTTTATAGACATATACAAGCGAGTTATGATGAGTAATCACTTCATGTCTTCAAAGGAAGCAATCACATTGAGTAAACCCAGAGGATGTAACTTACCCACAGTGGCCCGGATGAGGGGCGAAGAGTCTCCGATGTTTTGGAGGCACTCGCTCTTGATGAAATCAGACACGCCATTAGGGAAGTTCTGATAGTGGGCTTTCACATTGTTCTTCAGTATCAGCCCACTCAGGGACCGTGTTGGTTCATCTTAGGAGGGGGGTAGAAAAAAGACAGATAAAAGATATTCTAATATTACATTTTAGTTGATTTTTTTGCCTTTATGTTCTTTTATATTCCAACCAGCATGCAAGCAGCAGAACATAAACACAGTCAATACATACAGAAATTATGGATGACAACAACTATTTGTATGAAACACTTATTTACACAGTAGATTTCCTAGTAAAAGTGATTACGTGACTAACTAAAATCTGGACTTTTTGTTCTGTACATTTTTAAATATTTGTGGCTTGTTGCATCTGAACTAGGAGCGATAGTGCAAGAGCATCCCATAATGTCTTAACACCACTTAACATTTCGGTCATCTACTGTGCAGACAGTCAAGCCAAGAGTTGAGTGTTGCCAGGAATTAGGTTTAAAATTAGAGCGACCCATATTCCGAGTGCCACATCATCTGTGGCAAAGATGCCATCGGGTCACCCGAGTCATGGCCAAACAGACCTGTCACTGAGCCGTTACATAAAAATGACATGTCGGACATGCACACTGTCCAGATTATCTAGGAACACGGTACAGATATGGCAAAATGACACACTGAAAAAGCAGACAGAGGGCTTACCTTCTGATTTTAACTTTGTCAAAACAAATATCAAATAGTTGTTAAAGTCTGGATACTGGTTGAGCTGCTCAAGTCTCTGTGAAAAGTGGTTGAGGAAGACAACGTGCTGACATTAACTATGGTAGAAGGTTGTGGACATATAAGCAGTCACATGGTAATAAAGGCAGAAACAGATTCTTTCATCTGAAGACATGTAGAAAGGGCAAAAGTTTATGTTGTCAAGTGGTGGTGTAATGTGACAGTGTAACGTATGTGAGGGGAGAGGGTGTGTGTGGTTGTAGGGGGGGTTATAAATGTGTCATATGACAAGACAGAATACTGTACCTCCCCAGACAGATGGTGTATTTAGGAGCTTTAACAGCAGCTCCATGAGTTAATGATGCAGGGCATATGAAGCGTTACGTAAGCAATTCATTTAGGATCAGCATGCAACCGGCAACATAAGGAGCAGCAGCATGGAGCAGTGGGTAATAATTGTTCTCTCAAAAGTATGTAGCGATTTGTACAAAATGCTGGAGCACATTTGCATTTGACAGCAGTGCAGATTTATAATGCACTTTAAATGTTACACAGCTTTCATTACTGAACCACACATCGCCCAGACAGCTTTCGTTCCCACTTTTGTAAGCCCAACTGTATTTTATGTCTGGGTCTAATGCTCGTAGAAGAGGCTGGTTAAACGTGTTTAATTTTTAGGTTGGAGTGTGGACAAAGCCTTACAGCTCTCCGTGGAGGGAGATGTGATAGCAAATGTGATATTGAAAGCTGAAAATAATGTAGCAAAATCCAGGTTTTCATTTTTAATTTGTATTTAATGTGAATCAAGATATTTTGGTCAGAGGATTTACTTTATTCAGATTTCAATTATATCCTTAAATCTCTGATTAGATTTGAGGGAATTTCGATCAAATCTCCTTTTCCCCCTTGTCTGCACATTTTGAACAGAAACCCAGCACTTTTTAATGCTTATATATCATATCTTTGAATATATTATAAGTTTAGTGTACATATTTTAGTGTAACACCCTGACCTTTTCCAGACTGCGGATATGTTTGTAATGTATAGTAACACTTTTTCCATCATTATATTATTACTGTAATACACAACATTGTAATATTTGCTTTGGAAACTCACTTCTTACTTTTCATATCGTCACACTGTTAAAATAATCACCTAAGTCATTTTTTATCAAAATTGTTTTTTTTGCCTACATCATCTCCTCATGATGCCGGCCACCTATGGTAAAATCGCCTACATCCTCAGTTGATCAGATCATGTGCCTAAATCAAAATAAAATGTGACTTAGGCCATTTTTGAACATACCTTTGGGACTTAAGCAAGATATGGTAACACTTTATTTTGAAGATGTCTACATAAGAGTGAACTGAGCGTGTCATAAACATGACATGGGATGTGTCATGAACATTAATGACACTTTGAAGTAACATTAATGCTCATGATACTTGTCATGTCATGTTTCTGACAGGCTTGTGTGACTCTTATGTAGACACCTTCAAAATAAAATGTTACCATATCTTGCTTAAGTCACAAAGGCATGTTCAAAAAGTCATTCATTTCTCTTAAGTTACACAATTTACACACAGTGTTATTACTATGCCAATAGCCATCCTTTGTTACATCCTTTTTGAGTGAGATGATCAATAAATGTCATATGTTACACTTTTGGTGAAGTTTTTTGTGTTTCCTGCAAAACTTGAAAAAAATGAGTTAGGCGATTATTTTAACAGGGTGACGATATCAGTGTCAAATGAATATCATGTTTAGCTATAAGCTGAGCAGCACTTTGCTCAGTGTTGTAAGAAGATAAGATTGTGGATAACATACAGGAGTGCTGCATTTATAGGCTGTTAACCTACATTTTGCTGCTGGAGGACAATGAAAGTAGGGGTGTATTAACTGCTGGATTAAACCTACATGCTACGTTTCATTGTATAGTAGCGAACAGTAATTAACCTGGCATAATAAATCAGTCTCTGGTGTAATAAATGGACAGACATTAGTAATTCAGCGCTGCTTTGTAGAGCTTATTAGAGACAAAAAGTCCCAGCGGGTCAACACCTGCGTACCTGCTTATAACGGTTACCACCCAGGCTAGTGTTAGCAACCGCTAGCCTGTTGAGTCTATGTGACATTTATTAAGCCCTAACAACTGACTAAACACGTGTTATAATAAACCGTGTCTGACATAAGAAAAGGATACTTGCTGGACGGATCTCTGTGTGGACGTATCTGGCGACTGAGACTCTTTGAGCAGCTGTAAAATCTGTTGAAGTCCTTGCTCGTCTGGCTTCCACTCACACTCCATCTTGCTCTGCCTCTGCTGCGGATAAAGAAATAACACAGAGGATCACTAGCGAGACAACAACACGTTAACGGGACATAATGTAGACATATGAGCTCGTTTTACATACACATAGAGTTTTACCTGTCTCGACTTTAGCCGACGTACTCGAGTGAAGCTGACTTTGTGGTGAAATGTGACCGTCTGTCTGGGTTTTCAGACATGGGCCTGTTACAGCGGACACATCCGTTTTCAGCTGAGAATGCTGCGGGCCATCAGACTGGCGACGCATATATCTGGCTGCCTCATCAGCTGACACACGGCTGCGCGGTCCTAGTGCGTGACGAATTAAAGCCAAACACGTTCACAATAAGGATACTCTATTCATTATTTACACCCCCAATGTGTTTGGACATACTCGCATTTTGTCAGGGGAATAATGGCTGTGAAAAAAGAAGGAGAACGGTGGAAGGATATGAGAGGTGTGGAACGCAGCCTTTATAATGACCAATTTTCCCGACAGCAGTAAAGGCAGCACGGCTTGCCTGAAACTCTAGTGATGTCGCTGTTGTGTTCAAGTCCGTTAGTTTTTAATATGAGTAAACGTAAAACAGTGACATCTAGCGATTGATCGTGATAGTTTTATGTAACAAGTACCTTCACATTATATAGGATTAACCTACCAATCGTTAAACGCAAACATCACACCCTTGAATTCTGGCAAGAGCTTTGCAGATTTGTAATTGGTCATATCTTGCAAGACTTAATATTATTATCGGCCTACTCCTAGATTACACTACAATGTTCTCTTAGCAAATCACTGAGGCCGTTGTTGTATTTGATACTACTTAATTAATGATCTAGTGATCTTAAGTTAAAAAATTAAGAACGTCCTAAGTAAGAAAACTAAGAAGTTCCTAAGACATACGACAATTCTTAAGAAAAAAAATGGTGAATAGCATTTAAGAACATTCTTAGGAACATCCTATTTTTTTCTTAAGAATTTTCCTTATTTATATACAGTCTATGGAATTTTCTTAAATTTTATCTTAAGAACATTTTTGTGAATACGGCCCCTATAGTGCTAATCATGTTGTTCCACTAGATAGCAGCATACTACCAAAACGTGTCTGATCTGCCCTGAGCGTCACATGAAGAAGTCAGCATTACATTCAGTACGCTGCTGCCTCTCAGCGTACAGAGCAGCATCCAGTGAACCAGCTTCTCTATAAAATTAATGTATTTTCCTTTATACCAGCGCGTAGATAGTCTTAAATATTTCTGCTACAGCAATAGTTATTTGGGATTTTTCAGAGGGACCATATAAGGAAGCCAGAGAAGAGCCGGAGGACGTGTGAGAACTTGAGTTTTAAAGAAAAAAATCCCCTTTTGGTCTGCCTACACTCTGCTTGTTAGCTTTTGCCAAGAGAGTGATTTACTACAGTCCAAGGAAACATGAGCTTTCTTTTGTGAGTAATACTTGTTTCATAAATGCTTATTATTGCCTTGTCATGAAGCTTTTTATTCGGAAACTATCAGTGGTCTTAGCGTTATCCAACTAGCTTGCTAGCAATAGCATAATACGGGCTAAGGCTAGTTGCTGGACTCGCCTCAGAATGTCTAATAAGATTTTTTATAGATCTATGGTGGTTTTTATATGTATTAATATCAGCATCTAGAGTAAATTTTGTGCACCGGGGTTATGTTCTGTCTTAAAACTTTTAACTATATTGTTCTGACCCCAGCGCATTTTTTTACTGAGAAGGGCTCTGCGTGTGGCCTGGATATTTGCTGGTGTGAATACTTTGTTGCTACGGGCTAATCTAGCCCCGATGTGACACAACGTACTTACCAATTTCTTACTCAATATGTTATAAAAATAACAAGATTGTTTCGTCGATATTTACCTAGAAACAAAAAGCCTGTTTGTGGGTTAAATCACAGTGTGAAGGGGTAATATTAAATACGCCCTCTTGTAAAGATGGCAGTGTTTTTAGGTAAATGGAAAAAACATTCGAGGTAAACAAAAAACCCAAGAAATTCATTTTTTAATAGTTGGCCACTTTTTACTTAATGTTAAGCTCCTTATTTTATGGGAACACCCAGTTTCAAACGTTTGAAATTGATTAAAACTTCTGACATTTTCCTTACAGGGTACCATATATGTAAGTACCATCATGAAAAAGCCCCGTTTTAATGTTTCACGACCACCGTTCCCATCAGGCACGAATTGATTTGTTTCCATTACACATTTGATTAGTTACACCTGATTCCTAATGATGTAATGCTACGTTGATCAAAAGCAGATGAGAGAGTGGTCACGGACAACATTTTACTCCCAAAATTGTGTATTTTGTTCAATCAGTAACAAAAGTTTTCCTTTTCTCTTGCTCTGTTTCTATTTCACATTTTCATAAAATAATCCAAAATGTTGATTTTCTGATATAGACTGGGTTTAATGAATGCTCTAATTAAAAGAAATGTTTTAGTGTGTGACCTATCATGTTGTGTGATTACTCGGATTCTTGTTTAATGGGGCAGTGAGAGGGATTGAATATAGCACCTCTCCAAATGGCCTCATTATACACACAGAGACATACTGTTCTGTTCCCCCTCCCTGAATCTGCCAAACACATCAAATCAACAAGAGCTCGACTCTTTTGTCAACTTTTTAAGAAGTTCCTGACTTTTTTGTCAGCAAAAGTCCCTCACCTAGGGGCACAGTGAACTCATAATTTGTCATTATATCTGCTACCTCCTTATTTATGACACTGTTTGTCTCCCCTCTTTATAATGTGACTCACAGTCTAAACCGTTCAAACAAAACGTTCAAGCCCAAGAAGAATATCCCGGAGGGTTCTCATCAGTACGAGCTGTTGAAACATGCAGAGGCTACACTGGGAAGTGGAAACCTGCGCATGGCAGTCATGTTGCCTGAGGGTGAAGACTTAAATGAGTGGGTCGCAGTCAACAGTAAGTGCAAGTTTTACCTTTTTTCCCCCCACATCCTGTACACACCCTTTTAAAATTCAGGTTCCTGACTTTTCCTTCACATACCTTTCTATTTGTGTGTGTGTATAACTGTCCTTAGTTTTTATATTTGCATGCTTCTCAGTAGTCCTGCTCTTAAAATCGCAATTAGTCCACATCAGGGATCAGTTGAACTATCAGGGTGTAAGATCTTGGCATTCCCTCTAAAGACCATGTGCATTCATGCTGGAAAAACCACTGTGAATGTTAAATAGACTTTATTGTCTGTGCTGTGAGAGCTGTGTTTACTTTCCTCTAAATTGAGATAAATGGCTGGTCAGTGGAAGCTTAATTTCCTCTCACATTAGAGTGCCTTTAGGGTTTGAGATGTTCAGTGTCTCAGCATGTTAACAGTTGAACTGAGATTTCATTTAAAGGCCTTTGACCACAGAATAACGTGAACGTGAAGTTATCATGTTTTAAATTGTACTTTGATACATTTCCACACTGGTGTTATTCAGGTGACAAAATATGGAAGTACATTGTTAAATTAGTTTATTGGATGGATTTCGTTTAATGCGTGCCCTATGTAGCACAACAAAACCAGAGTAGGGGGACTGAATTAATCCAGTATTTTTACAGTGTAGAATTTCATGTATCAGCAAGTTCACCCATTTTCTTGCTTTGTTAAGCGGCCAGGGAGATGGCTTTGCTCTATGATTATTGCAGTACTTATATTCTCCGGTTTCATAAAAGGTTAGTAGAAATGGATGGATGTTAGTCAGTGTTACATGAGCTGTTTTGACTTGCACAATAAAAAGGAAGTTAAATTGCTGTGAGTAATGACTTCTCCCACCATCAAGTTTATATGACTTTCCTCATGATCTCTTGTCACAAGAAGAAGTTCCCTTCATGTTTTTTAGGATTCCTTTTTTGGTGTTTTGCTTGAAATGGATAGTAATGGTAGAGGGACAGAGAGGATCAGGACATGCAGAAAAGGTCCCCAGTCAGAATTAAACTTGTCAGGTTATATGGTATGCGTCTTAACCACTAGGCCACCAGTGGTTTTCATTGTATCTTGACTGAACAACTTGAGTAATTCACTTGTAACACCTGAGCCTTTCTGATGTTCTGCACCTGTCTGATTGCTTCCACATCTGTCATGATGACGATGACTTCGGTACCTGTCATGGCAGAAGCGACGGGCCTGATTTATTTATGTTTTTCCCATTCTCCCAAACAGTTGTTGTGTGTGTCATTTTATGAGTCGTCTTACATTTTTACTCAGTGACATGGATGGGCAATAGTTGAAAATACGGTAAAAGATGCAAATTATCTGTATTGAGGCTACCTCTACTTTTGCTCTCCCTCACATCATGAACAAGCATCACATCTTACTTCAACTACTGTCATGGCAGGAACAGTAGTGATGGTAGATTCAACTCTTGATCAGAGCTATCACTGCGCCAAATACCTCATAATCCAGAGATTATTTATAGTGTGTCTGGATATTTCAAACTATGGCCCATATATGAGTCAATTCGTATTGGATAATGTCTGACATTGTAAAACTCATACCTGGAGCTCAAAATCCGGAAAGCATTATATGTGTGGTATCACATTTAGCAGGAAACTTATTTAAATGGTAAATGGACGTGCACTTATGGCACTTTTCTAGCCGCTTTGCGACCACTCAAAGCGCTTTACACTACAGCCTCATTCACCCGTTCACACACACATTCATACTGGTGGCAGAGGCTACCCTAAACGGTGCCACCTGCCACCATTGGGAATTCATTCACACACCTATGAACGCAGCATCGAGAGCAATTTTGGGGGGTTCAGTATGTTCAGTATCCTTGTTCAAGGATACTTCGACATGTAGGCTGCCATGGACAGGGATCGAACCACCAACCCTCCGATCGGGGGCAACCCGCTCTACCAACTGAGCCACAGTTGTTGTTTATGACTCTGTTGAAGGTATTTTTTTTAAATTATCATCATGCCTTGCAGGGTTTCCCCTATAACTGTACAGTCAGGTCAAAAACAATCTACACCAAATGCCAACCTCTGGTGCGGTCCCTCTGATGAGAACACGAACCTGGACCACCTCAGGTCTAAACGAACTATTCGAAATGCATCAATGCTTAATTTGCGTGCTGTGTATATATTCCCCTACATTCATTCAGCAGCAGCGCAAATAGTGTCTGACCTACCAACATGTGTTGCGCCGCTGCTGAATAAATGTAGGGGAAACACTGGTATGAAATTAATTTTATCTGATATATACACGTTTAATTCGGTACAACCCCATACATTTCAAAATACTTCTCAGAGTATGCATACTGATAACAATATCATCCACTGTGTTCAATAACTGTAGAATCTCACCATGTCACAAACCAAGCTTAAAGTAGAATTTAATTAAATCTTCCAAACGAGCCATAGCCTATTCTTGCTTGTCTTTCATTTCTTTATTAGGGCTATATCGGTAAGGTGCTTGTCTCATTATCAGCAGGACAGCATTGGTGAAAATAGCGCGTCTCCTCTGCCTGAAATGACGCGATATGCGCCTTCGGCGGATCCAGTACATCCGAAGATTGTTCTCCAGCTGCAGCCGCGACTCATTCCAAAACTGGATATTTTGCCAGAAATGGGTAATGTTGACGATAGAAAAAGCAAGGACCAGCGCAAGAAACAGTGTGCAAACAGTCTGTTGTCTTCTTAAACAGGACCTCACCCATCAGCTGCTCAATATCTATTTTTTTCCTGTGAGATTAGCAAACGGAGCACCACCACTAACGTGGCCAACTCTTTAAATGGATCTGTCCAACTGATGGAAAGCCAAAGTTGGCAATATGCCCCTGGGAATGAGCGATAACACAATTTGTTCCAGATAACTGGAGAGTGCACTGGTCTACAGTTTGTCTACTGGGGCAGTGAAGTGGGGTGGGTGAAGGGCTGTGGAGAAACTTGATGCCAGCTGTTTATGCTTGCACACAAAGTGTTTGGTCTCACGTATGCTTGATTTTAATATGTTCTTGTTGCTGTTTTTTTTTTTTTCAGCTGTGGATTTCTTCAACCAGATCAACATGCTGTATGGCACCATTACAGATTTTTGCACAGAGGAAAGCTGTCCAGTCATGTCTGCTGGTCCTAAGTAAGTTTTTCATTGTCTGGCTTTGAGTTTGTAGTCTCGTAAAACCAACCCACAAGCTCTGCTCCACTCTCCTTGTTTTATCAAGGCCCCACAGGGCGTAGCATACGGGTGTTGTCAGTGGGACAAAATAACTTTGGATCAAATTTGTCAGTGTGCTGTATACACCCCTAAGACCCCTTAATCAGTAGTCTGGCCTCCTGATTTCTTGCTCAGTATTCTCAGTGTTTTATATGCTAATATCTTAAAGAGAAAACTGTGCTTAAAATAGGCTTCTGTAAGTTTCAATGTTTTCTTTGGTGACTGAAATAACATTTAGTTTCATATTACATGTTGTCGGTGCTGAATCAATATGATGGAATCCAGAAATGTTTTTAAAAATCTAATGTTTCTCATCTACCTTTCCTGTAGGTATGAGTACCACTGGGCAGATGGAACCAACATCAAGAAGCCCATCAAATGCTCTGCTCCCAAGTATATTGATTACCTCATGACCTGGGTGCAAGACCAGCTCGATGATGAAACACTTTTCCCTTCAAAGATCGGTATGCTCCAAGTCTTTTTTCTCTTTCCTGTCATAGCCAACTTTTCTGTGTGTGGGTTTGATGTGTTTCTCTCTGGTTTCTATTAATGCTCAGCTCTCATACACCTGCTGAACGACCAGTTATCAGTTGTGTTCCCATCATTCGACCCAACTTCTGTCTAATGATAAAGAAAACAGGTTCTGCAACCCACAAGCGGATTATCATGAACACCTCTTCTGTGAAATTCAACTGCCATGCAAAATAAATATATCTTAAAAGTAATAAAATGTAAAATATGCATGTATACAAACAGTTCAACTTTGGCGAGGGACAAAATCCTTAGTCCTAAAGGGAGATCAACTGACTTGACAGCAGCAAAGCTAATCATTTTTAGAATTTTGACTTCATTGTGCAATCATTTGCTTAAAGCTTAGTGGTTATGTCAGTTGCAGCAATTGAGAGAGCAACGAAAACCATGAAAAATAATTGGCCAAATCATAACAAACTCACTGGTTACATGAGATGGATGGATGGATGGATGGATGGATGGATGGAATCAAAGGGAACGCAGACAAAAATACAAAGAGCAGAGGGACGCCTATCCAATGGGACGACTCATACAGATGCTCTGATGCACGTTGTTTTTACATTCATATGTCTTATGTGCAACGGAAAAACCCTTAGGTGCTGCACCTAAGTCATATAATGGCAGGGAAAACCTTGCCCTCCATAAACAGGAAAATCTTAACATTACAAGCTATGAGGGGCAGAATGATTGCTTCTTGCTAGTTTCAACAGTTAAACACACAAAAATCAATACAGTATATAATCAAGGTGTGGTGCTGATCTGTGGGTGGCGTGGGTGGATGCAGACACTCAACTTACATACATACCAATACACAGCTCTCGACCTCCAGACTAGCAGAGGCTTGTGCTGTCGAGGGTGGAGTCTTAATAGAGTTGGATGGCAGCCAGCACAAATACATGTCTCATCTATTCCTCAGTACATCTCAGGGGAAGGAACAAGTGACTAAAGGTGTGAATAGTGAAAGTGTCTGCTTTCTTCTCCAAGATTACTAGATCTATCACCGGTATCCATTTTGTACCAGGAGGACCTTAAAGTCTCTTACTTTAAGGTTAAATTCTTAGAAGAGTGGGAAATCTGTATGTTCAGCCCTAGGTGTTAGCTTTTAATCAAGGACTTCTTGTCCTGTCTGTCACCAGCTTGTTTTAAATAATTGATGCGATGTTGTGCTGTAGGTGCTGTAGCTCTTTGGACACTGTAGGGAGAAGCTCTCAACTAGATCTCTTTACTGTTCGCTGGATCAACTGCACAACACATGTAGAGAGAGATGTAGAGAGCAGTGCTGTTGTAACAGCATCAATATTTCCTAAGTGCAGATGAACATGTTGTTACTATGAGGTGGTTCCGTGTTGCACTCATGATTGTTTGCACTTCCCTTAAATCCTTAAATCGTGCTGTGACCTGCCTGTGAGGACATCTGCAGTCCAGAGAACATAATGTAGCTGCATTAGCTTTCATTGCTCTGAGTTTATGGGCTCATCCAGACATGTAGTAATGGATTGTTAGGGCTCTACCAAATGTTTTTTTGTTTTTTGTTTTTTCATTTGAAGCTGCTATTGAGGTTTTCAAATGAAGCTTTTAATGTCTGTCGTCATATTTTATGACAGGTTTTTAAAAAGGATAAACCAACAAATACAGATTGTTTCGTAAGACAAAAACATGTTGTGAATTTTGGAAATTGTTAAATCTACCTTTTATTTAATTTTTTTTTTAACCTTCACATGGATTTTGATCACTCCAAACAGCATGCATGGGAATAAATTACAATATATTTTATTTCTCGCTTTTTCCATGGTCAGAATAAGTCACTTAGTTTTGCCCAATCTAGCGAGAAAGTTGACAATACTGACCAGGTTTAAACTGAATGAATAGACAAGCAGAAAACAGGAGAAGCTGTGAAGCATTCAAATGTTGCTGAACTGAATGAAGCTTTGATGCTCTGAAACATTTGGATTGGCCCTATAGATGATAGAAAGTCATGCGCAGAGTGAGTGATTGATTGTGTGAACTTTTTATGCATCTGTCAATCTTCTCAAGAACAGATTGTAAAATATATATAACAATTTTTAAGGATCCCTTTACCTGAAAGTGTTTCCATCAAGTTGCTTGCTTAAGCTGACTACTGACTTGATGAGAATCTGAAAAACAGCTTTTCTTTTTTGCCCTCTTTTTTTATCCCCAAGGTGTCCCCTTTAAGCGAAACTTTATGTCAGTGGCAAAGACCATTCTGAAGCGCCTGTTCAGGGTCTACGCTCACATCTACCACCAGCACTTTGACTCTGTGATGCAGCTGCAAGAGGAGGCCCACCTCAACACGTCATTCAAACACTTCATCTTTTTTGTTCAGGTACAGAATTTGTGTATTTCCCTGAATTATTCTTTATATTTGCTATAAAAATGTCCGTCATCTAATGGTGTATGGTTCTTTTTTTGTCTTTTTTTTTTTAGGAGTTCAACCTCATTGACAGGAAAGAGCTGGTCCCACTTCAGGAGCTGATTGAAAAACTGACAACCAAGGATAGATAAACAGCAATGTAATCCTTATTTTATTGGTCTTCTAGTTTTTGCACAGATACCCACCCCACCCTGGCTGTACGTATGCAGTATATACTATATTTCCATTTGGGGAAATGTTTTTAATAGGGCCAGGAAGAAGGAAGGGTCTTGATAGGTTTATGGCACCAGGACTAATGCTATCAGGGATTACACACTTAATTGAACAAACCACAGATTAACATTTTGGAGAAAATGGTTTTAATTGTAAGGAAAGATCCCCAGTGTTCAGTCATGGCTCACATTAGGATAATATAGACATATTCTCATTAGTTTTCTAATATTCTGCACAGTTAATTTTTTTTTCACTTGGATTTCTAGCAACACAAGGCATTTCCTTGCTCTTAGATTCCCATTTCAATCTCACCTGCAGGGAAGAATAGTGTGTAAGCAACGTTGCTGTATAATAGGAGGGCTTTGATGGTGTTATGGCAAGATTTAAAGCCAGCGTTTAAGCCAATTTTACCGCAGTAGTTAGTTCATTTACACACAAATCTACATAGAAGGATCTGGGATGTGGTCTGCTACTTTTTACATCTGTAAGAGCCCACATCTGTCAATACAAAATAATCCTAAGTGCCTAGCATGGCTCATAATCGCCCTATATCAACAGTGAGAGCTGTAAGAAGATAAAGGCCATATAGCGATGACTTGATTGACATAGCATTAAATTTTCCACGCCCCCTCCCTTTCAGTTTATGTGGTTCTTATGGCCCTTTTCTATTTGTACTTAAAATGTATTTTCTCTTTTAAAACCACACTCTTCACCAACCTTCTCCTTAATTCAGTTATTTAGGAAGTCTCTTTACCAAGTGTTCTTTGCAGGTAATGATAAATGAATGTGTTTAAGGACATAGAAGTGAGGCTAGAATATCGTCATGTCGTAGCAGGAACTAAAAATTAACGAACCTTTTAGCGTTTTCTAGGGACATGTTCCTGTGTGCTAGTTTTTCCCTCAAAACTTGAAGTAGAAACAAATTTTTAGGAAAAGTCAAGGGATCTAAAACCTTAAATTGTATATAAGTGTCCTCAAATAGAAGTAGAGACCTGTGTTAAAAGTCACAACCTCCGCTGTTTAAAAAATAACAAGCATTTTGAATTGGACTATGCTGCATCCCTTGTTATCTCACTAGCCATAAAGCACTTTGAACAATTTTCCTGACCTCTTTTGCCTGAATGTTTATTCTGCATAGACCGTGCTTTGTGAGAAGCTGTATCATGTGACTGATGATTTCCTCCCTTGTATTTCCCCCCAAATGAATGTTGAATTGCTTAAACCTCCTCTGAAATTGGCGCTGAGGCACAAAGTGAGATTTCTTATGCTTTTTGTACGGTTGTTTGTTGCTGTGCTTCAAACAGCAGATGCATGTACCCTCCCCAATCTCAAAGTGTAGTTTACTATGCAATAATTGACACAACACTAAAAAAGGGTTACCGGTTGGCTCATTCATACTTTATCTAATATTAATTTAAGTGCTTCAATTCTGGTGTATGATAGAAATAGAATCCTCTTTCAGGTTTGGTTTAAAACAGTGAGATGAACATTTTATATATCTTTGTCAGAGAGGTGTAATACTTCAATGCACACATGTAAATACTGAGGGTTAGACCTGTCTTAAAGATACATTTTCAGCGAGCATGGAGTGGTGGCTTTTGGTTTAAAGAATGCATCAAGTCTTTTTAGAGGCTGCTTCCCCCCCCCCCTTTCCCTCATTTGGATATTAAAATCTTGTTTGTTTTTAACTGTTGAGTATCTTTTACCACTTCCTTAGCTAACTATTATGAATGTTACTGCTCACCAGATTTCAGAAAGTGTAATAGAAAATCAGTCATCATCCTGAAAGCATCTCATCCTTATGAAATGCCCGTAACATAGCATATTGCCTACAGTTTTTCCTCCTTGACTGTAATAATTGATGAAATGTTTGTAAATAATGGCTTGATAGGGGTTTTCAATGCTACTGAATTGATTTATGCTGTTTACAAGGCAAATAAAGGTGGTCTTGACTCTTTGAATGAGTTGTATGCTTCCATGCTTGCATTATACTGCCTATCCAATACAATACATATGTAATATTGTACTTTTTACTGTTAAGTTTACTTCTTTAACTTCTAATTTTATATTTTTACCTGGATAAAATGTATGTACTAATGCCACACAGTAGAAGTAGTCTTCCACAGAAAACATGTATGTTTTCTGTGGAAGACGACTACTACTGTTTTTTTTATGTAAATGCAGTAGTAAAATGAACAGTTTTTTGGTTCCTGTACTTCTATGCAACTTTATACTACTTCTCCAATACATTTTAGAGATATATTGTACGTTCTATTCCACTACAGTTGACCTTACAGCTAAAGTTGCTTAATAACATTAATTCATTCATTATCCTTAACCGCTTATCCACACTCGGGTCGCGGGGGGCTGGAGCCTATCCCAGCTGACATTGGGCGAGAGGCAGGGTACACCCTGGACAGATCGCCAGACTATCGCTGGGCTGAGAATTAGATATAGACAATCACACTCTCATTCAAACTTATGGGCAATTTAGAGTCACGAATATGAACAGTTTAAATACAAAAGTCTGTAGAATACAACCTGTAGGCTGGGACATCTTTGCAGTAGCACAATAATACATCCAGAAAGTTTTCTTTGTCACACATTTTCCACTAATCCATATTGCAATTTACCTGAAAATTCTGATGGCTTCTGTCAGAGATAAATATTGTACTTTTTACTTCACTGTATTCTGGAACAACTTTAGTTGCTTTTACATACAAAACCTGATGCATTGTTATAGCTTAAAAGAAAAATAGGAATCAGAAATGCAATTTTGATATGTTTATTATTATAAATTGTTTTCTAATAAATATAAATAAATAAATATAAATAATACACAAAGTAATAATAATTAAACCTTTATTTTTTAAGCATTTTCCCTTCTCTTCCCCTCCGAATTGATGAGGCCCATACTTCTATAATCACTGGTATGAAATAATTAAATAGATCCACCTCAACCAACAACATGTTAGACTGCTTATGTATTAATAAATATGTACTGTCTGTTTGCTAATGCTAATACACATTTTTAATGCAAGAATTTTACCTGTAATAGAGTAGCCTACTTCTACAGCAGGGATGGGCATCTTAAATATTTGCTAGAGAGGGCCACAATTTTTCATCGACACTACTACACTACTACTACATCGTTTACAGTGCAGTAACTTAACATATTTCATGCTCAAATGCATGTATGACAGGAATACAAAAGGTTTGAAGCAAATAAAAAAAACACTGATTTCTTTTTCTTTTTTCAGTGCAAGAACAGCAGACCAACATTAATTGTAAGAAGTAATTTTGTGCATTTTTACATTGCACGTTTAAGATTTAATGGTCAAATGCATGTAGTTGTACTGAGGGCCACTTCAAGTTAGGGTGCGGGCCGTATGTGGTCCCCGGGCCTCCAGTTGCCCATCCTTGTTCTACAGTATGGTATATTATACTATTTTTACTTCTCCCGCCGCTGGGAGCAACAACGTGCAAACAGAGCAGGGGGGGGGGGACTCTGGGGACAAATGAGGGGCCGCAGCAGCTGCTTCCGGGGAGGGTAAACCGCCGCTTCCTGACTTTTGTTGCCGCGAAAACTTCAAACAACAAGGAGGCTTTCCTGCGTCCACTGCAGCAGCTGCAGCACCAGCGTTAATTAAAAAGAAACCCTTATTTATTCGCTGAGAAAGAAACATGTCTTTTATTACTCCAAAGAGGCCGTGCTCCGAGTCAGTGGACGACTCGATGAACGATTCGATGGAGAAGCGGATACGGCGGATATCTGTGGAGGGAAACATCGGTGAGTGCAGCTCTTAATGTTCATATTAAAAGATTCCTTAAAGCTTTAACGTAGTTGACTCAGGGTGGCGTTACATTAGCTGGATCTTGCTTTCAGACAGCGATGCCTCATTATTTGTCTTTTTATTTAACGTAACATTTTACCGCCTTTTGCATGCATAAATTGCTTCCTCTAATCATCGAGCAAAACGTTATATTCTAATGTATATTCTGTGGCTGCATGATGCATGCAGTTTAATGTCACATTCAATATGATTGGATTTGAATTTCTGGATCCTTTTGTGTTCAGCGGCGGGCAAGTCTACGTTTGTCCGCCTTTTGGAGCAGGAGAGCGCGGACTGGGAGGTGGTACCCGAGCCAATCGCCAGATGGTGCAATGTCCAAACAAAAGGCAGCGACTTTGAGGTATTGTCATACTGTAGCATTCCTGCATTATGAAGTCATGCTGCATGTTCAGTCAGCTGACACTGACATACAGTATGAAATGGCATCTTGTTTGTTGCAAAGTTGGAGGCAATGACAGAGTGTTTGTGCAATGCATATTCGCCAACAAGGATACCTTTCATTACGCATGACCATGCAATCTTCTCATAGACACTCATTCAACATACACTGCACACTTAAAGATAACTGGGAGAGGCTTCATCTGTATTTAGAGTGCAGCTGCCATCTGTCCACATATCTGCACTGGTCATCAGCATCTCACACACAGACACACGCAGAGGAACAGATGGTCTCACGTCGGACAGATGATCATGTCATCAGCGGGGCAAGCATCTCTAACTTCCCACTCACTGCAGTCCAAGCCTCACCCTCAGACTCATTTTCAGTGGCCCTACATACCCCTAAATACAGTATACACATGCATCACTGCAACTGTCAGTGTAGCCATAAGCCAAAAGTTCAGGTTGATTAATTTGAGTTAAGTTTTTGAAATGTACAATACAATTGAATAGTATTATAAGATAGTATTGTCTGTCTTATGATGACCAAGAATACTGAAAACAACAGCCATTTAGTAATGTATATGCAGCACTAGGTGAATGCAGATTTCAATATATAGCAGATGCATAGACACAATATTAAGGATTGTTTAATGGGGGGCTAGAACCAACATTATGACATTACTGACTAATGCGTTTATTTCCTCTAAATAACTATAGTCTCCTAAACTGTTAGGAAATGGCAAAATATGCACCAAATAAAAAGTATGCATAATATTTATTTTTCCTGAACAAATGTAATAAGTTAGATAATTGGTGTACTACCCAGACAACAAAGGAAAACAGAAAATATTCACATTCCAGGAGGTGGAACCACATTATTTTTTGGCAATTTGTCTTTTAGAAAATGCCAAACAATGAATTAATGTATGAAAATTGTTGCTGATGATGTCTTTGTTGATTGGTTCATCATTAGTCATGTCAGCTCTACTTTTAAGGTATTTATAATATAATTTTACTTACCAAATCTGATCACTGATAAGACAAAAAATCAAATAGTTCAGCAACACTTTTTGAAATGTGTGTATATATATTTTTTAAATGAACCCTGTAGTCCTGTAATATGGAACAATAATAGTGTGAATGTATATGAACACAGTGTGTATATGAACACAGTGTGTAAAATGATAGTACAGGGGTATTATCAGTATGTACAACTGTTGAGGAGCCCTCAAAAGGCTTCTCTGCTGCCACAACCCTGTAACACACTGTATGCACAGCCTCAGTTTGGTTGAGCGCCCTCTGCTGGTCTTGAGACAAACTGAGATCTGCAGAGATAGATAGATATACTTTATTTATCCCAAGCTGAGTTTGTTTTTTTTGATAGATTGTGAGGCTGTTTCAAAGTACACTGTGTAAATTGGTGGAATTTGTAAATATGGGATGGTTTTAAGGCAGACACAATATTTATGAATTGAACAGTTCGATAAAGCCACTGCAAATTAAAAAAAGACCAGACTTTACCAATGCTATGCTTGCACAAACACTCAGCTATTATTGCTGTAACATTTATTGATACTCATAGGAAAGTTTGAACTTTATGCACAAATTCACACTTTCCCCTGTGTCTCAGGAGCTGACCACCTCTCAGAGGAGTGGAGGGAACGTCCTGCAGATGATGTACGAGAAACCGGAGAGGTGGTCGTACACTTTTCAGAGCTACGCCTGTATCAGCCGGGTGCGTGCTCAGATCAGGTCGGCCAATGGGAAACTCCGAGAGGCAGAGAATCCTGTGCAGTTCTTTGAGCGCTCCATCTACAGCGACAGGTAATAATAACAACGAGAATTATTACATTTTTAATTAGAAAAAGGCATTCCAGTTAATTTGTGTACTTCAAGACTATTTGTATACTTACACAAAAGTATAAAAATCAATTAGTGTAAACTTAGAAACTTTAAAGGGGCAGCCCATCACTGTGAGCACTGTTACTTTTCCGTGCAAGCTGTTTAAATATTTTCATGTTGAAGCCTATGGTTGAAACTAAAAAAAAAAAAAAAAAGGTTCTATATTTTTCCCAAATCTTGCAGCCCTTGTTGAAACAGTTTGCAAAAAAATAATTCATAGCATTTCTGCTAATCTTTTGTCAAATATTAAGCAAAAATGCAACATTATCTGGTTCCAGATTCCTTTAATGTGGTAATTTGTTACTTTTTTCTCACATTTTTGTATTATTTAAAATTGAATATTTTGGGGTTTCAGGTTGCTGTTATGAAAACACAAGCAATTTGGAAGTTACATCACATGCTTTAATAAATTGAAATTGCCTTTTTTCTTTTTACTCTTTTCTGATATTTTAAATACATTTTAGTATTAATCAGAAAAACCCTTCAGCAGGTTAATCAGTAAAGAGACACTGAGCAGTTTTAGCCCTACAGGTGATGCATTCAGGGAAGTAGACTGCTGAACTGTTTCTTTTACAGTGTATGTATCAGTTTATCATTGTTGCTGCTGCTTTTTCTTAAAGACAACAGCAGCAGTGTCACTATAAAGCTGATATGGTCGTTCTTTAATATGTTTAATAAGACATTAAAATATTTGTGCATTATTTGCCCTCGTCTCTCAGGTACATCTTTGCAGCCAACCTGTATGAGAGCGAGTGTCTGAATGAGACCGAATGGTCGATCTACCAGGACTGGCACGGCTGGCTGCACAGCCAGTTTGGCAAGCACATCGAGTTGGACGGTATCATCTACCTCAGAGCTCCCCCTGAGGTAACCCCTGCTCTCCTCAGCTTCTTTAACTCTATTATTATTCAAATTCCATCAGACTTGAATGGTTTTGCAATGGAACATTTTCTTTTCCCCCCTCCCTATTAAAAAAGACTTGAAATGGACTGCACAAAGATATCAATAATTTTCCTTTTGTTGTGTGTAGAAATGTTTAGAGCGGTTGCACCTGAGGGGCCGAGAAGAAGAGCAAGACATTCCTCTGGAGTATCTGGAAAAACTCCACTTCAAGCACGAGAGTTGGCTGCAGCACAAGACCATGAAGTGAGCCCAGACATGCACTCAGACTTTTATTGCACATTAGCACAGAAACTATGCATTGCTTTGAGGACAACGGATGCTTTTGTATTACTAAAGAGAAGATAACCAGCAAGAGTTTAGGTTATCTGACTGGTCTTGGCCATTGGATTTACCATTAAGGTAAAAAGAAAAAAAAAGCCTGAGGGCGACTGAGACTGAAATGGTTTCATAAACATGTGATCTATATCTATTCGCATCAAAGTGCTTCAGAGATGGATGAGGCTGGAAATGGGGTCTTTCTTTGGTCCATTGTGTGCTAAAGATTTTCTGACAAAGATAAACTGAGCTTCATCAATTTAAGGAAGAAACTTAACAATTCATATCCAGGAAATAGCCTTGTGTTTCGTGTTGCTTAAGCTTCTCTAAGTGTTTGTCTTCTCTGGCCTACAGCATGGAGTTTGAGTATCTTACTGATGTGCCGGTGCTCACCATAGATGTCAATGAAGACTTTAAAGGGAATAAAATTAAGAATGCTGACATGATTGAGAAGGTGAGTGACAGAAGAGCCTTGTCAAAGGTTTAAAATGTCCAAATAATGCTTTTGGATTTGTGGCCATCCACAAACTCCAAAAGGACTTTGAGGGGAAATTTAAACTTGAGAATTTGCATATCATACTTTAGTACAACCCTGATTCCAAAAAAGTTGGGACACCATGTAAAATGTAAATAGGAACCACATACATCAAATTTGGAGTTCATATTTTGAAGAAAAACCCAAGTTTTAGACAATGAACCAACTTTTTCGAAATCCGTGTTGTAGATTTCTGCAAGTAATTCTCAAAGTACTTTTCACTTCCCTACTTTTATTTATTTTGACACCTGTAGTTACTTTACAAATATTAAGGTGTTATGTGAGAATAAAAGATGACATTACAAACGTTTCTTTACATAACACGACTCAACTTGTAAAGTAATTAATAAATGGCTCCACCTCCATCAGCTGCAACATAATAATGAGTCCTTCATTCTTGGTCAGTTATACAGTAATAATCTGATGATATATAAAATAGAACAATGAAAAAAGAAATCCATGTAATTTTTTCTATAATCGCAACAAAAAAAACTCCTGCTGCCTGCTGCAGCTGATATTATTGCACAAACGAACTTTACTGACTGAACTTTAAAACCTTTTTGTGCACCATTACTCAATGGAATAAAGCGTCTGAAAACCAGTATTTAGAATGTGTTCTGCGAGTGGTTTGATACTGAAGCACATGCACCTTCACACACCCAGGTTTCACTTATGGAAATGAGCTCTTAAGAACTGCTTATGAAGCAGTTTCATGTTGATGGTAAACAGGCACTTTAAGAGATTTCACTCCAACTCAACGGGCAGAAACAAGAAAGGTTCCCACTTACACACAATGCTTTACACAGGTGACATAAGCAACGTGTTTATCGGTGGGTGTGACGTTGGAACTTACAAAATGCTAACAGCTCGACTGGTGTTTCTGTTTCAGGTGAAAGAGTTCTTGAGCACATTGTGAAGATCACTGTGATGGAAATCTGTGCTCTAATGAAGAAAAGGTGGACTGAGTTTCACTTTTAAGGATGAAATGCCTCTTTTCCATTTTTTCTAAAAAAGTACAATCATCATTCATGGACTAACCTGCAGTATTTTTAAAAATTTTATTGGTGTATGTGGTGTATTTATAATTTTGTATGTAAATTTCAATGCATTTCTATTGGTCCGAACAAAATGACAATAAACTTGAAATACTTGTTTAAGTTTTGAATGTTGTGCTTTTTGCTATCACTGTAGCTGCTGTAAATAAAATAGGAATATGTTTTGTTTGGAAATGAATTTTGAATGTATTAAAAGAAAACGATCATACAAACAAGTCATATTTACAGAATATGGTAAAGCATGAAAAAATGACAAACTTGGTTTACAAGTATAAACTTATAAATTCTCACCGCTTCTGCACAAGTTAATTGATTTTTAACCAGCTTGCAAGCAGTGATTATTTTGATAAAATGTCATAACTGGCCTTCATGTCTCTTAGGAAGTATTTTTGGCCTTTTTATTAAAATGGAAATGCAATTTGATTCCATATGTAAAATGGCAATGAAATCCTCAATTCTGTAATTATGGGTATATTGCATATTATTCTTGAAACTATTTCTTGTAACATGCCACTGTGAATTTTCCACTTTTCAAATGCCTGGAGGGTGTTTTAGTGGAAGGTCTTCACATTCCTTTGTAAATTGTATCCTCTAAATAAAAAAACCCTAGAAAGTTCACTTGTATTTATTTTGCTTATTTTTTTAAGCTTCTTTATTCACTTTGTGACAAAGTGCAGCAGATCCCTTACTTCAGTAAAAGTACTAATACCACACTGAATTTACTCCACTCCTCTACTAGTAAAAGTCCAAAGTCAAAACTTACTGAAGTAAAAGTATCAGCATCAAAATTAACTTGAATATCAAAAGTAAAAGTACTCATTGGGTTTCATTTAAAGGGAAAAAATGTCTAATTCCTTAAATTTTTTATGTTTTTTATGTTAAATCTCAAGTAACTATAGCTGTCATCTGAATGTAGTGGAGTAAACAGTACAGTATTTTCCTCAAAATGTAGTGGACTAGAAGTATAAAGTTAAATAAAATGAAAGTTCTCAAGTAAAGTACAAGAACCTCAAAATTGTACTAAAGTACATTACTTAAGTTAATGTTCTTAATTACATTCCACCACTGATAAAGTGGCAATGCATTTCTAATTGAATAAAGAGAAAAACACGATAAAAAATGTAATCAAAATTTTCAAACTGAATTAAGATTAATTGTTGTGCCACTTTTCATATTAAATTCTAAATACATTTTGCAAAATGCATTGCCATTTGAATAAAGAGTCCACAAATGTCCATAATGGTTCTCATTCCTCCAACTCTACCAGAAGATGTCGCCAGTGTCCAAACAGCAGCCCAGCCTGCTATTCCTGACTGCTGAGCTCACCTTTACCTGGTAGCTGCAATGGGATTTAATTAAAGCTACCTGAAATAGGTGCCTTAATTTTAACTTTTAATATCTTATAATTACAGAGATCAAAATATATACATGTGAAAGTGTTTGAAATCAGCACTGGCTGCAGCTAAGTTCAGTTAATATTTGATATTTTTGTGTGTAAAGAGGGTACAAAGTGAATACACGTGCTGTGCAGTCATTAACAATAATTTAAAGTGTAATCTCTGTAGAAATGAAACATAATAAATGAAGTAATCCAAGCTGTTTGGGTTCAGTGTCCAACTCATGAAAGTTGACCAAACTAGTTTAATTCATGTCCGATAATCTGAAAGAGCCGGTGATATTATAATTCACTTTTTTAGACGCAAAGTGAACAATAGAGAACTCTTTTGTCAAGTTAAAGTGCTCGGTGCGCCACCCAGGAGCAACTTTGTGACCTCCACCCCCCGGTGGCGTCACGCAGGAGGAGGGATGACTTTAAATATGGAAAAAGAGACACGCTGCGCTCACAGAGTCTCTCCAGACGCTTCCAGACAAAACGAGACTTTTTCTTCAAGATGTCACCTGGACACGACCTGAACCAGTCCGGCACGATATGAAGAGTGTGTGTTCCGAGTTTAATTTGTTTAGTAGAGTCGAAGATACCATTCCGACGAGATAGCTCCGAGCCTTTTGTCTTGTTTTTGTTTTGTATCCACTTGAAAAGCGCAACAGCTAGAGTAGTTTTTCAAACACCGACTACAAGAGAAACTTGAACGACTGCTGGACGCCAGACTGATCATCTTTAAAGGCGAAGTTTGCCACCATGACGTCCGAAAAGAAGTAAGTTAACTTGTTTCTGTACTGACAGAAGTCTGTCTAACCATGTTGGGAACTTTTACAGCTTGCACTTCATACGTTAGAGCATTTCCTGGCCAGGTGTAGAAGTGCAAATTAGTCACCAGGTGAATCTTAATTTACCAACTTAGGCGCAATCAGAGTTATTTGGTGTCATTTGAGCATTTTCTGTGCGTAAATCTGGCCATCTGGGTTTAATTTGCCACTGCGCCTTAACTTAAGTCAAAACTTCAGTTTGATTATCGATTATCAAGTTACATTTTCATTCATACCACTTCCACCCTTGGCTTGATAAGCTATGTTGCCGCTCCGCTGTGATACGATCGGCCGGTAATCTATTTTCCAAGAAGCTGTCAGTCTCAATTAGAGAGGCGGAGGGAGCGCAGGCCAAGTGCTGGAGGTTGTCTCCAGTGCAACTTTATGAATAAAGCTGTGTGTGTGTGCAGGCCATGCGGTCTACAAGCTGACACCCCAAAAAAATCCACATTCGGCTTTGGCACGGGTGTGCGTCCACGTTGCGCAATGACGCAAGAGCTGCAACAAATCAGACTTTACGGTTACTATCAAACACGGAAACGCAGCTTTTCTGTCTGCAAGCACTTTTACTGACATGCACCTGGAATTCATCAGCTGATGGAAAACCTCATGTGCACCCAGTGTGAGTTAGTTATAGATATAAGGTTTACAGTATCAGTCTGGTGTGTTATATAGAATATTTACTAGTTGGAGTCCCACAACCTCTTCCAAGTAGCAAGGGGTGAAACCAAGACTAACCTGAATCAATAGGTTCCTCGTTCTTCTGTTTAATTTGTAGAGATTGTGAAATCTGTTGCAACGAGGAAATGTTCTTTTACTTTTGTTCCATCCTTTTTACTGGCGTGACTCTTCCTCCAACTAACTGGAACGTTGAATAGACAAGGAAATGGGTGGACATCTAATTGCACAGAACATCACTCAGCAGAGCACAAAGCAGCATTCAAGTGCTACTAGAGGAAATTCCAAAAAGTCAAGGTGCACCTGAGAAGCAGGGAGCTCACTACAATTCACTTATTGCATCAAACATTACATAATCACCTGAGCACATACAACAGGCCAGCATCCTTTGTCTCCGCTGATCTTTTGAATTGGATATTTAAATCATATTTGATCTGCAAACCTATGAACTACTGCCAAAACTTGCATAATCTGTCATTTTAAAGCGAAAAAACTCCCATTCAAGCTTCTCCAGTGGGTGGATTTGCTGCTTTTTCTTTTAGAATCACTATGAATATAATAAAAATATCTATATTTCAGCCTGACAAAACTAAGTGATCCCTCTTTTCAGTATCGCTAACCTCTTGCAATCTCTATACTAAAGGTGGCTATAAAAATGACAGTGGATTAACCAGGAAGAAACAGAAGTTTCTATTTACATTTTAACAGTATTCAAACTTATTTGAGTTCATGCTGACTGTTCTTCCTGTCAGAAGGGACTGAAAATATTTTACAGGCACCTTTTGAGCCCTCAGGCTTTGAGTGTTTGACTCTCAAAAGTTTACTTTTTTTGGGGTGGAGAATCACTTTAAGGCTGCTGAATCATCACTGAACTCCCTGACTGCTGGGGGCACATACCCTCATGGTGAACCTGCTGGTGGGATTGGGTGCGTCACTCTGTAAAGAGATGGGGATGATCCCTGATCCCGAGCAGCTGATCCCGGCTCCTCACGCACGGACAGGTTTATCCAGCCTCACGAGGTCACCGAGAGCAGGAGGAAAGCGAGAACTTGCGAGATGAATGCAGCTGGTTGCCCTGACCCTCAAACCAGCTTTCCATTTATTTGTATTTATTAATCGAGCAGAGAAAGTCATGCCAGGAAATGAAAAAGAAGATCAAGAAGATTTCCTGTGTGTACAATGACGTGAATGAGCAGACAACGATCTTATCTGTGGTCAGCCACAAGATATGCATTCAGCCAGTAAATACATATTTTTCCTCTTGCATGTCGTGCTATATATCAACCTTGCGAATTATAGAGTGTTGGAGATATGTGCTCTAGACATATCTCCCTCCTCTCTAATATAATGGAACTACATGGCACTCAGCTTGTGGTGCTCAAAGCGCGAATATTAGATTTTTTTTATTACTTTAATTAAACAAAAATAGACCTTTTTCTATACGGATGTGCATCAGTTGTGCACTGATATGACTGTCAAGACACTCAAGTAACTTAAAGAATTTTAAACATTATTATACATTGTTACGTTGTCAACCAATTCTAGAAGTTAACTAAGAAATTAAGACAAATAAATGGCTAAATAACAACAGTGCTATATCAGTTGCTTACCATTTAAATAAAAACAAAATAAATTGCAAACACCATTTCTAAATCACCCAAAGTATGGTTTTCTACATTAAAGATTCTTTAAAAAAACGTCATGCATTTTGGGCCACATACACGCTGATGCCAATAGATACTGATAGCTGTGATCAGCTAATATTGGACATTTGATTAAATGTATATTTTTTCTTAGCTGTAGTTCTATTTTATCACTATAGATTGTTTCGTGTGAGTTGGAGATATCGACCGTAGAGATGTCTGCCTTCTCTCAAAGCACCAGAGATTTACATTTGAAAAAAGTCAACAGCAATGCCTCAACCGGAATCAACAGTGAGCAGTTTTATGTAGGAACAATTTTCTTTCTGCAGAACTACATCTCCCAACCGTATCACCAGAAGAAAGTGGACCAATAATGCTACATCTCGTGCTGGCACTATCAATCAATCAATCAGACTTTATTTGTATAGCACTTTTCATACAAGCGAGATGCAACACAAAGCGCTTTACATAAAAAAGAAAGGATAAAATAATGATAATAAAAAGATAACAAAACATAGAAACAAACACCCTCCGCCCATCCCCAACCCTCCACCCCCCACCCCCATCCTATTAAAAACAAAGCACAAACTGAGGAACTGAGTAGCTTCTTTTTCAGTTTGAGAGTGTAGATCAGTAGAAAGGAAAATAGTTCCTACATGAAACTGCTGACAACAAGGTCAGTGTGTTTTCTTGAGTAACTGGTTTTTGAGCACCACAGCACCTTGTAGTTTAATTATATTCAAGAAAAGGGGACATCTCTATTGATCTAGATTGTTTTGGTGTGAGTTGTTGGAATGGCTCCACAGATATTGTGGTGAACTGTCCCTTTTTATAGGTCTTCACCCTACAGCCCCCAACATCGCATCATTCTACATGTTCTTCTGCTTTACATGGCAGTCCAACTCTTTTTGATTCATAAGACAGGAATGCTGAGCTGCTCTCGTGCATCCTGTGTGTCTGTGTGCCACCTGTGGTATGTTTCTCATCATGAGGGTCTCCCTGTCCGAGGCCTCACTGCGGAGTGATTAACGTGGCTCCATAGACTGTCTTTAGCCTGCAGTAAAGCTGCAATATGAGCTTCCTTTGCTCTCCTGTGTGGCCAACGGTTTTCACTGTGTTACATGACCTGCCTCCATGCACTCACACACCAACACATGGTACCTGTCTTGGAAGTAAATGCTGCAAGACGGAGCTGTGTTCCTGGAAACATCCTGTGTGTATGTGTGTGTGCAGTGTTTGAGTGGGAATTCATTAAAATAGCGCCTCCTGTTTTGTTTTTTTTTGTTTTTTTTTATTTAGTTTTGAATGTGTCTCCTCCTCACTGAGTTGTTGACTAATTGATAAAAAAAAAAACTACTTTTTTCTTGCAAAAAGGCTGTTTTATAGATACTCTAGTATGGACATTTCCTGTAGTCTTGGGTACATATCATAATTAGACAAACAGGTGGAGCTATTTTAATTCATTCCTGCCCAAACATTGTGCGCACACACACACACACACACACACACACACAGAGACAGGAGCTTTCCAGGACCACAGCTCCGTCCTGCAGCATTTACTTCCAAGACCGGCACCATGTATAGTTTTGCATGTGTCTCCTCCACTCTGAGCACATTCTCAGTAGCAATTAAGGCCGCATTACGATAACTGGCGATGAACGCGTTTTTCACAACAAAAAAAAACAGTCTGTCAAAAGTAACTCCCTTGAAGCTGGTGGTATTTTCTGAACGCTCTGTGCTGAAGAGAAAGAAAAGTACAAACAGAAATCAGGAGCTAACCGATAGCATTAGAGCCCTCCACATGCTGCTGTGTGGGAACTTGACCTCCCCCTCTCTCTCTCTCTTTTTTTTTTTTTTTTTTTGTGAGCAACAATGGGCAACAAAAGGAGGGCACAGAGGCTAATCGCTGTATTGGTATTGCTTGTAAAGTTGGCCCCGAGCCCAGCCACTCCTCATCACTCGTTTTGATCTTGGAGCTGGTGCATCAACATTGCGTCTGCTATCAGCGTTATGCTTCTATCTCTCTCAAGGCCAGATAGTGTATCCACAGGGGACATTCAGATGAGCTCACGGTGCAATCGGAGGAACAAGTTGTATCCTTCCTGACTGTGTTTATTTAGCAGTTTATGTACACTGCTCCCATCCCCTCATTTCTCCAGTTGTGTCATCTCCCAGTTGGGGATTGTTCAGTGGCAAATGGAAACTGTTCATATGTTTATTGACATTCTTGATACACATCAGAAATCAAATATTTATTTCTTATAGCTTAACAAAACAATTCTCATAAAGCGGTTGGTCCAATTAGTAACGGCAGCTGAGTTCCTAATTTGATACTGACACGCTTCTGTAGTCCCAGAGCAGTTCTTGCAAAAATGAGAGAAAATGCTTTTTGTAGACACTCAAATAGAGATTTCCTGTTTTTCTCCATTTTAAATCATAATAAACTGAATATATTTGGGGTTCAGACTGACAAAATAGACATTTAAAGACACCACTTTAGATTTTGAGAAGCTGGGATGAACATTTTTCATAATTTTATGGGCCAAACTAGTAATTTATCGAGAGGTTAATTTGAAAGAATAGATTTAGTTTGATCTTAACTATGTTTTAAAGTGAGACTTGTAATATATTATGAATATAACTGAATGTTATCCTCAGGCTTTTGGTGTATTATTTCCTTGTTGCAGCCGTTTTGGCAAAAGTTTGTTTTTTGACATTGTGCTTTGCTGAAACCACCTTTCCTTTCCTGGATTAGTCCACAGTGTGTTGGACTGGAGGAGCTGCATTCCTTCCATCCAGGAAGGTTGACACCTGATGATCAAAGCAGGGTCATGTAGCTGAGGAAGATGTCTCTGACATAAGGCCGTCTTTGTGCACTGGAAGGTCATTCAGAAGGGACTGATTAGCCAGGTCTTATCATGATAAAAGCAATAATAACAACTTTATTTTTATGGCAAGTTAAGAGCTGTGCACGCATAAAGCAAAGCAATGAAAGAAAAGGGATAAAATCAGGTAAAGCAAGTTTAACAAGGCAGTTTTAAATGTCAGGGTGAACAAAGTGACATTTAAAACAAACAGACAAAAATAGAATAAGTAAAAACCAAAATACAAACAGATTTGAATCAATTAAAAAGCTGCTTTATGCAAGTCTGTTTTTAAGGACAATTTTAAAATGGGGATCTGATTACAACATGGCCTTCTCTTTAATTTATTTAAACATTATACACTGAGGAAAAGGTGCTGTTTTTCAAATATTTATTCATGTTTTGTGCAGCATTGTGGGTGGATGGGAAGGTGGCATTTTGATCATGTAGTACGTGGGTGATTGCCATAGCATCAGATATGCTAATGCACCTTAAAGCTCAAGCCTGACTCACTGATTCTTCAAGCCTTGTCATGCATTTATTCATTGTGTTTTTAAATCATTCTGCGTGTGTTCTTGTTCAAAATCTTACAGTGAGACAGGTGATGGATTTCAGACTTTTCTTATTGTATCGCCCTCACTGTAACTTGTGTTTTCTGTCCCGTCATTGTTGTGCCACAATTTGAGGTTGGCAGGTGCAAAGGCTTGTCATGCCAACATTAAGTGGCTGAATCAGAAGTTGCTTATTGTGTTTCATGGTAACCAGAATTTGACTCTATTGGCCGGACAAGTGGGATTTGAAGAAATACATCAGTTATTGGCCTGAGGGTTGACATGACACTGCCTGAACATTTTTTCTTAATTTAAATGAATATTTAAAGTGTGGAAACTGTTACAGAATATTTTTCTAGACTCAAAGTTACAACTTGGGCTGTATGATTATGATATATAAAGATCATGATAATTTTACACAATAACTCACTGACTTTGGAAACGTCATGCACTTCTTTAAAAAAAACAACTGAATTTTCTTGAACTTATAATATAAATTATCAAAAAAATGTATGTAATAAAAAAATATATTTTTATATGTATTAGAATACCAATGTATACAGACTTAAATAAATTATATAAAAATAATGAATAAAAATAAAGTAGATAAAAATAAATTGGATCAAATATATTGTAATACTGCCACAACCTATTGGAAACTTATATTTATATATATAATATATTAAATGCAGCACAATAATTTAATCTGTTATCTTGTTTTCATTAACTGTTGGAAGCCAACATCATAACTGAAAACACAGTTCTATTCATCGCTCAGCCCTTGTTGCAATCATATTCCATTCTTCCTTCTTGTGATGATTCATATTGAGTAATGTCTCTCTTCTGTCTTGTAGAATGGAGGATGAGGCGGTGCTGGACAGAGGAGCGTCCTTCGTCAAACACGTCTGTGATGAAGAGGAAGTGGAAGGTAAGATTAGTGACACCAGCACATTATCTCGCTTATATGACACATAATGGGCTTTAACTGATCAATGTCATGTACCACATCCTGCACTGCGCAGGTGAAAGTGCAATGCACTGTCGCAGAATTTGACACATAAGATGAATTACTTCCACTTGAGCGTGACAATTCTGAACAGGGAGATGTTTCTTTAAGCGCTCCCATCCTGTCCAGTGCTGGCTGTCAAGCTGAAGCCACGAGAAAAGAATTTCTCTTGAGGCGCCCACATGCATTCACTGAGACATTTGCATGTTTCACAAACCAACACTTAAGAAGCACACAAAGAGAGTAGCGTAAGAGCTTTTGGCCTTATGTCAAGCTGTTTGTGTGTGTACAAGACCCTTTGCTTCCTTAAAATGTGGTGGAAGTGCGTCATTTAGTGTGCGCCTCAGGTGGTCTTTGGTATCTACAAGGAAGCAAGAACGACCACTGCGAGGTGTAAAAAGATACCATTAAAACCCACAAGATCAGTTTATGGGATGCATGGTTGAATCAAAAAACACATGGTTTGCTTCAACACTAAATCAGTCAGTTAATCTCAGTGTTTGTAAGAGTTTTCTGTCTGTCTAATTACTTCCTGGAGACATTCAGACATCGTTTCCTGTAAGCGCTGCTGTGTAGGAAGTAGTTTGTTTGATTGTATAGTTTGATTGACTGGCTGTATGTCTTCCTGATTGTGAAATGAGCAAAGAATCCAAAAAATGATGCACCAAGGTAGACTTGTGATAAGATTTCACACCACAACCCGGCAGTGATCCAGGTGCAGGATTTATGTGATTTCCTTGGAATTGTGAGTGTAATCTGAACCTTCATTCCCTCTATTTTGTTGTGTTTGTGGCAGGTCACCACACTGTGTACATTGGCGTGCACGTTCCCAAGAGCTACCAAAGGAGGAGACGCCACAGACGCAAGTCTAGCCACAAGGAGAAGCGGGAACGGCCCGACCACAGCACCGAAGGATTCAAGTCAGATGGGGACAATGCAGACGAATCGCCTGCAAATATCCTCAAACCTCTCAGTAAGTTTTTATTCAACATCCAATGTGTAGAAACTTACAGCCCACAGGATGACAGTGCTTCTGTACTTCCAGAGGTAGGGTGGGGTGGCAGCCAAGAAAGCAAAAAGAATAGAGAAAATCACCAGGAAGAAACCTACACTCAGCAGAATTAGTGGAGCGAGGGAATGGGAACACGTTGAATACTAATCTGAAAATGACACCTACCGGATTGGCTTAAAGTGTGTAAGGTAAATACAAGAGGGGTATTATCTGTCACCTCGATGATTAACACAGTACTTTGTGAGGATTTGTGAGAGGGGATTCTCAAGGGATAAAAACCAGGTGGATTTTGCTACAAAAAGTGGGCCTGGTACAACCTCTGTACTGAGAAGAGCAAGTTAGAATTAAATATGTAAATGGAAAAGCAGGATCTACAGCCCAAAATGCCTGTGCACAATGTGGAAAAAAGATGCAAAATGTACATTAAGAAGCTCACAAAGATTGCTGTCAGCCTCAAGAGTCTTCTTCCTGCAGTAGGAAGACACACCAGATGTCTCTCCTTACATAGAAGCTTAAGAAAGTGCCCTACAACAACCATTAATCCCAAGATCATTTTCTAGAACCGGAAGAATTATAATACTGACAGGGTCTTTAGAAATAGGTCATGTTTAACCCATGTATGCCCCCTCAATGTACAAGAGGAGGCTGCAGTTTTTTTTTTTATTAACGTGGTTACACAGGTGGGAAAGCCTTAACAATTGTGAGTAAATGAGCCATATAATTGTATGGGGCTCTCTCAGTTTTATCTCTGGGTAATTAAAAAGAGTGGCAAACATTTCAATCTGGTTAAAAGCTATTTGCAAGACATGCAATTATCACAGTGCTGGAATTCACCTGGAAATGGCACAGCCTGGAAACAGGCATAATGGCTGAGTGTTTGCTGTCTGCTTTGCTGCTGCTGGAGGTAACCATTAAGGTCTCAGAATGGGTTGTATATAGGAAAAGGTGGGGATTTACCTCCCTAACTCAACTCGGTGTGTGAGACATGTATGGACAATGCCGCAGGTGCATAGCCAAAGGCTGCTAAAGGTAAACTAATGCAAATTAAAAAAGTGTCGGTTGGGAACTGGAACAGAATGCACAGATTAAACATGCTAACTTTAACCTCAGAAGTCAGAGCTGGGAATAATAACAAACCGATGTTGACTGCATCCCAGTACGCAACGTTGGGAAACCAACCAAGATTATTTTAGCAATACCAGTTCACACCAGGTAAGCCATTGTTAACAATGGCAGTTGATAAATACACATTATGCTGCATTTTGTGCACACAAACACTTTACAGTACATGTGTACAGACAGAAGTTGGGTGGTGCTTTAATGAGGCACAAGTTGGCTAATAAACGGTATATTGCTACATCAGTTACCGTTGATGTGTGAAACAGCCATCTGTAATTTTTAGGTTGGGGTCGGTGAGTTCTTCTGGCTTTCAGGCTTGAAAAAACAATCTGGGATCCCAAATTTGGTAATTCCTGAAACAAAAGAGTTAATTCTGAAAGTTGCAATGTACAATGCTGGAAATGTTTGAGTTCTGTAATGTAGAGCGTGACAGAGAACAAACTATACACAACTATGCACTACTGATAAATATGTTCTGTTAGACCTGAAGAGGTTGCACTTGACACTGCACTTTCTTGGGTCCTTAGCAATGCACCCACCAAGTGTGAGTCACCTGGATGAACAGCTGTTGTGAAAATCAAATGACAGACATACAGACAGACAGAGACTACTTCAATTTTAAGTTGTATCACTGATCTGGTAAATACAGTTATATCTGAATCAGCTTGAATCAAACAGTAAAATATGGTAAAATGCAAACATTGCCAGAGGGGAGTCTTCACCCAAGAATTCAAAGACCCCATAAAGAAGCTTTAGTTATTCTAGCAACTTGTGCAGACAAGCAAGCCTTATGCAACATGCTGTTTCTGTGGATGTACAGGAGAGAAAGCCTGAGGTGATTTGCAGTTGGGAGCATAGTTTTGAAGCAACACCCTTTTTAGATAAGGTAAACTGGTAGTGCAGCAGGAAACTATAAGGCATGCCAAAATTGTTTTTAAGGGAAAATGGGGACAACGGATTAGCCGAGGAGAAACTGAAAGAAGCTGTTGTGTATAATTTGTTGCGTAGGATGCTTTTTGGGAAATGAGGCTGATCATTACACTGTGTGGTACAGATCAGGGTGCAACCAGAGTATCAGGCTTCAGGGGTGTTATGAGGAATTTACACCAGTTTTATCATCTTAGCCTTTTTTTTTTAATGTTCAGCAGCTGGTGTTGTGATCTATGATTGTTCATTCACTTACTCATAGGTGTGTTTTCACAAATTGGAGACATCTGCATTAACCTTAACAGTCAAAGGAGAAGAACACTGTCCGAGTCTCGTCCTCGGCACCTTAAATGTGTTCACCCACCTACGATCACACCTTTTCTCAATCATGCCGGCATCACATTAAGCTATCGGTTCACAGACTCCACGCAGCAGACAAGCACTTGAGTAATCCTCTCACACTGCTGCCTCCTCTGACGCTGTAATCCTCCTTTGTTACGCCTCAGGTGTAAACCAGCCTGTGTGCTTAGTCACCCAAAGGTTATCGTGATATGATAAGAGTCTTGCTCACATTAATCTTTGTCTAGATGTTGCAGGCTCTATCTGATCACTCCCGATTGTGCAAAGTTTGGAAAACTGCATCATAATGGTGCTTTTTCACACATTACAGCCCTCAAATCTCTTGCATAATATACTGGAATGTTTCTCCGTCATATCTTTAAAATGCAATTAGATTAAGTATTTGTTTAACTGCTTTACAACTCATTCTCATTCATTGCTCAATTAGGCATTATCAGGGTTGTAAAACTCAACAGTAGCAGTGAAAAATGAAATTTCGTCATACATAAATTGCAAAATGTCAGTAGCAGTAACAGATAACCTATTCCTTTTAAAGACCTTTTCTAGATCTTTGTGGTCTTAAATGTCTGCCCTTAATTTGCCCTGTAGCATTTTACGTGTGTACGATTCAAACATGGCAACATTCTTTTAAATGCAAACAGTGTTGATGGTTCATCCATAGAATCAGACCGTAAATGAGCAGGCGGGGCAGGCGGGGAGGGATGCAACCAAACCAGACACAGAAGCAGGTTTTAAACTGAAGCCGTGGTTCATTTTAAATGCCCCCCTGTAGCACACAAACAGACATAGACTCCGACTTCTTTCTCATCCGACGGTATCTCTGCAGAACATCTGAACTGTAAACAGTCTCATATGGTTGAGTGAGAGGACAGACTCTGCTGTATGACGAGGCTAGAGCCACTGTGGGGATAAACACTTTTCTCCTGTTGGGCAGTAAACTACGTCACTTACTCCCTGCAAAGATTTTTCATATTAGTCTTTTTCTATTAGTCTCCTTAGCATATATCATTACAGTCTGTTAGACTGTTTCTTGCCTTATTTATTTTGACACTACCATGGTTTGGATGAAAAAGCACAAGACTTAAATGTAGTTTGTGTGTGATTTGTGAAAATGACTAGCGGTGCCTGAAAGGTTATCTCAGTAACTTTCCAGGGACTATGTGAGAAAGGCTTTTGAGTAATGAGCCCTCTCCCATAAACCTTTTTTTTTTTTTTTTTTTTTTTTTTTTTTTTTTTTTAAATGTGCATTTTAACAGCTCACATTAAGAAAGCTTTATGGAATTGGAAAAAAAACCTTCCTCAACTATGCAAAAAAGCCTTGATGCCTTTGTCAAAAAAGAGCTCCAGAAATGGGAATGTTTAACAGCATCTTTACGGATGATCTATATATTTGACTTTGTCTCTTGACAGCATGAAACATGGCCAGTATTGGCTCAAATAAAAGATCAATTAAACTTTCACAATTGAACCAAATTCCTGAATTTTTTTAGATTTAGATTTGACTTCCTACAATGGGGAAATTTCTTTGTTACAGCCGCAAAATTTCACACAATTTTTAAGATAAGATTTAAAAAAACAATCTAAGAAAAGACATTTAACAATATACAAAATATACAATAGTAATATACTATATACAACTTAGTGCAAATTAAGTGGAGAATGTGCAGAGTGCAGATTATATGCAAAAATGTTCAGATTGTGCTGGTGTTGTACAGTCTTATGGCAGCTGGAATGAATGACCTGCGGAAGCGTTCTTTCTTACACCGTGGATGTAACAATCTGCTGCTGAAGGAGCTGCTCAAAGACCCCACAGTGTCATGCAGGGGGTGAGAGGGGTTTTTTGCTCTCACAGATTGCCAAGATGAGTTGAGTTGATGGAAACATGGCTTAATTTGTTCTTATTTTCTGCGAAATTTCAAAAGTCTGCTCAACATTTGCTTCACAGCTGAATGGAAACACAGCTATAAGGGTATGTTAACTTTCAAATGAGTTCTCTAAAAGCAGCGCGTGCCAAAAAAATGTCAAGGTACTGTGGAGGGTGTGTCAGAGATTACAGTCTGAGAGTTTGACGTGTGCGTTCAGGCTGACATGTGTCAGACAAGAAAAGTCCCAATTCAAAACACACACACGCACATACTATACACAGTGCATAGAGGCCTCCACTTGCTGGATTTTCCGCTGTTTTGCCCTCCATCTAAATCCCCGTAATCCTGTTGACTCTGGCAAACCCTGTGGAGCCGTCCACTTAAAAGTTGTGTGTAACCACAACAAAGGCCTGGTTTTCATTGATAACACCAGTTGTGAGACTTAAGAGGTGAGTGGTGTTGTGTACACCATGTGGCGTCGATAAGTGCTTAAAGTCAGGTTCTGTAAGTCCGCCAGACAGCAGAAAGGCCCTGTGGCCATGACGACAATTGGAAGATGTCTTGTGTTTGTGTTTCGTGGCTGTTGGAGGATGACGTCTACGTGTGCGTCGCACAATAAAGCTGATATACAAGATGAGGAGACACTGTTTCCAGTGACTCGGAGAAATTGATCTTGACCTTCACGTAGCTTAACATTAGAGTTCCTCGTTCCAACTGTACTATTTTAAAAGCAACCATCCTAAATTAAGCTTGGGTGTTGGGATTAAAAGGTTGCAGGCACTGTTACGTTATCGAGGTTTCCACCTGTGGAGTCTTGACCGGTACAGTGTATCAGAGAAAGCTGCATAAATAGCTTCTTGTGATTTACCACTTAGCCTCCACTTTGTCATCACATCACAGTTGCACAACTTTTCCTAGAAGTGTTCACGAGAATAAATGGTTCTTCTTACAATAGATAACCCATTATATACAGGCAGTAAACCACTGGGGCTCCCCTTATTGCTGTATCATTGGGAGTTTATCAAGGAATTTCTTTAGAGAAGGATTAGCAAGTGAGTGATTAATATTTACAAGTCTTTTTTGTTTTGGCAGATCTTAGCACATCTTTATCGGCAGGAAGTAAAAATGGAAATTCTTCCTTATGAGGGTGTGTTGTGTCTGAATCCTTCTAGCTTAAATACCTTAAATACCTGTACCTTTTTCTCATGATCCAAGCAGGTCGAGGTGATTTTTTTTTTTTTAATCTTTTTTTTTTTTTCTAATTAAACCTTCCTTGCAGATCATTATGGCCAGAAATGGACATGCATAAAGGAAATGCAGGCATATTTCCATGTGCATCTGCATCCTTGTTTGCCCAAAACACACTTCCGTCTTTTAAATTGCAAATTTATGACTTGGATTATTTAATCTGCCTGCAGCTATTTGAAAGTCTCATTGTGAATATATTTCTGTTTAACATGGCTTCATGTACCTCTGTTTTCCTGAATAGTTGATCATTGTCTTGTGAAATTAATTATTACTCTTCCAGTGACATATTTGTGAGTATTTGACTTCCAGACACTTTTTTTTGCAGAGGAGATTAAACAAAAATATAGCACAGCCAGACTTGAAGTCGTCCTTTCTGTTTTACCAACCAAATTCAAGTCTGTGAAAAGCACCTTGTGTTCAACTTTTGTGTTTATTTCCAACAAATAATGTCTCTGTCAGAGCAATTAGGTAATCAGGGAGTTTACATGATGACATGACTTCATGAAAAAATATTTAGGATGTTTCTGTTTATATCATACTGCAAAGCCTGTTACTTTTTTATTCTTTTTTTTTTTTAAATGTTTTAAAAAAACACAAGGTGAGGATCCATCTCTGGAACAACAAACTCTACATACCCATTGATTTGTTTGTTCTCTTTCTCCCCACAGTTTCTCCAGCTGAGAGGATCAGGTTTATCCTGGGAGAGGAGGACGATGGTCCCCCACCTCCTCAGCTCTTCACGGAGCTGGATGAACTCCTGGCTGTGGACGGACAGGAGATGGAGTGGAAGGAGACAGCCAGGTGAGCCCTGAGCTTGAATGTCTCTTTTAATCCAGACACCCCACCCATTTTATATTAAGTGCCATGGGCAGTGGAGTACAACATTTCCTGCTTTACAATCCCAGTGCAGTCAGCGGAACACAATCACTTATGAATAATCGTGTTTTGTATGTGTAGGGAAATAGGCCGTACTCCAGTCAACTCCCAGTCTGCTCTTATCTGGTTCAGATCTGTAGTACCTGCCTCTGAGAGCAGGAAAAGGAAGAAACTCCCACATGGCCTGAACAGGACTTAATGTTAAAGTTACAGTTAGTTCTGGAGCATCAGAATGTGAATATAATTAACCCTCTGAGCCCCAAACAGTTACAGTAAACCCCCTGCAGTTTAGTCTAAAGTTCACTGAATTTTTGCCACACAACAGTTGGTCTCAGCTGAGTCATTCATGGTTTTGCAGTGACATTGAGGAGTGCAGAATTTAATGTTTTTTCACGATCTGGTTAGTGCAAACATTTTATTTTGGGTTAAATTTTAAATGGGACATGTATAATAAAGTGATTGCGATGAAATATCAACATTTAATGCTTAGGTTTGTTTATTATCCCTTACAGAAGCAACATTTAACACATGCTTTGTTCAAGGACTATCGGACATTTGAAAATCAGATGATAACTTTTTTGTTTTACTCTGTTTTTACTTTGATATATGGTGCAATTTAGGCTTTTTTTTCTTGCTTTCTTTTTTAAAGAAAACATGCCTTTTTATACTGCTAGTACTTTGTGGGGTTCATGGGGTTAAACTGTCAAATGTTACCCCATGTTTATGTCTAAAGTCGCTTTTACACATATAAAGTCCATGTCACACGTTTGTCTTTATCTTTTATTCACCATGTAAGAGAAAACGGTAATCAAAAAGGCTCATCTGTATTTGAGGGATACACAAGTAGGGCAAAGACACAGTAATGCAATATTTTTGGGAAGGGAAAGCAGCGGTAGCATGAAAGAGAAGATAAATGAACTCCTTGAGGTCAACTGTGTCTCCGTGGCCAGTAAGACGGCTGGTCACAGACGTGTGGACCAACGCCAGAGGGACACTCTATCCCCAGAGGAAACCCCATCCTCGGGCCTCAGGAGAATGGCTCTTTTGTAGCGGTGACATGTGAGGCATTATTATTAAAAAGAATCCTTGTCCTGAGTCTTGCCTTCGAGGCTGAGCTCATCCTAGGGGGTAACAAAGTCTCATTTCTCACATTCAAACTGTCGCCAATCCAACATGCCGTGTACTTTGTCACGTCTCGTGATTTATTTTTCATTTCTATGCGTCCCCTATTTCTGTTTTCAGAACTGTGACTAATACAAAACACCATTTGGTTGTTTAGTAAAGAAAAGAGGACCCATCTTGTCTCCTTTTGTTTGTAGTCTGTGTTTGTTCATAAACTTATAAAGCCACTGTCACGTACTTTTATGTCTAATGTGCAGTGACCTTTATATTCAGGAACGTGTTTGTGTACATAGTTTTTTTTTTTTCTCTCTCAGTCTGGCATCTGGCCTTTTCAGGAACACCAAGTTTTCCGGCAAGGTCGAACGCCGCAGAACAAGCCCAGTCCTGGAAAAAAACATCTCAACACTTACTCTTCTTTTGTGTCTTTTTTCCCCTTTCCTGTCCAGATGGATCAAGTTCGAGGAGAAGGTGGAGAAAGGCGGTGAGCGCTGGAGTAAGCCTCATGTGGCCACGCTGTCCTTACACAGCTTGATGGAGCTCAAAACGTGCATAGAGAAGGGCACTATCATGCTGGATCTGGAGGCAACCACGCTGCCGCAGGTTGTCGGTAAGTAACCAGAATAATGGAACGCTCTTGAAGGGTCTGAAGAACCTGAGTGTGACTCGATCTTGATCTTTAATCTCTTGCAGAGGTGATCACCGACAGCCAGATTGAGGCCGGTCAGCTGAAGCCGGACCTGAAGGAGAAGGTCATGTACACGCTGCTACGAAAGCATCGCCACCAGACCAAGAAGTCCAACTTGCGCTCCCTTGCTGACATTGGAAAGAGCGTTTCCAGTGCAAGTAGGCTTTTTACCAACCAGGAGAATGGTAATGCAAAGCCTCATTATTTTAAATGTATCCTAACCCAAATAATTACACTTTTATTCTATTTGTCTCTTTTCTGACTAACACTAACAACTGGTGCAGATTTTTCTATTCCTAATCTTTTCCCTCTTGGCTTCTCTCTACTTCCTTGTTTTCCTTTTCCCTCTCTTTTGGATCTATGCCGTCTCTGACTTCCTGCGTCTGGGGTGTTATAGCACGCAACCCCCTTGAGCACCCTGTGCCTTGTTTAAACCCACAAGACCCAGAGGAACCATGTGAGGTCATGAGGAGCTCCAGCATGGGATACCTCTGTAAGTGAGGTCACTGAAAGCAGCACAGTAGGAACATGTAAAACTAGCAGCATGGAGCTTCACAGTTAAACCCCTTTTAGTCTGTTATGGAAAAAAAAGCTATGTGTGTTTATTCAGCGCTACTAACTTCAAGTCAGTGTAGAGACAACAAAGAATAGCTTCACTCATTAACTCCTAATGTACTTAATTAAAGTAAGAATGTAAACTTTGGAACTAGTGTGACATGGGCCATTTACTGACTGCTTAGCTTTCTGTTGCAAAATAAATATTTAGTTTAAGGGATAGTTTGGATTATTCAAAGCAGGCTTGTATGAGGTACCATTGAAGTGTAGGCTACATTCAAATATTTCAACAGATTTACCTTGGCGCCAGACAGAACTGAAGCCGTTAACTATGCTTTCTTCAAAGCCACCAGACTCCATTGACAAAAACATTACTTTTTACCAAACGGAACACATGAGTTACCAGTCTACTGCAGACTTGATGGCTCAGTTTGTTCATGTTACTGTGTATCAAATCAAATCAAATCAATTTTATTTATATAGCCCAAAATCACAAATCACAGATTTGCCTCAAAGGGCTTCACAGACTGTACATGGTACGACATCCTCTGTCCTTAGACCCTCACATCGGCCAAAGAAAAACTCCTTAAAAAACCCTTTTAGCAGGGGAAACTTTCAATCCTTCAAAACACTAAAGTCACACAATAACACAAACAAAATAACTGATGGAGGCAGCGGTAGACCAGCAACTCCCGTGTTCTACAAGGGTAAATTAACGTTTTTGTTAATGCAGTCTGGTTGCTTTGAACTGAGCATAATTAGCAGCTTCAGTTCCCAATGCATACATTTAAACAGGGCTGCCTGGCGGCAAGGTAACATGAAGAAGTTATTTTAATATAACCTATACTTAATCTGAAAATTAGTGTTTTTGTCAAAGGTCTCTGGTGACTGTACACTTACTATGGAAAAGTACCAATCACAACCCACCTTTTTAACTAAATATTTATTTGGACACAGCTTATGCGATGTAGACTCTGTTCTCCAGCATTGTCAGTAAATGACCCATATCAAACTGAGTTCCAAAGTTTACATTCTCACTCATTTGCCAGTAGTTGCCTAAGCATGTTTCTGCTGACGCGTAGAAGCAGCTGACCTAAAACGGTCATGTATACCAGCTCTCCTGAATGAATGACCATCTGGCATTAGTCCTAAAGCTTAAGCCTTGCCACATTTAGCTAGGTCCTGAGTATTCTGGCTCCCTTCATGTACTTTCCTGGTGCCTTTCTTTTCTGGGACTCATCTTCCCTCCACTGCCAAAAATGTTTATTTGAAGCTGTGCAGTTCCTCCGTGCCTCTTTTGATCCTCACAGTCTCTCACCTCCGTGCAGGTAGCCCGACGACTGCCCACAGAAACCTCACCTCCAACAGCCTGAGCGACTTCTCTGACAAACCAGAGAAGGATCAGGTAATCTATTTGTGCCTCTTTGTATTGTCGCATAGTGATATGCAGCTGTTATGCAACCTAATAACAGATGATCCTTAAGGTCTCCATTCACAAAGCAACACTATGCAGGGTCATGTGTTGGCCCGTGAGCTTGTGAGCGTCACACACTGATAGATAAGAGCCCTGGCTCGTTCACTTCTCTGTGCTCGCAACAAAAGCTCACTGTCTCCCGCGAGTTTCTATCATCCACACATGCAGTTTCTCTCACCGTCATGACTCATGATGAACTGTAATTTGTCTGTGGTGAACAGATTCACTGTACACAGATAAAAGCTCACAGAAGCAGTTAAACTGTAACAGCTGGATTTACAATCCAGCAACAGTTAATGAAAGTGCAGATTTGTCAAAATTTGACATACAGCAACACCAAGGCCTTAGTTAATTATCTACCTGTAACTGAGCTTGTCTTTCCCCCTTTTATCCACATATTAAGTTCTTTTTGCATGCCAGTTTAGTCTTACACTTTAAATGCAATTCATACACTGTAGTAAAGTTTATTAGGTGGCATAAAGTCAAGTGGCTGTACAGCACATAATTCTAGGAAAGGGCGGGCACTACACTACCAGTAAAAACACCACATCAGTCTTCCCCTTGTTACAACCACATTTTAATCTCATTTCAATCACCATATTTATTCAAAATGTCACTAAGACTGTACTGACAGGAAGGGAGTCTGTGTGTGCATGAGCTCCCTCTTGTATCTTGTAACAAATAACTTTCATTCACTGTTACAATGCTGCCTGACATTTAAAATCTATCTTTTTTTTCTTTTTATATGAACAGCTGAAGAACAAGTTCATGAAGAAGTTGCCTCGTGATGCAGAGGCATCAAACGTGCTGGTTGGAGAGGTGGACTTCCTGGAGACTCCGTTTGTGGCGTTTGTTCGTCTGCAGCAGGCCGTCATGCTGGGGGCTTTAACCGAGGTCCCCGTGCCCACAAGGTAAAAAACATGATAGCTCCATCATCAGTGGAAAAATAAAAACCATCACTGTATTTTTTCAATAAAATCTGCCACTTCAGATTCTGACTTTGTGAATTGTACCCTAACTTCTCCTCTTCTTGTTCCATAGATTTCTCTTCGTGCTGCTGGGCCCCAAAGGAAAAGCAAAGTCCTATCATGAAATTGGAAGAGCCATTGCCACCCTGATGTCAGACGAGGTACTTTATTATGATGCTACTTTCACATTTCTCAGTTTACTTTCACTTTGTGCAGAGAGAAGAGTCTGGTTGGGATGTGAAATAGCTGTACTATTAATAGATTATCTTGGGTGTCATGCTAAAATCCATATTTTGTGCTTCAGGTTTTACAACAATGAATAAGTTTGCTTTTGTTTTAAACTGTCCTTGCTCCTCTAACACAGTAGATCTTATCCTCATTAAGCTCTAATTGAGCCCTGATTGGTTGAGATAATTGCATCTTGAGAACTCTTCTAGAATGAGTTGGCCCTTTATCCAGAAAGTGAAACACCCCACTAAGGGTTTAGAGGTTGTGAGCCCCAAAAACTAAAGGATACCTATTCTTATCTCTCCATTTAGTCAACAGGACCTACATGAGTAACTAAAAAACTGGAAGTTACAGCCACTTGAAACAAAAACTGTACTAAAAAATCTGCCATTAATTAAAAAAATAAAAAAATAAAAAAAAAATATCCATGCATGAATGTCAGTACCAAATTTCATGACAGTCTATCAAATAGTTTTCAAGACATTTCCACTCACAATCTTGGAACTTATCGGTCTGAAGATTTAGCTGATGGAGGCAACAGCCAATATTTCAGGAGTTCTAGTGTTGCCTGTGCAAGACTTCCACTTCCTCTTCATTACCTGTGTCCCCATCAACTGATGTCTTTGAGCATCTTTTTTTTGCATTCACATGAGAAAAGCGGAGGTGAAAACACTTTGTTGTGAATAAAAATTTTAAATTTCGCTTCAAAATTTGGTTCGACTTTAATGGAAACACAGCTACTGATACTTTTTGAAGGTCTTTAACATTGCCGCTAATCTCTATGAACTGATATTTGCTGACTGATGACTGCAGATTAGAAAAAAAGTATTGAAAGCTAACTCGTCAGATGATAGCAAATCATGCAAATGCACTTCGGCCAGTGCATTCCACCTTTTTTTCCCGTTCACATGGACTGTTTGCCTGCTCAAACAAGACAGGCCAATACTACTCTGACTACAAACAGAAAACAAGAATGCTCACAAGATCTTGGCCCATTCTGCATTTATTTGCAGATGTCTGTTTATAGAGCTTATTCCACTCAAAACCACAGACCTACCAGAGGAAAAATAGGCTTACACCTCCTACAGTACTTGTCCTCTTGCCAAATCTCTCTGCTCTCTGGATATTGCCGTATTAATCATCACAGCAGTTTGCCTGGCTGGTCCTGTTGGCAGCGAACAAGTTATAGATTAATTGTTAAGCTAAGTTGTGGAAGACAAATTTGTTTTGATGTCAGCAGAATAAATGCAAGGAAAACTGTACATACAATACAGGCTTTGCCAATATTTTCAGCTTTGTGTTTCTAGTATCTCCTGACTTAACCCCTCTGTGTTGTCGGGAATGTTAACACACAGCTCATGACGTTCTTAACCCTGAGAGCACCTTGCCTGCAAATTCCCACAGGCCTTCCCTCTTCCAACTATATCTCGTATGTCAACATTGCAGGATAGGAAATGTTTTTCCAGGATTTCCTCAAGTTGAACTTTACCCTCTCATCTCTGTCATGACGAGTGGTGTCACAGGCTTATCAGATGTTTGTGTTTTTGAGTCATCAGACCTGTAGTACCACAGAGCATTCTTTGTGTACATTGTGAAACAGTTCAGGTATTATTTGCTTTTTCACAAGTTGCACTCTGTGTGCGTGCAATAAAAATTGAGTTAGCACATTTTGTGGTTTTCCTCTCAGGCCATGTGTCAACAATTTTAGTAAATGTTGCATTAGTGATCGTCAGATCACTTATCGTTTTGTTGTTTGTTTGCTGGCAGGTGTTCCATGATATTGCCTATAAAGCGAAGGACAGGCAGGACCTGCTGGCTGGTATCGAGGAGTTCCTGGATGAGGTCATCGTTCTGCCCCCCGGAGAGTGGGACCCTGACATCAGGATAGAGCCACCCAAGTCTCTGCCCTCCTCAGACAAGAGGTCCGCTCTAATCCACACCACCTAATCCAAATGAATGAAGTCACTGCTCCTAAATCTATTACAAATCTATCTAATGTGTAACATGACAACATGAAAAATGTTCCCCACATCACCTCATTCTCTTGTTCTGAAACATAGATCATACAACAGCTAAAAAAAATAACAATTCAAAGATTTTAAACGCAAAACTACTCTATAGCATTAAGCTCATATGCTAAGGTATTCTAACCAAAAACGCATCTCAACTTCCTTCCACTGTACAAAAAAGAAGCCAAAATATCTGAGATATGGGTGCTGACATCTTGCGCTGGTGGCGTCATTTGGTGCCAGAATCTGTTCAGTATTGATCTGGAAAACACCAGCCAATCAAAGCTGTCAGTCATGACCCCCTTTTTTTTATATAGTATTATACAAATAATTAATCAAAGCAAAAAGGACAATTAACATTTAAATTTGCATCAGCTTGACAACAACTACCTACAATGCTGGGAACCCTCTTTGGGGAAAAATGTATTTGATTAGATCTTTGTCTTGTTGTTTTATCCATGTCTCATCTGCTAACACGGGCAAGGCTAATGACCTATATTGTAGCCAACCATCAGGGGGAGATCAACATTTTTTGGCTCTAAGTTGTTTAACTTTTCTTTTAACTTTTAAATGGTAGCTGCCCTTACAAAGTGTACTGTTGCAGTATGCATACAATCGTGCGTAATCTTTCATAACGTCTAAGTACACAAATGTCTGAAAATGTATGTCATATACAGATATTAAAACTGAAAACAAGATAAGTGTTTCTTGTTAAACGTCTTAAGTCTAAAAAATGCATTTGCACAATGATGACCCCACTGTTATTTTGTTGTTTGTGTAATGAAAGTCAAATTCCACAAGCCTTCAATAAACCGAGGCCTTCTGTCTATTTGCTCTCTGTTTTTAAAGGAAGAACATGTATGCTGGATTAGAGGCGCCTCAGATGAATGGCGACACTCCTCATGATGCGGGACCCGGAGGGGGAGGAGGACATGAGGTCGGAGAGGAGCTTCAGCGCACAAAAAAGTAATTTCTTTCTTAAATTTAATTAGTTTAGATACTAAAGCTAAGTAAAGATGATGTGACATTGCCATGATCTTCTTACTAGCGGTGACATGTGCCTTGTAGGGTGTTAACTTCCTGATTATTATCTTGATGGCATGCGATAAGTTGTCAGTGACGATCGGCTTGTAAAGTCAAAGTCAAAACGTGGAAATATTCCGAACATGACGAGAACAATTCACTGTTGTGTAACATTTGGTTTTCCTTTATTTGGAACACACTCAAATATAACCAAAGTAATCTTTTTATTAAAGTTCTGACAAGACTCAATGCTGCTCTTACGAACTCGAATGCTTCTGTCTTTAAGGTTTTGTGGAGGTCTTGTCTTGGATATCAAGCGGAAGTTGCCGTTTTTTGCCAGTGACTTTTATGATGCAATTCATATCCAGTCGCTGTCGGCCATCTTGTTCATCTATCTGGGCACGGTCACCAATGCAATCACATTTGGAGGCTTACTTGGTGATGCTACAGAGAACATGCAGGTAACCCATCACACACACACACACACACACACACACACACTAGCCACTTTTTATTGTTTTATTGTGCAATGGGTGAGTGATATTTTGATGCATATTAAAAGGTAAATCTGCACACCGCTGTTCTATACAGCTGGAATGAGTCTCCTGTTGACCTTGAACCTTGAAACTTTCCAGTTGTTAGGACTGCTGAAAACATTTGACCTGGTGCCTAAAAGAAGAACTCTGACCTTTTTTATATGGCTACTGGAAACAGCAGGACCAGAGCCTACGCTTTTAGTTCCTAGAATGGGTCAAGCTTAATACTGCATTTCCCATAATATATCTGGATATTATCATCTTATGAAACCCTCCCTGAATTCTGTACACCCACTTCTTTCAAACCCCCAGTTTGTTATACAGACCCAAGCCAAGATACCCCTGATGACATATTTCCAGAGTTAAATCACCAGTTAAAGTTTTCTTTTTAACTCTCTTCAAATTCTGGTTCTGTTTTGCAGAGGTGTAATTCTGAGCCTTCATTTTGGTCTAACAGTGTGACAGTAACTAGATCACAGAACTCATAAGTCCTGGTACTGATGCACATGTTCACGGCTTCTACATAATGTGTCAGAGCCAGAAGTGACTTTTTTTATGCACTGGTAAATTTTGAGCATTTTGGGCCAATTTTGTTTTTATAACATGTCTTCTTTCAGACTAGTGGAAATAAAACATTCAAAATGCACATTGAGATGACTGTCGATTTGCATCTGTAGATTTCTCTTAAATCCACCAAAAGTTAGATAATGCCTCATTTACATATTTAGACTTAAAATTCCATAAAACTTGTCATACAAAAGCATTTTTATCAAGGTGTTTTATAGAGGGATTTGTTCATATACCATTCATCTATTTATCTTTTAATAAAAAACAGTCTCTTCTTAAACAATGGGGTTTGAGAGTATTTTACTTTATCTTATGTATTCTGTTTTGGAAATGTACATTAATTGTTGCATATTTAATCAAATATTACCTAATTTGCATATACATACCATTTAAAAAAAACTTGCAATACAAAAAGTTATTGCCTTTAATGTAAGCAATCAACCAGGGAGGTTTCATGCTGATATCTATTAGTTAAAATATTGAACCTATTCACCTGTGGTGTTTCCCCTTATCGGCCTGATGTTGCATCTGTTTTAAGATGAAAGTCACAAACTAATGAACAACAAAGAGTTCCCTTCAGCTGATAAGCCATGCTAATTTGGAGCTCAAGGGCTCATACTGCATCCATCTGTTGTACCTGCTGTTGACAGCACTGCATGTTACACAATTGTGCTGTAATGGCAAACACTGCTGCCTCAGCCTTTGGTAGTTGTGAGTGTGCAGGGCTGTCCCGCTCAGGCTTCGGCCTCTCTGCCTGCTAGCAGACCTGCAGAGCACCAGCCTCACAGATTTACCCAGGCTGTAAATAACCACAGATCCAGATTACTCAGCCACAGTAGCTTTGTCATGGCTGCATTTCAGTGACCCCTCCCCCCTCCACCACCTCTTCAATTCCACTCTGAACACAGCCGAGGGAATCCCTGCCCTGCCCTCACCTAACCTTTGTCAGCGCAGGTCTTAGATGAGTAACTGGACTGTATTTCTATCAACTCTATTTCTTTTCCTTTTTTTTTGCCTAAAGCTACAGAGATAAAGAATCTGACACAACTGGAAATTAAACAGGCCTGTCCTGATGGGCCAGCTTTGCAGCTGTGTCATGTGTATACTTAAAACAAAGCTTCCAGCTGAGTAAGCATAATAAGAGTATTGATGTGTTTAAAGCTCAGAGAGAGTGGCAGGAAAACATTGGGGGAAAAAAGCTTAAAACTGATGAAATTAAACAATTTATTTTCATGAAAATGCAAAACATATACATGCCCTGTCTTGTCCTTTCCTCTATATGTTCCATGAGCTGTGTGTGTGTTTTTCCATGCGTGCAGGGAGTGTTGGAAAGTTTCCTGGGTACGGCACTGACAGGAGCAGTGTTCTGCATGCTGTCCGGTCAGCCCCTGACGATCCTCAGCAGCACAGGCCCCGTGCTCGTCTTTGAAAGGCTCCTCTTCACATTCAGCAAGTGAGTCGCTGCTGATCGAACTCACTCAGCCACTTTGAAATCAAAGGGTGAACCAGAGTTCAAACACAGCTGCAGGAGCCTGTGAGATATTTATAGATTTTTGTGTATCCCTGAAGGACCGATTCTGTTTGTGTGTTTACATAGATGCTTTCCTAGACATGCCTCTTTAAAAAACAAACAAATAAATAAATAAAATAATTATTCACATTTAACTCTTACTGACCCACATAGACCTATTTTGGTCTTTTTTCAGTGGCTGTTTCGTGGAAGATAGCATGCCACATAGAAGTGGTGTACATCATCTGAAAGCTTGAAACCTGAAGATTAATTTGATGTCACTCATGACATGCAGAGCAGCACTGTGCTATGTTTTTTTTTCATTCAGATATCTCAAGGTCACAGGTCAAGGGGTAGCTTTGAAAATGGCCAAGCTGTTTTTTTCCGGCTCCAAAATGTGGCCAAATTTTGGAGTAATATTAAGCCCCCTTTCACAGCAAAATATATAATATGATTCATACCAATAAATTCCTTGGACTTCCTGTTTCATATATCACCAGTTTTTAATACTGTGGCGTTAAAACTGAGTCTTAATCTTTGTTTATTTTACCAATATCTCACTGGAACCTTTTCTGCTTACTGTATATCTGCCAGTAGTTACAATTGCCAGATGATTAATTTTTCATATTTAGGGCATCAGCTTCCTGCCCCTGTTGACTCCGTTAAAACACACACACAGTGATGTGGAACCAGATGCTGGATGAAGTGTTAAAGTGCTCACAACAAAATATAAAGCCTTCAGCCTTAATAACACTACAATACCTGGCTGGTGTTAAATGTTGTTAAATGCTGACTTCTGCCTCCTCCCTCCACTGTACTCTCTTCCTCTCCCACAGAGAGTCTTCTTGCATTACCAAACACCAAGCTGATTATGTTCCATTATTAATAATTCACTCTCATTTAATTTTACACTGCAAGTGAAGAATCTTGTGGCGTCTGTGTCCGCCAAATGTTTCCATTCCTCGAGTGAAGGGTTGCCGAGTCAGCGACAGCTGTTGGTCTCTCTACAGCTGTTAGAAATGCTAAATACTAAATTTAAACAACAAATACTAAATACTAAATCATTTTTATTAAGAGAAAAAACCTGTTGACAACTGGTGTTTTAAAATGTATGTTTTATTTTGAAGGGCTCCAGAGCATACATTTATATTTACAAACTTCACAAAATTCAGATTAGTCGGGGGGGATTGAGAGAACAGTGAATTATTGGTGGAATTATCATTGCTTGATAATAAAACATGAAGGCGAAGCAGTTGTGCATAATTAACCCCTCCATCTGTGCCAAATCTGTCCTTAGAGACAACGGGTTGGACTACCTTGAGTTCCGGCTGTGGATCGGCCTGTGGTCGGGTGTATTCTGTCTGCTGCTGGTCGCCACAGACGCCAGCTTCCTGGTGCAGTACTTCACACGTTTCACCGAGGAAGGCTTCTCTGCGCTCATCAGCTTCATCTTCATCTACGACGCTTTCAAAAAGATGATAAAGCTGGCCCACCACAACCCCATAAACTCCAACTTCGATCACAACTTCGTCACCCAATATGCCTGCATCTGCATGCCTGGTACGTGGTCTGAACTTTTGCTGCACTATTGAGAGAAATTGCTGGAATGGCTGCGTAAAGATAGATTACAGGAAAAGTTTCCCTGTATCCAATAACACAGACGGTGTACTATCCTCATTCTAGGGCGCCATCAGAATCTCAGTATCACCAGTGATACCAGACAGTGAAAGATGAACAGTCCTATTTTGTCTCATTTGGCAATGATGTGACTATTGTATGTTCAACAAAGCTTTCAACTTATTTAAGCCATGTTTACAGTGGAGATAACAAATGATACTAGTACGTGTCGGCCTGTAGATACCACTGTTTACTTTCGCAACAGCCCTCTCAGTTTCGGTGTCGCGACTCATTTGGCATGTTTGTTTAGGAGAGAGATGTTGATACTGAGCCAAAATGGCAAATGTAATGCTGCAAGTAATGGTTCTCATTTTGGTGATTACTGTTTGTCTTCACTAGGTAACTCGTCGGACCTCCTTGATATCTCTGCAACAAACAGTACCGATCTGGTATGTAGTTTCCTAGTTTATGTGACATTTAATAGCATGGTTTCAGAATTTACGAAATATATTGTTGCTTGTTGGTTAAAAGGAACCTGTTTGTCCTCTCCTCTGCAGCCAGCAAACGCCACCTGGGCGTCCCTGACCATGGAGCAGTGTGTGAAGTACAAAGGGCAGCTGGTCGGAGAGTCCTGTGGCTTTGTGCCTGACATCACCCTGATGTCGCTCATCTTGTTCTTCGGGACCTACACCTGCTCCATGGGTCTGAAGAAGTTCAAGACGAGCCGCTTCTTCCCCACCACAGTGAGTTAAAAGCACCCAACAATGGATATGGTGCAGCATTGTGGTCTTACACCCAAACCCCAAAACAGTGACCAATGACATTACCGATGTTTGTGGTGTTCAGAATGAACATCATGCTTTATTAAAGACTTGAAACAAGCTATTGAGACCATAAACTCATAAGGATGATGTTACTGCCGTAATAATCCTCCTTTTCAATTGGACTTTAGTTTATTCAGTCCGACTTTTTTCGCACTCTTGAAGTTGCCCCCTGCTGGCCACTAGAAAGAATGCAGATTTAAGGCACTTCAGTATCAACTTCACTTTTCAGGCACTTCAGTATCAACTTCACTTTTCAGGCCTAGAGGTTGCAGCTTGATAAAAGCCTTGTTTGGTGCATGAGGTTGTACTAAAGTACAGTGGCTCTTTTAGCTAAATGCTACGTACCATCGTAGTTTAGTGTTTTAGCACAAAGTACAGCTGCTGATTTCATGTGTTTTGTAATAAACCAAAACTATTGGACAAGTTGGAATTTTGACCTGATGGTGGCGCTAGATGAAAAGGGAAGTGATAACCAACAAGTAATTGCATTTCATCCTCAGTGGAGCATGACTGTCTGGAACAAATTTCATGGCCAAATGAAATATGGAAATATCTGTCCAATAACTGTTCAGATATTTCAGTCTGGGCCAAAGGCCAAAACCACCATTTAAATAAAAAATATATTTTAAAAAACTAGCATTTTGGACATATTGTGATATTGAGCACCAAAAATGAATCATTCAACTATCCATTTCAATTCTTTTTGTCTTGCCGATGATGAGGCACTCAAATTAAGTGCATCTGGGTTAAAGCCTGCTGGCAATTATTAGTTTCCAATTGGTGAACAACTATGTTTACTTACAATAAATGGCCGATGTAATGGGACTTGCTGCACTTGGAGAAGCAAAGGCACACACTCTACAAACATGTAGTTTAACAGGCTGTAGTTCTTTGTCAAACACAGAAAGTAAATGTCACTTGAGTCATAACTTCATACTGCCACAAGCAAAAAGAAAAAAAGAACAATAATTAAACCTGCTGTAATTGTTTTCCCATTCTAGGTGAGGAAGCTCATCAGTGACTTTGCGATCATCTTGACCATTCTTCTCTTCTGTGGCGTGGATGCCTTTGTTGGTGTGGACACTCCAAAGCTCATAGTGCCAAGTGAATTCAAGGTACGTACCACACAGGAAGAAGTTAAAAAAATTGTCGTCATTTGATTGAGTTGTTTTTAGCCGGATGACAGTGGTCAGCCAGGGGCAGTTTCCTCTGATTACACTGATAATGATCCATGTTTCAGCCTCTGAAATTCTTTAAAATCCCAGTATAAAGCTTTCTTTGTAGTGTGCCCAGTAAGCGATACATGGAGCTAAGGCACAGAGATTGCTAAGCTCAAATGTTCCTCAGCTGGCATTAAGACCACCCCGCCTTGTCATGGAGTAAAGGAATGATGGGGTGGAGGAGCAGGTAGCTGCATCGAATAACAACTTGATTATAGGTGATGTGAGAACACTTATAGATGCGAGTACAGAGCCAGCTTTGTTTGACCACAGAGTCTTAATTCACAGATTTCTGTCATGCAATAATGCACCAGTAATTTCAGACTCTGTCCAGTGCTAAGACTCTCTTGGAGTGTAATGGAGTAATCACTTTGAATTGTTTTTTTCTGTGCGGTTGGAGATGTTATCCAAGAGATCTGGACTATGTGCATGCAGAAATGAGACACTAGTCGGTTGTCTCTATGTGTTGGGGTCCATGTTCATTTAACAGTCTTGTTCTTTTTGTCTAGCCCACGAATCCACTAAGGGGCTGGTTTATTCCCCCTTTTGGAGGGAACCCCTGGTGGGTGTACCTGGCAGCCACACTCCCTGCTCTGCTGGTCACCATTCTGATATTTATGGACCAGCAAATTACTGCTGTGATTGTCAACAGGAAAGAGCACAAACTCAAGGTTGGTGCACCATCTCAAAGTTTTCTTGATTTTGAAAATCCAAGGATAAGATATTGAAGAACCTGAGGGATAACACTGTTTAGAAAACTGCAAAAAAAAAAGGGATTTAGCCAGGAGTTTATGAGTGCAAGAATGGATGGGAAACCCTCCCCAAAGACTTTAAAATGTTTATTTTTCACAACTGTTACAATTTGCAGAAAAAGCATTATGCACATCTCTCTGCACAATTGTCTAAATGCTGTTTAAAAGCCTTTCAAATGGTGGACAATGTCTGGTGAAGAAATGCAAAATCGCTTCCATTTTTACAGTTAAATGCAGAGTTGTGAAGTTTTTAGTCTTTAGTCTTATCTGATACTGACTCCAGTAACAAGCCTTGAGCCTTTTGACTTGAAAATACTTGATGCCTTTCCTCAAGTGTAATGTCAGCACTAACCTACTTTTTTATAATTAAGTTTAGTTACACTTGTTTAAATGAATGAATGCAAATGTGTAGAATGTTTTTTATATGTATTTTACTTGAATATTGCATTACATGTTGAGTTATAGCTCCTATACAAGTCATAATGCACTCTCTGTCAAAGGTTAGGACAAGGCACCTTTCAAGTCTTCATCCAAGCCCCAAGACTAAGATTTATGACTAGATGAATAACTAAAACCATCTTTTTGATATATCAGCTTTGCTCTAATCTGTTGATATTGTAGAACACCTTCTCATTATGGTCATTATGTATTCTCATTATGTTCTCCCGAACATCCAGAAATAAAAGTGAGGATATCACAGAGATCATTTTGATGTATGGAGAAATCCTCTTTTTAAAAAGCACCTGTTCACGTCATCTTTAAACTTTGGTTGACTGTGAAAATCTCATTGTTCCGCTCTCAGAAAGGAGCAGGCTACCACTTGGATCTGTTCTGGGTGGCCGTATTGATGATCGTCTGCTCTTTCATGGGCCTGCCATGGTACGTGGCTGCCACTGTCATCTCCATCGCCCACATCGACTCTCTGAAGATGGAGACGCAGACGTCGGCCCCCGGGGAGCAGCCCAAGTTCCTGGGTGTCAGGTGAGCTAACTCAGCTGCTGGACACAGTGTTGACGTCATTTTTAGAATTAAATTGTTTCTTACATCTAGAGGAAAGGTTTCCACTCTTTTCTGTTTTCCCAGAGTATTGTTAGCCAGGTAGTTAATTAAATTTATTTTAGATTCCCAGGTGGAATAAATCTCAGAGCAGGTGGCCAGTAGGCAGCTTTTATAGGACAATGGGCTGTGATAATGTGTGTGAAATCCAAAGACAAAATTGTATGCATAATGTGGGTCATCTCAAATAAATTTGAGTAGTAGACAAGCCTTCTTTCCTCTTGATATTCTCCCTGGTTAACCATAAATTGGCAATAACGATAAGAAAAGCAGGAAAAAACACTTCAGGAGGGAGAGAAACGGAAGAATGCAGAAAGAAGTCAGAAAACTTCAATACATATGACACACACACACACACACACACACACACACACACACACACACACATGCATAATCTTTAAAGAATAAATAACAGTATACTATGTCATGTTTACAGACATGTTTACCTGAGCTCTTAGCTATATCTCTGTATAATGCATCAGATGTTATTATTCATTTTGTTACGCCTGGTCCTTGTCAAATAAACTTATAAAGAAAAGAGATACAACTCTTAACTTTCCTGTTGAAAATGAAGTTAACATGTATTTAACATTAACATGTGAGTTAACATTTTCTTGTATAAACGGCTGATAAAAATTCAGCCCAAAGAATGAAAAGTAAATTCAATTGTTGATTATCCCAAGTGAATTTAGTTCTCTGGATTAAACTTCCATGAAATAAATATGTTGTGAATTGTTTTCAGTGATTCAGATCTCCCGCCTTTCATGCTTGTGAGACCTATTGATTAATTTTTTTTCATCTTTTTTCCAGGGAGCAAAGAGTCACCGGTACCTTTGTGTTCCTCCTGACGGGACTCTCTGTCTTCATGGCTCCTATCCTCAAGGTAACGATCCAACGTCTTAATTCTTCCGTGGAAACATGGATTACTGTCCGCCTCTTTTAGGACAAACTCCTGTCACCCCTCTTAAATTTAATATAATTTCAAAATCTTTTATTCATCCGATTAGGAACTCCCATAGTTGCGGTAATTCGATGTGAAATAAGCATGTTCATCGGGGCTTAAGCTCCGATTGCAGCTGAGTGCCTTCTCGAGTTTCCATTCCCACATTAAGCTGCCAAACAAAAAATGTGAAGTCAGTGAGAGGAGAATGTTGGAGCTCTTACTCCCCCTTGTGGACATTTTGAATATTGTGCTTCTGTTCCTTTTGATTACATATTCTGTTTCTAGACTGTCCTGACTTGCAAAAATGTTTGATGTAAAATATAGTTCATGCAGTTTCAAGTGACATCTGCCATGCATCTACTTCTGTCTTAAATACTGACTGTTTCAAAGCTTAAAGGTTAATGCTGAGCAACTATACTGACTGTTTCAAAGCTCCATGGCTAATACTGAGGAACTAGTTGTCAAACATGCACCAATTACAGCCAAGTGACTGATCATTTTGACTGACAGAGCATTCTTAGAAAAACTGGTTGTGGACTATTTTTTTTTTAACCCAGCAATGAGGCTAAAAATATACATTTACCTCTATGGAGCAAGCTCAAAGGCGATTAGCATCTCAAAGTCATTTGGCTCTAACGTCAGTTTGAGTCAATTCAGTCACATATGACATTAAATAACTTTTTTTTCCTTCTTTCTTTGTGTCCTCCAGTTCATCCCCATGCCTGTGCTCTACGGTGTGTTCCTCTACATGGGTGTGGCGTCTCTCAATGGTGTCCAGGTGAGTGACTGTACCTGCTAACCAGAGTTGCATAACTTACTACAAGTACAGGACACTGTGGTTAAGCACGCCGCCAGCCTACGGTTAGGAAGTATTTACTCTGTAAGCGTTCGCCTGTCTCCGGTGACGGCAGCACTCTGTTTACACACCCTCCACCTCTGAACAAAACCTACCTGAATGTAGGCTTGCAGATCAAATAACTCGCAGCTAACACTCTGTTACTTACCTTACTTAACTAACCTTATAAGTCGGAGCTGCGAATGACCTCACTCCTGAAGTCTGCTGCTCTAGCCGGGCTTGGCATTGGCAGCAATTGATAAGGCTTTCTGTTGTATATTGCGCAAACAAACACAGTAGCAACATGTCCACAGATAGAAGTTGGACAGTTCTTTCACTAAAGCAGCCAGCTTCGATTTTAGAGTGTGGGGGGGGGGGGGGGGGGGGGGTGTTCTTGAGTCTCACGGAGTTGGTAATCCAACTTCAGTGAGTGTTTGAGTTAAAATTTCCAACTGGGAACTATGAAATTTCCTAATTTCACAACTTAAATAACGTAAATAAGACAACTTTTGAGTTGGCACAAGGTGTGTTTGTCCCTTTTTGTACTGTAATCACTAATTTTAAATCCTGTAACTTAGAGTAAGCAAACACAGTAATAACTTTAGGTAACAAGGAATAATTGGCTCACGTGAAACAGAAGACGTCTGCAGAATCCTGCAGGCAGTGCGTTCATGAATCGTCTCTGGCACAAATTGGAGGGTTTGTAAATTGGGCGCGTTGTTGGAAGATGCCATTTGGTTAATCAGAGCATCAGGGAGTGGTAGAGAGTATTCTGGACATTGTCTGAGGAGACAAGGAGGCAGAGCGCCAAGCACAGTGTGTCCTTATCACCCGCTGTTAACTGTCTGTTCTCCTGACCTAACTGACTGACTTATTTATCTGTCCGCCTGTATCAGTTCATGGACCGCCTCCAGCTGCTCCTGATGCCAGCAAAGCACCAGCCGGACCTGATCTACCTGCGCCACGTCCCCCAGAGACGCATCCACCTCTTCACCTTCATCCAGGCCCTGTGCTTGGCCCTCCTCTGGATCCTCAAGTCCACCGTGGCTGCCATCATCTTCCCTGTCATGGTGAGGAAATGGCTGCAATCACTCGATGTAGCTCAACACAATTTGTCAGAGCGCGAAAACTAATCAAACTATTTCTGCAGATCTTGGCTTTGGTTGCCGTTCGAAAGGCGATGGACTACGTGTTCTCACAGCATGACCTCAGCTACCTGGACGACGTCATCCCAGAGAAAGACAAGAAGAAGAAAGAGGATGAGAAGAAAAAGAAGAACAAGAAGAAGGGAAGCATAGACAGTGAAATTGAATTTGTAAGTTCAATAATTACATGTACATGCAGATAGAGTGCACCACTGTTTTCATGTGATTGTCTCCTATAGATCCATATCTTTAAAGTCCAGAAGTGTTAATGTTCTCCCTCCATCCTCCCACAGTCTGACTACCCCTACAATGACAATGTGCCCAGTATAAAAATCTCTATGGATATGATGGAGCAGGAGCCCATGTTGGGCGATAAATCTGTGGATAGTGAGTACTGTAGCCAGGGTTTGCTTCGCAATAGCTCTTAACAGCATCTCAATCTTTGCTTCTAAAAGGCTTCATGTGCCATTTTCTCCAGCATGCACTAACAAATGCAACAGATCAATATGCTTTTCTCACTATTCTTTAACACTGCTGCCAGATTTTTTCATTTTCTTCTCAATCCTCAAAAGCAGTTTGGCGATGCTTGCCTTCTATTCTTTTTCTCCTCTTTTCTCCTCTTTTCTGCCTATCCTTTTTTCAGTGTTTTTTGAGAATATTTTTAAACATTCTTTCTTTCCTCACCAGGAGATCAATCCAAGACTTTCCTTGACCCGCATTCGGCGTGCTGAGCACTACTTTGATTCCTCTACAGTGGCCGAGTGAGTGAGTACCTACCTGGCACCGCATATTTCCTCTGAAATGAAGGTCATTTGACACCGTATTTACATCGCTCTTTATCTCTCCCTCTTTCAGTCTTGACAGAGGTTCATACACGAAAGGTTCGCCTCAGATTCGAATAGACAGGGACACTGGAGATAACGCTTTCTTCTGGAGGAAAGGCTCCGAAACAGATCTGTGAATGAATTATCCAAAGATGCAGAAAAACCAGCACATGGCAAAACATCCTCTTTTTTTGTACTGTAGTAGTGATTTGAAACAGTATTTTAAAAAATATTCCCTGCTTGAGGATTTAAATCAGAATGGGTGAAAGTATTTGTTGTAAGATTGAAACACTTTGGTGGTACTGAATTTTAATGATGGCTGACACCGGATACGTTTTAAGCATTCTTCATCTGCAGGAGTTCTTGCAGGAAAAACAAAAGGGCTACTCGTCAAGGTCATCTGTGTGCAGTTTTTATGAGACATTAATTTCTTATGAATGTGTATGCTAATAATTTATAATAAGTGGCCAGCTAAAGATGTTTTAGTAAAAAAATGCCCAGGATGCATTTTGGAGAATGCAGATGGCTTCAAAGCATCCACACCATTTTTTTCTCTCCAAAAAACATAACCAGCCTCTCATCAAAGAATTCGTTTTTTTATTTTTTTTTATGTTCCTTGTGAAGTTAAGTCATAACTACTGGAATTTCAACATTAAAACACAGCGGAGGTACTGCATTTGGAGCCATTCAAGAGCCTGCACATGAGAAATCCTCTATTTATATCGAACAAAAGGGCTACAAAAAGTAATCTGTGCACAGTAATGAGCAGACATTATTTTGTATTTATGGGCATATCAATTATTTATCAAGCGTCTGTCTAGGGCTGCGTGTACTCAAAACACATCCAGAAGATCATATAAGAAGACCATGTTTATTTCAGTATGGTAAGAAGTAAATGGCTGAACACCATGCAGACTGGAAGTTTTGTTTTTATGTCAAATGTTCTTTTTTTCCTCGTCCTATATTTATTATATTTAAACTCTCGGCAAATTAATTTGTTGTTTGAACCTGAAGTATGGCTTTACCATTTGACTTCCCCATTTGTGCAAATTTGAAGATATTCTTTCTGTGGTCTGTATCCACTCAGCTGTCTTTTCCCTGTTATAGGGAGATATAGATGTATTATACCTGTATGTAGCTCTACCTCTTATATTTCTGTAGGTGCCAGGCATATTATAAAACTTTTGTTGTACAATTATTTGTGATCAAACACTGATTTATTTTTTCAACTGGCACTGCATAGGATCTCTGAATCTTCACTTGGAGTTCCTTTTTGCTCTGTGACACTTAAGATATTGTATTTTTGTTTTATTTGTTAATATGAAATGTGTATGATTTTGCAGTGTTTTTAAAGGGCGATTCCACCAAAATGTTTTTTTTTTTAGGTTTTTCATCCCAAAAGCAAAAATAACATTAAGATTCACATCCTGAAGTTAGGGGGGGAATAACGTTCTCACATGCTCGACTGTGAACCCTAAAAGCCTATTTGAGTTGAATTTTCCTTTTTAAGAATGTGTTCATATTTAAAACGCTGTTGATGTGAGACATTTTCAATCTTTTAAGTAATTCTTTTTCTTTTTTAAATTATGTTGTGTGTGTTTTTTTTTTTTTTTTAAATGCAAATCAACAAACAATCACTGTGAGGCAATGCGATGTTGTGACTTCCAGTCTTGGAAGAACTACTGCTCTATAGTGTGCAGGGTAAAATGTGTTTGTGCAACAGCTTCAGTTTAAAATTGACATTTTGCTGAGACACTATCTTCATTGTATCATCATCTAAAATCCATTAAGTGACAGTTTGAGTCTTACCTTTTCCTGTTTTATTCAAATGACTTACTAATTATTCTGTTTCTGTTGAAATTCAGTTGATTTTTGGATATTTATGCATATCTGAATGTAACACATCTCAATGATTTGAAATGCATATATTCCTCGAAGAAAGGGACACACACAATCAGTGCTGTTTCTCATCTGATTTGTAGTGCAAGTAATTAACGCTTCCACAATCGCTTCAATATGCCGTCAAGATGTGAAGCACAAGACTTTTTAGTCACTTTGAACCAAAAATCAGAAAAACACATTGTCTTCCTCTGTGATCTGTATATCTTGACTGTTTGACTTTCTGGTTCTGATTCCACAATCAATGTAATATTTTTGAAGCCTGAAACCAATTTTATACAAGCATCTTATGTGCTCGATAACCATAGGTTACTCAGAAGGAAGCAGATGTCTGTTTTTTATGGAATAGTGTTTCAAATGAGGGCAATAAAACAATCCAAATGATTCTTAAATGCATGGTTGTGTTTCTTATCATTAATGGTCCAGGCAGTGACGTTCACAGCTGGAGATCTATTGTGTGTGTTCTCATTATTCTGTTTTCTAAAAATCACCAATATTGGCAGGTGGGTTGCCAATTCCACCCACGAACTCGGGCATAATAAATGACACTCACTGACCTCAAGGGGGCCAAGTTTGACTGGGCAAAAATGTAACAATTCATGCGTGTGGTACGTTTTGAAGAGCTAATTTAAGTCCCACCAAAGATTGCCTTCTGTGAACAAGAGAAACTTGTATTTCTTTGCTAATGATTGTTTTTGCTCATCCATTTGACTTCACGCTCAGCACTACACAAACACACTGTCAAGATGGTGCTGTCACATAGTTAACATGTTTGCTTTAATCATGCACAGCTTAGTCTAGAGTCTTTCCTTTTAATCTTTCAAGTCATCTGCATCTCCTCTTGTGGTGGAGATTTTTAAAATTATTTTTTATTCTCAAAATCCTGTTTTTGGCATCTTGTCAGGAACCGCTGGGCCAAGGTCCCAACACTTGAACATCTATAGACTTCACTTATCATAGGTTGGTAGAAAGAATTTGATGCATCGTTCTGTTTTAGTTATACAAGACTATAGTTAAATAAGACACACCTTCACTGAAGGTCACAAGCTTCATCAAATGTTAATGAAAGTAGATTTATACCTGCAAGGAGCTAAGCCTATAGTTAGAACCATGATTAATTATTTTTTAAGAAAACCAAAAGTTCTGCTTCTTGTAAATAAAATAAGAAGCAAACATAGAAAAAATTGCAAACATAAAAAAAACTTGCAAGCTGCTTTGACCCCAATAATTTCTGCTTGTGGCTATATTTGAGTTTGAGTATCAAGAGTTTGGAACATGCAGCACTCAGAATGGAATTTCAAATACAGCAGAGAGCTTGAAACTGTGAAGCCTGACATGCACAGTCGACACGATCAACAATGCATAGTGTCTACATCGGACTGTACATTTTTATATGCATACATGTCAGGCAAGGTCGGATTGTTTTTGTGGAGTCGTGCAGATACCAGCAATTTCAATCTGACAGTGACATAATGTACGTGATAAAAATTGTGATTTTCTGGTTCAGGAGATGCGGACACGTGGAGTGCACGTGTGTTTTTAAGGGGATGAATTCAAGCTCGGAGCTTTAAGCCGTGCTCAGTCTCACAGCAAAGATAAGAAAGGATGGCTGCATAGTTTCCATGATCACAAGACTTTGGTCGACTGTAATGAAACTAATTAGCTCATTATTATGAGTCGCTGTGTTCTTGTCATGCCAAGAGAGCGAAAAAAAAGTGTAATAATTAACTCCTCTGGTGTGGGAGAGAACATCAATGGTTTTTCTCTGACATCTGCGCTCGGTAATGTCATTATATACTATGTGTGATGATTATGTGACTGAATATGAGCTATGACTGATGGGTTTACATGATTGACCTTTTCTCCTGAACCCTCTGAAACTCAAATGTAATAAATCAAACATATAACATCACATTCTGTTCAATACTGCCATGCATACGTAATTATAGAAAATGCATAGCAGATTAACTATGTAAATATTTTTGTTTAATTTCCAGACTGCATTGTATTTTGTCTCAAGCTGGCAGTAGTGGCTCTTTACAAAAAGGCACCTGCAGAGGCAGCAGTGCTCTGCTGGTAACAAATGTAACAAAAACCTTATCATGATGCAGTATAATACTCCCGTCTGTGAAACTTACATTTGTGTCAGAGGGATGTTCATTCAACTCTATGGTACTTTTTTTGTGGCTTTACTTTCTAGTGGTGTTGTATTTAATTACATTATTCTGAAAGGTGTTTAAATGTTACTGCTTCTCTACCAGAGTCAGGTTATACTGGATAATATGTAATCCAGATTGTATAATAAAATCACAAAAATAAAGAACTATAATCAGACCAGATTACAGTTGTGCAAAAAGGTGTGATTAGATTAGTTGATCAGAATGGAATACTTAGTTAAATTTTTTAATGTATTTAAAATCTACATATTTTAACATTTGGAATGCTTTTTTTTTTTTTTTTTTTTCATGATAAGCAACATTTATCAAAATAAGTTACTCCTCTCAGGTTGGTTTTATTTATATTGAAAATGGAAAATGAACAATTTGAGTCATTCATGTGGCCTTTAAATAAATAACAGAAGCAACAAAAACTTTCACTTAAGAAATCCCACATGTTGAACAATACTTATAGTTGTGCCAGTATTGTTTATGTGCCATTTGATTTGACCAACTGAGTTGTCAATATCATGTCATTATAAATGTTATGACATATAAAGTGTCTGCATAATCAAGTCTTATCCAAAGCACTTTACAATCTGGTCATATTAGTGATGGAAATCAGATAATAAATGTGACAAGTTAGGCTTCTATGTAAAGCATCTATGAATCGCTATGTATTGCCAATGTGCAAACAGATTGTAAAGTAAAAAACTGAGACCTTTCCCAACTTTTTTTAATGGCCTATAACAGCCCATTAAGTTAGCATTTTAGCACCCTGAGGTCTAACCTCTCAAACTTGATGAGGATTTTGAATGTGTAGGTGGTTAGATGCCTGAAATAAGGTGAAGAGAAGAGATGTTTGCATTTTGTTGTACGAGATAAAATACGGTAGTAAAGAAGTTTTTACGTGTCCATAAAAAGATGGTTGCTAACAAGTGGCTAAATGAGACTACAGTGGTTGTCGGGGACATTAAAAGTCATCACACCGGACACGAACAGGAACTCTCTCACTAGTTGGCCTCACAGCCTTTAGTCTGGTTTTTCAGATTGTAAATTATGCTACAGTTTCACTAGCTTGTCAAAACCACTGGTTAGCTTGTTGGAGAGCGTCTGAAGCATAACGGTAGTGAGGTTCAAGTCATGCGACTATTGTAGTTCTCTATAGCATAACGTTAGCTTTTTACTTCAAACATCATAAAAGTGGTGTTCATTTGTGAGGATTATCTTGCTGAACAAAACAGGTAAACATAAACGTGTTTGCCACAGAGCTTATTTTCTGCAATGATCCAAAATCCCATAGGCGAATTCTCAATAGACCTTGGCCTACAAAAATACGTCATTTTGTTTCCTCTCTTTTGAAAGAAAGCTTAACCAGCCTTTTATTTCTTAGCCTGCTTGCTCACTAACGTTATCAAAAGCAAAATACTGTCTGAGTGGATATATTAACTGTCTGGCTCGTGAAATAACTAACACCAGCTGATGTGATAATTATTATTTTTTTTTTATAAAAGAAACGGTGTTGATTTTCAACTAGAATGTTGTAACTGTAGGCTACAAAGAAATGGTCTTGGACGTACAATTGCTTGCCAAGGGTGATGCAAGGCATTAGGAAGTAACTAATTCGAAGCTAAGCTAAGGTGTAACTTGCAAGGTGTGGGTCTTTGAAATATTTATAAGGTAGTTTCCAAATGCAAGCTGCTTACTAAACACTCATGTAGTACTCATGTATCAATCATGTCTTGTGTAGGCCAATGCCATAGCACTGTTTTTGCCAATGCCCAGAATGCTCCCTCTTCTATCTGGAGGAAAACTGAAGACAGTATGGTATCAGTAACTAGAAAATTTCCTCTGGGGAAATTCTGAAAGGGCCACGGGGGCTACTGCCGGTGTGTGTACACTACGATGATTCTTCAGAGATTTATAACTATGCCCTTTAACCTCAAAATGTGTGTGTGTGTGTGTGTGTGTGTGTGTAGCGAAAATTGCATAAAGTTACTGTGTGTGTGTGTGTGTGTAATTAAAATCACATAAAGTTATCTGTGTGTGTGTGTGTGTGTGTGTGTGCACGTGTGTGTTTGAAGCACGTGTATGCATGTGTGAGGAGTGTGCACGCTTACGTGCATGTGTGTGTGTGTGTATCTGTAACTAATCACATTAAAGATCAAAGGGAATCAAATCAAAGCAATCAACAGAATTAACTGGCACCTGTTCCGGCTCAATGAGAGCAGAGGTAGACAGACTGGAATTTCTGGCCTTGAACAGAAAGCATTTTTGGCAAAACCATAATACCTATCATTGATCCGACTTCACTTTGAGCGTCCTGAGTTCTTCCTGAACGTCTACATATGGTTTTTTTAAAGAAAAATGAAAAAATAGCTTTGTTAGAGCGATCTAAAAAAACTGTTAAATCTCCCTTGTTAAGAAATCTTCCTGCGTTTTTAATATGGGAGCCAATGAGGCTGTTGTTGGTGGCGCATCTGTGCGTCCTACGCCCAAACTATAACTCTGACAGCTTTACCAGAGGATTGTGAGGGAGAAGACAAATTTTCCTATGTTTCTATGTATAAACTAGAACATTTCTAAAGAAATTTTGATTGTGTGCTTGCCTCTGGCCCTTGATTCTCGTTGATTAAATCAGCAGTTAAACAGGGACTCTGTCCTGAGTTCACAGACACCTCATACAAGTTTCTAGGACAAACGGTTCATTAGTTAGTAAAAGGGGGCGTGGCTAATCAAAAGGGGCGTGGTAATCAACCACCAATTAAACAGGAACTCTATGCCGAGCAATCTGACACCTTATACAAGTTTCTAGGACAGTTTATTTGTTATGAAAGGGGGCGTGGCTAATCAAAAAGGGCGGGAATTTATTAAATATTGTTATGTAGAAATGGTCAGTGATGAACCATCATCATGCATGACAAGTTTGAGGCAGATTGGACAGGGGCGAGTCTCGGGTCAGAGCTTTAGGGGTGCTGAGCACCCATTGAGCCCCGCTGCCACCACCCACCCTCAATCAACAGTCATTAGAATTGATTAGATTGGACTTTATTGTCACTGAACAAAGTAACAGCTACTTGGACAATAAAATTCAAAATATAGGCCATCTTTCTCTCTTTCCCTTGGCACTGACAATCATACACAAATATATTGTAGCAGACCATTTCCTACATTTTTAGTTATTTTGTGTCTTTTTTAGTAATTTTGTGTCTTTTTTCTGTCATTTTGTGTCTTTTTTAAGTAATTTAGGTTTTTTTCCCGTCATTTTGTGTCTTTTTTTGGTAATTTTGTGTCCTTTTTAGTTATTTTGTGTCTTTTTTGGTAATTTTGTGTCTTTTAGTAATTTTGTGTCTTTTTTGTGTAATTTTGTGTCTTTTTTTAAGTAATTTAGGTTTTTTTCTGTCATTTTGTGTGATTTTCTTAGTTTTTTTGTGTCTTTTTTCTGTCATTTTGTGTCTTTTTTAAGTAATTTAGTTTTATTAACCTTTGTTTAAAGAAACGTTTTGGAAATTTCCTGAATAAATGACTGGATTTTATTAATCAGCAAATGATCCATTGCATGAATATAACTTAAATTATATGAATATACAGTTCACAATAAATAAAATCTTGTTAATGTCTTAACTATCAAGGAAAACAAAAAATAAATATTTGTCTTAAGACCAGTCTACATTATCTAAATAAATAAATAATATATAACTGAAAAAAACTTCTTACTGTCAAGGAATAACAAAAATAAAAATAAAAAAATGTGTTATATTCATGGAAAAATTCATTTTTCAAAGTGGGGGAATTCCCCCTTGCTTCATATAGGGGGGATTTACAGTTATTTTTACACAGTGATACTACTTAACCTATGCATGTATCTACATGTCGTTGCCTACATTGTCCTTCACGTACCACAAGACTAATAAATTGCTTTAATTTGTTGTCTCTTTCACTTTCTTCTCCCTTATTTTCATCTCTAAACTGCATCAGTGGTTGGGCTGAGCGATTCTGGAAAAAATCTATATCTAAAAATGAATTTGAATTGAACTTTTTACCTCAATTATGATTAATGTACAATTATCTGAGAAAATTGAAAAAAATTACATGTATGGGCTCCAAATAAAATGTTTTTTTAAATAAATAATTTAGAAAATAAATAAATACTTTTTAAATAAATAAATACACTAAAAGATATTTAATTTCAAAAGTGCAAAGTCAGAACATGCTCTAGCCTACATTTCTTCCTCCTAAACGAGGCCTTTTATAAGAAGAAAAACAGCAGCAGCATGTGTTTTGACTGTGATGCTTTCCTGTGAAACACAGACAGTTGTTTGGTCATCAGCCAAATGAGTCAAGGGGGGGAGGCTTTGGTAGCTAAGAGACCAGGTGGCCAGGTGGAGTTGTCCAATCAGAGCAGAGCAATCAACTGAAATGAACTGCTGGTGGAGACAGTTCCGCCACAGTGAGCAGGCAGAGGTGGACTATAGCGTCATATTTGAGTCAAAAGTCGCGCGAGCGATAACACATCTGCACGCGCATTTATTATCATGTCACGCGCTCAGTGGCAGTCGCCGGTTCGCATGGTCTCAGCGGCAGAGTTACTGGTTCACATGGTCTCAGCTCTGTGCTGAATTGATGCGCCGTGCTCCATCGTCTGTGAAAAATAGAAGCTCTGCGCAAGTTTTGCCAGGGCTGATGAATGGCGGTGCGACGACGGACTCACTACGCAGCAGATCTGGAGTCGGTGGAACCTCACACAGTGATATAATGAATGCGTATTGTACGGTGGCCCTGAAGTGCAAAACACACCAGCAATTCACACAACATGCCAGCAATTCACACAACACACCAGCAATTCACACAGCACGCCAGCAATTCACACAACACACCAGCATTTCACACAGCACACCAGCAATTCACACAGCACGCCAGCATTTCACACAGCACGCCAGCATTTCACCACAGCACGCCAGCAATTCACACAGCACGCCAGCATTTCACACAGCACGCCAGCATTTCACCACAGCACGCCAGCATTTCACCACAGCACACCAGCAATTCATCACATGGCGTGCTGTGGTGAAATGCTGGCGTGCTGTGTGAATTGCTGGTGTGTTGTGTGAATTGCTGGCGTGTTGTGTGAATTGCTGGTGTGTTGTGTGAATTGCTGGCGTGTTGTGTGAATTGCTGGTGTGTTTTGCACTTCAGGGCCACCGTAGGTATTGGCTCCGCCGACGGATCTGCAGCCATTATGCATGCAGTGGAATTTCGGGGTAACAGGATGTAGTCTGGTACTCCCCACCAGGTTATAATTTTGTTGGTGAGTGACCTCTCTTCTGTAAAGCTCAACCGAATGGGTGTAATAGTCCATAAATACAACAGATTACACATTACCTCTGGAACTCTATGGGAAAGAGCCCATGAAATCCCAGGGTCTTTTTGAAGCTGCAATTTCCCTGCTTTTCTTAATTTGTATTATTAGCAGAGCTGAGCCCAATCAACACTTATATATCAAAGCACTGTGTTATAGGTCTTGTATTTTTCGAAGATATCCTGATATTGAATTCTCATTAAACATTCCAGGAAGGAGTTCTCAGAGACGTCCTGGTATGTAGACTTGCTAGATGATTTCATCTGAAGGAGTTCCAAGATCCAGAAACATGGATCACCTCGTTCCACGACGCTGGACTGCACTGTGAGAGGGCACGAATATCAAGCCTTTGTGGGATCACTATGAACGCCCTAAGGCGAAAAGCTGGGACAGATCTTTCCGGCAATATAGCGGGACATTTGCAGGACAGCACTATGAAAGAGGCTTCTTTGCCTTCTCTGATATCTGACTTCCAGCACCGACAAAGTGACCGATATCTGTAAGTAGATACCCCAATCCTCGCGTCTTTGCACTGGCTCCCTGTTCATTTTCGTATTGATCTTAAGATTTTGTTGTTTGTTTTTAAAGCTTTGAATGGACTGACCCCATAGTACATCAAGGACCTCATCCAAATCTTTCTTTCTTTTACTACTTCAAACTACATCTTTTATTTATTTTACTATCTGTTTGATTTTATTGTCTTATTTATAGCATCATTTTAGAGTAATACACTTTTTATTTATTGCTGATTGTTATATGGAAATGTTTGTTTTATTGTTGATTCTATGTACAGCACTTTGGAGACTTTTTGTTGTTTAAATGTGCTATACAAATAAAGTGGATTAGATTGAAGTAAAATCATGTAGAGTGGTTGTTTTACTGCAGTAACCTCCTCAAAGACACTGTGTAGCTTAAGGCTACAAGAAGTTATTTCTTCCTGCAGCCGGCAAATTATCTCAACCATGGGGGACAGAACCCAATGTATATCTTTAAGAGTTTTGAGTGATGCTGTTGTAGCCATTTCATAGTGTCTCTGAGCTGATCTCTAAGGTACTCTGTATTTTGGACCAAAAACTCCTTTGTATTCCGGTATCCATGTTCCTGACTTTCATTAATGTCATGTCTGATTTCCATCAGAGATTGATTTAACTATGGTATATGTCCCTTTTCAATTTTCATGTCCCACACCATTACTTTACAACTGAGCAGTTAGAGAGTCACCATCACATAAATAAATATCAATTAGAGCCATTGTGTTTGAGCGAACCTCTCATTCCCGTGGTCTGAAGAATTCAATATGTTCTTGTGGCTACCCCCACGGGGAGCCTGTTGTCCAGGGCAGCTATTCTCAAACTTGGGGTCCCGACCCCAATTGGGGTCGCGAGATGATTTCTGTGGGTCGCCAAATCATTTTGGAAGTCAGCTCTGTCTCCACTGTGTTAAAGTGTTCATGTGTTTTAGTCTTTTTAGTCATTTTGTGTTTTTTTATTCATTTTGTGTCTCTTTTTTTGGGTAATTTTGTGTCTTTTTTTGGTAATTTTGTGTCTTTTTTTGGGTAATTTTGTCTTTTTTAGGTAATTTTGTGTCTTTTCTGGTCATTTTGTAATTTTATGTAATTTTTTGGTAATTTTATGTCTTTTTTATGTCTTATTTTATCATTTTGTGACATTTTGAGGTCAATTTGATTCTTTTTTGTAGCCTGGCTAACACCAGACCAAATCTCATTGGAGATTAGGTCTGGACACCTGCCGTTTATTTCTCCGTAGAGGAGGTGTGGTTTACGATCCTCCAGAGCTGTTTATTGGGAGTTTAGAATGTCTATCAAAGCGTCTGTAGGTAGCTCTTAGCCAATCAGATCAGTTATACCAGATGACGTAGTAGAGCTACAGAAATGGATGTTTGTTGTGTGTGTGTCTGTGAGAGAGTGTTGTTTGCTGCTTTGCTTCTCCAGTTCTCGCTTTCTGCAAGATTATTTATTTTCACGCTTTATTCCCCCTCATGTCATTCTGCCACACACATCCACTGATTTTATGGGCAACAAACAAGCTGCTGCGGGTCTCTCGGCGGCTCCGCTGTCCCCCGATTTGGAGCAAGATCACTGGCAGTGACCAGCGGTCTCACCGGCTCGGCGCAACGAGCCGCCGAGACCGCCGGTGTGGCGCTAATAGGCCCGCTACTGGTGATCTCGCTACCAGCCGGGGGACAGCGGAGCCGCCGAGAGACCTTTCGCCTTTCAACTTTCGCTCTAAACTATTTAAAACACCGTCTTCAGCTAAAGAGAGTTTCGCGTCTGCAGCAGCCATGTCGGATCCGGAAAGCTTCCAAGTGCCGAGTAGTACGCGTCATCGTCTCACCGTCCCTCCCCGCTCTGTGATTGGATCCCTAAAACAGGGCTAAGAAACTCCCGTGGTTTCCAGACTGCCTGGAGGTTCGAAATTAAATTCGAGCGCGCAAGGCAGTCTGGGTATACCCAGGCTATCTTTTTTGGGGTAATTTTGTGACAAATTCCAAAGTAGCAAGTTATTACTTTCCTAGGAGTCTCTGGCTTGAAGCTGACTGTTACACACTCAGGAGGTCAGAATGGACCTTTAAACTTATAGCAAAGGACTTAGATTAAATATAACAATAAAATATAAAAAAATATATAAATATATAAATGCACAGACATTAGTCTAGTTGTTCTCTGCTTCATTATTTGTCCAAAATTTGTCACATCAACTGAGTTTGTATGATCTGAACTGTGAGATTCTGCATGCATGACAACATGCATGTTAAATTTGGGGTCACGACTCAAAAAGGTTGAGAACTACTGGTCCAGGGTATGGTAAATTACACAGCTATCTTTTTTTGCTGAGTATTTAAAGAAGAAAGTCAATGAATGCCATATTCCTATTGGCTTAACAAGGGAGAGTTGACTGGGGTGTGGATTTTGAACATTAAAATATAGACTCAAATAAAGCAGACAATTTTTATGGCAGATTGCCACACAACATGGGCTACTGCAAGCAAAGGTGGCCCAAATCTGCCACATATATATACATATATATATATTTGCATATATGTATCTTTTTTTGTTTTGTTTTGTACAGTATGCAGCACAGATCAGATGGAATCACATTTTTTGGTCTGGTCCCTACAGCTATTGCTGTATGGAACCAGTGCTCGGTGCGATTGCCCCGAGGCCCTAATAACACAGATTTTCAGGACCTTGAATAACGGAAAATGTTAAAACTATAATTTGGAGAAACAATCAGTTTATGCCAAGGGTAGAAATAGATGTTATGCTCAGTATCTTCCTCTAACAGCTTTAGCACTCTAAGAAAACTGACAGTGCAACCACTGACTTCTGACACACACTATACATTCCCCAGGCATAACATGACCTCCGAGGTTCATAACCATGTCTCTCCACACTCACTGTGTCATTTCTCAGTCTGAGCGATTCATTAGTGTGTTTTCCCTCTGGGTGGTCGACAAGACCATCTTTTCAGATTTTTTTATTTTCTTGAAAAAAGATATTTTTCTTTGCCAGCCAAGACAATCATGGATTTATTATTAGCAGTGTCACAGTTGATAAAACAAGTCCATATTTTTTAGTTAATTATATTGCACTTAGTGGTGCTGCGTGTCAATTAATAAATCTCAGTTCTAACTCTCATACAAAGAACATGTTAAAAGATAAGGGTTGTATTGTGTGATGTTTCAAGATCTGAAGATAGTGCTTTTTTTGTTGCACAGTGTCTTTCTGACGACAGGAATGCTATGTAATTATACTATCATAACAACATATAAAAGAAAACAAAAGCGCTGCCACATGTATACATGTGCAATCCAAATTAAGCAAGCAAATAGAGTGTGAAAAATGTGTTCTCGTGGGGGCTAATAATAAGACGAGTGGGACTAGTGAGAGACAATTTAATAACGAGGGTAAACGGAGCAGAAAACCACACTGCAACAATCTTTCTTTTGGACTCATGAGGCCTGTAATTATTGTTCTATTTAAACTCTGGAGTCATGTTGTTAACCCAGTTTTTACAGTGAGTTTTAGTTAGTTAGTGTGTAGTATTCCACCTCCTAAATTGAGCCTCATTTTCTGTGGAAAACACAATGAGGACATTATTTTAACTCTGATGCATTATAGCTTATACAGCAAAATTGTTTAAATGTAATTAAAGTTTATAGTTTATATTCTATATTGATATAGAGGTGTGGGCAGTCTAAATGTATTACATTTGTACAAATGTGAGATACTTATTCTCTTATTCTTATATCTTACTTCTTATTTAATTCCATTTTTGCTCCTTTAGTGCAACTGTATATATCGTACTTTTTACTGCAGTTACTGGCTAACTTGTCTCTGAGTCAGCACATAAGGCCCTTGCAAACATTAAATGTGATGGCAGTTTTCCATATTCTCCTGTCTGAATAAGTAGTTTGCAGGGCCCTCTAGAGGCTGTAGTAATTATGAAGTACACCAATTTGACACCAAGAGTATGGTGGTGGTGGTGGATAGGCCAAACAAACACGAGAGATTTTGACCCAGGAGCCCGGTGTTTGTGTCCTGTGTGACACTAAAGGTCAAGTTGTTATCTAAAGTTCTGTAACTTTACTTTGATACGTCACACTTTGCGTCACCTACGTAACTACCTCACTTCTAGTAGTTATGTCCATTTATTTAACTTTTTCGTCGCCCCCTCCCTAAACTTAAGATGGTAGCTGTACAAATGTAAGGTACTGACTTGAGTATTTCCATTTTTTCCCCTTTAACACTACAGTAAATGTTATACTTTTCTTACTGCAGTTATGTCAGTTTTACATATTGTCCTGTCTAAATAAGTACCTGCAGCCCAAAAACAAAAAAAATGGCCACAGGTGTTTTTGTACATTCGTCGTTTGCGGTGCCCTCTAGTGGCTGTAGTAATTATGAATGACGCCAGGTTGACACCAATAGTATAAAGAACCAGAAAGTCCACTTATGGAGGTTGGGAGTGGTGGTGAATAGACCCGTGGTGTGAAACTAAAGGTCAAAGTTGTTATCTAATCTTCTGTAACTTCACTTTAGTTCTTCACGAGTTACATCGCCTACTAACTCCCTCAGCTACGTCCATTTATTTAAGTTTTTTTTTTTAGTACCCAAAAGCTTAACTTTTTGACCTATTACGCTTATTTTATTGGAATTGTAACTAACTTCCTCCATAAAAAAGTCAGAGTGAGTGGCCCTCATACTCACAATGGTCATTAATTAATGATTCTATGGTAAAATAGTTTTTATAATCCATGACTAAACCATTATGTCTGAACTTCTCCCCCGAGCCTGAGAAAAGGGATGGGAAGATCAAACATCCAGAGGGATATTGCACACTAAAGCCGCTGCTCTTTTACATCTAAAGGAGCCGGTTGATGCGGTTTGGCTATCTGATTAGGATGCCTCCTGTTAGAGGTTTTCCAGGCACGTCCAACTGGTAATAGACCCAAATAAACCCAGAACACATCAGAGAAATTGTATATCACATATAACTTGCTGGAACTGGAAAACACTGCTGGAGAGCTGGATTTCAGGAATACTTTGCTCAGCATGCTGCTAATGCAACCCTGCTCTGGATTAGCAGATGAAAATGAATAGGTGGATGGATAGATGGATGGATAATCCATTACTGATGGAGCCTGGGAGAGAACAAAAAACCCTCTCATTGTTGATATTCATTTATACTGTATTTCTGGATATAATCAAACTTTTAATTTGATTACTGTTACCAGAAGTGACACTGCTCCCTCTCATGCACCTGGCTCTTTTTGTAATTGTTTGGATTAATTAAAGCAGCAAGGGATTTTCTGTAAAATAGATTTATGTCTTCAGCAGCTTTATTAAGCCAACAATGTTACTGCTTTATCAAAGCTGCATGTGTGTGGACTGAAAGAGGAAACCCCTGCAGATACTGGGGGGAAATTCACACTCCACAGACAAAGGGCACAGTTGGATAGCTGGTTCAATGTAATGACTCACCTTCTGTGAGGCAACAGTACTGGGGACAATGTAGTTAAATATGCCATATGTCCAAATGCATCCTTTTCCACTGCATATTTCAACTGTTCAATATCTCACAGAAACTGTATGCATTTATTGTCTAATATACACCCAGTTCTTGCTGGCATACACTATTAGCTATAGCTTTTTCAATGATACAAAGCCATCATTTTATTGAACCAATTAAGCTCATTTATCAGATTTTATTTCCTTTGCAAGGTGTGCAAAAGGGCAGGCAATTGCTGGCGGTAGATGATTTAGGGGTTTGACTTTGAGATTAATTTTATAAAGCCATTTATAAGGGCAACAGAATTGCTGTCTTTCACCTTAGAAGTAAAGAAGGTTGTTAAATTCTCCCAGCAGATGACACTGAATGGCTAATGCATGTTTTTTTCATTAGCAGCAGGGTGATGAACTCTTTTTCTTGTTTCCGTAATTTGACAGGAGTTCAGCCAGGACGTTTTTCAAACGCTGCTGTGAAAGTTTTAACAGGAGAGCAGAATGCTAATTAGTTATGTTTTGAAATCCCAACATCCTCCTGAGTGTCGGAATTTATTCCGTCTCTTGTCCTCTGCTCTTTTTTTTGTTGTTGTGGGTTTACACCGAAGGACAGGACATGTCCTCTAATGAATTACCTACGACTTTCTCTATGACATGATTTAAGTAGATAATAGTCCATTGGTGTTGCACAAGGCAAAATGTATTCCATTTGTTGTGAAAATATCATAGAGGGATTTAACAGTGCTAATTATTTGATGAAATCTGTTTGGTACCTGCAGGGCAAATGCTAATGTCACACTCGACTGAAAATCTGGTTATCATTTATGAATTAAGTTCAAATAATAATGTGTTTCATTTTGTAAATAGCCAACTGCAGCATTGTTGTGGTTAAAGATAATTTTAGAAAGATCTTTTGAAGAACTATACTTATAAATAATTGTTCTTTTTTTAGTGATTATATAGAAAACATAAGATGAAAAATGTTTTATTCAGCAGCTGAACTCCTGCAGAGGTTGGTCCGGTGAAATATAGTAATAAGATGCAAAGTCATATGGGACGTCAGCATTTTTCAGATATTGTAGGACATAAAGCACAAATTTAGCCTGGAGAGATGAATGCAGGCAGCCATGGAAGAAATAAAGCACTGTTAGAAATTATAATTGGTCAATAGCCTTGGAGAAGAAGAGGGGGGATGGCATTGTTGAATCCCTTAAGGGACAATGGATGTTTTTTACTTCATTTTACTTACATTTAAATATACTCAGATCATTCTGTCTTAATTCCAAATTACACTGTAAGTAATTCAAAATTAATCTATAACCATATCTTAAACTCACAGCTTTAACTAGATAATGTAACTCTTTCCCTGTTTCATGGAGGACAAACATGAACAAAGAAACATTTCTAATTCGAGTAAATAAAATAAAATATAATTATGAAATTACTTGCCTGAATTGCTTAAAATAAATAACTATTTTTGGTGTGTGTGTGTGTGTGTGTGTGTTTTGTAACAATTTGTTTACCAACATTTTTGTCAGTCATCACCTCATCAAAGACCTGTTTGAGGGTTAAGACTTGGTTTTAGAGGTTAAGGTTACAATTATGTTTAGGTTAGGCATTTAGTAGCGATGGCTAAGGTTAGGGTAAGGGGCTAGGGAGTGCATTATTCAAATGAGGGTCCTCACAAGGATAGAAGTACAAGGATGTGTGTGTGTGTGTGCGTGTGTGTGTATGAGAGAGAGAGAGAGAGAGAATCTGTGAAGGAACATTTTTAATTAGTACTAGTACTCAACAATATATAAGCCTGATTAATTGAACAAACAGAGCTGAAAGATGCAGAGATGCAAATAGTTGAGCAGACCAGAATTTTTCTGACAGGGTTCTTATTACCTTTGTATGTCTTTGACAAATAAACCCTACACAGTTACACATGCCGAAGTCTAAGCCATCACAACTTGACAACTGCTTTTTGTATATTGCTTTCAGCAAATGTCTCATAACTTAACGAGGCAGCTATTATAAACTTCAATACAGCCTGAGAGCTCTATTTCTAAAGTGCCCCCATGTACCAAACTTCAGGCAAACTTTAGCTAACAGTATGATTCCTCTATCACTTCTTTGAAGTGTTGACAGGATTTGTGCCAAAGTATTTTAATGTGTCAATTAAACACGCTGCAGCAAGTAGCTGAGAGGTTTTTTAATTTTCTGAGAGCACTGACAGTAATGAACTTTTTTTTGCGGCAACAACGCTAGTAGGCTTCCTTCGTTATATAATTTCTCCTCAAGTGAAGTATCACCCATCCACTTATCAGGCATCAACCCTCATCCTTGACCTGTTCCACATTTTTCAGGTATCATCTTCCACAATCAGCCATGAGTTCCTGCATTCAACAAATGTTGACCTTTCATTAATTCTCACCTCTGCTTGTCACCCTTTAAACCTATCATATCTCCACCAATTTTCTGTCATGCTGGCAATTAGCCACAAATAATGTTTTCACTATCGTGTGGATTTTTTTTCTGGTCATCACCCTTTAATTTGTGGGGTGTCCTGCAACCTGCATTAATGAAAATACTGTAGCAATAAAGTAATAAATATTGTACTGTAATTAAGATTCGGTTGCAGAGACTTCTGTGCTCATTTCACATTTTCCTCACAGGGCTGAAGGGTGAATTGTGTACACGTGAGACCTGATCAGTGCAGGCTTGAGCACCGATGACTGAACCGTATGAGCGATGACATTCCTCGACACCTTTTGCCAGACTGACGTCAAAGGTAACAGGTGACTTCAGATCTCAGACCTCTGCCCCCTCATTGACAAAGAGTCCGTTAAAATACTCACATAACAACAGCTATATTGATTACATTCAGTTCACACAACGCCTCCAGACGTGTTGCTCCCAGCATCTGCACCGCCCAGCATATCTCTCCCGAGTAAATCTCATTTCCTCCCTGTCATCTATAAGCTCTACAGCAGTCTCAGCCTGGTAGACGCACAGAGTCTCACATAGGGATGAGAGCACGCAGCTCTGCGCTCTGTATGAGTTTAATTTCTGGATAATTAGCATCTCATTGGACTGAAGAATACAACTTGGATCCTGTAAGGTAAGAAAATAAATGTATTTATTCGTGTAACTTTATTTTTAAACGAGATAATAAATCTCTGGAAGAAATTGTCACTTTCCTTTTTAGCTCCTGGGTTAATTAATCATACATATACAGTACGATCTACTTTTGTTTGTTAACTTTGACAATATTAAGACTATATGACTGATTTGAGACTTTTGCTTTGAAAAATAAATACTTGTTGAAGACCGATAGGAACAAATTACCCACCAAGCATGTCTGTTGAAAGCAAGTGCAATTACTTGGAGATACTTAGAAAAAAAAATACAATTGAATATTTTATCGGTCGAATATTGAATCTCAGTTATACTGTGGACCTCTAGGGATTGATTTTTGGTCCTTGAGGTCCAACACCTTCTCAGTCATTCAAGTAACTGTTAGTAGAACAGCAGAACAAAGAAAGGAAAGAGGGAAGGAAAGCAATCTATAATTTAAATGCACTGATCACACTTATCTCATCCACAGAGGGGTTGAATTCCAGATGTGCACTAGATGATTATATTCAGTTCTTTCTTGGTGTATGCCACAGCATAATGATTGTTGCAATGAATGTGACTGTTTGAGCAAATAACTATAACTAGCATCTATTATCAAATATTCTCCTTTAGTAAGAGTAAATCTGAGTGAGTGTGTGTGTATATATATATATATATATATATATATATATATATATATATATATATAAATATATATATGCATATATATATATATGCATGGATAGACAGAACTGAATACTGACAGTCATCTCACAGTGTGTATGCATATCAGTTGATTTATTTAACAATTGTGGGTATGGATATGTGGTAATGTGTAAATGATTGTGTATATTGGGGCGATAAACCGGCAAAAAGGGGCTATTAAATATTAGTCAGGAATTAGATTAGATATTCCTTCATTAGTCCCACAATGGGGACATTTTTCACTGTAAGAGCAGCAAAAAGTGCATTATCAAGTGCAAAAATAGAATTATCAATAAAATAACAGCAAATAGAAATAAGCAATATTATCAAGAAATATAAACAAATTAACATAAAAATATTTGTATTGCACAGTGAGCAGTGAACCTGATTGATGTATTGCAGGTGTTGATATTTAATGCACAGTTTATGTACATTAGTACATTAGTGTAGTCTGCAGGAAGGAAGGACCTGTGATATCATTGTTTAAGGTGTTGATGAATGGACTCCAGATTTTTTTCCATCGATATGGATCCAATAGATTTTTTCCTGAGTGTAGTATGGATTTGTTTCTTTGATTTCCTATTCTTGTGAATAGCTTTCTTGGTGATGATTTTATTAATGAATTTTATAGGATTTGTTGTTTAGTGTCATGCACTACTGCACTACTTTAGTTCATTTATGACACAAAAATAATTTGATTTGACAGCCCGTCAGTCAGTAGATCTTGAGCTGCAAAGAGTGATTGCATCAAATAAAGAAACACAATTTAGATTCAATTTAATTCAACTCATAATACTTTTCAGCATTAAACTTCCCCAGTTTATTACTTACATTCAACTTTCTGGAATATTGTGTTTAAATGCTAAATCTGTTAAAATGTGCTAATTTGCATACATTTCCAGTAAAGAATTGCAAACATTGGATAAAGCTAGGTTAAAAATTTTGGTTTTATTCTGATGACATATAAGAGTGAAAGGTTTTTACTGAGGGAATTTTAAATATCTCTTTTATCACTCCAAAAATAAAAATAAAAACCTTCATAATATAGATAGAAATTAAACTGGAAAGTAAATCAAACAATGACAACAAAACCCCCCTGACAAAAACAAACTCATTTGTGGAATAATACTATAAAAAAATACCTTTAAAGATATGTAGGAAAACACACTACAGGTGAATAGGATAAAAAACAAAAATAACTAATGCATATCACATATGAAACTTTCCCAGTTGATTCCCCACATTAGGACAATTACATTTTGTTTATGACTTTTCTATTATAATATGCAAATTATGCATTATCCAATGCAAACTTTTGGTGAATTTACGATAAATCTACAGACGCGAATAGACAAGTTGTTGTAAAATGAACACCTAAATGTGTATTTTGGATGTTTCCTTTTTCACTAGTCTGAAAGAAGACATTTCAAAATTGACCAGTGCACAAAAAGCAATGTTTTTGCCTTCAAAATGTGTACAATTTTATAATCACACAAAAATAGCTGGAGTCAATAATGACATCATCCCATCCTAGACAGCTTAATACAGATGATTGATTTAACCATGTAAGCAGCGAGCCATCAACCCCACTCTCACTGTTCTCAAAACAGATTGGTTATTTTGCTCAGCATGTTGGTTTGAGAGGAGTGTGAGCGAACATGTGCTTGACTGAATCAACCCACTTGCAATCATCAAAACACAGGAATTGGATTATTGATCTCTAGAGAGGTTTTGCTGTTATATGTAATTATCAATTGATCCCTTCTTCTGGTCTGGGGGCTTCAGCTCCCGCTGAGAGGATGTATGTAATGGTGTTCTGCTTTGTAATTGGTTGATTTTTTTTTAAACAGAGGATATTTAACTCAGAGCTCAACATTCCAAGCACATAATAAGTAATCCAACCTGATTGTCTCTTTCTTTCTAGCTCTTACAAGCACTATGACCCAGAATCCAGTGCTCAACACCACCTTGGAGGGTTTGGACCTTTCCAATTCCTCAAGATTGCAGGAAAACCCTTTAAGCCACCAGAACATCACCTACGTTGACTTTTACCTCCACAAGCCATCTGTGGCTGCAGTGTTCACCGTCTCCTACCTGCTAATCTTCCTGGTATGCATGGTGGGCAACGGGGTGGTGTGTTTCATCGTGCTGCGCAGCAAGAACATGCGAACTGTCACCAACCTGTTTATTCTCAACCTCGCCATCAGCGACCTGCTGGTTGGCATCTTTTGCATGCCAACCACACTGGTGGACAACATCATCACAGGTCAGGTTTTATTTTACAGACTTTATCTGTGTTCTTTTCCAAGTTTTTGAAATGGAATCAGCTGTTAGCAGATGACGTGGGCAACAAGTTGTCCAAACCATATGGACAGAAATCTCATTAGTAGTTTAAACAAGTTGTTAACATTGGGAAACAGTCACTGTTACATTAGGTTTAGGTGACAAAAGTACTTGCTTATGATGAGTAAAAATGTAAGCTATATGGTAAGCAGCAAAAGCTAGTTTAAAAAGTGAGTGAGTTAGTGACATAGTTAGGTGACGTAATGTGCAAAAAAAAACTAAAAAAGAAATACACAGCCTTGGTTTCATGTGGGACACAAACAAAGATCTCCTGGGTCAAAGTTTTGTGTTTGTTTGTCCTAGAACACCCCCTTACCACCTGCCCTTGAAAGAATTTGTTGTTCTTTATACTCCATATCCAATAGGGATGCAACGGTACACAGTAAAATACCAAACTGTTCGGTCCGTTCTGTATGGAACAATATGCCCTTACGGACTGGGGGTTTTTGGTTTTGCAATTCCTTTTTCACTGATGCTTTACAGGCCACTGTGTGTCTGTGTGTATGTGTGTGTGTGTGTGTGTGTGTGTGTGTGTGTGTGTGTGTGTGTGTGAAAAAGGCTTTGAAAAATGGCATTTTGAGGAACATTTGCACATATAATTAGAAAATTTGGACTTGAACACATCAGGAACAATTGTAACTACTGGGAAGCTACAGAATGAAGAAAACCCTCAAAAAGCCAAAAATATAGAGCTATCTCTAATAGCTAAAGCTGTGTTGTTAAAGGAGGACCTCTTATATATACCCCTAATTCCTTTATTGGCCTTAATTTGGATGTTTTTACACTCTTTTTCTCTTTTTTTTGCAGGATGGCCATTTGGTAGCATAGTATGTAAATTAAGCGGAATGGTTCAAGGGATATCTGTGTCAGCATCTGTGTTTACACTTGTTGCAATAGCTGTTGACAGGTAAGGGTTATAAATGTGTTGCTGGTTATTACTTGTATGCTTGTGAAAGACTTTTTCTTTACGCATTTCCTCCAATCCCCTTTGTGTCAGGTACCGCTGCATTGTCTACCCTTTCAAGCAGAAGATGACCATCTCCACTTCAAAGCTTATTATTGTCATCATATGGGTCCTCGCTGTGTCCATCATGTGTCCTTCTGGGGTCATGCTCCAGGTTACAAAGGAGCAGAGGGTCCGAATAGTCTTTGGCAGCAACAACGAAACCATCCCGTTCTACTGGTGTCGGGAAAATTGGCCCAATCAGGAGATGCGGAAAATCTACACCACTGTCCTGTTTGCTAACATCTACCTTGGTCCTCTCAGCCTTATTGTCGTCATGTACGCCCGCATAGGCTTCACCCTCTCTAACAGCGCTATTCCTCAGATGAGGGGCAGTGGAAGTGTGTCAGAGGAGGCTGGTGGGAACAACAAATCTAGTATTGAGGGTCGTCACACAACATCCAGAAAGAAGAATCGGGTGATAATGATGCTGCTGGTTGTGGCTCTGCTCTTCATCTTATCCTGGCTCCCTCTGTGGACACTGATGATGCTGAGTGACTACGCCAGCCTGACAGAGCACCAGTATCGTGTCATTAACATCTATGTGTACCCATTAGCTCACTGGTTGGCCTTCTTCAACAGCAGTGTTAACCCCATCATCTACGGGTTTTTCAACCAGAACTTTCGGAGAGGCTTTCAGGCTGCTTTTAAATTCCAGCTGTGCTCAGATGTGTTTGGTTGCCAGAAGACCTTTGCCCATCGGCTCCGAGGGAACGCTGTTCTCCCCGTCGAGCCTGCTGTCCTCAGTAGATCAGGCTCAGGGGTCAGATCAGTCTTAGTAGGGAATGGGAAGTGCTATCAGGCAGGAGGGAGCATGGCAGCTAAAGGCCATATCAAAGAACAGGACCTGATCATGGAGGACCTTGAAAAGGTGTCCCAGATTTAGACAGACTGAAACTGTGCAGCGCATGGACACTTTCAAGGGATCTGAGGGGTCTGGAGACTCATGTATTGCCAGACTGTTCGATGGTCACCCAATTGTGATGCTTTGTCATGGCCCTTTGGCATTTGATACATGCGACCCTTGAGCATCTATAATCAGTACATACAAACATAGTATAAATAAGTATAAAGACAGAGAAAGAAAAAAAAAAACCTTACATTTTAAACTTAAATTTGGCAAGTACAATCTCTAAAATTGTCAGTTTCATGGAATGATGTTGACATGGCATGGGGGCCAATTTGTGCATTTAGATCATGAAACAGGAAGTTGTTGTAACTTGACTGTCCATTGTCCTGTCTGCATCAACTTTCTTACCCTTTGAGACAAGTCTTGGCCTGAGGAAATCTACGTCTCAATGTTGACTATAAGTCATAGCACCACCTATTGGTAACAGAAAGTCATTTTTTTTATGACAAACACCATCTTATTTACACTCATTTTATATTGTATGGTCCACACTTGATTTGAAGACATTTTTGAAGACAGACATAATGCATGTTGAGTATGTGTTCTGTTGGAAAATTGGAACTGCAATTTGTTTTCATGCTAGCTTGAAGGGCACTGTAAATGTTGCTACCTTCCTAGAGAGTTGGAGGTTTGCAGCCTGCACCAAAGTTCCATTTTCAAAGAACAGCCATGGTTAGTGCTCACCTCAGTAACTAACACTTCTGTTTACAGGTAATCAAATATGAGATTCAATTAATGGCACAGTGGTGCAGCTGGATCTGATTGTTATTCTGAAGGGCACTCAACAGTACTCCTTCGATTGTTTTTAATGTTTTACGAAGAATGAGAATAGAAAAATGACGATGGTTGGCAATTGAAGATTCTGTGATTAGAATTGCATACCTCTCCAGGGTGATGTGCAAGGCACTGTGATGAGAATTGCGTCAGCCTCCTCCAGTCAAAGTGCATGTTGTTGTGCCTCAAGGCGCTGGCCCAACGGCTGTGACAAGCAGTAGCAAGGGAAGAGTGTTGCAGGCTCATTTCAAAACCCTCCATGTGCCCTACTGTTTCCTGCTTCAAAACAAGGCACTATATTACGCTTAAAATAAATGCCAGGTCAAAAGAGGAGAAGATATTTTTTTAGCAAACTAATAACTAAGATATTTGCATTTATTACTATGATTCTGAAAAGGAAAATGGTAAAGTAGAGCCCCTGGAAAGCGGACTATATAAGACGGTAAGATTAAAAGGGCTTTTCAATCACTGCCAGATTGTCTCATTCCACACTATGTCAACCAGACAGTATATTCTCTACAGTAGCCACAGCGACGGGAAATCTATAATTATGGGGTTATTAGTTATGCCAACTATTGAAAAGGTAATAGGTCTGCGAAGACTGTAAAACATTGTTAAATGGAAGTTAATTTCCAGTTTGAGCCCTTTCCCACATGCAATTACATTTTGTTCATGCTGATAACAAAGGAGAATAAAATCTACAGCTCAAAAAATTTGAAATGTAATCTTCATGATCGTAAAAAATTGAATTTAAATCCTTGTATTAAGTCATTATCTTCATCATCATTATGGGAGCCTTTCATTTTTTGTATATTATATTTTTTTCATTATTTTATTTTGCTAAAATAATCATGTCATTTAATTTTTGTGGTCAATATTTGTCAAACTTAAGTTTATAATCAGGTTTAAGGTTAGCCAAACTCTTAAAGGTATTCTGTGGACAACTAGTGGGTCCTTCTTTTGTTTGTATCTTTCACATTGCTGCCTTTGAGATGTAAATGCACCAAGGAAGGGCATGGGAAAAAATGATTAAAAACAAGTAAGAGTGTCCTCCCCCACAAAATGACCCCATATGTAAAGTGCCGCTGTTTAAATGGAACCTATATACCTTTGTAGTAAGAAGCCCTCTGTTGCCTGTGTAATTATAAAGAACGCCTTGGCAGAACTGGCTCTCATGACAGAATAACAAGCGACCAGAAAATGCACCAGGCTTTGACAACAATTATGGTAATGGCTGACATTGGATGTAGACTTAAACTGGGAAAGGGAGGTCTGTAAAAAGATAAACCTTTGATGTTTGATCTCGGGTGAATCTTTTTGAGCGTAACAACCCCTGCAAAATGACTTGTTTCACTACCAGAATTTGTCGAGAAGAATTGCATGATTAAATTATTATAATCCCATTAAAATTAGTGTACTGAATTGGCCAGCGGAAGTCTCGAGTATTCTTGTTCAATGAGACCATAGATGCAGAAGATCCGATACTTTTATACATGATACTTTTGGCTTCATGCACCACTGAACAACTTCATTATTTAATGCTGCAACACTCTTTATACATCCATGGTGTAAAAGCAAACAGGGAAGGGATGATACAGAGTATAAAGAACGACAAAGTCCACCGCAAGACAGAAAGGATGAGAATAGGTAAAATAAAATAAAAACACTGGACTTTGACCGAGGAGAATGGTGTTCATTGTGAAACCAAAAGGTAAAACAAGATGTCATTTTAAAATGTTATGTTACTTAATGCTTCATGTCATCTACGTAACTACCTCACTTTTGGCAGTTGGGCTACATTAGTTATGTAACTACCTCACTAATGTGACGTAACTCCCTATATCACTTTGAGTTATTTTGTTGTTTTTTTAACTATCTTTTTAAATGCCTAAACATGTACTTTTATTTTACTCTAACCTGAAGTAGATAGTTTTGTTGCCTAACACAACAGGACTGCAACCCTTACACAACGTCAATGGCGCACAACCTTTCGTTTAGTTATGTGTTGATCTCCTGCCACTGGTAGGGGCATTACTTTTAAAATCACTCATGTAGGACGTGTTTGAGGGTTGGAACAAATTATATATGGAGTTATATACGTTTATTTATCCAACAACCTGCTGCTAGATGTAATGAAGTGTTAATGAGGATGTCAGGTATACTAGTAGCCTCTGTTTTTGGATGCTGCCCCGCTACTTTTGCACGATCCCTTTATTTACTTGTGATTTTAGTTTTTTCACTTTTTTCTCCCAGAAGCTTAAAGAGCAGCACATCATATTGTCAAGTTCTACATGTATGTCGGTTATGAAAGTACTCTTCATGACACTATTGAGAGCAGTTAAATAACCAGCCTCAGGGATAAAGACAGGGGAAAGAGTACCTCACTGAAAGTGCCATTAAATGTACACACTGTATTCAGCGTTTGTTGGATCTATTTCCTCTGATTATTTTCATTATATTGGTTGTGTATATTTTCGGTTCTTTGCTCATTTTGCTTAGTTATCAATCACCACAAGAGGATCTAAGGAAATATGAAAAATCACAAGGTATTGTAAGATAAATGACACAATCATGTGTAAACAGTTCTGTCTTCATGCACATGAATATATGTATGTTTTCAAATGTAATGTATAATTCAACCACCATTTTTTGTTTCATTGCAAACCTTGACATATGTATTTGAAAAAATATGAGTAAAAAAATGTATTACTGCCAATGTTCTTTGCTGCCTGTTGCAAAATAGAAAGAGATTTCCTCACAGTTTACTAATGAAAAATAAAAAGATCTGTTCCAAGACAGACTGTTGAAACAATCTGTTTGTGATTATTATTCTTACATGGAAGTAGTAAGGCTGCAGAGGACGAGTGAAAGTTATGATAATTCTCTGTTCATTTTGGAAGGCTATTTCAGGTTGATAAGGAAAAGACAGACCACACACACACACACACACACAAAATACACATGCTCAATCACTAACCCACTGCAACTATAACGATTCAGTGATTTGTGATATATTATTTTCCCTAACCAAGAATAAATATTTACTGTGTTGCATTTAAGCCTTCACCTATCTGTTCCAGTAAACTAAATTTCCAATTTCCCTTTTCTGGAATCCAGAGATTAACAAATCTGAAGAAATTAGCAAAATTGGTTGAGCTATTTGGCTGAAAAGTTAATTTTTCTTTTTGTCTTTGAGTACAAAGGATTCTGTTTTTGCAATAGACTTCATTACATTTTACTGCTATTAATTATGAAGTAATTTACTGCTTGGTTTGTGGGTGGGGGATTGGGGAGTGTGAATTATATGCACACATATGCAATGTAAGAAATATATTTTATATGCAAAAAACATTTAATAAACACAGTCACGGCATTTTTCTTTGATTCGCTTTGATTGATACTTTAATCTAAACAAAGAAAATTAATAAAAGAGTAACGTCCTTGAACAGTGAGTTTTAATGATTGGTCCTCTGTTTATGTGCTCTCTGTGTTGGTGTGTGTGTGAGTGGGCGGAACATTCCCCCTATTCACTTCTACTGCTAATCAACCTGCGCACCCGAGACTGATTCAATAATCAAGCTCCTGCTGTACATATACTCTGGGTTCGCCTGGCATCTCTTCAATGTTTTCTCTGCCACCAAGACCAAGAATCTAAATTAGCCATTTTTAACCCCGCTTGTTAGGTTTTACTAAATAACATTTGAAACTTTCCTCTACCAGAGTATTTGCCGCAGTCACCATGAAGGGACTGTGCCTGCTGCTGTAAAAGGTGTGCAGCCTTAAACCTACACAACTTCAATTGCACCATAAGCCTAAATGAACTACCACACTAACCCCCAACCCCTATCATTACATACTTACTATATAATAGCTTTAAAGGGCTGACCACTTAGGGCTGAGTAATTATTGCATGACTTCTGCTGGCAAATGGATTCTAATGACAGCATTTAAACCCTAAAGTGTAAAGTCTGACTGCTCTGCTACTTACTCACACTACAGCTTTATATTATTCTATACTGTTTATGTGACATTAGGTTCGTTCACTCATAAGCGCATTTACTTCACCATTACTTACAAAGCCCTCCATTACCTGGCTCCCTCCTACCTGTCCCTCATGACTCACCTCTTCAAATCCACCTCTTATTATATATATATATATATATATATATATAATAAGAGGTATATATATATATATATATATATATATATATATATAATAAGAGGTATATATATATATATAATATATATATATATATACATATATATATATTTGTCCAAGACTATACACCTACAACGAGGATGTTGCCAGGGCTGTCCTGCTAGCCCAGGACTCTTTAACTTGTTTATCGAACCATTAGCCTAACCAATAAGGCAGGAGACAGCCCTTGAGGGCATCACAATAGGAGGTACAGATCATAAAATATGTCTGTACGCTGACGATGTCCTGGTAGCTTTGAAAACACCAGCATCAGGTGTACCATTACTCATGGATCTCTTAACAATGTATGGCACACTTTCAGGTTATACCCTTAATATAGAGAAAACCCAAGCTCTGGTCTTTAATTTTAACCCCCCGCAGGATCTTGTAAACAGGTACAATTTTAAATGGAACTCTACAAGTATAAATAGTAAAATATCTGGGAGTGAAACTGATAAAGGATACAACTCACCTCTACAATGACAATTATACAGTGGCTAACAAAAATATAGGTGACAATTTTAACAGGTGCGGCTCACTCCCTCTTGACTTCAGCAGCCAAATAATGACCAACACAATGAATATTTTACCTTGTTTACTATATTTATTTCAGTCACTACATAGGTTTATATGGGAGGGGAAAAAACACGAATAAGATACGATACATTGGAGTTGCCCAGGGGGGTGGCCCTACCATGCTTGAGGGATTTTTATGTTGCAGCACAATTAAGACCTTTGATTCTTTGGTGTAACCCCGAGTATGAAGCCAACTGGAAAGACGTTGAATTACCAATATCAAGTAGGCCTGTACAATATTTATTGGGCTGCCCTTCTGTTATTAAGGACTTACCTGATCTCCAGAATCAATGGGTTTGTTTTTCACTCAATGTGTGGCTAGACTTTGTGAAGAAATTTCAGATCCAAAAAGAAATAAAAATACTGAGGTGGCCATCATACGACACAGATTTTAAGCCAGCATCCCTAGATTTAAAATATAGACAGTGGATAAGGTATGTCATTTCATCATACTCTTCATTAGTAAAGGATGGAAAATTAATGGACTTTCAGTCTATCTCTGGAAATATGGTCTAGAAAGACAAGATTGGTATAGACACACACAACACTACAACACTAATATCAAAATGAGGTGAAAGGTCAGGGTACAGAAGAACAATCTGGGGTTACACAAACGTTTATGAGAGCTTATGATTCAAAGTCCTCCCGACGAATTATCGGGAATCTGTACTCAAATATTTCATTGATGAAGACCCACACAACAGATTATATCAAACAAAAATGGTAAAGAGAGTTGGAAATTGCAATCTCCCCAGAGGAATGGACTGCCATAATACACACCCAGATGTCGACCACAAACTCATAGTCTTGGAGGAGCTTTTGTTGGAAGAACTTGGTGAGGTTTTTCATAACCCCCAAAATTAAATCAAAACAAACAGGCCATCAGACCCAATGTTGGAGACAATGTGGTCAACTAATGGCAGACCATACCCATATTTTTTGGACCTGCCCTGCCTTGCAACCTTTCTGGACCCAAGTACAAGCTACAACAAGGAGGATTCTGGGATTTGATATTGTCTTCACTTGTGTCTCATTTTATTTGGGGAATGGATCTGCATAACAGGGACAGATATTTATTCATTTATTTACCCCATTTATTTAAGTTATATACTTTGTCGATTATTGGTTACCTCTTTAAAATATACATGTTTAAAATATACTTGTTTAAAATATACTTGTTTAAAATATATATACTTGTTTAAAATATACATACTTGTTTAAAATATACATACTTGTTTAAAATATACATGTTTAAAATATATATACTTGTTTAAAATATACATACTTGTTTAAATGATACATGTTTAAAATATACATACTTGTTTAAAATATACTTACCTAAAATATACTTACCTGTTTAAAATACGTTTACCTTACCTGTTTGAAATATACTTGCCTTTACTTACCTGTACCTTTTGTTGGTGATTGCTTTTATTTACAATTGTTTATTCTTGTGTTTAAAGGTTTTTCACCTGCACTGAAATGCATTGCTCAAACTGCAAAATAAAGCAAGTGAAAGAGTGAAATCCTGAGTCATCAAGTCCTTCCTTTCAAGTGTGGAAAGCTATGCAGTGAAAATACACTTGACAGTGAAAAACCGCAGACCATAAGCTTGAGGCATTAAGGCATCATCACCAGGGAACTTCTGTGAACGTCCTGTAGCCATGGCTGACCAAGCAAGTGGGAAATCTGTGGAGCAACTTAAAGTGGAGAGAACAACAGCTAAAAGGCTATTCTCTCGCCTGGCCAACAGCATAAGAAGAACATATGCAGACATGTCTGAAGAAGAGCTCAAGGAGAGTTACAGCAAACTCACAGCTGAGGCCAAAAAAGTTATCGATGCAAATGATGATTTGGAGGCCGCAATAATTGCAGATCTGGAGGCGGAGCTGGATGCAGGTGAAGACGCTGCGTTAACTGTGGAGCAAGAAGCCGAAATGGAAAGGACTGCAAAAGAGTGCGAGCTGAAACTAAGAGAGACTAAAAGACTAATCCAGGAGACTTTGTGGGCCAGCTTTGGAAAAGTTGAGATTTCTACAGCACTACAGGCGGCAGAAGGGGAGTGTGAACGTGTCGATGCTGTTCAACCAAACATCAGCCAGGAGGCATATGAGTTCAAGCTCAACCACCTGAAGGAGCTGGCAAAAACTGCAAAGGAAGCATACAGCCGGTGGAGTCAATGGGTGCCTCCGGATGCAAAGCAAGGATGTCAAAGTCGATTGAGAGAGCTTGACCTTCACATCCCCAGGCTGATTTCCAAAACGGCAGATGTCATACAGGCAAGGAAAGAGGAGGATGCTGAAAGACAAATATGGACACCTACTCCATCCTACTCCCAGCCATCCATCCCAGCCATAAGGTTAAAACCCACAGCCCTCCCCAAGTTTACGGGCAACAAACGGGATTTTCACAGATGGAGAAAAGACTGGGAAGCACTCCAACGGCAGGGGGAGCCAACCGGCTCAAGGGAGGTGAAGAAGGTTCAGCTGCTGGACAGTCTTGATGATAAAGTCACGAGGGACCTGCGACTCACCACTTACAACACAGCTGATGACATCTTCCGTGTCCTAAGCAACCGCTACGGCAACCAGACCTCCATTGCCATTGAAATTGTGGAAGAATTACAGAGAATGCCTGCTGTCAGGAGTCACCAGCCGAAAAAAATAGTGGAGCTGATTCAAGCTGTGGAGAAAGCACTGCAGGACCTGACGGACCTTGGAGACACTGGTGCTATCAAGAATCCTCTAGTCACAAAGTCCATTGAAAGTAAACTCCCAGAAACTCTCAAGAAGGAATGGCTTGTCTATGTTGCTGATAAAAGAAATGCTGTGGCTCCAGAGAACAGATTCGACAGTCTTTTGGCATTCCTTAAAGAGCAAGAAAGCATATATGAGCAGCTCGAGCAACTAAGGGAGGAGGAGCCAAGCAGGAGAGAGCCAAGAATGGAGCAGAGACATGGCAGAACCAAGGCAACCAAGACAAGTGGTGACCATGCAGGGTGTGTCGTCTGTGGCGACCCAAAGCACAGGAAAAAGCTTTACTTTTGTAGGCAGTTCCGGGGGCTGATGCTGGGAGTGAAGAACGCTGCTGTAAGGAGGTTGGGGGCATGCAAGGAGTGTCTCGAGGTCCATGATGACTGCTCATCCTGCAAACCCGGCTTCCTGTGCAAGAACCAAGACTGCAAGGATAGAAGCACTCCCATGCACCATTATTACCTGTGTCCCAACTTTGAGATGAAGAAAAGCAACGCAATCCAGAAGAGGAGCAGGATTGATCCAGAGGAAGAGAGGGGCAGGAGGAAATACACAGAGGAACAGGAGGAGTTCTTCAGTAAGCTCTCACCTGAACTTGCAAGGCAATGCCGAGATGTCTTCTCCAATGCTGCTTCCAGAGTCTTTCGATCTGTAAAAGACAAGACTGGTCTCCTTGAGGGAAATGGACTGCAAGAGCTGCCAGTAATAATGATGCTTCTTGAGGTGACAGCTAATGCCGGGCAGAAGATTGGCACACTAATTGATTTGGCATCGGACACCAATTATATAACCCACAGGGCTGCGAGCAGACTAAACCTCAGAAGTGAAGAAATCACATTGGTCGTCCATGGAGTGGCAGGAATGAAGGCTCATGTGGAGACGAAGCGGTACCTCCTAAAGATTCGAGTAAAGACCCCCAAAGGCACTCTGCGACCACACAATCTGGTTTGCTATGGGCTCGACAGCATTGCAGACATCCACAGACATGTCACCCCAAAACAGCTTCAAAAGTTCTTCCCGGACGTGCCACTGGAAGAGGTGGTGAGACCAAAAGAAATCAACCTGCTCATCAGCCACAGGGAAGGCAGACTAGTGCCTCAAAGATTCAAAGCTGTTGGGGACCTCGTGCTGTGGGATGTGACATTTCGCCAGGTCAATGAGGGCAGCTGCTGTAAAGTATGAGGAACTCATCAACAGGGCCCCAGAGCAGCCTCCACCAAGCAGTCAAATCACCACCCAGGTCAAAGAGTCAAAGACTTCAGCCACTAAGAGGGACTTCCTGGAGTGGTGGAGATGGGACAGCATAGGTGCAGCGTGTGAACCAAAGTGTGGGGGATGCCGCTGTGGAAACTGCCAGCCAGGCGGCAAAGAAATAACTCTGGCTGAGGAGAGGGAGCTCGAAGTAGTTCGTGAAGGTCTCACTTATGTCACAGAGGACCGGCATAGTGGGGAGCCACACTGGCATGCTCGGTATCCCTGGCTAGAAGATCCTGCCACCTTACCAAACAACAAAAGAACAGTTGAGGCCACGTTCCTCAGAACAGAAAAACAGCTTTCCAAGGAACCGGAGTGGAAGGCTGCCTATGCTGCTCAGGTGCATGACATGGTCAATCGAAGAGCTGCCATCAAGTTGTCAAACAATGTGATCACCAGCTGGACTGGACCGGTATGGTATGTGAGCCACCTCATCGCTCCTAACCCCCACTCTGTCACAACCCCTGTAAGGCTCGTGTGGAACAGCAGTCAAAAATGCAGAGGTGTGAGCCTAAATGACCTGCTGATGAAAGGCCCAGATGTCCTCAACCCGATTCGTGCTGTCCTCCTCAGATTCAGGGGTGGAAGATATGCTGTGCTGGGGGACATAAGAAAAATGTATAATTCAGTCTGGTTAGAAGACACAGAGATGCACCTGCACAGATTCCTGTGGCGTGACTCAGAAGAGGAAGAACTTGGAGAGTATGCCATCACAAGAGTGAACATTGGAGACAAGCCAGCAGGGTGCATTGCGCAGCTAGCAATGCGTGAAACAGCTAACCTCCCTCGTTTCACTCACCTCCAAGAAGAAAAGCAGGTACTCCACCAGGACAGCTATGTTGATGACATCCTCACGTCACATGACAACCTTGACCGACTGAGAACCATTGCAGCAAACGTGGAGCAGATCCTGAAAGCTGGAGGGTTTGAACTCAAACCTTGGGTCTTTTCTGGGCAAAGTGGGAGGAAGAAGTTCAGTAACAGGATGGAGGAGAAGGCAACAGGGACCATAATCCTGCCAAACCAAATGCGTGATGATGACAACAAAGCACTTGGGCTGGGCTACCTGGTATAAGAGGACAAACTTTACGTCATGGTCGGCATCAACTTCTCAAAGAGAAGGAAAAAGATGCGACTTGGTCAAGATCTCCTCCTGGAGCAGATCAGAGCTCAGACACCAAACCCCCTAACACGTCGAGAGCTGCTCAGCCAGGTATCGGGGTTGTATGATCCACTTGGCCTGGTAACCCCGGTTAAGCAGAAAGGCGCCATCCTGGTAAGGAGGGCATTCCAAGAGGCAAAGACTGGCTGTCCAGTGAAAGAAACATGGGACTCAGCACTCTCAGATGGCCTCCGAGAGGATGCAATAAAGCTGTTTCAGGAGTATGTCCGGCTTGGCGAAATCAAGTTCACCAGAGCTCTGACTCCACCATGCGTCACAGGGAAACCCTCTGCAATCACATTTTCGGATGGAAGTGAGCATACCTATGGAGCTGTGATGTATTTGAGATGGAACTCAGACAAGGGCCCAATCATCAGATTGGTAGAATCTAAAGCCAAATTGACACCATTAGATCAAAGAGGAGAGGCTGTGAAAGCAGAGATGTGTGGGGCAGTGTTTGCATCAAGGCTCAAGAAATACTTTGTACAGCACAGCCGGATCCAAGTTGACCAATGGTACCATCTTGTTGATAGCCAGACAGTTCTTGGTGCTATACAACGCGAGAGCTACGGCTATCAAACATTCTTTGCCAACAGAATCGGCGAGATTCAAAGTAATACAAAGAGTCAAGACTGGTGGTGGATTCCTGGCGCAGAAAACATTGCGGATTCAATTACCAGAGGAGCCAGTGCTCAGGACCTGGATGAGTGCTCAGAGTGGCAAGAAGGCCCAAAATTCCTTAGCCTGCCAACAGATGAATGGCCAATGCACTCAGCCAAAGATCTTGCAGCCGCAGCCAGGGACAGCATCAACAAGCTGCAAAAGAAAGCATTTGTTGCGGTCTTGACAAGATCACAGGAAAAGGCAAAAAACTCCACTCAGTACCCAAGTCAGAGTCACAGGAAGGACCAAACGCAACAAAGGAGACCACCTGCAGGCCCGACCATCCAAAACCTGATGGACATCAAGCGGATCGGTAGTCTAGCTCGCCTGGTCAGGACCTTTGCATGGATTTGGAGGGCAGGGAAGAAATTTGCTGAACACAGTCGAAACATTGGCAGTCCAAAGTGGGAGGCAGTACCATCATCTGGTGTCATCACGGTCAATGAAAGAAAAGATGTGTTCAGAGACCTATGCCTAGCAGCACAAGAGGGCGTACAGTTCCCAAACACAACAACTGACAGACTGGTTGTCTATAAAGATCAATCAAGTGGACTCCTGATGTGTGGTGGCAGGATCCAGACCTTCAAAGATGACCGCAGAGCTGTTCCCCTGCTACCATTCCAGGCCTGGATTTCCACCCTCCTAGCCCGGGAAGCACACTGTCAGGGACATGAAGGAGTGGCAGGAACTTTACTGCGGATGCGAAGAAAGGCATGGGTCATCAGAGGAAGAATCATAGCCCAAAAAGTTGTTGACAAGTGTGTTGATTGCAAGAAGGCAAGAGCAAAAACCTGCCAGCAAGTGATGGGAGACCTGCCTGAAGAAAGAGTGGGTCCAGCTGCGCCATTCCAATTTACATCTGTCGACCTGTTCGGACCGTACCAAGTAAAGGATGATGTCAAGAGGAGAGTAAGCATGAAAGTTTGGGGCGTACTCTTCTGCTGCATGGCAAGCCGAGCCATCCATGTTGAACTGGCAAACACGTTGACAACTGAGAGCTTCCTACTCGCTTACCAGAGATTCACGTCTGTCCGAGGCCACCCCCAGGAGATCTGGTCCGATCCAGGTACAAACTTTATTGGAGCAAAACCTGTCCTTGAAGAAATGTACACTTACCTGAGACGACAAAACACACAGTCACTTGAGGAGTATGCTGCCAGAAATGGGACCGACTGGATGTGGAGGATCCTTCCAGCTGATTCACCTCACCGAAACGGCGCAGCCGAAGCTGCTGTCAAGGTAACCAAAAAGGCTCTCCAAAGCCTTGGTAGAGCAGAAGGCCTTGGATTCAGTGAGTTTCTAACAGTACTCAAGCTAGCAGCAAACCTTGCCAACGAAAGGCCTATCGACGCTAGAGTCCAGAGCCATGAAGACTGCATACAATACATAACTCCAAACACTCTGTTGCTTGGTCGGGCCACAGCATGTGGAGATTTCAAGACATTTGACTACACAACTTACCCCTTCAAAAGGCTGCAAGAGATCCAGGCCCAAGTCAACTCCTTTTGGAGGTCCTGGAGCCAACTTGCAGGGCCAAACCTGTTCATCCGAAGCAAGTGGCATACTGCAGAGAGGAATGTTGCCATTGGGGATATGGTTTGGCTCTGTGACCAAAATGCGCTCAGGGGGCAGTTCAGGCTGGCTAGAGTTGTCAGCGTCAACGCTGACCCTAAAGGCATTGTCCGGGATGTCCATGTCAAGGTCTCCCCAGGTGGGCGTGCTCAGGTCAAGGCCGGGCCTGTCGATTTTCAGAGCACCATACTGCACCGAGATGTCCGACGTCTTGTCGTCCTCCTCCCAGTGGAGGATCAAGTTGTGGTGGACCAGCTCGCCTGAGAGGTGCGATCTTCCTAGGTCACGCCCGGAAGATCGAGTGGGAGGTGTTGCGGCGATCTGCCTGGAAATGAAGCTGCGTGTGTGACAGCGGCCGTGCTGCTGCATGCGCGCGCCGGCGTGTGTTTCTCCGCGGCGCGCCTCAGCAGGTACGCTGCTCCAGCAGGTGAGCACAATCCCAAATCAGCGCCAAGGTGATAAAAGACCGACGGCAAACATTTAGTTGGGTGCACAACAGAGCTGAGGAAGGCAGCAGAAACGTTCAACAATAGACTGATGATTCATGGGAAAGGACTCAAACGGACTACTGGTGAGCTCATGTTGTTTGTGGCAAAATTTAATTTTGTTTGTTTGGGTTTCAGTTCGTTAAAATATGTAGAAATGTGCATATTCTGATTACTTTATTTACCTTAAATAATTGTATGTTTAAGTATTGCTTAAAGCCATGTTATTTGTAACTTTTAATTTAGTTAAAATCTAGCATATTTTGTTTATTAAAATACAAAGTAAAACATTTAATTACGGATAAAACATAAGTATTTTTGTTAAGTGTTAAAATCTACAGTGAAATCGGCTATAAAAATAAGGCTTGATTTAATTTAAAATAAGTTAAAATTGTCTGAAAAGTACACATGTTGAACATGTTGAAAACCTGTATGTTTAAGTGGGTTAAATTTAGAACTACATTTGTTTCTTCAATGGTTAATTTACCCCATTTATTTAAGTTATATACTTTGTTGATTATTGGTTACCTCTTTAAAATATACTTGTTTAAAATATACTTGTTTAAAATATACATACTTGTTTAAAATATACATACTTGTTTAAATGATACATGTTTAAAATATACATACTTGTTTAAAATATACTTACCTAAAATATACTTACCTGTTTAAAATACGTTTACCTTACCTGTTTGAAATATACTTGCCTTTACTTACCTGTACCTTTTGTTGGTGATTGCTTTTATTTACAATTGTTTATTCTTGTGTTTAAAGGTTTTTCACCTGCACTGAAATGCATTGCTCAAACTGCAAAATAAAGCAAGTGAAAGAGTGAAATCCTGAGTCATCAAGTCCTTCCTTTCAAGTGTGGAAAGCCATGCAGTGAAAATACACTTGACACAGATGCTGGCTTCTTAGAGAACCTCCCACCCTGAACCTAGGGAAAAATATAATAAATGACATATACAGTATGGAACGTATAACTTTCACTTTGAGATTACAGAAGGAAAAGGGGAAAGATTACTGGGCTAAATGGGTTACATACCTAGCCGATGCAGAGTGTGACGGATGAAATTGTAGATTGTGAACAAAAGTTTATAACCCTGTGGTGAACGCTTATGTGTATTATTCAATGTAACAGAAAGTTTATATATGACCTCATGTTTGTGTTGTGAAAAGAAAAGAAAGTATAAAAAAATAAATAAAAGAAAATGTAGAGTTTGCATGGACCATGCATTGTGCTGGAAGGGTTGTGAAGTAGAGGATCCCCTCATGCACTTGTTGTCATTCTGTCTCCTTGTAAACATCTCTACACACTTACATCACCTACTAAGACCTTGAAAAGAAAAGGACATTGATATCTTAATGGAAAACATGAACACTACCATCAAGTACAAATTATGAATGAAAATTGATAAAAACTTGCAACAGTAACAAGGACATCCATTAAGCAAAATGTGTTTCCGGCAACCACACAATGGAAAATGAGATCGACCGTATCTGCATCAACTGGAGAGAAATTCATTGAGCACATCAGGCAGAGGGTGCAACAGGTGGAAAACAATCCAATCTAACTATGAAGAAGCTCACCGGAAGAATAATAATGCAAAATAATGCAAAATAACCATTTGTATATAAATGACTTCCCCTCTTCATCCTCGTTTTCATGAAGAAAGAGTTTTTCCCATACTGGGGGTATCTGAAAAAAAGTTTGTACTTAGTGTACTTAGATGATGAATTAAAATAAATGGAAGCTGTATCAAAACATCTCTTCGCAATTCCAACAGTTTGTGTGGTGTAATCCAAGTGTTTGTATTTGTAGTACTTCGCAAACACATGCATTTTCAAGAAAATCTTTCTGTTTAAATCATGCGTGTGCACACTTGCATGGATGAGGGTGAACACAGGCAGCCATAAACATCATATTAAAAAAGAAAACATACAATGCCTGCATTTTTTCTGGCAAAAATGTTGCAAGTCAACATCTCAGTGTTGCAGAAATGGTTAATGCAAAAAAAAATTTCTCAATATGCATTGATGCCTGGAGCTGATAAAACTCTGTGGCGTTTTGTTGTTTAATGGTGAAAAACCAAAGCATGTTTAGGCTATATCATTTATCATTATAACATAATTTAAAATAAATACACCCTGCGACCGTGAAATTCTTTAAACAGAATACTAGCCAAGGCTATTAAATGTTGTTGTCTTCTGCTGTTTACCATTATCCTACTGGACACCGGATCATCGTTTTGGCCGTATTGCGCACTCCGGTGTCGTAAACTCTTGGGGCGAGCCATCTGAATCAGGTTTATATTAGGGCGTGGTATTTAAATTATGCTTGTTTCGAGCTGCCACAATTATCAACAGCCTATCATTCTTACGTTGTTATTGGCGAGATACGATCATTTGATAAATCACACGTGAACCCTGTCATAAGACGATATGTACGCTCTGATCTGCGCTCGTTTTGATAAATGAGGGCCATTGTCTCTACTATGAGTGAAATAAAAAAGCATCAAACCTCACTGATCCTGTGACTGTTCTTGTTCTGCTTTTTATTTTAAAGCATGTCAAGTCCATGCCTGTCAGATGAAATGTTCTATATAAATCAACTTGACTTGACCTAAAAACCTTTTCCCATATAGCATTGAGCATTAAGATCACAAAATTTAAAAGTGCACTGTGTGTAGCCAGTGAAGCAGAAAGCAGCAAGACTGGCAGAGGAAATATCATAATTGAATTATTGACTTTTACATTACGATCATTATTCATTAAGCTGCTGTTTCCAATAGTATTTTGTTGACACTGCAGTTTAGAAGATAGCTGATGTGTTCTAATGTTCTGTCTCTCACTCTGAGTCGTTTTCTTTTAATCATCCTCAGGGAGGGACTGCTTGAAAAAAATAGAGTCATACAAATGATGAGGAATTCGAAGTGATCCATCTTGTCTGGCAAATAAAGCATAAAATCGAAGATAAATGTTTGTGTAAACATTTTCCTACTAAGACAGAGAATAAAAAAAGCTAACAATGTGATCAACTGATATTACAGATGATTAGTGAAGGCCATGATAGACTATCTAATAAATCTGTGTCCTGTGGGTAAGGAGAAAATGGATTGTCTTTTCAACAGATTAAAGTCACCTTCTGGACCCACTAATCTCCAAAAGCCATTAGTGCGTCTACCTGCAGCAATATCTCCATCTCTGCTCCTCCATTGGGTTTACGTGTCGTTCTATGTGCGATTTTCATCACAGAGATAAACGTGCCGCTTTGTTTCCCCAAGCTATTTACTGTAAGAGCCCACGCCTTTTAGCTGCCCCATGCTAAGCATGTTGTTAATCTCTTCACATCTGTGAGGAGCTTTTTACTTCTGACACTGTGCACTTCATTAAATGTTAAGGAGCATATCTCAATACTGTAAATTGATTTTATTTAGTTTTCATTATCTTGTTCCACCTTGGGAGTGCTGCAGTAAACGTTCTTTGGCTAAGCAAGATGATAGGCACTTTATATTAGACGCTGAACGTCGAGGTGTGTTGATGAGGAATATTCTCATGAGCTTTCTGGTGATTGATGTGGGATTTGAATCTAGAAATGCAGGGAACAAGTGATTAACAATTCAGAAAAGAATATTATCACTGTGGAAAACAAAGACTCATTTATTGTTTTATTTTTTAGTCGACCATCTCATTTGGCTTAACCAATCTGGTGCTACAGTGTCTGCATGCTTTGATCTTCACAAAGACAATATGTTCACCATCTTAGTTTAGCATTTTATCATGTGACATTTTACTAACTAGGACTAAAATCAACAAGATCTCCAACCTAAAAGACAGAATAGTTACTATAACGACACATATGAGCAATTGTCAAAATTACACATATTAGCGATTTACGGCTCACGGTACAGAGCGTAGCTTTCTAAAAATCCTTATCCATACACGTACGGTCGACGGTTGTAAAAAAGGGCTGCAGTTTTGGTGAATTTAGGCTACAAAACCACTGACCTAGGTTTAGGGCAAGAAATGTCATGGTTAGGCGTTATAAAAGACAGTTTAAACAGTAAATGAATGTACATAAATTCAGGAAATAAAGTAGTTATGAGTGTTACGCCACGGAATTTACGTAAAGAATGGAAGTTATGTAAAAAAGGCATTTATTTTTGTTTTCACACAGGACACGAACCCCGTTCTACTGGGTGAAAGTCCATGGTTTGTTCAACCCAGGGCTGGACTAGGACAAAAAATCAGCCCTGGAATTTTTTGCCCCTACCGGCCCACCACAACTGATAACACACTCCACACTACACTACATGTAGGCTACATAAGACAGCCCTCATCCCAGAGTGTCAATCAAAACACAGGAAGCCAGAATGGATAATATACATGCAATATCATGCAGCACAGCAAAGCAAGCCCATAAGCCGACAGGAAAATATGTAAGAACACACAGTACTGTAAAAGTACAGTGGAAACTTCATTGCTCACTGTAACATGGTGCTCTACTTATGTTCAAGAATCAAATGTTTACATATTGAAAAAGATCCCTTTGGGTGGGCAAATAACCCTGCGGAGACAGAAATGTCCTATTAGCAAATTTAACACTGTCACACTAATATCATCACCTTCACGTCTAACTGCTAGTCTGTTTACCTCCACCAAATCTATCAACAACTGATCATGCTGGCACAGGTAACAGCAAAATCCGCTTCACATCACTAACAGGACTGACCAACATGTAATTATGACTAGGCACCAGAATGTTTAACTGGTAACAACAGCAAGCATAGTATGTTACAGTGCCAGTCAATGAACTTCAACCAATTAAGTAATTAAGTTTAAGTCCATAACTGTTAAACTCCATTAAAAGTCTGGAAGGGCCAAACTAACTGTCATCAGTGACACATAGTGGAGGCAACAGAAACTTTCCTCTCTTAATATGCTTTTGCCCCTTTTTTGGCATGCGCACCCAGTACTGTTTGTAAACAACTGACTTCATGATATTTGAGCCAGATTGAGAACCATTTATCGCTTCTTACCGCATGTTGCTGGGTGCTGCCATCTTTCCATCTCTCTCTCCTAATTCCCTGAAAGCCACATCCATCACCTGCAGGCTTCGCCGTGCAGAGTAACGTCCGGCTGCTGCAGCACTCAACATTTCAGCTAGCTTGGCGGATTTTGCAGCATCTGCCTTAAGTGCTTGTCGTTTGTTTTTCTCTTAATTTCTCCGCAACTTCTATGCGTTTCTTTTACATTTTTATTTTCTGGCTGTACTGACTGATTAATTAACAATTAACCTCCTCCAAGGAGGAGGCCTTCCCTCTACCTGTTTTTTTTTTTTTATGGACCATTGGCCAATGAGTCTACCAAAACCAAGGACCGCACCTTCCGTGTAACTTGGAGGGGTTCTGTTTCAGAACCCTGTCTACTCACCACCGGGGTCCCTCAAGGCTCGGTCCTTGGTCCGCTTCTCTTCTCGATATACACCAACTCCCTTGGCTCCCTCATCCACTCGCATGGCTTCTCCTATCATAGCTATGCCGACGACACCCAGCTAATCTTCTCATTTCCCCAGTCTGAAACACGTGCAGCAGCACGTATCTCTGCATGTCTGGCCGACATCTCCCAGTGGATGTCCTCACACCACCTCAAACTCAACCTGGGAAAGACTGAGCTACTTTACCTCCCAGGGAAGGGCTCTCCCACCACTGACTTCCACATCACTGTCCAGGACACAGTGGTTGCCTCCACAGAAACCGCCAAAAACCTTGGCGTAACTCTTGACAACCAACTGTCCCTCTCAACAAACATCACCGCCACTACCAGATCCTGGTCCAAGCACTGGTCATCTCACGCCTGGACTACTGCAACTCCCTCATGGCAGGTCTGCCTGCCAAAGCCATCCGACCTCTACAACTCATCCAGAATGCAGCTGCTCGATTGGTCTTCAATCTTCCCAAACACAACACACACAACACCCCTCCTCCGCTCCCTCCACTGGCTACCAGTGGCTGCGCGGATACGCTTCAAGACTCTAGCTCTGGCGTACTCTGCTGCTAACGGTTCAGGTCCTACTTACATCCAGGACCTTGTCAAACTCTACACTCCTGCCCGTCCTCTCCGCTCTGCATCAGCCAAACAGCTGGCGACTCCCACCTTGCGTGGGTCAACTCGCCTAAAAACCACTTCCAGACTTTTCTCTGTCTTGGCTCCCAAATGGTGGAACGAGCTCCCCACCGACATCAGGACCTCAGACAGCCTGTACATCTTCCGCCGCAGGCTGAAGACCTATCTCTTCCAACAATACCTCGGTTAAGTCATGGTCACCTAACAGATAAATATATTAAAAAAAAAAAAAAGTTCTTAAGTTCTTAAGTTCTTTTCTCTTCTTTTCTTCTTTAACATAAAGCACTCCTTAGCAATGACAGTTAGCTCTTAAAGTTATTATAAGTTATCGAGTACTTACTCGATTCCTATGGTCTATGTCTAGTACCATCAGGTTGAATGCAATTATTGTAAGTCGCTTTGGACAAAAGCGTCTGCTAAATGACATGTAATGTAATGTAATGTAATGTTTGGCGGAAAAGACTTGTCGGGCTGTTACGCCACTGGATGATTGACAGCAGAGGCGGCCAAGGAGATGGGGGCCTTGGCCTTCGGCCCTCCCTCTACCTGTTTTATTGGCCATTGGGCAGTCAGTCAACCAAAAAATAAATAAAAAATTAAGAATTTAATTTTTTTGTTTTTGTTTTGTTTTCCCACCGGGCATTTGCCCGGTATGCCAGTTGGCCAGTCCTGCTCTGGTTCAACCCATCCAAGTGTGATATCCACCTTTTAAACTTTGCATCGCCGTAAATCACTACTCCTACATCTGTAAGATGGTGGCAAAGGACAGTCTGAAACGTAAATGTGAGTCGTATTTTGCTGCCTGTACAAGTGACCTATGTTGTTGTTTTTGAGGGGAGACCAGTCCCACTCTTCTTAAAACATACCGGAAAGCTTTTCCTGATTTTACATGAACTTCCCTTGATCTGTCTTTTGCACAGAACTATGTCATTCTCTAACATTATTTTATCTGTTGTTTCATGTCTGTTTTAAATTTGTCTTTGTAAAGCACTTTGTAACATGCGTTTTGAAAAGTGCTCTATAAATAAAATGTATTATTATTATTACTAAAAATCAAAGTACAGCTGAGGCTAGGTTTTGCTGGTCTTTGGCCATAACTCAAAATGTGTGAGTGAAATTTCAATCAGATCAATTGTCTCTGTGTTTTACTCTTTCATTGTTTAACTGAATAAAACATTTCTGGCCCCTAGTGAAACTGGAAGTAAATCTACATTTATATTCAGAACATAATTTGCTGTAAGGAAAGTCAATTAAAGAATACATATCTTTGCTTCAAAGGACATTTTAAAATAGATCCTTAGTACTATTCCAGTGAGATATGGCTCCTTACACAACTGTTTGATTTTTTTTCCATTCCACTGGTTTCCCCCATCTGCATTGTTCTATTTTTAGAACAATAACATATTTAAAATAACATATTTCTGAATTTGGATAAATAATATGGTTGTTTTGGTTTCTTCCATTGATTATAATCTACACATTCTTCACTGCCAAACATTCTCCAAAACATAACTGACCAAAACTGTCATTTTGAAAACCTGTCTCTGAGGAAACTGTCAGGTTATATTCCTTTGACTATGCTACAGAAATCTACTCAAATAGTTTTACTGATGTAAGCTCTGAAGGTTGTACATTTAAGGATCTTCTGACCTTCAAAACTGTGATTCAGTCGTCAGAAAGCACTGCAAAAAGGAGTTTTGCTGTCAAAACTACTTCAGTAAAATATCTGTTATGTTATCCTTGTCAATCAAGTCTACAGGATGGTGGCTAAAACATTAAAACATCTCATGAATTTTTGGTACAGAAACTAAACACAAACTGACTGCTGTATATCACTGTCTCTTTGAGTCTGTAGCCATATCAGAGCTATGACATGAATAATGTACCGGAGCTGGCACAACATTGACTTGTAAAGCACCATGTAACACCAGCCACACTGTACCCTGCTTATAGGAGCTCTTCATCGTGTTTCTGCATACTGATATTTGACTGTATTATATGTTCAGAAAAAGAAAAATCTTTTAACAGTCTCTAGTGAAACGACAGTATATATTTTTTTATATTAACACCGACTCAAGCAACTCCCTGTGAAATGTTTACATTAACTCAAATCCCACAGAGAATCATCTCAAAAACTGTAAAAAGCTGCAATCCAACGTTCTCACAAAATGTTTTGCAAGGAAAAGAATGTGATGTGAAGCTAGCTGACCAACCAGGCAGTGAATAGATGAGATTTGAGCATTTAAATGTATTTTTCCCTCTCTGCAGCCTGCACTCTGAGGAAGGCTTCAAAGAATTGTTGAACAACCAGGACTCTTCCTATATATGACTGCATGACCATAAATATGGACAGTGGAGGCAGTACGCTTGCACTGAGGCACATTACAGAGACGTGAATATTTGTATCTGAATTCAGATAAATTCACATTCAGTCAGGCAAATATTGTATTTTCTAACCTAATATACATTAGCAATGCAATACACTTGTATATACACAATACTTACTATTTTCCACCTGTGTTGTTTATTTTTTTCTATTTTAAATATTGCACAATTTATATTTTATTGTTTTTTTCTGTTGGTTTTATTGTATATTCTATATATCTCCTACTCTTGTCCTTATTTTTTTTTATTTTTCTTGTGTCTTGTACATATGGAAAATAAAGTTGACACTGACTTTGATTTCCACATCCTTACACTGTACTTTTCATCACTTCAAGAAAAATAAATGTCAATGATGACTTTTTTCATGAAAAATAACAAGCGACTTAGAAACATTTAGCTAAAGACTGTATAATTTGCTATATGTGCCCTTAAAAGTTTACTTTTTTAAATAAAAATAGTCAGTAGCTCTCTCTCTGTAAATATATTTTCTACATAAACTATAAATAAATGATTCAATTAAATACTAGTTTCTTATTTTCTTTGAAACTTCAGATATGAAGGATGATTACTGGATATGTTGGTGTTGTCCTCTGTGAAGTCTCTCTATTATCATATGATGAGACAATATGATGTACGGCAGCTAGACAAAAACTGTCAAGACTGACAAGCCGAGCAAGCAGTAATGTCTCTCAAACATAGAAGCGGCTGTAATAAAAGACAAGATTATGGTGTTTGGGTCTGTGTGTGCGTGCTTCATAATAAATATCCAGCATGCATACGTGCCTGCCTTACACCACTTTGACTGACTTAACTGACTTTAGACCAGGCTGAAGGTTCATCTTCTGATCTGATGCTCACAGTCAAATGGCCCAGGCTTGCACACAATCAAACATCTCTTGAAAGACCCTCAGCTGGCCTCTATCCAATCTGACAGAGCTTTAGACGACATGCAGAGAAAATCAGGAAATCCAGGTGTATATGTTTTACTCTGTCATTATGGGGTGTTGACTTTAGGTTGCAACAAAAAATTAATAAATAAATAGGTTCAGAATGTACTGTGTATATAATTCCAGCACTATGTATTGTGAGCATAGATTGTGAGCTGATAAAGACTAGGCTAAACTGCATATTATTTCTAAGTAATAATAAGACATAGTGTTGCTATTAGAAGTTATTGCATCTATTCTAATCTTTATTAATTACTAAAAAAAAATACAATATCGCTTGTGTAGAAAATCACGCAGTAAATTTGGAGATTCCTTGCTTTTAATTTGTCATCCAAACACATACAAAACATTTCTGCGTAAGTGGACTTGCAGCCAGGTTTTCAATTTGACATGAAATTTACACCGTTGGCCGAGTGTTGACAGTAACTGAACACGCAAAAAGGTTTAAGCGAGAGCACTGAAGCCCGAGAGAGAGCAGCACACAGCGGGGAGAGTAGCGTTAGCAACCGTGCTACCCAAAGCCTAGCAAGCAAGCTACAATCGCACGTACTTACTTGCACACGCACATACACAACTAGGCGAAAACACCACCAAACATGCAGTACTCACCACACCAAGCCGAGTGCTGACAGTAACTGGACACATGAGCCAGCACGCCCGGAAACAGCGCCAGCTATGCCGTGCAGACGTTGTTGTTCCAAAACAGCAAGTCACAGCCTCTGGTGGACGAATACAACCCTTGATTTACAAAGCACCTAGCGACGTGCCAATTATAGAAAATTTGATTATTTGTTTGACCTGAAATCATTCAATCCGCAATCACGAGAAGATAGAAGGAACCGATCCTTTGGTGACACTGGAACTTATAGATGTTCCCGGGTCATCCAGGGGTCACAGGTGACTTTGTTGGTATAACTACTCGACCTGCCCATGGACGAAATGGATATATCCAGTGCTTAAGCACCGCCTCTGGTGGTCAGTAAGAATGAAATAGAACTCCTGCCTCACTTGCATTCACTGCAGGATTGTCCTTTGCACAATGCAAGACTTTCCAGTGTTTCTTTTTGGGCTCATTTCCTGTTGCAAACCCTGCCTGTCTCTGACTCTCCTGCTTTATTGATTCTCCGGTAAATGCCTCATCCTTCTGTCCCTGACCACAAGTTTGCCTCTGCACCTCCTGGTTTCTGTTTGCCTGTTCCTGTGGCTGTGTGTGGCACTGAGTGAGTCCACCTGTGTGTTTAGTGGTGCTCGCTCCTGGATCCCATGTTGCGGTCTTATCTACTCACCTGCTTCATCTGTGGCTTTGCTTTCAGCCCTGCTTCTCATGGCATGGCAGCCCTTCTGTGAACTTTTGTGTGTGAGTACCACATCTGTTGCTGTTGCTAAGAATAAAAGTCATCATCTACTCCTGCTGTTTTGTGTGCTGCACTTGGGTCCTCAGTACACCCGTTACAGGGTGATGAAAGAAACTACTACAAAATAAGAACTTAAAAGCTAAAACAGGGAGAACAGTCACCAAACCAGACAGAGATGCATCTGGTCAGTATGATTTATATGGTCCCTGATCAGTGTTGTGTCAAATGTATGTAACTAGATTGTTTCTATGTTGCCTCTCCAACTGACGTAAATGGGAAGCCTTCGAGGGGTGGGTGGGTACAGATTGGTGGCATCATTCCAGAGATGGAGCAGATGGGCGACTTATGACGTGAAAAGGAGCTATGAAATAGATGATTGTCATTTAAAAAACTAAACACTTGAGCACAAATAGCAAGGGTAATCTCAGCTTGTTTAATTTATGGATGTTCATGTCTTTTAATGTCCGTCTCAAATTAGATACGGTATTTATTCATTCTCTTGTCTTTTGTGTATCATTTGTGTGAATAATGTGTCACAGTAAAGGGTTTGGTGTGACATTTCATCTGCAATTGCTGTGCAAAGCATGTATTTTCTTTATTTTAATTATTGCATTTAATATAGAGAGAATAAAGTAAATAAATTGTGCAAAGAACTGGTCTATCTATAATTGATATCTGATACTTTTACATAAATATGTGCTGATAAAAACTCTTGGAGCCAGAAAAATATTTAAAATGTCCTCTTGCACCACCTATTGGCACACTGTCAAAAATGCATACCACACAGAGTTGTCCACTCATACGTGGCCCTACTGCCATAATGTTGAGGTTAAATTGCTGAATTTGACTGAACAATTGCTATATTTAAACTTTAACCAGCCCAATCACGTTTAAAAAAAAATCATTTAATAAATATCTACCTGTTCTGGAGTGATTATACATGACTTTACGACTACTATAAGTGCAAGAACATATTATTAATATTGATAATAATCACCAAGCAGAGGGACTTTTGGTAAAATTTATTTTGCAAGTGTTTAAGTGATACATGTTTCTAGGGATTGTCTTAACAATGATATCTTTCATCCCCTCCAACAACCAGGAGAGTAGATGAAAAGATATTTTACTTACTTTTCACACAAACTGTACAATATGTGAATAATATACTGTAGCACAAGGGATAAAAATGTTCAACTTGAGTACCCTTGATCCGACCCAAACTTATTCCATCTAGAATCAGAAACAGACAAAGGTACATCAGTACATCGTACTTCCACAGTTTTTTTTTGTTTTGTTTTTTAACAAAGATGTATCATCTCTAAAATCACATTCAGAGATTTTAAAGTGTTCATTTGTTCTTTTAAAAACACCTCCCTGTGTGCTTCAGTTTCTCAAGCCCTGGACACGTCAACATTGTCATCAGCGGGTGCTACTCTGGAGGAGCCAGCTTCAGGAGAGATATACTGTACATACCATGCTCCAAGACATATGAAGGCATTTCATACAATCAAATATATTGATTAAAAACAGTCAGTGAAACTGGTGTTTTACATAATATTTTGCAGAAGCTATCACAGAGACTAATAAGGCAGATAAAAGGGAAATTATAACAAAAAGACCAGCTATATGAAAAGAAAAGCACTATGTGCAGCAAGACATATTGAATGAGTGTCACAAGTCATCGAAAAGAAAAGCATTATTCCAAAGTGGCTCTCTTTGCTTTGAGTGGTCCTCCCCGCTTCCTTTGTTTTGCTTAGAAAATGAAGAAACCAATGAAAAGGGGATGTGATAGAGAACAGACATGAACCAGAATATAAAAAAATGGAGGGCCCTTCAGTTCAACCCTCATCCTTTGTGGTGTTATCCTCTAGATCCTCATCACTGTCTAAATCACTGTGGAGCCGCTTGGTCATGGCGTTTCTGCTTCTCTCCTTATTGCCCTTCTTTAGCTGGACTGGTAATGGTTTCACTGATTACAGAAACAGAGAACAGAATGAATCAGTAATTCAAAAGTTGATAAATGTATTTTTTCTAAATATAATTCGAACCCTCACCTTCTGACGGAACAAATTGGTCTTCAGCTCCACCGCCATTGTCGCTGTGACTGGCGCTAACCTTTTCTTTCTGTTCCTCGTCCGTGACAATTCGCTGTCTCGCGCTCTCGAAAACAGACTTAATGACAATTGAATCCTCATAGATCTGCAGCAATAAACAGACACACACATACACATAAACAGCATGGGTTCCAGACACATTCACGACTACAACAACAAGCGAAGGCTGCAAATTTTTTTTTGCTGCGTTCAAATAAAAGATTTCCTTGGTGTTTCACCTGAGATCCCTCCAGATTATAGGTCTGAGCATTGTGACACAAGAGGAAAATATCCTTCTCCAAATCCCCCACACTTCTGTACTTGTGATTACGCACACGTTCCTGTGAAGCAGAGGGTCAGAAAGAAAACATCAATATGACCATTGCAATAAATCTTAGACTAAGAGAGGATATTCTGATAGGGAAATCACATTCCCAAAACCCGAAAGGTTTCACAGTAACAGTGTCTCCCATCTTCAATCCGTACAAAAGTTGTAAAAAAGTATGAAGGGGAGTTATGTGCTGGCCAGCTACCAACTTATGAATCTGAAAAGTGAAGCCAATACAGAACTGCATTGAACCAGCCAGCAAGGGGGCGACTCCACTGGTTGCAAAAGTTGTCTGTGGGCGCTTTCACAAGCCAAATCCGTTCATTAGTCGGAATCAGAGTGAAATGGATAGTTTTGGTTCAATTTGTATGTAGTCTGGTTTGCTTTCACAATTATTATTTTTTTGTGGAGGGGCATGTAAGAAGGAGGGCTGGAAATATACTTTGTTTTGTATTTTTATTCGAAGTTCTTATTGGTGGAGGACTCTGCAATGATCTACCGTGCGCACAAATCCTTTCTCCTCCGGTTAATCTCAAATTATTTTATAAACACCATTGTTTTTGTTGACTTTATTCAGCATCTCCTGTATGTGGCTTTCGGCCCAGATGTCAGTCAAGCTGATCAGTCCTTTCCCAGTCATGCTGCATCTGTTGCTCTGTGTACATCTCACAAAATGCTTGTGCAGGTAGCCCACAATTTGCTGCGTTTTGTTTCATTTTGTTTGGAAACGGTCCCCGTCTTGCAAGTGGTCTCGGACTGGTTATTTTACGTCCACACCAGAGTCCAATTGGATCGTTCACATGTGACCAAGGGAACCGTAACAAAGATTTTACAACACCCGATTGAAGCTGACTAAACTTTGGCTTGTTAAAGCGCTTTTGAAGTCTATGAGAAAATGGCCATAATTTCCCCTTGATTTATTATCCAAGTCAGCTAAACATCTTCCTTATGAATTAATGACATCAAATGCTTCACTTGCAAATGGTGGTCCTAATTAGAGTCGATTAGACGATAAAGTCTCAACCAGGGAGCACTTTGAAAGGTCAAAGTTCTTAGAAAAAAAGACAGTGTTTTACGTTCATCAAAAATAATTGTAACAATTAATTGTAACATTTTGGTCGCCTAAAAGTGCCACGTTCAGCGCTCAAACTAAAAGACACAGACATGAGAGTTGTATCAATCTTATCATCGAACTGAAAGTAAGTAGACGTGTTTCCCAAAATGTTCAACTAATTCTATAACCTATAAGTATCGAGTCAAGCCTCAACTTTTTCAGATCGTCATCTTAAATCTAGTGATTTGATCAACAATTCCACTTCAAATTTTATGTTTAATGTGAAATCTGACGTTCAGTCCCAAAACTTGACAGCAGAGGTCACTTTAGGCTGATGAGTACATGGTAAATATAATAATAATAATAATAATAATAATAATAATAATAATAATAATAATAATAATAATGTGTAAATGGACAAAGCCTTTTGTATTTTTCTGAGTGTCAAGAAATCCTGTTTAAGGCCATAACCAAAAGTTTAAAGTCAGCCCCACACACGCTGCTATTAATACTCCCTTTAGCACCAAATTGTATAAATCTGCTACTGAAAATAGTTCCCAACAAATACCCTATTTACTCCTTTTTCAGTAATGTTTGCTAAAAAAAAACCCTACAGATTTAAGACCACTTGTACTCTGCTGCAAGTACATTTTAGACTGATTCTAATTTTCTCAACTTAAACATTAAAAACACAAATTTTATGAAGAACTTTTTGACGGAGAAACTGCCTCAGTGTTGTGTAGACATGAATATCTTAGTGGTTTGGGGTTACATGAGAGTGAGTAGATGATTTGATCAATATTTAATCTTTTCTATTCTTTAAACCCTTTGATGTGCGACTGAATCTCAACCTTGGAGTGCAAATCTTCTCTAGCTAACAAGCTTGTTAAATTATTTTTTTCTACCTATTCTGTCAAGAAATTGAGTCTTTTTCTGGGGTCAAGCTGGCTTTATGGATGACAACATCTACCACTTTGGTCCAGACTGAAATTTCTCAACTGTTGGGTGAATTTACATTAAATTTGCTACACGCATTCATGCTTCCCAGAGGACGAATCCTCACGACTCAAGCGATCTTCTGACTTTTCCTCCAGCCCCTTAATGAGATTGACATTTGTTGTATTGAGCGTTTTAACTACTATTGGATAATGGCCATGATTATTCAGACATTCGACAATTTGAAAAAGTCCTTCACATCCTTTTTACCTTTCACAGCAGCTAAATTCTTGTGATTTCACAAGATCACTCGAGAATTGTGGCATTACAAGATCACACCTCTATTTTGACATAAAGAGGTGACTGTTCATTTTAAATAACAATGGCGGTAGCTCCTGCATAGGTTGACATAGATGAAACAGTAGCATCAGTTATTAGAACTGGATATAATTTCTTCATGAAGGAAGAGCTAAGAATGGCACCGACAACTTTTGCTCTTATGATGTGATGTGACTTCAGCACTGGACTGTGACAGACCAGACGGCAACCTTCGAGTCTTAGCAGTGAAGCAAACCTAGAAGTGCCATAAGCCTGCATTCTTTCAAAAGTCCAACAGAGGTCGCCAACAGTGGTTGCAAAAGAACTCCGGTCCTATCTATCTCAATACAAAATGAGACTACTTCTCACTTGATTTATTACATCAGAAAAAAATCTTGTGGAAACATTATGGTCTCAATTACTGGTGTCAAGTCTTCTCCAAGACAATATGATGTTAACTATGTAAATAATGGTCCCATTTATAAGAAAACAGATTACATGGCAAGCTGTCAATCAGGCAGGACAGAAGCACAGCAAAAACAATGTGTATCCATGGCACTGTGTACATCTAAACAGCCGTGAATTTGTTTGTTGTTGTCTGTGTTTTCGTCTCAGAACTTTGACCCTTTCACTGTGTGTTTTCAGTTCATGGAAGTTAATTTGAACATTTTGTGATCAGTGTTCAGTTGTACCGAAAGACACTCCAAGGAGTCGGCTGTTCACATTTTCAGGTAAGTTACGTACATCTTATTTTAGCGTTTATTTTTACATCCAGCCTCCCCAGTACAAATATGGTCTCTCCCTGTTTCACAAAACAAAGATGTCACAGTGACCACATCCATTATTTATATACAGTCTATGTGACAGGCAGATAGTTGATCCAATCACCTGCCAGGTATTTTTTTTAAAAGTGTCTGCTCTTTTCCAAAAAGTTTCTACTTTAGAACAAACCATCTGGCAGCATCTGGTTAACATGCTCTCAGGATTAACTAAATAATATATATTTAAAATGTAATATTTATAATTAAACTCAGAAGATACTTATTGCGATAAACAAAACTGGGTAATTCAAATAAATAATACGATATTTATGAAAAATACATGAAAGTTTCAGTGTTTACTATTTAGAAGTATATCATCCATTTGGCACCACACTGTCTGGCTATTTATATAATTTTCTCAATCAGTATTTAGTGTTTGCATATTTAAAACGGAGACTTGTGTATCTTTTGATGTATTATGTATCTATTGGAGTTTTATCTCCCTCTGACAGTGATATCTGTACGTGAGTTGTGAGTGTGTTCAGTGACACTTACCCTGATCCTTCTGAAGTCGACAGGCTTTCGGATCAGCTCGTAGTACTCAGGAACCTCCTTTTTAGAGGGGAGCTGCACAAAGCCTTTGCTGATCTGTCGACCCAACCTGGAAGCATGATGTGATAGTTGATGTTATCTCGTTTTTCTTATTTATCAGGAAATTGTTTGGTCGACATGTGATTGACATTTATTTAGCAAATGTTGCTACAAAAAATCCTCCAATATAAATGGCAGAAGAGGTCTCATGTCAGTACCAGAAATTACAGCACATAGGCACGTATCGCGTTTCAGGGGAAATATTACAGCATCGCGGGGCAGCTCGCAGTACAACAGCGCGTTCTAAAAATTGCACACATGTATGTTCCGCGGTTGTAAAAAAAATGACTGCAGTTTATGTTGTAAAACCACTGACCTTAGGTTTAGAGTAAAAAACTTCTGGTAAGGCGTTATAAAAGACAGTTTAAACAGTAAATAAATGTATGTAAATTCCAGAAATTAAGTAGTTACAAGGGTCAGGTGACTGCTGCAATTTACGAAAAAAACGTAGGTTACGTTCAAAACGTGATTCACATAACTTAAGTTAAAAATGGTTTACTTTTACATTTAGTCATTTAGCAGACACTTTTATCCAAAGCGACTTACAGGAAGAGTAAAAGCAAACAATCAAGGTATAGTGCAATAAGAGCTATTAGTGCATCAATAAGTGCTAGTGACAATTCTTTGAGGAGTAGAATTATCATGTGGTCTAGGAGAGAAGATGCTCTCTGAAGAGATGGGTCTTCAGGAGTTTTTTAAAGGTAGGTTTACTTTTGTTTTCACACAGGACGCGCACCCCATTCTTCCAGGTGAAAGTCTGTTGCTTGTTTGACCCAACCACCACCCAACCGCGGGAGTCCTTTACTTAGCTGTCAATCACTATTAAGTCAGCAAGATGGTGGCGGCCACATTACAGCGTACCATGACATTTGTAAATGTAGCTCGTTTTTCGCTGCCTGTACACACGAACTACAGTATATTGACTTTTTGACAGGAGGACATGCTGGTTGCTAACATGCTTAGCATTTAGGTTAGCATTTAGCTCAAAGCACCACTGTAGAGTCTTATTGCAATATTCCACCATAAAGACTTTTAGATTAAATTAGATAAATGTCTGACATTTTGAGTTAAATAGAACCCCAACCTCCCAAAAACTTGTCTTTTTAGTGATGTTATCCAAAATGTGCTTTGTGACACATATTCAATTGAAAACTGTACAAATACATTATATTTAACCTCTTAAAAACACCCTGCCCGCCAGCAGATAGGTGCAGAGATAGGATAAGACCAATTTTTTTCCCCCCCACGTAGTTCATGCATGTAGTTGCATCACAATATCATGACACAGTCCACAAACAATTCAGAGCCCTCACCCGTCCTTGTAGTTGATAACCATATCTACCAGCGTGCTCAGTGTTCTCGTGAGCTCAGGTGGGTTTGGAGGTAGCTTCTCCGCAGGTGGGCGTCCTCGCTTCCTCTTGACCTTTTCGCCGGTTTCCTGCCCGGTCTGCAGCTCTTTCTCCCCATGATTATCACTTTTACGCTTCTTAAGACTGATGTCCTCCTCCATCTCCTCCAGGGAACCGTTTTCTGCTGCTTCAGGCTGCGGAAAGAGGAAGCAACATCTGACAAACTCAAACTTACATCGAGAGTAAAGTCAATGAAACATTGTGGTATATAATATTTCACAAAAGCCTGCTTCCTTTGTTGTTCATATTAAACCTCAGCATTACAAAAAGAATAACAACTTGAAATGTGACCAATATACATTTAAAACTCTTCCTCTGACTTTTATGTGGCAGTTGGGTTGCTCAGACACTGCGACACTATATATTTTCAATTATCACAAAGACAGAAACCTGAAGCACTTCAGACAGCCATCTATAGAGTCTAAAACCCTGAAATTAAACACTCACAGCTAATTAGCACTGCTGGCTGGAGTTTAAGCATTCAGAATTACAGAGTATGGTTTTGTATTCAAATGAAAGAGCGTTTATTTATTTATTACGATAGCATATGAATTTGCATGGACTGAAGCGACCCAACTGCTGTGCTGTCTCTGCAAATTTAGGACAGATTATTTTATCTGGAGGCTTTGATGTCAGATGATTATCGAGGGGAGGCAGAATTTTTTTTTTATGCACAATGAATTAATTTGAAGAAGCCATGTTATACCAAAACACAGAGGCTGTAATATGCGATAAATCTTAACCCATATACTTCTGGTTTTGCAAACAAAAATTTGACAAATACACGATTTTAGGTGCGTGGTGGTGCCTGCTTTATCCTGAGTTGTGTTCAACCCTTTCATCGCTCCTTTTCGAATATCTGCTGCAACCACTGTATTTTCCACAAAGGCAATTAGAGGCCAGAAACATGAGTATGCATGCAGCAAGAGCAGCTCTCGCAGCAGCAGCAGCAGAAGCAGCAACCCGGCTGGAGAGAAGAGGGAGGAAATAGAGAAGGCATGCTGTCCAATCCGAACAGAATACTGATGCATCAATCAAATAGGCTCATGCAGTACACATTGAAATCATATATAAAGCATGCAGTCAATGCACAAAATGTATTTCTCAAGGACAAAGATGAAAGCATGCTGAAATATTGCAATTTTTTGCACACACTGGTGAGTAAAACAGGAAGAATTTTTACTGAAAACAATAATGATTGTTATCCAAGCCTCAAAAATAGTAGAGATGGTGACAAACGCTGGGAAAAAAACAAAATGCATGCATGTCCATCGGAACCAAGAATACATGGCAGAGTTAGAGGAGACAACAACACTACAGAGGTAACAATAGAAATCCTGTTCATCATCGCTCGGCTCAAATGAAGGCTTTAAAAGCCCCGCTGCTCTCTCTAAGGGGCTGCAATCGTTCCAGCGGAATACTGGAGGGATAGAGGGTAATCCTCAAAGATGTATAACACAGCTGAGAGCTGCCTGATTGACTGTACATGTGTGAGTGGAAGGGTGTCAGTGTGTGTGTGTGCATGTGATGCTCCATGCCTGTGCTATCTCCTAACAAGCCTGCCTCTTTCCTGACTAATCTGGCAAAGATTCCCTCTCATCTGTTACAACACACACCTACACACACACACACACCCCTCTCTCCCCCCTTGCTCTGCCTCACACACACACACACACGCATACACACACACACACACATACACGCGCGCGCGCGGACACACAGACAGACAGGAATAAACTCGCGCGCTCTCCTACCCTGACGCGCACACACACATTCAAACGCGCACACACATTTTTTTGTATCCATCTCTTCCTCTCTTTCTCATGCGATGTAGCCTGGCTGAATCCTGAGCCTAAGAAGAAAAGACATGGAGAGAATATTTACCTGACTGCAATCTGCAGGCTGGCTATCAGGATCGGCTGCAGCTGTGGGGGAGAGAATTAGCAAGCCAGCATAGCGGCGAGCTGCTAGTCTCTTCATCAGCTGATCACTCAGAAGCAGAGCCCAGAAGGGGGGAGAATAAAAGCGCTATGTTTTCATATACAAATCAATGGGCTGGGGGAAAATAGAAATGCCATACCCATCTCCTGTCTGCAGCTCTCCGAAGTCTTTTTCCTGACTCTGGAAGGCCCCGAGCTTGTCTCCCTCTGCATGTTTTTAATATCGACTGCTGCCAGACGGGTTTTTTTTTCTCTCTTCCTACCCTGCTGTTAAAGTTATCGGGTCCATTTTTATTTTTTTTTTCTTCTAAATTTTGCAATGCATTTCAGAAAGAGCGTGTTGTCAACTTAACTGCAGAGATCTTAGAAACATGCGTGCAGTCTGCAGCAACATAGGACATTCATATAGTTCATACAGAGTGTGCACGTTTGTGCAAGCGCGTGGTCGCTACGGGAGACATGTTGTGGAACAATGATGGGCGCATATGAACTCAGACTGAGCGCACTTGTGTTTCAACTTGACTGTTCACTGAACGACTATTGCACTTTATTATTACAGGTCATTCACAGGTAACTAACTCAACAGCGCCCCCTCAGGTGGAACACGACTTACTTCACATCACAGCTCTTTTTCTTACAAGAACATCAGAATCAAGCAGAATATCAGAATGGGCGATTTACTGACAGCCACTTTATTAGGTACACTTGGCTAGTACTGGGTTAGACCCCCATTTGCCTTCAGAACAGCCTTCATTTTTTCAACAAGGTGGTGAAAACATTACTCAGAGATTTTGGTGAGATGCAAGTTGCTGCAGATTTGTTGTCTGCACATCCATGATGCCAATCTTCAGTTCAACCACATCCCAAAGGTGACTGGTGATTGTGGCCATTTGAGTACAGTAAACTTATTGTAATGTTCAAGAAATCAGATTATATGAGTGTTGTGACATTATTCTGCTGGGAGCAGTAGCCATTAGAAGACGGGTATTGGTGGTCGTAAAGAGATGGACATGGTCAGCAACAATACCCAGGTAGGCTGTGATGTTTAAACAATGCTCAGTTGGTCAGGCTGTCACAGCTCAGATTGGGGGGAAAAGCACAGGGTTAGACAAAAAAAATGCCCACTTTCGGATTACTTCTAACAATGTTACACAAATGCCAGGTTGAAATCCTGGGTTTGTTTGGGCCAACTGCCTCCCATCCCTCTCAAATAAGGGACCTTTTAACACTTTGTCAGTGAACAAAAGTTAATTTGATTGCTGCACCTACTTTTTCCCCTTTCACTTTTACCTTTTCATAAGAATAGCTACACACTGTTAATAAGAACAACCATTGGGCCAGGTGATCCATGCTTTTATATTTTTACGCTAAATTCTGACCCCATTATATGAATGTTGCAGCAGAAATAAAGACTCAGACCAGGCAACGTTCTTCCAATCTTCTGTGTCCAGTTAGAGAGCCCATACCAACTGTAGCCTCACTTTCTTATCTGACAGGATTTTCTTCTTCTGCAGCTATAGCCCTTGCACTTGCTGTGCGTTCAGTGATGCACTTCTGCATATCTAAGTTGGTTATTTGATTTAGTCTACTGTTGCCTTGTTAATAGTGCAAACCAGTCTGGAGAGATCTGAGATTTATTCCAATGAACATGGTTCAAATTTGCAATGTGTATCCCCCAGTGTGTCAGACTGGAAAGAGATACTGAAAGAATTTCAGATGGAAGAAGTTCAGATATTTTCACCATTGGCAAATGTACTTAAACACACAGTGTTATGTCTGTCCAGACAGTCTCTTTCTGCTTCTGTCTGTTAGGAGTCAAGAGTTTATCAAGGCATAATTCCATGACCTTGCTGCTGACAACATTGGCTGGGAAGCCAAAGGCTAAATTTCATGGGACGCATAAAACACAATGTCCTCGGCAGTTTAGGCTTAATATGTACAACATAATCATGAGTGAATATGGTTAGAAACTGCCAATACACCATTCTTTGGAAACCCTAGAGATGGTTGTGCATGAAAATCCCTATTGGTCAGCAGTTTCTGAAATACAAAGCAGCCATACCACTTTCAAAGTCTCACCTTTCTTCCCCAATCTGATGCTTAGTTTGAACTACAGCAGATCTCTTGTTCCCCCAAATTGAAGATTTCTTTTCTCCCTTGTTTTTGTGCAGCCGCAGAATACCAGCAGAGTGATTAATGCATTAATAGTGACTCAGATTACACTTTATTTATGTGCCAAGACAGCAAGGAAAAATATCTCTGCAACCCGAGCTGCTGGGCTGTAACGATTGCAGCAATAACAGTGGACTTTTTTTTTTTTTTAGTTTGGGCTGATATTCAAACACATCTGTTTTCTGTGAGTCAATTATGGGTTTTTTTCTAACATGCGCACAAAAACACTGCTGGAAAACAGCAAACAATGTCAGAACTCCCACCACTGGAAAGCAGGATAGAATGAAAGATCCTGTTGCATGTTCTTCAAAAACTTGTGTGGCTGGGAGTGGAATTCAATGGAACCAGAGATGAATCATGATGCACATGAGTGGAACAGGCCATCCACAGCAGTGCCGTCATGCCAGCATTTCCAGCCCATTTGTCACACTTAACTTTTGTAGAGTCGATTTCTTATTCTTATAACCGTAATGTAGCTTCCCCCAATGTCTGTTTGCCAAAATAAAATGCTTTTTGCAAAAAGTCAAAACACAACAGTATTAGATTCTTTATTGAATTCCTCAAAACTTAGTTTCAAATCTCAGTTATTTCTTAATAACATTCATTTTCAGGACTATGCACCAAGTTTTGGGGAGTTTTAGGGGTTAACATTAAATCTTTGCAAACAAAAAACACTCATAGCAAGATACTCATAAAGTGTTTTCAGCCTTTCAGTGTCTCTGGCATCTCTTATGCTGTATCTCTTATGCTGACCACTTGCTACAGTTGAGTGGGGCAATTATGAATCCTCTTTCACTCTTTCTTTAACTCAGGCCCACAGAGAGCCATTTTTGGTCTAGTTTGTGGGTAATGAGGCTGTGATTATCCTAGAGGTCACAGCAGGTCATTGCATACAGTGAAGTCAACTTTAAAAAATGCTCTCTATACAATGAAATGGCTACTTTGGGGAGTGACATCATCACATAGATAAATACGGCTCATTGAATCCACAAGAGTCTCAGCTTTCCGGTGAGAGCCACTTTATGCGATTCCAAGACTGTTAAGATACCCCAGTGTGCAGAAATATTCAAATACAATAACACATTTGTTCTGCATGCAAAAACAAACTCAATGGTATTTACCTAAAGCTACATGGGATTATCTTTAAATTGGCATGTATGTAAAGGGCAGACTTGCGGTACACATAAAACCCTCTTTTATGCAGATATCTCAAAGTCAGAGGTCAAGGGGCCTCTTTGAAAATTACCATGCTATTTTTTCCCTATGTCTGAGCATTATTACACCCTCTTATTAACAAGATATCATGACAAGTTTGCTACCAATCGATCCCTTATGTCTTCTTGATTAAATATTATATATTTAGGGCCACGGGGCAATCGCACTGAGCACTATTGTTATACTGTGGATTTTTTCTTCTTCCTCTTCTGGACGCAATTTCGTCCCTTAATTATATATCAAAACGTGCGGTTTGATCGGGATCGGTGTGCTATTACTTTCCTCTACGGAATTTGAATTTTTCGCGACGTAAGTTGCCCAAAATTTTGCATTGAAGTGACGGCTGAAAAAAAATGACCGAAAAAGAACAATACTTGGAGATTTTAAAATGTCTACTTCTCTGGCATAATTTCACCTAGAGACTCCATTTAAACTTTAAACAGTAGACACAAGTCTTGTGTATCGGTGTATTAATCCAAGTTTGGATAGGTCATATAGTTTTTTATAAATCCCTGTTCAATGACCATGATCATTTTTGGAGAAATTCTGAGATTATAATGGTGTGTATTGCACGGAATGTTCGTGTCACAGTGTGTGACATCATCGACAGAGTGTAGAGGGAGTGAAAACTGTGTCATTTGTGTAGGACGCACAAATGCACTACCAACACGTACCAACAGTCCCATTGACTCCCATATAAAAAATGCAGAAAGATTTCTGTAGAAAAGCATATTTAAGTTTTTCAGATCACTCTTACAAAGCTATTTCTTAATTTTTCTTCACAAAAAACATATGTAGCTGTTCAGAAAGAACTCAGGACACTCAAAGTGAAGTCAGATCAATGATAGGTATTATGGTTTTGCCAAAAATGCTTTCTGTTCGAGGCCAGAAATTCCAGTCTGTCCACCTCTGGCTGCTGTCACTGTTCTGGAACATTCTACAATGGCAGTTAATTCTGTTGATTGCTCTGCTCCGATTGGTCGACACCTTTGATGTGATTACAGTTACAGATACACGCACACATGCACACACACATTTGCCTGCAAGTGCACACACTCCTCCAGATACACATGCTTCACACACCACACACACACACACACACACACACACACACACAGGTAACTTTATGTGATTTTCGTTACACACACACAAACAAATGCGCGCGTAAGCGCGCACACTCCTCCAGATACGAGTTTCACACACACATTTTGAGGTTAAAGGGCATAGGCTGCTGTATAAATAAATACTTGAAAAGGAATGCTTGTTGTAGGTGTGCTCCTTGTATATAATATAGTATCATAACATTACTAGTATTAATTGTTTGAAATCTCTGAAGAATCTCATCATAGTGTACACACACCGGCAGTAGCCCCCGTGGCCCTTTCAGAATTTCCCCAGAGCAAAATTTTCTAATGTTATTTACTGTAGCCTTAAGCCTGAGGCCACTACAGCCTGCGAAAGACAAAAAGTTGGTACAGATAGGGGGCATGAAAATGTAAAAAGCAAAACAAAGCTTGTGAGGATATACAATCATGGAAAAAAAAATGTAAGACCATTGCTTTCTCCAATTTCTTGTTCATTTTGATGCCTGGTACAACTAAAGGTACATTTGAGTTTAATTTAAGTGCTAATATCTTGTTGTATAGGGCATTAAAATGAGCAAGAAATTAAAGAAAACAATGGTCTAATATTTTTTTCCATGACTGTATATGTATGCTGTAGCAAACAAAAGGTGCAATTTAACATCAGTTGAACTATAATAGACAGTGAGCTCTAATGGGATATGATATCAGGGATATAGGAGGATGCATTGTGTCTTGCTTTTACATCTTAAAGAGCTACATGTTGTGGAGAAGGGGGATTAGACCCATATTTTACTGCAGAAGCCTCAACACATACACAAAGACAGGGAGCAGCCCTTGCAGGCTTGAAATAATAAATCATTAGCCAGCAAATTAATCATTAGCTAGCAGATGTCGAGAACATGCAACATAGTGTACTGTAAACAGGAGCGCTGCATGCACTGAAACAACGCTGATGATGGTATTGCTTTGCTTGGTGTACAGGTGGATTTTACTGTGTTGTCAGTTTCAGAGGGCATTTATTAGTGTTTTAGAAATGAGAAAAAGAAGGGAGCCTTTATTCTTTTGCTTTTGAAGAACACTGTATGGAAATCTATTTTAATAAGTAATAAGGTGTAGTGAAGTTTCTGCTCAAAGAGTGTGGCGATGTAAAGTGGCTGGGTTAGCTAACCCAGATGAAATGGAGATATTATTTCAGTATTATGTTCCCAAGAACCACTTGCTCAAAACCGTTGATTGTTACCATGGCAACTGCAAATTTTGATGGTGGACCTTGTATATCATCATTGTATTTTATTGCTGTTGCTGGGAAATGACTCAGAGCACTCTCAGTCACACATGCACAAGCTCTCTGTAAAGGGACACAGTAGCACGCTGCGGGGGGTGGGGGGGTCATGGCTTATAGGGTCATAGCGTCATAGCTTTCTATCTTCTTCACCAAAAGCAACACTTTTGAAACCTTTGCAAGTAGATAGAATGTAAATCATGCAGGAAAACAAGAGCTGAGGGACACAAAAACAATCCACTGTGTCACTGCACGAGACACTACAGGTGAATAGTTTTTTTTAAACGTTTATATATCACCATGAAACTTCCTCAGTTTGTTATTTACATTAAGGTAATATTCTTTTGCATTGCAAGTTTTCTGAAATATTATGTTTAGTTATGCAAATGAGGTGGGAGCTCATTAAATATGCATATATTTACATATTTCCAGGACATCATTCTGAACATTGGATAAAGCAAATTTCAATATTATTATTTTTATTTTGTTGATAAATTAAGAGTTAAAGTCTCCTTTTATCATTTCATAAATATATAATATATATTACATAATTCATTTTATAAATAACAGAGAACACTGTCAAAACCATAAAAAGTCAATTTTCATGAACAAAATGTTGAATAAATTAGGGTATGATACAGACAATCCCCTCTGCAAAATCCTTCAGAATATAGTAAGGAAAAACTGGTAATTTTGATGTCTGTATGTGGAGCTGAAATTGAGATTTATGGCTCATAGATTTATAAAATACTGACTTTTAGTGAATTTAGGAGAAATCTACACGCAAATGGATCAAATATAGCAAAAATATACATCCAACTGTTGTTTTGGATGTTTTCTTTCCACTATTCTGAAGGAAGACAAGGTATGGGGAAAATAGCCCAAAATTTCAAAGTGTATGAAAAAATGATGTTTTGCCAGTACTGTCTTGCCTTAAAGTCTTGCAAATACAGAGAAAAAGAAATCAAACTTAAAACTCTTATTTTACACCATATCACATTAATACACCATCAGTGTTCTGATGTAAAAATAAACATGAGTCTCTGTTGCAGGGCTGATGCAGAGTTGAATCATTGTCCCACATCTATTCCAACATTGCCCCACAAACTCCCTTCTCTGAGCTAACTCCGATGTAATATTTATAAAATATCAGGGGGCAGGTTATTCTGAATGTTGATAAATTCTTTATAACTTATTCAAAGCTGAAATTCAGTCATAATTGGCAGTGGCGCAAACATGGATGGAGCCGAGCTTACTTTGATCAGGCAGTGATTTGCACTGTCAGGCTACAATAGCCAACTAACAACGAGTCAGTTGTTTATATCAGCCTTCTGAAAATATGTTTAAAATTTAAAGCAACTTGCTGCTCTGTCCTTGTAAAATAGTCAATAAAAGCTTACAATGGACACACGTGTGGGCAAGTGGGCACGGTATGGAAACAGAGGATGATAAAAGGTGAGATGGAAGGGAAAAGGCGGCGAGAGAAAACAAAGAGCTGGGCATCAAGGGATGAATCAAACTAGTGTCTGCCAGACTGAAGGCTGGGGAAAGAGGTTTGAATGACCCCTTGAAGTTTCAACAGGCTTTTTTTTCTCCCAACTGGTTGAGTCACACAGAAAGAAAAATGTGAGAAAACATTCATCCAAGACACCCACTGAAAGCTGCTGAAATTGAAACCTGTTGAATGTGGAATAAAACGGAAAAAAGGGCTCCATTAAAAGCTTTAACACTCTTTAAAAAGTCTCTGTGTACCTTTTCTTGGAAGTGTCTTTGCTTCATTTGATCAGCAGCCAACAGCAGAATGGGACAGAAATAAACTGGAGAAAACAATCTTGAGGTAACCTTGCCCACTGAACCACAATATAAAAGCTTGTTTTTTTTCTTTAGATTATTGCTCTTCCCCTTTGTGAAATAGATGTGAGTGTGACTCAGATAAATTGTGTAGTAATAAAAATATCCTGTGAAACTATAACACAATAAATACCGTACTTGTGGGACTGAAAGTTTACAGTAAAAGATTGTTTCAGCAAATGATGAGAGCGTTGTAGTCAATGATGACAAATCACTTTATTTACGGAAGAGAACACATTCAGCTGTTTAGCCTTCATCAGTGTCAAAACTATCCATTATAACATAGACACCACTAAGAGGAGTAGTTTGACATTTTGGAATTACGCATATTCTCTGCTCAGTATGCTCAGTCTAAAGAAAAACTCACAAATTAGCACATCGAGTACACTATCTTACAAGTGGCGCAAGGTGGCACATAGCGCAACTTTCATCGCTATTTTCACACCAACAGTTGTCATTTTCACACCCAGCGCCCACGTTGTGTCAGTACTTGCGCCCATCTGTTCCACCACGGGTGTGTCGGTCTTTAAATGACGAGTGGTCACGCCCAGTGTTAACACACTGCCATCTTGAGGCAGCAGAAAGCTATTGACCAATTGACCAAAATAGCTAACAGTAGCTCCGAATCTCAGACTCACATAGTAAGCAATCACTAGGGTAGTATGATCAATTGGCGAACTCAACAATATCATTTATATGGATATTTTAAATAGGGCCCTATATTCATCTTCTCATCCAAGCGAGTAAGCAAAGATGTGTATTCCTTCACAGTATATGTCATTAACAACAACATCTCCCTTCAATCTCAGACAAAGAAGTGCGAGAGTTGTATGCACGTGCATATCACTATAGTTTTGGTAAAATTACAAAAATGAATCATGTTTAAAAAACATATCATGCTTCATAGTTATTCTAGTGAAGCAGAACAGATACAGAAAAGTTATTTACTTATAAATACAAATTGATTTTTTTTTACATTACAATAAAAAATATTGGGTGTACAAAGTTTAATTAGTTTTATGGTTTAAAGATTTTTTCATCAGGATAATTAAGACAATTTAAAAAAAAAAAATGTATTTTTTAAAAAAATTTTTAAAACATATTTACTGCCACAACTTTATGAGTTTTGATGCTCTTGTACTGTTTTGTGTCTTTTTTTTCTTTTGCAATTATAAAACATTGCAAAGAGAATTAAATTATTAAAGAAAATTTGAATTGATAGTATATCATAGATTGATTTAAGATAAAGCATTTACTTTAAGCTCATATGAACATAAATAATATACTCTGCCATGCATATGTTAACTATGAATTAAATACTATACAATCATGCAATCTCATACATGTCAGGGAATAATTTGCATTCTGTCAATTGTTAGACAACTATTTATAATTTCCCACTTCATTATGGGGTCTTTGATACTGAATCACTACATAAATAAGAATTAATAAGCATCAATTCAGGCTTTGGGGCATCACCTCATTCAAAGTTATTTCTGCCACCAGAGGAGGAGAGAGACTTGCCACTGTGACGCGCCGCTACCTGTTGTAACACATACACACAATAAAAAGATTTTTTAGAAACAAACTACATACTGAGTATAAATGTTAGAATGACTGTTGACCTACATACCCCTGTCTGTCCTTTGGAGAAGTTGGCATGTGCATAAAGGAGCACTGCAATATCATTATGTCCTGCCTCCAGAGCAATAGACAGGGCTGTGCTTTCATCCTGTAAACACACACAAACACAGCATGAGAGCAATTTATGTACATTTACAGATGGAATAAGTATACTGTATACATTTAATTTAATTACAACTCCTTTGTTTCCCTGACATATTAAATCGAAATTCTTAAACAAGCGTTCACTCTTCGCTTACATAATATGTGAGACGAAGTTGAAATGCTTCAGCCTCACAGCTTGAAGCCAACACATTTACAGAAGCCGCACAGAGTGGCTGTAATGACTCACGTACGCTGTCAGTCAGGGTGGCATCACAGTCTGGCTGTGCCAGCAATTGCTTAACAATGTCGGCGTGGCCGTGCTCGCTTGCGCACATCAGCGCCGTGGAGCCCTCGTCGTCCTGCAGATTGACCTCCACCCCCTGAGCCAGGAGCGCCTGCACCATGTCCATCCTGCCGTGGCTCACAGCCAGCATCAGTGCTGTCTGACCCGCCTGGATGGCAGGAGAGAGGGGTTAAACAGAGTGAATAGGGTTAATGAGGCTGAGTCCACACATCTCAAGCATTTTAAATATAGAGCCATAGCTTGTTTGTAGAGTCAGGCAGATCCAACCATTCTCCACACATTAGCCCTTTTCATACTGCGGTTCTGCAAAAGTGCTGCAAAAGTGCAGTGACGAACTCTCCTGTCATTTCACCTCAGGACATTCACACTTGTTCTGCAGAGGTGTAATATTGGCGTCCATTCACATTGCAGGAACTAAGTGAGAGAAGCAGTAGTGCTGCGCAGTAGCGGTGAGTGTATTCAAAACAATGATGGCTGAAGAACTGAATGTTGTGCTGTTTCCTCACTGTAGAGATTCTACATCATAAAGCAAAGTTGTTCTGCATTATGATGAACATGATTCAATTAGGTGATAGGCATGTTTCTGATGATACTTTCTTTCTTATTACTCGAGTGTTGGTTGCACAAATAATGTACATCACGTGATTTCCTTCTTGCCGGTTCACATTGAGCGCCTTTGTTACTACCTTGGAAGGCGGTACAGAGCTGGGATCACTTGGTCCCCCCATTACGTCTCTGAGACGTTTAGACTGAAGGTGAAACATCACAGAAGCGTAAATGTCGTAGCTTGAATCAGCAGACCGAAAGGGGCTATTCATGATATGATGTGCAGAAGGTACAGGAACATTTTATGTAATGGTTCCATGATATCCCATGTAACTGCACAAGCATTAAAGACTCAACAACAAGCTGTTTTTAGTAGTACCCATGGCAGCATATGGACACAATTTAGAGAAACAGCAGGACATCACACCCACTTCCATTACCAGGAAACAGACTGACCTGGCTGGCCTTGGCATTGACATCTCCTTTTGTGAAGAGTTGCTCCACAACTCTCATTTGCTCTGGACTTTCTACTGCTGCGAGTGCAGCCAGCATGATGGGCGTGTAACCTGCTTTGTTCTGTTGATCGACGTTACACACATCTGCAGAGAAAAAAGAAAGAAAAGAAGAACGCAGAAAGATTAAAGGAGGACAGAGGTTTATATCTTCATTTATTTATTGCTGGTACTTTTTTTTTTTACTTTTAACCAAGTTTCATATAGAAAAACCTGCACAAAATAGGACATTTCTATGTTAAAATATCAAATTAGATGACCAAACCCCAAACGATATTCAGTGTGTTGCTTCTAAAATGTTAGCACTCTCAGCCATGCTTTAATTGCAGAGCAGCAATGACAAACATTTCGGCCTCGCTCAAAGTACTCAAATTACTCTGGCTTCATCTCGGCTTTTCAATTAAAAGTTTGTAAAAATTTTGTGAATGATAAAATTCTAAATAGTTTTAAATTGTAGCTTGTGCATCAAACAACCTTCACTTACTTTTTCAGAAGGGCTTTTAACCAAAGCTTTCATCATGCTTTTCTTTCGGGAACATTACAAAAATAAACTTTTAGTACGTTTGTGTGACAGGGTGGATTGGGGGTCAGTACTTCCTTTCGGATTTGTTTACCTCTATTCCACCTGGCCTTGATACAGACAGAAGTAGGTCCAATCTCTGCTGAAAGCTGTAGCAAAGCTTTTAGTGAAAAATAAGAAATAATACTATATCTCCTCCATTAGGACTTATTCAATTCTTATTATTATTCTTATTCACTTATTCAATGTTTGCCTGTTCAACTTATATTGATTAAGATTTCTTAATGTCCTGGCCCTGACGTATATTTAGTACCTTTGATCCCTTTTAGACCTGTGTACAGCTGGGGAAAATATTGGAAATGTTGGTCATTATGGTTTTAAAAGTACATCTTTACATTTCATTTCTAATGTTACCATTACCAATTACACAACCTGCACTACAGGTTAGTAGAGACAGGCACAGCAGTAAAGTGCAGAACGTCTGAAGATCAATAACATATCTTAATAGTTTTTTTTAACAAATAAATAAAGTGTATGGATTTTTAAAGTGTGGTGTAATTATTGTTTTGTCTGAGAGTAAAAAAGATACATTTTAAAAGAAAATCTGTTTTGCTGGGGGAAAAAAAACTAACAATTTTAGGCAATATAATGGGGTAATCAGTATATGGTCAGAGTAGCTCATTACTGTTGTTCAGGGGAGAAAAAAAGGAAAACATCAAAATTGCATAGGCAACTGAGACAAATGCATATTTTGGGTCTTTTGGAATAAGTAGACCAGATTATTTTTATTTTTTTAGGTTGCATTGCTCCTTTGGACAATGCAAGTTTGTTTCTTCAGTATTCAATTGTATGTTTACATATTGTTAAAATAAGTATGAAAAGATAAATACATCGTTTTTTTATTTGTTAGTTGATATTTCTTGATGCAACCCATTTTTCCTGAACATTTTAACAAATTAGGTTTCTAGAAATTGGTGGGGACAAAATCTGACATTTCAAAAATCAGTGGGTACATGTCCCCAGCATCCCCAGTCTACTGTAAATGACAACTATGATCTTACTCAATCACTCAATATAGAAAATTTGCCCCCTAGTGGCTGTTGGGAAGCATAGTAATGTCTGCAGACAACACACTGAACCAGAGCATTATGACATCATGTTGTTAGATTCAGCAGTGGAAGAAGTCTTCAGAACGTTTACTTAATTAAAAGGAATAATACTGCAGTTTGTAAATACTCTGCTAAAAGTAAAGGCCCTATATTCTAAATCTTACTTGAGTAAAAGTAAAAAAGTATTGGCACCAAAACATACTCAGTACCAACAATAAAAGTACTCATTTTGCATCCATTTAAGAATAATTACATTTTTGGATTAAAATGAATTAATGTGTTTAATTAACTCTAATGTAGCAGCAGGTGAAGAAAGAGCAAATACTATTTTTTTATTATTATTTTTTATAATTTTACAGCCTACAGCAGGGTACCTTAATCCATAAAATGAAATAATAATTTATTTGTTTGTTTAAATTGAGTATTGAAAACTTGAATCTAAAGATGTAAAACAAATGTAGTGGATTACAATGCTATATTTGCCTCCAAAATGGAGTATAATTATAAAGCAGCTTAACATGGAAATAAAAAAATAAATTAAAAAAATAGATACACTCGAGTCAAGTACAAGTATCTGAACATGTCCTTTGGTTTCCCTGTGAGTATTACTGTACCTGCATCAAGCAGTTTCTTGACAATGCCAAAGTTGGAGTGAGACACACTATAGTGCAGCGCTGTGTTTCCATTGCCATCAGCCATGTTGGCTATATGTTGCAATACTGAAGGTGAAATGACACGAAATGTCGATAGGTAATCGCCCATAGTGTCAGCAGAGGCTGACTTGTGGCTGGACACAGAAAACCACTCTTGCTGAAGTGTTTGAAGGCAGTCATGCTGCAAAGGACAAAAGAATAAAAAAAAGAAAAACATAAACGTGTTTGGATGCATCTATAAATGTCTTGCAAGTTGCCATAATTCACAGCCTGCAGAGCAATTTCAACATTGAATGGAAAGGAGAAAATTGTTATTACGAGGGTGTGACTGAAAGAACTGCGACAAAGAGCATAACAAAGCAACAACTCATTATTAAAATGTCCAAAACCATATCAATAAAATAAGCTTCGGAATCTGTCTTCACATAATCCATACAAAAGTTTTTTGCCATGTCGAGAGTTTTGTTAGTATTTCAAGTCTCATTATGAAATCTGTCTCGATTTTCCTATTCAAAATATTCTTTTGAACTTCCCTTCGCTCTATTTGTTTACCAATTTATTGTGCAAGTGAGGAGTCTCTTTCACTTACAAATAAAGTTCTTTTCAAAATGCAAGAAAAGTGCAATGACAGAAAATTACAGAGCCGACACATTCCTGCGCTTTTTCCATCCAATGCCAAAGTCATTTCATTTTAAATGACATACTTGAACACACCCTGCCTTAGCATCTCTCCACACCCATCCAGTGACATACCATTAAATGTACGCACACACACACACACACACACACACACACACACACACACACACACACACACACACACACACACACACACACACACACACACACACACACACACACAAACACAAACACACACACAAACACACACACACACACACACACACACACAATGTGACCTTCAATGGTTCTCTGCAAAATATAGTGAACAAAACATACCAATTCCTTGCTGGATAAAGCTGTGTCATCACTGAGGTGCATCTTTAAGGCTTGACAAGCAGAAAACATATTTTCACTTAACGTACACCTGAAAGGAATATAAAATGCTACAGGTTACATGGTGCAAGATTGCAATATTGAAAGGTAATGCAGTAATCTTATTCAACTCAGATGTGACTTCTGGACTGTGTACCTCTGTGTATGTGATTTTGCAGATGGTTTCAGGCCCTTGTTGGAGCCACCTTTACCCTTTCTTCCTTGCATTCCATCATGAGAAGATTTTTTGTTTCCTCTCCTTTCCACTTCCTCCGAGTTTGCCTTCTCAATGGCAGAGAGCTCATAAGATGACATGGGGTCCAAACTACAGACATAAACCCAGGAGTTAATACAGTGAAAATCTGTTCCCATACAAAATATGAGCATAGACATAAAAAGTTTACCCTGTGGTCACCCTCATGAACTTCATACTCTTCCTGCTGCTGCTACAGCCTTGGTTGCCATTCTGTTTCTTCATTACAGATCGCAGCCCACCAGCATTACTTGCCCTGTCTGGAAACAACAATGCAGCACATGCTTCTGAATCTTAACATAGTGTATTCTTATTAAATTCAACATATGTAAAGAAACACATAGAAACCAACTGTGTCAATGTGGGCAGGACTTGGTGAGGATATAATACATTCTTACAAATCTGAAGGCCTCATTTAAGAAAAGGGAAAGCTTTCTCTGACGCCAACTCCTCCTACGAAAGCCATTCAATTTTAGACCCTCAGCCACAAACTGGTATGTGGTATGTGACGCCCTCCAAAACCAGGGATCATTCCAAACATTGCAAGTGTATCCCTCTGAAAGTCAACTTGCCAAGCCAAAGGCAACCACTTCCTCTAGATGCAAGTTTAGAGTGGGCCTCTGAAAGCAAAGTATTTTTAAACTGGACTACTTTCACACAGACAGTATTTGTAGCCACCTAATGTTTACTCTATTTCTCATGAAGATTAACTTTATAATACCCACATCCACACATTATTACCTTGCAGAGATGATGAGGTCTGTTGTTCCAACATCTGTATCATTCTTTTCACCTCTGAATCACCCTGTTGGCAGGTTCCTGGGTTTGCATTGTCACACTGAGAGTCAACTACGATTTGAGATGGGGACTGAAAGTTTCTGCTGACTGCAACAAAGAAAGAGGATATTAGTTAATTGTATATTGCAGTTAAGACGCTAATAAATGGTAAATGGACTACATTTATAAGGGGCCTTGTAAAGGGGATGAAACTGCCAAACTTGTGATCAAAGGACCTCCCAAATGAGTTGGATACAGACAACGCCTTACGTGAGATATGCTATTTGTAACTACAACATTTACAAGAAAACTCCAAATCTACAGCGTTACCTGGTGTCTGAGAGTCTAAAGGATGGACTTCTGTTCCGTCTTGAGCTTCAGCTTTGTTAGTGCAGGACAGCTTGGAGCTAGCATTTCCTCTGCTACTGTGCTGCTGGGCAAACCCTTCCTTCTGTGGAGTGTGGTCCTCTGTGAGCAGGTCCCCATGCTCCCTGAGAAGCCAATGCATCTTCTCTATGTAATGGTTCAGCTCTGGATCCCACTGGGACTGTGACGATTGCTGGAACGACTGGCCAGGTGTACTGGAAGCAATTGACAAATCCCGAATCCTCCCCTCCCCAACACCAATGCTCCGCGTCTTGATGGGGTCAGGGAGATGGGAGGGTCCAGAGGCCATATTACGGGTCTTCAATCCAACCAGGAAATTGTCATTTATGTTCGTGAATCCAACACCAGCATCTCGGGTTACTTTGGGGACTGTCCCTGGTGTTTGTTTGAAGGCACTTCCTGGCAAATTGTCTGTTCCCACAGCAATTGAGCATGTCTCTGGGGCGATGCCTTTGACCCTGTTGCCTACTGACACTGTCCTCGTAACAGTTTGAGTTGTGTTGGTGTGCTTGTCTTGGGTACTTAGGACAGTATTGGTGCTGGAGTCTGTGTTGAAGGCATGTCTGGTGTTGGTGAAGCGAGACACTGAACTGGACATGGTGTTGGTACGCTGAGAAGCTGTCTGGGGACATGCCATGATTCCCAGATCCACTCCTCTGATGGTATCTGTGGCTATACCTTGAGAAACAACTTCTTTTGCCTCACAGATGATAACATCAACAGAACAGTCCCCACAACCCACAGAACGATACTTAACCTGTCCTTTCTTAGGCCCCAGATTCTCTACTGGTACCACTGTGTTGGTTTCTGCATCACTATATAACTTTATCTCTGTACAAACTCCTTGTGTAGTTGTAAAAACTTGGATCCCCACGCCCTTTTCCATGGTCTCCACTCGCTTCCTGACCTCCCAGTGACTCATGGGTACATCTGGTCCTGTGCAAACATTCTTCACCTCAGCCGTGCAACAAGACACTCCCACAGTCTTCACCTCTGTTACCTCCCCTACGCTGGCATCTCGGAGCTCTGTGTGATTACCTACTCCTTGGCTTGTGGTGTGAGGCCTTGCCTCGCTGCCTGTGCTCACAGTGGATGGTCTAGCAGACGAGGCTTTATCTGCTCGGTTTCTAGCTCCTGCAGCCTGAAGCTCCAGTTTAAGACGGCTCATCTCTGTCTGGAGAGCTGATTCTTTCATCTCTGCTTCTAAGTGACAAATTCTCTCCTTCAAGGCACCTATAATTAGTTGTTGGGCATCAATCTCTGCTTCCCTTTCTGTATAAATTCCAAGGTTAACTTCAGACACCTCTGTTGCAATGGATCTCATCTCTACCTGTTCAGTGTTCACATATTTGTTTTCTTTTGTGGATTCAGACAAGTTGATATCTAATTTTTTGTCAGTTCCAACTGCGACCAACTTCATAGCCTTGTCATGGAGAGGGCTAGGGCCTTTTCCATGCCATGCTTGCAAATGTCCACCCTTGATGGTTCTTTCCAATGCCTGCATCTCTTTAGTCAGTTGCCTGAACTCACTGAAGTTGGTGCAGTCACTCTCTATGCCCTCAACTCCTTCCTCAGTATTCACCTTGTTCTCAGTGTCAGATTCTTCCATGCTACATGCTCTTTTCCAGATCTCATCATTTATTTCCTCAATGTCACTATAATTCTTGAGCTGGGAGACCAATTGCCTCTTTTCCTCCTGAAGGACCGAGATTTTTACCTGGAGGATAGGGATGATTGTCACCTGCTCTTCCAACTCCTTCAGCCTCTGCAGAGCTACCACCATCTGGTCACGGACAAGCTGCAGGTGTGTGGGAACTGGGGTGGTTCTACCAGAGCTCTGTGGGCTAAGCCGAAGGCATCCTGTGCTGCCTCTGCTTCCCAGTGACGAGCTAAGGTGGACATGCGCATCACTTCCTGAGCCGGTAGGCTTGTTCCCATTGTTGTTCTGATTAAATGCGCCCAGTCCAGTGAAGGGCGAGAGCGACCCATGAGAGCTTACCCCTCCAAAGCTGGCCAGTCTACGACGGGGATGGGGCTGAGGTGGAGTCTGGCTCGCCACCTCCTGCTCCAAGTTTTTGAGGGTCTCCATTAAGGTCTTTTCCACCACAGGGCTTTGTCTTTGTAAAGCAAGAGATCTTGTAGCAGGTTGAGGCTTTGACTCATTAGGTGCCTGAGAGCTTCCTGGTCCTTCATTCCTGGAGGGTTTATTATCCAATGAGGAACCATGTGGTGGAGGAAGAGGAGGTCGACCTCTGGTTGTAGAAGACATGCCCAGTAGTCTTGTATCATCAGTGCCAGATGATGACAAAGATTCTGCTGAATGCGACTGGCTGGATGAAATGCCACTCTCTGTTTTTTCCACATTGTTGACGGCCACTCGGGGCCTCCTCTTAAGGCTTAACCGCTTAATGGTGCTGCCGTTTTGGAAACTGTCCACAAACTTGAGGTAGTCCACGTCCGACTGATAGTTGTAGTCAATGCCCAGGTAGTTAGAAACACACTCTTCAGTGTTTTGACCTGTGAGACCAACAGTGGAATAACAATTACTCTTACAGTAAAATAAATATTCCAAATTAAATGTCCCTGATTGCCTGAGATGAAAAAACAAATGAAGTTTTGAGTTGAAAAAACATCTTTAAAACTTTATATTTACAACAGTGAATCAGAGACAGAATCTGTTTTTAACTTTTCAAAACAAACACTTGAAAATACAATCTCTAAGGCTTTACGCAATATACCTTCTGTCCTTAGATTTTTGTCTTTACTTACCTCAGTATTATATGCTCATCAGCGGCCGTTTCTATTCAAGTCTAGAGTCTTCCTTCGATCCCCTCGAAATGTTTTTGACTATAAACTCCCTGAGTCTGACCCACAAGAAGAGGAGGGACAGAGGAGGATCTACAATTGTGTAGACACTCTGTTTTCGACAGTCACTTCTCTCCAAATGCCATGTCTCTCTACATAGACTAAACCCACTCTATAATTACTGTGCAACTCTCCCTCCAAATGCCTGACCATACTTTTGGCAGGTTTTCTCAACCACAGACATCTATCTACAGACAAGTATTTCAGCCAGTAAACACACAAAAAAGTAACAGAAATCCTTTTCATTTGTCAAATACTTGACCATTGTAATTCCTTAAACAGGTATAAATTAATTTAAAATATAAATACTTTCACTGTCTAGTTCAGAGGGCTGTTTGAGTTGATATAGATATAGATATTCCACTGTTTGTAATTTTTTAATTCCATCACAACCCCTATAAACCAGAAGCTAAACATATTTTGTGCATGAAAAGCAACACACAGGTTATTAAATAGACAACAAAATAAGCATTTAAGGTATTTAGAAAGTAATAGCAATAGTTACCTGACACATTTCTCATGATGTAACTGCCTTGAGCCATGAATGTTCTGATTTGAAGTCTGTAAATTAAGATGAAGAAAAGTGTAGCAAGCATAACTTATTTTACTGTGCGTGTATTATCCTTCTGCATTACTTCAATCTCTCTCTCCTTCTCTCTCTCTCTCTCTCTCTCTCTCTCTCACAAGTCCAGCAGTCAATAACGGCTAACCTTACAATGCTTACATAAAGGAAATGCAATACCAGGCCATGACATATTATAGTTAATTCTGCAAAAAGTACAGTGGGCAAAAGGCTAAGGCTCAGTGCACAACAGTGACTCACCGCATCATAACGCTGTATCATTTTCTCATCACTAAGCACCTTCTGTTCTCAGCACACGGAGGTTTTGAGGAGAGCAAAAGATGCACATGGGTTTATTTCTGTTTAAATGTCTTGTATATGTTCTCCCCTTCATAGAGAGGTGGTTACATTTGCAACTGAAGTGAAAAGTTGATTAGTGTTTCTGAATAAAACAAGTTTAAATGAGATAGCTTAGGAGAAATTGGGTGGTTCCAGCAGAAAAAACATCAGGACTTAACAGAGAAAAGAACATTTAATATAATGTTCAAGTCAAGTATGAGAAAACACATGGTAATATAGCTAATATATGAAAGAATATATAGAATCCAGGTGTTACATCCAGGTGTTACTCCCAGTCTTACATACGTAACATTTAGCAGATGTGTCAGAATATATTTGGTGTATACACTGTGTGTGTGCGTGTATATATATATATATATATATATATATATATATATATATGTATATATATATATAAACACTCTCTACATCAAAATCAGGCTGTCTCGACACTGACACTGTGAAGCCTGAAAACCTGAGTGAGCGCATGACATGAAGCCTCAGGCAATAAATCCAATAAGTTCAGCAAGCTCTCTTTATAGTCAGCCACAGTGACCGAAAAGTACTATTTCTGCTGAAATCACATGAATGTTACAGGGTCAGACTGACTTGGGAAAAGTCATTGTAGCGAAGAAAAGACAAGTTTGCTGTTAAAGAGAGAGAACAAATGCTTAAAAAATAAATACATTCAGGAATGTGATAGCATGAGATAAAGCAGCGATAGGAGAGATAAGGAAAGACACAAGGACGTTAACATTTAAGTACAAGGTTTGAAATGTTTTCATGTTTTAGGCCTTTTTGATTCTTATACATCCTCATTCAATCACTCATTCACTAATTTACTCACAGACTGACACCCAGAGGACACCGAGAAGTGTCTCTCTTATACACTTATGTGTTTTATATCTTACAAAAAATGGGTTGTTTCAGTGACCTTCACTACTGTATCGCTATTGTGACACATTAAAGGTGAATGCGGTTTTTGCAGTTAATCTTAGGCAACTTTTTGGCTGTGATGTATCAAACAAAAGGGTTTTGTTTGGGGATTGTTTCCTTATCGGAAGCGAGGGTCAAAAAGGACATAACACATTTTATGCAGCACATATTTTTTAAAGCCCCCTGAGGCCAATTTGTGATTTGTAATACTGACTTCACTTGAAACACTTATGTGAAATGTCGAATAGTACCAGAACAATCAGCAAAACGTTTTCTCCCCTCTAATCTTTACTTTTAATAAAATATTATTATTATTATTATTATTCAACAGCAAGAGGTCGAGAGGACAGTGTTTTGTCTTAAGGGGTCACAAGGCAGAATGCCCCCCCCCCCCCCCCTTTTCTATTTTCCAGGTGGTTTTGGGAAGTCGTTAATTAACATTTAGCTTCAGAGAAATGCAATTCACATGGACATCCTCAACTTTGACACTCACAAAACCTGCTGTAAGTTGTTGTAAAAGATGACATATTGTGTAGTTAAAGATAACTTAATTGCTAATTGTCTTTTTAAAAAATGGGCCAAACTTTGACTTTAGGCTACCCAAAACAGTAGTTAGCAAAGTTGGATGCTGCTTAAGCCTGACGCCTTGTGGCCACGGTGAGAGAAGATAAACTATGTTATAATAGTTTGACTTTGGTGCAATATCAGTATGTTAAACAAAAAGTGTCGGGTTTTTTTCTGTTAAAATTAAGCTTCAATTAAGTCGATGCGTCGTTAGCCTCCGTTAGCAAGCTAGCAGAGTCATGGGATGCCACTCACCTGTGCAGAGGAAGATAACAAGTTGAGGTGATGTAGAAGTAAAAATACAGTGCCACACAGCAACCTTATCAGTCGGGAAAGGTCGAATATAACTTATTAGACATTAATGCGATCGTGAGTCTCTTCAAGTTCCTCCTTTATTTCACGTTCCATCCTAAAGTAAGAAAGAAGTTTACTCTGCAGGAGTAGGGCAGATACTACGCATGCGCGGGTAGCTGTCAACATGCAGAGCAGCTGCTCCTGGGAGTCAGTCAGGTGATGAATAGTGCTCAGTGAAATATTGATGATGTCTTTTCTTCTATTGAATCTATTAAACAGCCTTAAGAAGACATGATTTGGTCTCTGTTGTCTCACAGGCATCTTTCTTACAATTTTCTGCAGGCTTCTCTCCAAGAGAATGGCTGGTTAAGTGGCATGTTTCGACCATTAATCAACAGTTGTGTATTTTTAGAAAACATTCTTAACACACAACTCCAAGTGTATACTTACTGTTATTGAAACATTTTGTATGCATTAATATTTGAATTATATCTAAATCCACTTTTCCCTCGTGGTATAGACTAAATAAATGTTTTTCCTGGAGCCAAATAAAATTACCCATTATTCTTTGTTAAAATAATTTGCATGGGTATAACTATACTATTCCAGTAATTAAATTGCAATAATGGCAAACAAAAGTTGGTCACTCTTACATTCTGCAAAATGGTACTGTACCTTAGCAGAGCTATTTTGGAGGTGCCTAAATTAAGGAAAGAAAAAAAAGTGTCTGCTTTTATTCGTAGAGAACTACAAATCTGAAATTAATTCAAGGCTCAGCAGTTACCAGCAGGAAATGCCTGCTGCTCATTATTAAATCTATACCCACATTTAATTTATATATGCAACAGCTTGTAAGCTGCACAGTGACATCGTGTGGACACAGTAAAGAAATACATTCTGCACTTCACAAGACAATAAGTTGTTTTCGTAAAGTTTAAATGCAATTCCAGGGAAAAGGACTTCATTGTACTGTAACATATGCTCTTTACAGACAAAATAACTTAAACATTTTATTTGAACAAGTTTGGATGTGTATGTAAGGAACCCATTCAACCAAAATCTGTTGTGTAATCTTTGAAAATCTCTCATACTGTCTCATACTGTTGTTATCATTTACCCAAAAGCTGTGAGTGGTTTGTGATTAACCATTATTCATTACCTCATGGTGGTAGCTATGGTCATGCCTGTTATCTTTGTGAAGTTCAAAGTTCAACTTTAACTTTCCCTGTTGTGAAACGGGTGTCTGGCAAATTTTATTTACGCTTATGTTGTAAGACAATAACTCCAGCTATACTTTTATCTTTCCATGTGTCAGTATGTCCATGCATGCCTGTTTTAACAGCACGTTAATAAAGGTGATATATAAAATTAGGAGGTGTAGACGGGGACAATGAGTCCCATGATTTGAACTTTGCACATCTTCAGGATCACGCAGGAAAGGAAAGTTTAAGCAGTTATATTAGTGTTACCAGAGAAGTGCTGAGCGAGTCATAACTAGAACAAGCTGTGCAACAATTATTTTCTCTTTTTTATTGCAAGGAAAGTATATAAGTGGTAGTGACTGTAGGCTATTTTTCCTCTTAACTATGTTAAATAAGCTAAATAAATCTCATTAATAACTTGGAAATTGTAAAATTAAACAAATTCAACTAAAAACAAGAAGTTATTGTTTGAAAGGCATGGCGCAATTATTGGTAATCTCTAAGCAGTAAGGCTGGTTAATTTAGCTGTTAAAACATTTTTTCTGTTAAAAGCATTTGGAATAATTATGCACTTCTGCACCATGAACTCTATGAAACAAGATCCCATTGTGTTGAGTCTAAATACTGTTTAACATTCAATTTCTCAATTTCGAGTTAATAAAGTGATTTTGCTCATTCAAAGTGTTGCTAACAAATTATATTTAACAGAACTTTCCAGTGCAGACTGAAAAAGATAATAATCTTGAATCAAAGTGAGGAGAGATTGAATCAGGCCTTTGCTACTTTAAAACAAATCACTATCTTTGAACTTTGCTCTTTTAAACCCACGGTTGCAGAAGTGATCATACCAGTCCCACTGTGGGAAAAAAGGACACTTTTGATTGGTTGGAAGAGTTGCACACCCCCATCCCTTCCCCTATCTCTGTTCTAGAGTTCACTTTTTAACTTTGGGTCTACGCTCACCTATTTCACTTGAGGCATTAGGTCCCAGTCCCACACCTGGCGGCAAAATGTCTGACAAAGGAGCCTTCGACACCAATGTGGTGACCCTCACCAGGTTTGTTCTTGAAGAGGGCAGGAAGGCCCAAGGAACAGGTGAGCTGACCAACCTGCTCAACTCCATCTGCACTGCTGTCAAAGCCATTTCGACTGCTGTCAGGAAGGCTGGGATCGCTAACCTGTGAGTAGATTTTCTTTTTAATATTTTTATGCTAAGGTGGGAATGATGGAAAGAAACATGCATTACTCTGAGTATGAAGGTGAATACCAAGAGAACAACATTTTTCACCCAGTTAAACATTTGCTAAAAAAAATAGTTTAAGGTTTGCAAGTTTTTATTCTAGTGCATTTTTTCTCTGTCTTATATTTGTTTGAAATAGGAGTTGATATCTGGGTTTATTGTTAGTTTAGGTTGCATGCAGTTTACCATAAGAATCAGTAAACAGCTTTAACTTTGGCACCGTCCAAAGGTAAACTCTGTACATGTTGTGTACATTCCTTCAGGTCAGAGGTCAAAAAGATAAGGGGCTTTTCAGACTTTTCATACAAGAACAGTTTACAAGAGAACTGGATTTATAGTTACATTTTCCTGCAATCTGTTTTTAAATTGCATCAGGCTTTTTGATCACAGTATTCTCCCGTTGCCTCTTTTGAAAGCTATGGCATTGCTGGAAGCACCAATGTGACAGGAGACCAGGTGAAGAAACTGGACATCCTGTCCAATGATCTGGTCATCAACATGATCAAGTCCTCCTTCACCTCCTGTGTGTTGGTGTCAGAGGAGGATGAGAAGGCCATCATTGTGGAACCAGACAAGCAGGTACTTACATCTGTACATTGTACATATGCATGTCTGTACAAGTCTGTTCCTTTATGTCACAGATTTTCACTTTTCTTTCTGCTATGATTGTAACGTTATTTGTCCTTGGCTGACAGGGAAAATACATTGTGTGCTTTGATCCACTGGATGGTTCCTCAAACATTGACTGTCTCGTCTCGATTGGAACAATTTTCGGCATCTACAAAAAGGTTTGTAACTGTGATGCAGCATGCTGGCTCAAAACACTGAATATATTATCAGCCAGTTGTTCTGTGTGGCCTTCAGTTACGTTTTATATGGATTTCATTATATATTTTAAGAAAACCTCCATAGTATTGCAAATCAATATCTGTAAAATAATGTAGTAGGGTCGATTTACACTTTATTTCTGTACTTAAGTATTAAATATAATTATTAAGACCAGTACATACACTTGTATACATTTGTAGTATGTTTTTATGCTATACGGCTACATTTCAGTGTGAAAAAACAGACTTTCTGCTCTATTACATTTAATCAGACATATAGTTACATATATCCTTATTAATTAGGTTTTTCTTTTGCAACTATCTGCAATTTATCAATGAAATGCATCATAAAATGTGTTATAGATTAAACTGCCAAACAATATATATAACATAGTTGTAGTGTCCTTCTCTCTACCAGCTATAATTTCAATATTGTAATGCATAATATTTTAATATAATAATAATAATAATAATAATAATAATAATTAATAATTAAACTCTCACACCTCACGTACCAGGAGACTTTTACTCTCATCAGTACATTTTAAGAACTCCTGGATGAATAAAGGAGAACTGCAACAAATAATCTGACATAAATTATAGAATAAATATATCTACTAAGAACTATGAATGACCAATGAACTTTAATATATATATATATATATATATATATATATACACATATACACATATACACACACACGCACGTATAAGGCTGCCCAGGCCCTGAATCTGTAGAATGAGGCCATATCTTTACAATTTTGTCTTGTGTTTTCTTTCCAGTGAAAATTACTTTCTAACTTATCATGCCAACAGTTGTATTGCTTTCCAAAATGCCTCTCCCTGTTGTGATATTTTCCATGCATTGTTCCACAGACGTCAGATGGTGAGCCATCTGAGAAGGATGCTCTGCAGCCTGGAAGAAACCTTGTGGCAGCTGGTTATGCTCTGTACGGCAGCGCCACCATGATGGTCCTGTCCACCGGTCAAGGAGTCAACTGCTTCATGCTTGACCCCGTAAGACTGAAGTTTTTACTTTCATGGACAGCATCAAAACTGCATACATAAATATATTGTTATTTTGTGACAATCATTTATTTTAGCTTGTTACTTTAGCTTTATACATTTCTTCATTATGATATTTATGGTATGTTTCTCATCATTTTCTTGTATTTGTTTTACAGTCAATTGGTGAGTTCATCTTGGTGGATAAAGATGTGAAAATTAAGAAAAAGGGAAAAATCTACAGCTTGAACGAGGGATATGCACAGCATTTTTATCCAGATGTGTCAGAGTACCTACAAAAGAAGAAATTCCCAGAGGTAATGGCAATGACTGCACAATCACTATTTTTTTTTAAACAAACAAGGCCTAATGTTGAATTTTCTGGCAAAATATTTATGATTCTGAATATGCTGACATACATTTATTGTGTTTCTAGGATGGTTCTGCTCCATATGGCAGCCGATATGTTGGTTCAATGGTAGCCGATGTTCATCGTACTCTGGTGTATGGAGGCATCTTTTTATATCCTGCTAATGTCAAGAGCCCTAAGGGCAAGGTGAGCAACAGAGCCTGCACAAACTGGCAAAAAAGTTTTTCATTATGGGGTAGTTTCAGATCAGATACATCACGTTAGAGCAAGAATCTACACATAAGTGACTCCTATGCTCCTTGCCTTGCAGCTGAGGCTCTTGTATGAATGCAACCCCATGGCCTACATCATGGAGCAGGCAGGAGGCATGGCCACCACAGGCTCGATGAACGTTCTGGACATCCAGCCCACCTCCATCCATGAGCGAGTTCCCGTGGTCCTGGGATCTCCTGATGACGTGCAGGAGTATCTTTCCATCTGTAAAAAGCATAACAAATAAGGTATTTATCTCTATTATGTATCAATCTTGCACAGGATCACATAAAATCGGCATCAATAACCAAAGTGTCTGGAATAATTAATAACTGGATGTTTTTTTTTCTTCAGTTTTTTGAAGGACTAACAGCAGAATGAAGGGGCTCAATCAGAACGCTGACTGTTGAATGAATGAAGAAACCAGGAACCTCACTGAGCCTACTAAGTCTGCCTCACAATATGCGAGTTCCATCTTGCTGCTGTAAGTGTTAAATGTAGAGACTTATTTTTTAAATAAAGGCAAATGAAAAGATCCTCATGTTCTTCATTGGGTTGTGGAAAGTCTTGGTTAATGTACGCTACCGCTCAAAAGTTTGGGGTCACTTAGAAAAGTCCTTATTTTTTAAAGAAAATCTGTGTTAGAATTAAAACAGACATACAGTGAGACATTGTCAATGTGGTAAATGGCTATTAAAGCTGGAAACGACAGATTTTCTTATGAAATATCTATTATACATTGTCAGCAACCATCACTCCTGTGTTCCAGTGGCACATTGTGTTAATTGATGTTTATAGTGTTGAAAGGCTAATTGCTCATTAGAACACCTGAGCATTATGTTAGCACAGCTGAAAACTGTTTTGTGCTGATTAGAGAAGCAATAAAATGATCCTTTCTCAGGCCAGTTGAGTCTCTAGAGGTAAAGTTGGAGATTTGTACAGGTAAAATTATTATTTCTACCCTTGTCAATGTCTTTACTATGTTTTCCATTCTTTTCTTTTTTTTAAACTCAATCTTGAATAAAAGATGTTTTCATGAAAAACAACAGACATTTTACATTTTTACATTTGACACAGTAGAAAATTCGTTGTTGTCGTTATTCCCATCCAAATCAGCTATTTTGTTGTTTCTACCACTACACATCCACCACATATAATTTCGGCCTCTTTCAAGGCTGAAAAAATACAGTGTTTCATTGACCATCTGCTCAAATTGTTTTTGGAAGCAACCAGCCTAATAGAGCACTTTGTGCTGAGGTGTAACAGGATGTTTACACACATTCACACCTGGAAGCTGCCAAGTACAAAGTCTGGTTCACTGGCCTCTGAGCAGCTTTAGTGCAGCAGCTGGGGGTTAAAGCTCTCGGTCAATGGCACCTCAGCAATGAGGACAAGAGCAAGTTCTGTTCTTTCACATGAACAATACTTTCCTTTTTATTTTCTTACTAAGAAAGCTGAGACCAACCTCTTTTACTATGTTTTGTTTGGACACTATGGGATTTTGGGATGCATGCAAGTGAAAGGCCACAAAAGGAGTTCTGAAAAACATACAAAATTGAAAAATACAACTCTTTTCTTTTTTCTGTACTGTTAATAGGAAGCTAGAGCCAGCAGCTGGTTAGCTTAGCATAGTGACTATAAACCAAGCGGCAACCTCCGGAGCTGAAATATGAACCAAAAGCTACAGTTCCTAAAATGGCCACTTGAGCCAAAGCGAGTCAATCCTCATAGATCCCCATGTTAACATGCCCAACTATACAGCAGAAATAAACATGTTTAGTACAAAAATAACTGTCATTGAAATATTATTAGGGCTCATAGTTAGGCGTGGCCGCTCTCAGTGGCAGGTTGATGCTGTCACGAGTGGCACTTTTTCAGCAATAGGGCTTCATTCAGCTCACCTGAGTTCACCCACATTCTACCTCTTTGTCCATTTTTGGATGAGCTGGGAGTTAGAAAGTGTCAGGCATGGTGACGGCTTGGGTGTTTCACTTTGAGATTCATTTTTGGTTCTTCAGAAACCTATGGGTGATGTCATGGAGCCTACGTCAGTATTTTATGCAGTCTATGCTTGAAACGAGGAAACTGCTTGCCTAGCTTTGCCCCAAGGTCATGAATTACACTTACCAGCACTTCTAAAGCTCATTAATAACACTTTATATCCACAAAATGATGTTTTGTACACCTCAGCTTTCAAACCAACATGTTTGTGAGTTTTAGAGGTCATGGTTTGCACATTTTCTAACTCTGGACAGAATCAGGCTAGCTATTTCCCCCTATTTCCAGTCTTTATGCTAAGCTAAGCTAACCTCATATAAAAAGGGCAGAAAAGAGTGGCATTAATCTTACATTCTTACATACCTAAACATTTTCAGGACAGAAGAAAGCCTTTTCATCCATGTCCATTAACGATTTTCATGTCTCTCAAACTCTGTATCCTTGTTAACCTCTGATGCCTTCAGAAGAGCCACAAATGTTTCAGCTTTGTCACTTCACTAATGAGCCATAAAGACTCACTGAGACAAACAAAAAGATCGTTCAATCAATCAAGTTTATTTAGGAGAGTGGTCATTATGGTCTATAGAACTATGACTTTGAAGTCGGCGTTCACAGTATGTGTTTTTCTTGGGTTGTACTGTAGCTTCCAACAAAAGGAAAAAGAGATTGAAAGTCTGATATGAAACTTAATGAGCTTTTAATAACCTTACAGCACAATAATAACATCGTTTAGTGGATCTCTGGCTGCTGATGTCACTTGGAAACTTGGCACTGAAGCGAAAAGCTCTTCTGAGCATAATGGAATTTTTATTTCCTTTTTTACTTACGCCTTGGCAATCTAAAGCCTCTTGAATATTGCATGTGAGTCATACAAACGTTAAATTATGTGAATTGATAGCAGATGTTCGATGAGAGACGGACGGCTCGGTGCTCTCGAAAGAGCTTCTTTGTATATATAGAGAATACAAAATAATTTATGTAGCTCCAGCATGCTGGATGGAATCCATATTGTCTGCTGCTCACTAAAAACTGAACCACTTCCTCTTTTTTTTATGTGTGTTTGTCAGCATCAGCATTCAAGGGCCTCAGTGCCCATGAGACACACAAACACTTACACATTACAAGCACACTTGTTTATTTCGATTTTGTTCAGACTGTGTATGATTATAGGTTACTGAGTCAATATTTAGATTTTGCAGGAATAGCAAAACCCAGCCTGTTTATTTTTCCCCTTGCTACTGTGTGTGGTGTGTGTATGTAACTGTGTGTGTGTGCTCATGTATAAAGCACAAGATGAAATGACATATCTTGGTTTGAATAATAGTCCTGCTATTGAAATAAGTATTCAAAGGAGGTGGAAAACTTTAAGGACTGATGTTAAATGAGCTTGGCTGCAGTGTAGTCTGTAGAAAGGCATTTCCTTTTATTCCCCAAAGGAGTGACTTATTACATCGAGCTGCAACACTGTCTGACTATTAATTTTTCTCAGACAAAGGCAGTAAAATTGAAATCATATAACAGAGGCTTGACACAACAGTGGAAAGTAGCATACCAGAATATTTACCCTTATTATGTTGTCATGGCTAACTGATTTATTCTTTATTTAAATCAACAATTATTACATAAAACAATGTCCATGCACCATTGTTTTGTCCCTATTTTCCAGTCTAACCATGGCAGGTTGGTACCTGTTGTTTTTCTGTTGTAGCCCTTCCTTGTCTGTCTGATATCCAACCCGTGTCCAGACAGGGTCTGTTTACTTTACACTCTGATGAAGAGTGTTATAGCAGTGCGTCTGTGGTGTGTCTACGCAACTGACAGCTTACTCAACAACCTCCCCCCTCTATGACTGCAGCCCAGTTTAGCTGGTGCTGGGCGGAAAGGAAGATCACAAGGGCAATAGATTGGCTAATTTATGTTTACACAGAAATGAAAGAAATAGAGGAAATACATTATGACATAAAAGTAGTACTGTTTTGAGCCATGCCAGGCTCCATCAGCCCATCACTTTAGTCCGGGCGGAAATATCTCTACAACTACAGGATGGATCGTGATAAAATCTTGTTCCGATATTTATTGTCTCCAGAGGATCAATCATACCAACTCTAGCAATCGCCTGACTTTTATTCTACCCTGACATTTGTGGTTTAGTGTAATACAAAAAGTACAGAAGTAGAAAAGGAGGCACACCATCAAGACAAGCAATGTTGAGCTTTACAATTAAAAATAACATTGCTAACATGTTTTAATGGGTCGTTTTAGTTTTTGAGTAAATAGCATAAACTGTAAAATATGGACGTGATCTCTGTGGCGTCACACATAGTTAACTGAGTGGGTGGCTCCAGCTGTTGCCATTTTGGCAGTGTCTGACTCCACCTTCCAGCATGGGTAAGCTGAGGTGGGCTGAATGAAGCCTGATTGCTGAGACACAGCATCTGTGACGGCATGCGCCTATCACTCAAAGCAGCCACATCCTTAATTACACAGTTACAGTTGTCATTAATGGGGAAATTATCCATTGAGACCAAAACACTTTTCTTCTACCAGGCTGTAAAAATGTTTATCTCTGCTGTAAACATGAGCATTCTAACATGGGGTCTATAGGGATTGACTTGCTTTTGGAGTCACCTTAAGTGGCCATTTGAGAAACTGCAGTTTTTGGCACAAGTGGCTCCAGTTTTTCAGTCCTGTAGGCTGCCGCTTGCCAAATGCCTGAGAAACACTTGATGATATTCTCATCAGTCTGTGCTGCACTTTGTATTTAGGGCTAATCAGTAAAAATTAGCATGCTTAAATAAGATTATGAACATTGTTTGCGAAAGACATGGTTAAGTGCAGCCTCAGAAAGCTGCGAGTAAGAATGAAGAAAAGTCTTGTTTGATGCACTTTATATTTCTTTATTAGACAGCAGACAGTCAAGAGTTGACAGGAAATGAGAGGCGATTGAAATAGGGAATGGCATGCAACGAAGCTCCCCAGCTGTGGCTCATAAGCACAAGATGAAAACTATATCCATATCTATGAAAAGATAAACATGATTTTGTGTGCCAGGCTGTGTGCCATAAAAAGGTTTTATAACTCCAGTCATCAGACTACACTTTAGACCTACCCTCCCACCTGTTGTTTAACTCCTCAGCATGGTTTTTCTCAGCACACTGACAGTATGCAGACTCAGAAAGCCTATGTTTAAATTAAACATAAACTCTGCATCCCAGACCACCCTGGCTGGAGCTAACTGCTAATCCAAATACTGCCTCCCCGTCCTCCAGAAAGGACCCATATTTGTACCTGATACTTCATGCATCTCCACTCCCGCCTACCCGCCCCCCCCCCCCACCCCCATCCCCACAAAATACTTATTTTGGAGGCAACAGCCCAAGTTTCCTTTGTAGATTAAATCACAAGACTGCATTTCATATTTCCACATCTAAAATCTCAAATTCAATCTGACATCTGGCTGAGTCTCTGGTTACAAAGTGTTTTTTGTCACTTTGGAGAAAACTTTAGTCTAACACTGGGACCATAACTGATGTACGTCTATAAAGCCAAGTTGGATGGGAGACACCATTACTACAGCAAAGAAGTGAAATGTTTTGTCCAAAGTTATGTTACTCGGCAACATAAATGCCTGCAGTGCACTGAGCTGGTCCAGTTACTACTCTCAAGTTTACTTTTGATGTCAGACTTTATTAAATTTCCATCAGCTCATGCATTTGACACCATTTTTAGTTTTGTTTCTTTCTCAGCAAATAAAACTGGCAAAAAGTAAATCTCCATATCTTCTTACTTGTTTCATTTATGGTTTATTATATACAGTAGTAACCATGATATTCTGTGGCATTTCTCTATGGAAGTGGGGAAAAAGTCCACTCCGATTTTCTTGATTTATTCTGTGGTGTCATAGATTGGGACAGTTGGACCAGACCACCGCTGGTGCTGCGCCCTTCCAAAGGGTGGTGTGTTTAGATTGGAAGCATGTGGTTACTGTCACTGAAGACAGCCTCATCTGCGCTCTGACCACCAGAATCTTCATAAAGTCTTCCACTTGTAGGATAGATGTGTAAAAAGTTTAGGAACAATAACTGTAATATATATGGAGAGAATCTAACCAATAAACTACAGGGCTCCTCATCCCCACTGAGGGAAATATAGTGTATCAAAGGATGGTTGCATTTGTATATATTTAGATATTCTTGCATGGGGGTTGTGCCACTTTTCCCATGTAATAGAGTTATTGTGTATCTCAGGCTGCCTGAAAAGATGTACGACTTTGTCAACTGCATCAGCAATTGTTCACCAAAATATCATAAATCAGCCCACGCGCTTCCTGTGTCTGCCCTGACGTTCTAAGGATACTCCCTGCACTGGCAGAAAGATAATCTAGGACCGATGTCCCATGCTTTTCCAACAGCGTCTTCAGTTCTGCTCAAACATTGTGATTACTCAGGGAAAATGCCAGGGAAGCCCTGGGTCACATCTAATTTTCTGTCTCCTGAAACAGCAGCTACGCCTTAAAGATCGAGCTCAAAATGTGCCCCACATTGGCAGCATGCCAGTCCGACTGAGTTTCAGAATGTGCCATGGAAATGAAAGACTGGCAATCTTCACGTCCTCCTCCTCCTTCAGCTCTGTCGTTGACTGTACAGAGTGTGTATGTGCATGCAGAGTTAGAACGCCACAATGATCCCTTCAAGCTCTGACTAAAGTATCCTGTACCTTTTAGAAAACACAACCAGTTTCTATGTTGTCTTACTTAAGGGTTTAAGGGAATAGTTTAACATTTTGGGAAATAAGTGAGAGGGAAAGAAGATTAATACCACTCTTAGATGTATCCGTTAAATATAAGGTGACAGCCAGTTAGCTTAGCATAGCACCAAGACTGAAAATGGGTAGCAACTGCTGGCTTGTCTGAAGAAAACAGAAATCCACCAACAACTCAGTTTACCATTCTATTTCATGGCCAACACCAATATAATCTGGAGTGTTCGCTGATTTCCTGGCAATACTGTATATTGGCACATACTCAGCTCTTTAGTTTTTGAACATATTGAGCAAATTAGTTATAAGATGTTTGAGAACTTAAGAAGTGCTGTTATTATAGGTACCCCTGAGTACCTAATTGGGGTATTTTGTTACCATTTGACGGAGTTATAATAGCTGTTTCCCCCGGTTTTTATTTTACAGATAAGAGTGTGTCATAGATCTTGTCATAAATTCCCAACACTAATGGGCAGCTTTTCCATCGCATAGTAGCATGGCTCTTGACTCGCAATTTCTTGTTTTTTCAATAGCAAAAAATGTTGATAGTACCTTGTAATTTCTGGTTTCACTTAAGTCATGGTTTCAGTAGAGCTGAGCCGTTACTAGAAAGTGGAGTTAGAGTACTTCAGACCAACTGTCACTATAATTATTGTGCAACACAGGACATCCAGGACAAACATATCATTTTTAAATAGTAAATCTACTTTCAATAGACCCCTTATCGGAACACCTCACTCTAGCGTCACACACAGGTTGCAGAAGCAATAAGAAGTCTGCTTTAATTACGGGCAAAGTTAAAATCTGTTTTGAACATGTCATGTTGTTTAGTGGGTTGCCAAAACCAAAAAGGTACTAAGACAAATCTTCATTTATTACACGTACATCACATTACTATTTTAAACATTTACATATACATGTTTCATACTTGCCTATCCCCGAGTGACAAGTTGTTCTAATATCAAGACACCATTTTATCAGTAAAATAAAGAAAAAGTCCAGTGAGAAGTCTAGTGTTCTTATTGGTGGTGTGCTTTTTTTTTTTTTCAACTGGCATGGTCATGCATTGTCAATGTTTGTATCGGTTGATAGCCACCACAATAGAGTTTATCCACTCTACCCAGATTTTTTTTTATTTTTATGGCAGCTAATGTTTTTTGCTATGAAGAGGATGATGTCATGGGAGTTTCATAGTGTTGGAACGGCAATCAGCTCAGAATCCCATCTTCATGAGGGGATATATATATATATATATATATATATATATGGAATAACAAAATGGAGGAAAAAAACTTGTAATAAAAGTGCGTTCTGTCAGGTTAAGTCGGCTGTACCTTGCCATGGAATTGCAGCATTGACATTGTGGTTGGCATAAGATTTATTGAACCACAGCAAAATGTATTGTGTCTGATCAAACGTAATGTATTAATGCTCATCACATTAATAAAACGCTGATTAAGGCTTGTTTGCAGGAGTTGATAGGAGCTTCCTGAGTTTCACCTTTAAATCACTTCCTCTGGGACCAAGAGTTCAACACATAGTGTAATGTGGTTTTTTTCCTCTTCGGCTCTGTAATGTGGATGCTGGGTAGTCAATTTTCTTTCTTTCAGGTTTCTTGTTCAGGCCTTGATCTAGTGAACAATGAATTCTCTGTTTGGACGTTGTGGTGGCATATCTGTCTCTGAGGAGCTATTTCCTCTTGAGCCGAAAAGTGATCCAATTTTGTGAGAGGAGAGGTCACGTTTCAAACAAAACCTAAACACCCTTGTCTGCCTTTGTCTCTTTTTCTCTTGTACCAGCGCCACACCTCGCTTTTTTTTCTTTCTTTTTTCTTTTTTTTTTTACACACGGATACCTTTATTACCTCTGGGGAAATTTGTGTGGCTTTATTATCTTCCACCTCTTTGAAGAGAAATGGTTGTGATATCTTATCACTACCTGACTACTGTCACAAAGTAGCTCCATACTGCAAGGCTAAAGAACTCTGGAGATTTTCTATCGTTCCTTATAACAGATTTTACTGCAGGTGTCATCAATCTCCTATAGGAACCACTATCAATTACCATGCTTTGTGATGGCAAAACCAGCGTCTACCTCTCAGTCTGGAGCTGAACTCTCCGTTCCAATCTATTTAACAGCCCCATCTGCTTTCCTGCAACATCCTTAAGTGAAACAATAACAACCAGAACATGAATCTTTTTGTTATGTTATCCAGCTTTACTCCCTGGCGTGGTGTTAATCTGTTTCATGAAGCAAGCCAAAGGAGTCTAAAAGTCTTGCTGATGGGAAACCAATAGAACAAAACAATTGTCTATCTGTTTATCCTTAGATCATACCAGGTTACAAACTTCTGACTCTGATGAATAAAACTTTCGGAGTATTCTTGGCTACTTTACAGCCAGATTGACCCTTGTTTGAACTTGTGTCTCTGTTCTCTTCTCTGAGTTCAAAGACAAATCTTTTTCCTGCCGTGGTGCATGGTTTCCCCCAGAGGGATGCACTCTCAGAACATGTGGTATCATCCTAAAACATCTCTGATGTTATACAATATGGATGTGCTGGTGTCTTGAAAAGAAAACAAAGGGGGAGAATATGATGCTGCTGAGCTAAATGCTAAAATATCTGTACCAAATTTCATGTCAATCGATATGGTGGAGACAGAATCGTCAAATGAATTTGAAGGCAATGTCTGAGAACATAAAATGTATAAAAATACTAGACTTAGCCACAGTGATGTCACCCATTGGTTTGTGGACTACAGTTTCGCAGCCTCAAGTTTAGCATTTTGGCCTTAACCATGTTGGTTTTCTTGGAGCCAAAAGTGACCATATTTGGAGTTAGACTGAGAACCCGAAGACGCTATGTGCACCCACCTATACTGGCAACCTGGCTGCACCAGACTCCTGCCAAGTTTCTACACGTTTACAATTATTTAAATGTGAATACGCATTGCTCTCCCTCTATCTGATTAATAGAATGCCATGGTAGCACTTTGTCAATCACAAGGTGGTGATGCCCTAAAGCATACCCTGCTTTAGAGTCTATTTTAATGTAAATGCAAGCATAATTTAGAAAATGAACATAATGCTGTATTGAAGTAGACTTGAACGTAACATTTGAGACCATAAACTCATTAGGAATTAGTAAATCAGGTGACCAGTAGGGTAATTTTCTAATAGACTTTTATACAATTGGACTTTTTTTTTCTTGTAGATATTAAGTAATTTCACTTAAATGTCCCAATTTTAACCTGCTGGGGGCGGTAGATGTAAAGTCAGTGATTGACCAAAGACAGTAGGGTTCATCCTATGGGTACAATAAATATCTGTGCCAAATTTTACAACAATCCATCCAATAGTTCTTGATACATTTCACTTAATAAATAAATATAGAAATACATTGGTAGAGCTTCACAGCATCACCAACTTCTGTACATAATTCAGCAATATATCCAGTAGCTATTGACTGACATTATGCTGCTGTGTGGCAAAAATCACTTTGATCCAGGTGATTCAGTCCCTCCTGTCTACCAGAAAACTATATACCACTGCAGTGCTGTGTTGTTGACTTGATTCAAGATGACACTTATACTGCATATTTATGCCATGACTATGCATGCAAGTTATTTTCCTGTTTTCACCAAAGGCATATAAATTCCTCGCTTTCATGTGAAAAGAATGAAGACAAAATATCAGCACGTCTTAGGCCGACATCTGAGAGGTTTCCATGAGCCACAGAAAAATGAAAAAAATGCAGGCAGAAAAACACTTGGCAGCTTTTTAATATTGACTCCTTTTCCTCCTTGCCCTCTCTCCCATCTCTCTCTCTCTCTCTCTCTCTCTCTCTCTCTCTCTCTCTCTCTCTCTCTCTCTCTCTCTCTCTATCTGCCTCTCTCTGGGCTTGGAAGCACTTGAATACAAAGTTCAGTGAATTGTTCTGGCATAGCAGCTTGTGTGTAATGACTTCTGACAGCAGTGGAGACAAACTGAAGAGCATGTCTGTCTCTGCATGAGTATTTACAAATCTGCTCTCGGGAACTGCATTCCAATTCTGGAAACACTATTATATGCAAGTCGCCATGAACAACCGCATGTACAGGATGCATATCCGGAGGTGCTGGTTTGACATAAATGGAGAACAAGACTGGAAAGGACATGAGGGGCTCACATTTCCCTCAGAAAAATCTGAAATGTTTGGTATAAAAGTAAAGAATCTGATGTGTTGGAGTAATTTAAGAGGTACAGTTTTGGGGGAGAGCAGCTGCCTGCTCCATCATACAGAGAGCCACTGGCTCGACTCAATCTGGCCGTTGTTCTCGTTTGGCTGCCATCCAACACTGATGGGATTTTGGTTCTGCTATGCATTATGAACTCCTTCCTAAAAGTAAAATGCAACTGTGGTCAGGGTGTGTTCTTCAGTTTGTTATTGAAAAGAAGGCCTTGTGCATTGGAGTGTGGCTGAACAAACTTAGAAGTACCCAAATTTGCACAATACATTTTGAATAGTTACATCCTCAACAGTGACACGGCACCCATATCTATCTCTGTTAAAAGCTGTCTTTGGCCTTGGCGGTCTGGGCTGATGTTAGGCTCTTTGTAGTTAATGTAGACCCTTGAGCAGGTCACCATTTGGGCTCTCTCCACTTTGATGTTGCTCTAAATTGAGTCTGCAGTCATCCTGTTGCTCTGGTATGCCAGCTGAAGGAGGCGAATGAGGGCTGGGGCGGGGGCGTTTTGGGTTGTTTGGCTAAGAACCTCTCCTGCACTTGTCTTGACTCCTCTCTAATCTCTCTAATTGGAATGGGGGGGTCTGAGGGTCCCCTGAGAGCTGCCACATCTTTGTGGTCATAGTGTGGTGATGTGACGGGGTCAGAAGAACAGAGTTATCCGAATGACTGAGTGGTTTTCCTTGCTACACTTTGTTCTGCTGCCCCCGAGGCCCCAACAGATCCATTCTGTTTTCATTCCAAGTGCTGGGTGTTTGTTTACATGGTGTGTGGCTGAGGTTGTTATTCCTCTTCACACTCTTTTGCTTGTTAAGTGTTATTGTTGGGGGATAGGAAATGCTCCTTACCAAAAGGTAAAGTACTGGGTAATTTGGATTTCACACCGTGGCTCACATTTGCACAGAATGGGCAGTAAAAAAAAAAAGCCAAATGCATTTTTACTTTTACTTTTCTCATGTGTAGAGCTCCTCCCAGCTCTATGTCTGGAAACCATAGGTCTTAAACCTTTAAACTGTCATGTCTTTATTGGCAAATGTGTTCACGGTTATGCTGTATCATAGCTCTGCAATCACAGCTTGTTATGTTTCATGGCGAAAAGTGTAAGACAGGAGCTCTGCATGTGTTATAACAGCTGTCGTCTCCCCCTGCAGGGAGGCAACACAATCCCAGTGTTTTCCAGAGAAGCTGTGCCTCATTACATACGGCTCTCAATGCAGGGACGAGCAATTATTCAAGAATGAGGCCACAGAAGTTGAACTATATATCATGTGGAATCCAAACTTTGTAGTAGCATTATACAAAGCTGGAGATTTATGGGTAGATTACAGAGAACATCTTTTATCTTTCTGCTTTTAAACAATAAGAAAAAACATTAGTAGGAAGTAATTAAGTACAGTTTTTAGTTTGCAACTTTATACTTCTACTCCACATTTAATTCAACTTACCAACTATGATTAACAGTAAGATTAATAATACAAAATATAGGTTAAGAAAATACTTTATTGCTTCAAAGAGGGAATTCACATCTTTACCATCTTTACCAGCTACAATATTAAAGAGATGTGCACATAAATTAATCAATAATTAAAATTCAATAATATAATATATAGCCATTCTGCAAAATGACTATTTTCACGTTTGGTTATGTGTTTTTTTTAACATTGTTATTTGTAAAATTTTGTGTGACTTTTTCTTAAGTATTTCTACACTGTGGTATTGTTATTACTTACTACTAGTAAATATATCTTAATACTTCCACTGTGAAAAACAGTTTATAACCCTATAGATATTAAAAGAAAAAAAGTACAACTGTGGTAATAACATTATTAGGTATATCAATAGAGTCAATAGACTGACCACTGGAGTTCTTTCACCCATCAGCAGCTATGACTGCATGACTCATAACTTTATAACTTTATTTATAATAATTATTTCTGCAATAAAAACTTTCTGTAGAAACCATGTGCAATAATTACATTTGTCATAATGGTCTTGAATATACATATTTGTATATATCCCTATTTACTTAAAATTGTATATATATATATATATATATATATATATATATATATATATATATATATATTCCCATATTTCTATTTTATTCTATTTGTACATATCTTTATTTACTTAAGACTTGCATTTTTATTTTATATTGTTCTATATTTAGTGTAGAGTTTAGTGTAGATTTTTTAAACCTTTTTTATTAACAGAATTGCTTTATATTCAATACAGCAAAAACTATAACAAAACAATTACCCTCTGATATCAATAAAGTATTTCTGATTCCGATTCTAATGATTTGCTAGTACAAGTCGTTGTTTAATCATAACATAATAAAAGAGTTCAGTTGAAAAACTTTAGCTTCAGTTTAAAAACAATTGCCTGCGTCACTGCCCGCGTGTGACGACACAATCACAACAGTCGATCGGACCAATCAGAGGCGGTTGTTGCAGAAACTTAATCAGCCCATCATCACACAGCCTTCATCACAAAGCTGCTGCAGCTTCGGTGGATGCGGGCTGCATGTGAAAGCTGATGAGTCTCGAAAAGTTTAGGAAACAAGTTTGTCCAAACTTTTACTCGTCTGTGTGGGTGCTGAGCGACAAATAGGCTCACGTGAAGCCTCCAAAACCGGACTGGGACTGGCGAGAACTGGAAACTTTTTTCTCAACTCTGAAACTTTTTTAATTTTTTTTAAATTTTAGATCTTAACATGATCGGCTTGTTATGGACCTTGTTGAGCTGCTTATTGACTGCCCCAACTGTGACATGACATGAAACCATCTCGGAGTAACTCTGTTCTGACGCAGCGCGATGGAACTACAGAAGCCCATATGAAGTCTAACTATTTTAAGCTTCATTCTTCCTGGAAATGGCAAGTCGTGCCAAATTGATGGAGCGGACAGCGGTTCTGATATGCAGTGTTGTGATCCTAATCATCGGTCTATGTGTCGGATCTCCTAACCACAGTCGCCGGCTGGTCTGCTGGAAAGCTATCCTTAAGTGCCACGGAGAGCCAGAGTGCCATTACGCTTATGATCAGTACCTCTATGCGTGCGCGTCTGTCCTCACCGGTGACCGTAAGAAGTGTCCCAGCCACTGCATATCTTCTCTCATCCAGCTCAATCAGACCCAAAGCGGCCCGGCTCTGGAGGACTGCGACTGCGCCCTTGACCCGGTCTGCAGGAGCACCAAGCAAGCAATAGAGCCGTGCTTGCCGCGGACCAGCACCCTGGGATGCACCGAGGCCCGGCGGCAGTGCGAGGCGGACCCGTCGTGCAGCTCAGCCATGGATGATTATTTATTTCACTGCCGGAAACTTTTCGGAGGGGAAAGGTGCTCGGACGAGTGCCGGAGAGTGATCACCAACATGCGCTCGATACCGAAAGCGCAGCAGCTAGACACTTGCGTGTGCGACGGCACGGACAGGAACATATGCGAGTATATAAAAGTCAGCATGAAAACTTACTGCTCTGATTCCAGTGATCGGTTCGCGGGGAGCGGCTTTTCAGACACTGAGGACGATTCCGATGACGATTATATCGACCAGGACAGTTATCAATATGTGGAAAACTCAAGTGACTCCCCACCTTGTCAGACTGCCCTAAATGTCCTGACCACCATTTTGGTTTTAACAAAATTTATCTGAAAAGGTGCTGCCTTTAAGGGCAGTTAGAAAGTCAGTAGTGTGGCTCATTGTGAGTCAAAAATCTCTTTGTCAGCCATTTTTGTCATTAAACTAACATTTGGGGTCAACACTAAACTTTCTGCTACAGATATGCACAAGTTCAGAACACTTAAAGTTTCTTTTTTTAATCACTCAATAGCATATGTTATATTTCACATTCAAAAGCTAAAGGAGCCTATTTTTGTGTAAAGATAGATTGTACAGTATATTGTATAAAAGTATTTTTGTCAAGATATTTGTTTGAGTGACAAGAGATTTGCACTGTATGGATAGATGAGTCCCACTCTTTTACTGCATTATGACCACAGAGGAAGGAAAAAATGTTTTTAAAGTGCCTAAAAGTCTTAAAACTGGGTTTTTCACCATGATGTGACCATATCAGAGGCTTGCTCTGAAAGCAGAGCAATTTTCCTTTACCAGCTGCAAAGAGACTTTCTCCACAACCCCTTCATTACAAACCAAAGTTGATGTAAGCCACTGAAATGTGTCTAAATTCAGATAATGCATCTGAGACAAGAAGCTCCTTAAGAGGGATACACTTGACTTTTGCAAACATGGATGTTTACGGCTAAGATATAAAGTGTTAATTCATGAAAATACTGTTCAAACAGACAAGGAAAAATAAGGTGAACTCCTCCTCTTGGGGGATCTGCAGCACAAGTGGAGCCAAGAAGCTGTTGGGTCAGTTTGTTTATACTCACCCCGTGTGTTTGTTAGAAGTCCTTACAAAGACACACTGAGAGAAAAAAGATGTCTGTGTTCGGGTGAGTGGAGATATTAAGTGCCCATTAGGAACACACTCCTCTGAATGTACATGCACATTTAATAAAGAGATTTAAAATGATTCCTTTGAAGATGTTTGGCTCTGTCTGTTTCAAGTTTCAGACTTCATTTATTGATTAGAGTGTGTCAGGTTAATTATAGCTTTGCAGAAATAATTATCAAAAGTTATCTATCTCTGTGCTTTTATTAATACATTTAAGTAACTCAGGTTAATTGGGTTTGCAGAAATATTTTATAAAAGTTATAATCTAACCTTTTCCCATGATTTTGTTTTGAAAATTAAACTATCAACAGATGAATCTGTGACAAAATATTTTCTCTGAAGACATTTAACACTATATATACCAGGTGTCACTGAAAGTACAGTAATTGCAGAAATGGGAATCTGTGGTTTTAACACTTTTGCATCAGAATAATTCCCTCCAGTTATAGTTCTTCAGGTATTGTTAGTTACCTAAACTCTAAGTTTCAAGTACAACTCAAAAAGGCTGTAAAACAAAGCAAAGTTACTACATTTACCTGCTTCACAGTCTTTCTTCATCACCTTTACGTGGCTTTTTTGCTTGAAAAATTATCAACAGTTTGTTTTTAATCAGTACAGATGTTCCAACATGCAGAACATTTCTCAAGAGGTGGTGATCAAGTGTGTCCGATTTTCTTGATGCACAGTATTAAGGCCACAAATAGATTCAGTTTTCTGTTAAAACCTTTTTTCAGCCCCAAAGGCTTTGCCATTCTTAGACTATTGAATATTGATTTGTAAACATCAACAGATAATTGGTTTCATGCCGTAACAACTGTAATTCACATTTTAAATGGTTCCTCAAAAAGATAAGTTACATGGTAATAAATGCGGTACGACTGATGAAATTGAAATGTTTTTATAGGTAAATTAACTTCATAAATGTGCTTATAATTAATTAGATTTTTACAATAAGACAACATGTCACAGACAAACAGGTTCCTATAATTTCTTCTTCATGTATAATGCATTTCAATCAGTGAAAGCAGCGCTAGTGCATGATACATGTGTCTGTTTACATGCCCGTGACTCATGTTATGAGTCCGTCAGCTCTCTCAGCTTACAAAAAGAGCCACTGTCCCCTCCTTCACTTGTGATAATGGGTCTTGAAACTATTAATGGCAGCCATGTTGCTTTTCAAGGAGAAGAGATGGGCCCTCGAGCCCATTGATTGGAAGAGAAGTCGAGTGGCACCTCTATTATGGAGATGCAAAATACACAATGGTGCGGCAGCACAATGTGGGGGCACTTCATTCACTCTTTCCCTCTGTCACCCCTTTCAGGGAGTGGGGGGAGCATGAGGAGACGGCTATCCCAGAGGAAGACGGAGGAGTTATGTGAGAAAGTTCAGCTTTATTGCTCAGTATAACTCCTGCTGATACATTCAGTTGTGCAACAGTTAGTTCTCTTACAATTAGATGTGCTCTTCTCTTATCTCTCTGTAGCTGAGGATAACTCTATCATAGTTTGGCTGTCTTTATTAGACAGTATAACTTTACTGTGAAAAACACAAGCTATCATTAAACAGTCTTAGACCTAAATAATAAATCCTACAATGGCAGCAATTGTTAAAAAAATACTAACAAAGTGCTGTGGGGAAGCCATTTCTGGGCCTTTTGTTATGAGAAGCAAAAGCCTGCCACTGTCACTTTAAGAGCGAAGGCCTCTGCTCCAGCCATTAATAATTGTAATGCCTTTTCATCATTGTTGAGGATAATGAAGGGATGAGAATCATATGGGGGCCCCAGACCATACTTTGCCCTGAAATGTTTTCAATTAACTTTTGGCACCAGAGGAAAATAGGAATGTTGTGTTTTTTTCCCTGCGCCGAAACAGAAAAGAGTCAACGGGGGCTTTTGGTGCAGGGAGCAGAACATCATTAAAATTGCCTCATCATAACTCAAACTGTTACTGGGCCAACCTCCACTCTGCCCCGCCCTAAACCCTTCCTCCTCTTGGTTACATTAAGGGAAAGCAAACAGGCAGCACTGCTTCAGCTCAACTTTATAGACCGTATATTCCTCTGGCATAATGAGTATAGTTCTCATTCTGTCACAACACTAACTGAACATGTAAAATACAGCAAGGAGAAATTATTTGGGCCTGTTTTTGAAAATCAGCAGTGGTGGCGAAAGTAGTCAGAGCTTTTGAGTAAAAGTTGCAAGACGAGAAGTGTAGAAATACAAGCAGAAGGTATAAGCATCAAAATAGACTTAAAGTACTCATTGTGCATAATTATTCATGCATAACATAAATGTTGCAACTACTAAATATAGGGCCAATTTTAAGTACTTTGTATGCTGCTATGTGTGTTATCATATCTTATCATGTCTTAACAAAACATTATATTTTATTTGTTGGCTATATTTTGAATTCATTGTCTAGCAACTAGTAACTAAATATGTCATGTTGAGATCTCATCAGTGTCGTGGAATGAAAAGTAAACTACTCTGAATTGTGGATTAAAATTCTAAAGTAGTGTTATATTTGAATAATTATAAGAAGGCAGATAGCCAATGATGTCCACATCATAGGTAACTGGCCAGTAAAACTCTGTTTGCGTGTAAGTCCAACTTCTGTAAAAGATGAAATGTGAATAATTACAGAGATCGGGGCTCATTCTGACTGGGATCCTGCAAGAGCGATGTCAGTCTGAGACCAGCACTGCATAACTTTACCTGTGACCTAAATAAAAAGCCTGCATTGAGACCAGTCTTTTTTTATCCGGTTGTGTTTATTCTTTGGCTTCCAATCTAAGAACCTGAGACCTTTACAGTATAGTATTGCAGAAAAATGGAAATACTCAAGTAAACCTCAAAATTTTACTTAAGTGCAGAACTTGGGTAAATGTTCTCAAATCAGCTTGATGTCAGATGTGGCTCTATTGTTAGGTCAGTGCAGTGGTATTGCAGTAACTTCCTAAAGTCCCAGTGGAACTTTGCAAAACATGTTGCACTGTTCAGTCACCAGACTGTTTTTTACCCCTGTGGAGCCTATCTTGAAATTACCTTTAATTCAGTTGTGTTCATGTCAGATTCATGTGAGACGGAGTAAAGGTAGAGAAAGAAGGTATTTAAAGTGATAGTTATTTATTTAAAAATCAAACAAGTAATTGTCACTTTGAAACCCTTTACATGAGATTCACAGATTCACATTATTGACCTTGGGAACAGCTCTCCTGGCACAGAGCAGAGTGAGGCGTCTTTATTTAATCTGATACAAAACTGACTCTGATGCAAAAGATTTCAGGTTTTCGTGACATATGATGTTTTGATTTCTTTCGCTGTACTCAAACAAGTTGCAGAAAAAAGTAATTGAATTAGTCTACCGACAGATTTGATTATCTGATTTTCATTACAATGATTTATTAGGGCAATAATACTCACCCTCACTCATTTGCTGATCCTGCAGCCTCTCAAATGTCAGGATTCTGTTTCCCGTGTTTCATTTAATTGTCACTGCAAAGGAGATCATGTTTTCAGTTAAATTTGTATGCTTGTTTGTCTGTTTGTCAGCAGGATTACAGATAAATCAGTGGTGTGATTTGCATGCAACTTGGAGCTGGAGATGGCCACGGGCCAAAGAAAAACCTGCTATATTTTAGAGTCTATCTGATTCACAGGGCAGATATGTGAAATATTTCTTAACTCTCATTAACATTGCGAGATGGGGCAGAGATCTGTGACAGCTTTCCAGTTTCAAATGTAATACTTTTGGGTTACTGACTGTTTAAAAATGTCCTCTTAGTCTTACCAAACTTACTATTTTTAGAGACTAAATGATTAGTCTACTTAAAAAAAGACTTGATCAGCTATTGAATAATGAAAATAATTATTTCTTGCAGTTCTACAGCATTATAACTTGAAGAAAAAAAACAGAAATGTTGCCATGGGATCACACTGAATTGGGTCACTGGTGTAATCACACACCTGGAAAGTTTCATGAGTGAATCTTGCAGGGTTGTAACACTACTCTGACCCACAGACATTTAAACACCTGGCAGAGTACTTAAAACTGCCTCAGTGAGTGTCTCCAGGACACATTTTGTCGTGATAACACACATAAAAACTTACAAGGCGTAAACAGTGCCCCGCCACATGCTGTTGTTGCTGCTAATAAATATATTCCAATATATTAAGCTACTGTAAAGGTTCAGGTTCGTTGATTGGAAGGCCAAGAGTAAACACAACAGGAGAAATAAGTCTGGTCTCAATTCAGCAGGCCTTTATTTAGGTCACAGGTTATACAGCGCTGGACTCAGACTGACTCAGCTCTCGCAGGATCTCAGCCACTTATGAGTTACAAAGCCTAAACAAATGCTCCCACAGGCCGGTGGGAAAGAGGAAAGCTACAATGGAGCAAAGCACTACTGTGACACCCTTTAATGCCAAATGTCTTGAAGCTGAACTGTATTGTAAAGTGTTCTTTTAGTTTGTGTGATTGACCAGCCAGTGGATATTGGACAAGACACAACAAGACAGAAGTATAATTTAAATGGGTCCTTTATTATTCCTATGCATAAATATTTAAAAGTTAGTTGGAGTCCAAAGGACACATGCAACACAAAATTCTCCGCCAGTGTCACACAAAATGCACCAAATCTAGTGCTGATACAGTCTACCCTGTTACAATATAGTGTTAGAATAATCTGTTATTCTGTCTCTGTTTTCTGTCTCTGTCCATGGGGATTACTATCTGATTGACTAGGTCTCTATCAATATCAATATCACTAACTGTGTGTGTGTGCCCTCTCTCTATTCATTTATAGATTAATCATGTAAGATGCTTTTGATACAATGATCATGTACTTATATTGTTTTAAAACTATGATAACTCTAGATACATTTATTTTATCTGCCTAAACTTTCTGTGTCCTATTTAGAGAAAGATTCTATAATCACAAAAATATGTATTTTACGTTTTATATCTTATGTGGAAATTGCAAAATCTGTGTCTCCACTATTATCTCTGCAAGTCATAACAAGGCAGGAGGTTGTGTCTCAAAAGTTGTTCCAGGTCAGGTCACGGACTGGGTGTGCTGAAGCAAAGTCTTCTCTGCTTGGTGACATGACGTGTCCACAATATTGATTAAAACTGACGAATCAACGGTTCGAGAGGGACGCACCTTCTGGAAGAGATCAACTTACATACTTACATACATTCTTAGTAGTTCTGTTCTAGGGACAGAAGGGGGGTTCAGACTTCATGAACTGATCTGCCTTTTTTGTGTAAATCAGGAAAGTGTAGTTTGAACCCAGAGACTCTGTAACTGCAAATTTCTTGACATATTGTAATAAAATTATGTTAAACTGAGAACTTGGGCGTCTCCTGCTCATCATTCCTCATCAAACGATCTGCGCAGAGAAAAAGGTGAGAGTTTTTACTGTTGGAGTCAGATCATTTAATTCTAAAGGCTTCCTCAATGCATTTCTCAACAATAATTTTGGCTAAACAGCTGAATTTTGCGTCATTTTGGTGCATCAGTGGTAGAGGATTGTAATAAAGTCATTTCTCCACTTAAATTTGCACTAAGTTGTATATAGTATCTTAAAAATTGTGCCAACCATTGCGGCTGTAACAAAGAAATTTCCCCACTGTGGGATTAATAAAGTCAAATGTGAATCTGAATCTGAATCTGAATCTGACAAAATGATTTAGTAATGTCAGTTAGGGCAAGTGTGAGTTTTATTGCTTGTATTCAACTTTTTCCAAAATTGAGGTGTGTGTTATTGCTTACTCTCATTTGAAAGTTTTTAAACATGTTGCTAGATTTAGGTTATAGTTAAATTTTAACCTAAACATAAACAAACTTTGCAAAAGCAAAGTAAAGTGTGGAAAAAAACCCCAGTGACCCCCAATAATTGGAGGTTGCGGGGTGGACTTGAGGAAGGCAGGACCCTGAGCTTTTAGAGAGGTGGGAAAGGTGGAGGAGGGGTTGATTTATGATTGAGGGTTAATGGGGGAAGGGGAATGGTATGGGAGAGGGGCTGTGCTGGGTTGAATGTCAGGGATTTCAAGCCTGTCTGAATAACGATGCAGAGAGGGAATATTTAATCAGCCAATCAGATAGGGTCTCTCTATCTGCCATGGCTGTGTAAGGATTGTCCTTTAGTTACCTCCCCTGATTCCCTCCTGCAGCCATGGAGCACTGGTGCAAGTTTTAAGGAGTGAGAGAAGAACAGGAGGAGGGAGGGAACACAAAACATAGCTGACAAGGGGCATAACTTCATTTCCACGGTGCTGGGACAGCTGTGTGGAGTAATCTGCCGTAGCAGCCCTCTAAAACTTCAATGCCTTTAGTGACCCAGGGAAGTAGGGAGGGGGCACCTCCAACTGTGTCCAGGCGTTTAGGAGTGTGAGGGGGCTCCTTTTCACACCCTTCTAAGGGCTTTTGTTAAAAAAAATATCCCTTACCTCTTCCTCATTGAATGCAGGGACTATATGTTTATGAGATGAGGCAACAATGGTTCACATTTTGAAAGCAAACGGAGAATTCATTTTCTCTCTTGTGAGCAACAAGTTGTGTGAAGAAGTGAAGGATTCTGGGATTTAAGTGAAGGTTTTATGAAGTGAAATGAACTGAATGCTCTCTGTTTGTGAAAATATTTTTTTCTCTCTGAACTGTTTGAGCTTTGAAAACCATCTAGCATATGTTTTTTCTATGTTGCAATGAAATTTTATGTTACAAGATGTAAGTTGTATCTGTTGTAATGTTGCATCTGTCTTGAAGATGTATCTACTCACCATTTTAAATGAAGAACATTTTTAGATTGCAAATATTTTATGTTCAATATCTGAAAAAAAAGGGTAAAGAAGTTTTTCTCACCTGATGGAATATATTGGAAATATAACCCATCATACATTTTTCAAAAAGTTTATTTATTCTTTGCTTTGAAAAGTATCTAGAATATTTTTTTTTAAATATGGTAACAGAATTTTATGTTTATGAGATTTTATGTAAGAAGATGTAGGTTTTGCGTCTGTCTTTCACCATTTTAAGTGAAAAAATTATACATTTTAGATTGTGGACATTTTTCATTGAATATCTGAAAAAAAGGACAAATGTGTTTTTTCCACCCGAAGGAATATATTGGAAATAATACCCATTACATGCCAGCATCATTCATTTTTCAAAAAAAGTGTATTCTTTAAATGTCCACTCCTTCCTCAGTTTATAGTATGAGTAAATATTAGTAAAAAGAGAATCGGGCAGTCTATCGATGAAGAGGGGTTCATTATTTTGTGCTAACTGTTCTGTTGAAGGCTGAAGAAAGAACAAAACATTTTGGACTAAGATAATGGCTCGAGGCTGGGTTGCTGTCCGGAGTGAATGGGGTCTCCGCGGAGCTCAATAAGGTCCCAAAGTTTTACTCCATTATGCTGACATCCTAAAGGCCAGGGGGTACCACCCCCAGTGGTTACCTCTCAAGTATGCATTCATCATCCCCCCTACTACTACTACTACTACTACTACTACACACACACTCTCTCTCTCTTTCTCTCTCTCTCTCTCTCGGACTTTAACTCCTCTCTATTTAAGTGACGACAGGAGGTGATATTCACAGAATTCTTACTGTGAGAGGAAGAAGAAGTCATAAATAATGTGAGTTGCTCAGGTCATTTTAAACACATTCACAAAGTCTATCAAAGCTGTAATAGTCTAACTGGTTCGTAGATTGGAGGCGCAAGAGCAAACACACAATGGAGATAAAGTAAGGTCTCAATACCAGACTTTATTTTTGGTCAAAGGTAAAATTATGCAGATTTGGTCTCAGAATAACATAATTTTTGCAGGAATTCAGTTAGAGTGAGCCGGGAACACTATAAAAGCTTAAATGTTATTCTTCTTGGGCTAAGCTTGCCCCTGTGCAAAAAATGGACGTATCGACACCGATTCTACTGGCCAGTTACTAATAACAGCTGTGCTCGATGTTTATTCTACACAATTTGTAAGTGTGTGTGTGTGTGTGTGTGTGTTGTTGTTACAGGCGTGAGTTACCAAGTCTAAACATGAGAACTGAAAACCCAAACTGTGCCCTCGAAAATCTGTGAGAAAAAGTCGCTACACTGCATTATAATTATACAAATATAACAAAGCCTCTAATATTCAGATGTTATTATGTGCTTTGTTTCCTTTAAGGAGTCTTTCAAATAAAAAATCTGTGTTTTTTTTGTCATATTTAGTGCTCAATATCAGTTATTTGTTTGTCCAGTATTTGACATATTTAATCATGATTTATAGAACGAAGGCATTCTCTTTCTTCTAAAAAAGGCAGAAGATAAATTGTTATTTCCTGCTTACAGATGTGCTCACAATCCTACATTTTGCGCAAGGCTGCAGCAGTACACGCTGGCTGATGTTTGCTTAATGAGGCCTTCTCTGGCACGAGGATCTCCAGTCATGCTCGCGGCTTTGCCACTTAATGACTAAATCCATGAGCAAACATGGAAATCAAAGGGTGTTAAGCTAAGCAAATATGACAGTCATCCTTTTTGCCCATTGTGAGAGAATATGCACTAGCAGCCCAATGGTAATGATTCTTTTTACTCCCTTTTTAGCGGATATTTTATTATTTGGTGTGTTTTATTCTTCTGTGTGATCTCAAAGGGCCTTTTATTTATATCTGTGTGTAAATGTAACACCGACACATGCAAAATATAATCTGTGTTTGTATCTTTAGTTCTTGACTTGAACTTATTTTAAATAACTTGATATTTTTGTCTCCTTATATACATATATATATATATATATATATATATATATATATATATATATATATATATATATATATACCATCAAAGAAGTTAATTTGATGCTGATGTACAAACTTTTAATGATGTTTTTCCCTCATAAGTTTTGTATTGGCACTTGTGGATAACTTTGTGTGGGAAAAAAAAAAAGAGTTCCAAATTTACCAAAAAAACTTCACTAACGTATATGGATTAATATACATACTGTATGTGAAAATAGGTTTTATGAACTGTAAATAAAAATAGAAAGCACATATAATGACTTTCTTTATGTCGTGTTTATGTCCAACACCTTAATCTGTAGTTGTGTCAGTTCTCTCTCCATCATACTTCTACTCATCTGGTTCTCATTTGTGCAGCACAGCCAGCTGGAATGTGTTCGTGCCTTTAAAGATGAGTTATTAGGTCATTAATACATACTTCAGCCAACACTATTTTAACTCAACTAACGTGGAAAGACACAGTATGCGTCTTCAGTTTCTAGTGCTTTTGGATCTAAATGTAAGACTGGTTAATGATTAAACAGAACATGCTGTTTTTATTGTCCAGCAGGGTTCTGTGGGCGGTAAAAGACAGCACAGACCTTTGGATGCAGTTTCATTTTATTCATTTTATCAAAATGGAGCAAGATGAAGTTTTGGCAAAGATGAAAATGAAACATAACCAGGCTCGAGCATTTAATTCAGCACTGGTGCTGATGAAATGCAAACAACACAGCCTACTGTGGAAGACTCTGGCATCACATCTTTATTAAAATGATACATACTTTGCTTGATAGTTTTGTGGCTGTTTGTGTTCAATAAAGTTGTTTTATTTGTACCAAAACAGTGTGCTGGGGTAAAATAGTTTTTTTAAATTAAATCCATAAGTGTAACATCAAAGCCACATATTTAAATCACAAAAACTAAAAAAAGTAGTCTATCTACACAAAAGAAAAGTATTTTAAGAACTGCATTATGCATTACCAACCTCAAGATGGCTCTGCTTTCCCAACTAAACATGTAAAGACAAAAATGCTCAGGCCGTTTTGATTTTAGTAAAGTAATGCATGTGTTTAGCAGTGTTCTTCACTGGAGGTGTCCCCTCTGCACGTAGCTCCAACCAGCCCGTCTGTGTTACAGCTGCGTGTCCTGGTGCGTTTGGCTGCGCTACAGGCTGACCAGCTTGACCAGCATGACCAGTTACCCTCCTGACTAACGGTAGGTCTTGTACCTGTAGCTGTAAAACATAGTGGAAAAACAACAGATTAAAGAAGAAAATGTGGAATGAGTGGCTTCCTTTTTCAGTAAATAATCTGTTTTATCTTACGTGGTTGTCCAGCTTTATCACTCTTTAAATTCTGGCAGGCCATGCCCTCAAACAGTTGAGGACAAAGGCACATACACTTCCCATCCATCAGAGCAAGAGTGCCGCCGTTGTGACAAGGCTTACACTTGCACACACTGTACTCTGCCACGTAGTCTGCAGTGGCCTGCTTCAGGTTGGCTATCCTGGCATTAGCGTCAGCCATTCCCAGTGGAATCAAGTTATAGATGGGCTCCGCCTGTCAGAAGAAATACAATAAGTTCACTGTTTCGCTTCTTTCACCTTTATATCATTGCAGAAAATTAATATCACTTCTTTCATCATGTTTCATGTTTTGTGTTAAGAGTTTACAGCTTTGCTAACGGCTCGGCACTCTACGTAGGCATAGCGGTGCTTTGTGCTAATGCCAGCATGCAAACATGCTCACAGTGCTATTATGTGTATGTGTTAAGTTTAAATTTATTTTTTTTTTTACCATGATTACCATCTTTATTTAGCATGTTAGTTATGTGATAGGAAAGCTTTTGCATCTATTTGGTCATAAGCAAAAGTACTGGACAAACTAAAATGTCAACCTAAAATATTAGATGCCTATGGAATAGGATTGGGGCCAGGTAGGAGAAAAAAATGAGATTTTTTTTTTTTTCATATGCAGTTTAGAAAAAAGTTGAAATACGATTATTAGAAAAAAGTCTAAATCACAAGAATAAAGTCATTTTTTTGAGTTTGGTAAAAAGAAAAACATTCACAGATTTGTTGTCCCCGTGCCAATAAGCCATCAGAGGAACACTGTTTTCCATCCAAACAGTTACTGCAAGCTACAACCTGATAGTCATCAATGTCATAAAATGGGCAACATCCACAATATAGTAGTACTAAAATCCTGACACATAAATGAGCTATTCTTGGTAGTAGGCTACTGCAACTATTGTAAATCTGTTTTTATATATTTTTATATATTTTATATATATTAGACGTATTAGGGAGAATCAGGTTGTAGCTTGCATTCTACTTTACCGTAGAGTTGACTTTATTCCCAACGTTTTTACTTTTTTCTCAAAATTGTATTTTGACTTTATTCTCATCATTTCTTTTTTCTCAAACTGCATAATTCATTTTTTCCCCCTCCTCTTTATTTTTCTCTCCTACCTGGCCCTAATCCTCTTCAGTAGATGACAAAACAGGCACCAAAGTTATTCAAAGTCTTCCTGAGGGGGACGTGGATTTCTGTACCAAATATCATGGAAATCCATCCAATAGTTGTTAAAAAAATTTAATAAAAACATGAGATATCAACATCATGGTGCTGTGACTGTCTGTACTAAATTCTTGACTCAATTGATCGAGTAGATGTTGAAATATTTCACAGGATAAGGGAAAACTTTGATCTGGTGGTGGCGTTTTGAAAAGTAATTCAGGATGCCATGAGTGTCTGTTCAAGATGTTTAGTTGTTGTGATATTTAAGTCCAGACCAGTGCGACGGACTGACATTCCAGTGTCGCTAGCATTGCTTAAAACATTGTTGTCTTAACATGAAAACTATAATGATGTAGCTACCTCACTGTGGAGCAATGCGGGGACGAGAGAGATGCTCTTAGCCCAGGTCTGATACGTAGGGACGTCCATGATACCTTCCTTATTCAATTTAGCCCTCATTGCAACAGCGGTTTCTAGAGTTCCTCCTTTGACTGAAGTCAACACCGTGTCCACCACTGCTTTTCCATCAGTGGAAGCTGTGTTACAAGAAGGAAAAACTTTTAGTGGCTTTACACAATTAACCCATTACTGTAAACCTTACTCCTTCACATCATAATATCTGAGTACAAGGTCCTCATCAGAAAAGGGACGTTTGGTTTTAGAGGTGAGGTTCAGGTTTTGGCAAGTCTCACTTACAAAGTCTCAGTCTACAAAGTGAGGGGCGAGTTACATTGTACATCATTTGTGGTTGCTAAACGTGCAAATAAGGCAAAAACAAACAAAGCACCCACATAGGGTGAATGGCACCCTTTACTGTAATGCCAATCTTTAATCTTGTTAAGATAGGGCTCATTAACTACTAAATATACTGTTATGAGGTTTTAATTTAAAAAAAAGTCTTATCACTTTAAATGTATTATGTTTTTTATGCTAATTTTGTTATGCTGAATTAATGCTAAAATCCTCAAAAGTAACTAAAGCAGTCGGCTAAATGTTTTAGAGTAAAAAGTAAAATATTTGCCACAAAATGTAGTGGAGTAGAAGTATAAAGTTACATAAATGGAAATTGTACTAAGGTACAGCACTTCTATGCAAATGAGTCTTACTGCAAAAAACGTCCAATTCACAAAGACCAGCACTATAATAGCTACGCATGGTTAGAGTGAATTTATTAGCGTCTTCAGAGAGCTGGTGGTAAATGAAGCGCATTTAAAACAGGGAAATCTGACCTGTGTCTTTGTTTGTCACAGTATCACAGTTGTTCACATCTGCGTGTCCATCAACTTTGCCTGCAATGTCTGCTTTGATGCCTACTTTGATGCAGTCTTGAACCATTCTCTCTGTCAGATCTGCAAGAAGCATGAAGCATAGAGAGGATGAGTGCTTACATATTTCAATTAAGTCAATATTGGGACTAAAGAGAATCAACTTTAGAACAACTAATTTAACAAGGGTATTGGATGCACTTACTTTTCTCCTTGATGGCATCCTGGTTGAGAACATAGACCAAGTCATATTCACCGCCAGTCTTCCCGTTTTTGGTGTAGTGAGTTCCGTAGTCCTCCAGGAAAGCAAAATAGATCCCCTTCTCATACTGCAAAGGCAAAGATTTGACGTGCTCCAAGAATGAATCAGCTGTTTGGAGATTACTGGAACGCATCCTGTAGGTGCTCAGCTGTAGACTGCCCTTCACCCGCATAAAACTCTTTTTCTTGAGTGTTCAGGAAGGAAGAATGGGCAAAAAAACAACAGATGGAGATGGTATATATATCTATTAGGTTGGTTACAAAATACCTTTTTTGTGATTTTTTTGTCTCTGGCTGACATTTACCTTAACGTTGGAGTACTCTGTGACCTTTTTAATCATTTCTTTCTTCTCATATCCACCCCCAATATCCACGTTTGAAGAAGCCTGTGGCGTGGACACGTCAGTTGGGGCAGAGGAAGACTCATCCATGGTCGGCTCACTTGGGCTGAATTTAAAGGAAAGTCCAGCGTCCACTTTGAAACTCATCTCTTTCAGGATTTCCCTCAGGAGGGTGTGTGTGTGTTCATAGATTTCTCTAGAGCTGGTTTCCGTCACCTCAGTCTGAAAGACGGGAAGCCACAGTGTTAAGAGAAGACAGAGTTCTCACCGATGTACTGTATAGTCATCGTCATTTTACACATAAAAAAAAGAAGAAATGGTTTTCGCTAACCTGGTATCTGAATACACCGACATTATAGGGAATCCTGTCATTCTTCCCAGTGTCTGGATTCCTCACTCGTTCACAAATCCCTCTGAAGTAGTCGTTGTTGAAGGGGTTCATTCGAGGAGCTGCACCCAAGATGTTGATGCTGGTGCATGGAGACAGTGGCCATTTTTAAGACTATAGAAACCATTATGCTTATTTAGTTGAAATTAGTAACTTAAGTGTCAGCTTCAGACATGATAGTATGATGTTCTTGTTGACCACCTTCTCTAAATGCTGCTTAATATTTGTTACATATTTTGCGTCTTAATGTAGGCCCCAGAGGGAAACCTTCATGGCCTTCTATGCCTTCAGAGAAGGCTTTAAACATTCTAAACCAAAAAATATGAGTATTAAATAATATATGTATATTTAAAAAAAACAAAACCTATCTCATTTAATTTAATACAATACATGTAATACATTTTACAGGTTACTGTCAAGTTCACATCGGCAATCAAATCAAGTCAAACTTTATTTATATAGCACTTTTCATACATATAAATGCAACACAAAGTGCTTAACAAAAAATAAGAATTAAAACAGACAATTAAAGCCAAAATGAAAGGGTTACTGTCCTGAAACTTGTTATCCAATCAGAATCGTCCGTCTCTATGGAAGCCCGGTTAGCTAGCTCATTAATTGGTTAGGACTTCACGAATCTCGGGGAAGGCCAAGCTATGACCAATCACGGTTTGATTTTAAGTGGGCGGGACAAAAACAAGATCGTAGGCCTTTGTGAAGTCCGAACAGCGGGCAGAGTGGTGAGAGCGGTTGAGAGACAGTTAAATGGCGGATGACGAGAGCGACGTAGTGGCTAGCTTGATAGCATCGCCTTTTACAAGGCGGCCTTTCACAGAAAATCTTCAAATAATAAAAAACGGAAGATCAACTCCAGAACTGGAATTAAAAGAAAAAGTTAAGAAAGTGGAAAGGCATTTCAAGACCGAAAATGATCAGTGATATCCATGGATGACGGGCTGTAAGAAAACAAACCGACTGTACTGCTGGAGTTGTTTACTTTTCTGACAAGTCATCCACTTGGGTCATCGGCGGATTTGTCAGCTTTACAAATCTGACAAAGTCAGCCCACCAACATTAAGATTCTGAGGCACACCTTCAAGCGACGGTCAGTTTGAAAACTTTGTGTTAGAGGACTAATTCATCTGACATAACCTGGCCATCTCTCTCTCTCTCTCTCTCTCTCTCTCTCTCTCTCTCTCTCTCTCTCGGGCAGTGACACGCTGTCATTCATTCATATTTCAGCGCTGATAGAGCGGACAACGCTGTTCTCCTCGTTGTATTTGACTCCGTACAGCAACAATAATGACAATAATAAGTGTGCCCCCAGACCCCCCTACAGTGGTTCAGTTTGCAAGCATGGTGTGTGTTTTAGATAGATAGATTTTAGATAGTGCCTCTACACAGAGGCATGCGTAAAAAACAGCAATTTTGAACACTTCATGCTGTTTAGTTAATTTTCGTTTCTTTTGGATTTTTGTGCGTATTATGGAGCTGTTTGTAAGTCTTTTTCCCCACATGATTATATTTTCTAAAGTTGCAACAAGCGGGTCGGAGTGTGTGATTAGAAGCACCACGGTCTGCTTCCCGTTCACGCATCGCCTCTTTCAGATGCCGAGACTTTGTGTTTATTAATTTTAAAACATGAAAATGCAAAAACAGGAGCCGGTTGGACTACTGAAGGCCCAGCTGTAGTGCTCACGGTTCGCCACTGGTAGAGCCACTGTCACAAAGCCTTCGTTTTACTTTTATGTTATTTTTTAATGACTCTTAATTGATTTAAAACCTACCTATCCATTCAAGCATTTGACTAGGAAGGGTTTATAAATGTTATTTATATTCATTCATTCATTGATTGCTCCTTAACTACTTATCTGCACTCGGGTCGCGGGGGGCTGGACCCTGTGACCCTCTTGCTGTGAGGCAATCGCATCATTCTTAATTTTTTTGTATTATTTATATATTTTCAATTGCTTTTGTCTTCCATGTTTTTAATGGTCTTCACTTATTCTGTCTTGTTGGCTGCTGGTCAGTCATCTGTGAAGAACTTTGAACTGCACTCACCTGTATGAAAGGTGATATACAAATAAAGTTTGATTGACTGAATGATTGAAACTTATTTGACCCTTAAATAACTCATTCTTACCCGTATCCTGCTGTCCTGGCTTGCTCATTGGTTTCCATGACTAACGTACCACAGGGTTTACGCAAAGGGTCGCAGTCTTCATCTGAAAAATCCTCACAGTCAGGGTCTCCGTTGCAAGCTAATCTTTGTGGGATGCAAGAACCTGTATAAAGATGGGGGGTTAAACTGTCAGGGCCACACGTAAGAAAGACAAAGGCACTGTAGGTGACTTAAAAGAAGCTGAAGTACCTGACTCGCACTGGAACTCTGAGTCGGCGCATTGAGGGGCCGGAGGTGGCACACATTTAGCAACTGGTGTACAGGACTCCCTGTCCCCCAGTGACCCCTGGCAGGAGTCACCACCGAACTGGCTGAACACTTCTATACCCCGAGAACGTCTCTGAGGAACGATATCACACTGATAAGTTTTTGCACTTTTATTTTTACAAATGCAAAGAGCAGAGAAACAGTCAGGTTTAAAATGCAGTAGCCTATTTACAAAAACATTTCAGTGGTTAATAAATGGTAAGGCTTAGGCACAAAAGCCACTTGGTAAGAGTTAGAAAAAGCTGGAACATCAACATTTAGAGCTTTTTATAAACAGGATTTAAGAATAAGTAACTAAATTGAGAATTTCCTGTTAGCTAGAGCTAAGCTAACGTCATTTAGCTTTAGCTAAGGCTATGTCACCAGCTTGTCGTAACTAGCTGGAGTGCAGTCACTTTGGTTTCTACCTCTGTTTTCTGAGTCCAAACAAATTTATATTTCTAACCACCCCAGTTATTAAAAATGCTGGATAAAATTGCACCTTTTGCGATATTAAAAAAACAGGTGTAAAAGGAGGTTTGAGGTTTGATTTGGTCATAACTCAATTTTGACCAAATATGTATGTATGAGACCAAATTAAAAATTGAGTTTTGTAGTCACTGATTTAATGGACTCACTCTGGTTTTCGTGCAATTATCACAAGAAGTCCACTCTGACCAGCGGCCCCAAACACAGTTTACTGGTGCTGGCTCAGGAAGTACCTCTCCCCTGAAATACACATATTAAGTAATGCAACTTTTTGTCTTGAACTTCATAAGTGAATAAAAACATGAGATTTACTGTCGTGTAACCAAAATAGGAAATATACATACATTCCTTCTCCAAGAAGCACCAGGGTTAGACACAGGCTGAGGAAGCCCAACTGGAGAGCAACTTCAGTCCTCATGATGAGCTTTGAAGAGACAAGTGGTGTTGTGTGCTCGGTCCCTATTCAGTATTTCAAGCAGCCTCTCTGTCAATGATTATTCAATATACTGGACCAAACTGTTGTGGTTAAAGTCGATATTTTGGGTTTCAAGGGCAGAAGTATTGATTCATTGCCGGGAAACTCCAAAAATCAGAGGTTAAAGTGTTTGTTTAAACTGAAACATTTTACTCATCCAGTCAGTTGATTTTGTTCTGAGAACAAAGCTGCTACAAAAGCACGATATTAAGTTAAAAAACAGATGATTCATTTGTTCTCATCTCTGCAAAACTGAATGATTTATTGGTTGAAACTACACAACAAACACTTTCATTAAATCATTTGTAAAGTTTAAATGAAGAAATTAAGAAAATTGTGCACTTTAAATTATCTTAATTGGTTAGTAAGGGGCCAAGAACCATGTGATAATCCATTCTATGACAAAACGAATAGTGTAACACGGTGGTTAAAATATTTGGCTGTACATTTTATTCATAAAATGTGTTTCACTTGTTCATTTTCTGTCCTCATTCAATTTTTATGCATAAAGCCAAAAGTCATTTTTTGTTTTTTTAATTTTAAGAGTGCTTGTACTAATTAGAGACAGCGTATATTTCGTCTTACAACAGGCTTCACATGGGACTTATCAAATGTTCGTATCTCGCCAATCACATCGTAAGAATGGTCGACTGTTGATAAATGTGGCAGCTCGAAACAAGAGACATTTAAATACCATGTCCTCATATATACCCGATTAGTTGGCTTGCACCGAGCCAAAAAGAGGATTTTTTTCATTTTCTTTTTTTTTTTAAGTCAGCTTTATTAGCAAAGTCCATCCATCCATCCATTTTCCTCTGCTTATCCGGGGCCGGGTCGCGGGGGCAGCAGGCTAAGCAGGGCATTCCAGACGTCCCTCTCCCAGATGCCCAAACCACCTCAGCTGACTCCTTTTGACGCGAAGGAGCAGCGGCTCTACTCCGAGCTCCCTCCGGATGTCTGAGCTCCTCACCCTATCTCTAAGATTGAGCCCAGCCACCCTACGGTGAAAGCTCATTTCAGCCGCTTGTATCTGCGATCTTGCTCTTTCGGTCACACACCCAAAGCTCATGACCATAGGTGAGAGTTGGAACGTAGATGGACCGGTAAATCGAGAGCTTTGCCTTCCGGCTCAGCTCCTTCTTCACCACGACGGTCCGGTACAATGCCCGCATCACTGCTGATGCCGCACCAAACCGCCTGTCAATCTCACGCTCCGTTCTACCCTCACTTGTGAACAAGACCCCGAGATACTTGAACTCCTTCGCTTGAGGTAGTACCTCTCTCCCCACCCAGAGGGGGCAGTCCACCGTTTTCCGGCAGAGAACCATGGCCTCAGACTTGGAGGTGCTGAGTCTCATCCCAACCGCTTCGCACTCAGCTGAACCACCCCAACGAGTGCTGGAGGTCCCGGCTTGATGAAGCCAAAAGAACCACATCATCTGCAAAAAGCAGAGATGCAATTCTTAGGTCACCAAACCGAATCCCTTTCTCCCCCTGGCTGCACCTTGAGATCCTGTCCATGAAAAACACAAACAGAATCGGAGACAAGGGGCAACCCTGGCGGAGGCCAACACCCACTGGGAACGTGTTTCAAGTTGTGCCGAGTATGCGGACACAGCTCTCACTTTGGTTATATAGGGACCGGATAGCTCGTAGCAACGAGCCCGGTACCCCATATTCTCGCAGTACCCCCCACAAGACTCCCCGAGGGACACGGTTGTAAGCCTTCTCCAAGTCCACAAAGCACATGTAGACTGGATGAGCAAACTCCCATGACCCCTCCAGAAGTCTCGCAAGGGTAAAGAGCTGGTCCGTTGTTCCACGGCCAGGACGGAAGCCGTATTGTTCCTTCTGAATCTGAGGTTCGACAATCGACCGGAACCTCCTTTCCAGCACCCTGGAGTAGACTTTTCCGGGTGATTAAGTGTGATTCCACGGTGATTGAAACACACCCTCCGGTCCCCCTTTTTAAAAATGGGAAACACCACCCCGGTCTGCCACTCCACTGGCACTGTCCCAGACCTCCACGCGACACTGAAGAGGCGTGTCAACCATGACAGCCCAACAGTGTCCAGAGCCTTCAGCATCTCAGGGTGAATCTCATCCAACTCTGTCGACTTGCCGCCGGGTAGCTTTTTGACTACCTCGGCGACCTCTGACAGGGATACTGATGAGTCTTCCCCTGAGTCTTCAGACTCTGCCTCCTCCACAGAGGACGTGTTGGCTGGATTAAGGAGTTCCTCAAAGTGCTCTTTCCACCCTCTGACGCAACCACAGGTTGGGTCAGCAGGTCTCCGCCCCCAATGAGCACAGCTTGGGCCAAGCCCTGCTTTCCCTTTCTGAGTCGCCCGACGGTTTTCCAGAGCCTCTTTGAGGCCGACCGAAAGTCCTGCCGAAAAGACTAAAAGACCGAAAGACTGCCGCAGACAGGGGCCTCCGCTAGAGGTTCCCAGTTCACCCTCACTACACGTTTGGGTTTGCAAGGTCTGTCCAGCAGCCTCCCCCGCCACCTGATCCAACTCACCACCAGGTGGTGATCAGTTGACAGCTCTGCTGCTCTCTTCACCCGAGTGTCCAGAACATGCGGCTGCAGATCTGACGATATGATAATGAAATCGATCATCGATCTTTGGCCTAGAGTGCTTTGGTACCAGGTACACTTATGAGCAACTCTATGTTCGAACATGGTGTTTGTTATGGACAATCTGTGACTAGCACAGAAGTCCAATAACAAAACACCACTCGGGTTCAGATCGGGCAGGCCGTTCCTCCCAATCACCCCCCTCCAGGTACCATCATCATTACCCATGTGAGCGTTGAAGTCTCCGAGAGTATATTGAGTCTGCTATAGAGTCGCCAGGCGGTACCCCTTCCAGGACACCACCCAGAGACTCCAAGAAGGCCGGGTACTCTGAACTGCTGTTCGGTGCATAAGCACAGACAACAGTCAGAGACCTTCTCCTCGCGACTTGCAGCCGCAAGGAGGCGACCCTCTCGTTCCTCAGGGAGAACTCCAACACAGCCGCACTCAGCCAGGGGCTTGTGAGTATGAGGGTCAGTTACTGTGAGACAGGATTATGCCATCATTACGGCATATTCACAGTTAAGCAAAAACAAATATTTCAAAAGGTTTTTGTTGACTGATGTCCATGGTACATTTTGGGAAATGAGCATGAATGACATGGCAAAAATCCAAAATGCAACCACACACTTGCACACACATTTAATAATAATAATAATAATAATAATCTATAGGATTGAGAACAAATATCCAAATAAATCCAGTCATGCCTGCAGTGTTTGCGCTTAATGAATAAATACATGAGCAAACATTGAAATCAAAGAGTGTTAAGCTAAACAAATAGGACAGCCGTCCCTTTTGCCAGTTGTGAGAGAAAAACCACAAACAGCCCAATGGTAATAATTAATAGCCTTTTTTTCAGTGAAAACTTCTGTGTGATCTATAAAGTCATTATTTGTATGTTTGTGTGAACGTAATATATAGACATGCATAATATACACTGTATTTGTATCCTCAGTTCCTCATATTGACCATCAAACAAATGAAGTTAATTTAAAACTGGTATATACTTTTAATGATGTTTTTCTCTCATACATTTTGCACTGAAACTTACGGAGCCCCTCTGGGTCACATGGTAAAAAAAATAAAAATGTGTAAATCCATGCTAAAGCATTTGTTTACTGTGCCCTCAGATTTCATTTTGTTATATGTGAATTGAGTGAACCATTCATACATGTATTCTGTCGCATGGGGCATTCTAACGGGTAAGAAAACTAATAACAGCGTGCCATTGAAATTATGAGAAATACCACCACACTAAAAATGTACTTTCTGGATTACTTTTAACAACTCCAATGAAGTTGAATGAATGGTGTTAATGTATATGTTATGGTGTGTTTAAAATAATAAAGTCGAGTTAGAGTGGATTAAACATGAACTATCACTTAAAGTTAGACTCACAATAGTTATTTATCTACACGGTAATGCGTATTCATAACTATCTAATTTGTATACTTAATGCATTGATATGATGTGCTCTAATAGAAAAGCGATGGAATTCAAATCAGCTGTCTGAATGTGCTGAGTCGTGGTTGAGAACTGCTGATAAAATACAATAGTAGTATGTAGAGACTGCGGTCCCAAAAACATTTTAAGAGCGATGTACCAATCAGGAACAGAGATAAAACAATGGAATTCTAGTGCTTCCAGTATTCCCACCAAATATAAAGCACATCTAATGACTTTCTTTATGTTGTGTTTATGTCCAACACCTTAATCTGTAGTTGTTTTAATTCTCTCTCCATCATACGTCTCATGTGGTTGTCAATTGCACTGGAATGTATTTCTTTAAAGATGAGTTATTAGGTCATTAATACATACTTCAGCCAACACTATTTTAAACTCAGCTGAAGTGGAAAGACACAGTATGTGTTTGCAGCTCTAGTGCTTTTGGATCTAAATATAAGACTGGTTAATGATTAAACAGAACATGCTGTTTTTATTGTCCAGCAGGGTTATGTGGGTTGTAAATGACAGCACAGACCTTTGGATGAAATAATTTGGAGAAATTTGCTGTTTAATTTGATTTATTGTATCAGCAAACATCAAAGCATTCAGTGGAGGACTCTGGCACCACATCTTTATTAAAATTCCATATATTATGCTTTGTAGTTGTTGGTGTTCAATAAAGTTGCTCAATTTGTACTAGAAACAGTTCTAGAAAATGTGTGCTGGGGTCACAAAAATTAAAAGAAAATATTCTACACAAGAAACCCTTTATGAAGTGCAAGATGCATTACCAACAGCAAAATGGCTCTGTTCTCCTAAGTAAGCAAAGACAAAAATGGTAGGGACGTTTTGATTTTTATCTTTTAGACATAGTGAGTGTGTGTGTGTGTGTGTGTTAGAGAGGAGGGAGATTGTTAAAAGTAATGCATGTGTTTAGCAGTGTTCTTCACTGGAGGTGTCCCCTCTGCACGTAGCTCCAATCAGCCCGTCTGTGTTACAGCTGCGTGTCCTGGTGCGTTTGGCTGCGCTACAGGCTGACCAGCTTGACCAGCATGACCAGTTACCCTCCTGACTAACGGTAGGTCTTGTACCTGCAAAACATTGTGGAAAGACAACAGATTGAAGAAAAAAATGTGGTATGAATGGCTTCCTTTTTAAGTAAATAATTTGTTTTTTCTCTTACGTGGTTGTCCAGCATTATCACTCTTGTAATTCTGGCAGGCCATGCCCTCGAACAGGTTAGGACAAAGGCACATACACTTCCCATCCATCAGAGCAAGAGTGCCGCCGTTGTGACAAGGCTTACACTTGCACACACTGTACTCTGCCACGTAGTCTGCAGTGGCCTGCTTCAGGTTGGCTATCCTGGTATTTGCGTCAGCCATTCCCAGTGGAATCAAGTTATAGATGGGCTCCATCTGTCAGAAGAAATACATTAAGTGCATAATTTCCTTAATGTAATATGAATGCAGAAAAATGATATCACATCTTTTTTTTTGCCTCATGCCTCAGTAATGCTAGTGTCTCCACGAAGCTGCATTTACCCACAAGAGAGCTATGAGCTAAATGCTAATGCCAGCATGCAAACATGCATACAATGCAAATACAATGATTTTTAGTAGGTATCATTTTTACCGTGTCCATCATTTTTATTTGACGTCTTGGTATGCTTTGCCATAAACACAAAGTACAGCTGGTACTTATGTGAGAATCATGTTCTTTGATTTTTCAAGTGCATTCAACACCATCCAACCCAACATTCTCCGAAACAAGCTCACAGAGATGGGAGTGGATCTTTCCTTCATCTCCTGGATCACAGATTACCTGACAGGAAGACCACAGTATGTCAGGTTGGGGAACTGTGTTTCTGGGACATTAATGAGCAGCACAAGGCACCGTTCTGGCTCCACTCCTGTTCACACTGTACACAGGGGACTTCAAATACACCTCTAAGTCCTGCCACATCCAGAAATACTCGGACAGCACTGCTATTGTGGCGTGTATCAGGAATGGACAGAAATCTGAATATAGGGATCTGATAAAAGCCTTCAGTGACTGGACTCACAAGAACTATCTCCTACTGAACACCTCAGACTAAGGAAATGATCATAGATTTCCACAGGTTCAAGCCCCCTCTTCAGCCAGTGAATACCTGTGGGGTGGACATCATGGTGGTGCCAAGTTATAAGTATCTAGGTGTATACCTGGATAATAAGTTGGACTGGTCCCTAAACACCAACGCTCTCTACAAAAAGGGTCCGTTGCAAGATGGAGAGATTCAAAAGATCCTTCGCGTTTTATTTTAGATCATCAAATTCTTTGCTCTATGACACAAGCAGTCATCAAAGCTATAACAAACCTCCAAAAGGGTGGCATGGATGTTTGTACCAAATCTAATTGAAATCCCTCCAATAGTTAGAATACATAGAATGTCACTAAAATATGAGATGTCAACCTCATAGTGCTGTGGATGTCTGCACCCAATTCTTGAGTTGATGTTGAAATATCACAGGATAAGTGAAAAATTTGATCAGGTGATGGCGAAAAGTAATTCTGGACACCATGTGTGTTTTACAAAATTTCATCATATATGTTGAATTGACATTCCAATGCAGCTAGCATTGCATAAAACATTGTCATCATAGTGTGACACCTATAATGATAAAGTTTACTTTGCTACTCAATCATAGCTACCTCACTGGTAAACAGCGCAGGGTTTTCAGCGATGGTCCGAACCCAGTTCTGATGTGTAGCGACGTCCATGCCGCCTTCCTTAATCAGTTTATCCCTCATAACCATAGCGCTGACTTGAGTTCCTCCTTTGACTGAAGTAATCACCTTTTCAACCACTGCTAAGAACATGGCATGTGAGTATTATACTGTATTAAGATTTTTTTTTTGCACCTTGAAATATTAACTTGAAGAGTTTGAATTAATAGTCAGTTTGATCAGGTAAAACAAGGAAAGCTGACCTTGGGTTTTGTTTGTCACAGTATCACAGTTGACAAGACCCTCAACTCTGCCTGCAATGTCTGCTTTGATGCATTCTTGAATCTTTGTTTCTGTCAGATCTGCAAGAATCATAAAGCATAGAGGATGAGTGCTTGTCTATTTCAATTTAGACTGAACAATTAAATTAAAAAGAGACACTTGCTGGGGTACACTTACTTTTCGCCTTAATGACATCCTGGTTGAGAACATAGACCAAGTCATATTCACCGCCCATACTCCCACTTTTGGTGTAGTGAGTTCCGTAGTCCTCCAGGAAGGCAAAATAGATCCCCTTCTCATACTGCAAGGGCAAAGATTTGACGTGCTCCAAGAATAAATTTGCTGTTTGGAGTTCATTGGAGCGCAGCATGTAGGTAATCACCTGTACTCTGCCCTTCACCCACATAAAGCTCTTGTTCTGAGTGTGCAGGAGAGAACACAGCTCTTCTAAACACAGATGCAGATGGTGTATACAGTATCTATCTGTTTACAATTGGTTACAAGTGTCAGTTATGTTGCTATGTCATTTCCTGTCTCTGGCTGACATTTACCTTAACGTTGGAGTACTCTGAGACAGTTTTAATCATTTCTTTCTTCTCATATCCACCCCCCACATCCGCACTTGAAGAAGCCTGTGCCGTGGACACGTCAGTTGGGGCAGAGGAAGACTCATCCATGGTCGGCTCACTTGGGCTAAATTTGAAGGAAAGTCCAGCGTCCACTTTGAAACTCATCTCTTTCAGCATTTCTCTCAGGAGGGTGTTTGCGTCTTCATAGATTTCTTTTAAGCTGATTTCTGCCACCATAGTCTGAAAGATGGGAAGCCACAGTGTTAAGAGAAGTCTCACTGACTTACTGAATATTCACAATCATTTCACACACACACACACACACACACACACACACGCAAGTGCACATACACTAGTGAATGCATCATCGGGCAAAAAAAATTTAAATGGTTTTCGCTAACCTCATATCTGAACACACCGACATTCCAGGGAATCCTGTCATTCTTCCCAGTGTCTGGATTGCTCACTCGGTCACAACCCCCATTGAAGTTGTCGTTGTTAAAGGGGTTCAATCGAGGAGGTGCCCCCAAGATGTTGATGCTGGTGCATGGAGACAGTGGCCATTTTTAAGACTACAGATGCTCTTATGCCTACTTAGCTGATGTGAGTAACTTCACTGTTATAATGTAGGTCCACTGTGAGTTAGCCTATGTTTTACTTTTATATGACTTTTATTGAATCCACCTATTCAGTCAAGCATTTCAAATGGAAGGATTTATAGACATGATTTAATGCCTAACCCTGCATGTTGTGGGCACGCAGGCGGCGGATCCACATCATGGCTTCAGGCTGAGACATATCTTTTTGTCTTACTTGTAATCTAGTATTTATTTCCCTTGGTTTTACCACAGGCTTAAAAACACCTCTATAATCAGGGCCTCGGGGCAATCGCACCGAGCACTGGTCCCATACAGCAATAGCTGTAGGGACCAGTGCTCGGGGCAAAGTGGATTTTTTCTTCTTCCTCTTCCGGACGCAATTTCATCCCACTACTAGTCCTACAACTTGAAGAGTTGCAGGACAAATTATATATCAAAACGTGCGGTTTGATCGGGATCGGTGTGCTATTACTTTTCTCTACAGAATACGAATTTTTCGCGACGCCCAAAATTTTGCATTAAAATGAATGGGACGGCCGACAAAAAATGAGCGAAAAAGAACAATAATTGGAGGTTTCTAAACGTCTACTTCTCCGGCATAATTTCACCTAGAGACTCCATTTAAACTTTAAACAGTAGACACAAGTCTTGTGTATTGGTGTATTAATCCACGTTTCGATAGGTCATATAGTTTTTTATCAATCCCTGTTCAATGACCATGATCATTTTTGGAGATTATAATGGGTGTGTATTGAACGGAATGTTCGTGTCACAGTGTGTGACATCATCGCCAGAGTGTAGAGGGAGAGAAAAAATTGTCAAAAAATAAATTTGAAAACTGCGCTCCAGGCCGCTCCAGGCCGCTCCCAAGAGTTATAGTTTGGGCGTACGACGCACAGATGCAGAACCAACACCACCAACAGCCTCATTGGGTCCCATATTAAAAACGCAGGAAGATTTCGAAAAAAAGGAAGATGGAACAGTTTTTTTAGATCGCTCTAACAAAGCTATTTTTTTATTTTTCTTAAAAAAATCATATGTAGACGTTCAGGAAAAACTCAGGATGCTCAAAGTGAAGTCGGATCAATGATAGGTATTATGGTTTTGACAAAAATGCTTTCTGTTCGAGGCCAGAAATTCCAGTCCACCTCTGGCTGCTGTCACTCTTTCATTAACAGGTGTCAGTTCATTCTGTTGATTGCTTTGATCTGAGTGCCTTTGATCTTTGATGTGATTACAGTTACAGATACATACACACACGTACGCGCATGCACGCACACACACACACACAGTAACTTTATGTGATTTTAATTACACACACACACACACACACACACACACATTTTGAGGTTAAAGGGCATAGTTTGAAATCTCTGAAGAATCTCATCATAGTGTACACACACCGGCAGTAGCCCCCGTGGCCCTTTCAAAATTTCCCCAGAGGAAATTTTCTTGTTCATGTTCTTATCTCTCTTAAGTGTTTCTTTTCTATTGATTTTGAGCACTTTGAACTGCACTCACCTCTTGAAAGGTGCCATACAAATAAAGTTTGATTGACTTATTTGATCCTTAAATAAGGTATTCTTACCCGTATCCTGCTGTCCTCGCTTGCTTATTGGTTTCCATGACTAACGTACCACAGGGTTTACGCAAAGGCTTGCAGTTCTCATCTGATCCATCCTCACAGTCAGCGTCTCCGTTGCAAGATAATCTCTTTTTGATGCAAGAACCTGTATAAAGATGGGGGGTTAAACTGTCAGGGCCACACATAACAAAGACAAAGGCACTGTAGGTGACTTAAAAGAAGCTGAAGTACCTGACTCGCACTGGAACTCTCTGTTGGAGCATTCAGGGGCCGGAGGTGGCACACACTGAGCAACTGGTGTACAGGACTCCCTGTCCCCCAGTGACCCCTGGCAGGAGTCACCACCGAACTGGCTGAACACTTCTATACCCCGAGAACGTCTCTGAGGAACGATATCACACTGATAAGTATTTGCACTTTTATTTTTACAAATGCAAAGAACAGAGAAACAGTCAGGTTTAAAATGCAGTAGCTATATCTACGAAATATATTTGACCATATGTACTAATGAGCAACTTAAGTAAAATAATGTATAATTAAATACATTTAAATATGTGAATTAAAGGACTATAAAAAACTTCCATTAGAGTGAGAGGCAGCACTGATGGTAGTTACTGAAACTCTGCAAAGCTAAAGTGAGGTTAGCTACCTTTTAGCAGAATCTGTTTTGGCATTTTGGTTTGGGAACTGCTGACATTCCATTAGTCTTTACACAAAACCCACAATGGAGTCCAGTGACTGCTAGCATGCTTCTTGATAAATACAATATTTATGGTGTGATAGGGGTTACATGGTGGTGTGGTGGTTAGCACTTTTGTCTCACAGCAAGAGGGTTGTGTGTTTGAATCCACAGAAACATTCTGTGTGGAGATTGCATGTTACGGCTTCCTCCCACAGTCCACACACACATGCAGTTTAGGATAAATTAGTGATTCTAAATTGCCCATAGGAGCGAATGAGAGTGTGAATGTCTGTCTTTATGTGTCAGCATGGCTAGTCTGGCTACCGGTCCAATGTCAGATGGGATCCAACCTCTGAGTTGTGATATCGCCGTGTTTAATGAAGTTTAAAGGCACAAAAGGCACTTGGTTAGGGTTAGGATTAAAATGATCACTTCTTTGGACTTTTGGGCCATTGAACAATGGCGTAGCACATTTTCTCCATTATGATTAGCTGTTTAATTATTTTATTCTATTTATTGTATTTTTATAAACTTAATTACTGAGTTGTTGGAGCACCAAAATGTATATACTTTTAAACTAATAGGAAGTGAGTATATTTTACCCTCTTAATCCTATTTTTTCTGTTAGCTAGAGCCCCTAAAGTTAATTACCTTAAGCTCAGGCTGTGGCCTTTACTAGATGGAGTGCAGTCAGTTAGGTTTTTACCTCTTTACCTTTATATCCTGGATTCCCACCCCAGTTATAACTAATATTGTAGTCACTGATTTAATGGACTCACTCTGGTTTTCGTGCAAGCATCACAAGAAGTCCACTCTGACCAGCGGCTCAAAACACAGTTTACTGGTGCTGGTTCAGGAAGTACATCTCCCCTGAAATACACATATTAAGAAATGCAACTTTTTGTCTTGAACTTAATCCTTAGCGAAAAAACAGAGATTTACTGTTGTGTCACTGAAACAGGAAATATACATACATTCCTTCTCCAAGAAGCACCAGGGTTAGACACAGGCTGAGGAAGCCCAGCTGGAGAGCAACTTCAATCCTCATGATGAGCTTTGAAGAGACAAGTGGTGTTGTGCGCTCGGTCCCTATTAAGTATTTTAAGCTATCTCTCTGTCAATGATTATTCAGTATACTGGACCGAACTGTTGTGGTTAAAGTCAACAGTTTGAATTTAAGGGGCAGAAGTATTGATTCATTGCCAGAAAACTCAAAGGTGTTTTGTTCTTCACAGTAAGAGCAAAGCCTCTGGAAACTAGTAAAAGTGAAAGGCTTTGATGCTTATGTTTCTTGTTGGCTGTGATAATTCTTTTTACAATATAATTTTGATATTGAACAGCACTTGCTGCAAAATATATGACAGAAAACTATTAAAAACTACTCAAAAACTAGTTCCCTGCCATACAATACATTGAAGTTGTGGCATAAATAAATATAAATGACTGCACCCTGTGGATATTAAGTTATTTTATTTAGGATTCTATCTAGTTTGATTCAATTTTATATATAATTTGGAAGGTATAAATGAAGAAATTAATAAAAATGTTCACTTTAAATTATCTTAATTAGTCATTAAGAGGGGTAAAGAACCACATAATAATCCATTCTACGACAATTCAAATAGTGTAGCACGTGGTTAAAATATTTGGCTGTACATTTTATTGTAAAAAGGGTTTCTAGAAATGATATCGCTAGTAAGAGTGCTTGTACAAATTAGAGACAGTTTGTGATAGGATTATGCAATCAATCAGGCATTTCCACAGTCAAGCAAAACAAATATTTAAAAAGACTTTTGTTGACTGATGTCCATGGGACATTTTGGTCACTGTCTGAGATTGGGCAATGAGCATTGATGAATGACAAGACAAAAGTTCTAAATTCAAACACACACACACACACACACACACACACACACACTTGCTTTATCTGATGTCTTGCACAGTGAAAGGATTCTTCACAGAAGTCCAACTCTTTGTCCACAAGATGGCAACATTGAACAGAAAACAGCTATATTTAGTTCTGTGTGCCCATGTGTTACATTCACAGTGTTTATGTGGCCTTAAGGGTGAAGAAACACACTAATATAGAGACTATAATAATCCATACAAGTGCACTTTAACAAATGTTATTTTTCTGACAAGTCAAGCACTGCTTTCTTTAATAAATGTATGAAAACAAGCCTTGCACAATGCACAGGAAGCTTTAAACTGTCGGGCCTAATGATCTGTCATGTGATCTGAGTGGCTTTTGCTGAGTCTGCAGTACTTTGTTCTTCAAACGGAGGGAGTGCAGTGTGTATAAATTACAATAAAAGGGAAAACAAACCACTTCTCAGTGTAGACAGATGAAAGCAGCAGTGAGTTTAAAAGTAGAGTTATTAGGATTATTATGAAATAAGTTAATCATTCATGATAAGGTGAATCATTACTCATGAATTTTCTGTTTTTATTGACCTGAGAGCATAAAACTGATGTCCAATTTCGGATTATTCAGCATACTGACAAGTATTTTTCTGCTGACTTAAATAAACACACTCAGACTATTCCCTGCTGTCTCCAGAGCCAATCTGGGGGCTGCCCTGTCCTGGTTCTTTCCGTGTATCTGCGAGCAGAGCTGGGGTAGTCTAGGGGCTATGTGGTCATGGCCCGCTGGAGAGGCACAAATATGTGCTGAGGTCACCACTTTTACGAGGTTTGGCAGTTTCCTCCCAGCTTTCTCAGGAAACCAGAGGGTAGGTAAGGTGCTTGGCCAATATTTCTCCTGACTAGAAAGACTTCCTGTTTTTTGGGTAGGGGGAGGTTGGAACTGTGTGGAAACACTTTTTTTTTAAAAAAAAGCCTATTGCCCCACTTTACTGTAATCTACACATAACATAGGCTTTGTCATCATGTGCGACAGAATATGGTGACGTTGCTTCCCCCAGTGCCTAACTGCTTTATGTTGTATTTTTAGACTGAAATGGTCAAGAGCAGTGAAGGCAGCTGAGAGTTAAAAGAACAGAGTCAGACACAGAGGATACAATCTAAGACTACCTCAATTATGGACTGGAGATAAGTGGCTATCTTAGGTTCTGGTTGTGGTGGCAGCCGCTTCCAGGATTCACGCCCTAAATGCTGCATGTTTGGATTATGGCCTTCCTGTAATAAACCGAGAAAGGGACACTTCCCAATAGATTGTCTGTCAGCGTTCTATCATAAAAATAAATCCTCTAATGTGTGTGTGCTGACTTGTGCCATCTGTAGTTTGTTTCTGGAACACTTTTCCTTTTCCCACTAGAAAGTTTTAGCACAAGTAGCATCCAACATGTCCTCCTGTGTGACAGTGTGTGGTTGCATTGGGTGTGCCACTGATCTAAACAGACAATGAATCATGTTCAGCAGAACAAGGAACCATCATTTAAACTCAACGTCATCAGATAGTGATGTTGGACACGTCATTGAAGAGAAAACAGGTTAACCGTATCAGGAAATTATATTTAGCAATCTCTGATTGTATCATGCACGGTATATGAATATTGTTGCATTGATATAGATATGAAAAAGCCTAAATTATGATACAG